>NC_045615.1:40384166-41765833 GCF_009829155.1 Mustela erminea | reverse complement strand
TTTGGGAAACCTCCATACTGTTTTCCATAATGGATTCCAATTATGTGAACCAATTCACATCCCCACCAACAGTGCCTAGGGTTCCCTTTCCTCTACATTCTCAATACTTGTTACATCTTGTCTTTCTGATAATAACCACTCTAACAGGTGAGAGGTGACAGCTCATTGTGGTTTGGATTTGCATTTTTTAAAAATATTTTATTTATTTATTTGACAGAGAGAGAGATCACAAGTAGGCAGAGAGGCAGGCAGAGAGACAGGGGGAAGAAGCAGGCTCCCTGATGAACAGAGAGCCTGATGCAGGGCTCGATCCCAGGCCCTGAGCCAAAGGCAGAGGCACAACCCACTGAGCCTCCCAGGTGCCCCGATTTGCATTTTTTTTTTTTATGATTACTGATGTTGAACCCCTTTTCCATATACCTGTTGACCATTTGTACGTCTTCTTTTGAAGAAGACCCTTTGCCCACTTTTCAAATTATTTGGTTTTTTGCTATTGAGTTGTATGAGTTCCTTATGTATTTTGGAATGTTAACCCCTTTTCAGATATATGGTTTGCAAATATTTTCTATTTCATTCCGAAGTTTGCCTTTTTTACTCAGTTGATTGTTTTCCTTCTTGTGCCAAAGTTTTTTAGTTTAATGCCATCCTGCTTGTCTATTTTTGCTTTTCCTTGGTGTCAATTCCAAAAATCATTGCCCAAACCACCATCAAGAAACTTTTCCCCTACATTTTCTTGTAGTACTTTTACAGTTTCAGATCTTAGGATATAAGATATTCATCTGAAATGCTTATTTTCCACATTCAGCATTTTTCTTATGAAAAAATTCTCGGGGCGCCTGGGTGGTTCAGTGGGTTAAGCCGCTGTCTTCCGCTCGGGTCATGATCTCAGGGTCCTGGGATCGAGTCCCGCATCGGGCTCTCTGCTCAGCTGGCGGCCTGCTTCCTCCTCTCTCTCTCTCTCTGCCTGCCTCTCTGCCTATTTGTGATCTCTCTCTGTCAAATAAATAATAAAATCTTTAAAAAAAAAATTCCCAGCACAGCTTCCATACAACCCCAGGATAATGTGGCAAAACTTTAATGCCCTGAGTTGTGAATCATGTAACTAAGCACTTTTCTTTATATACACAAAATAGTCTTTCAAATATTTTCATAATGTTTAAACTCACATATGTGAGATATTTAAAAAACCTCCAAAGAGCCTTTTATTTTTTAACTATACACCACATTTATTTTTCCAAAGAACTTCCAAGTTCCCTCCTTGCTACAAAACAAACAAACAAACGAACAAAAAGCTTTAATTATGTGAAGATAGGAATACATCTTTGAGGTTAAATTGTCTTCTTAGTATCAGATCCTAGCTGAATTGTTTTAGGTATAATAAAAGAGGTATTCTTATACCCTGAAATGGATCATGACATACTTGGATGGCAAACAGCCTTTTAACTTAAATGGGACCTAGAGGCTCCCAGGATCTACTCGCCATTCTCCGTCTTCTCTAATTTCTGTATTTCTGCTTTGCACTGAAAACTAGCCTCTTCCTACATCCTTGACCAGACCCAAACAGAAGACTAGACGCGGTGGATAGTATGTTGTCCGCAGTAAATTAACATTATTCAATCTCAGGGTCTGAAGGGTCTTCATTTTCTGCCCACTGCCAGGAAAGTATTTCCTGAAAGAATCTCTTTATGGGAATGTAGAAGAGAGACTGTCTGGAGCATGTAAAATGGACCTGACGATTCCAACTCTCTGACTTCAGCACAGTATAATAATGCACCAGAGGGCTGCTTTCCCTGCCCCCCAACAAACACACCGCCATAGTATAACATCACTTCACTAGAATGCTAAGGTATTCTAGTTTATCTGTAGAAAATCCAGCACCATCCCTTGGGAATTGCTGTTGGTCATGCACAGACTTTCCAGTCTGCACAAAGCACAAACCAGGGGTTTTGGGTTCTAGTTATCCCCAGATGTTGGATACAGTTCTCTCTCTAAAAGTGTAAAAAAGGCACTTCATTTCAACACATCAGATTCTTTCTTGCACACTCATTTTCACATTTACAAATCTCCCACAAGCAGACAGTTTGCAGAGACCATATGGGTAGAAAAACATTTTGTCTTATTTTTTAATTTTTTTTTCAAAACTGTGATATGCAGAGTAATAATTTATCCAACCGAATAATGTCAAAGGATGGGGTAAATTTTGCAGATAATTATCGTTGGGCCCTTTTCACGTGTAAAGACCCTTTTTTATTTTGAATATATTTTTGGCATTTATATAATAAATTAAATATTTATAATATAATTGAATGTATTACTTGAATGCTATCTTTTACATAAAGGCTGATAAGCCCAAACTTTTCATAATGAATCTGTGATGCAATTAGAAACATCACTGACTCTTCAAGTCCCCAGTGCCCTCAGGTTCTGCTTTGGTATATGAATCATCTTGTTACACAAAACAAAATTAAGAATAAAAATCATATGATCATTGAAATAGATCCAGAAAAAGCCCTTGACAAAATCCAACCTAAAACTACTCAACAAAAGAGGTGTAGAGGGAAAATATATCAACATGGTGGAGACCATATATGACTAGCCCACAGCTAACATCATACTCAATGATGAAAAGCTGAAAGCTTTCTCTCTAAGATCAGGAACAAGGCAAGTCAATTAATTAACAATGAAGGAGGCAAGAAAATACAATGGGGAAAGGACGGTCGCTTCAATAAATGGTGCTGGGAAAACTGGACAGACATGGGCAAAAGAAGGAAACTAGACTACTACCTTATACCATGTCTTTAATCAAAATAGATTAAGGATTTAAAGGTAAGGCCTGAAACCATAAAACTCCTCAAAGAAAACCATAAGTGGTAAGCTCCTTGACACTGGTCTTGGCAATGATTTTTTTGGATCTTCCACCAAAAGCAAAGGCAACAAAAGCAAAAAATAAATAAGTGAAACTACATTAAATTAAAAAGCTTCTGTACAGCAAAGGAAACCATCCACAAAGTGAAAAGGCAAACTACTGAATGGGAAAAGATATTTGAAAATCATATATTTGATAAGGGGCTAATATTCAAAATATATATTTTTAAAACCTCATATAATTCAATAGCAAAAAAATACATATTGATTAATAAATGGGCAGAGGATCTGCATAGATATTTTTCTATTATGACAAACTCATGGACATGAAAAAATGCTCACTATCGCTAGTCATCAGGGCAATACAAATCAAAAGCACAGTGAGATATCAATCACTTCATACCTGTTGGAATGGCTGTTATGGAAAAGACGAAAATAATGTGTTGATAAAGATATGGAGAAAAGAAAACACTCGCGCACTGTTGGTGGTAATGTAAATTGGTACAGCCATTGTGGAAAATAGTATGAAAGTTCCTTAAAAATTAAAAATAGAACTACCATATGATCCAGTAATTCCACTTCAAGGTATATCTGAAGAAAATGGAAAACACTAATTTGAAAGGCTACATGCCCCACTATCTTCATTGCAGCACTATTTGCAATAGCCAAGATATGGAAAAAGCTAAGTGTTCATCAGTGGGTGAATGGATAAAGACGGTGTAGTTTACATATACAACGGAATACTAGTTGGTCATAAAAGAGAAGAAAGAAATATTCCCCATTGCAACATGGATGAACCTTGAGAGTATAATGCCAAGTGAAATATGTCAGACAGAGTAAGACAAATCCATGTGATTCCACTTATATCTAAAACAAAACAAAACAAAACAAAACAAATGGACGAATAAAACAAAATCCAGAGATGTGAAGGACAGATTGGTGGTTGTCAGAGGAGAGTGAGTTTAGGGGGCAGTAAAAATGGGTGAAAGGGGTCAAGAGGTATACACTTACAGCTATAAAATAAGTAAGTCATGCAGATGTAGTGTACAGCATGCAGAATAGAGTCAATAATACTGTATTGCATATTGAAAACTCTTACGAAAGTAAATTTTTAAAAAGTTCCCATCCCAAGAAAAAAAATTTGTATAACTTCATTTGGTAACAGATGATAACCAGAATTACTGTGGTGATCATTTTGTAGTGTATACAAATAGCAAATCATTATGTTATATACCTGAATCGAATAAAATGTTGTATGTCAATTATACCTCAAGAAACAAACAAATATCCCAGAATTTTCTAGTCTTTCTTTTTTTATTTCAGCAGATTTTCTTGTCTCCTGGGGCCAATCCTTGTCATTTTCAATGTGTTGATTCCTAGTAGCCTTGTCGCTTAATATATTCTAGATTAAGTCTTACTTGGCTGTGATAGGTGATTATTTTATACTTGCTAGTATGTACTGAGACATGTACTAACCTCCATATTTATAGCCATCCTGATAGCCCAGGATTTCAGTCCTAATATGTCAAAGAGTCTTCTTCAATAACTGGAAAATGAAATTTGGAGATGTGACTGACAGCCTCACTCTCTGGAGGCACTCTGTGGTATCTTCTCAGGAGCAGGATTCCAAACTTGTAAGTTAATAAAATTAAAAAGAGCTACAGGTCACACACTTCAAGAGATATACCTGCATATTAAGAAGATCTAATAAATTGTACTGGTTAAATATCTACAATCATGAATGCTTTTAGTGGCTACTCAAATATCTTCAAGAACTGACAAATAATATAAATGTGTGAATCAGTCAAGTGTAAGACAGTAGGGAACAGATGAAACTAGTAGTGCATGCTCCTCTTAATAATAAAGATATCTTTACAAATCCTACTGGCTCAGGCAAGCACATATATGTATGCCAAATATGGCCTTTAGAGCATTACAGTGAATTGTACCTGGAAAGCCCATGGTTCTCTTGTGTGTCTCCCTTACGACTCATACAAAACACTCACTTCAGGTGACCGAATGGGTGGGGGTTTTCCACCCCCAACGAACAATTCTCTGGGATACCAACAAAGTGTCCTACAATTTAAATCATTCTAACACTATCTACTTGGAGATGGCATAAAATCCCACAGGTTAAGGACTCAGTCCCACAAGACATCCCCTTCCCCACCTTAGATACTATCACAAGTCCAGGTTGTCATCTGGGCCCCTGGCCAATTGGCTATAAATCTGAGGTTCCCAGAACACTCTCCTTGGGTTCAATTAATTTGTCAGAGTGGCTCACAGAACTCAGGAAAACAGTTACAACTACATTTACCAGTTCATTAAAGGATATGATAAAAGATACAGGTGAATAGCCAGATGAAGAGATACAAAGAGGTCTGGGAGGGTCCCAAGCACAGGAGTTTCTGTCCCCGTGGAGTTAAGGTATGTCTTCCTCATGGCATATGGATGTGGGGTTCGCCCAATGAAAGGTCTCAGAATCCTATATTTTAGGATTTTTATGGAGGTTTCACCATATAGGCATAATGGACCATTCACTCCATTCCTAGCCTCTCTATCCTCTCTGGAGAGTGAGGGTGGGTTGTGGAAAGTTCAAGCTTCTAATCATGCCTGGGTCTTTCTGGTGACCAGCCCCCACCCAGGAGCCATCCAGGAGTCACCTCATTAGCACAAAAGGTGCTCCTAGTGCTCTTATCAATTGAGAAGTAACAGGATTTTTGGAATTCTGTATCAGGAACAAGTGGCAGAAATATATATGTATTTATACTTATTTATGTATACTTATTTCTAATATTATTGCACATTAAACACTTTATTTTTTAGACTATCTTCATTGGATTTGTTTGTTTGTTTTCATATAAGGGTAATGTAACTTCAGAAAATCATTTGGGTAGCTCTTTATTTTTAGTTCTCTAAAATAGTCTTATCTCAGGAGATTTCTTTCAAAGCATGAAAGAGTGCAGAGTTAACACTCTATGGCAAAAATGCTTTAATAATTATTTTTTTTAAATCATATTTTTAGTTGCCTCCATCGTTTGGGGGATATTGAGGACACTGGGGGAGTAAACAGTGTGTGGTGGTTCTGAGTAAGGGCGCAGGAGTCAGATTGCAGGGGTTCATATCCTGTCGCCTCTAGTTCCGGGCTGGACAATCTGGTCAAGTTTCCCATACTCCCTGAGACTAGACTCCCTCATCAGTAAAGTAGGATGGACACAGAATAGATCTGAGGATTCTAAGAGACAGGCAAAGAAAGGTAAGATAGCATCTGGCAAATGACAAAAGCTCAAAGCTTGATGGGTATTGGGATCATCATCATGATAGAGTGGTATTTGGCCTAGTAACTGACATATTCACCATCCCAGTGATCCCTCAAAGCTTCTATTTGCCCCCCTGGGCTCTCCACTCCATGAATCAATAGCATTCATTATCTCCAGGAAGAGGCGGGGTAACATCTAGACCAAGACATTATCAAAGTGCTAAATTAATTTTTGCAAATCTATTACAGAAACAACAAACTAGAAAGCCATGTGTTCATTTACAGGAGTCTGGCTTTGTTCAGAGAGACAAGGGTTTGTATTTCCAAAGGCCCAGAGAGTGGAGCACTGGGGGCATTGAGGTCACAGGAGAGGGCCACCCTGCTGGACTGGAGGGAAAAGGACGAAGAAGATGAGAGAAAGCAATAAAATAGTCACTCTGTCCCCAACTCACCCCATGTCTCATCATCCGCATCTTCATCCCAGAAAGAAGCAGTATGAAACCCCAAATAGGGTTAAGTATCCAAAAGCACAGGAGGCCAATTCCCCAGGTGCTATTTGGCAATGCACAAGTAAATAGCTTCACAGTGGCCCCTGGGACAATTTGAGCCTCAGGAGGGAAAAAGCGCGGTGTCCCCAAGCTCCAATACAGGAGGGAAGTGTGCATAAGTGTGGGCTTGTGTTCCTGAAAGGGGAGGGCCCAGAAGAACTCTCCTTGAATACGTTTAAATTCTGACCTGACTATATTTGAAACCAGAAGGGACTGAATTTTGTTGGACTGGCAAGATTCTTTTCTTCTACCTCCAGGCAGGAATGGGGACTTGAGGACTAACTTGATTTGCATAAAAATAGTTACCAAACTGAGTCTTACTGAAGGCCCTTTGTCATTCTTCTTCTTTGATTACTATTTGTCAACTGATTTTCAGGAGGATGATTTTTCTCTTACCCTTTCCTCTGCTCTGGATTTCTGGCTGCTGGCGCTGCACGTCAAGGAAAGAAAACCATGAACGGACCACTTTCTGTCTCTCTACCAGTTCTGTGCATCTGGTTGCTCTCTGCCGTGGTCTCGGTCCCAAATATTGCAGCCCTGTGCAAAGAGAGGAGTGTTTCAAACCTCTGCTCATGCTAAGATTGATTCTTGCTTGAATTCTAATATAAAATCAATTTTCCGTGGGCAGGAATGTGGATGCTGTATCATTGGCTGAGCATGTCAGTAAATATCCTCTCCCTTGGCAAAGCTGTTCAATCACTTGGGCATCATCTTCGGGGCACAGAAGCTCAGAGTCCTTCCATCTGGCCTTGTCTTAATTCACACTCTTTACATGAGAGGTCAAACTTTCCGAGATTTCTTGGTTTTCCTTCTATTACTTCACCGCTCGATCTGACATATACTTTCTCAAATTAAAAAGACTGCTGGTGAAAAGAGTACTTTTGCTGAAAGAATTTTCAAATGTCTCTTGAAAAGGAAAGATCAACCTAGAACTGATTTTGGGCGGCATGGGGCAAATTTTTATAAATGCGGACGTAACTATGGAAGCTCTGGAATGAAAATGAAAACCTCAGCATGAGAAGTCTCTTTGACTCGTGACGTAGGGATTCAGCTGGGTTCATCGTTATAGCATGAGCAGAAGACCCTCCATCCAAAATGAACAACATTGTCACAATAGGGTGTGTCCATTTGGGACAGGCACATGATGGCTGTGCTGGGACCCCCACAGCCAGCTGGAAGTTAAGGCTAAGGTTGGGGAATTGTGTCTGTGGTGGCCTGTGCCAGATATTTCACAGGTTAGTCTTGCTGTCCACTACCCTCAAGTGTCAGTGCAAATAGACCGAGAATACGAGATCCCTACTTGCCCTTCCTGCTTCATCTTGTCTCCTGAGGCTCTAAGCTGTGTCACTGGACAGGGGACCCAAACAGGTGATGAACCTCTATCAAATGAGGAATGAGAAGGAGAGAAAATAAGGAAATGTAGGAGAAAAATCTCAATTTGTCTTGAAATCCTTGTTCATCCCAAGCATGAATGTCAGCGTTGCCTCACATGCTCGCCAAGGGGCAGGATCCCAAAATGGGAACCAAAGAGAATAGCTTACAAGGTTCTCAGACTCTTCTGTATCAAGTTAGCTTGAGGAGAATGTTGTTATTTGTGACCGGCTGTTCCTACTGCTGCTATTAACTTCTAGATGTAGATCTGTGGAAAACGTCCATTTTTTTATTGCAAAAAAGTACTCATCCTCTCACAGTCTTCCTGTCTGTAACCCTTAGTTACATCCATAACATAACTTAGCAGTTATCAAAATTACTTTTCCAACTCCAGAAGAACACCAAGTATGTAATGTAGAAATGTGGTGAGGAAACATCTGAACAGGGAGGTAAAGCTCAGGGGAGGCAATCTCAATTCTCCATACACAGCCAGCCCATTCCTAACTGGTATCTCCATCTGAAGCCCTCACGCCGGCAACCTGCAGAGCAGCACCGAACTCTGCACCGAACTCTGCAGTGAGGAAAGTGTTCTAAGCCCGAGCAGTCCAATATGGTAGCCATTACCGCATATGGCTGTTGGGCATTTGAAACGGAACATGTGTGAATGAGAAACTGACTTTTCATTTTATTTCATTTAAATTCATTAAAATTTAAAATTAAGTAACCATACAGGGCTAGTGGTTACCGTTTTGGACCAGGCTGCTTTAAAGGATTTCCAGAACTTGCTTATAAAAATCCCTCTCTCACGGAAAGGGCAAAGCTCCAAGAGGGTGTAAAAGGAAGAGGCCCCAGCACCAGGCATAGGCATCAGGTAAGACACAACATTTGACTTTGCTGGTGACCCTGTTTGGAGCCTCTTGAGGATCCCCGAAGCTGACACTGGGAGAATGGAAATGGGCTTGGAGACCCTTTATGATTCTTTTCCAGCCCCATGAGAATTCTACTCTATTCATTGTGTGTAATTGTAGTTTCTCTCTTCCTCCAGACATTTTTCTCATCTGGAGAAGTGTTGGTTGCTAGGAGACTGAATTGCCTTTTCAAGTGGAGTATTTTAAAGAGAAACAATTCGCATGATTTTCTTCTTTAGTAAAATTAAAATTTGTGAAATGTTTGCAATGCATAGTGAAAAAGTCACGATTTCATTTCTTTGTGTATTTGTTTTAGCAATCATGCAACCTTTCATTTACTTTTCCCACTGCTTCGCACTGCAAGAAAGAAAACAAAAACTGACTGCTCTTTCTGTAGAATTTCTTAGGAAAGAATAACATTCCCAGGCTTTTTCCCAGGGATGGTGAGGTGATATATACATCCTGGTTACCCTCTGAGGGAGCTGTGAGTGAGAATCAAAAATAATAACATTTATAATGGAAATGGAAATTCTAAAGCACCGTCCGCCAAAAATACGTTATAGTATTGCACTAAACGGCTCATAGTTTAATCTGGCTGCTGCTTCTTCTGACCATGATTTTCATAATTTATCTTAACTTTATGTTTTTTCTATTGGAATACAGCAGAAATACCATGTTCCTTAGCTTCAGATGTCCAACCTAGTGATTCCACAGCTCTGTAGGTTACACTATTTTCATAAATGTATTCAAAATCGATTCGTCTCAACACATCATTTGATAAATGAAGAAACCATAACTTGGAGACACGAGTAAGTTCTCCCAGGCTCCTAACTTCTATGCAAAGAGGCCATTATACCACAGTGATCTCTCAGGGAATGGAGACAAAACTTCTTTGTAAATCTTCAGGCTGACTTCTGTAATCACTCGCCATGATATCTGAACCCCGGAAAGAGAGTTGTGTAACCCCAGAGAGTTGTGTGATGAAATGAGATTTCCTATGTAATTCATCTTAATACAATGTCTCGTGCATAACAGGTGCTCATTAGAGATTAGCTATGAAACAATAATGATAAGATAAAACCTTAGCTAGGAAGGATCTTTTCTTTCACATTTCTGGGCACCTGCTGTAAAAATCCACCTGTAGGAGTTTTTTAATTAACCCACAACAGAATTCGACAGTGTTTGGGAGGTTTGACAACATTAACGGACAGTGGGAAGCCAAGGGGCTTCCTGCCTTTTTTGTGTATCTGAACAGCAGAAGAGTTCGCCAAAGGGTGAAAAGGCACTTTCACAGAGAAAGATGTTATGATATAGAAATGATGTAGTTGAAAGAAGCTATTTAGAATTCTATCGGGTGCCATATTTTTCTAGGTTATCTCTGGCTCTTGAGGAGCCCAAAGGCCTTAGAAAATGCGTGGAGAGCATCCTGGGGGTCCTATTCCTCAAAGGAACTAGTACAAAACAAGTACTTAGAGATACAGGCATGCCCCTAAGGATGACCCCTGGCTCACAAACAGCACCCTGCAAACACAGGCAGCCAGTTTCACGCTGCCCAGTGTCGTCTCCAGAGCAATCCGAGGTTCCCAAGCCCCATGCCCAAAGCAGCCTTCATGTGAGCTTTTTAAAATACCCAGCTTCTCCCCAGATTGATGCGTATCTCTGGGAGACGAGGCAGGTCCATGTGGGTTTAAAAGCTCCCTGGGCGACATTAAGCGCAGCCCGGGTTAAGAATGAGGACCTTAAGGTAGAAGATTGCAGGTTTCTCTGACTTAAATAAGCACTTTCAAGCCCACAGCACTGCTCTGAGTCCAGCTTAAAAGAGATGCGAGATCAAAGTTCCTCTCCTTGTTAGTTCCATCTAACAAGAGATCCTTGCCCGAAGATCTGCACAGAAATTCCTGTTCCCCCCGCCCCCCACTGTGCTCTGTCTCCCGTGCTCACACCTCTCTCTCCTGCTCTCTGTCGCTCACTCCCCTTACTCTCTCAGTTCTGCTCTGAGAAATCTTCCCCCTCAATGCTCTCAGCAGGCTTCCCATGGAGCAGGGAGCCAGATGGGGCCTTGATCCCAGGACCCTGGGATCACGACCTGAGCAGAAGGCACACGCTTAACTACTGAGCCACCCAGGCACCCCAGGAATCTACCTTTCTTTTGTTACATTTCTTGTTACATTTTTGTTCCATGTGGGAGCCCAGCTAAAGCTGCAGGGGACAAAAAAGGCAACCATCCAGACTCACGTAGAAACATTGGAAAGAAACAGGTTCAAAAAGAATCCGTGCCCACTATAAATGAAACAAGATGGGATTGGGAGGGAGACAAACCATAAGTGACTCTTAATCTCACAAAACAAACTGAGGGTTGCTGGGGGGAGGGGGTTTGGGAGAAGGGGGTGGGATTATGGACATTGAGGAGGGTATGTGCTTTGGTGAGTGCTGTGAAGTGTGTAAACCTGGTGATTCACAGACCTGTACCCCTGGGCATAAAAATATATGTTTATAAAAAATAAAAAATTAAAAAAAAAAAAAAGAATCCGTGCCACCCACAGTTAAAGCCTTTGAAAGTAGCCACAGGTCCCATTCTGCATCTCTTTATCTTCTCCTAATGAGACTTGCCTTTCCTTAAGGACCAGCATTCAAAACAACAGTTTTGTTTTTGACATAGTTTAATCTTTTAATTAAGGGCATGGCAACATCACTGTGCTATTTTTCATGGCTTTCAGCATTCAGTTCTCCCGTTCTGTGGCTGGATGCCCACAGTTCCTGTGGCAGTAGAGTTGGAGATTGAGACATTAAGGAAAAACGGGTTTGAGGTCATCAAGATGAGAATAAATCCCTTAGTAATTATATTCTTAATTTCCACTTGACTTCTTTTGCTTTCTTTGCTAAAGAGGATCTCTCACCCAGCCCATTTTAGGGAACCGCTCATAAATTTGTCTAGCTTTATTAAGAATAAAATGCATACTAAAAGGCATCGTTCTCTGTCTGTCCTCCCATCGAAAATGAGCAACATATTTCTGAAATATTCGGTCAATCACAAAAGGTCTGGGCCCGTATCTACCTCTGCTTCTTTCCTCAGTCCTCAGGCTGGACTCCCCACCCCTCCCGTCCTCCTCATGTTTGCCCTAGAGGAGACTTCTGTGGCTAAAGTTCAGTATGCTCAGTTTTTGTCATCTCTGTTTACTTCTACCTTACCTATTTCACTTAGCCCTAAGGAGTGGCTTAAAACTAACCCAAGTCCTTGATATTGAGGTAAATGTGTAGAAAAAAGAATTCGGTGTGCCAGGACTGACTGACTGATTGAATGATTGATTGATTTTAAAGATTTTTATTTATTTATTTGACAAAGAAAGACACAGCGAGAGAGGGAACACAAGCAGGGGGAGTGGGAGAGGGAGTACCAGGCTTCCCGCTGAGCCGGGAGTCCGAGGTGGGACTAGATCCCAGGACCCTGGGATCATGACCTAAGCCAAAGGCAGATGCTTAAGGACTGAGCTACCTAGGTGCCCCCCCCCTTTTTTTAATCAAAGAGGAAATGGAGAGGATTCATTAAATAGTTGTTAAGCTGGTGCACAGTCTAGGAACCTAGGAATCTAGAAACCTAGATACAAAGATGTCAATATTTTTTCGGAAAATGCTTCCTGAGTTCCAAGTAGCTTATCTGCCACAAATGTATGACACACAATTTGCATATAGTGATTATACAATTAGCATATAGTGATTATACAATATAGTGATCTGTGACTGGTGAACTGAGGTCTGCTTAAGGTCATAGGAAATCAAGTGCGCTGTTCATATATGTTTTGTCTTGAAAAACTGTCTCAGCCTGTGGGACATTTAAATCACCCCGGCTAAGATTATTGGCAGAATGGACACTGAGGCTGTTAGGGATGAAAAAAGGCAACGGAGGAGGGCCAGAGAAGGAAGTGGGTGGGTTTCAATCTTTCACCTCCAAGGTGTGGGCACTTTCTGCCACTGTCACTCTGTGCCCAGACTTCCTTCCTTGTTGCCACCCTCAGTAATGAGCCCCAAGCTAATAATAGCCCCATTCCTTCCAGGAAACCAAAGGTAAAGGAAAACAGATAAAGCAGGATCCAATGTGCTAAAGATCAAAAGTTTAAGAAATAATAATCTTTAAAGTAAACAAGTTAAAAATGGATGAAAACATAAACAAAAAGATGTAAAAAGCCAAACTAGGGTTAAGACGGCTCAAAGATGACTCAAAGAATGCAATTTTAAATAATTCAGATTACAGTTGATTAAAAATTTCATAAAGAATACATGGTATGGTGAAATCAGCCAAAATTTACCAGATGCCTACATATTTTAAGAGAAAAAGTATTTTCTTTAAATTCCAACTCTGTTAATGGGCATTTTGCCAGGAGATTACAAATACTGAATTCTAAATGTTTACTTCATCAGAATACATTAAGGAAACATTATTAGTAAGCCTGCTAGATCATAAAAATTCTCTCCCTATAACTGAATTTTCATAATGCTAATTAAAATCTTTTTCTGCCTTTATACATGCATGACCTTATACACACATCCTCATAGATAGGCAAACACTAAGTGACTGTCTTGTAAACAATTCGTGAATTCTAATTCCCCATAGACCAATATACATAACAATTTCATCTTGCTTTTCAACATAGCAAAAAGATGAAAATAAGCCTTACTCATACATATAAATTTTCTACGCAGGCATCTTTCCCTGGTTATTCAGAACTGCATTGTTAACGCTGTTTAATTTTAATAACCCGTTCATTTCTGAATCCTATTTGCAGAATGTATGCTCAGTTCTTGCTATTTCACGCATGATTTGTCCACACACCTGGGACACACCTAGGAAAGATTTCTGTTTGGATTTGTATTCAGAATTTTTTAAAAGTCAACAAGTTGGGAACAACTAATATCTGAAAGCACAACCAAATAAATCTTCCCCCGTTCCTATTACCCAGGAAAACCAAGATTAGCAAGAATGAATGTGAGTCTGTCAGTATTCCCTGAGGATCAAGAAGGTTTGGTCTTGTATTTTTGTATATACAGAAGTAAACCAAAAAGCACAAACACATGTTGAACTTTTGCAGTAAGTTTTAGACAGCTAATACAATTAAAAATATTCCTCTATCTACACTTGATCTTAGCCATAAAGCCGAGGAGGGCCTGGGTGGCTCAGTCAGTTAAACATCTGCCTTCGGCACAGGCTGTGACCCCACAGTCCTGGAATCAAGTCCCGCATAGGGCTCCCTGCTCCATGGGAGCCTGCTTCTTCCTCTATCTCTGCCTATCTCTGTCTCTTATGAATAAATAAGATCTTAAAAAAATATATTCCTCTATCTATCTATCTATCTATCTATCTATCTCTCTATCTATGATTTGGTAGAATGGACTTCTAAAAGAGCTAGCCTGAGCAGGATAACAACAAATATCTTTTTAATGGTCACTAAATGAAGTCTCAAGAGTGAAGATAGAGTGCTTGCTTTGGCAGCACATATACTAAAAGAAAGAAGAGTGAAGATATCTTAGAAGATCAAACTTTTGGAATGATCTAGAAAAAAATGAAACTAAAGTTGAAGTGCTTCTTTCATGGATTTAGTGAAAATTCACTTGGAGAAATTATGGAGTGGTTGCTAGGATACTCTGCGAAATCTATTAAAGTAAGCTCTTTTCTTTAAAGGGTTGGGTAGGGCTTCCATTATTTCAAAATGACTTTGAAAATCATGATGTGTGTTTTATCAGGTTTTATCTATGTGAACCTAACTGGTGAATGAATGGCCCCTAAGGGAAGGAAAAAAATAATTGTCAAAGTCCTAACATATCATTAGACTCTTTCATTGGATTTATTTTAAAAGTAGACTTGTCAAAGAGGTTCACATTTTCAGTTCTGAAAAGAAGAAACAAAAATCAAAGGCTAAATGGACCATACAAAATCCCTTGGGGGTAGTTAAAGGCCTATTACCGAAGGGAGCAAGGGAGGAAGTTTACATTTGTAATAGACCTATTATCTGCCAGGTAGCATCATAAAAGCCTTTTTCTTTGGAACTGAAAGTAACACAGATGCTTCAAGCATTTCATGTTTTGAATTTCTGTTAATTAACCAGTAAAAAACTGGAAGCACATCTACCTGAATGTTTATATCTAGTACTGTTAGGAGGAAGGCAGGCTGGGAAAAAAAAGATGAGCCAGTTGTAGGAAGAGCACTAGGAGCATGCTTTGTTCCTAGTGCCAAGGGTACAGATGCAATGCTCTTTAAGAATTGTATCTCTGGAAATTCGTTAAACCTGGCTGTTTTCCTTTCTCCTTTATAAACTGGATAACAATTCCAAAGTAGAGATTAATGAAAATTCTGATGTCAATACTTCCCAAAGTGATCTAAATATTTTAAATTCCAGTGGTGTCCCTTTGTTTTTTTACTTTTTGTTTTGCAGAAATACAAAAACTCATCCTAAGATTCATAGACTCTAAAGGGATTCCAAGTGGCCAAACAATCTTGAAAAAGAAAAACAGAGTCAGAAGTCTCATGCTTCCTAATTTCAAAAATTACTACAAACCTACAGGAATGAAAACCAGGTACTACTGGCATAAGAAATATACCAATCCAGGTAATGGGTATTAAAGAGGGCACATGTTGTGATGAGGACTGGGTGTTATACACAACTAATGAATCATTGAGCACTACATCAAGAACCAATGATGTACTATATGTTGGCTAATTAAACATAATAAAAAAAATAAAAAAGGAACACCAATGAGATAGTATAAAGAGACCAGAAATAAACCCTCATATATATGGTCAAATGATTTTCAACAAGGATGTCAAAACAATTAAATAGGAAAAGATAAGTCTTTTCACAAATGATGTTAGGAAAGCTGGGTATCCAAATGCAAAAGAATGAAGTTAGACTCTCATCTCACATCCTTACAAAAATTTATTCAAAATGGATTAAAGATTTGAATGTAAGAGCTAAAATTATAAAACTCTTAGAAGAAAGGAAGGAAGAGCTTCTTGACATTGGATTCGGCAATGATTTCCTGGATATGACATCAAAAGCACAGGCAACAAAAGTGAAAATAGATAAACTGGATTACATCCAAAAGTAAAACTTATGTGTATCAAAGGACATGATCAACAGAATGAAAAGGCAATCAATGGAATGGGAGAAAATATTTGCAAATCATATATATGGTAGAAGGCTAATATCCAGAATACATAAAGAACTTTAAAAACTCAAAAATGAAAAATGTCATCAATCCTATTTAAAAATGGGCAAAGAACTTGAGTAGACATTTCTCCAAAGAAGATATACAAATTGCCAACAAGCACAGGAAAAGATGTTCAACATCATTAATAATTAGGAAAATGCAAATAAATGTAAACCACAATGAGATACCATCTCATGCCCATGAGAATGGCTATTACATTTTAACAGATAAAACAGAAAACAACTGTTGGCAAAGATGTAGGGAAATCACAATGCTTATACACTGTTGGTGAGAGTGTCAAGCAGGATCTCAAAGAGCTATTTGTGCACCCATGTTCATAGAAGCATTATTCACAGTAGCCAAAAGTGGAAACAACCTAGGTGTCTAAGCATCCGTTGATAGGTGAATGGATAAACAAACCCGAGTCTCTGTTACAAGGTGTTTAACAGAAAGTACTTAAAGGACTATCTCACAGTTTTTAACCCCTAAAAAAACCATAGGATGACACTAAAGCATTCACTCTACTTTGTACATATTTATCAATGCAATTTATTATAAAAATTGGTTAAGATCTCAGTGCTGAACAATTTATGGTCTAAATGTGAAAAGGCTTCTACATTTAGACAAGTTGGTGGATTCCACAACTAAATGATAATGTACCCATCCAAGTTTAAGTTTAGAATCCAATATAAAACTACACAATTATGGTCAAATACTTGGAGAATTTTCCCATTCATATGAACTTCGAACCCATGTATCTCACTCTCCTGCTACTATACTTGATAAAATAAATTCTTACTGGCTAGAATGGACTGATAGCTAGAAAGTTCTATCTATGGTTTCACCATTTAACAAATTAAAGATTGATCAAATGAACTAGAAAAATCAATAAAATAATAAAATTTGAAATTAAATCTATGTCACACTTGAAAATCAAGTATAACTGGTTTTGCCCCCACTTTAAATTCCTATATACAAGAATAATCATGTTTGTTATACTGTTGTCAAACTTTCAGTTTTTCATAAATGATTTTTAAAAATTTAATGATTTTAGGTAAATATGTACATATATATTGTGCATATGGTTGCAAGGGGTTTCCAATTAGAAAAACTGAAAGAAATAAAAAGAGAAAAATATGCATCTGTGCTGAAAGGAAGGAAGGATGACATGTCAGTAAATGTTTGATGAATGAATGAGTGACTCATGCAAAGATCTAATATCTTATTAAAAGTTGATAGTAGAGAACACGTGACTGCTAACACCCAAAAACAAAACAGTTACTTTCACTGCATCTGCAGAACATGCCTGCAAGCTACTTCTACCAGTATTTTCTACTTTCTGTTGAAAGTAGGTTAATGTCAAATTTGTCAAACCCCAGTGGAGAACAAAGAGAGGGTGGCATTCTGACCCCGGTGGAAGAGAATTCTGGTACTTTGTCCCAGTCACATACTTCTTCATGGAATTTTGGGGGTTTTTTGCTTTGTTTTGTTTTTTCTTTATCAGTATCCCAGTCAGATTAGTCCTTGACGCTTTTTACCTCATTCTGCTTCCCTCTTTTGTTCTGGTTCCCCTACCATCATCTCACAAATACTCTCTACATTTTGCTCTTGCAATGCTACCAATACAAAGGGTTAGCTATAATACATCTCCACTTGCACACCTTATAATAATAAAATGAAAAATTCACAAGCCATTCTGTCTGGAAAACAATCATTCCATTCACTTTTAATGCCACCAAAGGCATCAGAAGAATGTGATTGCAAGTACTGTTGAGAAGGTAGTAGATAGGCAAGTCTCTGTATTCAAATAGCTGGTTGTCATTCATAAAATATCTATTAAAGGTTGATAATGTCACACTTACTTTCAGACAAGATCTACTGTATTCATGGGTCCTTCTTTTGAAAATTTTCTCTTCAAATAAGCATGCTCAATACAAGACAACATTTCTTAGGAGGTTTGATGAATATTTTTCTTTTGTTAGCATTTTTAAAAAAATAAACAAATCACAACAATTGTGATTTGCTTGAGTTTTTTTGTTTGTTTGTTTTTTGTTTTGTTTTGTTTTGTTTTCATATTATCCCAGTGTTTGGAGACATTCTGATGTTCCGATGGCAGGTACTGGTAGTAAGATGGTATCATCAGTATTAATCCTTGTGTTTTTCTCTCTCTTACTTCCAGATATTTCCACTCATCAGCCAGAAGCAATCATATTTCCCAGAGGAGAATTAAGATTGTTAGATCAGAAATTCAAAGAGAAAGAAATTATTTATAGTATTGTCATTTTTGACTCCCAAATTAGAATTTTAAGATTTAAAGGAGAAGCACCAAGGGGAACAGACCAGAATGTTCACAACTTTTCAAGAAGAGTCAGCCAGATGACAGCTCTGGCCCCTGGCAACGTCAGGAAGCCAAGCTGACATCTGGGAACCATCCTTTGCCTTCCTGTGAGCTCATTGTCTTGCCCCTGGCAGAGAAGCTACAACTTCTCCTCACTCTTGCCTGCACCTTGACCATTGGCCATTCAGAAAAAGACCATTTCTTTTCTCCACTTCTGCCCTGAGACTTTGATTTAGCTCCCATCTGAGTTGCCGCAGATGGGGACACACTTGTATATGTATTAAGATTCTATATGGCTGTGTGTAATAGTAAAGTCAAAGTAACAGTAGCTTAAGGAAGACAGAAGTTTATTTTTTCTGTCATATAATAGAAGTCTAGAGGTGATCAGTCCAGGGCTGGGATAGCAGCCTTGTGGTCATAAAGACCTCAGGCTTCTGTATTTCTGGGGCATTATCCCAACTTTGACTACCATCTTCAAGGTCACCTCTTGTGCAAGATGGAGGCTGGGATACCAACTATCATACCTGATTACTGACAAGAGAATGGAGGAAAATTTCACATCTGCCTACTGAGGCCACATTGTTAAATCAACCTTTCTGGAAGTCCCACACAATGTTTCTTTCTTTCTTCTCTCTCTCTCTCTCTCTCTCTTTTTTTTTTTTATTAAGATTTTGTTTATTTATTTGAGAGAGAGACAGATAGAGATGGTGAGAGTGAACACAGGTGGGGAGGGGTAGGAGAGACAGGTTCCCCACTGAGCAGGGAGCCCAATGCAGGGCTCCATCCCAGGACCCCCGGATCATGACCTGAACTGAAGGCAGACGCTTAACCCACTGACCCACCCAGGCTTCCGGGCCTACACGACATCCCTGATAAAATTTTGCTGACTAGGATTTTCCCACATGTCCAGATACAAAAATCACTTGAGATATGTATCATTTTAAGTGCATTCCTCTCCCCTCTAAAACATAAGTGTTCTCTTACAAAGAGAAGAGAAGGGTGTTGGATCTTTACCATATGCCTCTCCACTGGAGGAGGAAAAAATACCTGAGTCTGGGAGCTGGTGTAGAATTGAATGTACACGTACATACCTGGTGAGAAGCTGGAGAACAGGGAAAATTCACCCTTGTTTGATTATAAATAACCAAGTAAATAAGTTTCCATTAGTATTTTTAATTAAGAAATTAAATAGCAATTAACAAAGGAAAATACTTCAAGTGTATTACATATATATATTCTATAGTTTACATATATAAAAAGAACAGCTGTTGAAGAAGAAAAGTGTGTGGCGTGGGATGATATTGAAAACACATTTGCAAGGGAAACCGGCAAATAGCCTAGACACTCCATTCAAGACCATGTTGGTGTTGCTGTCTTGATTTATACCCAAAGAAAAGAGTTGCTTTGCCAATGGCCTTCAGGGAGATCACTGTCCTAGGGTTTAGTACTAATTTAGCAGCTCCAGCTAGAAGAGGGACTAAAGAACCTGTAACATTTTTAGGCAACTATAGAAGGCTTATCAGCAACTAGGAATGCTAGAAATCACTGTATTCGGGGAAATAGCAGGTAATAATACTTACCGATTGTTTCCTATTTGCTGGCACTGTTATCACTACTTTACTCTTTGGTGGACACAACTCTATGGGGCCGGTACTATTTTTATGAGTTAGGATATCAAGAAATAGAGAAGTTTGGTAACTGGCCAGCAGACACATGGCCCTGAAAATCAAACCAGAGTGGACAGTTCTGAAGGCTGTGCTCTGAACCATTACCCTCTTCTCCTCCTAAAGGGCAGACAGCTCATCAGAAGAAAAGAGAATATGACCTGAGAGAATCATCAGGATAGTGTTGATGGCAGGCGAACTGAATTGTCTGAAAGTTTTTAAGAAATTCATAAGCATTGTTTTTGAAATGATGTCAGAGACACCAACCAAATATTATTTTTCCTGGGGTGGGCCATTTTTATTCCAGTCTCAGAAATTTCCAGTTGTTACTGGAAATACCACAAATGATGGCTATTAAAAAAAAAAGGCTGCCTGGATGCTGGCGAGGATACAGAGAAAGGGAAACCCTCCTACACTGTTGGTGGGAATGCAAGCTAGTGCAACCACTCTGGAAAACAGCATGGGGGATCCTCAGAAAGTTGAAAATAGAGCTACCCTATAGCCCAGCAAGTGCACTACTGGGTATTTACCCTAAATATACAAACATAGTGATCCAAAGGGGCCATGCACCTGAATGTTTATAGCAGCACTGTCCACAATAGCCAAACTATGGAAAGAACCTAGATGTCCATCAACAGATGAATGGATAAAGAAGAGGTGATATATATATATATATATATATATATATATATATATATATATATATATAAAATGGAATACTATACAGGCATCAAAAGAAATGAAATCTTGCCATTTGCGACAACGTGGATGGAACTAGAGGGTATCATGCTAAGCGAAATAAGTCAATCAGAGAAAGACAACTATCATATGATCTCCCTGATATGAAGAAGTGGAGATGCAATGTGGGGGGCTTGGGGGTAGGAAAAGAATAAATGAAACAAGATGGAATCGGGAGGGAGACAAACCATAAGAGACTCTTAATCTCACAAAACAAACTGAGGTGGGTAGGGAGAGGGTGGTGGGGTTTTGGACATTGGGGAGAGTATGTGCTATGATGAGTGCTGTGAAGTGTGTAAACCTGTCGATTCACAGACCTGTACCCCTCCATCTAATAATACATTATATGTTTATAAAAAATAAAAAATATTATTAAAAAAACAAAAAAATTTAAAAATTAAAAAAAAAAGACTGCCTGAAAAGCTTGCCTGTCCTCACCTTTCACAAATTCTGTGTATGATGAAGCCACAGGGAAAATAAGTTTATCCCCAAGGGTCCTTTCTACTCAGGGTCGAGTTACAGGAAACAGTGTTGTATCCAGACAAATGAAATGTTTTCACCACTGCCCTTCAGACCATCCTCGCTTATGTGAAGGACCCAAAAAGGGCAGCAGAGGGTATAATTGGCTCAAAGAAGAAAATTGCCCAGAGGTCCACTTCTTGGAAAACTGAGCAGTACAGATAGTGTGAGATTATAACAAACACTTTCTAAATTCAGCTTAATGACATCAGAGTATCTCCCAAATCCGTCAGTTTGCTAAGAGTTAAAAGTTAATTACATTTTAAATTCATAAAAGTAAAAATTATCTTCATTAAAATTACTTTCAATCCCCTATTGTTTAATAATTCATTCAATCACTTATTTTTATTACAAAGGTAAAAAAAAATCTAATCAGATCACTGGAAGGTGACTCTCCCAATTTCCCAACTACTTAGAATATCTGATTCCAATTGTCTAACAAAACATCCTGGGAACCTACTATGTTCCAGACACTACTTCAAGTGCTGGCAATACAGTGAAGAACAACAGCCCGTCCTTGCTATTAGACGCTCACTTTCTATTAGGGGAAATGGACAATTAAAATGAATAAATTATATTAAAAATGAAAATCGAGAAGAATAAAGCAGAGATACTGGATGGATAAGGAATGTTATGTGGTTTAAATGGGAAAGTCACAACTTTAAAACAGGTAGAAAGCACACCCATCCACCCACCCCACCCCCTTTTTAAGGCAGAGAAATTTGGTAAACTTCAACTTTTACCAAATTAAAGCATGATGTATGAGTCTTAAGCCTCAATATTTCTATTTGATACAGTAATGGAATTAGGCAACAAAGTGCCCATATGCTTTTTCAAAACAGACTTGTATTGATGTATGAAAAACTGAAAACAAACAAACAAACACAAAAGCTTGCATACCCTACTTCATCAAAGTGTTTGAGGATGATCCAAGGTCTTTTTCAAGGACCTGAACACAAGTTTGGAATGTTTTTTATAGTTCTTAAAACAAAAGCAATCCATGCACATCTGGCAGAAAATCGCACACAGCAGAGAAGTCTAGAGGTATCAAAGAAAAATTTCTCAGTGTTTGACATTTCTACAAGTGGACCAGAAAAAAATAAATGAAAGAGCAAAACAAGAGAGAAAGCTTGGCATTCCACTAAATGGTAGGTGTGCAACCAATTTTGGGAGGGTTACTAAGGATCCATTGGTTTTTGTGAGAAAATAGAGATTTCAAAATTCTTGAAATTTAACAATATTAACAATTATAGTCCCACCCGCGTACCCTCAGCCATGAATGTTAACAGAGCAAGCCATTCGTGAATATAATAAAAAATAAAAATTAAAAACCCTGCATTCACTATGAGGAATCCTGAGATGGGCAAAAACTAAAATACCATTGATTCAACAAAGCAATGATAGACTTAGTGTAAGCTGTGTATAAGATATACACTGGTGCCGCCTGAGATCACCAGCAAGTTCCTTTGCTAAAATTCCAATCCATTGGAAAGTGTGGTCAAGAATTCTAGAGTTCAGGTTTTCCTTCTGTCTTCCACCCTTCACATCCATTCATTTTCACCACGAATTTGTCTCTCTCTAGTCCAGACCTGCAGGAGAAAGCGTTTTCGATTTTGTGCCATGTTACAGATTTCTGAAAATGTACTTTCTGCCAAATCTTATACAAATATGAAAAGGTGACAAGCCTGCTTGCTCCTGATAAACAATAATACCCAAAGTCTAATCTTAACCCTTTTCATCATAGTTTTGGGAGCTTTAAGCTAATTCCAGGATCCTGGATATTGGTGGCTGGTGGTAACTCCTAAAGCAGGTGACCAAAATTGAGCTCGGGAAGCCTTTTCTATTTATCCACTCCTAGAGAGCCCACAACCCCCGAGTGACTGGGTGAGGCCCCTGGGGCTGGGACATGTTAAAAGCACAAAAATATCATCCAAACCAGAACCTGCTCCAAACACACTATGAAGGCAAATGGATTATAAGAAACACCGATGATCAAGGATCCCTTCCTTACTCACATTGCTTCTCCTAGTAACAAATCACTTACACTGAAAGTGACAGTTCAGGGCAGCAAAGGGGAAGAGGAGGCAATCCAAGCTTCCTCTCCCTCTCACTCCTTCCTTCCTCATCAGTGAACCAAAGACTAGAGTGTTGGTAAGACTCGCATGCATTAAGAAACGGAATGAAACAACTGAGTTAGTTTTGCACTGCACTTCCATTTGCACTGCTCTGAGAAGAAGAGACTGAATAGGCACGTGTAACTTAGGAAATACAATTCCCAATGTTGATGATTTGTCATATGAGTTAAATGCTTGTATATGTTCTTTTAAAATGGACATTATAAAATATAAAGAGGAAGGTGAATTTTAATTCATGTTGATTTAAATATTCAAATGTTTTACTCAGGATGAGTCACAAATTTTTAAAACACTACACACGAGGTAGAAAGAGAAAAGCTTTATGTTTTCATACCTATTATTAATGGCATTTTCTTCCTCATTTTTAAACAGTAGGCTCTGAATTTTTATTTTTCATTTGGCCCTGCAAATTATGTAGCTGACTAGTTTTGAGGATTTGAGTTAATACACATAAAATCAGCTGGAATGATGCCAATCAAATAGCAAATGTTCTCTGAGAGTTTGCTTTTCCTAACATTATCATTATTAAAAGATGCAGACATTGAGACAATTTCTTTCAGAAAAGACAACATTCATCCATATGCCATTTATAAAGATATTATTTGCAACAAAATGTTAAAAGAGGGTTTAGATATATTTCCTAGTTATTTGTATTTCTTCAATGGTAATTTTGATATAGGATGATAATCCTTTTATGTAACTTCAAGCGTTTGCCCATTTTTTAGAAATCATGTATTTGTTTTATTTGTATTTCTTTTTTTTTTCCTGTTTCTTTTTCTTTTTTTAAAAATTTATTTTCAGGAAAACAGTATTCATTATTTTTTCACCACACCCAGTGCTCCATGCAATCCGTGCCCTCTATAATACCCATCACCTGGTACCCCAACCTCCCACCCCCCCGCCACTTCAAACCCCTCAGATTGTTTTTCAGAGTCCATAGTCTCTCATGATTCACCTCCCCTTCCAATTTACCCCAACTCCCTTCTGCTCTCTAACACCCTTTGTCCTCCATGATATTTGTTATGCTCCACAAATAAGTGAAACCATATGATAATTGACTCTCTCTGCTTGACTTATTTCACTCAGCATAATCTCTTGCAGTCCCGTCCATGTTGCTACAAAAGTTGGGTATTCGTCCTTTCTGATGGAGGCATAATACTCCATAGTGTATATGGACCACATCTTCCTTATCCATTCGTCCGTTGAAGGGCATCTTGGTTCTTTCCATAGTTTGGTGACCATGGCCATTGCTGCTCTAAACATTGGGGTACAGATGGCCCTTCTTTTCATGACATCTGTATCTTTGGGGTAAATACCCAGGAGTGCAATGGCAGGGTCATAGGGAAGTTCTATTTTTAATTTCTTGAGGAATCTCCACACTGTTCTCCAAAAAGGCTACACCAACTTGCATTCCCACCAACAGTGTAAGAGGGTTCCCCTTTCTCCACATCCTCTCCAGCACATGTTGTTAATTTTGGCCATTCTAACTGGTGTAAGGTGATATCTCAATGTGGTTTTAATTTGAATCTCCCTGAGGGCTAGTGATGATGAACATTTTTTCATGTGTCTGATAGCCATTTGTATGTCTTGATTGGAGAAGTGTCTGTTCATATCTTCTTCCCATTTTTTGATATGTTTGCCTGTTTCGTGTGTGTTGAGTTTGAGGAGTTCATTATAGATCCTTGATATCAACCTTTTGTCTGTACTGTCATTT
Source organism: Mustela erminea (assembly GCF_009829155.1). NCBI lineage: Eukaryota > Metazoa > Chordata > Mammalia > Carnivora > Mustelidae > Mustela > Mustela erminea. The sequence goes on along the minus strand of NC_045615.1, from coordinate 41,740,574 downwards.
GCAAATATCTTCTTCCATTCCGTGGGTTGCCTCTTTGTTTTTTTGACTGTTTCCTTTGCTGTGCAGAAGCTTTTGATTTTGATGAAGTCCCAAAAGTTTATTTTCGCTTTTGTTTCCTTTGTCTATGGAGACATATCTTGAAAGAAGTTGCTGTGGCTGATATCGAAGAGATTACTGCCTATGTTCTCTTCTAGGAGTCTGATGGATTCCTGTCTCACGTTGAGGTCTTTTATCCATTTTGAGTTGATCTTTGTGTACGGTGTAAGAGAATGGTCAAGTTTCATTCTTCTACATATAGCTGTCCAGTTTTCCCAGCACCATTTATTGAAAAGACTGTCTTTTTTCCACTGTATATTTTTTCCTGTTTTATCGAAGATTAATTGACAATAGAGTTGAGGGTCCATACCTGGGCTCTCTACTCTGTTCCACTGGTCTATGTGTCTGTTTTTATGCCAGTACCATGCTGTCTTGGTGATCACAGCTTTGTAATAAAGCTTGAAATCAGGTAACGTGATGCCCCCAGCTTTATATTTGTTTTTCAACATTTCCTTAGCGATTCGGGGTCTCTTCTAATTCCATACAAATTTTTGGATTATTTGCTCCAGCTCTTTGAAGAATACCGGTGGAATTTTGATCGGAATGGCATTAAAAGTATAGATTGCTCTAGGCAGTATAGACATTTTAACAATGTTTATTCTTCCGATCCAAGAGCATGGAATGGTCTTTCATCTTTTTGTGTCTTCTTCAATTTCTTTCATGAGTGTTCTGTAATTCCTCAAGTACAGATCCTTTACCTCTTTGGTTAGGTTTATTCCCAGGTATCTTATGGTTCTTGGTGCTATAGTAAATGGAATCGATTCTCTAATTTCCCTTTCTGTATTTTCATTGTTAGTGTATAAGAAAGCCACTGATTTATGCACATTGACTTTGTATCCTGCCACGTTGCTGAATTGCTGTATGGGTTCTAGTAGTTTGGGGGTGAAGTCTTTTGGGTTTTCCATATAAAGAATCGTGTCATCTGCGAAGAGAGAGAGTTTGACTTCTTCATTGCCAATTTGGATACCTTTTATTTCTCTTTGTTGTCTGATTGCTGTTGCTAGGACTTCTAATACTATGTTGAATAAGAGTGGTGAAAGTGGGCATCCTTGTCGTGTTCCTGATCTCAACAGGAAGGCTGCAAGCTTTTCCCATTGAGGATGATATTTGCTGTGGGTCTTTCATAGATAGATCTGATGAGGTTCAGGAATGTTCCCTCTATCCCTATACTTTGAAGCGTTTCAATCAGGAACGGATGCTGGATTTTGTCAAATGCTTTTTCTGCATCAATTGAGAGGACCATGTGGTTCTTCTCTCTTCTCATATTAATTTGTTCTATCACATTGATTGATTTGCGAATGTTGAACCATCCTTGTAGCCCAGGAATGAATCCCACCTGATCATTGTGGATAATCTTTTTAATGTGCTGTTGGATCCTATTGGCTAGGATCTTGTTGAGAATCTTAGCATCCATATTCATCAGTGATGTTGGTCTAAAATTCTCCTTTTTGGTAGGGTCTTTGCCTGGATTGGGGATCAGGGTAATGCTGGCTTCATAGAAAGTGTCTGGAAGTTTTCCTTCTGCTTCAATTTTTTGAAACAGCTTCAGGAGAATAGGTCTTATTTCTTCTTTGAATGTTTGGTAGAATTCCCCAGGGAATCCGTCAGGTCCTGGGCTCTTGTTTTTTGGGAGGTTTTTGATCACTGCTTCAATCTCGTTATTAGATATCGGTCTGTTCAGGTTGTCGATTTCTTCCTGGTTCAATTTTGGTAGTTTATAGTTTTCCAGGAATGCATCCATTTCATCTAGGTTGCTAAGCTTATTGGCATATCACTGTTGATAATAACTTCTGATGATTGTTTCTACTTCCTTGGTGTTAGTTGTGATCTCTCCCTTTTCATTCATAATTTTATGAATTTGGGCTTTCTCTCTTTTCTTTTGGATTAGTGTGGCCAATGGGTTATCAATCTTATTGATTCTTTCAAAAAAACAGCTTCTAGTTTCATTGATACATTCTACTATATCTCTGGTTTCTACCTCATTGATCTCAGCTCTAATCTTGATGATTTCCCTTCTTATGTGTGGACTTGGTTTTATTTGTTGTTGATTTTCCAGTTCTTTAAGGTGTAGAGAAAGCTGCTGTGTTCTGGATTTTCCCATTTTTTTGAGGGAGGCTTGGATGGCTATGCATTTCCCCCTTCGGACCGCCTTTGCTGTATCCCATAGGTTTTGGACAGAAGTGTCTTCATTCTCATTGGTTTCCATGAATTATTTCAGTTCTTCTTTGATCTCCTGGTTGATCCAAGCATTTTTAAGCAAGGTGGTCTTTAGCTTCCAGGTGTTTGAGTTCCTTCTGAACTTTTCCTTGTGATTTAGCTCCAGTTTCAAAGCATTGTGATCTGAGAATATGCAGGGAATAATCTCAGTCTTTTGGTATTGGTTGAGTCCTGATTTGTGACCCAGTATGTGGTCTATTCTGGAGAAGGTTCCATGTGCACTTGAGAAGAATGAGTATTCTGTTGTTTTAAGGTGGAATGTTCTATATATATATCCATCTGGTCCAATGTGTCATTCAATGCTCGTGTTTCTTTATTGATTTTCTGCTTCGATGATCTGTCTATTTCTGAGAGAGGCATGTTAAGATCTCCTACTATTAGTGTATTCATATTAATATGACTCTTTATCTTGATTAACAGTTTTCTTAAGTAATTGGCTGCTCCCATACTGGGAGCATAGATATTTACAATTGTTATATCATCTTGGTGGATAGTCCCTTTAAGGATTATGTAGTGTCCTTCTGTATCTCTGACTACAGTCTTTAGTTTAAAATCTAATTTATCTGATATGAGAATCGCTACCCCAGCCTTCTTTTGAGGCCCATTGGCGTGAAAGATGCTTCTTCATCCCTTCACTTTCAGTCTGGGTGTATCTTTAGGTTCAAAATGGGTCTCTTGTAGACAACATATGGATGGGTCCTGTCGTTTTATCCAATCTGCAACCCTGTGCCATTTTATGGGCGCATTTAGGCCATTCACATTGAGAGTGATTATTGATAGATATGTTTTTATTGACATCGAGTTACCTTTGAAGTCTTTCTTTCTGTAGACTGTCTCTATATTTCTGTTCAATGCTATTCTTAGGATTTTTCCTCTTTTATAGAACCCCCCTTAATATTTCCTGCAGTGTTGGCTTGGTGGTTGCATAGTCTTTTAAGCCTTGCCGGTCTTGGAAACTCTTTCTCTCTCCATCCATTTTGAATGTCAGTTTTGCTGGATAAAGTATTCTTGGCTGCATGTTCTTCTCATTTAGTGCCCTGAATATATCTTGCCAGCCTTTTCTGGCTTGCCAGGTCTCTGTGGACAGGTCTGACGTTATTCTGATGGGCTTACCTCTGTAAGTAAGGAGCGTCTTTGCCCTGGCAGCTTTCAAGAGATTATACCTACAATTATAATTCCTCAATTTGACTATCAGGTGTCGTGATGTTTTTTTGGAATGTATAATCTTGGGTGGAGACCGTTCAGCCTCTAGTACATAAACGCTGGTTCCATTCACGAGATTGGGAAAATTTTCATGAAGGACTTGTTCCACTATATCTTCTAGACTTCTTTCTTTCTCCTCCCCTTCAGGGATTCCAATAATTCTGACGTCGGAACGCTTCATGGCATCATTTATTTCCCTGATTCTGTTTTCGTGGCTTCTAAGCTGTTTGTCCCAGGCTTCCTCCTGATCCTTTCTCTCTGTTTGTCTTCCAGATCACTAATTCTATCTTCTGTCTCAGTTACCCTAGCTTTGAGAGAGTTTAGATTAGATTGGAACTCATTGAGAGCATTGTGAACCTCCTCCCTGGTAGCTTTAAGCTCTGCACTAACATTGTGAACATCCTGTCTGGTCGCTTTCAGTTCGGCCCTAATCAATTCCGTTTGGTTATCCATGGCTTTCTCCAACCTAGCTATTGCCTGGATAATTGTTAGCCTGAATTCTCTTTCTGACATATTGTCTATGTTGATAGCCGTTAGCTCTGTTGCAGAAGGTCCATCCTTTGTATTTTTCTTCTGTTGGGCATTCCTCCTCCTAGTCATTTTGGTGGGAGATGACTGAACAGATGTAACTGGATGTATCAACTGTGGTGCAGTCAAGGTGCACCCTGGAACACTTCTGAGCAATCAGGATTCCCCACCCAAACGAGAGACAAAAGAAAAGAAAAAGAAAAAAAGAGAGAGAGAGAGACAGGAAAGAAAGGGACTATGAAAGAGGAAGTTCAGCCCAGCTGGGCCCCAAGGTAAGATTTATGAAGTAGACAAACAAAAAGAGACAAAAAGACTGATACAAGTATATGACAAGAGAAAAAAATATATATATGCAAATAAAGGAAGAACCTCGTCAAAAAGAACCCCAAGTGTAAGATTTATATGCTATCAGGACAAACACAAAAACACAGAAACACTGGTGGAAGAAGATGGTAGAGTTCTTATAAATTCTCAGTGTGTGCGAGGAAGGTTGTTTTGATTCTTCCTGGATGTATCTTGATATCTTTGTTAAAGGATTCAACTTTCCTAAGATAAAGGGGATTAAAAATTGGTTTACCTATAGGGGTAGTGTTGATTGGGGAAAGGGGATTACTTTGAAGTTTAACTCCCTATGAATATTAGAGGATAAAAATAAAAAGGAATAAACTAGACTAAACTAAACTAAAATTTAAAAAAAAGGAATTCAAAAAATAAAAATGCAAAAGAAAAACATAGGTGTATGTATCAAAAAGTTCAAGTTAGAAGGGTATTATGGTATTTGATGTACTGTACAGCTCGCTGTGATGGTAAATAGGTTAAAAAAATTACCTATGTGTAAAAAAAAAATGAACTGGAATAGTGGGAATGAGTGAACAATACAAGTTTTCCTATGAAGTAGTGGTTGTTCTCTTGTAGTCCTTTTTTTTTTTCCTTTCTTGGTTTGTTTTCTGGAGGAGGGGCCTGCCACGTGGGTTGTCAGTCAATGATGTTTCCTGAGTTAAGTCCTCCCGCCCCCCTCAAGGGGGTGGGCTCTGAGGAAACTGGGTTTTTTCAGGCTTTTGTTCTCTGGAGGTTTTTATGTTTGTTCACTTTTTTTTCTCTTACCTTGACCGCCTTTGATGGTTTTTGTAGTTTTAGAGGAAAACAAACCTCACCCTGATCTCCCTCTCACAGAGAAGCCTCAGTCTGGCTGCAGAGCCTAAATAAGTTCCCCCTTGGCCGCTGGCAGAGCAGGTTCCAAGTTGCAGACCCTGGGGGCACAGGATCTTTTGCTTGTACCCAAAGCCAAGGCAGTGGCAGCTCTCTGGGAGCTCCCGACTGCCAGAGAGGTTCCAAGCAGCGATCACACACTGAGATTTTGCCGCTGGCCCGGGCTGGGAGTGCCTGGTCTTGCTGGGTCCAAGAGTGCCTGGCTTGCACGCCCCTCTTTCAGGGGCGGCTATGGGTCGCGCACGCGTCTCAGGCACCGAGAACAGGGCGCTGGTCCGTAAGCACCAGGCTGGGCTTTTGCGCACCTCTGTCAGGGGAGAGTTTGGGGCACGCGGCTTAGGCTTTGAAACAATGGCGCGGGTCAAGGAGCGCCGGCAGGGCCTTTGTAACTCTCTCAGGGGAGCATGAGGGACGTGCGCGCGCGTATCTCAGGCTTTGTAGTAGGTCTTGCGCATTCTGCCGACCTGCGTGGCTCCCATCCGCTCACAGGAACTAGAACCCACGCATTCTCAGGCGCGCTGGCGGCTTAGGGACCAAGACCTGGTTTCTCCGCCGCACTCTCTCTGCCTTAGCGCAGGAGAGGCTGTCCTGGGACCGGGGACTTAAGCCCCTGTCCCTAGCTGCCCCAATTCCCACAATTTCCCCCCCACAATCCTTTGCTCTTTTGGAGTGCTTTCAACCAGTCTCCAAGTTAATGCTGGTCCCCAGACGCAGGGCACTCTCGCTTGTATTGGGGTATTACTTTCCAACTGGTGGCCTCTGGTGGCTCCCTCCCCCTTTCGTTTATCTTCCGATATCAGTTCCACGTTCCCACACCGCTTTACCTGCCCACTGGCGTCTTCTCCCCCTGTAGAGATCCAGACGTGTATAATTCTGATCTCAGGCTGATTTCATGGGTGATCGGAGTTCTTTGGTAGGTAATCAGCTCACTTTGGGGTACCGGCTGAAAAGGCGCCTCCTCCTACACCCCCGCCATCTTGTCCCCCTATTTGTATTTCTTTTAAAGGTTTATTTATTTACTTAAGAGAGAGAGCCAGTGGGCGCCTGGGTGGCTCAGTGGGTTAAGCCGCTGCCTTCGGCTCAGGTCATGATCTCAGGGTCCTGGGATCGAGGGCCGCATCGGGCTCTCTGCTCAGCAGGGAGCCTGCTTCCCTCTCTCTCTCTCTCTGCCTGCCTCTCTGTCTACTTGTGATCTCTGTCTGTCAAATAAATAAATAAAATCTTAAAAAAAAAAAGAGAGAGAGAGAGAGAGCCAGCGTGAACAGGAAGGGCAGAGGGAGAGGAAGACAGAATCTCAAGCAGATGTTGCACTAAGCCTGGAGACTGACCCAGGGCTTGAACTCACAACACTGAGATTATGACCTGAGCGGAAACCAAGAGAGGGATGCTTTACCCACTGAGCCACAGTTCCCCTACCATTATGTTTCTCAATTTCGAACATTTGTTAGGCAAACATCCTGCTCTGTACCATTTGTAATACAGAAATGTTAGCATGGCTCAAATGACTAACAACTGTAAATGTAATTTGCTTAGCAAATTAAGGATCCTAAAGTAAACATGTTAACTATGCTCAAGCAAGTATTTGGTATGGTTTCTGAACGTAGAAGATTGTATTCACTCAAATGCTCATTGACTGATGATTAGAAACGTGCATATTCAAATGTTGGTTCATAGCATTTTGGGGAGCTTCCCAAGTTTAACCTGAAACTGCCCCCCACCTCCCTACTGCCCCCAAATGCAGAGGGCAGGGAGAGACTGAAGAAAGAGGCACACCATTCCAGATTGGTAGGTGGCAGGTATAATAAACAAGGGTACTTACTTAAGATGCTTGTCTTGGAAGACAGCAAGATGAATAGATCTCCTTACCAGACCACCAAATCTTAAGTTTATATAGAGATCTTTACTGAGTTCAGTGACAAATACATCCAGATAGTATCAACACCACATCACTATCCTAAGGCTCTATCCTTGGGGCAGATTCTGGGAATGGGGAGGGGTGGGAGCCTTGGCTGCTGAGATCTGGCTTGTGGGTCAACCTACAAGTCCTATCTTCTCAATGACCTCCCACTATACCATACAATGGAGTCGTTTTCGACAATACAAAGGAATGAAATGTTGATCCATGAAACAATATGAATGAACATTGAAAACATTGTGCTCAGTGAAAGAAGCTAGTCACAATGGGGCACCTTGGTGGCTCAGTGGGTTAAGCCTCTGCCTTTGGCTTAGGTCATGATCTCAGGGTCCTGGGATTGAGTGCCGCTTCCCGCTATCTGCTCAGCAGGGAGCCTGCTTCCCTCTTTCTCTCTGCCTGCCTCTGCCTACTTGTGATCCCTCTCTCTCTCTCTGTCAAATAAATAAAAAATAAAAATATCTTTAAAAAAATCTTTAAAAAAAAAAAAGGGAAGCTAGTCACAAAAGACCACATACTATAGGATTTTCTTTATTGAAAATGTCCACAACTGGCACACTTATAGAGTCAGAAAGTTGAGTAGTGGTTGCCCAGGGATGATGAATTGAAGGAAAAGGGGAAGGACTGCTAGTGAGTATGGTGTTTCTTTTGGGAGTGATAAACATGTTCTAAAATTGATCACAGTGATGGTTACTCAACTCTGTGAATATATTAAAAATCATCTTAAATTAGTGAAATATATGTTATGCAAAGTTTATCTCAACAATGCTGTTTTTAAAAAGTTAATTCACCAACAGAAGGTCCATATTAATTTTTCCAATCTGACATCTCCTCACATGTAATCATTGTGAACATATGATCTGTCAAAATATTACCAAGATACAAGCAGAATAGTCTTAAAATCAATTCGATATTTTTAAGAAAATAGAACTCCAAAATTAGCCCTACTGTTTTCTGAAATGTTTCAAATGTCTTCTGTTAGATATTCAGGATTTTCCAAAGAATTTTCCTGTTGTTAGAGCTAGGGAGGGACATTCCACATAATCTCTTCTTGGGGAGGGAGAGAATTTTTACTTTGTTGCCACTTAACTCATTAACGAACTTTATGGAGCAGGAGTAACAATTCAAAGAAATTAAGATACAAAAATCAGGGTAAATTGTGGAAGGCTTTGGTACAATTTTGTGTATACGTAAGAATGGTGAGGGGTGATCTGTATATGCTGACTCAGTAATTACGTTGTACACTATTATCTTATAGAACTACTCATGCACTCTAAGATCAAGGATATTAATTCCAACATGGTCAATAATAACAAGTTAAAAAAGGAAAATTAAATTTCTTCAAGTGTAATGTTTAAATTAATAATGGTATGTTCACATGATAAAATACAGTATCATCTAAAACAATAAGGTAATGTACAGATCTGGGTTAGTGGAGAGATCCTTAAGTATACTGGTTAAGAAAACAAAGGAAATCTCAATAGATAGTGTGATACCATTTATGGATATCAAGCTTGTCTTACTCAGTTTGGGCTACTATAACAAAAACACCATAGATTGAGTGGCTTAAACAACAAATATTTATTTCTCGCTGTTCCTGAAGGCTGGGAAGTCCCAAATCAGGATACGGTGCCTGGTGAGAGCCTGCTTCATGACTCGTAAATGACCATCTTCCTGCTCTATCCTCACCAGAAAGGTCCGTAGGGTCTTATTTTATAAGGATACTAACCTATTTCACAAGAATTCTACCTTCATGATCCAATCACCTCCCAAAGATCCCCACCTCTTAATACCATTACATTGGGGTTAGGAATTCAACGTATGAATTTGGTGGAGGACACAAACATTTAGCCCATAACATTCTGCTTAAACACATGTGTATCAATAAAGCTTAAATATGTGTGTGTATGCACACTCATATACACACACACACAAGGATAGGAAAATGAATCCCATCAAATTACAATGAGATATAATGTGAATTGTCAAATTGCTCATGAAATAACTTTAGCAATTTATGTATTTACCTCAATAGTTTATAAGTGTAGTATTAATATAATTTGACAAACCAAACGTTTTGGGGGTGTGCCTGTGTGGCTCAGTCAGTTAAGCTTCTGCCTCCTGTTTAGGTCACGATCCCAGGGTCCTGGGATGGAGTTCCCCATCAGGCTCCCGGCTCAGGGAGAGTCTGCTTCTCCTTCTGCCCTCAACCCCTCCCCCCTGCTCTCGCTCTCCCTCTCTCAAATAAATAAAATCTTATTAAAAATTTGGAATTGATATATTTTGTATTTAGGAAAGAAAAAAATTTTTTCAAAATACTAGGAAAAAGAAAGTTTGACAAAATTAGTTTTGACTGGGGTAAGCAGAATAAAGCAATGATTTACAATAGGTGCCATAAAGATTTCCCATGGCAGATACCTCTGAGTGTTTATCAACAGAGGCGGTGGGTTCTACAAGTCTGGGACCCACTGCTCTGAACTTCCTTGAAAATCTAATCCATTAATCCAGCCTCAAATACACCTGGTCTAGATCTGACTTTTTCCTTGGTTCCAGTATCCTTGAATGGTTCCCCAGTGCCTTTGCATAATTGGGCAGAATAAAAGCTAAATTCTTAGCTCTGTATTCAGGGCCCTCCTCCAACAAGGTGCTGTTCCCACACGACCAAACTCTTTCCCCATTCCACTCATACATCATCTTTTCTACGCAGCAGCACCAAACCACAGCTATTCTCAGAACACATTACACACTTTCTCAGTGCGTTTAGTTTTGATCTCACTGTCCGTCCGGCAATGTCCTTCCCTCTCCCCTTCTTTCATGCAAATCTCATTCAAATAACTCAGTGAAGCTTCCTCAAAGCCCTCCCTCCACCCCTCACTCTCCTCAGAATGAGCAGTCTCTCTTCTGCACTCTTATGGCATTTTTAAAAAAGGTTTTATTTATCTATTTGAGAGAGAGAGAGGGAGGGAGAGATAGTGAGAGAGAGACCTAAGCGAGAAGGAGAGGGAGAGGCAGTCTCCCTGGGATCCCCATGTGGGGCTCAATTTCAGGACCCTGAGATCCTGACCCCAGCCGAAGGCAGGCGCTTGCTTGATTGTCTTCCTGTGGCATTTCTAACACCTCTAGTGTCTCTAGTGTGATACTTGTTTTCTGGCACTTCACATTCCAGTTATCATGGATATTTTTTCCCACCCCAAAAGAAGCACCCAAAATGTTCAAGCTCCAAAATAGGCACCCAAAAGCCTATATACAAAGAGATTAACCAAGATTTATCTCCATAATTTTAAATATCTCAAGCTAAAATTATACATAGTTCATATAAGCAATTGCCTGTTATTTACTTACTGTCAGTTCCAAACCCTCCCTTCTATCCTCTATTCTGTAATGCTCTGTGGCTGTGGGTCAAAAAAGCATTTCCTAGGCTTTTTTGTGCCAACTGTCTCCCAGGTCCATTCTGCTATAGGGCACACCACCAGCAAATCACAAGGCAGAGAGATGGGAGAAGCCAGTGTGTTCTCTCTACGTCTATCTCTCCCCTTCCTTCTTAGAGAGGTGCTCCTGGGGGCTGCGTCTGTTCCAAGTAAGGCTGCCAGATTTAGTAAATAAATACAGGACAGCCAACTCAATTTTTAATTTAAGGTAAGCAATGAATAATTTTTAAACTATAGCTGTATTTTATATAATAGTTGGAGCATATTTATACCAAAAAAATTGTTGTTTATCTAAATTCACATTTAACTGGGTGTCCTGTATTTTATACTAATTACAAGTATATACTAATTATACTAATTACTTATGCCAATTTCTGCTGGATAGTGCCCAGTTCTGAGTCTTTGAGGATTCAGCTGTATAAATTAAGTTGCTTTTTTACTTCTCTCATTAGCAGCTTAGGAATCAGCTTTCTCCACTTGCCAGAGGCTTTTTTTTTTTTTTAAGTTTTTATTTAAATGCCAGTCAGTTAACATATAATGTAATACCAGTTTCAGGTGTACTTGTTTCCAAAATTTTTTTGCTGTTTTTTCTTTGTTTGTTCCTGTCCTGTGTTTTTATGGCTAAAACAACCAAAAACAATCCTACTGTCATTTTAATGAGATTTTGAGAAGGAGCAAAAGCAGATGTCTATGTTCAATCAACCGACCTTTAAAGAAGTCTACTCATTAGATATGTTCCTGTGAACTTTTTTTTTGTTTTGTTTTGGCCATTTTTCTACATCAGCATGTTCAAATTTACTGGTTGTTTTTTAATGGCAGCATATTATTCCCTGTGCCACAGTATTCTTGCACCATAACTTATTACTAAACTAATTTTTATTAAATGAATTATAAATTGTTGTCAGAGTTTGAGAACTGGAAGATAAAGGCCAGCCTTTTTTCCATGAATGTGTCTAGATGTGGAACAGTGATGTATGGGTGAAAGAACTAATAGATATGAGTAGCCAAGACCACAAGTAGTTACTAGTTCCCATTGAAATGGAAAGTAAAAGAGTTACTTAAGTCTCTACCTTTATACTTTAATCAATATCCTTCTAGATCTATATTAAGGTGGATTTTTTAATTAAGGCAATGCTATATATTCTGAGTATTTTCCCCAGTATTCGGTGGCTATCTTTCTACATTAATGAAGTATCTACTATATTCTTTTCAGAGAAACGTATCATATATTTTTACTGAAAAACATGTATTAACCAGTCTTCTATTCGTGGGCAGATGCTTTTGTATCAAAAGGTGTACACTAAAAGTGTCTATCATCTGGTATGATGATGATGATGATGATGATGATGATGATAGCTTATACATAGGAAGTGCTTAATATTAGTTGGACATTGGAGTAAGCCTTTTTGCATAGACTATGTCTTTTAATTCTCACAAGTACCTTATATATGGGGCAAATAATTTACACAGTCATATAGCAGCTGTCACTGGTAACCCAGGGACTATCCCCTAACCAATAGGCAGTACTACCTCTCTTATAGAAGCCAATATTTATGCAGAGTGAAAAGAACTATTAGCTCAATAATTTTCTGAAGTGGTTTTTGACACACATACAGCCAGCTACTATAGTCTCAGAAATGTTTAGCCCTGGTAACATTTTGTAGTCACTTATTTCAGTTGTTTCTACTGGTTGGTTCATTGGTTTTCTGTAATCACAGCCTAATATAAAAATTTTAACCTATACCAAGGGAATGACTTTTGCTTTCTTCAACCTAAATTTTTATTACAGATAAACTCTAATTACATACCAAATAGCATTTGCTCTTTTGTTGAATAATATAATCTCTCAGTGAAGTACTAGAATTTATCTGATAGAAGCTACATGGTAAATTGTCTAGAACAAAGAAATCAAACTCTATAAGGGCTTTCTTTACCAAAATTATTAAATCGTAGTTAGCCTTAAAGAATTGTGTATAGGGACCAAAGAATCTTTCCTGTAAAATCTGGTGTGTTTTCCTTAATAAAGTTAGCCATGGGATTTAATTAATGAATAAATAAATTAAATCAATCAAATAAAATAAAATGGTCTATCATTACCCAAGACCCTATCCCATTTCAAAGAGGTAGCAATGTTATTTCTTATATCCTTCAACATATATCCATTCAATTGTGTTTATATTGGTAAATTACACATTTAGATGAGTCTAAATAAATGTTGCACTTAGATTAGCACACACCTTTTTTATTTCAATATAATACTGAGGTTTTCCCATAACAGTGCCCATACTAAATTTCCACATACAACCATATCTGTTTCTGAGCTGTCTATTCTGTTCTGACTTAACTATTTATTTCTACATGTATTTTATACCTGGTAGGACAGATAGTCCCACCTCTCAAGATTCTGCTTTCAAAAATTTCTTAAACATTTTGATATATTTTGTCACATAAATTTAATCATCAATTTGTAAAGTTCTTCCAACTGAAAGTCACTGAAGTTTAAGATCACATTAAACTTAGATATTAATTTCTATGGAAATGGCATATTTAAAATTTTGTGGTTTTCTTCTTCCAGGGGCACAGTGTGTCTTTCCATTGAATAAGAATTTGGTTGGAATTTTATTTATTTTGTTCCTTTTTATAGAGTTTCCACATTTCCTGTTTGTGCTATAAGTTGTGTTTATAGTGTGAAAGTGATTGGTTTTTTTTAGACAGTAGGCAACAGCTCACTGCTCTGACCAAAGATAACTATTAATTTTCATGTACTACATCCATCTTGTGTGGAATCATCTTACAGGGTACTTTCATTTGTGTCAACAGTTTCTCTGTTGCTTGCTTTATATGCCTGATCTACTAATCATTATTGTTTTATTTTCCTTATTTATTTTTTTTCTTATCCCATTAGTTCAATTAGTTCCCAGAAGCACACTGAATTTTTAAAAATCAGTGCAGACATCCTTTTATCATTCCTGACTTTAATTATTCCTGTTTCTGCCCCTATGCTCCACTGTGAAGAATGATTTAGTGCTTCTTCCTAATAATTATTCTGTAAGAAATTATTGACATATATCCCCCATTCTCTCAGAAGTCCTACCTGACATTTTTCTTGAATTTTGTTAAATGGTCTTTCTGCATATAATTAGCATGATGATCTTGTGTATCTGAATCATTTGCAATAAAATGTTGTCTATCATTTAACCACTGCTGCATTGCTGGAAATGGAGTCATGCTAGGTGAGTCTTATTTTTTCCTAGTTCTTTACAGCCAAATAATCTGAAGTTTCCATGTATCTTGCTTCCCTTTCACACAGGTCTCAAGATTTCACTGACACTGTGCTAGTCTGGCATTGACTCTGGGTATGTGGGCAAGATGTGAGCCCCCACAGACTAGAGGGAATGGCTGTCACTGCTTGAGCTATCCCTGAGTTTAAGAGGCTAGTTCTGCAGTGAGGCGTGGTGAAGTTCCCAGCGCTTCTCAAGCTTCTTTAACTCTGACTGGTCCTCATTTCTGGTGGGGATCTATTATTCAAATCCTTCTCATGATAAATGGTGTCTTATTAAAATTATCTTGTCCAAGTTAACAGAAACCCTTTTTTAAAGAAAGTTTATTTATTTAAGTAATCTCTACACCCAGCGTGGGGCTCAAACTCATGACCCCGAGATCAAGAGCAGCATGCTCTTCTGACTGAACCAGCCCGGCCTACCTAGTAGAAACCAGTGTGAAAAAAAGAGAAATGTTCAACAAATGCACAAGCATCCTCAAATCAGTAATCCTCTCCCCTAAAATCTCCCAAATCTCCAAATTGTTAAAGACTTTACTAATTTATAAGAATCCAAGTAATAAATATTTATCCACAAATATGCATTTCCTTAACTTCAGGGTAAATTTAGACAGATGATGGATAGAAAAATGGGTGGCAGATGAATAGGTAGATACATAGATAGATTTAAGAATATATGTATTAAGCACTGAATTGCCAGAAAGGTATATGCACTGAGGCCATTGCTAGAACCAATGTTGCTTTTAGCTAAGAATGCTGTCAGTTCAGGAGAAACATAAATATTTGTTTTACTCTTCCCCTAAAGTGCCCTTTAAATCAATGGAAAGTCAACTCTTATGGAAATTAATAAGAAATTATAAGACAGTGTCATTTCCTAGCAAGAGAAATGGAACAGAGATTTAAAACAAAAACCCTGGGCTCTGACATTGGCTCCCCCTGTTATATTGCTTTGAGCCCACCAAGCTGATTCTGCAACTGTAAAATGGGAATATTAGTCCAACTTACTTCTCAAAGTCTTAAGGGATCATACGTAATCACAGACAAGACAGCTCCGTGTAAAATGTAAACATGCAAGGCATCATTAACATAAGACTATGACTTTCTCAGATCTACATCTCTTCTTTAGCTTGAAGTCTGTTATCATGTGTCTTTCAATATTTTTCTATTATAAACAATGAATACACATTTCTTACAAACTCAAGCACATTAGAACTAGAATTTCTGGGTTAGAATGTGTGATTTTAAAGAAGTATTGCTAATACAAAATCTCACCTATGCATTTTCTGGACCAGCACAATAGAAAAAATTATTTCCTACATCACCTCTACGTATATTATTATCACTTTTTTTTTTAACTTTGACATCCTTATTGGTGAATACTGTAGCTTTTACTGTAGTTTTAAATTTGGGTTTAAGTATGATTGAGCATCTTATGTTAGGCTACCTTACTCATACACATAATTATCATTTGTATTTGGGTCTATTTCTGGACCCTACTCCATTCCATTGATCATGTAGCAATACCAAATTAGTTCCCTCCCCCCTTTTTGTGTTTTCAAGATTATCTTTGGTGTTGCCGCTTTTTAAAAATTTTCTGTAAGAACTAAAAATCAGCTTATCCAATTCTAAAAAAATACAATAGGTAATTTTACTGGGATTGAGTTAATAGAATTTCAAGGGAAATGACAGCATGAAGTTTCTAACCCAGGACTGTAATATGCTTTTTATTTAACCAAGGCTTCTTTTCTATCCCTAAAGGAGGATTTTGAAAGTCTCTTCAGACAGGACTTGCACACTTCAATTTTATTCTAAGTCTTTTGGTCATTTCATATGAGGGTTTTTTATTTTTTTATTAGCTCTTACTGCTTATTGATTTCTGAGTTCTCAGTTCTGTACCAAGCTCTTACTCAATATGCCTATTCTTTTTAAGTCTTTCAGTTCTCTTATTAAGTTTTCCAAGTGTATAAATTATCTGCCAACAATGATTGTGTTATTTCCCTGCTTTCCAATTATTATACCTCTACATCATCTCAAAGACTTCCAGAAAAGTTAGAGAAGTCCAGAAATCTTCTCTAAAAAGCTAGACACTGATATGCACATCCCTGTCCTGTTTCTGGTATTAATAGGAATATCCCAAGTATTTCCCAATCAACAACCTGTTGTAGCATAGTTGTATTTAATCAAGTTTTAAAAAATACCCTTCTGTTCCTAACAGTAATAGGTTTTGTTTCTATTTAATGAAGTATGGATTTCAAATTATACTGAAATGCCCCTGTATCATCAAAGATGTTTTTCTATATTCACCATAATATGAATTGTATTACTTGCTAATAATGTAACTTCCTTGCACTTTCAAACTTCACTTAGATGAGTGGTACTTGATTCTTTGCCTTTAGTAAGGATTTTCCCATCAATATTCACACACAAGATCAGATCATTTCATTTGTGCATCATTGGACTTGGATATTTTTTATGTACTCACATTTTAACACACATAAAAGCTTTATCTAGATCCTATAAAAACTTACAGTGCATTGAAATTAGAATTCCACTTTGAAGTTTAATGCACTTAGTGATGTGGGTCGGTGGTAGGGGTTAATTCCTCTATGAACTATTTAATCTAGGATACTTAACCTATTTAGGTTTTCTGTATCTTCTGGAATCTCCCATATATTTTTCTTTAAAATTAACCACTTTATTTTGCTTTTTAAATATGTCATGGAATTGGACACAATTATCTCTTCCCCTTTTGTTTTTGTTAGGGTATTTATGATTCTTATATTTGTTTCTTGATTGGTTTATCTAATTTCTACTTTTTGTACCCCTCCCCCCCCCCCCAATCACCATTCAGGTTTACTCTGTATCTTTTCTATTTCATTATTTCCTATCAACTTCATACTACTTAAATTTCTTCCATTTCTCTAAGAACAATGTTTAAACACATTTGACTATTGTTGGACTGGAGTCAATTTAGAGAATGGGAAGTGAGGAACATAGGAAGTTAAGAAAATTCAGGGAGTTTGGCTATAAAAGGGAATAGAGTAAGTGCATACTTAGAATAGAATGTTAAGTCTAGTGATATTATACATTTGGAATTTTTTCAACAACAGTTGAAGCTTTGCTAGGCAGGATAGTAAAAGCTATCTTTTCCACCTCCTTGTACTAGCAGTAAATTTCTTTTTGGCCTTTAGGGATGGGACCCTATTCAGCTCTATTTTTCTCCTGTTACAAGGCATATGAGAATTTTTCAGGGATGCAAGTGTAGTGGATTTCTTTATTTAAGCTTACAAAATACATGCTTATAGAAAATTAAAACATTATAGAAATATATAAAGCCAATCATGAAAGTTCTCCCACAATTTTACTCCCTCACAAAGCCACTGTTAACAATGTGGTATTACTATCCCATTATTTTTTAAAGCATTAACAAGTTAATCTACAAAAAAATGTTTCCACAACTTTTACCTAAGAGTAAAGTTTGGACACCTTATTATAAGTCCAGAGACATTCCTCACTTTTAATGGATAGAGATAAATTGCATGAATGTACCATAATCTATTAAACCATCCCTTACTGATAGGACATCTGAGCTAGTTTTAATAATTAAAGAATAAAGGTGCAGTAAACTTGTTTGTGTACACTTGTCAGATTATTCATATTGGGCAGTTTCCTAATATCTTTAATGAAGAATTAGCCAAACGCTTTGAGCATTTTCAATATACTCTGAAAAACAACCCTCCTACAGATTATAAAATAATACTCCCACCTACAGCATGCAAGATGGGGTATGTATAATTTAGAAATGCTTGTTCAAAATTATGGTGCATTTTAAAATTTGAATAAAAATCTGTATCAGTTTTTCTTGTAACTGTGTTTTCTAACTACAGAAAGTGAAGGTGGACACAGTCTCTTGACTGATGGGGAATTAGGATCCTAAGGGCAGGGTTTTGAAAACTCCTATTTACCATAAGGAATAGGTATTAGCAACTTAAATAACACTTTTCCAGAAAGTCTTCAAAAAGACTGCAGCCCTTGCTTGCCACAGCTTCCAATACCTCCACTGGTATCTCATTAATCCGTCCAGGTTTTGATACCTATATTGGTATCCTACTGCTTGCAGCATAAAATCCAAACTCCAAACGTGCTTTCTCTACCACCAACCAGCTGTACTCATTACTCAACAGCAGCAAACAATTCTTTGCTTCTAGAACACACCCCGTTTCACAGGTGTGGTTTCATTCACTGTATGCCTCATCCTAGGATACCAGTTTCCCTCTCTGCCCTCTCAAGACAGCTCAAATACCTGGACTCTATGAAGTCTTCCACAATGCCCTCTGGGAAAAAGTGATGGTCTTTTCCTGCACTACTCCAGCTTTTTGCCTCTATCTCTATTATAGCACTTCTGTAATAAGCTAACTAGGGTAATGGAGGACATATATCTTACTTGGCTATCTCCTGAACAGCATCCAGTGCAGAACTTTGTAGAACATGCACTCAAAAAACTGTTTGTGGAATAAACATACATAAGTAAAACTTCTAATCCTTTAGTCCCCAATTATTAGTCGGATACTAATTCTTAAAGGACTAAAGCAAAAACAAAAACAAAGGCCCCCCCCGCCAAAATGCAACTGCTCCCCTTGAAACAAGTCCTTATTATGGTAAGCAGTTTAAGTTTTTTTTAAAAAGGTCTTTTAATAAAAGTGACAATTCTACTTTTAGAACAGTCATGTTCAACAAACCTACATAGGCTTGATGTCTGCATCATACTTCCTAGGATCTCTATTTATTTTGGAAATAACAACATGGGGGGCAGTTTATTATAAAATATGAAACAGGAATCATTTAAGCATGTGAGTTTCTGCTTTATATTCCTAACCAGAACACAAAATGACTGGATATTCTCATCAACACCAAGCTTTTTTTTTTTTTTTTAAAGAAAAAAAAAAAAAGGAGCCACCATGAAGATAATGCCATATTAAAATCTCTTTCTCTTGATGATTTCTGGCTTCCAGCTGACTGGATGAGTTTCTTCTGTCTGGAAACAGAAAATTAAAGAAGTTAAAATAAAGTATTATTAATTTGCTTTATATTAAGAACTCTCTTCCTAACAAAAATAAGGCATCTATTCTTATATTACTGTATTGGTTTACATATTATATTGATTGGCATTACATATTTAGTAGTTCTTTAACAATCTTAGGAATAACTGACAAACTTTTGCATCATCTGAACCTAATAAAGAATGAATGAGTTCACTACAAATTCAGTTCATGATTTTTCAAGTCTAATAAAATTAGTATTTAGGTATTCTAGTAATACCAATGCTTATGATTTTAAAGTTAATTTGCAGAGCAATTTATTTGTTTGTGGTTATTCTTGATATAAGATTTTCCCTAGTAATTGTAGTAAAGATAAACTAAAACAATCTATGGATTCACTGGCATCAACAAAACCAATACAGAAATCTATGAGCAGACATTATTCAAGATGACAAATACCTTAATACTATGAAGATCATTTTCCTTTCTGATAATTTCAATAACTTTAAAATGAGAAAGTACTTGCAAAATTGGTATGGTTGACTTACTTTACTTCAAAATGTATGTGAAATAGTAAACTTACGGCTGTATCATCTTCTTTATACACTTTAATGGTTTTATCAGCTTCAGCTGTTAGTAACCGACTTTCAGACTGATCAAAAGCACAAGCAAATATTCCTGATTCACTGTCCAAAGATCCAGGCTGCACAGCTGCATGAACTCTCTGGAAATTGTAGCCAGTTCTCCAGTCCCAAAGATGCATAGTGCCATTGTCAGCTTAAAGGAAAAAATCTAATTAAACGTGGTATCCTTTGAACAATTCAGCTTGGCAAGCATTTAAGCACCATCCATGAGTCAGGCACCATGACCATAAAGACTAAATAGAGTTATAAGACACAGGAAATCCAGCTTCTCTTAATATTGGTTTATCTATGTTCATTTGTGACTAATCCAGAATTTATTATAGAGCTCAAAAAGCACCACAAAATGCTATCTAGTTCTGGAATACATAACCAAAATTTAGGTAATTCTCAGCGTGAATAGGTTAGATTTATCACGTGGGAACTCAAAGAAGACTAAACTGTGAAATATGATGCATGTATGACAAACAAGCATGAACACACAAAGGAACATCCAAATACACATTAATCAGGCAAGTTCTGCTATAATACTTAGGTGGGATGGCTTAGAAATTTTATAAATGTTTACTCATTTACTAAAAGAAAAAATGACAGACTAAAACACATTTATTATTAAAATCTTACTTTACCTCCAGAAACAAGCACTCCATCAGAATTCACTGTCAATGTGTTAATAATAGCATTATGACCGGAAAGATTTTGAATAAAACTTCCATCAGGGAATTTCCACTGTTTTATATTATCGGGAGAGCCAGATGCAAATGTATAACTGAAATAAGATGAAAAAGAATTCACGACTAAGTAAACCGAGTTAAGTAAAATGGTGAATTCAGAAAGCTTTTTATGGTTATATTCTACGTGTGTAGTTATGGATCTATATAGTTGTATCAAAATATTATTGTCGTACAAAGAGGTAAAATACGAAGACATTTGTTCCAAGTTAAATCAGATCTTCAAATTATTTTTAATGTATTTTAAGTCCTAGATTAATCTTTCTCTTTTCTCCAATGCTCTCCACTGAGCTAAAGCAACAAATGTACAAACCTCTAGATTCACATTAAGGGCAAGGGGTTATGAAACTATTCTGGACAGAGCAAGAGGGGGCTCTACGAAGAAAGGAAATGAATGGAAGAAACAGATAGCAAGAGGAAGAGAGAGAAAAAGGAAGTGAACCAGAAGAAGAAAGGGAGCGAGGAAGACAGAAAGGGAGGAAGGAAATAATGGATAAGAGGGAGAGGACAGAAAAAAAAAAATCAATGTGGCCAGAAAAGTGTCAGGGTGATATACAAGGAACACACTGAGATCTTATGCTGCACCTATGGACACCCTGATTATAATGTTCAGGGTTTCTACTTTTTTTCTATGTATACTAACTTCCTCCTTAAGAATTAAGCTATTCTATGTATATCTCAGTATGCAATAACATTTCTGTCAAACACTAAATCCATTTTCTATTTAGTCTCTACTCTGACATGCAGTTTTAGCCATGATTTATTTATATGGTCTCATCTGACACTCTCATTTTTCACCTTGTGGAAAATTTTCCTCATTATATATAGGTCATGAAGCAAAATACTACACAAGAAAAATGAAAGAAATCCATGTTCGTAAGTGGCACTGGACTGGAAATGACAATGGCTAAACAGCTACCAAAGTAGCACTAATGTTGGTATTTCTATACTTATTCTAAAAATGGAAGAAAAAAGACAAGCTAATTAAGAAAATGTACTTACTGTCTTGGATGTAAAACAACAGCCCTGACTGATTTTTTGTGATTTGTTAATGTGACTCTTGTTTTTCCAGCCACCAAATCCCATAATCGTATTGTTGTATCATGGCTTCCTATAATGAAAACACACATCCATAAAATATAGACCAAGAAAAATTATGCAAAATTTAAACATAACATATGAATCAGTTTTCCATAGACACATACATACTACATGAAACTCATACCAACTCCTCACTCATTACTTTACAGTTCCAAACTTATAGGTTGGTTTTAAATTTAATGCTTAAGAAAAATGCAGTAAGTGCTTAAAACACTATCAACTGAACAGCTAGAACAAACACCAGTAGTTCCCCTAATAATAGGGGAAGGAAAAAAAACAAATGGTTTTTTTATTTTAAAGATTATATTTATTTATCAGAGAGAGAGAGGGAGAGCAAGCGAGCACAGAAAGACAGAATGGCAGGCAGAGGCAGAGGGAGAAGCAGGCTCCCTGCCGAGCAAGGAGCCCGATGAGGGACTCCATCCCAGGACACTGGGATCATGACCGAGCCGAAGGCAGCAGCTTAACCAACTGAGCCACCCAGGCCTCCCTAAAACAAATGATTTTTAATTAACAAAATACATCAAGTGAAGAAATTATTTTCTACTCTTAGAGTAAAGGTCTTATTATTAACCTTACTATTAGCAAAACAAGACTCAAACCAGCTCTAAAGGTTATTGGTCTCTGGGTATTTTGTCTTTTAGTTTCAGTTTCCTAGACTAGTAATTTTGATACTATGAAAAAATGTCTGAATGTATCTCACAGCACCATTTTCTAGTCAGACATTACATGACACTGTGTATGACATAGTCTATGATAGGTAAATATATCCTATGAAATGTAAAGAATATGAGATAAAAACAATCAAATACAATGTACCTCCGTAACAAAGCAAGAATCAGTGAATATGAAAAGTGTAATGTATAATCATAATGCATTCTGATCAAACTGTAAACTTAGCATCAATCATACCAGTAATAATCTGTGGTTCTGCAGCTTGACACCTCACTGTAGCAACTGCATTGGTGTGTCCAGATAATGTATGTACACTGGCTTTAGTTCTTACATCCCAAATCTGTAAAAACACAAGAGACATACCATCAGAGTGAACAGGTATTCATATCTGAGGCAGGTAACTGGACCAATTCAAGGCTGGGAATTTACCAGACAACCATGCCTGAATGGAATGAAAAATCATTTCAAAGAAAAGATAATGATATGTACGCTGGATGGGGAATGTAGACTGGAGGCAGCTGACAGGAAAAAACAAAAAAACAAAAAACTAAAAGATCAGGGTACTGAAAGTGTTACAAATGGGCATAATGGGACTACTGAAGGAAAGAGCTAATGGAAACTGTTGCAGTGATGGAATAGAATGTGTGAGTGTCCCACTTCAGAGGCTGGGCACTCCCAATAATAAACATGATGAAGCCACAGCACTGAAAATGAAGGTAGAAAAACATACATGCCAAGAAACTGAGGGCTACTGTTGGTGAAGACAACTATCTTTAATACTCCAACAAATAATATACGACTCCCTGACCAAATATGCATAGTGTAAGATGCAATATGTTTACAAAGAAACACAAAGCTCTATTTCACTTACCCGTGCAGTGGAATCCCGACTACAGGTCACCAGCACATCAATTGTTGGGTGCAAATCCAAACCATACACTGCACTCAGATGTCCATGATAGTGCCTTATAACCTAAAAATAAAGCAAGAAAGTTAAAATATCTATAAAGAAAACCAGTGGTTCTTAATGTTTTAAATCCTTAACTCCACACCTACCTTATTATATTCGAGATCCCAGCATTTGACTTGTTTGTCTTCTCCACAGGAGAAGAGGTAAGGGCTCCGTGTGCTTACTATCACACCACGCACTGTACTAATATGCCCAGTTAATGACAGTTTTAATTTGCCACTAGCCAAGTCCCAAATCTGCAATGAAAGAATATTTAATTTTTCTTAATTATTTCAAAGCAAATTTTTAGATTCTTAAGGTTAAAATTAAATCTTCAGAACCTAAAAGTATAAACATATAAAACTTCAAAAATATTCAAAATAATCTCCCACTAATCTCCTCTTTTCTTAAGCAGGGGAAAACAGAATTAAAAAACACATTCAAACTGGGAAATTCTTTGCAGTAAGTGACAAAATCTTAACATATAAAAGGGTATCACAGATGATGAAAGTATGAATACCATATTAACAAGCAAGGATGGCAACAACTTAGAAAAAAAGACAACAAAACCCTATAGAAACAACCTAAATGTCCATCAATGGATGGATTTTTAAAATGTGTGTGTGCGCACACGTGTGCGCACTCACTCACTCACACACTCACACACACACACACACAATGGACGATCATTCAGGCATGAAAAAGAATGAAAACTTGCCATTTACAATATGGATGAACCTCAAGTGTGTTATGCTATGTGAAGTAAGTCAGACCAAGAAAGACAAATATTATGTGATTTCACTGATATGTGAACTCTAAAAACAAACAAACAAAAAAAACCAAGCTCAAAGATACAGAGAACAGATTAGTGGTTGCCAGTGATGAGGGTGGGGAGTGGGTGAAATGAGTTAAGAGTCAAATGTACAAACTTCCAGTTATAAAATAGGTAAGTCATGAGGATATAATGTCCAGCCTGGCAATTATAGTTAATAATACTGCACTGCATATTTAAAAGTTGTTAAGAGAGTAGATGTTAAAAGTTCGCACTATAAGGAAAAAAAGTTCTGTAACTATGTATGGTGACAGATGTTAACTAGATTTGTTGTGGTGATTTCACAATATACACAAATACAGTATCATTATGTTGAGCACCCAAAACTAACATAATATTGTACATCAATTACACTTCAATAAAAAAATATATACACGCTGAAAACCTTAAGAACAGCTTTATTGGGTATCAAAAGTTCAACCCCACTAGAAATTTTTTATGGACAGTTTTTAAAAGATTAGATAACCACTTCTGCTTAACATGTTAGTAGATATTTTTAAAGACACACAGTGTGTTGAAAAGGATCCTCTCATACACTGCAAGTAACAATTCACCCATTTTGGAAAGTAATTTGTACTTTGGGTATCAACTTCAAAAATGTTTGACCCATTAATTCCATTCCTGGGAATCTATCATAACAAAAGAACTTAAAATACATTAAAATACAGCAAATAACTTTACGCACAAAAATTACAGCAGTACTTGTGATAGTGAAAATCAAGACACTAAAAACTTTGATGTCTAACAATAGGAAGAGTATAGATTATTTAAATGATACATCATGAAACCATTTAAAAAATGTTCATTTTTATACAAAAATATGCCTCTGATATATTAAAAAAGCAGAGTACAAAATTACATACTGATTGTCATTTTTTAAATTTATGTTTTTTTTTTAATATTTGAGAGACAGCATGTGCATACAGGGGAAGGGTGGGTGGAGCAAAGGGAAGAGAGAGTGTCTCAAAGCAGATTCCATGTTGAGTGCAGAGCCTGACACGGGGCCCAATCTCACAACCCTGTGATCAGGACCTACGCTGAAACCAAGAGTCAGTCACTTAACTGACTGAGCAACCCAGATGCCCCCATCATGATTTTTTAAAGATACATATTTATACACATATAAAAAAGCTCAGAAGGAAATGTAATGACACATAGACACAGAAATAAATACTTAAAAAGAAATTTGTTCAGATTATCTGACAGTGTTGGATTATGTATAGGTCTGTGTTCTTTAATACTTTTCTGTATTTTCTACACTTTTTATATATAAGCATGCTTGAATTCTATAACCAGAGTTGAAAAAATGTTAAATATCAAGGTATTAGTAGTAGGTAGAGAGTATGTACTGTTTGGAAAAAAACCTGTTATTTAAATACCACTTTCCAAACATACTTGAAACACTGAACTGATAAAGATAATAAATTTTATTCCATACTCAGGTCTAGGAAATCAGAGGAACTCCAAAAGCAATTCCAGTAATAATAAAAGATTAAATTTATGTAGCAAATACAAAGTCATAAATTCTTTTTCTTCCTCCTATTACCTTTATAGTTCTGTCAGCAGATCCAGTTACAAACCACTGATTTCCAGGTTCTACAGCAATACAGCGAACCCAGCCAAGATGCCCACTAATTACCTGTATAAAACAAAATGTAGAATGGGCTGCCTCATTAGAGGTTAAGTTAAAGTTTATTCAATATCAACTCATGACACATAAGTTAAGTTTGAACAGCCCCTCCTTGTATCTTCAAATACATTATACAATTATTTAACAAATAGATTTTAGAATTATAAATACTAAATTACCTTCAATCAGTAAACAGATACAAACTATGACATAGCTATACAATGGAATACCACTCAGCAATAAAGAGGAATATATTAATACATGCCACAATTTGGCGGACTCTCAAAGGCATTAAGCTGAAAGAAAGAAGGAAGGAAGTCTCAAAAGGTACATACTGTGTAATTCCATTATATAACAAAATTGAAAAAACACCACTTATAGTATGGATAACAGATGAACAGTTGCCAGGGGTACAGAATGGTATGACTATAAAATAATAGCGGAGGACTGTTTTTTTTTGTGTTGGAACTTCTATACACTGACTGTGGCAGTGATTACCCAAATTTATACATCTCTTAAAATTTACTTGGTATGTACACCAAAAGAAAGTCCATTTAGTATATAACTAGAGAACTAAAATTCAGCGTATATATTTTGTGTAGCTATGGTTTTCCTACTATATGTTTCATTTCAGATCTAGTACATTTTGAATTATTATTATTATTTTTTTAAAGATTTTGGTTATTTGCCAGAGAGAGAGAGAGAGAGCCCAAGCAGGGGGAGCAGCAGGCAGAGGGAGAGGAAAAAGCAGGTTCCCAGTTGAGTAGGGAAACCAATGAGGGGCTCAATCCCAGGACCACGGGACCCTGACCTGAGCCAAAGGCAGAGCTTAACAACTGAGCCACCCAGGTGACCCTTGAATCATTTAAATTTACTACAACTGAAAAGATAATCAATAGAATAATCAAAGAAATATCAACATATGTTGTTCTTCCTCCTGGCCTTCACATTAAACACTTCAAATGCTTAGAAAATTTATTTCATCTGTTCTCCATGTTTTAATAGTTTTGTCAACCTTTTATACTCTATTTTACAGGAAATATGTACAGGGCTTTTACTTAAAGAAGTCTCCTTCTAAGATGTCTTTTAAGATTGTGCCTAAAACCCTTCCCACATCCCATCTCAGATCACTTTATCAGTTCTCATATTCACTCCTTTTCTTCCATATTCTATTCCTGAGCTCTTAGTAAGTGGAAAGCAATAATCATTCCTACAGTGGAGTAATATACATATTCACTCACCCTGTAGAGTTTCCACGGTGGGTGCCATTGGGGTTTCGGCATTGTGGGGGCTTTTTTAGCCATCAGTGCAGAGTTCTTGGCATTGCCAGCCTCCATAACGGCCTAGATATAGAAGAGATTACACTATTGTTAAAAAGACATCGTACCTAATATTTCACAGTCATTCAAAGAAGAAAAATTCAGAAAGGGGATTTATGAGGGTTTTTTTCTCTTAATTGAAGAGAAAAGACAAAATATGGCATAAATAGAAAATGTTGGCATAAGTGAGACTTTGATTCAAAACTATATTTTCCATGTTAATTTTAAGAATCAAGTAAAAAATCTCAGAGGCAGAACATTAGACTTAAGAGCACATATCACTGTGCATGGGTTCATAAACCCTGCTCTGCTAATTACTAGCTGACTGGCTTTAAGTAAAAATTATATAGCCTCTGTGCCTGCTTTGTAACATGGAAATAACAGGGCCTACCTCAAACAGTTACTGTGAAAATAGTGTTAACTACTCTAAATGCTCTGTGTAAGCTTCTATTATTATTTGAATAATTGTAAGTGGTTTAATGTCACTGCCTTTCATTGTTGTATTTTCACATTATGAACTTTGTAGGAAAAGGAGAAACTATTTATTTAAAAAAAGCATTTAAGTAGTATTTTTTTAATTTAAATTCAATTAATTAACATACAGTATATTATTGCTGCAGAGGTAGAGTTCAGTGATTTATCAATTGTATATAACACCCAGTGCTGATTATATCACGTGTCCTCCTTAATGCCCATCACTCAATTAACCCCATTCCCCCTCTCCTCCAACAACCCTCAGTTTGTTTCCTGTGGTTAAGAGTCTCCTATGTTTGCCTCTCTGATTTCATATTGTTTTATTTTTCCCTCCCTTCCTCAATGTTCTTCTCTTAAATTCCATGAATAAAATCAGGTAACTTTCTCCCAGTTATTTCTCTTAATATAATACTCTCTAGCTCCATCCACGTCATTGTAAATGGCAAGAGTTCTTTTTTTTTGATGGCTGAGTAATATTCCACTGTATATATACCACTCTTCATTCATCTGTTGATGGACATCTGGGCTCTTCCAGAGTTTGGCTACTATGGACATTGCTGCTATAAACACTGGGGTGCAGGTGCTCCTTTGGTCACTACATTGTATCTTAGAAGCAAATACCTGGTATTGCAAATGCTGGGTCATAGGTAGCTCTATTTTCAACCTTTTGAGAAACCTCCATACTGTTTTCCAGAGAGGCTGCACCAGCCTACATTCCCACCAACAGTAAAAGAGGGTTCCTCTTTTTCCACATGCTCTCCAACATTTGTTGTTTCCTGAGTGGTTTATCTTAGCCATTCTGACTGGCATGAAATGGTATCTCACTGTGGTTTTGATTTGTATTTCCCTGCTGCCGAGTGATATTAAGCATTTTTTCATGTGTCTATTGGCCATTTGTATGTCTTCTTTGCAGAAATGTCCATTGATGTCTTCTGACCATTTTTTTTTTTTTTTAAAGATTTTATTTATTTATTTGACAGAGAGAAATCACAAGTAGATGGAGAGGCAGGCAGAGAGAGAGAGAGGGAAGCAGGCTCCCTGCTGAGCAGAGAGCCCGATGCGGGCCTCGATCCCAGGACATCATGACCTGAGCCGAAGGCAGCGGCTTAACCCACTGAGCCACCCAGGCGCCCTTCTGACCATTTTTTTGACTGGATTGTTTTTTGGGTGTTGAGTTTGATATGTTCTTTATAGATCTTGGATCCTAACCCTTTATCTGATAAAACTTTTGCAAATATCTTCTCTCATTTTGTAGATTGTCTTTTGGTTTTGTCAACTATTTCCTTTGCTGTCCAAAGCTTTTTACTGGGGCACCTGGGTGGCTCAGTGGGTTAAAGCCTCTTCCTTCGGCTCAGGTCATGATCCCAGAGTCCTGGGACTGAGCCCCATATCGGGCTCTCTGCACAGCAGGGAGCCTGCTTCCTCTTCTCTCTCTACCTGCCTCTCTGTCTACTTGTGATCTCTGTCAAATAAGCAAATAAAATCTTAAAAAAAAAAAAAAATTTTTTTTTATCTTAATGAAGTCCCAATAGCTCATTTTTGCCTTTGTTTCCCTTGTCTTTGGAGAAGTTTAATATTTTAAAAGGTATTCTAGCTGATGTACCATCTACTACTAACATCCAACATCCACCCAAAAAATACTTAAGTCCGTAAGTTCCTACCATCAAGAAGCTTATATTACCTCCTCCTTAGGAGACAGAAAGCCTGGGCAGAGATCTATGAATGGAGGCAAAAGAAGAAATGTGGTGGAAAGACCACAAATTCATTCATTTAGCCTGCAGTTACTCAAGTGACAGCTGATAAAATAAACTAGATATTTTCACAGTTCTTTTTATAATTACTTTCACCAGTAACATTAGCTGCTACTTAACTTACAAATAAACTTCCATATTTCTAAATATTCATTTATAAGATACTACCTGCACAGCCTGTGAATATTATATTACTAAGAGCACTCAACTCAAATTGTGTAAACGAACTTAAGAGTTTAAAAAAAAGAGACTTTCCTATCTAACACATACTAATACACGTTTCAGAATAGCATTCCTTATATTTTTAATAGTGGACAACAAAGAGTAACATCACACTATATCAACGTTAAGTATTAGATACGAAGTGCAACAGACACAGAATTTGAGTTTTAAATTCTAAACAATATGCAAAATCACTAGCAACTTAAATTTTAGGGCTATGAAATATTAATTGGCTCAGTCAGCTGTTATCTAATGAGAAGCAAGGAAATTTTTCATTTACTTAATATTTAACCTAAGACTCTTGGGATAAAAGGAAATAAGGCAACAAGTTCCAAAAGTTGGAAATCTGTAGCGTGATTTGACACAGAAAAACTTACTGGAGTCATCCCTGCAGGCTGTGAACGGTCAGAAGCCCCTGGATGTCGGTATTCACCTCCAGCAGGTGCATTACGATTCGCATCAACCCTGAGGCAAAAGAAATGTCATATTCTAAGTAATTGTCTTCAGTCATGTGTTGTGCAGAACCAACTCTTCAAATTTTGTAAGCAATGATAAAGGAACATGTCATATAACACATAATTATAAAGAAATCTTAAAATGAGAAAAAATGTACACGCAGAATTATGCTTTCAAAATCTGTATAACTGTAAGTATAATACTTCATACCTGGTCTGAGAAGAAGGTAATGCCACAGCTAAGGACTGTGCGGCTGATTCACTTGGCATTCTCTGGATCTTAGTATCTGCTGTCAAAGCAACTCCTGTTTAAAAAAAAAAAAAAAATCAATTCCTTTTAGTAGCTATCTTTGATTTCACTTACAGGGGTTTATAATAAAATACTGGAAGAAAACATGTGATTATCTCCAGGTGATGATTATTACAAAAATTTCTCTGATGTTTTACCTTTTATTTCTTTTTTTTTTAATAATAAATTTAAAATCAGATAACTCAAATTGGATTTAACCACAAGCAACCTGGTATTAACATATCCAAGATAGCAAAGTTAAATTTCTATTGTCTTGAGACATTACCTTAAGATATAAAAATTAAGCAGTTTCCAAATACTAACAGAATGTTTTCAAGAATAAATGTAAATTACTAAACAAGAAGCAACAATTTGCCTGTACTTTCAGTGTGGTAATTCCATCTTCTAAAATTACTAGAACCTAGAACTGGAAACTTTGTCCTCCACACCATTATACTAGCCACTCCATTTATGTGCCAGCTGTCTACACACACAAATACCTAGTGGACATTTTATCACACCTGCTTCTACACTAACACTTCTATCACTCTTTTAAGTTTAGTGATAATAACATGTCTATTTAAATCTCCATAAAAGCATCTTTTAGCCTGGAGCAGTCTTGCTGTCTTTGAATTCCTAGCATAGCACCTCAAAAAAAACCTAGATTTTTAAGAAAGTTTGCTGAATGAAATGATATGAAACTGAGTATTAGTTAACTATCATCTAAAAACCTATGCCTGGATGCCTGGCTACTGAGCTTATCTTGTATTTTATAGGCAATAAGAATCACATTACTGGTTCATTCATGGAAATGTCTGTAAGATATTTCCAGTATGTAACAGCTCACTTACCAGGTCCTGGTGGATATGGATGTGTACCTGTCACCAAATATTCAACTTCTTGTCCTTAAAAAAGGAAGAGGAATCATCATCATCATCAGTGGCAAATTTATCATATATACAAGCATCATCTCTTTTAATGCATATTAAATTAACAACTAAAATGCTCAAATTTTCCCAACTAAACCCAAAGTTCAGAACCAAAATATACTGATTTTTGTTTTGACTTCTGAGGAACATGTACATAGGAAATTTCCTTGACTATTTGCTAATCTGATGTTAAAAAAGCTGTATAATTATAGTGGCTTGTAGAGAGATCATCCCATCAAGTAACAACCAACTATGGTTTTTCTTCTAAGCAAATGACTTCTCTGGAACCTTAGATTATCTTTATTCACTGCAAATTCAGTGCTTAATATCACCTATAGCCAAAATAGACAGATGGTTTTCCTACGGGTTAGAGGTTTTTCCTTTAGTCTCCACTGCGACCTTCCCTATATCCTAAGAATCTCTGTCATTATTATTCTACCACTTTTTTATTTCCTATAAGAAAAAATCCACCAAACCAATAATCTCACTCACTACTCCAATGAGGAAATCAAGACTTCCATTATAATACCAATACAGTTGTTCAATAGGATACGGCTCTTATCTGTCCTTTGGGGACAGGCAGTAAAACATTTCATTTTTCCATTTTTAAAATAAAAGTCCTGATATTTTTGATAATGCATACTCACCTTGATTGGCAGGATACTGTTTATGACCATATGAATCCGATGCATTCTGAGGACCTTTCTCTTTAAAATTTTCTTTTGAAGTAGGCATATGCAACACAGGACCATACTCATTACGCAGCTTGATTGCCATTTTCCGTTTGTGACTATTTAAAAATTATGAACATAAGAATGTATCTCTGAGTTCTTTAAATATATTAACCTATGGAAATATACTCAGCCAAGAAACACAAGTACTTAAACAGCTAGGTTTACCTAATCATGTAGAAAAAAATTCTATGAAGTTTTTAAAGTTAAACAGTATTTTAAAAAGCTTGAAGTGCATTTCCACACTTTTGTTCACAATCCACCACATAGCATCCATTAAGTCTAAGTAACATTTTAGTTTGTTAACCAATAAATATAAAACCTTTCATGATAAATTATCAAGGGTCTGACTTAAAAATATATAGAAACTAATATATCCTTGTAAAAACCTCAAAGTCAAAATACTTTCCTTCAAATGTATAAATATAAAACTATAGTAAAATCTTCTATCATAAACTTTACTGGATGTATCTAAAAAGATTAATTAGAACTAATCAACGTACTTAATTAGTCCAATATTTTTTAAAAGAAATGCACTTACTATATTAATTTTAAGAGTAGCTCACTTTATAAATTAAATATAAATGCTTGTCTTAGGAATTAAATATAGTTTAAAAGGGTAAAGGACAAAGGAGGAACACTGCACATAATGCAATCCCAGACTGGAGCTGGAGATGTAGAACCAAAAATATGCCACCACTCAAAAATCTTCATCATACTAACGAGAAAAGATGGGAGTAGAGGTACTGGCCAGGTACAATTTCAGCTCAGCAAGGCTCTGAGAGCAGCGGGAAGCTGAAAGCACATACAAAGTGATTGATTATAAAATATAACACCTAAAAGGGACTGTCCTAATTACTGGGTATTTATAAATGCAATTAATTAATGGGTTTTTTACTGTGAAAGACAAGGCCAAAAAAAAGTTAAATCAGCTTAAATCATGCCCAAACACCATTCATTATTGAATAGATATCCTATGTTAGTACCACTCACTAATCTTTAAAAGTCCCCCTCTCCCTGCTCTCTTCCCCCAACATCAGAAGTTTAAATATTCTAGCAACTGAAAAGGAACAATACCTACCTCTCTTCATCCAAAGGCACAGGTTTTCCATTATCAGCTACAAACATGTCATGCGTTCTCTTCAATGACCTGAACACAAGTGTGTGCACAGAATGTTTCTGTACCTCCTAGAAAGAAAGAACAGAATCACATACCTAGCTACAAATTACACATATCATAACCCAAATTAAAGTCAAATTAGTTATACACTTTACATGTTTAAATATGTAAAAAGCTCTGTACCACTCACCACAGCTATTTGTAGCAAGCTATAGGAGTCAAGTTCAGAGAAGTAGAGGAAACTCCACATTGGCCAGAGCCCCCGGTATACCAGTAAGGGATGCCTGAGCTTAGTCATTTATTCAGTAAATATTTACTGAGCTCCCACTACGTGTCTGGCAGGTACTGGACTAGAAGCTAGCAAAAGAATGATGAAAAGGCAGCCATGGTCCCAGTGCTCAAGAGAAAACAAAAATAGGCAACACATTTTAGTAAGTGCTATGAAGGAAACAAGCAAGGGGCTGGGGCAGAGAAAGAATTTAGGATAGTTAAGAAAGATCTCTCTGAGGTATTAGTTAAGAAGAGAGGTAGCCTTGTGCACAGTAGGCGAAGAACAATCCAGGCAGAGAGAAAATGCCACGTACACAGAACAATGAAGCAGGAGCTCCAAGAGGACTGTGTATGCTCCGTAGGAAGGTGACTGTGATGCTGAAATGAGGTTCCAAAGGTAGACAAAGTCCACATCAAATTAAGAATTTTTTAAAAAAATCTCTGCAATAGTCTACACTTTTGCTCTAATAACATCGGGCCAAAAAAGGCTTTTAAGCCGAAGAAACTGCGGAGGGGGGAGAGTGTAACTAAAATGGAAGCGAGAACACCAGAAGGAAGCTAATGCACTGGTCCAGACAAAAGATGATGCTCGTCTGAATTAAGGGGAAGACAGTGGATACGGACAAGAATCAAGAAATATTCCTGAGATAAAATGGACAAGGCTGGCTAACAGAACAGCTGATGCAAAACTTCAAAATGGCAGGTTGTCCTGGGGAAGAGCTGAAGGAAGGCACAAAGTTAACACCAGAGAGGGCTGCCAGTCTTTTAGGACACACAGCCATTGGCGCTATTCTGCAGACGGTGAATTCAACGCATCCAGAAGCACTGCCGAGTTCCAGGGTAAATAAGAACTGAGAAATTCTCTCAGGCGTCTCGCCCGGGAGTAACTTCCAGCTCCCATCCGGCCTCTCTCTATCCCAGAAAAGCTTAAGAGACTACCCGGCCTCGGCCAGAGAGCCTCCCTTCGCAGGCTCTCCTCTCCCCAAACGCCAAACACCCTCGTTCTCCCACGTCAGCCGCCAAAGAAACACATTCCAGATGTGAACGACCCCTCAGGGCCCAAGTGTCACTTTACCTCGACCATGATGCTGCCGTACAACGCGCCGCTCCAAAAGACAAGAAACGCTAATTCGCAACACAGAAACCGCTGCCACAACTGTGCAGTCCCTTCCGGAATCGACCGCCCTGGCGCCGGATGTGACGCAATCCGCGCACGCGTACTGGTCGCCCGACGGCCTTCTGGGACCCAGAAGCGGGCCTTTTCCTTCGGGGGCGTGGCCTTGGCTCCGAGGTCGGAGGCTCTTAGTACCTCGTAACGTAAGGGTTTCACTTGCTTCTCCGTAGAAGTCTTGAAATGGCATTTTCTGCCTTATTGTAAGACTTAAATAGTTTGGTTTAGCGATATGGTTGTTTGCGCTGTATTTCCCGAAGTTTAATTTTTTTTTTTTCTCCAGCGAACCTAAGGAACCAGTCCTCCCTAAAATTTAAATGGTCCTGTCCTTCTGGGGCTCATCTCTGTGATTTACGTCGCCTGCTTCCACTACTTGGCCAAACTTGTCTGGAAGCATTTTGACGCCTTTGTAGCCTTAGCTCCTAAAAGCAATAACACTTAGGCTGTTCAGTTAACACTTGTTGAGGGAATATTGTTGAATATTGCAAAGTTTGAGAAAGTTTGCATAGATTTTGGGTTTAGCATTGTATAGCAAGCCCCCAAATTTATTTTACGCTTCGTAGATTTTTTTTTTTAATATCTCAAAACTGCATAATTTTTGGCCGTCTCCTAGTTGTCTGGAATTAATGTGGCGTCAACAATGCCAGGGTACAGCTTTTCAAAGCTGGTGGAAGAAAGATGCGACTGCAGACTTGAGCCATTTTTATTTATTTACATCTTGGTGCCTAAATTTCGGTATTTTATCTTGTTTTTTTCTTCAGGTAAAATGCAGTTTTCTGTCAATCCTGCTCCATTACTTTTCTATGTAAAAAGAAAGATTGATGGAGATGGACACTTGTAAACTTAATAAACATTTCACTGGCCTTGCTTGTTCCTTAACCTAATCAATTTCACTGATCTACCCAGAGCATACAGCCCATTCTTTGAAAGGGGAAAAATATCTTACCAAACGTATAGCAATATGAATTGATAATCTCATTAGAAATTCATTGATTTTTAATTAATCAAACATTAAGGTCATGTTTCTACTTGAAAATACAATCATCTTTGAATTTGAGTGTGAGTTTGGTCTATGAATTAATCTTCTGTAACAGTGGCCACTGGTGGTAGAACTTGCAAAGAAATTGTGTAATTGTAAAAATATATACGAGGTAAGCGATATCATTCCCATAGGTAGTAATAGGTATACAAAAATATGATTTTAAAAGGCAATAAAATTATGGAAATGTATGCAATATTCTGATATATCTATGGCAATAGTAATAACTGCCTAGTTGGGCCTATATACATGTTAGTCATCCTGGAAAAGTTTTATAAACCCAGGCTCATAATAAATTGTAATAGCTAAGGTAAATTGCACTAGATTATCCTTCTTTTAAAAAGCTCTGTTGAATCTATAGAATTATATTACCCACCTTAAAGTTTTATATAGACAACTAGAGCTCAGTGACCCACTTATGTAGTTCATGGATCTATGAATTACTTATGTTGCATGCAAATTTTATATTTATATCAGAACCTGGGTTTTGTGTTCTTTTCAAAACAAACCATAGATTTCTTTGGATTCATGAAAAGATGTAGGACCCAGGAAAGGTCTAGATAGAATCTCTATCCTGGTGGACACCCAGGGATGCCTTATTTGAGCAGTAGGGGTCACTGCTGCTCTTTATAATGACCGGAGGATTTACCCTCCTAAGGCTTTTCTCTAGTCATTATAAGGATAAGAGTTCACCACCTAAATTATGATGAATAATTTATTAATGTAAATATGAAGTCTCTGCAAAACCAATAGTACAAATTTTAAGGAAGCTCTTCTCTATATTACTTAATCTAGTTTTCTAACTCACCAGTATATGACATCTCTTCCTTCTCTTCAGATACTTTTGTCCTTTGCCCTGAAATACTGAAAGGTCACATGAGTATAGATTTCAGTGTCCTTTTCATCTTTTCATCAGATTTTTTATTGGAAATGTTTTCTGATTTTATACTCATAAAAAGTGGATATTATTTCTTCTTGTTTCTCTCAGTTTAGAAGTTTAAATATATAATCTCTGTAGACACTACTCTCTTTACATAAAATATTCTTTAGACTCGTTTGACACAATAGGTCCTTTTCCCCGTGAATTTCAGATTTGTAATTCTTCACTAATTCAAAAGGGAGATAAGGTGGATAAGGTGGTTATCAGTTCTTGTTAATTTATAAGGTCAGAACCAGTTAAAAAGAATACTTGGACGTTTCTTCCAGGAGTTCAGTCTTCGTTTATTACAATCCTGAGAATGGGCCCAAGCGCTGAGGGAGTGTTAGCAAGTGATTTCTAGTAACAGAGTTAAGAGGAAAGCTTCTGGGATCATCGGAAACAGTGAGGGAGTTATTCTGATCAATGCCTGTAAAGGCCTGGTACCTAATTAAGCTGCACTGTCAGTTATAAATATCTTAGCAAGGGCTGTATATGTGTGACAGAGAAAGAAGGGAAGTGTTGCTTATCACAGTTTTTGTTCCTACTGTGTGAAGTCCCATCTAATGTCACAAAAACAAGTGCCAAATTGAATATGATCACGACTCATATTTTATCTTTTCTTATGTTTCTATTTTGCAAAAATGTGTGAGTGTCATTGCTTATAGCGAAAAAAAATAGCAATGTGACATTTCCAGATTTCTCAGCTGAGTTCACATGTTAACATGTTTGATGGTAATATTTACTTAATTATCTGTGTTCCCCAATAGACATAGGGGTGAATATGGTGTGATACTCATTATCACACACCCAGTATTTGGATAACTTGCAACTGGTAAGACTTGCAGTGTTTGTTGAATGATTGAATAAGTAAGGTATTAAGTTTTAGACACTTAAATGTGGGGATGAAAGGCACTGAGACCTTAATTTTGATGTGGGCTTGCAGGTATCAAGTATTGTTTATCATTGCATGTGTATATTATGTGCTTAATCCTGAAAAGATGCACTATTTCAACAATTTAATCTTAACCTTTTCTGTATGAAAGGCAGAGAATTGCTTGTATGAGGACAGTCTTTCTGATCATTTTAAGTTTTATGAAAATGAATTATTCTCCACTATATTTAGGTAAGTTAGTACAAAATATTATCTAGTTTATATAGTTCTGACATTAAACTAAAAGGTACTGATTTATTTGTAAAAATATATTCTTTTTCAAAAATGGGTTTAGTTGGCAGAAAAACTTCTTTACATCAATAATGAAGAAGATAATGCATTTTGGTTGTTTCAATATTTTCTTACTATAATTTAGGCATTTTAAAGCTTTCTTTTAAAAGTAAACTATCAAAAACTAGCATTATTTTTATGGATAAACTTTAAAAACTTACCTTCATCACAAAACAAAAATTCCTGCTATTGCTATTATTATCCACACTTATTTTTTTTCCTGAAAATATTAGTCACGTAGTTAGACAAAAAAGGAAATGTATGTATAATATGGGAAATAATGAAGTAAAACTATCTGTATTTGCAAATGGTATGATCGTATACCTAAACAAACAAACAAGAAGTCAACTGGAAAAGCTGTTGGAAACAACAAGAGAATTCACTGAGAGCAGAGTACAAAGTAGTAGTCAAAAAATCAATAGCTTTCATATATATACAGTTAGAATGTAATGGGGGAAATAATCTTATTTATAACAGCAATAAATGAAAATGTGCAAGACCTAGATAAATAAGGGACACACCACCCGAAAAAGATTTGAATCAAGGAAAATGGACAGTTATTCTTGCATTGGAAAAGTCAAAATTATAAATGTCTGCTATGCCATTAATCTAATCCCAAGGACATTTTATGGAAAATACTTTTAATTCAAGAAATAGTTATTAAATAATGAAAGATTTTTTAAATAAATGTTACTAAAACATTCCAAAGTAAAATTTAACTTTTTATTTTCTACAGATTTTACTGCTGGTATTATATACTTTAGGCATAAAAACCTATAGTAATTTATTGCATTGTTTGAACACAGCTTTTCCTTCTAATGTGAAATGTATGCTTAAAAAATAGTTTGATTCCTACAAATTTGATTTTAATTTAATTTTAATTCAGCAAACTCCAGAAGCCATTTCAGCTGAACTTACC
Organism: Mustela erminea; assembly: GCF_009829155.1. Taxonomy (NCBI): domain Eukaryota; kingdom Metazoa; phylum Chordata; class Mammalia; order Carnivora; family Mustelidae; genus Mustela; species Mustela erminea. The sequence goes on along the minus strand of NC_045615.1, from coordinate 41,702,273 downwards.
AAAAGATAACAGGGGAATGGGTACTATTAGAAGGACACCAGTGGTCTCACAAATTTGACAGAATAATCAAATGGTCAAGTTTAGAGGTTTTGATTACTTCTGTTGCCAAGGTTGGTAGGCTCTCTCTCTGGAATGCTGTGACAAATGTGACATCGGGTCAATCAACCCAATTCCTTGCTTATTTCCTTTGAAAACATTAAATTGGGGGAGAGAAGCTGATAGGTCTAGTTTAGGGAAGGAGTCTACCACCAGCTCAAGTGTCTAGCTAGAGGGTCAGGGTATCACTATGCTAAATAGGACCACTGGATCCCTATGTTTCAAGAGTTGTTCCAGGCGAAGGGATCAGCACTCTAAAGGGTATCCATTATAGCCTTGTGGTTTTGAGTATCAATGTGACAGGAGCAGAAGAGCATCTCTGTCTTTTCTCTGGCTCTTATGATTGGCATGGGGTGAAGAAAATGTGCTGGTTTTCCCCCTATTCAGCCATGCCGTATACCAGCTTCCTCCAGGAAAGCAAACTGATAAATTTCAAGTCAATAGAGTTGATATACAATATTATATTAGTTTCAGGTGTACAACATAGTGATTCTACAATTATATATATGTTATTTTATATATATATATATATATAAAATATATAACTTTGTACAAGATACAGTGTGGGCCCCCCCTGTTCTTCCCTGCAATATGCTTTCCTATTGCAAATGACTAACCAATTACAAGTGTCATTGCAATATTGGTCTCGGGCTTGCCCATCAAAGCCCTGGTCCAAGTTAGCCTGCAGCTCTTGAGTGTTAATTTCCTTTTGGATAGTGGTTCTCAAACTGTAGCTCAGAATAAGACAAGAAAAATAGACATTAACAATGATTTAGTATAGTTTCTCAAATGCTATGGCTGTGTAGACAAAGAGAATTATTTTATTCATTTAATCATTTACTCTTTCATACATTCATAAACTTGTTCCGCAGATATTTATAAAATACCTACCATGTGCCAAGTATGTCACATAAACCATATAGCTATTCAAAGAATAACTGAATAAGTTTCAATAAGTTTCAAGCCCAAAAGCCTTGTTCTTTCAAGTCCATTTTCCCTCTGAGGAGGGTTAGGTCCCTAGTAACTATTCCCAAAGCCTCACCTTTCCATGACTTAGGCTCATTGCATGTTATTACAAGTAGTTCTTATTTTCTGTCTTCCACTGTAGACATAAAGCTTCATGATTAGAGGGCACATGTGTATCTTGTTCACCAAAATATCTTGGGCTCCTAGTGTACTACTTCCCACATAGTAAGTGCTTTATAAATATTCGATGAACACAAATTGCCTTGTGTTCTATAGACCAGGCCTGACATGAATTGTAGAGGTATCAACAAGTGCATTGACAATCAGCGCCCACACGGCTGCCCCTCATGCCAGAGAGCTGCTGGGCGGGACAGATCATCTGTAATCTCTGTCACTGATTTACTGCCCTTGACTTATGTAACAGTATCAGGATGGGAAGAACACTGCACTATTGACCTGAAAATATAACTGAACAAATAGTACTCCCTTCCTCCTCCACCAATAATATCAACATTTTTAAAAATTTAAGTATTTTTATAATCAGAATATCTGCAAATATATTTTTTCTCTTTGAAAATAATGGTAGTTTACTTTGTAATATCAGGTATTTTAGAATGTTAGTGTAGCTGTATGTAACTCAGTAGGAAAAAATACCTAACAAGAACTGGAATTTAAAAAACTGGCAGTTATTATTACTGGATTAGTCATGCCTTTCCCATGAATAAGAATAGTCACACCCACACCCATATATCAAGGTGCAAATAAAGGCTAAGAATGAGTGAGCTGGTCTGAGACCGTATAGCCCCAAGACATGGGCTGGCCAAAATAACAACAACAACAACAACAAAACTACTGGTAAATTCTTTATGTTTATATTTTGTGGGGCAGTATGGCATAATGGGCAGAGAGCATGGACTATAGGCTCAGACAGTCCTGGGTCGAGTCCTGGTTCCTGTGTTTACTACATGAATGCCTTGGATAGTTTGCTTAACCTCTCAGAGCCTCAATTTCATCATCAAGGAACTTAGTGGTTTTAAGAATTAAGTGCAATAAATGATCATCAGGAATTGGCTTGTGAGGCATGTTTCAGGGAAACGTAGTTCACTCATTCACTCTCCGATTTTTTATTGAATGCCTGCTATGTCAGTCTTGCTCTCAAATGTGTCCCCAGCGTCTAGCATACTACTGATCACATAGGCGGCTTTCAAGAACTATTTGTGAAATGAACATTAAGTCTCTGCTCCCATGGAACATAACATTCTAGTAGTTTCTGTCCTCCACCTTCCTACTGATGATGGCAGGAATGCCAGTTAGATAGAAAAAGGTGAGAATTTAAAGGCATTTTCATGTTAATGTACAAGATTCTTTTAAATACCAGAAGAAACTTGAAAATCAACAAACTTCTGAAAATTAAATAACAGTTCTATTGTTAGTTTCAGTGCTTGAAAATGAAGTAGTAGTCTGATAATGTAACCTTAAAAGAAAAAAAAAAAAGTTTTAGTCTTCTTGATAGTCTTTTCAAATCAGCAAGAATCTGACATCATTAACACAAGACCCTGTTCAGATTACTAAAATGAGCTTTCCCTTAGTCACATTTCAAAGATAAATGTTCTTGCATCTTTTTTTTTAATTAATACACACATATATTTGCTTTTATGGTCAGATGTGTAGTCTTCTAAGAAAAATTAAAACTAAGTTAGTCTTAAAATACTCAGTACTGATAAAAGGTATACAAATTTGAAAAAATCCAGTGAGGTATTTTACTTAATTTAAACTCAATACTTTGCTTCTCTAAATTTGAGTTAAAAGAATTTGGGGATTCAATCTCTGCTGCTCAGAGAAGAAAGAAATTTAGTGGGTCTCATACCATTATCAAGAGTCTGCTTCCAAGCATGATTTATAGGAGAAGGGATTAAGATGTACAAATTTGCATTATAAACTAAACCATGAGGATGAAAATTACAGTGTAGGGAATCGAGTCTATAATATTGTAATGACTGTATGGTGACAAGGGGTTTCCTCAGTGAGCATTTCCCAACATATATGTAATTGTAGAATCACTATGTTGTACACCTGAAACTAATATAATATTGTATATCAACTCTATTTCAATTAAAAACGTACTCTCCTGATTTAAACCTGGATAACCTGGTATCTTGCAAAGAATTATTTTTTAAATGTCACGAGAATGTTTTACTTTCTGTACTAAACACACACACACATACACATGCACACACAGAAAATGCTATAAAGCAGCACACTTTCTGGGATTTGTGTTGTTGACTTTGAGTTCCCCATTGATTCTTGTAGGAGTTGGTAATCCTGATTGCAACAAATAGATAAAAAGATGAGGCAGGGATTTCGTGGTTTACAGGAAATAATGATAGGAAATGGACCAAGTAGTGTCTGAGCCTCTATTTGAAATAGATGTATGAAGGCTTCACTCATAGCGAAATAACATTGTCTTTATAAACAATATAATATACAATATAATATATAATGTAATATAAAAATAAAATGTAATTATGTGTCCAATCACAATAATAATGATTTTGATTTAGGAATCTGTGCTGTCTTATTTTAACAGTATTTAGAATTTTTTTGAACACATATTACTGAAGGACAAACTGTGGAAAGAAATGAGAAGTTGACATTTTTCTTTTGATATTTGTCTATCAGAGTATAAGGCTTGAGTTGTAAATTTCCTGTTCTGATTAAGGTCTAAAAGAAAGGATAAATACACGGTGATATAACCTTATTCTTAATATATAGGCCTCCTAAAGCTTAATTATATGATTGCCTCAAAGCATAAACATTTGTGCTATATTTTTTGTGAATACACAGTTTTAGTGGATTCTTTGTGAGTAGGTCCAGAATTTTGTGCTTAGATGAGAAATGTTTATTTCTTCACACATTCCCTGTGAGCCTGAGCAGCATCTACACTAATTTACTGGAAAAGTGATACACATTTCCTTGAGGAATGTCCTAGTTTTCCCTCATATTGTCCAATTAAGAACTGTGGTGTTTCTAAATTCAGCCAACACAGAATAGTTGTATGACAAGTAAATAAGTCTTGCTGGGAATATGTTGAAATGGTTCAGCCAACAAGTGAGCCAAAAGATTAAATATTAACTAAGGAAGGTACTGTTTCTAAAGTGATACGTAACAAAGGACTCAGCTATATATAGGATTGAAGATATCTCAGTGAAGTCCATAAGCAAAGGATGGTCTCTTGGAACCTCCAAAAATTTAAAATCATGAAGAATCTGTTATTGCTACTGTTGTGTGTTGTTATTGTTAAGTCGCAAGATCAACTTTATGACGATTTGGTGATTATTTTAAACTTATTATATTATTACTAATATTATTAATATAAAATATAACAATGTAATCATATGAATATTTTAATGATGTTAACCTTGATTTTAGTTATGAAATTGAATTGTTAATCTCAGGGACCCATTTTATTTAAAGATGTTACATAGTATTTCTTGCATAGAAACAAAATAATAATTTCTTATTTTCTTATTTCTTACCTTTGTTTTCCCAGGATGAAGGAGACAGAGCTGTGGTAAGATTGTTTTTCTCACTTGTTATCCTAAGTACGGCGATTTTTATTTAATTCTAGCAATATGTTATTACAATTATGAGGACAAATCTGAGAATTTTGCAGACTATAAAATAATGAAAAAGCAGTATTTTAAGAGAAAAACTGTGATGGATTACTCTTTGGTGAAGAAGAGTAATGTATAGCTCCTGAAATTACTGGTGACTTATGAATGAAAATTCTAAACCAATCTAAAAGCAGAATAGACCAAGTACAGTGATAGAAAATGAAATAATTGGGTTTCTTCAAGTGAGAAAATCTAAATCATAATTAGTATTTATTGTTATTATTAATAGTTATGAAACACATAGCTCAGTATAATTTATTCATTTGTGGAACAGTTTTACCTCAACTACTATCTTTGCTGATTTATTTGTCTTGGCTTGAAGATAACAAAAATACAGAATTGCATTTAGGGAGATAAATACTTAGAGGATTTTAATTTTATTCTCAAATGAATCATGATCAGATTTCTTGTCTGTAACATAGTCTGTCACATAGAAATTAGAGTATATAATAATACTTAAAGGAAGTGATTTGTTCAGATCATTTGTTGAATTTGAAGGGAACCTAAGTTGTTTTAATTATCAAACCATACAGGTAAAAAGATAATTGTCTGGCTAATTGCATTAGGTAAGAAGAATGTAAAGAATGTGTAAGAGTAAACTTTTGTAAACACTTGGCTAAGCACTTTTACATTTCTACTTACCAGCTAATCCTTACAGAGATAGTTTACTAGTTTAGCTCCCAAATAGATTTTCTAGTTTTTGGTTTTTTTTTTTTAATTTCCCTAAATGATCTTCACGAACCTAAATATCCATAGAATTTCGTTAAATATTTTAAATTTCCCTTTCTCTGGTAAAGCTAGACCATCAATGCCACCTCTCTAAAGGCACTCTAATGAAATAGAAAGAAAATATTTTCTTCTATTATAATTTGATTTTCAATAAAAGGCAAGCCACATTTCATAAAATTTCTGGTAGAATAGACCAGGACCACATAAAATATATATATATATATATATATATATATATATATATATATATATATTATATATATATATATATATTTCCCCCCCAAATCCTCACACATACCCCAAATCCTCACACATACCCCAATACTATAGTGGTTAAATGGGGAGATCAGGAGCCAAATTGCCTGGATTGAAAGACTTGTATGTACATTCTCACTGAATGTTAAATATTATTATAACATAATGAATACATGACATTAAAATTCAAAACAAAGTCATTGTATGACTTCTGGGCTCTCAGAATGGCTGGAGAGTTTAGCCTCTGCCTCACATCTAGTTATTTGTTAATTTGTAACTAGTATAATTTTTAAAAAGTGTGACTGCTGACCACGGCCAAATGACAATGCAGTTAATCCCAGCCAACATTTTTGTATTGCACCACATATTTTCTACTTCAGTATCTTTTAATGTAGTACTTTTAAATTTAACAAATAATTTTAACCACGTACTTTGAGAATTATTTTAGATAGGAGAAAATTATGCTGTTTGATAAGGAAATCATGTAGGAAATTTCAGGAGAATGGTTTAAAAAATAATTTTGTGGGTATAAAATAAGAATAAGATTGCAGGGGCGCCTGGATGGTTCAGTGGGTCAAGCCTCTGTCTTCTGCTCAGGTCTTGATCTCAGGGTCCTGGGATTGAGCCCCACATTGAACCTCGCATCGGGCTCTCTGCTCAGCAGGGAGCCTGCTTCCCTTTCTCTCTCTGCCTGCCTCTCTGCCTATTTGTGATCTCTGTCTGTCAAATAAATAAAAAAAATATTTTAAAAAAGAATAATATTGGAATTAGTAGCAGAGAAGCCTTTTGAACTGTAGTATCTATTATGTTTTATTGTAATAGAAATAGTGAGTATTTACTGTATACCAGCTGCTCTTCAGGGGGCATCACATGCAAAGTCGTTTAGCCCTTACAATCATTTTATACAACAGATACAGTTATTATCCCTATTTTACAGATAAGGAAACTGGAGCACAGATATCAGAACTTGTACATGATCTTGTAACTAGTAAGTGGTAGGGTCAAGATTTGAATCCAAGCAGCTTGGCTCCAGAGTACCTTATTCCTCTTCAAACATGCTAGAGTCAAAGATTGTCTTATTACAAATAAATCCCAAGTAAATTTCACTTTGAATAAATCTGTATTGCCTCTCAAATATTGTTATATAGGAGTTAGGCAAAATAATCAATTCATAAAAACTGAAAGTGGGAAAATAAGGAACAGTGGTTATAGGAATTTAGTAATCTGGGTGGCTTGAGAATATTTATTCATCCTGACAGTGTAGATGCCTTACTATTTGATGTATTCCATTGTATAGGTATCAGGAATCTAAGGTCCTTACTATTCACAATCTGGTGCAGCTTTATTTTAAAGCTTTTTGTAAAAACAAAACAAAACAAAGACAACAAAACAAAACAACTCCCTCCGGGACTATAGCTTTTCATGCAGTTTTTCTGTCTGTTGTTACCGAAGAGACCTAAGCAGCCTATTGATATACCAACAATGACTAGCCATTTGATGGAGCTTAAGGAAACCATTAATCGTGTGATAACCTAAATTGTAAATTGAGTGTATTGGAATATTTACATGTCAAATCTCTGATAACACTTTACGTTTTATTTCTGCCTGGTTCCCTGAAGGCCACTGTGGATGCACGTGGTCACCGGCCACGTGACAAGAAGAGGGAAGAGGCTCCCAGCCTGAGACCTGCTCCACCTCCCATCAGTGGAGGTGGCTATCAGCCTCGTCCAATCAAAAAAGCAGCAGGCCAAAAGAAAGTAGAAAGAAAGGCCCCTGATGCTGGGGGCTGTCTTCATGCTGACCCAGACCTGGTGGGTACACTGATGTTTCTCGTGATGATGGGTCTCCCATGCAGAGAATGCCTATCTTCCTCATGGCCTCCTAATGTTTCCTTGAATCACATCATCATCATTATTTTGCTTCTTTTTTTTTGGAAATAACTACAAAACTTGTTGGGGCTTGGGTTAAGAGTTCCTTCCTAGTCTCCTTTAGTCTGAGCCTAAGATTGTAAAAATTGTTCCTAATTTTGTATTTTGCCCTCCTCGATTGTTCAGGTGGTAAAGTTTTCATAGTCCAGTTATATTTAGTCTATGGTAAGGACTAATTTTAATCTCCATAGGAATATGTTGAGGACTCTAGAATTTCTGGACTTACATACAGAAAATCAAATTATAAGTTTTTACATTGGCTAATGATAATATTGAGTTTTCACTGTTGTACTATTTTCACAAATACCCATAATCTGAATCCTTTATCTAATGCCTGCTCTCTTCTTTGTTTGCAGGGAGTGTTGTGTCCTACAGGATGTCAGTTGCAAGATACTTTGGTAAAACAGGAAAGGCCAATCAGAAAAAGTATAGAAGAGTTAAATAACAATGTGGAGTCTGTGTCCCAGTCCTCTTCTAGCACCTTTCAGTATATAACTCTGCTAAAAGAGATGTGGAAAAACAGGCAGAAACAAATACGAGGTAGATATCCTGTGTTTTATGTTTGCTACTACTATAAAATTAGAACGTCTTGAACTGCCATGGGAATGCATGATTCTGAGAGGATCAGCATTTTTAGATTAACCTTAATAGCATCCTACTGCTTTCAGTATGAGCCTGATTACCCACCCTAAGGCTCTCACTTAGCCACCTTTACCTGCAGTTTGCCATATAAACACTATTCAGCACTTCTTCTCAGCTAGAATCATTTTCGATGAAATATTTACCATGAGCCCTTGTTTTCATTCTATAAGAAATTTGTGAATCAGAAGACAATATTTAGAGTCAAATTTAGCATTTATAGATTTAATACTTCTGGTTTTGAATATAAGAGGATAATCTATGATGTACTCAATTGTGTTGCAAATACCACTACCAAATCTCTGAATCTTGAAATCTGAATGTTGAGTGTTATTGGCTGGGTGGTTAGGAATCAGCTAGTGAGTAAGCGTGGCATAGACATCTCAGTGAGTAGCTTATCCTAATTTGGACATTTTTAAAGGTATCATGACACTCTTCTTGCAAATTTCAAGGCTCTACTGTACTCTTATGAGATGAGTAAGTAAATCAAGTGTATCCAACCCATACAATGTTGAACTTCTGAGATGGAAGGCCTAAACACTGCTTTCTCCTCTTTTCCTCACCAGAGAAATAAAGAACATTTTGTTTTTATTATTAGGCATAATTTTGGCTTACACCTAAGGTAAATTACTAGTATAGTAGCTAGACTTTATGTTAACTTGTAGATGTCAAGGGTGAAATGATTTTCTCTCGTACAATTACATATCATGATTGCCTGACAGTAGCTCTGTGTCTATTAACTTATTCTCAGAAAATCAAAGTCACAACTGTATGGTTGAATACCTGTAGTTTTTTAATTGGAGAAAATGCTTACCATTCCTTCATAATTTAATTTTCCAGATAATGAAAATGCAATAAATGAGTACTCCTCAGAGCTGGAAAAGCACCAATTATATATAGATGAAACTGTGAATAGTAATGTCCCAACTAACCTTCGTGTGCTCCGTTCAATCCTGGAAAACTTGAGAAGCAAAATACAAAAATTAGAATCAGATGTCTCCGCTCAGATGGAATACTGCCGCACCCCATGCACAGTCAGTTGCAATATTCCTGTGGTGTCTGGCAAAGGTAAGTAGTTAATAAACATATTTCTAGAGGGTTCCAGAATAAATAGTCTCTAAAAATAAGAGAACTTCAAAAAGCTTAGTGGCTCTTCCCCAACCAACCCTAATGACAAAAGAGCACATCATGAAGATATCCCTAGCTTGCTGTGTTCTGACTTAGCCTAATGTATTTGCCAGTTTTTGATGAATAGGATATAATGTAATGATGGTGATAGCTCCACCTAGCTAATGCACTTATTTTCTTGGATAGGTGGCAGAAGCACGGCGGGGGAGGGGGGAATAGGAGTTTCTCCATCCCTTGTGTTCTGGCAGGTTATATATATCTTAGGACATAAAAGGTGAAGAAGGGCTTGTTTCATCCCCTCGGGAAATAGAACTCAAAACTGAGTCTGATTTTCAGTAAAAAGATGATTCAGTTTCTATAATTTATTCTCAAATGTCTAGAATAAAACATTCCTCAGTAACCTGTGTTATAAAATTGATGACTAAAGACCAAGGAGTTATGTTGTAGTTCCCTGAATATATGTTATCTTATGTTTGCAGAATGTGAGGAAATTATCAGGAAGGGAGGTGAAACATCTGAAATGTATCTCATTCAGCCTCTCAGTTCTATCACACCATACAGAGTATACTGTGATATGACCACAGAGAGTGGAGGTAAGTATTTGATAGTTGTTCACCTATTATGCTGTAATTATTTTGATACCATAGAATGCCAAGAAATAAGACCCAGCTTTAACATACCAACAATGAGCCATTTGACTTGGAACTTAACCTGATATTTTAAAAGTTATAAAATATCTGTGATTCACAGTTTGGGGTAAGATAAAGCACTTGAGGTCTCTAAAGATTTTAAGTTTTCCTTTCATATTTATTTCCTTATTGTATCCATTTTGAAGCACCAAATAAATTATTTAGAGCATAAAATAAATTAAATAGGTGAGAAATTCATACATTCTTTCCAAAGTGAGATTATTTGTTGTTTATATGTGCCTTTTTTTTTTTTCCTTTCAACCAAAGGATGGACAGTAATTCAGAACCGTCAAGATGGTAGTGTTGACTTTGGCAGGAAATGGGATCCGTATAAACAAGGATTTGGAAATATTGCAACCAATGCTGATGGGAAAAAATACTGTGGTCTACCAGGTAAAAACTGGGAGTACAAAATAAATCATCATGTTGAAAATTTTTTTTTATTTCCCTTTAAAAACCATAGTGCTGGGAGTGTGTTTTTAGGAGGCTAAGAAGAGTTTATAAAAAGATTGTAAAAATGAGGGGCGCCTAGGTGGCTCAGTGGGTTAAGCTGCTGCCTTCGGCTCAGGTCATGATCTCAGGGTCCTGGGATAGAGTCCTGCATCGGGCTCTCCACTCAGCGGGGAGCCTGCTTCCCTCTCTCTCTCTCTGCCTGCCTCTCCGTCTACTTGTGATTTCTCTCTGTCAAATAAATAAATAAAATCTTTAAAAAAAATTAAAAAAAATAAAAATAAAAAGATTGTAAAAATGAAAGATAAGGGAAGGAAGACTGTTTTTTATTTCCAAAGGTGCTACTTTTGATGAGGTTTTATTTTATTTTTCCTTTAGGGGAGTATTGGCTTGGAAATGATAAAATTAGCCAGCTTACCAACATGGGACCCACAGAACTTTTGATCGAAATGGAAGACTGGAAAGGCGACAAGGTGAAGGCCCTTTATGGAGGATTCACTGTACAGAATGAGGCCAACAAATACCAACTCTCCGTGAGCAAATATAAGGGAACAGCTGGCAATGCACTCATAGAAGGAGCTTCTCAACTGGTTGGAGAGAATCAAACTATGACCATTCACAACAGCATGTACTTCAGCACGTACGACAGGGATAATGATGGCTGGTATGTAAGATGTCTTTTCCCCTGCTTTAAAAGCCACCACTAATGTTGTGATTGGGATCCTTAATGGTGGCTTATGTTATTGATAACTATCATTTCTTAGGTGCTTCCTGGGCCTTAGCCACCATACTAAGCTTCTCATGTGTTATTCTAAACCATTTCTTCTATAAGGTTGTCATTATTATCCTCACTTGACAGATGAAGTTTAAATAGACAAAGTAACTTACTCAAAGTCATAACAACAATAAAAGATGGACCTGGAACTAGAGCACGGTTACCTTCTGAGTAGTGAGCATTTAGATAAGTTTCTCTAGCTCTATATCATTATGTGTATATTGGGACCTTAATTTTATTTTCCAGGGTTCTCTAATACTAAGGGAGCTAAAATGTAACATGACGGTTTAAAGAAACAAATGCAGATGAACTCGTCACCAGGCCCAGTTCTCTCTTTCTTGCTATAGGGCAGAGAAGGCCTTTTGTGTTTTAATTTGATTTTACTTAGAAAACCAGAGTGAAAGAATACTGTGCCCAGCACTCTCCTGTGGGTATTTTGCAAAAGAATAAACTCAACAGTACTGCAGTTCTAACAACCCCAAACATTTCCTTTCAGGATAACTGCAGATCCCAGAAAACAGTGTTCTAAAGAAGATGGTGGTGGATGGTGGTATAATAGATGTCATGCAGCCAATCCAAATGGCAGATACTACTGGGGTGGACATTACAGCTGGGACATGGCGAAACATGGCACAGATGATGGAGTGGTATGGATGAATTGGAAGGGGTCCTGGTATTCAATGAAGAAGATGTCTATGAAGATCAGACCCTTCTTCCCACGGCAATAACCCCCAAAACATAAATTTTTATTCTTCTATATATAACACATTTTTGTATATTATGTCATTGGAATATCCTTTCACACATTATATTCCTCTAAAACTATCAAAAGGTTGTGAGTGTGACTTTTTGGGAAAAGTTTAGGCTAAACGATATTAAAAATGGCACATGAGTTTCTTTTGTATTATTCATTTGTATTATCTCATTGAGAACTAACTGAAACAATAGTAGACTGGTTCATCATTTCAGTTTCAGTTGATTTTAGAAAGTTTCAAATTAGGAAGAGGAATTTTCTGTCCTTGTTCAAAAGTCCGCTTTAAAGGTTGTTTATTTATGTAAGATCTCTCACACACACACAAATCTTTCGAAAGGGTTTATTAATTAAACCAGTCTCTATTTCAATAAATTAACGTATTCTTATTTTGTAATCCATGTGACCAACGAGTTAAGCTTTGAACTTGTGAGAAAAGAGGAATGATCACAACTTTTAAGTAACTAATAAAGTAGCACTGGACATATGAAGATTCAAAATCTCACTCTGCAACATGGGAAAACCACTACTCTGCCATTTAGCTAGACTTTGGGATCAGAAATCTCAGTAGGACAATGAGGGTCCAGTCTTCATCATTTGTTTTTTGAGAGGAAGAGTGGGGTAGAAAACAGCAGTTGCCTATTGCCCCTGGAATTTAAGCCTATTGACTTCAATTGGATTTTTGTCTTTTCCATGATAACACCAAAACTAAAGTAATTTTAGTACTTTTACTAAAGTAAAAGTGGGTTTTCTGTTCTTCCTACTTTGCCCCAAGTAATGTGTATATCAATTCAATATTTCCTTTCTCTTCTGTTCTCCCATCATTTCACTCCTACTGCCCTGGGCAACCCTATACCCCCAGACTCTCCCTCCCTAATGTAGCATCATTGCCACTGATTTTCATAGAAACTTATTGTCTCAAAACTCATTCTCTTACCCTTGCATCTGTGCAGAGGTTATTAATTTCTATCATAGAAATGCTGTCACTCTCTTAATTCCTCATTAAATCCAACTTCAATTTTTACCTGGTTTCCTGCCATAATTTCTGTCTCACCCTTACCTATACTCTGATAATCTGCCATCACATGTATGGTCCTAAAAATTGGACATTCTGACCAAGTTAGTTAGCTTCCTGTTTAATGGTAACTCTTGTTACCTAAATCCTAAACTCCAACTTCCTTAACTGGGAGTGAAATGATTTGCTAGTTGGTCCCAACAATGTCTCCTACCCCCTTCACTATATATCTACATTCTTGTCACAGTAAATTTTCCACCATTCTGGAGAAGGTTAGGCCCTTTTATATGATACTTCCATTGTTAATAGCATCTTTCCCCCAACACTATTTGACAAATTACTGTTCATTTTTAAGCCTCAGTTTAAAGGCAATTTCTCTGTTTTACATACCTTTCTCCTTTACTAATGATGAGCTCTTACTCATCTTTGATTCCAGAATTATCAACCTGTCAGTAAATGTGTTTTTCATAAGTTGATAAATATTGGATCACTAAATCCAGTGATTATCAACATCTTAGAAACACCCCCCTTTTGTGTAGAACCCATTTTCCGATAAAGTCACACACGGAAACTTAACACACAAAATACCTGTAAGTAGAACATATGCAGCAAGACTGAGTATAGCAGAGTCACCTGGGGTGGCTCAGATGGTTAAGCCTCTGCATTTGGCTCACGTCATAATCTTAGGATCCTGGGATGGAGCCGCATATCGGGGCTCTCCGCTCAGCGGTGAGTCTGCTTCCTCCTCTCCTTCTGTGATTTCTCTTACTTTTGCTCTTTCTAAAATAAAATAAAATCTTTTTAAAAAGAGAAAGAAAAAAGACTGACTATAGCAAAAGCCCATGGAATCAAGGATGGGAAGAGAGCAGGAACCCAATCCAAGGGCAGTATCCCTCAGACCTTTGCTCAACCCCTTAGGGACTCATAGAAGATCTAATGAGCTTAAAATAAAGCCACAGATAACAACAACAACAAAAAAAATGTTAAAGTAGTCAATCTGATGGTTAATGTGCAAATTGCAGAAACACAGAGACCATTCCTGGATGGTGTGTAATCTAAGTCTGTCTAGAAAGAAGCAAACCTTCTTAAGTTATCATTTGGTAAGAAATCGTACATATCTGATTTGGCCCATTCAAGCACCATAATTTTGAATATAATATAAAGGTAGTGTCCCTGAATTAGAATACATAAAACAATTTAAAAAACCCTTAACTCATGACTATTATGAAGATAATAAAAAGATTAATTGGAAACTATTTATCCCACACTATGGCATGAAAATCACAATATATTTTATTATATGATTAAGACTGTGTTAAAAAAAAAAAAGAAACTAGAAAGGATATATATACTTGGGATGTAATCTTCCAGTTCCTCTGCATTTAGGAACCAAGGAAACTAGCTAACCAATGTGACTAAAGAATTGTCTTTTAAACTGAACACAGAATTTTCCACATGGGACAGAAATGTAGAGTATGTGACATACCACCAACTGCAGTAGCTTAGCTGACATTGTGGTTTAACCATTGCACATCAGACAACATGCATGTTGACTGTATAAAACTGCAGAGTTTATTTCCAATACAGATATCTCGGTATTAACCCAGATTTATTACATCAGAGGCTCTACATGGGAAAAGCCTCAGAATCTGCATTTTTAAATAGATATCCCCAAGAAACTCTGATCTGTTCCCAAAAGATTCTGATCCGATTTGAAGATAGTGAGGTTCCCCGGATTGGTCTTGTTCTGATTCACCAGGTACAAGAAGCTAGGATTTAGAATGACTAATACAAGCTACATTTGCATTTGGCTGAGACTTCCCTTGTTCTCATATAACCTTTCTTTCACTCCAATGGTGACCATAAGGCAAGATTGAGGGCAAGTGCTCATCTTTGAAACGACTGTGATTTCATAGGGACCAACCTCTTGAGCTTAAAACTTAACCTGGGTTTAAACAACACAGTCTCCAAGAGCTGGAACTAATATTTCTACTCTGTTGTGTCTGAGCTCATGTGAGTCTCAAGGTTGGACTTTTAGTGTTTTTCCATGTAGAAACACCTTAAAAATGCTACCTACCATTTTTACATTGAGCTGAAATTGAGTTCTGTATCTCATCCCTCCCCATACTGAGTCATGTGGCTTGATACTACCTGCTTGGCCTTCCACTGTTGCTCAACTCAGCTCTAAGAGACAATGAGTTGGTGCATAATTACAGCCAAACTAGCAAATGGAACAATATCTGTTCATTTTAACAACATTAATTGTGGTTTTAAGTAATTAAAGTGGTAAACATTACTTGCAGACATTTTGGGAAAAATATAGAAAGCTTATAATTTCAACACTAACAGGAGAGCAGCTCCCATCCCCATTTATGGTTTTTTTTTTGTGATTCTGTCCATGTGTTAGCACTTGAATTTTTTACATGGTGTCATGGGAATGTTTCCATGTTACTTAATATTTTTCTTTAATATTATTTTCTATAATATTCTTTTTAATGGCTATGTAATTTTCCATCATGTGAATGTGCTCTAATTTTTAAGCAAGTCCCTGTCACTTTTTAAAATTTAGATTTTTCTGGTATTTTTCTAATAAATATTATACTGAAGTTAGTATCCTTCTACATAAACTTTTTTGTATATATAAATAATCTGAATTATGTATAATATATATCGTTATCTACTCTTTCTAGAGTAAATTTTTAGAAGCAGAATATCTGGAGGAGACAAAGGGGTTGGCGTTCTGAGGATTTTAAAAATATGTATATTGCCAAGTAACTCTCCAGAAAAAATGGTATCGATTTACCTTTGACAGACAGAATTATAGCTGTTTGTTTTTATTTATCTTCTCCCTCACTAATGCTAAATGTTGTAATTAAAATTTTGACAGCTGCTTTAACTGTCACATCTTAATTACTGGTGCAAGTAAGAGATTTTTAAAATGTTTAATGACCATTTGTCTATCTTCTTTTGAGAGTTACTTTTCATGTCCTCTCCTACTGCTACTTTTCTATTAGCATAAATAATCTTTTATATGAATTCTTAAACATTCTTTACATATGTAGGATAGCAATCAGGAACATGATATTACCCTCTATTTATTAAAATATTTTATTTCCTAAGTGATTAGACTCAAAGAGTCATATGCTTATACAAATACTTATACATATCTTATACTGGAGCCAGTACTAACCATTATACCCTTTTCTCTCCTCCCAACCAAGCTGTGGCCAATAGGCAGTAAGTTTTTTGTTTTGTTTTTTGACTGAATTATAGTCATTTCCCCTCAAATTTTTTATTTTGAAAAGTTCCAGTCTAACCGAGAAATTGCCGGAACGGTTTAATGAATACCTCTATGTCCTTCAGCTAGATTCACCAATTGTTTGCTACCTTTGCTTTATCTCTCAAAAGGAGATATTTTAAGCAGTTTTGTAAGAGCTTATGTAGGTCTCTGACCTTGAGGTCATAGACCTATTGTAGACAGAATCAAAGGTGAATTTAGCAAATATTTTTCAGAGTCCTATGTTGCAACCAGCACAAAGCCACCTTCGGCAAAAAGGTGAAGAATAGGCTTACCATCGTTTAGTAACAGAGTATGTCTTAGCTCAAACCTGGCGTGTTATCTTAACCTTTATTGCCTCCATGGTGACGAAGAGTTGCTTTTACTATGTGGGAATGGAGGACATAATGTCCAGCTTTTGTATAAGAATTAATTTGAATCTCTTCCCCAGGTGCAAATTCCTAACCATATTATTCCCTTCTGTGATGTTTAAGGCCCCTGCGATCCCCATCCCCAGTTAATGGAGGATTGTTCTCCATAAACAAGATTTACAGAGCACTTGAAATTCAATTAAAAACAGGATATAGATTAACAAACATATGAACAAAAAAACCCCATAGGAACAAAGAGATAAAATATGATATCCCCAAAGGGGTTTCTGTGTAAATTTTGTTACCTACAGATGAGCTTTATAATATTTATGGCTAAAAAGATCTAGATTTTGCTATTTCTCAAGCTGTTTCAGCAAACAGTAAATGTTATACTACTTGACTCAAGTATAAAAAATATTTAGTTTATGATATTCGCCTTCTGCATGTACTTATTCTTTCAGACTTTTCCAGATACGATTTGAAGTTAGTGAAGTTCCCTGGATGGGCCTTGTTCTGAGTTACCATGTATGTCCCTAGTGTCTGCTAACTAAACTGGAAATGTGTTTTATTGGTTCTAAGGAGAACCCATGACAGAGTATAATTAGTTTAACAATAACACTGGGAAAATAATTAAAATTAAATGTTATGTGTAATACAGTTGACTCTTGAACAATGCAGAGGTTAGTAGTTCAGACCCCCACACAATAGAAAAATCCAAGTTTAACTTCTGACTCCCTAAAAACTTAATTACTAACAGCCTACCGCTCACCAAAACCCTTACTGACAGCATAAACAGTCAATTAGCACATATTTGATATATTATATGTGTTATATGCTGTATTTTTACAATAAAATAAGCTGAAGAAAATATTACCAAGAATATAATAAAAAAAAAAGAAAATACATTTACAGTACTGTAAAAGATCTGCATATAAGTGGACCTGCTTAGTCCAAATCAGTATTGTTCAGGAGTCAACTGTACTCTTCCATTCATCTAAAACTACGGTATCATCATCCTAGAACTCATAATAAATGATGTGTGGAACTTACAGGGCTTGAGCCTCTAAGAATATAAGATTTGTGAGCTTCATCCTCAGATGTGCTCTTTATTATCTCATTATTTAACCTTCCTAAACTATTTTCTCACTAGAAAAATCAACCTGTAAAATGTTCTCGTCTTTATTTAACAAACTCTAGTACTCATTGATCAAAAGTATTCTAATAATTTTTCCTGGAAATGTAATACTTTATTCTAAAGGGTTTCCAGAAACTGAAAGTAAACATGAGAGTACATGAATTGAAATGAATTGAAATGTGAATAATCTCTTTTAATAAAAATGGAACATGATATCAACAGATATAGAAGGGATTTATGCATTGAGTATGAGGAAGTTGAACTGGATGACCTTTAAAGTTCCACTAAACACTTACATTCCTTAATTCACAAACGTCTTATTGGGTCATCACTTTGTGTTAGACCTTGTATGAAGTGGTAGAAATAAAATACAGTAATTTCAGTTAAGAAAAGAGCAATTAAGTTCCTCATGTTTTCTTCATGTACCATGGCACCCTGAAGGACAGCATCAAGGACAGTTATGGGCCAAATGATGAAGAACCATCCATCTCGATGTCAAATTAAAATGCAGTTGGACATTTATTTTACTTCTTGCCCAGGATCAAAATCCCAAATTTATCATTTTCTTCTCTGGCAGAAATAAGAAATATTTATTTATTTATTAAAGATTTTATTTATTTGTCTGATAGAGATGTGAGAGAGGGAACACAAATAGGGTGAGTGGGAGAGGGAGAAGCAGGCTTCCCACCGAGCAGGGAGCCCAATGCAGGACTCCATCGCAGCACCCTGGGATCATAACCTGAGCTGAAGGCAGACGCTTCACGGCTAAGGCACCCAGGCTTCCCTGGCAGAAATATTTAAGAACCGTGTGCTTTTGTGGCAAAACTTTCAGATTCATGTCCATTTTACAACTTAATTTACCTATTCATTCATTCAATGAGGGGTTATGCTGAGATGTCTAACCCAATTAAAGCTTGAAGAATAAGAGGGCATGGCATTAGATGGAGAAAAGCATCATGAGGATGTCAGCAGAAGTTAAGGAAAGAAGAAACAAAAAAATTTAAAGGTAAATATACAATAAAAGTAGTTTTTAAAAAGTTCATTATTTATAAGAACATCTCCTAAATTAAGAAAGAATTATAGTTTAAAAGTGAAAGAACTACAAGAAAAGAGTTAAAGAAAGGAGAAACTTCAATAAAACAAAAAATAAATTTAAAATAAAATGTATTTCAGAATTCACCTATTATTTCAGGAAAGGCTTCTAAACAAAGTGAATGTGAAGATATATAGGTAAGCACAAAGAAAAAGAAATTGGAAGTGAAGAGACTATCAATATTTGACAAGGTAAAATTCATTTCCAAAAGCATGAAATAAATTAAAAAAAGGAAAGGACATTATATAATGAAATACTTGGAAATTAATAATTAAAAGATGACTCACTAATTCCCCATGAGGTCAATGTTATAGAAAAAAGAAAGATGACTCACCCTAAACCCCCCAAAAACTAACTAATTCAAAATTAAGAAAGAACTTTCCAAAGTCCCTAGAACAAACAAAGGAAGTAAAAACTGAAAGGAAAAATTTTTTGTGTCTTAAAAAAAAGAAAAAAAAATGGAAGGTAAAAGGGAGAATAGTCCACTGAAAAGCTATACTTTAAAGATGAACAAAGTGATATAAGCACAGGAGAGATCATATGTATAGATCTGTTTTATTCAACAAAATTGGCATTTTGATTCCACTGGCAAAGAATACTTTAATAGCTGATCCCAGCCTAACTGGATATGCATCCACAAGAAAATAAAAGTAGGCCTTCTCTGTAACATGTTAAAATAAATTATAGGTTAAATAAATAAAAGAAGAAAATAAAAATATTTGAAGAAACTTTTAAAACTTATCTGTAGAATTCTGTGGTAGGTGAGACATTCTTATGTAGGGCAGGAAATACCATGTAACTGAGTTCTGGCCTAAGGGAATACACCCAATGACATAAACAACTATGTTAGAGATAGGGTGCCACTGTTATTTTGGGGATAGAAATAAGAATTCTGAGAGCCCAGAGAAAAATTCCTGGTGCTATGTCCTATGGTGGGAATTAGGGAAGGGTTTACAGAAGGAACACCATGAAGTCGTATCCTCAAGGACAAAGGGGACTCTTCTAGGCAGTACAGGTAAAGGCACAAACTTATTAAAGGCTCTGGTTTTCTGATACTAGTGAAAATCCAGTGCAATCCAAAGGCAGCGAATGACTGTAAACATTGGAAAGGGACCAATTTGTGAAAGAGATTATGTGCAAAGCTATGAAGTTTTAATTCAATGTCAAATAGGCCTTCAGTAGGAGAAAGACATGATTCGTTAATCTTTTAAAAGGTAACTTTCTAGAAAATAAATGTGCAAAAGAATGGTGGTAAAGGGGGAGATTAAGAAACTGTTAAAGATAGATGAATGGATAAAGAAGATGTGGTATATATACATAATGAAATACTATGCGGCCATCAAAAGAAATGAAATCTTGCCATTTGTGAGGACGTGGATGGAACTAGAGGGTATTATGCTTAGTGAAATAAGACAATTGGAGAATGACAACTATCATATGATCTCCCTGATATGAGGAAGTGGAGATGCAATGTGGGGGGCTTGGGGGGTAGAAAAAGAAAAAATGAAAGAAGATGGG
This sequence comes from Mustela erminea, assembly GCF_009829155.1. Classification (NCBI taxonomy): domain Eukaryota; kingdom Metazoa; phylum Chordata; class Mammalia; order Carnivora; family Mustelidae; genus Mustela; species Mustela erminea. The sequence continues at coordinate 41,681,784 of NC_045615.1, read as the reverse complement.
ATTGGGAGAGAGACAAACCATAAAAGACTCAATCTCAAAAAACAGACTGAGGGTTGCTGGCGGGAGGGGGGACGGGAGAGGGTGGTGGGGATATGGACATTGGGGAGGGTATGTGCTATGATGAGTGCTGTGAAATGTTTAAACCTGGCGATTCACAGACCTGTACCCCTAGGGATAAAAATACGTTATATGTTTATTTTAAAAAATTAATTAATTAATTTTAAAAAAGAAACTGTTAAAGAGCCAAAATTGGAAAAAATTAACTCAAGATATCATAAGAACATAAAAGTGCTATAAGAATTACCATTTTTATTTTTATTTTTTAATTTATTTATTTGACAAACAGAGATCACAAGTAGGCAGAGAGACAGGCAGAGACTGAGGAGGAAGCAGGCTCCCTGCCTAGCAGAGAGCCCCATGTGGGGCTCAATCCCAGGACCCTGAGATCATGACCTGAGCTGAAGGCAGAGGCTTTAACCCACTGAGCCACCTGGGCACCCCAGAATGGCCATTTAAAAAAAAAAAAGATTTTATTTATTTGACACAAATAGAGAGAAAGAGAACAGCAGGCAGAAGGAGAAGTAGTCTCCCCTGCTGAGCAGGGAGCCTGATGCAGGACTTGATCCCAGGACCCTGGGATCATGACCTGAATTGAAGACAGATGCTTAACCCACTGAGTCACCCAGGTGATCCAAGAATGGCCATTTTTAGTATAGAAGAGGGTTTAGAGATAGATTGGACATGAGAATTAAAGAAAAAAGTAGAAGCTGAGAAGGACCCCAAATTTTCTAGATTAGGAAACTAGAGGCTAATGGTGCCTCGGACTAGGATAAGAAACATAGAAGTTGCAATAGGTTTTGATGAGAAGGTAATTAGCTCAATCTTAGGCTAATGAGAAAGACCTAAATGGATGTGTTCAGTATGAATTGAAAACATTGATATGAAGGTCGGGGCCAAAGTTTTAGATTAGGCTATCACCAACCTATTGATGGTCATTGAAGCTACGGTGATTGTCAAATCAACCAAGGAGAAAATATACTCACTTATAGAGTGAGAAAGGATGGTCTGGCTAAGACTGCTAATTGCCTGCCTCAACATGCATTCTGCTTCTCCTTATTAATAGAATCCTAATTTTAATTAGTAGAGACTTGTATTAATTTTGTATTGCCAAGGTGTCATAGCCTCTTCTGAAACTAGGTATATCCATGTGACTAAGCTGTGGATGATGACACATAAGTAAAAATGCTATATGGAAGATTTCAGAAAGTTCCTTAAAAGGGAGAAGATACTGCATTTCCCTTCTGTCTTTCCTCCATCTTCCAGATTGCCACAGGCCGTGGTGTTTGATAGAACATGAGGTAAATCTGAAGATGAAAGACTTTTACTAGGATGCTGGTTTCAGGAAGACACTAAGAGGACATATTACTATAGACTTCTTGTGAACAAGAAATAAGTTTCTATCTTATTTAAGGCACATGCATCAAACCTCATCCCAACTGATAAAAATAAGTACTAATGTTACTACAATGAGAAACCCCTATACTTAAAAAGCCGTTTAAGAAGGCACTGTCAGTTAAAAAGACCAAAGAAGGTGAGACAAATGAGAATAATCTACTAAAAAACAAGAAAAAAAATGCAGATTGAAGAGGTAGGGTGGGGACCAAAGCAGTCAAGCAGGAGGAGGCCTGAAGGCACGACATTAAATTTAGAACTATGAAGTTCTTGTTGACTTTAAAAAGAGAAATTTCAAGACAGTAGTAACCAAATGAAACTCAAATTAAAGTAGGCTTCCATAAGGAATGAGAGTCAGAGAAGCTAAATTCATATTTAATTTCAGGAATAAGGGAAATAAATCAACAGGTTAAAGGTAAAATGGAAAAAAAAGAGATGTTTTGTGTCTCTTCTTGCGACTAAATTGTATCTCCAATGATCACAATCCTGTTAATATTGACTTCTGTTTATTAAATGAAAAGAGGTTACCCATTCTTTGCCAAGAAACTCAAAGCCTTTAACATAAATGAGAGATGAATGGCCTTTCACATTCCAAGTCACTTTCATTTGGGGACCCAACTCTGTCCCTAATGGTGTGGCACTCTGGAAAGTAAAATATTCCTACTCCCAACTCAAATTCTGTGGAGGCATATGTTGAGTAGTAAATGGGGCAGGCATAGAGATAACATGGAATTAATTCCCAGGTCTGAAATAAATGAAACTTCTGTTAATTCTGAAGTTCTTATCCAGCTATTCAAAGATTTGGAGATGTATTTGTTTCAAGGATTTCAATATTTTTTAAAGATTTTATTTATTTATTTATTTATTTGTGAGAGAAAAAGAGCACAAGCAAGGGGAGCAGCAGGGAGAGGGAGAAGCAGGCTCCCTGCCAACCAGGACCCCAGGATCAGGACCTGAGCTGCAGGCAGAGGCTTAATCTATTGAGCCACCCAGGCAAACCTATCAAGGATTTTCAGTTGCACATAAGGAAATGCAAGAATGCTGGGGCTTCCTATGTGACTCATTTGCAAGTCCATCTTCTTGTCTGTTCCCCCAGCTCTGGCCTCTATCCCTAGACTGCCTGCTTGCTTCCTTCTTTTTTTCTTCTCTAGGATAAAGGATGCAGTTAAACTGGGGTGAAGATCACAAAAATGAGAACAATGTACCAGGAGCCCAGTGTGGTTGGACTATTTTAATACGTTTTCAAGTGTAAATAGCAGGTAGTTCCCACGAACCAGAAATATGAGTTAAAAATTAGGGGCAGGAGCCAACGTCAGAGATGCAACATACATCAAATAAAATATTGATCAATGTAAATATATAGAATTCATGAATTCAATACATACTAGCTGTGTTTTTTGAATACTTGAAAATATTTAAAGAATTTTAAATGCATTTTTTCCTGCCATATGTTTTTGAAGGAAATTCATCAAACTGGGGAAAAAATTAATTGTGCATTGTGGTCTTCACTGAAAAACTTAAGGAACAGATTTCTCTTTCTATTTGGAAAGAATGCTCCTCCTGCCTTCCTGGATTTGCTTGCTAACAGAAGAGATGGATGTAACTTGTAATTTGTTAAGTTCCTCTACGAAGGCTAGCCATTGTTCAATTCAGTGATCTGTAACTTAGAATACTTGCTTCAGGGGCACCTGGGTGGCTTAGTCATTAAGCACCTGCGTTAGGCTCAGGTCACGATCCCAGAGTCCTGCATCGGGCTCCCTACTCAGGGAAGCCTGCTTCTCCCTCCCCCACTTCTCCTGTTTGTGTTCTCTCTCTTACTGTTTCTTTCTCTGTGTGTGTGTGTGTCAAATAAATAAATAAAATCTCTTTAAAAATTGGCTTCAACCCATTCAAACAAAATGAATGAAAAACTTTTTACTTTACAATGGCTTTATGACTTTGAGTGGTGTGGGGAGAGAAGTGTTCAAAACAACACCCATAAGAGTTATAGAGAGGAGCATCAGTTGGACTCCTTCCTGGTTGTACTGAATGTTCCTCGGTGTAGCCTTATAGAAATTTGAAAACCCAGAGAGCTACTTTCAGAAAAAAACTAACATAACTTTATTTTTTAAAGCAGTAATATGTCTCAGTTACATTAAGATACAGTACAAAGAATAATAAAATAGCACCCATGAATTTCTTAGGAGATTGTAAAGAATCTTCACTTCTTTATCTTCCTCATTTTCCCCTCTATTTCACTAAACAAAGAAAGCAGATTACTCTCCCTTCCAGTCCTATTGGGTCACCAGGGGCCGGATTTTCATGCGAACAGCCCTGAGGGAATAATCCGCACCCCTGAAGGGGACCCAGACCACTCCATTCTCAATCTCATAAGGACTATTGTTCCTTGGATCATAGGAGCCCCCAGGGTAGTAGATGCCATTGAGATTGGCCGCTTGGCAGCTGTTGTACCACCAGCCTCCTCCGTAGACTTCTGCGCAGTTCTCCTCCCACTGGTCTCTGTCCCTGTCATAGGTGCTGAACTGCATGTCCGCGTGTGACGTATACTCTGTTCCTTCCTCTGCAGAGCCCTCAATCAGAGCATCACCTGCTGTGCCCTCATAGGAAGAGACCTGCAGGGTATAGCCTTCTGCCTCAGAGCCTACCCTCAAGTGATATTCTGCATAAGCCTGGTTTCCAGCCCAGTCCTCTAATTCAACCCGAAGGACAGAGCCCCTCAGAGTTAGTAAGTGGAGGTATTCATTGCCTAGCCAGAATTCTCCTTCCCCCTTGTCATCCAGGCTGCCGAAACCTTTCTTGTAGTCTTGCCAGGTCCGGTTAAAATTCAGTGATCCATCCATTCTTTGCTGGATCAAAAGCCATCCTCCCAAACTGGTCTCTTGATCACAATAAACAGAAAAAATCTTACTGGATCCCGGTAGCTTGATATTGAAAATACCACTTTGGGCACCTGAAGGATGTGTTTGGAGGACATCATCACAGTCTAAAAAAAAAATTAAGCTGGTTGGAAGAAGTTATTCTCATTTAACTTTACAAAGATAGGCATGGCCCAGGTTAAAGGAAGGCAGATACTGGCTTCCTTTTCCTTTTTTCCTTTCATCCATCCTTCCTTCCTTCCCTCCCTCCATGGGGGAAAGGGTGCACTTACACTGGGTTGAAACTTATGTGAGTGAGTGACATTTATACCTACAAATCACAGAGGGGATTTTCCTCAATGGATCTGAAATTTGACTTGCGTGTACTGACAACAGCAAGTAACCCGCAAAGATATCTAAGCATCACTTAGTGCTGATGTAACTTGTTTTTAACCTGATCTAAATGTCAACTGAGACACACACTAAAAATATGATTCTAAGTTGGGTGACAATTCCAAGAGCACACATTTTGAGTGGTGAAAGAATTTGGTTAAACAAACTGAAAATCGAGTTTCAGAGGGATTCATTCATCCATTCATTTAACAAGTGTTTATTGAGTGATGATTCTCTGCACTGTTAGGCGTTTAGGAATACAGAGATGAACATGAGAGACAAAGTCCCTGCCCTCATGGAACTTACAGTCTAGTGCCCAAACACAAAAAAAACAAAAGGTGTAATTTCTGCAAAGTGTAATAGAGGGCTAGGAAAGCAGTTCAAGGCGCTAGGGAAAGCATTGCAAGAATAGTGAACTTAGTCTAGGGGGTTAGGGAAGGCTTCCCCAAAGGTGAAGTGTGGATACCTCTGGCAGAGCGAACTTTAGCATGGCCTCTTTTGGTGGTATATCCTCCCTTGAGGGTTTCATGTTCCTCTTCAGTTCCAGCCTCACTTGCCACTTTATAGCTCTTGCTTTCAAATGTGGAGTCTCCTCTGTTGAACGTTGTACTACTGCTTGAAAATTGTTTGCTGTGACTTGAAGTTTTACCACTGGAAGGGAACTCAGATGCCCCGAAGTGTGTGAATATGTCCGATTCTGAGCCCAAAGCATGGGTCCTACTATCAAACTCTCTGTGTGAGGGTGAAAGCGCACCTGGAAATATGTTTCTAGTTGAGGAAGTGCCAAAGAAACTCTCCAGATCAGGGTGCCTAGAATGGAGATCATCTAAGCTACCAGCAAAAGAATGGGGTAAGTCACCACAGTCAGAACCATCTTCAGAGTTTACCACTTCTTTGGTCACTTCTTTGCGACCATCAGGACCTATAACAGTCTTAGTAACAGTTTTAGAGCATGAACGACGAGTGGTGGTCCCGCTTCCAGAGGTGACCCTCTCATTACCAATAAGAAGTTCTTTATCTCCTTTAGAAGTGACCAGTTTACCTGTGTGGAACTCTTTCTTTGTCCCTGGAGTTACACTTCCTGACACCTCTTCAAATTTGCCCCAGTCTGGGTTGGTAGGCCTGGAGTTCCCATGCCCTACGCTATCTGGCCTAAAGCTTCCAGACTCAGAACTTCCAGGGCTCCAAGGACCAGTACTGCCAGTTCCGGTGCTCCCAGCATTCCAAGTGCCAGTGCTCACAGAGCTCCCAGAGCTCCAAGAGCTGCTGCTGGTCGTCCCAGTGCTCCCAGAGCTCCAACTGCCATCACTGTCAGGCCGGGTGCTCCCAGCGTTCCAAGTGCCAGAACTTCCTGGTGTGGAGCTCCCAGGGTTCCTGGGGTTTTCAGGCACTGATCCTGTTCCATGAGATGCAGTGTCTCCTCGGGTATTCCCATCTCTACCAGACCCCTCGAATGTTATTTTCATCTGTTGCGTTTCCATGAGTGCCCTCCACTCTGGAGGGACATTCTTAAGTTGGCTCTTGAAGTCCCCAGGAAGCGTATTTGGAGCTCTGCTCATTTTCAGCTGTGGTAATTGTTGTCTGTTTTTAGGTGGAAGTAAGTCTTTGGCAATGACTTGCTCAAGTTGCTTCTGTTGATCTTCATAGTACTTTAGATCTGTCCTACGTTCCAAAGCCCTACTGCATGACCCTTGACAAGATCGGATCTTAATATCAATGTCCACCTAAGAGGGGGAGAAAGAGAAAGAAAAGAGGTTGATAAAAAGAAATTATTAGAAACTGTTCATTTCTAAGCAGTTAATTTATTTTTTGGAAACTAGATTCATTTCTTTGAGGTGGAGACCTACCAACCAATACTCTATTTTTTAAAAGATGTGTTTATTTATTTATTGGACAGACAGAGATCACAAGCAGGCAGAGAGGCAGGCAGAGAGGCAGGCAGAGAGATGGGGGAAGCAGGCTCCCCGCCGAGCAGAGACCCCGACGCGGGCTTGATCCCAGGACCCTAAGACCATGACCCGAGCCAAAGGCAGAGGCTTTAACCCCACCCAAGTGCTCCCAGTACTCTATTTTTCATTTATGTCGTAACCTCAGTGGAAGAGATGTGAGGTATTGTAAGGTTAGCCTGGAGAAGAAGTAGGAGCTATTTGAATTCATCTTAGTCTTAAAACATATCAGTAAGATGCTATTCCCTCCAAAAGGAAACACTGATGAATTGACTCTTAGTGAGACTGAGATTGAAGATCCAGAGGCACGGCGGTGTCAGAGCTTGAACAAGACAAGCAGGAACTTAATATTTGCTTTTGAATCTACTAACTATGTATCCTTGGAAAGTTTGCTTAATATCATTGAACTTTTCTTCTTCATTTGTAGAGTGGGGGTAAAAAATACCTACTCTGTAGGTGGATAATGGATCTAACGTTTTGCTCTACATATAGTATGTCTTTAGTAAATGACTGTTGCCTTCCTTTTCCCTGCTATTCCAAAACAAAGAAATCTGGAGTCAAAATCAAACACGCACTTACCTCCAGTCGTTTCATATCTACCAGCTGATCCCTGACATTCTTCTGTAGAAGGCGGATTTGCTGTACTTGTTCTACGACTCTACGCCTCAGGATCTCAATTTTGCTTCTCAGATCTTCTGTCACTTGGCTATATGTATTATCGTTATCTGAAAAAAGCGAGAGTGAAGGAGCTGCTAAGTGACTTGCTTCCATAGCCAGCAAAAGAAAGAAATTTACTTATAAACATCTTCTTCCTTTTAATAGCAATTTGTTCTCTGGACATTTTATTTATGAGTTCCAAATCTATTAGGCATTCGATGTTTGACAATGTCATGTCCTTTAGTCACCAATAGCTGTCAGTTAAGATGCTCTACTAGCTATTAGTATTCTAAATAAATGCAGAAGAAATGTCTTTGGAATTTTAAAGTTATAATTAGGAGATTAAATTCGATCACATTTCAATTATTTCATCATTTCCTTAACCAAGGGACTTAAACATAATTTAAACCATGTGTTAAAAAACTTAAACATATTCTTGAACTTTCATATGGTGAAGTTTTCTTTCCTACGTATATTTCTGAAATTATTCCTAAGGTGTTTTTTGTGGGTTTGTTGTTGTTGTTGTTGTTGTTGTTTTGTTTTTTGTTTTTGTCAAACAGGATCACTCACTTGCTATTACTATTGTACTGTTGACTTTACATTAGTTAAGTGTCTCCTAATGATATAAAGAGTCAAAGCAGGCTTCAGGGGCTAGGGCCTCCCTAAACGTGCTTCCCATGCCCAGAGTAAATCCGATGTTTCCTAGTCCTAATGAGACATAGTCATAGTCCTATGAGAAATGAGAACATAGCTCTATATTTTAAATGGAAAAACAGAACAAAACAAAACAGAGACAGCTTGGTGGAGTCTGTGGAAGGAAATCTTAATCCATCACATGAATAGCTTTGTGTCTTTGGGTAAGTCTCTTGATCTCTGTTTCCTCCCTCCTCTGTAAGACAGAAATACTACCTCCTCAAAAGTTTATGCTCATCTTCTTTTCAGTATACACTCTTAAAAGAAGAACACACTTAAATTCTAGTTTTCAATACAAAATTCTGACTTACTTTGTGACATTAAAGAATTCTAAGCCAAACATTTTAATGTAACTTTTATAAAAAGCAATCCCCTCCTTAAAGTTCAGGGACATCATAAAGGCATGTGTTTCTATCTTAAGTACTGTGGAATAAAATTGGAAGTTGCCATAAGAAGACAGCATATTTATTTAGGGCCTTTATTGCTGTGTTGTTGTGTGCTATAAAGGCAAAGTACCAAATATGTAATGCTTACTGTTACCGCTGGCAAAATCCCCTCTTACAAGTTCCATTACATTCCCTGTCAATGAATTGGAGTCCTTATTGTTCTTCTGATAATCAAATAGTGAATTTTTGAGCTTATTTATTCTGTTTGTAAAATCTTGATTGACTTCATCGATTAACCCTTTCATCCTGCAGCCAGAAGGGCATCTGTAGTTCTGGAAGTGAAGAGGAAAAAGTATATTAAAAGTCTATATCTTGGATATAGTACAATTTTGAAGGTTTCCATACAGTCCCCACTGTCCCCTCCTCCCCCAATATCTTCAGATCATCTATTGACTTAAGAGTAGTTTGAGAGGACCAGTTAGAAGTCGTAGAGAAATTCTGTAACATGGTCCACTTAACCATAAATTAAGCCCCCACCAAATCTTGAGGCCATAACACTCAGGTTTCTGGGATTTATCTGAACATGCAACTAAAATCTAAACTATTAATCTCCCTAATGACCCAGAGTTTGGGAGGTAATTTAAATAGTGCTCTCAGGGTGAGGTTGCTTTCCATTTGTCTTCTTGATTTTTACATGTAATGAGTTATTAGATTATTCCTATTGGGAGAGTTTTCTTGACCTACTGGGTCAGCCCTTGCACAATTCTAGCACCACGGGGAAGGATTCTCCCATTCCCTCTGTCCCTCCTCCCGCTGCTCACCCAGTCTTCATCAGCACAGAAGGGCCAGTCTGTCTCCTTGCAGGTAGATTGTTGTCTTTCCACAATTCTTGGGCCACGTGCAACTGCTCCTTCGGCTATAAATTCACTTTCCTTGACATCGGTGGTCTTTATGATTCATTTTAACACAAAAAACAGGACAACATTAGGCAGATAAAAAGATACAGGCCTACCTGCAAACCCCAAGGAAAGGGAGAGCTCTCACAGAGATTAAGAGCCCCAGCTTTGGGGCCTCTGCAAGCTTCAGCTTTCTGACATTTTGATTGAAAATCCTAATAGGTATTTTATGGAGTTGTACGAGTTAAAGGAGATAAGGTATACACATTTTAAAATTTACCTTTTCATTTTCAGTAATGTCTGGAGACAGAAAGGTAATTACAAAAGTCAGAGTTCTTTCTCTTATAATTTCTGTTTTAGTAGGAAAAAACCTATACTGTGTTAGCTTAATTTCTCCCTCCTTAAAGTTTCTAATTTGATCTGATGGGTCCATAATTTGAGCAAGTACATCAAGGGCACAAATATGGCCCGATCAGACTGGGAAATGTTTTTGAGGTTACTCACTCACATAATAATGTCCTCTTATTTACAATGCAAAAGAGTAGATAGCAAAAATAATGATCCATGACTGACAACCTTTTTTGAACACCTTCTGATTAGAAATACAGATTATTTTAAAAATTTCTATTGTGACCTAGGAAGTGAAATAGAACATAAAAAATAGTCTCCCAACAAGACTTTGTATCCTAATAAATCAAGATGGGTTTTAAGTTTTAGCTATTTTTATTTTGTACTACTAACTTACAGAGATTTTGCTATGACTATTTTAATCTCAGATAGTTTATTATTATTATTTTTTTAGGTAATCTCTGTGCCCAGTATGGGGCTCAAACTCACAACCTTGAGATCAGGAGTCGTGTGCTTTACGGACTGAGCCATCCAGGTGCTTCCCTGGATAGTTTATTCTTATAATTAGCTAATATTTGCTGTCTCTTTTTTTAAAAAGTACCCTAATGATAATAACAATCTTCAAGGGCAGTTATTATTCAAGCAATCAAGGGCAGTTTATTTAAAAGAACAAGTACAATTATTTCTTTAAGAAATAAAATTATGAATTCTAACATATTTCAGAATAAAATGGCACAACAATAAAAACAGATAAAAGCTAAATATTTACTGAAAACTTACGCATTATCCAAAAGATCACGTTAGCAAATAACGTTAGTCTTATTTTCCACAGAACTTTTTTTTACTTATTAGTTTATTCTAAAGAAGAAAATTAAGTTAGAAACCCTATTTAGTTTTTTTGTTTTGTTTTGTTTTGTTTTTTTGCTCTGGTAGTAGGGCTTACGAGTGGTGAAGGGAAAGAAAGAAATTGGAATAATAATTCAGCCTGAAAGTAACTGAGTTTCTTAAACATATTTGTCTTGTTTTATAAGATCTTAGTGTTTCAAAGACCTGTTAAATGAAGTCCGTCTCCTTTCCACAGGCCTCTGGAGTCAGACTTTAGAAACTGTTGCAATACTTAGTAATTATTTTAAAAGATTACTTCCTGGTTGCCTGGGTGGCTCAGTTAGTTAAGCAACTCCCCCAGCTCAGGTCATGATCCCGGAGTCCTAGAATCCAGTCCCTCATTAGGCTCCCAGCTTCATCTCGTGGGGAGTCTGCTTCTCCCTCTGATCTCCCCTCTCATACTCTCTCTCTCAAATAAATAAATAAAATCTTTAAAAAAAGATTACTTCCCAAAAGAATATTGCCTTCTCGATTAATCTCTCCTGACTATATAATATGTAATAAAATATCCTATGCTGTTTGTTTTAAAGACAGCTAATTTGCTTTTCTTCAAAACACACACACACACACACACACACACACACACACACACACACAAACAACCATCCAGAAAAACTATTAAGCCACTGTTCTGCGTATTATGGACAACTAGCAATAAATTAATAATGAAATTTTTAAAATTCTTAGCAAAAGAATGTTTTGTTCCGTTAACTAGCATGAACTATGCTGAGGCTTTATAGGAACAAAGATGGCAGAGATTTCTTCCTGCAAAACAAATAATGTTCTAAGGCTGAAACACAGATGCCTAAGCTTTCCCTGTGAATTTCTATACTTTTGTCCAGCTAAGCATCCCTCTTACTTGTGCGGTATCAGGCTCATCTAGGAACTTGCCTCCAGGGCCTGAAGCTTATAAACCTCACAGTGTGTGAGGACATAGATAAGATTCACTCAACACTAGAGATAAAGCAAGAAGAGAAAATAAAGGCAACCATACCCAGACCGTGCCCACCACACTCAGGACCAGGCAAAAGATCTTCACAGAAAACATCTTTTCGAAGGCTGGAGCTGGCTCTTGAGAACTCCAGCTCAAAGAGAGAAAGACTACCTCCACTCCTAGTGCCTAGCCTATTTAAATTTGCAAGGAGGTTTGATTAATCATTATCTTTGCCCTGGGTGTCCCAGAAGTTCTTGCTCAATTCTCCCAAGCTTGTTTGCTTTCGATAAGCTGTTGCAAAGGCAGCAGCAATTCCAGGATGATCCCACATTTCAGGAACAGGATGACCTTAGAAAAGGCAAAACATAGGAAGACAGACCTCTGCTTGAGTACTTGGGACAATATGGAGAGAGGCTGAGGCAGGCTGGCAGCAGCTCACTGCAAACAGATTTGGCAAATGATATTGCACTTCATATAGGAGTTATGGTTGGAGTGCAGGACTTTTAAAAAAATGACTGTGGTGGGGGCACCTGGGTGGCTCAGTAGACTGAGTGTTGCACTCTTGATTTCCACTCAAGTCCGCTCAAGTTGCTCAAGACCACCATTTGTTCTGGGATGGAGTCCTGCTTCTTCTGGGTGGGGGTGGGTGTTCCCCCACTCAGCGGGGAGTCTACTTCTCCCTCTCTGTCTATCCCTCCCTCCTGCCTGCTCACTCTCCTTCTAAATAAATAAATAAATACACTCTTTTAAAAAAATTTTTTTTAAAGATTTTATTTATTTATTTGACAGAGAGAGATCACAAGTAGGCAGAGAGGCAGGCAGAGAGAGAGGAGGAAGCAGGCTCCCTGCTGAGCAGAGTCCCCATATGGGACTTGATCCCAGGACCCTGAGATCATGACCTGAGCAGAAGGCAGAGGCTTAACCCACTGAGCCACCCAGGCACCCCTAAACTCTTAAATAAAGAAACAACTCTTTAAAAAAATGACTGTGGTGATAGGCTTACCCTGAAGTCTTTCTTGACGTTACCTTGAACAGATTCTTTTCCTTTACCCAAAATTGTTAAGACAGTAGCCCCTGGAGCCAAGCATTTTAGGTTCATAATCTCAGGTACACCACTTCCCAAATCTGGCATTTGGACAAATTACATGTTTTTATGAAGAATAAATGAGTTAATCCTTGTAAAGCCTTCAGATCAGTGATTGCCACAAAGTAAGTACTCAGTAAATGTTAACATTTATTAGAGAACAGAAAGTGCCATGAAAAACAGTGTCTGTGTCTTTGGACATGCCAGTTTACCTTCCCTGCTCTTCATCTTCATATGAAAATTTTCCTTGTCTAGATCTAGCAAACAAAAATCCAGGGTGCCCAGTTAAATTTGAATTTTGGATAAACAACAAATATATTTTAGTCTAAGTATGTCCCATGCAATATATGGGACATACTTAGACTAAAAAATATTTGTTGTTTATCTGAAATGCATATTTAACTGGGCATCTTATAATTTGCCTGGTGAACCTACCTTGACTCAAATTCTGCTTCCTACATGAAGTCAATTCTGATAATAGTAATAGCTAATATTTATTGAGAGTTTTCCCAGTACCAGGCACTTTGCTAGATACTTTACATCATACCTGATTCCATCCCTCCATTAAAAGCCATCCCTTATCCTTCCATACTTCTTTAGACCAGGTACCACTCATGGCATTTACCATTATAGGAGTGTTGCCCATCTGCTTCACTAGATCACAGACTTGAGAACTGACACATTTTATTGATCTTTATGTTGTCCCAAAAGGCATGGGCCCTCACTGAGCAAGAAAACATGAGTGTGGAGTTGACCAACTGCCTCCTCAGGCATTGTGGGGATGGGAATCTTGCTATAACTGGATGAAAGCTGCGTACAAAGCAGCACCCTCCTTCACTGCTTGCTTTCTGGAAGGCTCTTTGATCAAGCTCACTCCTGATCTTGCTTTCTTGGATTTCTAGAGGCAGTTGTAAAACTCAGAGAGAACCCTAGAGTCCATTCAGGTTCTGGAAGGTAATGATTCCATGGGGAGTTGAGTGATACTCAACCCACAGTGTCTACTAAACTGGCAAAATGCCAGGCATGCATAGAAACTTGAGGCTTGACCTCTTCAGATGATTTTGTCTGCTCATAGGAAGTTTCCTCTCGGGAAGTGAACACAGTATATGGAAGATGTTTCCAGAGAGTAACCCAGGGGGCTTCAGGTGATTCAGTTGAACATAATCTAATTGAAAGTAAGTTAATGGAAAACAGTTTGAACAGAAAACATTCATTTGACTGACTGCCTCAGCTCTGGTGCCACATCAAGGCATTTCCAAGGTACCACCTTTAGCTGTTTGCCTTGCTGTTCCATGATATACACATGAGGAGACCCAGAAACGGTCACTTTTACTGTTCCTAGAATGTCCCAGTGCCACAAAATTGAAAGTTCCCATGCTATCTCTCCAGTGCCAGAATTCCATAACTAGACACTTTCGTGGGGCTTTCTTTTGGCTCAACACTGTAGGATGAAGCACTGACCAGCTGGGCCCCCTAACCCTATGAGCAAGCTGTATTATAACCTATGGAGAAGCAGGTTTTATTTAGCCAAGAAGCCATGCAAATGAACAGGTGACAAATACTACAATGTGTATCATTTTTTAAAAACACATGATTGCAAGGATACTTTTACAGATATAAAAATGGGGAGAAAAGTCTGAGAAATCTCCAGTTTCTTAAACCACAACCTCTGGGGTGCCTGGGTGGCTCAGCGGCTTCAGCCTCTACCTTCGGTTCAGGTCATGATCTCAGGGTTCTGGGATTGAGTCCCGCATCAGGCTCTCTGCTCAGCAGTGAGCCTGCTTCCTCCTCTCTCTCTGCCTGTCTCTTTGCCTACTTGTGATCTCTCTCTCTGTCAATAAATAAATAAAATCCTTAAAAAAAAAAACTACATCTGTAGAGTATTGTATTTTTCCCAGAGATTATCATAACCTAATTTTTTTTAGCTCTAATGAGAAGGATGTTTCATTTATTTGTCCTTTTGAAATTAATAAAACATTCCACAAATTAAAATTATCTAACAAATTAAAATTATCTGGTTGCTATGCCGTAATATCTGGCAGGACTGAAATGGTATATAATGTATATAAAAAGAACAGAAATTCTATAATTGTAATTATGCAAGATATTTCTGGAAAATATTCATAATGTCTTCCAGCATAGATCTATATGAATCTGTAATTTTGTTATTGTCCTAATAACAAGAAGATAAGGGTGCTTTGACAGGCCATATTTCATCAAAACAATATTAAATGCATAATTAGAAAGTACTAAAATTAATTTCCTAAAATTTGAAATGCCTAAATTCTGAAAATTTAGAGACTTAGGGTATCTTTTGGGGCCTCTGTCTCAGATTTTACAGCAGAGACTAATTTATAAGGGTTTCACTGGGAAACAATGGCAAGGCTACTTAACTTTGTGTATCTGACTTTCTCTGTTGGTCTCCTGTATTTCAAGGGTGTTGCAAAAGTTGGCTTTTAACCAAGCTGTTGACTGTGAAAGGTGAATGAGTTGTTGATGATATATGTAAGAGTAACTAATGGGACATTTACATTCAGAACTCATTAGTACCCTGATGGTTCCAGATGGTTTCCCTGGAAGTTACAGTTCCAGAGAAAAGATGGGAATTTATTTAAACATACAGAAACGATTCTGAGCTGGATTTACAAAACTGAGTGGGGGGCCTTTTCTTGATCTTGTTTGTTTCTGTCACACTGCATTTCTCCTTAATTTTCTTATGCAGGAAAGAAATCTACTTTGTTATAATTGAATGGTCTCCAAATTAATAGCCATTTAATAGAATAATTTTTCGGTAATTTTAAAATCAAATTCTGTAATGTTCCAATAATACATTGATAGTTCTCTCTCTCTCTCTCTCTCTCTGTCCTGATGCATTATTTTCATGGTCTTCTGCTTAAGCACTTTTTTCTTTTCTTTTTTTTTTTTTTAAATAGTCTACATGCCAACATGGGCTCGAACTCAACAACCCCAAGATCAAGAGCTGGATGCTCTACCAACTGAGCTAGCCAGGTGCCTCAACTTCAGCACTTTTAATCAAGTTTCCACTAAGTAGTTCTGAGTATGTGTGTATGTGACATGTGTATATGTGTGTATGTGTTAGAGAAACAGAGAGAGAGGAAGAAACGGGGGAAGAAGGAGAAAGATGAGTTCAGTGAGATCTCTGAGTTTTTCCCACTGCTTTACTTGTCATTTTTCTAACCATGTCATCAATTAAATAATTCATTTTCAAGATAAATTAATTTTTCTTACAATGTGCTTTACTAAATTGATCAAATTGTTTGTTTTGAACATGCATTGAAGTATAAATGTTAGTTTTGAAAAGTAAAACCATTATATAGATGAATAATCAATTGATGTGTTAATATCAACAATGTGGATTCATTCTAACATCATATACCTTAAGGCCATTAAATCTGGCTCTCTTCTCTGCTGGTTTCACTGTGGTTCTATTAAAGATTAGCAAACAAGATATATCAGTTGGTACTAATTTAATAATGGTATATTAAGATCTGGAGAAAGAGCATTTTTAAGTAACAGACTTTTCAGAGCAAAAAATTATATTAAAAGTGTAAGTGAATTTAATTATCAAAATAAAGTTAATTCTTCGTGATTCTTATTGGAAAAATTTTTTAAAGATTTTATTTATTTATTTGACAGACAGAGATCACAAGTAGGCAGAGAGGCAGGCAGAGAGAGAGGAGGAAGCAGGCTCCCTGCTGAGCAGAGAGCCTGATGCGGGGCTCAACCCAGGACCCTGGGATCATGACCCGAGCCGAAGGCAGAGGCTTTAACCCACTGAGCCACCCAGGTGCCCCTCTTATTGGAAAATTTTTTAAAAATTTCTTTCTTTTCTTTTCCTTTTTTTTTTTTTCTTTTTTTTTTTGAGAGATCTGGTGCAAGTGAGGGAGGGGCAGAGGGAGAGAATCTCAAGCAGACTCTCTGCTGAGCATAGAGCCTGAATTAGGGCTCGATCTCATGATCCTGAGTTGAAACCCAGTCAGACACTTAACCAACTGAGTCACCTAGGCGCACCTGGGGCCTCTTTTAAATGGGTCATTCCATAATAAAACCAAGGCAGTTTGAAGAATGCATTTGGGTAAAATTTTGCTTAAGTAAACAAAAATTATTGAGAATAGCAGGAGAGAAGCCCCAATTGGAGGATATATTACAAAATATTTGACCAGTGTACCAGAATATATGTCTTTCAACTATCAGTGTCATGAAAAATGAGGACAGACTAAGAAACTATTACAAAAGTTGACAAAGAAGATGTGGCAACTAAATGTAATATCGTATCCTGGGTAGGATCTTGGAACAGAAAAAAGACATTGGTTTTACACTGGTGAAAGGGAATAAAGTGTGTCGGTGAGGGAACAGTAACTACTAGAGTCAGTTCCTTGGTCTTGACAAATAAACCATGGTGGTATAAGGTATTAGCATGAGAGGAAACTGGGTGACAGGTATAGGGAATTTTTTGTAGTATCTTTATAGCTTCCCTGCCCCCCCCCAAATAAAATAAAAATGTTATTAAAACATACAGGCAAAAAAAAAAAAAACACATACAGGCAAAAATTATTAAAGTTTTAAAATTATATTGCCAAACTTAACTGATATTGGTTTCAGATCTCATGCAGCAATGCCAATCTTAACAGCAAAAAAAACAATTTCTTTTTGTTTTTATTTCCAAAGCAGTTTCATATGTTTTCTCATTTGACTCTTACCACAGCTTTGTGATGTAAGGAAAGCAAATTGGAAGGAAAACATTGTCAGTCCAAGGTCTAATCTTAAAGTTAGGTCAGATTTTTTAAAGTCACACTTTAACTATTTGCCCCCGAGCATTTGAAAGAGGCCACTTTCATCACAGAGTGGAATCTGTCCTACTGTGTTTATTTAGGGGAAGTCAGCATTTAGATTTATTTAGGGAGGTTTCTCGTCTTCCTGCGGTCGTTTTGTGCGTTTGAAGTTGCCAGGAAAGGAAAATCTGGCTAAGGACCTAGGAAATGAGAGTGAGGGCCAAAAAAACTGGATTTTGGATTTGGGAAACACATTTTTGACCCAGTTGTATACCCGATTAAATGTCATGATCCTGAATTTATCTTGTTTGTACCTTCAGATATTTGCCAATTAAAGAGAAATAAGCAAGAGCTTGAAATCATGACAGCTAGCCTTCCCAAAAGTCTTTCAAACCTGATACGGAGGAGTGTTCCACAAGTCAGTGGTCAAGCCTAGTATCAGTACTTGTAAGGTGCCATGACTACAGGGCCATTTGGAACAAATCTTACGTTTATCACTATCTTTAGTTTCTTTGTTTTCCTTCTTAAAGGAAAAATATTAATTGTCTTCTGGTATATAGACCATTGTTGGAGAGTGATTATGATTTTTGTACACGTTTATGAGATCGATTATATCTGATAATTCCTCTGTCCTAGAATATCTTGTGAAATCTCTCTCTCAAGAACCAATATCAAGGGTCACCTGGCTGGCTCAGTTGGAAGAGCATGCAACTCTTGATCTTGGGGATTTAAGTTCAAGCCCTATGTTGGGTGTAGAGATTACTTAACAATAAAATCTTTAAAAAAAAGAGAGAGAGAAAGAAAACAAAAGAACCAATATCAGGATTATCTTCTCTAATCACAATGCAATAAATTTAGATACTAATTAAAAATAGTTTTAAAAATCATAAGCTTTGAACTAATATCCATTTTCTTTTTTTAAAGTAATATTCACTTTCTAACCCTTGGACTCAAAAGAAAATCAAGGAAGTTATAACGTACTCAGATTGTGGGCAGATCTTAACACAGTGTTGAATGAAAAAAGTAGTAAGTACATTGAAGACCTTAGCAATGTTTCTCAAACTATTTGTGGTAAAGAACCACTTTTGTTAAATTTCTAAACAATTATAGACCTATAGATCATAAAATAAAATAGAAATAATCACTAGAAAAGTGAAATTAAAAAAAATAAGGATGTATCAAATGTAGGCCCTAATATTTATTATTAGATTCTGAAGACATAAAATTACATTTCAATGAATATAATTAAAAAAAAATATAGGAAAAAATGTTTCTACATGCTAATCCTCAATTTTTCTACCTATCTTAACACAGACCAGTAACAAAGATTTTGGGAACCGGCCAGATAATACTCATTTATAATACAATGACTTTTATATTACTTAAAAATACATAACACAATAGATCAATTTATGATTTATAAGAATGCATACAAATAAACACATCAAATCTTTTGAAATGATTTTTATTAAGGAGATAGAAAGAAGAAAAGGAAATTTCAATAAAAAAGAATCAATCACTCAAGAGAGTAACCCAGCACAAATGAATGAGAATGGTGTTACGAGGATTATGATTAACTCAACCTCTGCCTCTGAGGGAGACACACATGCACAACACACACACACACACACACAGAGATGTATAAAACGTCTTTTTCATATTCTTAGTCTCTTTATTAACAACTTGTTATTATCCATCTACTTTATCTCCTTTTACTGTCTTTAACTCTTTTTCTGCACTCTTTTGGAGCTACATCAAAATGTTAAGAAATCACCAGGAAGGGGCATCTGAGGGGCCAGTTGATGGTTAAGCATCTGCCTTTGGCTCGGGTCCAGATCCCAGAGTCCTAGTATGGAGCCCTGTGTTGGGGTGAGGGGTCCCCTGCTCTAGGGGGAGCCTGCTTCTCCCTCGACCTCTGCCCCTCTCCCCACTTGTGCTGCCTCTCTCTCCTTCTCTCTCTCTCCCTCTTTCTCCCTCTCAAATAAATAAGATCTTTAAAAAAGAAATTATCAGGGAAGTATATTTTCTCCAGGGTTAAGTGTGTACTTTGTTTTTCACGCTTATCAACTGAATAAACCAAAGATATCAACCATAAATACCTTGGCTAGTTTACATTGGTTAGAGTGAGTCAAAAAATTTTAAATTAACTTCAAATTTAATATGTACTCATTATAGCAAATCAAACAATACAGAGGTATATAAAGAAAAGTCAGACGCTCCTCTCTGCCAGTCAGTCTCCCTCTAGCAATCAATGCTGAATTATCCAACATGTAGACCAAATATGTAATCAGGACACTCATAAAAACAGGAAGCTCCAAAATGTTTTTGAAAGAAATTTTGTAATTGATATTTTAGAAGAAGTGCTGGACAAGTGATCATGGGAAAAATCAGCAATTTTTGGATTTCTTTATATTAATTTTGTGGTTTAGTATTAAATTTTACATTAGATTTGTTGGGCAAAATCAATGTGTACAAAGAATGTATACATGTCAAGATTGCATTTTGCTCAAAATGTATATTCATAGATACTTTTTACATAATTATCACTGTAGAGTTGTTTTTCATCCTAAAATTTTACTTATTATTTTCTAAATGTTTCCATGTTCATATAGAGATATTTTACTCATTAGGTAATCACTGCATTCGATTCTGTTGTACTAATCATCTTGTTTGTCCATTCTTCCACTGTTATACATTTTCTAAACTTTTCACTTATTAGACATATGGTTATCTAGATTTCTGTACATAGATGTTTTCTTTTTCAAATATAATTTTCTTGGGATAAATCACTGAAGTGATATTATCACCAAAAAAAGTTGTGAATACTAATATAACTCTTCTTACTTGACCAGATTGCTCACCCAGAGGATTTTATAGATTCACAAAGGGAGACTGTGTGCATTCTGAGTTTAAAAATGGTTTGAAGTATGACGAGATGGGAGCAGGCAAGGTTGAAGGCAACGTGGATGACAGGAAGGAGATGACCGCCATTATCCTGACAGGAGATGCTGTATGTCCCCCCCAAAATGGTGGCAGTGGATATTAGAGAAGGAGAAGAATATAATAAATATTTAGCAGCTGGGTTTGGCAGGCCTGATGATATGGGGAAGGAAGAATAAGGAAGACTGGAGGATGAGGGGCTAGGTTGTTTGGAACATGAGAACTGGATAGATATTTCTATCCAGTTTGGGAGGAAGGAGGAAGGTGGATAGTACTATGTACAACATCCCCACTAACCAGCATGGTGGTTAGTACAATGAAGGCCTTCAGTAAGTGTTAGTTGAATGAATGCTCCATGCATATATAAATGAATGAGTGTTACACACAGTGAATCAGTGTTCATCTCAGGCCCTCACAGGTATTTGGTTGTATACCTAGAAGTTGATTTAATGCTTTTAACTCTTTATTAGGGTATTTTAAAATCAGGACTCAAGACAACAAGGAGGTGAGAGAATTTAAAACTGTGGAAAGGAAGATAATCCTTAGGGAATACATTTAGTATGGGGAAAAAAAAAAAAACACAAAACCTGTGGAGAGGAAGATAATCCAAAGCCAAAACTGAGGACTATAAAACAACGAGATCCTCCTCTCATGAAATCAGTCAGTTACTTTACATGGTTCACTTTCTGCCAACTACATAGACTTTGCTATTCCTTACAGAAAGTTGACAATTCCTTTCTCTGGCTGCTCAGATCTCAATATCCCTGGATTCAGAATAAGTTATGGTTTCGTTCCACTCACTTCATTAGTTACCAGTGAGAGACAGAACAGATCGTTCCCTAAAGTTTACTGTTCTGAATTGTGTGTGATCCTCTCAGAATGCCCACATCTGACTACAGGGGTCTGGAGCTAAAAGGTTTTTCTGACAGAATCCTCAGACAACCTTCTAGGTCCAGTTTTACTTTGGGTACCATGAACCTTGGTTATGTGATTGTGTCTTGTGTTTATGTTCTTATACCAAATTTTGTCTCTAAGGCCTAAATTGTATTCTCCTGTATTTGTCTTATACTCCCGGAAGACAAAGGCCATGATTTCCATTTTCTTCATAACTCCCCAGAGTCAAGAATAAGGTTCATCATAAACTAAAACCCAGCAACTACTGATGATTGCCCAACTGGAATTACTGATTTGAAGGAAAATGATGGTTTTTAATGATCAATAAAACATACCATGTTTCTAGTTTTAGGAAACAAAATGTTTATTGAAATGGAATGTAGATAAATTATCACCAGCATAAAACTGTTAGTGAAGTTTTCAATATGGGTTCTTTTTACTCTTAAAATGAAGTGAGGCTTTGTAAGTCCATTGTCCCAAA
This sequence comes from Mustela erminea, assembly GCF_009829155.1. Lineage (NCBI taxonomy): Eukaryota > Metazoa > Chordata > Mammalia > Carnivora > Mustelidae > Mustela > Mustela erminea. The sequence goes on along the minus strand of NC_045615.1, from coordinate 41,660,147 downwards.
GGAAAAATACTATATTTCTCTGTTCAGATAAAGTCCTTTAAAAAAAGATCACTTTTGAAATGGTCTTTTAGATGTCTCCAGCCTATGACCAAAACAAAAATAAAAAGATATAATTCTTTCTGCTTAAAAAGAAGAATTAAACATGAGTGATATGGGGGCAATAAACATGGAAAGAATACTTGGACATTTGAAATGCTAGAATTTACTCTGATTTTATTAGTATAAACTAAAATATATAAGAAATAATACAAACAAATCTCCAAGACAAAATGACATGTTAATGAAATGCAAAATATGGCAACAGTTTTATTATTATATATTTAAGAAATAAGCTAAAATGTTATCTTCTTAAATAAATTTTAAACAACTCTGAGTTCAGTTATTTGGGAATATAATCCAAAGTGAGTTTTAGTTTCCATCTAAAGCTAAATACTCTTAATAAAAAACTTAAAATTAATAAATATAGTAAGAGTAAATAAAACTTTCAGAAAAGTTTCTGAAACTTTGTGGACTAACAGAAATTAACAGTTTAATTCTCAGGGTAAAGTGATTTAGTCATATTCTATTTCAACATGGTGTTCTGGTCCAACCTGTTTGGATCCCCCTAGGTGGTGCTGCTGTCCTTCTCCAATGGCTAATCTGTTGAATGGGATTATCTTCATGGTGGTTTTCTTCATGGAATACCATCGGGATTGCCAAGTAGCCCAAATAATGCCATTATCATAACCATTAGGAGTAGATGATTTTGAGTAAGTGCCACCTAAAACAAATTGTAGATATACATATAATTGCTATTGAATTTCCTTGCCTCAGAAAGTTTATAAAGTATGGCTTATTAAAAAATACGCTGTCACTTACATCAAATTTATAGTTACCTACTATCTGAAAAACCCCTAATGATTCCTAAAATCGTGATTTACAATTGAAATACATTTATTACGAATCAACCTCTTATATCTATATTGTACTTCGTGGTCACATCCATACTAAATGTATTCCCTAATAACAGGGCTAGAACCCCAAATTGCCCCAATCAGTCTCTCTTCCTGAGCTTAGCCATCCTGGAATCAACTATTATGGACCATCTTTCCACAAGCAAGTTAGAATGGCAGAAGTCACAATTGCTGACCAGATGACCTCAAGTCATCTAAAAACACAATCTCACTGAAAAGTATTAGGACTTTAGAAAACAGTTCTGGAAAGTTACTTTACATCTCCATTATACAGTGAAGACCACATTGATTTGCCTTCTTCTTGTCCTTGGGCATCACATCTTATGTAATTTTGTAAAGGATTGTCTGAGTCCAATACTGGAGTGTACCACAGCCTATCAACAATGCTATTCTGAGTCATGTGGATCAAACGCCTACCCTGAGAGTGTCTTTTAATTACATGGTCTGTAGGTGCAAAAATATGTTAGGTTTCCTTAAAAAAAAAAAAAAAAGAATGCTGTGAAAATAAAAGGTAAATTTAAATAACTTTTAAGAGGATTATGAATCATCTTTTGGCTAGCACAGTACACTGAGGAGGTAAGATTGCTTATCTTAATGGATCTTTCAGAATCAGTAGAGCTTCCCCAACACACAACTGTTGGGTAGTAATAATCGTTTGTCATTAAGTTTAGAGTTTGGAAATATTCTTGCCTTGGCGCAAACTACAGTTTGTTACCCCCATTCTAAAATAAGTGCCTACACTTTTCAGGCTGGACTCCTTTTCTTTCAGGCTTCCATGGAATCATGCCCTTATCATTACTTCCCTGCTCTTAACTGTGTTCCTTCAGACACCTGCTCACTGCCCGCTGGTTATATCTATCACATAGCTCATGGGAAGATGCACCAGGCTTGGTGTTAACAAGCACAAATATGATAATGTTAGTCCACACAGATCACACATATGTCTAGACATCTAGAAGAGATATCGTAACCCAACGTGGTAGATCTCTTCTAGAGAGGTCAATTTCTGCGGAAGTTTAGAATTATCCAATTTTGGTTTAAAGTGAAAAACTATGTAGTAAGCCCCCAACTTTTTCACTAATTATTTCTCACTTTCTAATATTATTTTTTACCTTTTATAAAGATACAGACTATTTACTAATTCACATATGTAAGGAAGAAAGCCATACCTTGGTAATAAACTCCGTTGAGGTGGCCAGCATGACACTTGTTCATCCACCAACCAGATCCGTCTTGTTCGGCACAGTTTCCTTCGTACTTATCATTATCGTTGTCCCAAGTACTGAACTGCATGCCATTGTGGGATGTGAAAAATTTATCACTAGGGTCATCGCCAAAATCATAGCCATCAAAGGCATCTCCAGCATCTCCACCAATAAAGTAAGCATATGTCAGGCGGTATTTGTCAGCTTCAGGTCCCACTTTGAACATGGCATAGTCTGCAGTACTATAAAGAAGAGAATAGAGACATCGTATCTTGACCCTCATTAGGGATCTCAGAAGTTCCCTTTTCCATAGGAAAATTGTTTGGAAGTTTTAACTTTGTTTCTTAAGTCTGAAATGTGCTCACTGAATCAAATCTTATGCAAATCTGGCAAAAGGTGATGGATGTGTGAACCAGTTCAGAGCTCATCAACACCACAATCAGGGGTGCCTGGGTAGCTCAGTGGGTTAAAGCCTCTGCCTTTGGTTCAGGTCATGATCCCAGGGTCCTGGGATCGAACCCCACATCAGGCTCTCTGCTTAGTAGGGAGCCTGGTTCCTTCTCTATATGCCTGCTCTCTGCCTGCTTGTGACCTCTGTCTGTCAAATAAATAAATAAAATCTTTAAAAAAATCTCAAAAACAAACAAACAAACAAACAAAAATACCACAATCGGTATAGAAGCGTCTAGAAGAATTGGTCTAGAAGTTTTCAGGGCATCCCAGTGAAAATTAAGAACATTAGCCTATACCTTTTGCCTATAGAATCCTAATATCAAATCCAGGTGTGTGGATGAATCTGACTGTCTTGTATTTTCCACCTTTCCCTAAGCATTTAGCATTGCACGCAGTTATCATAAACCACAGCAAAGGGCGCTGAGTGATCATTAATTAATGCACCAAACTTGAAGGAGCTGCAGCTGTGTTAGCCTCTCGTGGTACATTGAAGGATGAGGTCTGAAAGGGATTTTTCTTTCCCAAACCAGTGTGATAGTGACAAGAAAGAGGGCTTCCTACAGCATCACACTGAAGAAATGGTCCCTGTGTAGCCCACAAAATATAAGCTGTAGGATCAGAGAGCGATTCTTTCCTGGGAAAAGTTGTGAGTAAAGGCCAGAATTCTATGGAGTGCAGGAAAGAATGGGCTTTGGTGTATGAATGGAAATTTTCAGAAAATATTTTGCTTCCTCCCTAATCTCCAGTACTTGGAAATTGGAAGGTGTACTCATAGAGGAAGATCTGCTGTCTATGGAACTTCCTGATTTAAAAAAAAATTCAAAATACAAGTTTGGAGACAATATATTTCATTATTTCATAAATATATCAAAATTATTAAATTTTTTTCCTGCATTTTAATGAAGAATTCTATGCTCAAATCTCCCAGGTTACTATGAGCATAGAGGGGACTTTATCTCACCAAAGGAACTAGCTGATTTAATTTTAGGGTAGCTCATTGGACTGACTGAATGAACTGTCATTAAAACACCAGGAAATTAGAAAAGTCTGGATTCACTTTTCAACCAGAATACCATTAAAAGGATACCATTTAAACTCAACTACCTGAGTTTAAATCCAAGTTTTACCATTTACCAGCAACGTGACCTTGGGAAGGCTAATCTCTTAAATGAGATTAATAATAGTACCTTCCTCATGAAATAGTTACTGGATTAGATTAAGTTATAATTTCATGCTCAATGCCTGGTACTTATTAAGTTCTCAGTAAATATTAGCTATTATTCTGTATGTTTCCAGGGTAAGTAGATTACACCAAAACATTCTCCATCCTGGATGGGGACTATCTCTTTGAATTGCCCAAGATCCAAACTGACTCCTGGGGAAAACGGTTGGATGTGCTCTTGCATTTGTCAGACTGTCTTTCTCTCGGCCTATTGAACACTGGAAAGTGCACATTCCAGACAGCGTTTACAACAAAAAAAGCAAGTCCTTTCTAAATAGTACCTGGTTCTGCCATCCCAGTCCTCCAACTGTATTCTTAATGCGTATGGTATGACCGACTGTGTGCTTATCAAATGAATCTTCTCATTTCCCAGCCAAAATTCTGTGTTTCCAGTCGGAGACAGATGTCCAAATCCTTCTTTGTATTGAATCCAATTTTTCTTGAAATCCAGACTGCCATCAAGCCTCTAAGTACACAATCGCATGGACAAAAGGAGAGAGTGGATTATCAGTGCACATAAAGAAGATGCTATAAATACCGTTTTGAAATCCGGACAGTATGATTCCACTATTTACTAAGTGAACTTGGGCAAGTTGCCTTAGTTTCCTCATCAGTAAAATTAAAGAATAATGGTGACTATTTCTTATTGTTGCAGGATTACACCAGAGAATTAAGAGAAATACTGGAAGGAGTGTCTGGTACATAGAAAATTCTAAATCAGTGGTAGTTTTAAAAAGGCACTTAGAGGAACCCCAACTTGGTATTGCTGATTTTTTTACTGATGGTGCAAAGGTCAGCCCATTGCTCCATCTGTGTATGTGGAACAGGACTTCTGTCACTCACTCTCTCTGAGCGCCCCCTGCAGGATTAGTTGTAACAGTGATCAAAGATCAACATGGTTAGAGGATCTGCAATGGGTGTCTGGCTCTGGCAGAGGCAAGAGGACGCTTGTCTTGGAATAGCCCAACTGTATCCTCTCAGGGACTTTATTTTCTTGTGATGGGCAACCTTAGATCTTGAGCTAACTGATGCAAGAGGTCTCTTTTGTTTCTTTGTCATTCTGCTACTGTGATGATGTGCTCTCATGAATCTACAACATCAGTGCCAATACACTATTGAGTCAAAAGCACAGACTGGAACCAGACTGCCTGGATTCCAGTCCTAACTGTGTTACTTATTATGTGAACTTGGGCAAGTTGTTGACCCTCTTGTGACTAAGTTTCCTCCTCTCTAGAGGTAATGATTGTACCTCATTGGAAAGTGGAGACATTGTGAGAACTAATTGAGTTCATGTTCACAAGGTGCTTGCAAAAGTATCTGGCATATGGCAGATGTTGATCTGAGTGTTATTATATATGCACGGGGAGTGGGGAATACCTTCTGCAGCACTGTCCATCCATTTCCAGATCCATCAATTTCACAGTAGACTAAGAACTGCTGGTTAGCTTTCAGAGGTTTGATAAAGTAAAGCCCACTCTCCTTGGCTCCCTTATTGGCAATGTCTTGACAATCTGAAGAAGGCAGAGAAGGAGGAGACGAAGGAGAAGGAGAAGAATGTTTTACTGTGCTTTGAAATCCCTGTTAGACTGTTCCAGTCTTCACGATGAGCTTTTCACAGTGTTGCAAACTATTCACGTCCCCCAAAAACATTCTCTTACCTCTCACATCATCATTCCTTTCAAACTAGTTTTAGCTGCTCAAGAAAATTCTAAGCAAGTGAGCACTTTAGACTTACTGGGTAACCATTTTCCAAATTATTCCTGTATATTCCTATTAACACTTTCCAGATTAGTCCTATACATTCCTATACATCCTCCTCTGCTTTGTATATTTGCTGTGATAAGAATCATCCCAATATAAATGTTTTACTTACCTTTCCCAGTTGTATCATGTATTTGTACTGTGTCTCTGCAAGGTTCCTGACACTTTGCTTCAAGCTGGGCTACCTTCTGTTTCAGGTTATTGATCTTTTGGTTATTTGAATTATATATTTCCTGTAAAAATCTACAAACAGAAAAATAAGATAAGGGAGTTATTCCTTTCAGAGCAGTAATTCTGTATTTTCTTTATTCAAAATACTTTATGTTCTCAAGAAGTACTTCCCGATAAATTCATTCTTGGAAAAATTATAAAATTATGTTACTGAATTGAAGCTCTAAGCTTTGGGGGTAAGAAAATAAGCAAGTCCTTGTCAGTGAACGATGTCATCTTAAGAAATCATCCTGATTTTTTTTTTTTTTTTTAAAGTAGACTCCACGCCCAGCATGGAGCCCAACATGGAGTTTGAACTCACGATCGTGAGATCAAGGTCTGAACAGAGATCAAGAGTGGGCTGCTTAACCAACTCAGGTGCCGTGGTCATCCAGGTTTTTAACTCTCCTGCAAAAAGGGTAGCAGAGAACAACCTACTGAGTGAGGAACCTGGTTAATAGGAAGACCACCTGGTATTTCTTAGAACAGAACATTCATAGGGAAGGAAAGTTTCTGCTCAGTAACTCACAGGGGCCGAAGCTGTTCCTTCTCACTGAGGATCTACTGAGGGTCGATTTATGGACTTCAGTCTGTGACTTACATGGGACACATATCTGGGGCATTATTTTACATAAAATAGAAAAGACACTTTCTCTTTTTTTTAAATGTTTCCATTTACATAGCTTTGGAAAGAGTCTGAGGGAAGTACAAATCTGCTTTTATGATTTCTCACAGAGTTGCCTGTACATACTCAGAAATGACAGAAAACTACTTATAACGCACGGACTGTTGTATCTTTCTTTGAAGTAAAGAAGGACAGACAAACTATTTGACCACTTTTTTCTCTCCCAACCCTTAAAAAGTTTCTGCACAATAGTGTCCTTGAACTTCAATGCCGGACAATAATAATGCAAATTATAGTGCTAATAATAACCACAAAACTAATGGCCTCTGATACCAATGAGAAGCTAGATCCCTTCTGGGTCACTTCAGCCACCATTTAACTCTATTTCCTATGCTACTTTGAGAACAACCGAGGGGGGTAAAATTGAGTAAGAAACTAAACTGTATCTGAGACCCTATGCTCAGAAAGTCTGTGAGTCCTAGGAAGTTATTAACAGAGACATTTTACTTTTAAATGAAGAGAAGAGAATACACGACTGCAGGTTCAATGTGCCATGATTGACACTTGCCTTACAATGTTTGTTACGCTTGGTTTCTTAAAACAGGTTTTTTGCTGCTCTGCCTCCAGTGTAATATAGGATTGTAGCCAAGATCCTCCCTCTACCTCTGCTTACTAATTTCCCTGCCACTTATTTGTTGGCATTTTTAGTAAAAAAAAATTCATTTTCAACAACCAAATTCCCATCAGTTTAAATTTATGTTGTAAATCTGAGATGGGTGATGGTTGACCATTTTGATAATTCTGGTCAGAACAGCATTTGGAGACATATAGAACACATTTCTCCCATATGATCACTAAAAATCAGTTATAACCCAGTGCAGTTCATAGTGCACTAAAAACTCCCACTTCTACTGTGTTCAGGATGGTTAGGCACAATGCCAGTTGGATTTCATAAGCGGGGAAAAATAAAAAGGTTAATTCCACTGAAGCTTGGAATATTGAATAACAACTAAGCCCACTATGGAGATTAAATGAAAACAAAAATGCTTACCGAATATTTGATTCGTGTGATCCAACCAATGCCTCGTATTTTATAATTTCTTCCATCATTTTCTTGGACTCCTTAGTGGCACTCACAATCCTGTCTGTAACATGGGATCAGAGACAGAAGAAGATGTAAGCAAATGGAAGCACTGATACGCAGCAAAAGAACAGCACAAAGCATTGTCTCAGCTGTATTTTGTTTCTCACTTGGCTTTGGTGGTTCATTGGGATTATAGGTGACTTGAATTGACTTGATCAGTTCTTTGGCTTCTGCTGTTTTGTTTTCAATTCCTGCAAAGTGGTCTTCCAAACTCCGTAGATCATTGTCTACACCGGTTTGGTAAGTGGACAGGAAATCTGCAATTCCACAGGTAGTTGGGCAATAACTACCCTGAGAATACAACAAGAGAGTGATTAGAAATCTTGATTTTAAAAGAAGTTAGCATAAAGTCTACTAATAAAAACAGGTAAAACCTAGATGATGTTTTTTAAATAAAAAGTTTAAAATGCCCAATGATACTTATGAGAGAATCCCTTCTCTCCCTCTTACCCTCCCCACTTCACACACAGTGAGAAACATGAAAACTACTTACAAATCTTTCATCTAAGATGCAGCAGTTGTCTCTGGTAGCAACGTACTGGAGGAGAAAAACAAAGAGATGTCACTAGTGTAGCACAGCTTTTCTTACTTTTCAGCTGTCCGCGTAACACAACCATGTTCTGGAAACAGCGCACTTACTGCCAGGCATGTCGCGGGGAGCAGTACAAGAGAATAAAAGTAGAGAATTAAACCCTGGGGGTTCAAGGACCAAGTCATGGTGTCTGGGTGCCCGGTGCTCCGAGCCCTGTCCTGTCAGCGCTGTGGCCTCTGGGGTTCTCTTGTCCCTTTATGTAAGCTCCAAGGATGGCCAGCACAGCCAGTGGCTGGGGCTGATCACGGGGCTGTCTTTCCGGCAAGGCGGGGAGGTCTTTCCCGTCTTTTTCCTCATCCTGGCTCCCACCCCACGCTCAGTCAGGTTCGCAGCTTTGGCACACAGGGCGTAAACTCCTCCTTTTTGGCTCAGCTCAAACTTTCTCCCCTGAAGCACACATTCACCTGCAAAGATTGGTGAAGCCTTAGCTCTTGCTGGGCGAGGGGAGGGGTGAGGGGGCTGGCTGCCTGTTGCAACCTCTTCCAGTAGGTGCTGAGAGCAAACACAGAGGGCTGACCTCGAGGAGAACAAACCCGCCCCAACCTGAAGAGGAAGCCTGGTACCATGATCTAACTCAGGGCAAGTCCTTTCTTGGCCAAGGGAGGAGGTGATAAACCTATTTTTAACCTGTGGTTGTGGCAGAAGGAGACTGCCTGCCTGGTGGAAGCAGCAGGTCCCAATTGGGCAATATTCCCAAGAATGAATGAGTGACTTGGGAATATATTCCTGCCCCTCTGTGTTTACCATTTACTTTGTTTTTGTTTTGTTGTTTTTGTTGTTTCAGTTGCGATGTAATTGATAGATAACATTACATTCATTTCAGGGGGACAACTTGCTGATTTGACATTTGTATATATTGCAAAATGATCACCATTATAAGTCTAGTTAATATTCGCACTAGTTACAAAATACTCCCCCCCCACACCTTGAATGGAGAGTTTTCAAAATCTACTCTCTCAGCCACTTTCAAATATGCAGTGCAGGGTTATTTCACCATGGTATATCACCATGCAGTGCATTATATCCCCAGGACGTGTTTTATAACTGGAAGTTTGTACCTTTTGACCAGCTTCCCCCGTCCACTGACCACCAACCCGGGCTCTCCATTTTGTGGGGGGCGGTGAAGCTCTGCTCTTCCCTTTGCTGGAAGAACTAGCTGGTGCGGCGTCACATCTGCCACAGAGGGAAACGGGAACCTACTCTGTTTCCCCCCGAGGATCCATCTTATTCCCTCAGAGGAAAAGCTGGATATAGGGGTTAGGAAATGCCACATCCCGTACATGTGACTAGAAGCATAGCTGGAGGAAAAGGGCAAAATGAGGTATTAAGGAGGGCTGTCCCTTTTTGCCTGCCCCTAGAGTTTCCTTGTATATTGGGAAAACATGTTTATCTTCCTCTCCTATCCCTCCTTTGGCCCTCTGAAACCAAGCTAACTGCAAGTTTTAATTAAATATATTAATGGGAGAAATACATCTAGATTAGAAGAAATACTAACACTTCGCTGTTTAATCCTTACAAAGAAGTTTTCATTTTGACTTAAAACAGAGACCAGTGTTCCTACTTGGTAAATAATCCATAATCATCATAACAAAGTGAATATAACAAAATCAAGTGTGTTGCCTTTTCTTTCCCTCTCAATGGCTGTCCTCTCTCTGGCTTACAGGTAATTGCCAATCACATCACCATACCCCCAGCCCATCCTCTTCACCCTCCTTATCTACTCATCTATTTAGTTGTCAAAACTTGCTACTAAAATTCTTTTCCACTGTCACTGCTACTTTCTTCCCACTTTCATTTTCATGGTCAACACCCTAGAGGAGGCCTCCTTAATTCTTGTCTACACTGCTTGTGTAGAATGCTTGTTCACTGACTCTCCTTCCAACATTCCAGTTACTTCTGGTTCCAAACCATTCATCACACTGTTGACAGATGCCTCTTCCTATAAATGTAGCTCAGATCCTGACATTCACCTGCTCAAATACCTTTAATGACAACCCTATCTCCCATAATGTAAACATAAGAAATGTCCTTCCTACCTTTGCTGCATTTTCTCTCCTGATTCTATTTCCTATACCCTCTAGTCCAGCCAGACGGAATTGTATAACCTCCCAGTAGGATGCACCATCCAGTCCTACCTCTCACATAGTATTCTTCCTATTATATGTCACTGTCTGCCTAGATTGACTTCATACAGACTCCTGAATCCCAAGCTGTCAAAATCCTACATAACCTTCAGCCCCCCTCTTATGGCCCCCTCTTTCGTAGCACTTAGAGCACTTAGAGCAATTTTCTGTTGTGTATATACATGCTGTGGCCGCCTTATTAGATTGCAAACTTAATTTCATGTGTACTGCACTGATCATAGCAATATTTAACACTCAGTAATGATTTGATGACATTGAATTGAACTGGGCTAAGTGAGAGTGAGCCTTTATAATTTTTCAATTATGGCATTAGCCTACTGTTAGGACAATTGGGAAGCTATCTGGGAAAAAAATCAAGTGTCATGCGTACCTAGCTTCTTAAGCCAAAAACAGATTCCAGATTAGTGGGCGCCTGGGAGACTCAGTTGGTTAAGTGTCTGCCTTCTTCGGCTCAGGTCATGATCCTGGGGTCCGAGGACTGAGCACCACATTGGGCTCCCTGCTCAGCGGGGAGTCCACTTCTCCCTCTGCCCCTCACCCCACTTGTGCTCTCTCTCTCTCAAGTAAATAATAAAATCTTTTCTTAATCCCAGATTAAATAATTATTTAAATATAAAAATACTAGAAAAATAATGAGAGAAATCATTCATAATACTTGAGTATGGAAGGTCTATTTAAATGTGACACAAAACCCTAGAAAAGATTGTTGAATTTTGACTACATAAAAAACCTTCCTAGCCAAACAAAACAAAAAGCTGTACACAAAAGACAGAATACAGAAAACAACACAATCTATACACATACATGTTAGCTTATACACTAAATATCATTCCAAGATTACATACTAGAGTCTACAGAGGTGTGGGGTAGAAACAGGAAGGACAAAGTTGGGGAAAAGGTCTTCCTTTTTCTGTATATTCGGTATCTTTAGAATTTTGAATCTATGTACATGTTACTTCCCCAAAGTACATACAATTAAAACAAGTAATTAACAATCATTCACAATGATTTATTGGTTGCATTAATAACTATTTCTTGAGTCTTAAAAATTTAAATATAAAAAATGATAAAAGAATTGCCTTCTAAGGAGAGGGTAGCCTGATTGAGGAGAATAAACATAGGTAGTTGTTAAGAAATCCGGAGTCCATCTGCTGGGGTTTAAATCCCATCTCTACAACTCAAGAGGTATGTTACTTTGTACGAGTCACTTAACATCTCCAAGTTTATGAATTACCAAATGTTTTCAAGTGAAATTGGAACTTGTAAAAATAAGTACTTCATTTCATAAAATTCTAAGATTGACCATTATTGGTAGATTTGGCTCATAGGGAACAAGCTTTGTTGTTCAGGCTTTAGAAAGTTTTCTTTAATAAATGATCTATTATAACTAACTGCATTTTGATTCTGTAATGCTCCCTGAGGAAGAATGCATCTGGTTGTCTTATTTAGATGGAAACTTCACCAAAATTAATTCCACCATTCAAAGATGAAATCAAATGGACTGGACTGCATGCCTTATGAGAAGGTGTACTTCCTATCAGAAAGACAGTTCATACAGAGAGTCCCACAGAGCATGTAGTCACCACGGTTCTCTTCACTTAAGACCATAAAGTGTTGCTTTGTTGAATTCAAGGTAACAATTCATAACTTTGTGTTAAATGTTACATCTATACACACACATAAAATCTCACATGCACAAGGTTGATAGGCACTTAAATTGAGGAAATTAGACATTATATCATATCCATTTTTTCTTAAGTTGGGCTCCACATGGGTGTGGAGCCTAATGTGGGGCTTGAACTCACGACCCTGAGATCAAGACCTGAGCTGAAATCAAGTGTCAGACGCTTAACCAACTGAGTGACCCAGGTGCCTTGTATCACATCCAACTTTAGAAGTATAGTATTTGTATGTCTGGCTTTTACTGACTTGCCTTGGATCTGAAATGCATAATCATACTTTTAGAGAAAAGACTTGCTTTTTGCCACATTCTCAATCAAAATTTTATTAGATAAGATGCTCTTTGGGAGAAAATGAGCAACAGCGACTTAGTGGCCTACATTGGCCCTGCATTCCATCTGGTATCTCTTAAGTTTGTTAAATTTTAACTAGTTGTTCTCTTCCACATTTGGGCCACTTTTTTCTCTGATAAATTATAAATGATTAATGAATTCCAGGAAAGAAGAGTATTTGTTAGGTCATATTTCTTCTACTTCTATGTCCATTTTCTGAGAAAATAGCTTATGCAGTGTTTAAGCCAAAATTATCATTTCATTTAGTTCAGAGGTCAATGGGTCTATTTATTGAAATAATAATCTCCCAAACTGCCTATCCCCCAACTGTTTGTGTTCTGATTTGAAAGTACAACATCTACTGCTAATGATCTTCATATACTGATAATTTACTCTATGAAACCCTAGTCTGTTTTGTTCATCTCTGCTCCAAAATAGTTTGCTGAATTTGAATTTGATTATGTAGAGTTAATTTAAGACTTTTTGACCTGGTGACAATGATATAGACCTTCAGGAATAAAAAATAAAAAAAAAAAAGAGAGAGAGCCACAGATATTAACCATCTTCTTTACGCTTGATGTCATGCTGTGGTTTATCTGTTGCCATTGTGGATAGTCTCTCATTTGATCCTCATAACAAGCTGAGGAGGTAGATATTATCTGCACCTTCTAAATTAGCAAAGGGAATCTTTGAGAAGTTGTGATGGCCTACTCAAGGTCACTGTGCCAGAACAGAAATTCAGTCCTATGAGCCCAAGACTTGAGCTCTTAACCATGACTCTAAGTAGAATCATGAAGCTCTTCTTAAGAAAAACTGAAGGTGATATTAGGGTACAAGATATTATTATGAGAATCAAAGTTATGCGCTGATGGAATGAGTTCCTAGTGAAGTTTATGAATTAAAAAAAAATAATGTGTGTGCACATATATCTAAGGATACACTGTATGGTATGAACATGTATTTACCTCTATCTTATCTATCTAATCTGCCTCTCTTCTCTGAGTTAGAGACAAAATTGGCTAGATGGTCTTCTATAGTCTTTCTTAAACCTGGATTTTTATTGTTTTATGATGCTTGAATTTTCAGCCCAATTTTAGATGGAAGCCTTTATTTCAATGCTGGCTACGAGATTCAAGTTCAATAAAACTTGATGAATTGAATACTCTCTGTAGATTAAAGGAAGATACATCCATTAGGCGGTCCAAGAAAACCCAAATCAGTGCTAACAATGATATTTCTATTTTTATAATAAATAAACTATTTTTAGGTACAAGCTAAATTTATAGCCTCACTCCTCAGAACTGGATTTCCTCAAAGTAGGCAGAAAGAAAATGACCTGTTGACATGTTGAAAATCAATCCAGCCAAAAGTAAAAATATCCCATTAAGGGAAACAACCTTGTCAGTTAGTATATTTGCTTTGTTCATAAAAATAGCCCAGGAAAAGTGAAAATGAAAATGTTTTCTTGATAGGCTCTGAACAATGTGCTTTTAGTTTCACTATGTAAATCAAAGTCAGAAAAACAACATGGAACACGCAATATGGAGTTCTCACTGGGGGCTGGGCGGCAGTGACAGGTTGGGTTTTGAGCTTCATAACTCCATCAAGCTACATCACAGGCATCAATTAGGACATCTGGCCCAGGGGCTGGGGTGTTCAAAAGTGCTATAGATGAGATTTTAGAAAATTAAGCAATTTAGAAAAAGAAGGATTATCCCAATCAAAATTGTGTTTAGAGCCAAATATGGCCAAGAAGAAGCTGTTTTTAATACTGCTAGACTTTAAGAAATGTTCTGAGACTGCCCTGAATTGAGACAAATCAATGTTAAATTGAAGGGTCAAATTGGTCTCTATTACTGGTTTGTTCCTTTCTATCCTCATGTAATCTACCATTTGAGATCCCTTACCCTATGAAACATTTCTTCCCACTAAATGATCAGCAGAATATAACAAGAGCAAATGAGTATGGTTTTAAAAAAACATGACAACGAGGCCAAGTAACATTCACAAAAATACACTTTAGAGAGACAGGAAATTTTAAGCCTCTGAATAGAGATACCAGCTTATCGTGAAAGGGACAGCATTAAGTTTGAGGAGAACTTTGGTCATTTTGTCAAATAAATTATCTTTGTAGAAAAAAATTATATATTCCTAAAGAAGGAAGGGATGTAGGAAGAATAGGAAATTCTCTCAGAGAAATGGAATGATTCATCTTGACCTTGTTTAATGCCTGCATTTGCTCTGACCTTCAATCTCGAATGAGAGCAAATAAAATACTGATTAGACTTGTGTCTTTGTTTTAAATTCTAACTACTTGGGTTATTTTACTACCTGAATTGGATTGCACTATAGTCCTTTCAATTCAAAGTTAAGCCCATAGAGAATACATTGTCTATAAAGGATAACTTTGTATTGACATTTTGAAGGACCTGGCTTCTTCCACGAAAGGTGACATACATTCCTCTTCTTTAAACATAGATTATTATGTATGCTTTACCTTGAGTGGTGGAACAGTGACCTCTGCTTGATAAACAAAGATACGATTTGCAAAAGCCCAAATATTTACTGAATGTTTTGCAAGGAAGACCTCATTCGTGGTTGATAATTACTGTGCCAGTAGGTTACTGAAAAATTACCTCCCTTCAGAGCTAACTAGGACAAGCTCATCCACAATGAAACAAAATCAGTCAAAATTCAGAACATTGTGTTTTCATGTTTTATAAACAGCACAGAGGAAATTCCATTTATCAAGATCCAGGAAACCAATTGCTTAATCATGCCTCCCTCTGGGTTGGAAAGCTACCTGATATTCTCATATCAATACTTCTGAATCTCACCCAGTGTGCTTTTTTTAGGTTAATTTCCCCACCAGCACTTCATGAATATTGAACACTGCGTCATCTCATTATGGGTATGGAAGGCCCTGTCCTTGCACTCCTCCTATCTTCCCAATATGGTAAGCTGCCTCAGGCTCTGACACAGGTACTGGATAGCATCATCCTAGGAAAATTCTCAAAGTAATGCTTAATCAAATATGCACCCCAAATTTGGTTAAACAGTTAATGTCCACTGTCCCGCCATGTTCCTCCACAGGCTGCTCAGCCTAAATGTTTGTCGAGCATGGGCTATTTGCCAGGCCCTCCTTGTTCAATACAATGAACAAAATACAGTCTCTGCTCTCAAGAAGTTTACACTCTAGTGGAGAGAAAGAGGCAATAAACAATATATTATACAATATCGATTGATGACAAAGGCTGTGAAGGAAAACAAAGAGCAAGGGAATGAGAGAGGCTGAGCCAGGGCTAGCTGGGATAGGGTGGCTGGGGAAGCCCTCTAAGATAAGGCCAGGTTTGCTGGCATTAGGGTCGAGGGGGTTGCAAAGCTGCTGGCTTGCTCATCATTGCCCCCTGCAGGCCCTAGGTATTTGCGGGGTGAATGGTTCAAAGCTAACATCTGTAATTTTTTGATTTGGGGTTGTGAGAGATTTGCCCAGCCCAGGAATGTGTCAGAGTGAGAATAAAGTAGAGGAACCCTGTGAAGCATGATAAAGTCCATCGACATCCTACTGCCACGTCTGGTATCCTGCGATGGAACTCCGATCATGTCATTGTCTTCATCGAGAACCTTCTAGGTCTCCCTACCCTCATCCAAGAAAATACAAACTTCTCAGCCTTGTATTTAAGCTTATCCACAAAAATACGCCCAATGTAGCTTATCAGTCGGATCTTCTAAATTGGATTAAGGTATCGCAATCCCTTAAAGTTTTAAAACAATATTAAGTCATGTAATAATAAATTAATTATAATAAATTTTATGTTAAGTCCCACGAAGGTACAGATTTTGATCTGCTGTTATCTGCAGCACTTAATGCACTTCCTCAGTAAATACAAATAAATACATGTTTAATCCATAATATCAAAGTGGAGTATGAGGGAGAGTATATGCATATTAAGGGGTTTAGAAAATTAGTCAGGAAAAGAAAAGACAAATTACCTCAGTCTCAAAAGCATCTGTCCCAGAGCACAATGTGTTTGCCGATGTAGCCAGGCAATCAGATACCACAGGCTCATTCAGAAATAGCAATGGTGTCCTCTGGACAAACCACAGTAGTCCTTCTATGACCCCATCTGAGGTGGCGTAAGGCAGAAGACATTCTCTGTGACTTTTTGACCAAAGGAGACTTCACATGTGTTTTATTTTTGGAAAACAAAAGCAAAACTATATAACACTTGAAAACCAGTCCAAGTTAGAATGATCTGCCTTAAAACAGGTAGGACAGATGCCAGTGCCAAAACACCGGGAAGAATTTCCAGGGGCCACTGGTCACCGTTTCTCCTTATCCAATCTATGAAGTAAAAGAAGAGAAGGCTACACAGGCATCTGAGTTACTCCCACTGGCCTAGAACCTGCTTGGGGGCTCTGAGCAGCAGTACAACCTTAACAAAGTTAAATAAAATACTAGGACGTGGGAAGACAGGAATTTACAAAGCATGGTGTGTGGGAGTTCTATCAAGCATTTGCACTCACTTAAGAAAAATGTCTACCGCATACAAGTGTAGGGTTCGTGTGCATGGTAAAGAAAGCCAAAGGACCTTTACCTGCCCCTTCTTTTAGGCTTGTTTGTTCTGGTCCCACACTTTAGCCCAGCCTACCCAACTATGCCCCAAGCTAGGACCAATAAGAGGGGTCATAGCCAATGGTTCAGAAACCTTTGCAGGGTCTGGGTTTCCCACCCCACCCCACACGTCAAGCACTGTTTACCTCAGAGTGCCCCATCTCTGCACACTGTGAAGAGTCATATCAGCTCTGTACCTTACCCTCATTGGGTGTGTTCTGGTACCTTCTTTCTCCTTTCAGGAATCCCAACCTATTTCCTGTTCACCCCAGAACAGACTCTGATAAACACATATGTGGTAAGGTGTCAATAACTGAACCAGACTGAAGTGTTGCTTCTACCAAGATGGAAATTTAAACCTGAAATAAAACTAGAAACTGAAGATATGAACTTCTAAAGGTAGAATTTTAGCAAAGAGTCAGCTATTGAGAGAGAACGATGGAATCAAATAACATGAATTAAGACTAATTGAAGAGTACTTTATAAAGCAATTTAATGATATCAGGACAGCATTTTATTTCTGTATTAAGTACTCTAGAGTTTCTTCTACATGATGATTTCTTTAAAATGCTCCTCAAATTTTTGTTGTATTTTCTTTAAAAAGTGCAGATTCCTAACCCTTGTCCAGATCTACTGAACAGAGTATCCAGATGTGGACCCCAGTGAATGTCCATTTTATTAACAAGCTTCCCTAGCTCATTGCTCTGTGCAGAAACATAGAACAGTGTCACCCCCTGTACTGAGGAGTAATCACACCTGCTTTCCATAAGGCGGTCTGAGGTCTGTTCAGCAATCTCAAAGCTCATATAATACCTCTTTGTTGTGTTTTCTACCAAAGCCCCACTGGAATAATTTCTCGATGCAAAAAGAATCATTAAAAAAAAAAAAAGTATGAGTTTCTTCTATTTAAGTTCAAAATTAGGCTTCGGTAATTTGATTGATCGATAGGTATTGCTTCATGAATATTGCCTCAGTGCTGCCAGAAGAATGGACGGTACGCTGGCACCAAGTCCAATGCCTTGGCACACCTTGGAAGTCCTTGCACAGAGATGATGTTCAAGAAACAACTTGGAGAGATTCAAGCGCTTTCCAAAAATACCGTAGAAAAGACTCAGGGAAGGATTGAGGTGGGAGGCTAAAGATCGTCACTCAGAGGAACAGACAGACGGTGACCACTGACATAAATGGAGGAAAATGAGACGGAGGACCTGCTTTAGGGGAGAGACATGAATCCAATCTCCCACATTTTAAGTCTGAGAGTAGTGAGGCCTCTATTAGGTGGTGGTTTCAGAATGCTGGAGACAGAGCTTTGGGAATGAGACTCGATGTTGCGTCAATGAGAGATGATGAAGAGTTTCAAGAAGAAAATATGGTGTGAAAAAAGGGGCTTGAGGATAGAAGTTGGGCCTGAACTTCAGGCTAACAGAACAGAAAATGGAAGAAAATCGCTATCCCCACCTCACACCCCAATCCTACAGACGTGTCAGACTTTCCGATCTCTAGAATGAAATCCCGCACACTTCAGTTCACCTGTTTATCTGGGCCTCAGAATGCTTTTGAGGTAAAGAATAATCAACAATATAAGAAAGAGAATCTTGGCTGTTGGAGACCATGTCCTGTAATACAGAACGAGTAGTGGAGTAGCCGTTTCACTGATTTCATGTTCTATGGCGCCAGCAGCAGGTGGAGTGTCTAGTAAATTGTTTTTGTTTATTAGCATATTTGATGAAATTAGTCTCCTCATTGTGTTGAATTTCCTGAGGGCCTTGTGCAAGTCTGTTGGATTGAGTAGTGAATAGGCTTAATACAGCATACGTCATTATAAATATCCCGGATTACATACTGTTTACTAGAGCTAGTGGCCAGAATATAAGAAACTTGGAAATAAAACTTTATTTTAAGGCTCTATGTTGGAAGAGCGATCCTCTCCCATATGCAAGGCAACAGAGCCACCTGCCGGTGAAACTATGTCCCCCACCAGGCGGCAATAGACAACGCTTGTATGGGTGTATCATCTATCTATTCACTCAAACTGTCTCATACATTCTTGTAGGTAAAGATATCTTCCCAACCCGTTCCTTTTGTATGTGTGTAATTTGTGGTCTGAATGTTAGATTTTTCTGCTTTTCTGATGATGAAGGGATGGTAAGGTACGAATCGGGCATCAGCCCATGTCCCTCACCAGCATTCAAAGTGGGATCTCAGGTCAGAACACTGAACTCAGAATTTGGGTGGGCAACGTGCCCAGAAGACTGTTTGGTGTCAGTCTGGGTCTGGCAGAGCTGTGGATTCTAGATGTGCACTTGGCTCTACTTCCTACCATCCTTGTTTTACCATGTTCCATAAATAAGCCAAAGATGGACCCGGTATGCTCACCCCACAGGTTGCTGATTTTTTTCAAACAGACTGTGGGATCCAAGAACTCAAAAGCCTGTGGGCTCCAAAGTTGAATTTTCATATTTAAAACATACTCAGTTGTGGGGCGCCTGGGTGGCTCAGTCGGTTAAGCATCTTATATTTTTATGACTTATTTAATTAATTTATTTATTTGACAGAGAGAGAGAGAGAGATCACAAGTAGGCAGAGCGGCAGGCAGAGAGAGAGGGGGAAGCAAGCTCCCTGCTGAACAGACAGCCCAATGTGGGGCTCGATGTGGGGCTTGATGTGGGGCTTGATCCTAGGACCCTGGATCATGACCTGAGCTGAAGGCAGAGGTTTAACCCACCGAGCCACCCAGGTGCCCCAAGTGTCTGACTCTTGATTTCTGCTCAGGTCAGGATCTCAGGGTTGTGAGTTTGCACCCCACATTGGGCTCCACACTGGTGTGGAGCCTGCTTAAGAGTCTCTCTCTTCCTCTTGCTCTGCCCCTCCCCTAAGCCCCGCTTGTGTGTTTTTTCTCTCTCTCTCAAGAAATTATTCAGTTGTTTTAAATACAGCCCAAATAAACATATTTTAAAACATATTTAGAACTGGCCTGCTTTGCCTATGCCAAGAAACTGCATCCAACATCTGCTAACCACAGTTAAGATAAACCTTCTAGCTATTCAAGATGTCTACTTTGTGGCTGCCCTTTGGAGTTCCCTGATCAGAAACTCCCAGATAGGCTGCTGAGCAGCCTCACCTAGACCTGTAAGTCCCCTCTCCTCTCATCCTCTCCCTCAAGAGCTCCCTAACCTTCCTATTGTTCTGGGCAGAAGGGCAGAAGCCTCTAGGCTGTCATAGCAACCAAATGGTCCTATACTGTGTTGGACGCCCTTCCCTGCTTCCCAAATGCAAACCAGTCAACGTGTTGCCTGAATAAAGCTTGCTGTGTCTCACTCCCACCTCGTGGTCTTCTCTTCTTCAGCCACCCACCCCAGATCCCTCTTAGGCAAGATAGGCCTTGCCTCCAAAGGGAGAAAGAAATGAACTTCAAAGACTCAGAGAAATCAAGTTGTTCATATGGGGATGGCATTGCATTACACATTCTCTGTGCCTCCCCTTTGATTACTCTTGTTCCCCTGCAGAAGTTGACATTGTTTCCCAGGTAGGGTTTGGAGTACCAATGCCCCTAACTGTCCCTTCCCAAAGTGTCCCGGAGGCCTGGCCACAAATAGGATGAAAGCTTGCAGCGTGTAAGTACTTTAAATATGCTATCCTTCCTCAGGGAAGAGTTGTCCCCGCTGTAGGCAAAATGGCTAATAGTCTTCCTCTGAGTCTGGTCAAGGACGCCTATGCTCTTGACCTTTGCAATGGTGGAGCGACTTGGAGAGACAATGAAGCTGAGTTAGTCCTAAAAAGGATGCAGAAAGTCTGAGCCCAAAGCCCAGGCGCTCAGTATTGGAAGGTAATAAAAGATTCACACACTTCTGGGGCGCCTGGGTGGCTCAGTGGGTTAAAGCCTCTGCCTTCAGCTCAGGTAATGATCCCAGGGTCCTGGGATCGAGCCCTACATCGGGCTCTCTCCTTGGCGGGAAGCCTGCTTCCTCCTCCTCTCTCTCTCTCTCTCTCTCTCTCTCAGCCTGCTTCTCTGCCTACTTGTGATCTCTGTCTGTCAAATCATCAATCAATCAACCAATCAATCTTAAAAAAAAAAAAAAGATTCACACACTTCCTTAGTAATTCCTTCCGCCCTGTATGGTTGAATGTACAAAAAGAGCATCTCCCTTCCTGTGGTTAGTTAAGTATTAGACTGACTCTCCTGCCCCACTCATTAGCTCTGTTATCTAGCCAATTCTTTAGCGTCTCTGGGCCTAAGTCTCTTGTTTGTCAGAGGGAGACAACAACAGAACCCACCTGGTTGGGTTTGTTGTGAGGATTAAAGGAGATCATGGTTAATTTTTTTCTACCAGAGGCAACATAACATAACAACTGGGAGTATGGACACCGGAGCCAGATTACCTGGGTTCCAATTCCAGTTTTACAGTTTCCTTCTAGCTGTGCGACCTTCTCTATGTCTCAATTTCCTCAACCTTAAAATGGGGATAATTATATTATCCATCACATGGGGTTGTTTTATTCAATGTGCTAATAAATATAAAACATTTACAGCATCTTATAAGAACCTATTTTTGTTAGAACGTGAATAAAGCTCTTAGAACAGTTTCTGGTAAATGGCAAGAACTCCACGAATGTTAACTATTTTACTATTAGTCACGTAACTTCTCAGATCCGTAAACTTTATATTAGTTATGCAATAACAAAGAAAGAGCTGGTTTCTGCTTTCTTCCTTTTATTATAAAATTTTACTCCTAACTTAAGCTTTTGCTTTGTTAAATTCAATCTGGGAGGCGAGCCAGCACCATGGGACTTGGAAGAATGATAAGTGCATTAATGGAAACAAAATGGCTCAAATATTAAGTATAAAAAGGAGACTGGCTCCTCTTTCTGTCCGCCAAAAATTAACTAGTTTGGAAACACTCTCCGCTACTTCTTGCTTCCCTCCATACTTCGTAAGAATGTTTGCTGCGAACCTGTGTTCCCAGCAGGCCTTGCTCAGAGGGCACTGGTAAGTACAGGAAAACCAGCTTCTTCACGGAGCTGGCTGGAGAAACAAAGCTGGCCTGGGTACAGTTCTCTAGCTCCTGGGAAGGGAAGTTGGGGGCTGCCATATCTTTGTCTTGTTGGATTCTTCCTTCTCAAACTCAGAATTTGGAAGGGGGCGGGGAGTGCGGGAAGGATTTTTACATCATTGGCACAAACTCCAAAAACAGGAGAGGAGTCTGGCCAGCAAGCCTAAACCGTGTTTTGTGGTCGGGCTTGTTGAAATCGCCCGAGCCCGGGGTGGCAAGCGGTGGGGGCCTCCGACCCGGGGCTCGGCGCGCGGGTGCCGCCTGGCCAGCAGGGGGCGCGCGCGGCGCCGTCGCCCCGCGGAGCCGCCCCGGGAGCGCGCGCGGGTTCCGGACGGGCTTTCTGCCGCAGCCGGCTGCGGTCCCCGGCGCGGCACCTGCGGCGGGCGGCTCTCCCGCCGGGGCGCGGGGCCACCGCCATTGGGCACCCAGGCCGAAGCCGGCGCGGTGACGGGCCGGATCCGGGGGCTGTGCCTCCACCTTCCGGGGAGACTCCAGGGCATCAGGTAACTGAGCCGCAGCCTGCGCCCCGCGCTTACTCCCGCTGATCTCGGGCACCCTGTCCACCCCGCGCTTTGTGCCCTGCGTTCTCGGAAGAAACGGCGGGAAGGGAGGCGCGAGGCGTCGGCCGCAACCCTGCAGGGAGGCCGCAGGTGTAGGGCCCGCCGTCCGAGCGCTGACACTTGGCGCTTTGCTCCACCACGCGTCCGAGGTTCGCACCGACGTTTCCCCTCTCCGGAGAGTGAGCAGGGCGCCCGCCTTTGCTCGGCCCCTCCGCGGAGAAGTGCCTGCCCGCCTGCCTTTCCCTGCCTGCCCTTGCTAGTGGTCCCTCCCTCCCGGCCCACGCCGAGTAGCTTTAATGTTCGGAGCCTTGTGCCTCCTTTCCGTCCGTCCATTCCCTGTTCTTCCTCCCGTTGGAAATCGAAAATCTTTCGGCCGACGGGGACAACACAGTGGGCTCGGTTTTTGGTGGCTAGGGATTTGAGGTTAGGAGTGGGGACTGTTAAAACCGTGCTTTTGTACCTCCATGGTTTAGGGCTTTCTTGTGCCTTTGTCTCCCCCGACCCTGCCCAAAGATTTGTTTCATTTATTCAAAGTAAAACTGTGTTCTCCCTCTTTCCCGTTTTGGACTACTTTATAAGGAGGAAATCAAGTGATCCTCATTATTCAAACCTGGACTAACCATACACATTAACATAGGGTAATCAGGCCTGGGGTTATTTATCTATTTATTTACATGGAATCACCTAGTGAAATACAATGAACAGAGAAGTCATTTGTGGGGGGGGGGCATGCAACCTTTTTTTTGCATTGAAATGTGTTTTGACACTTGGGCATGCCCCCTAGTTGTAGAGTCTATACGGTTTGATTTGAGGGCCATTGTCTCTGGCATGAAATACCAAACCATTGTTTGTCCTTATGCCCCCAAATTCTATTGATGTTTATTTCCTTTTGTTTACAGTTAATGTTCTTTAAGAGTCCCCCCACCTGAATCACAGTTACCAAGAGAAGCATGAGATCATAATACATTATTGAAGAGCCTGCTCTCCTATTCAAGAAACAGGGCCAACTTCTCTGGGTGCCTGGGTGGCTTAGTGGGTTAAAGCCTCTGCTTTCGGCTCAGGTCATGATCCCGGGGTCCTGGGATCGAGTCCCGCATCGGGCTCTCTGCTCAGCAGGGAGCCTGCTTCTCTCTCTCTCTCTCTCTGCCTGCCTCTCTGCTTACTTGCAATCTCTGTCTGTCAAGTAAATAAATAAAATCTTTAAAAAAAAAAAAGAAACAGAGCCAACTTCTGAAGGGCTGTGTTCAATAGGTTCTGGGCCCAGTTCTGCAGCTAATTAGCTATGTGACCTTGATTGTTCAATTTATGTAATCTCTTGAAACCTTGTTTATCTCACTTCAGGAGAGCTGGAACTAATAACCTCCATCCACTAGCCCGTGAGTGCTAAAAAATCAGTGGTCAGTCGGCCCTCATCTTCCTGGACCTATCAGCGGTATTGGAGCAAATTGATCACTCTCTCCTTAAATACTTTTTTCTTGAAGTTTCCTGAAGTTTTCCTCCTTCCTCCCTGCCCACGCCTTCTCAGTCTCCTTGACTGTCCCTCTTCATCTCTAAAACCTAAGATTTACAGTGCTACAGGCCTCCTCTTGGACTCAGTCTTTTTTTTTTTTAATTTTTAAAAAGATTTCATTTACTTATTTGATAGAGAGAGAGAGAGAGAGAGAGAGATCAGGAACACAGAGGAGGAATGGGAGAGGGAGAAGCAGGCTTCCCCCTGAGCAGGAAGCCTGATGCTGGGTTTGATCCCAGAACCCTGAGATCATAACCGGAGCTGAAGGTAGATGCCCAAGCACTGAGCCACCCAGGTGCCCCTGGACTCACTCTTTAGGCACTCTCCTCTATGATATTTAACATCGATACTTTGATGCAGTCTCCACACGTCCGCCTCCAACATGGACTTGTCCTCTTCTGAAATCCGTATTCCCATATCCACTTGTTTTCTTTGACATCTTCTGGAAGAGGCATCTCAGAGATAATATGTTTAAAGGTGAACTCTTGATCTTCACCCCCAAATCTGCTGCTCCCCCAGTCTCGTCCATCTTAGCCAACGACAACCCTGTCTTTCTACCCTCAGGCCAACACCTTTGCCGTCCAACCTGTCTTCCACCTTCACTCTCCTCTAAACTACTGTCTCTTGAATCGGACTGTAGTAACGGCCTCCTACCTCATCTCCCTGGTTTTTCCCTTGCCCTTCTGCAGTGTGTTCTCCTCAGAGTAATCCTGCAAGTCAGTCATGTCCTGTGTTGGAAGAAAACTGTCCAATGTCCAATGGCTTCTCAAATTTGGAGTAAAATCTGAAGTCCTTACAGTGACCTAAATGTGTAACTTAGTCTCAGATTCTTTTCTGGCTTCATCTCTTCCTTGCCCCCCACCACTTGCCCGCTGGCCCTGCTGGCACACTGATCTTCCAGCTGTTAGTCCAACATACCAAGCACATCCCTGTCTGGGGGACTTTGCACTTACTAGTCTCTCCATTGGAAACATTCCTTTTCCCAGACAACCCACCAGCTGGTTCCTTCACTTCCTTTAGGCCTCTGCTCACTCAAATATCATCTTATCAAAGACCCCTACCCTTGACCACTTAACATCCAATAGTCACTTTCAACCCTATCCTTCAACCCTATACTTCCTAACCCCTTACCTTGCATTATCTTTCTCCACAGCTCTTGCCAGCTGACCAATATTTGTGGGGCGTTTTTTCTTTTTTCCCCCTCCTTCCATCCCCTTCCCAGAATGGAAACTCCCAAGCGGGCAGAGATTTTGATAGTCTGAGACCAAAGTGCTGTTATAGTGTAGTGAAGGCCGTCTCCCGGGTCGTAGACTTCTTGTTGTGTCCTCACCTTCTGGAGGGGGCTAGGAAACTCTGCAGGGTCTTTTTTATAAGGGTACTAATCCCATTCATGTCCTAAACACTCCCAGGAGCCCCACTTAATACCATCACACTGGGCATTAGGATTCAACTTATGAATTTTGTTGGAGGCACAAACATCACATGGAAGGTTATTGACAAATGTTTATTGAATGAATGAGTCTGAAGGGTAATATTTATAATATTTGGATCACAGGGCTAAAGTGAAGATCATATTGTAAGGCCATTTTGTATGCTGGAAAGAACTTGGGCTTTGTAGTCAGACAGACCTGGGAGCAAACCCTAGTTACATACTCACAAATAGTATGGACGTCTCAGAAGGTCCGTTTTCCACATTTGTGGGATGGACAAAATATAATAGCTTGAAGGTTTGTTGTGAGTATGAGGCAAAATAATAGGGGTATATAAAGATTTGGCTATGAGGAAGCTAGAAAACAAGCAGTTTGGATAACTTCTGTGTGTGAATGTGTTTTGTAAGCTATAAAGCCACACATTCACATAGAGCACTAATATTACTGAAGATACTGTATATAATCTACAATAACAGACTTTTCAGAGTCAGTGATTTCAGTGTTCATAACCTAATGCACTCAGAAAATTAGTAATTAGTGGCATTGATAATGAAAGTGATTGTCTGACATCCTATTGTTCCTGCATAATTTTTGCATGTCCTTTGGCCCTGCTATGCCTAAGAAGGCAATATATATTCTTATTACCTCAGTCTTTGGCAAAACGTTGTGCACAGATTCAACTGCTTAACCACATACTGGTAATCCAAGTAATTATGTGGGGCGAAGCTATCTGGTCCTGCCCTGTGAGTACTATCTATTCTAGTTCAACACACATTGACAGAACATAGAGATTCAAAAGGAAATATGACATGCCCTTATCTTCAGGAAACTCAGTCTCCTGAGTTACAGTGTAGGTAGGCCAGTTTTAGGAGGTGTATACAATGCAAACTGTTTGAGGACAAGAAGTCTGCCCCTAATGCAGTTAGAAGACACTAGGAAGTCAGATAGCATACTGATTATTTTTTTTCATCTTTGAGTTAGTTTTCCTTGCAACTCCAAAGGTATAGGCCATATTCTTGAGACTGAGTTAGCTTTGAGGCCTCTAGGACACAGAAGGTTGTGAGTTGAGGGGACCCTGCATCCCAGGCACACTTCTGGATTCTTGTCGCTCAGATTTAAAAGTTATGGACTAGGAGGGACTGCTAGGTAACATGAGGCGGCTTCAGAACCTCCCTGGGAGTTCCTAAGCAGTCCAGCTTTGGTTGTGATGTACCCTTTCCCTGGCTTTCTACCCCCTCCTCAATAATCATGCAGGTTCAAAAGGACTTGAGGAACCCAGGTAATCTTTTGAGCTTTTCCTAAGTGCAAACCCCAACCAGAAGGGAAGCCCCGCCTCTGGGAAGCCCCGCCCCAGAAGTCCCGCCCCTCCATGGGTGGGTTCCTGAGTGATTGAGCTCAGTGCACCACGTGGGGTGAGATTATCCCAACGTATGAGGCCTCAACAAGGTTAAAATTGGCCTAAACTGAGGAAGACAACAGTGTGCTTGACCATGGAACGTTACATTTGAAGAAAGGGCTTCTTCATTGAAGTTGGCCATATTTTTCCCGTTAAGCCTAACGGCCTTGTAAGTACCCACAGGACCAGGTTTTATTCATCTTTGCCTGGCACAGTGCCTCTCACACACAGTGTATCAGTTATTTATCAATTGCACATAGGCTTACTCTTTGGGAATAGCTCTTAGTCTCATATATATTCATCAGGAATTCTGTAATAGCAACATAATTTGCACTATTTTAGTTAAACATTTACTCATCAGCAAATATTTCTTGAACATAGTGTTGGGCTTTGGGAATACAAAACAGAATACTACCTATTTCCTGGATCCAGAATAATTTTTACTGATCTTTATTTATTTCCAGACTTATACCAAATTCAACATGTAGTTTACCTTTGTTTAAAACCTGAGACTCTCAGCAAGGAATGAGAACTTTTTTTTGGTAAAGATAAACTTTAGAAAAATGAGATGATTATTTCTATCTTCTCAACTCTATCTACTTTTTAAAAAAAAAGTTCTGATTAACGCAGTGTACAATTACATTCATTCATTTAATTCTTCAGTAGCCCTCAGGCTCACAGTTTGAGGGGGCAAAGTTGGTTCGAACTCTGATCCCACAGAAGGTGACCTGAGTGAAGACACCTCGCAGCCTTTGGGAGAAGGTCATCCTTGCACCATCTCTTTGGGCTTTGGGCTCTTTGCAGCTCCCATCACTGAACGGAAGGCAGACTGACAGGCAGTTCTGTTCCTTCTGGAAATTTTCTACTGTGTCTTACACTTGTTCAGATGACTTTTCTCAAGAAAGCAGATTTCATGAGCCTCTCTGTCTGCTCTTGGGCTACTGAAACACAGGCAGATATGACTGAAGAATCTGAACAAGGAAAAATTTAAAAATACGTGACACTAATATACAATGCTGTCTACATCTCTGTCTTGGATTTTACATTGTTCGTGAAGCCTACAGTGGTCATTTGAATTATCCGTCAGCCACAGTGCCGGCTTTGTCTGATTGTTGTGGCATCCAGTTGTTCTTGTCTTCCTTTTCTCCGTTACCACAATATTCCCACGATCACAAATACAACCACTGGTGCCCTGTTTGAGTTTCACGCTTCTACTAAGCATCTTGACATGAAATCACAAAGTGAGATTTTTCTTCCTTCTCTGAAATCACTGATGAAAAGATTCTGTTCTGTGTGTGGTCTATAGAATGGCTCAATTGGAGACTGACACCCAATGTTTCAACAGATGGTACTGCTCCTCATCTCAAAGCAGTTGCTGGTGACTTTTCTGAGCTCACGGGTCCTGGAGAAATCACACAGAATTAATTATAGAACCATTTATCTTTCAGCAATTTTTTCATTTATTTTAATGGGTTTTCCGTACATATATTACATCATGTCTGAGTTTACTCTTTTAGGGTTATAAAATCCATCCATCTTTCTTGCAGTATAGGGGAAAAAAGTATAAGTATCTCAGTAATTAATAAATAATTCTTAATTAACTCTGCTTATTTTATGTATTGACATAAGGCTTTGCTGTGCCAAGGTCTCTGTCTAGTGGAAAAAGTCCCCACCTGTGAAAAGGCTTTACATGGAATCTTTAAAGTAGGTTGTAGGAATTTCAACATGACAGAATAAAGGATTCTATGGCAGTTAATAAGAAATTAGAAGCTTACCTAACCTGTGGGTATGAAAAATGAAGGATGTGATGTGAAGAAACTTTTAGAAGAGTTGTTTTGAAATGTTTTTCTTAGTCATTCAAACATGAATTCAATCAAATTTTGCTAAGTGCCCATTCGGTACAGTGCCACATTAAGACAAAGCCCATACCTTTCAACATAACAATGCTTAGGAGGATGAAACATTTTAGGGTAGTATTTTTCTTTAGACTTTTATGTCTTGTTTTGTACTTTGGGCACTGCCTTGGAATGAGGTTTTTAATAAGGGAGTAACTTGAAGACAATACATTATTTCAGAATGGAAGAAGGCGGAAACCTAGAGGCTTGGTAAGAGCAGACTTTCTCTTTGTCTTCTCTTTACAGCACACCAAAAGCTGTGAGGAGCAGAGTTGGTTTTTGCCTAAATTGTTTATGAGCTTAGAATAGCAAATAGGATTTTGCACCCAGTGAATTGGTAATATATAATTTCTTTTAGAAAGAATCCTTGCCATTTGAAGGAAATAAAGTTGAGAGCACTGGGACATGGGAAAATCTTTGCCATAGATATTTTTCGATTTACTTGTCTTTTCTTTTGCCGTATGATAATTTACTTGTCCTTCAGTTAGCGAGACTATGAGTGGATTGTCACCCCAATATGGCAATGCTTGAATGTAAAGTACAATGGCAAGAAAAGCTCAGTAAGGTAGAAGGGATTTCCGGGGCAATATCCCCAAAATGCACAAGTGTGTATCTACAGATTTGGTATTTGGGTAATGTAAAGGAAATAAGATTATACTCATGCATTTTTCAATTTTCATTAAATTATTATTAATTTTTTTTTAAAAAGTAAATTATACATACTTTGTGCTTTACTTCTAGTTCCTCAGCTACTATATGGAGAGAAGCTGGGTTGTTTGGGTTTTGGTTATCTCTCAGAGATGGTCATTTTAATAACTGTGTAACCATAATTTAAAAGATATTACACAAGACAATGTCTTTATAAGTGACTTATTATAAAGCTTTACAGTGTTAGGCCTTCTCATTATTAGAAAAATAGTAACTTGATTAGTTGCTATCACTTAAGGCAGAAATATCTTAAGGAAATACAGCTAACTCTGCAAGAGCTTTGTTCCCCCAGATGGATAATGTGGCCTCATTTACAATATACGCAAAAATCTAAAAACCTAAATGCCTAACAAAAATGAAATGGCTACATAAGTGATGAGATATCCAAGCCTTTTGGTAGCACCAAAATTATACTTGTAAAAAGCTTTATTAACATTATGCTGTCACAGATAGTACATGAGAAATATCTTAGTCCTAACTTTGAAATATTTGTTAGTTCTAGTGGATTCAATTTTTTTATTTTAATATTTAAGGCCTAGAAATTGGCCTGAAGCATGGACTGTGTCCCAACAGAATTTCCATTTAGACAAGAAAACCATTCAAATTATTTAGCTTGTTAGAGAATAGCAAAAGTCTTAATATAGCTCTGTCATCAACTTTGTGATATTTAGCTTATGTAAATAGCTGCTTCGGCTTGGCAGAATTAATTTTAAAAATAAACCCATAGGAACACAACTAATTACCTAATTTGTGCTTTAAAGTATAATTTGACTGCAAATGAGTACTTTGAAATAACTTCATCACCTATGATAACTCTTACTCCAATCTACCCTTTTGGTTTCTTGCATCTGTTTCTATACTCTCTCAAGCAAAGGAGACACCATTGGCTTCCCCTGAGAATTAGTGTAGGATTTTAGTAATGAATGGTCAGGGCATGGATAGTGTTGAGAATTTTAGGTTTTAATAAAACTTAGGATTTAAAACTCCTAAGAGATCACAAAGAGAAGTGGTAAGTTTTGTTTGATCCTCATTTTACCACTTCGGGGATAATGAAAGTCCAGTTTCTATGGAACATAATGTTAGACCTTTCCATTGATTGGTTTTATTTTAAAAATCACATGGCATTGGTTCTTTCCAGATAACATAAATATTGCTATTAATGTTTAATGAGACCTTGTAAGTAACTAAAAGATTGGTCTGCACTGTTACCTTTGAGTTAACTAAATATGTTTTATTTATTTTTTAAAAGATTTTTATTTATTTATTTGACAGAGAGCGAGCGAGCGAGAGCACAGACAGGGGGAGTGGCAGGCAAAGGGAGAAGGAAAAGCAGGTTCCCCACTGAGTATGGGGAGCCCAATTCTGGACTTGATCCCAGGATCTCAGGATCATGACCTGAGCCAAAGGCAGACACTTCACTGACTGAGCCACCCAGGCACCCAAATAAATACACTTTAGAGTGGATAACACATTTATTGTTATATTTTTAAACTTTATTTATTTATTTGAGAGAGAGAGATCACAAGCGGGCAGAGAGAGGGGGGAAAGCAAGTTCCTTGCTGAGCAGAGAGCCCAATGTGGGGCTCGATCCCAGGACACCGAGATCATGACCTGAGCCGAAGGCAGAGGCTCAACCCACTGAGCTACCCAGGTGCCCCTTATTGTTATATTTTTAGGACCTGGGCTATGTTCCTGATTTTATGCAGATGCCATGGCTCCATATATAAAGGATATTCACTAAAATAGGTATTTTTTTTAACTAAAAAGGTAATTTGAAAAATATCATTAAATCATCTTAATTTCCTATATTCAGCAGTGTGTCAGATTTTAAGAATGAGAAGACATAAAGTATCTGTATATTTCTATCTACAGCTATAACTATATATAACTGTTTGCTATAGTCACTAAATGTAAATAATTAAACAACTCAACATTTGAGAGGCTTTATTAGTCACGTTGATGTGGTTCTAAGGAAAGAAGGCAGTAGTCATTAGATGAAAGAAAATTTTAAAATATAGCCGCTGGGGCGCCTGGGTGGCTCAGTGGGTTAAGCCGCTGCCTTCGGCTCAGGTCATAATCTCGGGGTCCTGGGATCGAGTCCTGCGTCGGGCTCTCTGCTCAGCGGGGAGCCTGCTTCCTCCTCTCTCTCTCTCTCTCTGCCTGCCTCTCTGCCTACTTGTGATCTCTCTCTGTCAAATAAATAAATAAAATCTTTAAAAAAAAATAAAATAAAATATAGCCGCTGTTAACCCACCAGCATGTTTGGGTTGATTTCCAGTCAGAGAGTTAAGACTGTACTGGTTGTTTGCTCTCCTCACTTTGCGTCTTTGGTGGCACAAGACAAATCTTATTAGAGCAACTTCCTGGAGTCAGGGTGAGGTTTATAGCTGTGGCACCATAAAAGCTGCTTACCATACTGGAACCAAACCCAAGACTCTGGTCTCATGTTCAGAGTGCTGTGATTTATTTACTGGGCTAACCAAGAAAGCCTTTTGCAGTTGGATACCAAGGTAACTGGAAAAGATGTTACTGAATATCTCTCCTTTAATTCTTAAAAATGGATCTCTGATTTAAAAGGAGAAGTCCCTTATTGTTGTTTAAGATCTTTAAGCTGAAGAGCTTTGAATGGTTAATAGTCTGCATGTACTTATTATGTACACTTTAGTTTTATTGTTGATCCATTTCAGAATACATTAAGAGTTAGGAGGTCTGAATTTATTTATTTTATTTTTATTTTTTTTTTAAGATTTTACTTATTTATTTGACAGAGAGCGATCACAAGCAGGCAGAGAGGCAGGCAGAGAGAGAGAGAGAAGGAAGCAGGCTCCCTGCTGAGCAGAGAGCCCGATGCGGGGCTTGATCCCAAGACCCTGCGATCATGACCCGAGCCGAAGGCAGCGGCTTAACCCACTGAGCCACCCAGGCGCCCCTATTTATTTTATTTTAAAGTGGACTCCATGCCAATGTGGAGCCCAGCGTGGGCTTGAACTCATGACCCTGAGATCAAGACCTGAGCTGAGAGCAAGTGCTGGATCTTAACCCACTGAACGGCCCAGGTACCCCCGGAGGTCTGCATTTTAAAATATGATTATTATCCACCAGGAGGAGCTATATCCCCTTTTGAAAATTTAGTTACCCAGAGAAAGTAAAGCAAAAAGCAAGGTGTCAGACTTGCCAAAACTTATAAACCCCAGGGACTGGTGGTAAATATAAATATTTGTATATTATCTTTTACTCTGGAATCATGAAATGTCAGTTACTCCACTGAAGTCTGTACTGCCCTTGCTGTGTGGCAGACATAGAGCCAGATATCCTGGACAAACAAAGCCAATGACGCTAATGCATCTTAGATGAGAGGGTGGAAAGAGGAAGATTTGGGGGAGAGAGTTTCCTTCAATAGAAATAACAGCTCAGGGGCACCTGGATGGCTCAGCCAGTTAAACGTCTGCCTTTGGCTCAGGTCATGATCAGGGTCCTGGGATCAAGCCCCCACATTGAATCAGTCTCCCTGCTCAGGGGGTAGTCTCTCTGTCCCTCCCTCCTGCTCTCTCTCAAATACATAAATAAGATCCTAAAACAAGAAGAAAAAAAGTAACAGTTGAAGCTATGACTGAGAAGGATTTCTGTAGAAGGGATGGGAACGGTTATGAGGCAGAATGGGGATTTCTGTAGAAGGGAAGGGAACGGATACGAGGGAGAATAGGGTTAAGCTAGGAAGAAGGAAAGAGGAGAGGTTGTGGAGACAAAGGAGGGGGGTGAAGGGAAGGGAGGAGGAAGTGGAAGAACCTGGTTAGTACAGTGTCACCAGAGCCCGGGAGGAAGGACTTTTAAGAAAGTGTTGGTGGGGTCAGGGAGGCGAAAGGGACTGAGTTCAGATGTACCTGAGTAGGTAGAGGAAAGGGAAAACAGAAAAAAAAAATGTGCTTGGTTAGAAAGAAGACTAGTGGTTATACATTCCTAATTATGTACAGTTAATAATCATTCTTTGGCCAGTTAATAGAAGTGGCTGAGCAGAGCATTCAGAGCTTTGCAGGTATTGTCTAATGACCCATGCCATTAACCACACACACAAATCCATGTAGAGTGTGACACCACAGACGATGGCGGACAAGGAGGGGGAAGAGTAGGTCTCGACCCTGCCTCTGTCATTAATAAGCTGCATGACCCTGGACCAGTCACTGAGCCTCTCTGTACCCTAATTTCTTATTCTGTAAATGAGGTGGTTGGATTAGGTCAAGATTTTCCAATCTGGTGACCAAGGATGTATTTTAGGGAATCTGAGATGTCCCTAAAATTAGAAGCAAAAACAGTTTTTCTCCCTAAAGAGAGGATCCATAATTTTTTTCAGATTCCCCAAAGACTATCTTAAAAAGGTAAGACTCACTGGATTAGGTACTCACTAGAGTCCCACCTACTCTAGAATTCTAGAATCTGAAATCTCTAGTTTTAACCTCTTAGTGGGGTTCCATGTGGACTGTCTCAACCAGACACCATCGGAGATGAAATTAATTAGAGAGTCTGAAAGTTAATCGATTAGATCAGTCCTCTCTGGAGGATTATTTAGAAAATCCAGAGAATTTTGAAGATTAAAACTAAACTTTCCTTTAACAGCCCACAGATATTTTTATTAGGACTCAACTCTTAAATCTGTTGGCATTGGTTATTAACCATGCATCCGACGGGCGTGAACACCAGTAGTGGCTGCACCACTTAGCTATTGTACAGGGATGCCATTGCCTTTTGTGTACTTGACTCTAAAAGCAAAAAAAAAAGGGGGGGGTGATTGTTGGGTGTAGGCTGGTGGTTAGTCTCACAAGGGAGTGATGGCCGTGGGGCGTGTCTTCTGCTGGGGGCACTGTCCTCTGGAGTGTGCTGCTGCCCTTGACAAGATAGCCAGGGAGACTGGTGTTGATTTGAAAATAGCAGTTGTCCCTGGAGAAGACATAGTGGGAGGTTCTTGACATTTATGCAATACGTCCTGAAGAAGGCCTTGTATCATGCGATGAACAGTTATGATGGCCTACTGTGGTCTCATTAGATTTTGGTGTAACTCTTAGGACTGAGCACTAGAAATCCCTTTCTGATCTGTGTTATGGTATAAATCTGCTCTGTAGCTGCCTTGATTGGTTATCTGTTTGTGTTTATAAACTACTTTATGCATGTGGTGTTAAAGATGTATTGACTAATGAATCAAGGCAGTGTCTCAAATGGCTCTGGACCCTGCTTTGGACATGGAGGTTCACACTGAAATTGGATACGGTTCTTTAGTACAAGTCATTACCTACCTTTCTACTCTTACCCTTGTTTAGATTCCAGCTGGTAGACTTTGCTGCAAGCCATGCAGACTGTCACAACAGGAAGGGAATTGACATGAGTAAATTCTTTCACAAGCCCTTCAGTTTGAAAAGCTGCATGTTTCAGGCAAACATCATGCTTTTCATTGGCACTGTTTCCTTGGTACCATCTGGGTTCGGCTCCCTGTGAAATGTGAAAGACATATGATCCTACTTCTGAAATACAAACACTTTTGCAGGTCCCTGGATATTTGTCATATCGACACTGGCTGTCTGGAACACACAAAAAAATCAATCGACTATTTAAGTGTAAACAGAAGAGAGATATCTGCTCATTAGCTTTATCTTCCTTGAGCCGTTGGCCCCCTCATGTGGTCTTACTAAATGTGCGGTCTGCCCGGGCTCGGAGTTATGACTGGTGATGACTACTGTGCAGATGACCTTTCAGAGGTGGCTCATTTCTGTGTAGATAATGTATTTTTATTCATCTGTTTCTTCATTCTAAGGAAGAGTTTATTTTTATACTATCAAAAAAGTAACTTCTGTGAGTGAATTTGCCATCATAACTGTTGGTGGGTTTTAAATATGACGTAACATTAGCATGAGGCAGACTTCAGCCTTAATGGTCCCCACGTGGTGAAAAACGTGCTGTAATTTTTTTAAAAGATTTTACTTATTTATTAGAATAGAATGCAAGCACAAATGGGTGGAGGGGCAGAGGGAGAGGGACAAGGAGACTCCCTGCTGAGCAGAGAGTCCAATGCAGAGCTCAATCCCAGGATCCTGGGATCACGACCTGAGCTGAAGGCAGATGCTTGATGCTTAACCGGCTGAGCCACCCAGGCGCCCCTATTAGTAAATTTATTCTTATTCTTATTATTTTTTTTTAAGATTTCACTTATTTATTAGAGAGAGCACAGCGGGGTTAAGGGCAGAGGGAGAAGCAGACTTCCCATGGAGCAGGGAGCCCGATGTGGGACTTGCTCCTGGGGCTCCAGGACTATGACCCAAGCTGAAGGAAGATGCTTAACAGGCTGAGTCACCCAGGCACCCATATTCTTAACTTTAACTTGATGGGAAGCATGACTCTTTACTGGAAATAAATTGCTCAAGGACCTTTCAAATTTGTTAAATCACTTTGCAAGAATAAGAAGAGATTATGTATTTGCAACAACACTATGAAACAGATATTGTCAGTGTCCTGTCTCAAAGATGAAGAAACTCAGAGAAGCCAAGTGTCTTGTCTTGCACACGTTTCACTACTAAGCTTCACTTAACCTTTCCTTGGTTCAGGATCCTTGATTATACAATGAGGGTTTTAATACCTCCTTTACAAGGTTCTTTGGAAAACTAAATGAAAGATTGTGTGAAAAGTGCCAGAAACAGAACACCTTTTTCAGTGCATATTAATTTCTTTATTCCAACAGGGAAATATGTAGGATTCTACTCATATATCACATGTGTTTCTTGTTTTAGCATGTATAATCAAAAGTAAGCTCTTCATGAATAAAAGTTTAAAATATTTTTTTGCAAAATATTTATAGAAGGAAACTCTGCAAGGATCTGCTATCACAGATGTGAAGAGTGGGAAGAAATGTCCAGACACCATTAAAAGCATGAATGTGGACCTTTGGAAAGGTCTTTTCTTCCCTTTCTTCCTCCGGCCTTCCATCCTTCCTTCCTCTGGCTTGTAGTTGAACACATGTGGCTTCAAAGTGTCAGTCATTTCAAAAGCCTTTCTTCCAAGTACGCAGTAACAGCAGAAATTCTTAGGAGTATCAATAGGACTTTCTCAAGAACCCACATAGTTTTTAATCTCTGGGGCCTGGAGTGGAGGAAGCAGAAATTCTCTGATAGCCATTAGCTGCTACAGTGGCATCCCCTTGGTATATCTAAGCCAACAGCAGGACAGAAAGGAATTCATCTTTAACCTTTGGGGATTATGTGGGTTGTAAGAGGTTTGAAGGTTCCACTTCATACTTCCGTTGCTTTACTGAGCACTACAAGGTAGCCGTGTGTGCTGTGGGCTGGGGATACACAGGGCAGTAAACATCTGGGCCGGCCCTGGGGAACTGATAATATAGCTAGAAGGGAGACGTGCTGTGATCCTCTGTTTGCCTCTGCCCACACCATAGGCTCCTTGTCAGCTGGGGATTCTATCTTTTTCCTGTGAATGCATTGTTTCTGTCTCTCGTGGGGCCTGTCCGCAGAAGGCTTGCAGTAAACGGATCTGATCAAAACAGCTAACTGGAGTGAGTTAGGCAGAGAAGCTAAGAGTCGATTTTGGAGTGTAAAACACTTGTTTTGTAGAAAGCCTGCGGCTGTTTTTCAGTGCCATTCGTTTTAACCTAACACACACACCCTACCTGTTTCTCTCTCTGCTTAGCCACAGATGGTACAACGTCTAGTGGAAATTCTTCCTCTTGTTCCTCCTGAATTCATGTAGCACTCCATTCATTCCTGGGGCACTTGGTTCCCTGCTAGGTGACATAACGAGACACACTCCCTCTACCCACATCCCTGGTCATAGTGTAATTCCTGAGTCTAATGAAAGATGGCGGGTGGGTCATGGAGATGGGACATCAAGAGTGGCTGTGAATTCACATACTTGTGGACTATAAGGAATAACATTGGGAGAAAGAGAGGAGAAGTGAGTTGGGGGATATCAGAGGGGGAGACAAACCATGAGAGACTGTGGACTCTGAGAAACAAATTGAGGGTTTTGGAGGGGAGGAAGGTAGGAGGTTGGGTGAGCCTTGTGGTGGCTATTAAGGAGGGCATGTATTACATGGAGCACTGGGTGTGGTGCATAAACAGTGAATTTTGGAACACAAAAAAATATATAATTAAAATAAAGAGTGGCTGTGGAAATGCAGTCAGGATTAGGAATGAACTGAGAGCTAACAGGTGTTTTTGAGAGCAATATTTAACTTCATTGTACACTTAGCAGCTCCTTCAAAACGACAGTGGTGGGCTGATAAATAAAATGGCACCTGAAGGAAGTGGACATGTTGGTTCTCAAAAACAGAGACTTTATTTCTTTGTTTCTTTGTTTGTTTGTTTTTTAAGGAAGGAAGAATTGCAAGGAAACCTGTCTGTCTCAGCTGGGGTTCATTGTGGGGGAACAACATCTCCCCTAAGAATCTGTGATCATGGATCTGCCTTCTCCCCGGTTGGTGTTCCAATATATACTACTTCTTCAGTTTGGAAAAACTTCTGTCCGAGTAATTTATTTGGTCATTTACTTATAGGAGTTCGTGGTTGCTAATATTACCAGAACCTCTGGCAGAGGTAAATGCAAATCCAGGATGCTTCCTTGGAAGCAGATAAAGCCTCATCAAACCTAAAAGGAGTCCAAACTTTCAAAACATATGTAAATGTCTATGGAAATCATAAATCGGAATGATTTACATAGAAGGAAATAAACATGTTAAAGATGTTTAAAGGAATAAAGATGGGAAAAAACCTGAGTCAAGAACAAGAAACATTGAGAGGTCTAGATGGACTTGAATAAAAACTGAGAGAACTTCTATTAATTAAGCATATAATTATGGAAGTAAAAACACAGTGGATCAATTCAATCGCAGGTTTGATATAATTAATGGAAGATTAAAGAACTAGAAAATGGATCTGAGAAAATTATCTAGAATGCAGCCCAGGGCAAAAAGACGGAAAGTCAGAAGTTGGAAATATGTAGATAGAATTATAAGGTCTAACACTCTATCCAGTTAAGAGCACTAGAAGAAGGGGAGATGAAGAATGGGGGCGAAGTAATGTCCAAAGAGCAATTTTCAAGGTTGATGAAGCATATATATTCACAGAATCAAGGAGAGTCAATCACTCCCAAAGAGATTAAGCCAAAAGAAATCCATACCAGCTATATCACAGTGCAACTGTCTAAAAACCCAAAACTAAGATCAGAAGAACATGTAAGGGAAAAGGCAACACACCAAGCTCAGTAATTAGATTGATAGCAAACCTCTCAGGAGTAAAATTGGACTCCAGAAGATTGTGAGATAGCATCCATGAGGTAAATGATTGTTATTCTAGAATTGGGTGCCCAGATAAACCAGCATTATAGAATGAGGGTAATGGTAACCAAATACTTGATTGAACAGACCTATAGGAAATGATGACTAACATAATAAAATAAAATTTAAAAAAAGGAAAGAAAAGTGTGTTTTTACCCCCATTATTTTTTTATGATTATTTATTTATATACTTATTTATTTTACTTGAGAGAGAGAGAGTGCGCACGAGAAGAGAGGAAGGAAGAGCAGAGGGAGAGGGAGAGGGAGAAGCAGAAGTAGTCTCCCACTGAACAAGGAGCCAGACACAGGGCTCCATCCCCGGACCAGGAGATCATGACCTGAGCCCAAGGCAGATGCTTAACTGACTGAGCCACCCAGGTGTTCCTTATCCACATTATTTTATGCCTGGCATTACCTGAGGCATATTTCAATCATTGAGCAAAATGGTACATTGGCATTTTTTGTTTGTTTGTTTGTTTTAATCAAAAGCTTTCATCTGATCTGGGTTAAACACAGTAACAATCACTTCCTGTTTCCCAAAGGGCAAGTCCCTGGACCTTGGTGCTGACATCGTTCTGATGGAGCATAATGTTTATCACCTTTGTTTTACCTACTAACAAATGGTTAAATTTCTTTGGCCATTACAGAATGTATTTTCAGGTGCCAGTTTGTTAACTTTAAAATATTTAATATTTAATTTAATTTAAATTAATTTAAAATAATTTATTTAAATAATATTTATTAATACTTATGATAATATTTAATATTTATCATATTTATGATTATCAAATATTAAATGTTAACTCATCAATATTTTATTTATTCTATTTATATTTTAATATATGATATATAATTATATATGGTTTATATTTATAAATTGATATTTATATAACTAAAATAGTAATATTTAATAAATAATATTTGACACTAATACTTATTTAAATAAATAAAAT
Organism: Mustela erminea; assembly: GCF_009829155.1. Lineage (NCBI taxonomy): Eukaryota > Metazoa > Chordata > Mammalia > Carnivora > Mustelidae > Mustela > Mustela erminea. Next base: position 41,620,383 of record NC_045615.1, on the reverse strand, counting down.
ATTAGAAGCAAGTTGAAATAAATAAATTGTTTTCCTATTTGAGGCTTAATAAGATCTAGTATACCAAAAGGCACACAGTGAATTTTAAATTCCTTTTCACAGAACTGTGATATTTCATTTAAAAAAAAGGGTGGAATACTTTGTTGTAGTTGTTACTTGAATGATTTAGAAATGCAATATGAAGTTGATTGATTAAACTGGTAATGGTTGGTGTAATAACTTCTGTACCTTTATGTTAAAACCTCCAGGGTTTATACTCAATACTTGGGAATCCTTCAAAATCAGGGTAATCAGAAAAGTCTTTATAGCTTGAGGACTCTTCTGCATGATTGGGGACTATTTTGCCTATGTTAATTTTTCTATATAGTCATTTTTTCCCCCTAACATTGGATGGATTAACCTTTTGCTGGTCAGATTCCCAACTTTTTGGGTAACTCTATTTAATGTCTTAGGAAATTGAGGTTGTTTGTTGTAACATAGTCTCAAGTCCCATCAGGCTTCTCAAGTGTAGTGAAGCCTCTCCTTGCATATGGAGAGAGAATGATGATAATTGTGTTATATAGACAAAAGGAAGATCCACATTTAATGCTTCTTAGATTCCCCCATTCACCTGTTCAGAATAAACCAAGTGCACAACTTTGCCTTAATGAAGTTGTGCTCTGTATCAGGTCCACACTCTGCCATGAGGCTGCTTCTAAAGCCAGATCCCTTCATACTGATCCTCAAATCCATGTCCCCTTTGGGGCTGAGCTCTTCCTGCCCCCCAGCAGACTCCACCTTCCCTCCCTTTTCAAATCAGTTTCTCTCTTATTGCCCAGCTCTTACTGAAATTGACCTATGTTTTTCCTCTTTGCCTCCTCCCAAACATGAAGTGGTGTCCTTTGATATCTTGGTTTTGTTAGTATTTTGAGCAAATTGTATCCTATGGGTGCTCAAGAAATTTCCAGTATTTGTCATTATCTCTTACTACTTTTGTGACTTCAGGATTTTACATGATCTCTGAGCATCTGCTTTTCTTTTCTTTGTATCCATATAGGTTATTATGAGGGTTAAATAAGAGAATGCAGGGGAAACGCTTGGTACAGTGTCTAGGAGGCCCCAGCAAACATGTTACTTGAGATAAGATGAATATTAGGAGAGGGAATGTTCAGGGAGCTTCCAAGATTTATAGCTGGGGGCCCTTACCTGTGCTGAAGGGGACAATAACGGTCTTCCAGAGGAAGTGACATTTAAAGTTGAGATCTTCAGGGTGAATATAATTTGTGTTCTGGAAAAAAGCAAAGGTGCCAAGTAGAAGAAACTACAGCATGTATTCCAGGGCCTGAAGGCATATTCCTGAAGGAATGCAGGAACCAGAAGTCCCAAATAGTGGGATGGAGAGAAAGGGTTGGAGGATGATAAAAGGTGAGCCTTGGAGAGGTAGACGGGAGCCAGAGGGCAGAGGACTCAGAAGGTCGTGGTTAGGATTTTATACTTTACCTGACCACATATTAAAAAAAAAAAATGCTAAAGAAAGGCAAAAGAAAGGAAATGACATGATCAATGTAAGTTCTAAAGAGATCAATCTCTGGGCACCAGGGTGGCTCAGTCCTTTGGGTGTGTGACTCTTGGTTTCCACTCGGGTCATGATCTCATGGGTTGTGAGGTTGAGCCTTACTCAGGCCCTGAGATCAGTGGGAAGTCTGCAGGAGATTCTCTCCTTTTGCCCCTCCTCCTTATACCTCGCCCCCTGCCAAATAATTAAGTCTTAGAAAAAACAAGAGAGAAAGACCATTCTCCCCTGATAAGAAAGACCTGTTGCTCCCTCTCCTTTAGCTCTAGCAAGAAGTTCAAAATGCATGTAACACACTGCAGTCCACATGTGGAAACCCTCATCCCAGCCCTGCCCATTAATTGCAATAAAAATCCAAGCCAGTCTCCTTTCCCCACTCTCTCAAGCCATTTTTGGACCAGACTGAGAACCTTCCTGCTCATCCAGAAAGCCTCATTATGTGAGCAGTAAACTTTTTTGTATGCTCTTGGTGTGTGTGGGGGGCATCAAAATCAATCTCCACATCTGAACCAGATTCAGATGGTGGGGTCAGCATTGTTTGTCATGCCTTCTATGGTAACCACCATGATATGGATTATAAACATAAAAACCTTAACATATATACCACAAATGAAAATGAGATGATACTATGAATACCTGATTTTTTGAAATAATGTACTTTGAACAATGATGTCATTAAATTTTTCTCACAATATCATTTTCAATGGCAGCATGTTATACTAGTATATTGTGCAAATGATCAAGCCAACTTTCAAATAACATATATGTTGGTTCCAATGTTTTTACTATGTATTTATTTTTTGCTATGTCAGTTTTTAAAGATTTATTTATTTATTTGAGAGAGAGTTACAGCAAGAGAGCGGGGGGAGGGGCAGAGGGCGAGGGAGTGGGAGGGACCCAAGCGGACTCTGTACTGAGTGCAGAGCCCAACACGGCTTGATCCCACATCCCCAAGATCATGACCTGAACCAAAACAAAGAGTTGGTTGCTTAACTGACTATGCCACCCAGGTGTCCCCCTTCTTTAAATTATGTTAAATAAGCTACAGTAGCTATCCTTATATCTAAAACTTAGTTCAGTTTTTTGGTTGTGTCTTTAAGATAAATTCTTCTAGCTTTAAGTATTAATGAATCATAAGCACACTCAGCTCATTAGAGTAACATTCATGGAGCACCTGCCATGTGTCGTTTTTGGGAATCCTAAATACAAAAGACACTAAAATTGCTTTCAGAGACGTACTATTTATAATAAGGGATTTGGAAGAATATTTGTAGGTTAAAAACTGAATTATTTATTTATTTATTTACTTACTTATTTTTTTGAAGACCGCTTCTTCACGTATACCAAATTTTGTGTGTTTGCCACCGGGTGGCACTAATACATTTCTATTGAATTGTGTTGTGTTAATGAGATGTTTCTTCTATGTTGACTTATTTCTTTGGTGAATTATAACTGGAAAAATATTTAGGTTTAGTTTGACATTTGAAAAATTGAATTACATTAAAAAAATACACAAGACAGGATTTCTACATTCTTTCATAACAGCAGAGCTTCACAGGTGATTTTTTTTAAAAAAAACCCAAAATCAAAAAACACAAACACACATATATATATACATATGTATAAATTCTTATAAATATTATAAACATATGTAATATTTAGGTTCTTAAAAATCCTGTCTTGTGGTTTTTAATGTAAACTAATTTTCTAAATACATGTGTGTGTCTTCCTGTGTGTGCAAACAGAAAGTGAAATACACTTTGCAGTGTTGGGTTTATTATCTGATATTGTGTCTAACAGAAATTTTAGTTTTTATATTTTAAATTAGGCATCCTCGGGGTGCCTGGGTGGCTCAGTGGGTTAAACATCTGCCTCCGGCTCTGGTCATGATCCCAGGGTCCTGGGATCGAACCCTACATCAAGCACTCTGATCCGAGGAGGAGGAGCCTGCTTCTTCCTCTCCCTGCTTGTGCGCTCTCTCTCTCTGTCAAATAAATAAATGAAATCTTTAAAACATAAATAAACAAATTAGGCATCCTCAATAGTCCGTTTCTTCTCTCCCCGCAGCAGGGAAATCTTAGGGGCAGGGAACTTTTATAAAGTATATTCTATTATCTACTCCTGCTTCTTGCCATCCCAATCATTCTGAGTGCGCCTAGCGGGTGTTACCTCCCCTCCTTCATAATTAGTCCTCTAGTGGACTTTTATTGATGACAGTTACACTTACATAATTAATTATTATGCCTTCCTGGTAAAATGACTTCTGTGTCATTATGAAATGACCTTTTTTATCCCTGGTGGTAGTTTTTGCTCTGATCTTTTCTGTCTGATGCTACAGTAGCCATGCCAACTGTCTTTTGAGTCTTCCTTTTTAAATATAATCTGACAATCTATGCCTTTTAATTAAAGTATTTAGACCACTTACTTTAATATGATTATTGATACAGTTAGCTTTAAACCTGTCATCTTGCTATTTGTTTCCTATTTGTCTTATCTAACTCTTTGCTCCCATTTTTCTCTTTTTCTGCCTTATGTGAAATCACGGTTTTTTCTTTTTTTAATGATTCCATTATGTCTCAGTGGTTGGGTTATTAGCTATAACTCTTTTTTTTAATTTTATTTTTTATCTTAGTGGTGGCTTTAGCACTTTTATACGTGTTTAACTTAGCAGTCTAGAGGTGCCTGGTGGCTCAGTTGGTTAACCTGATTTTTTGCGTGCCTGATTTTTTGGGCTCATGTCATGATCCCAGGGCCTAGGATGGCCCCATGTTGGGCTTCTTGCTCAGCGGGTAGCCTGTTTCTCCCTCTCCCTCTGCAGTGCCCCCTGCTGTGCTGCCTCTCTCTCTGTGTCAAAAAAATAAATAAAATCTTAAAAAAAAAACCAAACTTAGCAGTCCACTTTCAAGTGAGATTATACTACTTCCCGTAGAGTATAAGAAATTTACAATCATATGCTTCCATTTCTTCCCTTCTATCTTTTGTGCTTTTTTAAACATTTTACTTCTATATATATTATAAATGCAACAATACGTAACTTTTTATTTAGTTTTGTTATTATTTATTATTTATATTTTATTGGCATTATAATAATAAATTACTTTTTAAAGTACTTTAAATGTTAAGAAAAAAATCTTGTATAATTATCCATGCAGTTAATATTTCTGGTACTCTTTAGTCTTTTGTGTTTATTAGTGTTCCCACTAGTATAATTTTCTTTCTTGCCCAAGACACTTCTTTAACATTTAGAGTGTTATAATACAGGTCTGCTGGTGATGAATTCTTTCACTTTTGTTATGTCTGAGGAAAGTCTTTATTTCACCAGTGTTTTTGAAAGGTATTTTTCCCTGAGTATAGAATTCTAGGTTGACAGGTTATTTTTCTTTCTTCCTTATCTTTGTATCTTTACAGATGTCATGTTTTCTTGTCTACTCCTTTTTTTAAAAAGATTTTATTTATTTTGAGAGAGAGAGCAAGCACAGAGGGAGAGCAGGAAGCAGACTCCCCAAAGAGCAAGGAGACTGATGAGGGGCTAGATCCCAAGACTCTGAGATCATGACCCAAGCCTAAGGCAGATGCTTAACTGCCTAAGCCACCCAGGCACCCCAGCTCCTTTGTCTGCTTTTAAGATTTTCTCTTTACCATTGGTTTTGAGTAATTATATTACAATGTGCCTTTTCTTCATGTTTCTTCTCCTTGGTGTTTGTGATCTTCTTGCAGCTGTGAATTTATAGTCTTGTCACACTTGAAAATATTTTTAACCTTTATTTCTTCAAATACTTTCCATGACCCTCTCCCTTTAGTGGGACTCCAATTATATATACATTATGTCACTTAGTTTTTCAGAAGCTCACTGATGGTGTCTTCATTTTAAAAATTCTTTTTCTATTACATTTTTGGATAGTTTCTATTGCTAGGTCTTAACGTTAACTAATCTTTTCTGCATTATTTATGTTGTGTTTTATTCATCTCAGGCTTGTAGTTTTCTTTAGAAGTACAAATTCAGATCATTTTTGTGTTTGGGCTTGAGATCTGTTTTTTGTGTTTTTTGGCATATGGAATACAGTTATAGTAATGGTTTCAGTGTCTTTGTTTGCTAATTTTAACATCTGTGTCTGATGTAGGTGTATTTTAATGGACAGATTTTTCTCTCAATATGGATCATCTTCTCCTGATTTTTTGCATGCCTGGTAATTTTGGATTGGATGTCTGACATTGTAAACTTACTTTGATGGTTGCTGGATATTTTTGTACTCCTGTAAATAATTTTATTATAATATGGTAAGTTACTTTGAAATCGTGTAATCCTTTTTGGTCTTGCTTTCTAGAGCAACATCTCGTCTAGGCCCAATTATTTCCTACTATTGAGGCAAGTCTTTCTGAATACTCTACCGATTTTTCCTATGATTAATATGATTTTTCCAGACTGCTAATGAGAACAATCACTATTGCCGCACTACGTAGCCTTTTCAGATTCATGCGTGACTGGTTCTCAGCTGAGTGCTCAAGAGAGGCCCTATGCAGAGATCTGGAGTTCTCTGTCTGTACAGATTTTTCAGATTTCAACTCGGAATCTGACAGGCTTCCCTGGCAATGTGTGTAGCCTGGAAACTCAGTCATAGTCTCATCTCATTTGTTTTACATCTCATAGGGAGCACTATTCTTCATTGCCTGATGTCTAGTGTCTTGAATACTATAGTTTCATATTTTTTGTCTGCTTTTTTGTTTTTTTTTTTTGTTGTTGTTGTTGTTGTTTCATGTTGTAGTATAAATTGGGTCCAGGTTATTCCATCTTGTCCAAAGAAGAATTCCTACTTCCAAGTTTTTAAGAGAGGTTTTTGTTTTTTTCTTTGTATAATTTTTTATTTGAATCTATGCAGTGATCTTGAATTGTACTTTAGATTAAGTAGGGAATCAATTACTTTATCTCAAACACATACTATGTGAAGATTCTACCTATAAATGGATGCACTATAAAATAAGTAATTAATTTTTGTAGGTTTTTTCCCCTCATAGTTTGGTTGGAAAATTAATGGCTTTGAATTATTAGTGTCTGGAAGGTAAGTCTAATAATAATACTAGTAATAATTTTACTCTTTAACTACACGATAGTAAAATTTACTTAAGCTTTTCAGAAATTAAGATATATGTGTCTGGTAGGTCATCTTAAATTTTAAATGAAACATAATTGCATTTCTTTTGTTTTTTTTTTTAGACATTTTATTTATTTTATTTTATTTATTTGACACAGAGAAAGAAAAAGCACAAGCAGGGGGGAAGCAGCAGGCAGAGGGAGAAGCAGGCTGTCTGCTGAGCAAGGAGCCTGATGTGGGGCTTGATCCCAGGATGCCAGGATCATGATTTGAGCTGAAGGCAGACACTTAACCAACTGAGCCACTTAGGTACACCAATTGCATTTCTTTAATAGTGCAGAGTTTTAAAGCTAAAGAAATATGTCCTATACAAAGATTCAAGACATTTTATGAAACAAAGTAACCATCATTTGTTGAATGCCTACTATGTGATAGGCACTTCACAATTTTTTTTTTTAAATTCTACCATTTGTTTATTAGGCAGAGGTTGTTGTTTGCATTTGAGAGATGAGGAAATTGATATACAAAGGGTTACATAATTTGCCCAAAGTTACAGTGTGAGTTAAATATTCACACAAGCTGGATTCACACAAGCTAAACACCTAAAACTCAAAGCATTTTATTATCCCATATTGATCACAGCTCTTAACTTCATAAAGAGCTTCAGATCTTCTAGATTCTTGAAGAGTGAGTTTTAGGTAATAGATTTATTGATAACTTTTAGTCCATTAGCTTATCAAATAGGATAGTCATACTTTACAAATTTTCTCTCCTATTCTATAAATAACGTAATGACAACTTCATGTCACACTTCACATCTGATAATAACCTACCGTTGAAGCACTTTGCAATTTTCATGGTGCTTTTACACATGTTTTTATCTCAGTCTTTTCTCACAACCGCACTGGATAATGCATTAACCCCATTTTGCTTAAAGCTTATCATTTGGCCTACATTCCTGTGATTCTTAAAGATTTTATTTATATGTTTATTTATTTGACACAGAGAGAGAGAAAGAGAGAGAGAGAGAGAGCGCACAAGCGGGGGAAGCAGTGGAGGGAAAGGAAGAAGCTGGCTTCCTGCTGAGCAAGGGACTCGACCCCAGGACCCTGGAATCATGACCTGAGCCAAAGGCAGAGCTTAACCGACTGAGACATTGAAGTGCCCCTCCCATGATTCTTAGACCCGTATTTTTTTTTTTTCTGTTATTCCAAGCTAGCCTTTCTGCATCATTGGCTTACTTTATTAAAACAAACAAAACCAAAATGGCATCCATGTAAAGTCATCAAGTTTTTTTCCCCCACTTTTATGATAATACTTCTGAAAAATAAAGTTTGATTTTATATTTGGGTGGGTATTGAAAATTTTGCTTACCATAGTAATTGTCATTTTTGTTTTTTTACAGGCCGCCTCACTGAATGGGGTGCTCAGAGTAGTGATGAAAAATTCATAGATTAACACCTGATGCCAGACTGGTAGGAAAGTCTATATAGCATGGCATATAGTAGCTATGTTCTAGAAATTTTATTATGTGTTTAATGAACTGTACTTCATTATTGTTCTTTTTAAAATTTATATTGTTTCTTTATTTTCATTATGTACTGTTTTTATATTATGAGACACAAAATTTATGTCCTTGCCATCATTATCTTATTACGATCCAGAGCTAAGTTTCAGGAGAATTCTTTATGGCACCTTAAAAATTGTACTTCCATAAGAAAATGTACAATATTTAATATTCCTATTTTCATGGTCTCTGATTTATTATTAGGCTAAACTTTGTACCTGTTATGAGTTGTGTCCCCCGAAGATAGGTTCAAATTCTTAACCCCCAGGACCTTAGGATGTTACCTTATTTTGAGATAGGGTCTCTACAGAGATAATCAAGTTAAAATGATATCATGAGGGTGGGCCTAATTCAATAGGATTGGTGTTCTTATAAAAAAGGGTGGAAATTCGGACAGAGAGAAAGACATGCACAGAGGGAAGACAACATAAAGACACACAGAATAGCACATGAAGACAGGATTGCATCTACAAACCAAGGAACACCAAAGATTGCTGTCAAACTACCAGAAGCTACAAAAGGAGAGGAAGGATTCTCCCACTGAGCTCAAAGACAACATGGCCCTGCTTGTCTACACCTTGATTTCAAACTTCTAGCCTCTAGAACTGAGACAATAAATTTCTATTGCAAAATCTGAGCAAGTCACAGATTCTGGTACTTTGCTAGGTACAGTCCTAGGAAAATGCAATAGTACCTAAAATAGAAATAGAGTCCTTCTCTTTAAGAACTCAATGTACTAAATGTAGTGGAACCTTGGAATACCAGGACCACATTCCATCCGGGCTCTGTTGGGAGAAAGTTCTTGGTCTCGACTCCACGAAGCTCCTACAGCATGAGCCAGCTCACCAGTATGAAGCTTACAGAACATAGGCCTTTGTCTAGATGAGATTCTAGACCCTTCTCAAATTAGACAGTGGTCTTTCTAGCCTTGTTTCCCATTCTTTTTCTGATCCTTTTCCAGAGCCAGGCAGGTGCTACATATTCTTCTTTCTAACTTTTCCTTCTCCTCCTTGTCTGTCATATGGTACCAGATGAGTAAGAAGCAATAAGTACATGAGGGTTGTAGCACCAATGGGAAATATGTCCTCAGACTTTCGCTCTTACACTTTTGTATTTTCTCTCTCAGAATGACCATCTGCTTTTACAGTGGTTACTCTTACTTGGGAGCAGATGATTTATCCACATAGATTTGTTTTTATCTATAATTTTATTCTTACCTCAAAATTCATCAGCCTCTGGGGCGCCTGCGTGGCTCAGTGAGTTAAGCCGCTGCCTTCGGCTCAGGTCATGATCTCGGGGTCACGGGATTGAGTCCCGCATCGGGCTCTCTGCTCAGCAGGGAGCCTGCTTCCTCCTCTCTCTCTCTCTCTCTCTCTGCCTCTCTGCCTACTTGTGATCTCTGTCTGTCAAATAAATAAATAAAACCTTTAAAAAAATTTATAAAAAAGTAAAAATATAAAAAAAATTCATCAGCCTCTATTTAAGACTTGTATATATTTTTTTAAAGATTTTATTTATTTGCCCGAGAGAGAGAGAGCACAAACAGAGGAAATGAAAAGCAGAGGGAGAGAAAGAAGCAGGCTCCTTCTGAGCAGAGAGCCCAATGTGGGACTCAATCCCAGGACCCTGGGACCATGACCTGAGCTGAAGGCAGAGGCTTAACCTTCTGAGCCACCCAGGCACCCAAGACTTGTGTATTTTTGATGATGATGTGGTCAGTCTCCCACTGACTTAGACTCAGGTGATCTTGGTTCTCTTCCATGTCTCCCTTATCTCAGCAATAACCAACAAAGTCAGTTTTCACTCCATAATATCCTTAATCTGCTTCATTTTGTGTTCATCCAAATTTGCTAGTTTTCTTCTGTAGATTCTGAGGACTCATAGAATCTTCTCTGGATTCTGAAGACTATGTGAATTATGAAGTCTTGTAGTTGGTTTCCTTGCCTCTTGTTTCCAGTATAACAGCTTTGCAACTATAAAACAGATAGTTAATATGCCAGAAATCTGACCTCCTAGATTTTATCATCTTGCTCTTATCTGTTCAACCAGATAGTAAACTCTTTGAGGGCATGGATCTTCGCATTTGTACAAGTTTATTGGATATATCCCTTAGCCCAGAATAGCAATTAAAAAGCATAAACTCTCGAGACATTGCCTGGAATCCTGGTTCTACCACTTACCAGCTCTGTGAGTTGGGACAAGTTATTCAACCTCTATGTTCCTCAGTTTCACTCATCTGTAGAGTAAGGAAAATGGGGCTATTACAGAAGGGGAGTGAATAAAGCACTTAGAACAGTATGAAAAAATACAGTAATTTTTAAATAAAATGTTCATTATCTTATTGTTTTATACTTCAGTGTTTATCATCTATTTGGAGACTAATGAAAGATAAATTGTGTTAACACAAGAGTAGAAGCATGCTCTGATTTTATTTGAACATGTGTTGCACCTCTCTGTTATAGTAATGTAGTTCTGAGTCTTGTTGAGTTCCTTGAGTATAAAATAAGGGTAATAATACCCTTCGAGTAGGTATTATTGTTTGTTGTAAAGATTACTATAACTAGGTTGCTGTTGGTAAGGGCTGAATCCAGTGCCTGACACACAGTAAACACATAAGTGAATGGTACTCAGGAGACACAGTAATAACGGTAGTATTAATAGCAGTGAGGCAGCAGTAGCAGTGATGCTAGTGTTAGTAATAATAGTAATAATGGTAGTAACATAGGTAGAAGTAGCATTTCATTTAGTTTTTTGTGTGCATGGAACATATCAGCAGTTGAAAATAGCTTGGGGGTATGTGAGGGAAAGACTTAAAGTTTTCCTTGACAGTCTGAGAGAGGTGATAGTTGAGGTCTTGGGAAAGGATGAGGTGGCTTGGAGTGGGAAGAGAACCGCCACAGGACAATCAGGGAATCTCAGGAAGGTGAGATGAAAGTTGAGAAGAGTGGAGAGAGTGTTCAGATTCTTACCCATCTAAGCCAGAGATACTGGGAGGAAGAAGATAACTTCTAAGATGGAAAGCTGTGATTAGAGAGTGTCAAATAATGGTCAAGGAAGACACTGATCTGCCCTACTCCCCCCACTATAGTCATTTCTCAACCATTTTCTCCTCTCTCCACTCAGAATTTCTTTCCTTTCTTTTTTTTTTTTTTTAAGATTTTATTTATTTGAGAGAGAGAGAGAAAGAGAGTATCTGTCACGCACGTGTGCGCACACACACACACAGGCACAAGTGTTGGAGGGAGGAGTAGAGGGAGAGGCAAATTCTTCACTGAGCAGGGATCCAGATGCTGGGATCTATCCCCGAACCCTGGGATCATGACCTGAGCCCAAGGCAGATGCTAACCAACCGAGCCACCCAGGTGCCCTACCTTTCCTTCTTTAACAGCTAAAAAAGTTAATTTCATTAGATACATATATATGTCTAACATGTATATATTTTAATGCTGTGAATAAAAGCTGTGGTCCATTAAAACCAGTTGACAATACATCATGAAGAGAATATGCACATGCTGGAGAGAAACAAATATGCTTTTCATTTGAAGGAGCAAAGTGCAGACTGCAGGTTATATTGTGAAGCTGAGGACATGCATTTGACGGGAAAGAGTGGAATACACCTTTACTCAATATATTTGGAATACTTTGTTGAACTCTAGTATGTTTCAATATGTTAGAGAAAGAAAATTTTTTTAATTGGTGAGCCCAGAAGTTATGTTCTAAATTTCGTATATATTTGAACATATATACATATGTTCACTGTTGCTTTCTGTGAAAATTATATTATTATAATTATAATAATTATTATATTCTTCTAAGCATTTTTAAAATATGAAGATTTTATCCAAAAGCAAATCTTAATTTTTGCTTCAGCAGTTCAGATAAAATTGACTAATGTCCATTTGGTTTAGATTTCTTTTCAATGAAATAGTCATTTTGTTCCAAATGACATATTTTTCTTGGCTTCCTGCTTATGGTATAAGCAGCCCGCAAGTGGTATACCTCAAACAACATTCTTAACCAACAAATTAAAAATCATACCTATTCAGTTACAGTAAGACTATATTTCTTTATTATTTTGATGTTTCTTTTTTCTGTCTCTGTGTACTGTTTTTAATTCTATTTATTTATTTATTTATTTATTTGAGAGAGAGCAAGCACAAGTCAGAGCAGCAGAGAAAGAGGGAGAAGCAGAAGGAGATGGAGAAGCAGGCTTCCCACTGTACAGAGAGCTGGATGCGGGACTCCATCCCAGGACCCTAGGATCATGACCGGAGCCAAAAGCAGATGGTTAACTGACTGAGCTACCCAGGCACCCCTGTGAACTATTTTTATATATGTGGTTTAAACAAATTATTCAATACAATGTAAATTGTACTTAAAATGATATGTAGAACAACAAAAACTGATCTACAGCCTCTTCTCTAAGACGAATCCCAAGGGTACTATCTTAGGCACTTTCCTTACAATTATTGTTACTGCCATTGAGCACGCACATGGCCTTTTAAAATTTATACTTTCTACTAATGATGCTTAAAAACACAGTGGTCATAATGCAATATAAAGTAGCTTCAATTAGTCTATTTATTCTTTTTCCCCTTCAGTCTTTAAAAAAATAATAATAAACTCCCAGTGAACCTTTACCCTGCAAATGACCTCATATGACATATTTGAACTTACAGTGAACTTTCACATGAACTTTCAGTCATCCTCTGAGAAATATAACAGATGGAAAATAGGCAGATTTTTCAAATATTTTCAGATGTAGCACTTTGACATGTTTAACAGAGACAACAAGGCCGACTATCTCCTTCCAGTGTTTACTTTGCTGACTTTATTGTACTGCAGGCAGTTTTGTTACATTATATGCCTGAATTAAGGGGTTCAGCTACATTTCTGTTTGACCAGCATCTTGATTTTTGAACCAGCACTTGTATATATTTTTAAAGACATAGCTAATTGGGTCGTAAAATATAACAAATTTTAAGAGAACTTTATGGAACTTATTGAAATAATATTGCTTCAGATCATTTAGATATGAGGGGCTTTTAAAGACCCATTTCAGATTTTAGAAAATGAATCAGCTATAACGTTTTTCACTTTGAATGGTTTGCAGCTAGAAATTCAGTTCAAAATGCAGAGGGTTTTTGAATGGTCATTTGGGAAAAGAGGACGGAAATTGTTTGAGCCCCAACTAGGGTTTACTATTGCTAGTGTATGAGGTAGGCTCTTCAGAGGTATAATCTTTGCAACTCTCTTCCCCAAGCAGTTATCTTACTTAGGTTGCACAAGAGGAAAGGGAGACAGAGAGGTTGAGCAACTTGCCTGAGAAGACAGCTAAACTGGGGAATTAAATCTGGGTCTCCCAGACTTCTGATTCCTTTCTCTTGTAATAAGTCCATGCTCCCAGGGACAAGATGTTTCGTTTGGTCAAATAAATGCTAAAGATAAAAGTGTGATAACACTGTCATATTTCTAGAATCTTTGTTTTGAGAATTTAAAGAGTTTCTTTGTATTTGTTGCATAATATTGTTAAATAGGTTAGTATGAAACTTTCAGAGTGCTCTCAGTGACATGAAGATAGTAACCAAGATTTTTGCTTCTCTTGAAAATTCTGTTGTTTGCAAAAAACTATACGTCTATTACATTTACCAAATAATGCAAGCATGTATGTTATTTATCCACTGATATGCATCTCCTTGCCTAGATCAATTCTTATTAACACCCACTTTATTCTCAGACCACAATTTCTTCAGCCAGAGTAGTGTTTTAGATGTTGTTTAGTTCAGAGAGAGATTATACTTAATGGACATAGATATGTATAAAATAGCACACAACTGCATTTATAACATCAAAATATGAATGGTATTAAGCTGTAATTAGGCCATCTTTCCTGAAACTTGGTGAGGCAAATAGAGATCTTTCCATTTCACAAGGATGTTCTCAGAAGCCTATAGTGATTTTGTTGGTGATGTGGTATAAATGAATAGCAAGTTAAAATAAGCTATTACTCATTTTAAAGGAATTTCTAATATTTGCCTTTCTTTAACTTTTTAGTCCATTTTAAAAAAACAGCTTTTTATTAAAAGTATTGAGCAGGTTTTGTATTAAAACAATTGATCCTGTTTTTCTTCTCAATTTTTAGGAATTGAATATGGAGCAGTGTGGATTCAAGGAGCAAAAGGTCTCTTTCTTCCTTTTACAGTTGACCTTTGAACACTGTTTAAACTGCCCTTGTTCACTTATACATGGATTCTTTTTTGATGAATACAGTACAATACTGTAAGCAGATGTTCTATGTCTTATAATTTTCTTAATAATATTTATCTTTATTTTGAGAATATATTAGACATGTAACATACAATATATGTTAATTGGCTGTATATGTTATTGGTAAGGCTTTCAGTCAACAGTAAGCTATTAGTAGTTTAGTTTTGGGGGAAGTTCTACATTTTTTTTTTTTTGAAGATTTTATTTATTTGTTTGACAGAGAGAGCACACAAGCCCAAGTAGGGGAAGCTGCAGAGGGAGAGGGTGAAGTAGGCTCCCCGCTGAGCAAGGAGCCTGATGCGGGACTGGATTCCAGGACCCCGGGATCATGACTGAACTAAAGGCAGATGCTTAATTATCTGAGCCACCCAGGTGCCCCTTATATAAACAATTAAAAGAATATAGAATATTGGGATGATATAAAAGTTGAATTAATAGCTGCAGACAGAACATTCTCACTCATGAGACTAGTATGCATCCTGTTCCCAAGCATCCTCAAAGCCATCTTAATCTGTGTCAGAAACTAGACATTTTATAGACCATATTCTTTGACCTTCTATAATACACTGAATTAATAACAAAACTTTCAGAGACAACAGAACCTCCAAAACTCTAGTATCTAAGAAATGTAAAAGTACTTGTATGTACGTGTAATTATTGTATCAAAGTGGAAATCTTCAATTTTAGACTGTTTAGAAAATAAGGGCATTGAAAGCTGTAACAAATCAAATGTTGTGGTTTGAAGCTAAAGCTATATTCAGGATGACTTGCTAGCTTTGCCCTAGCCCTTTAGCTGTAGCTGTTGTTGACACCTGAAACAGGTGACTGTGATCAAGAACAACAACAAAGGGAATGTTGGAATTGATCCACTGTAAATTCATGAATATTTTTTTTCTTTTCCTTCTCTTTTAATGATTTGGATTTTAGGAGGAAAAAAAATTTTCATTTGGTCCTTGAACACTTGCCAACCTCCCTTTTTTATCATGGAGATAGCCAGCAAGCAACAGGCCTAGGTCATTCCAGCCAAACAGTATTTGGCTGGAATCTGGTGATGATGCTTGTTTTCACTGTGTTTATTTATTTATAGATTTTTAATTGCTGAAGTATAGCTGACATACAGTGTTATATTAGCTTCAGGTGTACAACATAGTGATTCAGCGATTCTAGACATTACTCAGTGCTCACCACCATAAATGTGGTCACTGTACAACATTATTTCAACATTATGGACTACATTCCCCATGTTGTACTTTCATCTCTGTGAACATAACTGTAAATTTGTAACTCTTTGTCCCATTTACTTTTTTAAAAAATCATATCCTTTGCTGTAGAACTCATATTTAAAGATGCTAGTTTGGAAAATTATAGTGAGGTTCACCTTCAAATTTTAGAATTTGAAGAAACATATGAAACATAAGCTGAAATAAATATAAATAGAATAAGTAAAATATAAGATTTCTTATTCCAATGTTAAAGAATAGGTTGGAATATTCTTAATCACTTACATATGAATGTATTTATATTAAAGACCCATCTAGCTAAGTTGTAATGGGTTATAAATTTTGGGTCACTACTATTTGATAGTGTGTATTTAAAAGAAATAGTCAATAGTTCTAAAACATGCTTTTTATTTAATTTGAATTTTCTGTATGCCTGTGGCAAAACTCGCCGCAATTCCATTCCTTTCCTTTCTTGTTCCACCTTTAATATTTATGTTATGTTTAGGCTCTTGGGTATCACACATATGGTTTTCTTAAAATGTTTTTAGAGGGCTATGACTATTTACATTTTTAACTTTTAACTACTTAACATATATTGTTCTTCAGCAGTAAAACCAAATAATATTTTGTCCATTCTTGCTGGAAAATTTCTAGTTATTTCCTAGAAAAGGAATCAGGGATTTAGAGTTATTTTAAAAAATCAACACAGGGGTGCCTGGATGGCTCAGTCAGTTAAGCATTTGGCTCTTTTTTTTTAAGATTATATTTATTTATTTGAGGGAGTGAGAGAGCATAAGCAGGGGAGGGAAAGGGAGAAGCTGACTCCCCTGCTGAGCAGGGTGCTTGACACTAGACTTGACGCTGGGATTTGGACCTGACCTGAAGGAGATGCTTAACTGACTGAGCCACCCAGGCACCCTTAAGCATATGAGTCTTGATCTCAGCTCAGGTTTTGATCTAAGGGTCATGAGTTCAAGTCCTACATTGGGCTCTAATGGGGCATGGAGACTATATGAAAAGTAATAAATAAATAAATGAATAAATGTTGAACCACCTATGCATCCCTTGGGTAAGTCCCACCTGGTCATGGTGGATAATCTTTTCAACGTACTGTTGGACACTCTTAGCTAGGATCTTGTTGAGAATCTTGGCATCTATATTCATCAGGGATACTGGTCTGAAATTCTCCTTTTTGGTGGGGTCTTTGCCTGGTTTGGGGATCAGGATAATGCTGGCTTCATAAAAAGAGTCTGGAAGTTTTCCTTCTGTTTCTAATTTTTGGAAACAGCTTCAGGAGAATAGGTATTATTTCTTCTTTGAAAGTTGGGTAGAATTCCTCAGGGAATCCGTCAGTTCCTGGGCTCTTGTTTGTTGGAAGGTTTTTGATCACTGCCTCAATCTTGTTAATACATATTGGTCTATTCAGGTTGTCAGTTTCTTCCTGATTCAGTTTTGGAAGTTTATAGGTTTCCAGGAATGCATCCATTTTGTGTAGGTTGCTTAACTTACTGGCATGTAACTGTTGATAATAATTTCTGATGATTGTTTCTATCTCCTCGGTATTAGTCGTGATCTCTCTCTTTTCATTCATAATTTTATTAATTTGGGTCCTTTCTCTTTTCTTTTGGATTAGTTTGGCCAATGATTTATCGATCTTACTGATTCTTTCAAAAAACCAGCTTCTAGTTTTGTTGATGTGTTCTGCTGTGTCCCTGGTTTCTATCTCATTGAGCTTTGCTCTAATCTTGATTATTTCCATTCTTGTATGTGGAGTTGGCTTAATTTGTTGTTGATTCTCCAGTACTTTAAGGTATAAAGAGAGCTGGTGTATTCTGGGTTTTTCAGTTTTTTTGAGGGAGGCTTGGATGGCTATGTATTTCCCCCTTAGGACCATCTTTGCCGTAACCCATAGGTTTTGTAACAAACTGTCTTCATTCTCATGGTTTCCATGAATTGTTTTAAGTTCTTTGATTTTCTGGTTGATCCAAACATTCTTAAGCAAGGTGGTCTTTAGCTTCCAGGTGTTTGAATTCCTTCCAGACTTTTTTTTTTTTTTTTGGTTGACTTCAGTTTCAAAGCATAGTGGTCTGTTCAACATTTGCAAATCTATCAATGTGATAGAACAAATCAATAAGAGAAGAGAGAGGAACCACATGGTCCTCTCAATTGATGCAGAAAAAGCATTTGACAAGATACCTCATCCGTTTCTGATTAAAACAATTCATAATATAGAGATAGAGGGAACATTCCTCAACTTCATGAAATCTATCTATGAAAAACCCACAGCGAATATCATCCTCAGTGGGGAAAAGCTGACAGCCTTCCCTTTGAGATCAGGAACATGACAAGGATGCCCACTCTTGCCACTCTTGTTCAACATAGTATTAGAAGTCCTAGCAACAGCAGTCAGACAACAAAGAGAAAGGTATTCAAATTGACAAAGAAGAAGTCAAACTCTCTCTCTTCACAGATGACATGATACTTTGTATGGAGAACCCAAAAGACTCTACCCCCAAACTACTAGAACTTATATAGCAATTCAGTAATGTGGCAGGATACAAAATCAACATACAGAAATCAGTTGCTTTCTTATATACTAACAGTGAAAATATAGAAAGTGAAGTTAGAGAATCGATTCCATTTACTATAGCACCAAGAACCATAAGATACCTGGGAATGTACCTAACCAAAGAGGTAAAGGATCTGTACTCAAGGAACTACAGAACACTCATGAAAGAAATTAAAGAAGACACAAAAAGATGGAACACCATTCCATGCTCATGGATTGGAAGAATAAAAATTGTTAAAATGTCTATACTGCCTAGAGCAACCTATACTTCTAATGCCATTCCAATCAAAATTCTGCCAGCATTTTTCAAAGAGCTGGAGCAAACAATCCTAAAATTTGTATGGAACCATAAGAGACCCCGAATTGCTAAGGAAATGTTGAAAAAGAAAAACAAAACTGGGGGCATCACATTGCCTGATTTCAAGCTTTACTACAAAGCTGTGATCACCAAGACAGCATGGTACTGGCACAAAAACAGACACATAAACCAGTGGAACAGAGTAGAAAGCCTAGATATGGACCCTCAACTTTTTTTTTTTTTTTTTTTGGACCCTCAACTTTATGGTCAAATAATCTTTGACAAAGCAGGAAAAAATATACAGTGGAAAAGAGATAGTCTCTTCAATAAATGGTGCTGGAAAAATTGGACAGCTATGTGTAGAAGAATGAAACTCAACCATTCTCTTATACCATCCACAAAGATAAACTCGAAATGGATAAAAGACCTCAGTGTGAGTCAGGAATCATCAGAATCCTAGAGGAAAACATAGGCAGTAACCTCTCTGACATCGGCCACAGCAACTTCTTTCAAGATATGTCTCCAAAGGCAAAGGAAACAAAAGCAGAAATGAACTTTTGGGACTTCATCAAGATCAAAAGTTTCTGGACAGCAAAGGAAACAGTCAACAAAGCAAAGAGGCAACCCAAGGAATGGAAGAAGATATTCGCAAATGACAGTACAGACAAAGGGCTGATACCCAAGATCTATAAAGAACTCCTCAAACTCAACACACACAAAACAGATAATCCCGTCAAAAAATGGGCAGAAGACATGAACAGACACTTCTCCAAAGGAGACATACAAATAGCTAATAGACACATGAAAAAATGTTCATCATCACTAGCCATCAGGGAGATTCAAATCAAAACCACACTGAGATACCACCTCACACCAGTTAGAATGGCCAAAATCAACAAGACAGTAAACAGCATGTGTTGGAGAGGATGTGGAGAAAGGGGAACCCTTTTATACTGTTGGTGGGAATGCAAGTTGGTGCAGCCACTTTGGAGAGCAGTGTGGAGATTCCTTAAGAAATTAAAAATAGAGCTACCCTATGATCCTGCAATTGCATTATTGGGTATTTACCCCAAAGATACAGATGTAGTGAAAAGAAGGGCCATCTGTATCCCAGTGTTCATAGCAGCAATGGCCACAGTCACCAAACTGTAGAAAGAACCAAGATGCCCTTCAACAGACGAATGGATAAGGAAGATGTGGTCCATATATACAATGGAGTATTATGTCTCCATCAGAAAGGATGAATACCCAAC
Source organism: Mustela erminea (assembly GCF_009829155.1). Lineage (NCBI taxonomy): Eukaryota > Metazoa > Chordata > Mammalia > Carnivora > Mustelidae > Mustela > Mustela erminea. The sequence continues at coordinate 41,600,567 of NC_045615.1, read as the reverse complement.
TTTGTATCAACATGGATGGGACTGGAAGAGATTATGCTGTGTGAAATAAGTCAAGCAGAGACAGTCAATTATCATATGGTTTCACTTATTTTTGGAGCATAAGGAATAACACAGAGGACATTGGGAGATGGAGAGGAGAAGTGATTTGGGAGAAATCAGAGGGGGAGATGAACCATGAGAGTCTGTGAACTCTGAGAAACAAACTGAGGGGATTGGAGGGGAGGGGGCTGGGAGATTGGGTGAGCCTGGTAGTGGCTATTAAGGAGGGCACGTATTGCATGGAGCACTGGATATGGCACATAAACAATGAATTCTGGAACACTGAAAAGAAATTTAAAAAATAAATTAAAAAATTTTAAAAAGGAATAAATAAGTGAATAAGTAAATAAAAATCAACATATAAAGTATGTCAAAATCTATTACAACCACACATTAAAAATCAATTTCATTGATTTAATTTAATTCAAGGCATTTTGAGATTATTTTTTAAAATGTGAATGACCACATTAAACAAAATGAAGTATGATCAATATCTCATTAAATTCTGGATTATTAATGTGACCTTATTTAGGTACTTTCTTTCCCTCTTCATATATTTAGTCCCAGCAACACTCTCATAGGTGTGCCTTATATATATTTTCTATTTACAAGTTTAATTCTTTGAATAATTTCTTAGGACATTTTACCTCTGAAAGTTACACTCACAAAGGTTTGACCATATTACTATTCTGGATTATTTGTAGATATTTTGGTACATAGTAATTGCTTTTACCTACTAAGCATTAATAAAAGATGGGAACGTGTTTGGGAAACAATGGCAATGTAGGAAGTATGTACCAGGCACTGTTCCAAGTGCTCTGCTTGGGTTTTCATTCAGTCCTCATCACAACCCTTTTAGGTAGATCTATTAGTATTTCTATTTTGTAAGTGAGGAAACTGAGACACAGAGAGGTGGAATAATTTGTCTGCAGGCACACAGCCAAGGAGGGGCAGGGCCAGATTCTGAACTCCCTACAGCCCAGTTCTAGCTTCTGAACTTTTAACCTCTAAGACCAAGAGTTTCGTTTTAGTGTAGAATCATTGAGAAAGATCCACAACCTTTGTAACTGAATTATTTCAGCTCAAATAACATAAAAACAGATAATGTATTAAATTTTTAAAAGAGAAAAACAGTATTATTACTTATAATCCCAGATATGTTAAAATAAAGTAGCTCAGTTTTCTGTGTCATAATCTATTGACACTCTTTTCTATTTAGGAATTTTCTCTTTTATATAAAATAGCTCAACAAGATATTGACCAAATATTTTATTTTGACAAACTTTTTAGAGAATTCTTGGTTTCAGAATCTTTGCAGTCTGTTATTCATTTCATTTTATAAAGCCCCCTACCCCGACCCCAAACGCCAAGAACTCTTGTGTTTTATTTTGTAGACTAGTGTGTGGTAAGGGGAGGATTTAAAGTTAGGGGTTATTTAGAATTATATGAGAAATTTTAGATGCTTGATAAAACCCTGAAACAGGAAGCAGTGTCAAAGTGTAGAAATTTCACTCTACAGAGAAATATATACTCTAAAAGTGGCTAGGGTTTAATTGCTATATTTAATTCACTGAATTAGAATTAGTGAATATAGAACCTAAACTGAAAGGTTATTGTGAAAGCCAACTTTAAAACTTTTAAAAATTCATTTTTGTTAATTTTTTTAAATTTGAGTATAGTTGACATATAATGTTACATTAGTTTCCAGAGTACAACAGAGTGACTCAACTTCTCTATACATGATGCTATCTTTGCTCACCACAAGTGGAGCTACCATCTGAAAGCCAACTTTTAGTCTGTGGTTTGTAAGGTGTTTGTATTAAAAGATGCTTGAGAACATTACCTGTAATGCTCCACATCACTCGGCATCAGGGAAATACAAATCAAAACCACAATGAGATACCACCTCACACCAATCAGAATGGCTAAAATTAACAAGTCAAGAAATGACAGATGCTGGCAAGGATGCGGAGAGAAGGGAACCCTCCTACACTGTTGGTGGGAATGCAAGCTGGTGCAACCACTCTGGAAAAGTGTGGAGGTTCCTCAAAAAACTGAAAATAGAGCTACCCTATGACCCAGCGATTGCACTACTGGGTATATATCCTAAAGATACAAATGTGCTTCGAAGGGGCACGTGCACCTGAATGCTTATAGCAGCAATGTCCACAATAGCCAAACTATGGAAAGAACCTAGATGTCCATCAACAGATGAATGGATAAAGAAGATGTGGTATATATACACAATGGAATACTATGCAGCCATCAAAAGAAATGAAATCTTGCCATTTGCAATGATGTGGATGGAACTAGAGGGTATTATGCTTAGCAAAATAAGTCAATTGCAGAAAGACAACTATCATATGATCTCCCTGATATGAGGAAGTGGAGATGCAATGTGGGGGACTTGGGGGGTAGGAAAAGAAAATGAAAGAAGATAGGATTGGGAGGGAGACAAACCATAAAAGACTCAATCTCAAAAAACAGGCAGGGTTGCTGGGGGGAGGGTGGTAGGGATATGGACATTGGGGAGGGTATGTGCTATGATGAGTGCTGTGAAATGTGTAAACCTGGCGATTCACAGATCTGTACCCCTGGGGATAAAAATACATTATATGTTTATTTAAATAAATAAATAAATAAATAAAAAGAAAACAGTACCTGTGTCTATTTTTCATGGTGCTTCCATGAAGCTCAATTGAGTCACATAATTAGATTGTCAAATAGATGCATTAAGTTGGCTTTAGACTTAGAAATTGACAGTAAACATAATGGGAAAAGTAGTTTACTTTAATTACTGGTCATTAAAATAATTTTGTCTTGTATTTGTCCTTAAAATGTTTCACATCTGATGCCATATTGTTTCATCATAGTAGCTCTATGAAGCAGTTCAGAAGCTGATAGGATCTGCATTTTACTAAAAAGGAAAATTAATGAACTGACTTAATGAAGGACAAGCAGGTCTTTAGAAAAACAGGCAGAACGAGACCCTAAACTTCCACCCTTTCTAGTGACCTTCCAAATGACCACACCTTTCAAAGAAGGTGGTTGCTAAATCCTTAACATTGTAACAGTTGTAACAATTAACATTGCTAATTACGTATTTCTGTACTTGAATTCTGTTTCAAACTAGGATATATGACTCATTCTATAATAAACTATCCAATAGCTATACATCATATAGGATGTGGATATTTTTTAAGAGAAATTGATCTATCCCCATGATATAAATATCATTTAAAATCATCTGTCATATGAAGAAAATGGTAGGCATAAGTCAAATAAAAGAGGGAAAATAGGGGAAAAAAGAATTTTACAAAGACAATTTTAGTGATTCTTTCAAGCTATTAATAACATGTGTTGAGTTGTATTCCTCAGATAAAATGTATTGTTATTAATTTATAAACGACTAATAGTGTTATCACTTTATGAGGTGTTTATTTTTGTTACCATGCATGGGATAATTGGGAAAACCTGTAATAATAAATTCTTTATAGTGATCATACAAATCAGAGATAATTACATGATCCAGAAAAATATCTTCTTTCATGGTATGTAGATACAGGCTTGTGTCATATTTTGAGGTATGCATTTGTTAATTTCTACACTTTGTTAATAGGGTCCTTGAGAAGTAGTCCTTTGACTTCCAGTACATCATAAACAGAGGGCAGTCGTGGAAATATTTTCAGGAGATATTGCACAAGCAGGGACTAGAATGGGTAAGTAGGCATATTTTTACAGTTACAGCTGTAAGAATCCCTCACTTTCTTATCACTGTCATCAGTTCATCAATTATAATATTCATTAGCTGGCCCTTCTGAACTTGGCAGTGTTCATGCCCAGGGTCATGCCATGTTTATAGCCCTTTTGCCTTTCAGGATTTGGATACCTTTAAACATTTGTTGTTTATATACTCTTTTTCATAATATTTATTTAAAGTTTATCAAAAATTTTAAAACATCTTTACTTTAAGTATGGCTATGTATGTTTGCCCATTATGTGTATGGTAAATGATGGATTTAGAGGATAGTCCCAAACAGAGCAACCTGGTAAAGTTTATTTTGGGTTTACTCTGCCCATGTCATCACCCCAATCCTGTGTTCCATTACCCCCATATTAGGAACCCATTTTCCCAGAGTAGTGTCTTCTTTCTTAGTGCCCTCTAAACAGGTCTCAGGGTGGGCTGTGCTGTGCCACATCCCAGGCACACAGGATTTTTTTCCTACATTGCTTTTGCTTTCCCCTCACAAATGATTCGGACCTGCCATGATCATAGCACCAGGCCTCTCAAGGCTTCAGTTCTGATAACTCAGTGAGCTCATTCATTCATTGGGACATAACATTTGGAAATCTTTGAATTCCTACATTTCACACAGTGAGAAATTGAGGCTGAGAGAAGTGGGTAAAAGGAGAGAAAGTAAGAACCCTCCTTTGGGTCCCAGGAAGAGAAGTAGAATTTTCTAGAAATGTTCATGTCATGGGGAAAAGTTCTGTTCTATTTCCACTTCTTTGCTCTTTCTCTACCAACATTTAAAAATGGAAGGAGAATTGAATTTTGACTATGCAAGACTTACATCTTAAAATTAAAACAAAGCCAAAATCCATAAGTGGGACTACATTAAGCTAAAAAATTTCTGCACGGCAAAGAAATGATTAACAAAATGAGAAGGCAACCTATGGAATGGGGGAAGATATTTGCAAGCCATCTATCTGATGAGGGGATACTAATCCAAATATATAAGGAACTTCCTACAACTCAATAGAAAAGAAAACCCAAACAATCCAATGGAAAAAATGGGCAGAGGACTTGAATAGACATTTTCCCAAAGATGACACATTAATAGCTGATAAATATACGAAAAAGTGCTCAACATCACTAACATCAGGGAAATGCAAATCAAAACCACAATGAGATATTACCTCATACCTGTTAGAATGGATATTATCAAAATGACAGGAGATAGCAAATAACAAATGATACAGAGAAACAATGTGCAATGTTGGTGGGAATGTAAATTGGTGCAGCCACTCTAGAAGGTAATGTGGATGCTCCTCAAAAAATTAAAACCAGAACTACCCCTGATCCAGCAATCCCACTTACAGGGATATATTCCAAAATAAAATCCCTCTCTCAAAGAGATATCTACACTCCCCACCATGTTCATTGCAGCATTATCTACAATAGCCTTGACATAGAAACAATCTAAGTGCCCATCAACAGATAAATGGATAAAGAAAATGTGGTATATCTACACAATGAATTATTATTCCTCCATAAAAAAGAAGGAAATCCTGCCACTTAAAACACCATGAATGGACCTTGAGGGCATTATACTAAGTGAAGTAATTCAGATTGAGAAAGACAAAGACTTATATGTGAAATCTAAAAACATTGAACTCCCAGAAACAGAATAGAATGGTGATTGTCAGGGGCTGAAGTGCAGGGGAAATGGGGAGATGTTGGTCAAAGGCTACAAACTTTCACTTACGGTATGAATAAATTCCAGGGGGCCAATGTATAGCATGGTGACAATAGCTAACAATACTGCATTGTGTACCCCAAAGGTGCTATGAAAGTAGAGCTTTAATTTTCTCACCATAACAACAAAATGGTAATTATGTGAGGTCAGCCATGTGCTAACTAACCTTACTGTGGCAAACACTTCACAATATATACAAACATGAAATCATCATATTACTCACCTTAAACTTACACAATGTTATGTGTCTGTTCTAGTTCAATAAAAGTGGATATAAATTAAAACGAGAAACACGTTATGGAAATAGCAGAGGCGTATTCACCATAACGCTAATGAAGCTTCACCTCCAGGGCCCCTCACTTATCTGAGCCTCTTCCGAGGCGCTACTATTGGGCTCACACAGTCAGATATTTTTGTAAATTTGATAGGAGTAACATATTTTGTCTGCAAGACTATTATCTCTTTCTACCTTAACTACCCTTTTGCCAACATTTTCCAGATGTACTTATGTGCCTCCTAGGCTGTTCTGTGTGTTATTTCAGCCTTCTTGGCTGGGCCACTATAGGAGTATGTCTACCTCAACCACACCAGCTCACCTAATTTCATGATATTGAAGACGGGGCCAGAACTTTGGATGCCATATGAACAACCTTTAGTCCCAAGCACCAGAAGTCTATTGCCAGTGGAGGAGAAACATTTTTAAAAGATGTGCATCCAGGGGAGCCTGGGTGACTTAGTCAGTTAAGCGTTTGCCTTCGGCTCAGGTCATGATCCCAGCGTCTTGGGATTGAGCCCCATGTGGGGCTCCCTGCTCAGTTTCTCCCTCTCCTACTCCCCCTGCTTATGTTCCTTCTTTTCCTGTGTCAAATAAATAAGTAAAATCTTTTAAAAAATTGAAAAATGTGCATTCAGAAACCAATCCATACATGGAAAATTTGTCCTATCATTAGGTATGTAACAATTTATTAAACACAAAATTCATTAGGCATGTAAGCAGGCGTTTCCGTTCTCCTTGGCATCCAGTCAAAACTAGAAGTTCTCCCCTGTCAGGACTATAGTCGACAATGAAGCATATTAAATTATATTATAATAACATCCCAAGGTAAAACCGTTTTTTGTGTATTTCTACATGAGATCAATAGATATTTTTCTATCAAGAATAAATTGTAACAAATCTTCAGACCACATCAAAAGCAGTAATTCATTAAGAAAGATAAATTTCAAATAGAAAAGGATAAATTGAATGCAATTAATGAAGAGTAATAAATTATATGAACACATTGGAGAAAGATTTAACTTCCTTGACGATTTGACAGCAAATACTGAAATCCACAAAATAGCCTAAAACTTACCCCGCTACAGTGAATCATCAACTGAAGGAAGGTTGTCATAAAATATTTAAGATTAACTTGCACAAGTTAATCTTGTTAATCTTGCACAAGTTGATTTTGTTAATCTTGCACAAATCCACAGAATAGCATAAAACTTACCCCGCTACAGTGAATCATCAACTGAAGGAAGGTTGTCGTAAAGTATTTAAGATTAACTTGCACAAGAAAATTGAAATGCCCTGAAATGTTAGGGCTCATGAATGGTAGAAACTTCTTCCCCAACTTAAGCTTACATGCAATAAATGAGTGGTGAAGCTCAAAGCGTTTTTAAAAACTGTCCATGACAAAGAATACATTTCAACCCACTGTGCTGAGAACTGACTGAAAAATCTTACTTTCTCTATAGAAAAGTGTATTTTAAGAATTATTTGCATTTGAAGAGATGAGCAGAGTATGCAGCCTAGAGAGGTAGCATATTGGAGAAGGCTGCTGGGCAGTTTATTAAAATGTTACGCTGTTTTGCTGGATACTGTGATATCTGTGGATTTGTCAACTTCATAGAATTTATAATTGGTTGCAATTTTTTTTCTCATCCACTTTCCTATCTGATTTTGTATTTTTAATGTTTATGATTCTTCTTAACAAAGTTTCCACAAATTGCCATAACTTCAGGCCTCGGGAAACCTAGATCTGCTCCAACTTCCGATTAACACTGAGTCTTGCCACGTGATTTTAATGTTGAAAACCTTACACAGTTTTCCAAAGCCAGGCTCTTCTCTTCTCCGAGGAGAATAATGAATAGCCCAAATAGCCATAGGGTCATAGGTTATAAAAGAGCGACAGAGGGAGAAGGGGACAGGAAGGGAAGGGGATGGGGAGAAAAAGGAGGTGGGAGGACGGTTTAAGCCACGAAGCAATAGATGTGAGCGAAATACCGTGTGATCTCAATGAGCTATTTCTATGGTATGGGATTTCCTCCCCTCTCTTCGTAGCCTCTACTCATCATTTAACTGTTTAATTGATGATTTGGGGTTCTGAGTTTGAATGTATAAACTGCATGGACTGACTCTCTCTTCAGTGTTATTGAATCTTCAAGTGTGAGAAAAGAAAATCCCCTGTGTTTAACACACTGGTTTTTTTTGTAGTTTCTGGGGAAGCCAAAAACCATGTCAGAATGGTACTAAATTTGGGAAGGAGTTTAGGAATACTGGGGACTGCTATTAAGTGTCTTCCTTCTACGTCAATTTTTTTTTTTTTACTCCTCTAATGGAAAGTAGCACATAGTGTAGTGTACTTTTCGAGGTACACTATGGGACATTCTGACAACATTTTTTATCACACATAAGAAGAGTTCCCGGCTTTCTGCTTTCAGTATCTGTGCCTTCTCAGCTCAAAGTCCATCTTCAGCAATCCGGTTCCACATGCGAGATTACAGCACTGCATGTCCAAGTACCAAATTTTGTTTAGGTCAAGGTTCTTGGTTTCAAACAGAATTCTAGCTCATTGGAGCAGAAAGAGATTTATTGAAGGATCTTAGTAGCTCCCAGAATCTTGGGAGAGCCATAGAACTAGTTTTGGATCTCACTCGGTCAGAAACAGACAAAGAAAACAGAACAATCAATCAAAAGACAATGGTTCCAAGTGATTGATGAATATTTGAAAAAGAGGCAGTAAATATACACAATTGACTATTACTCAGCCTTAAAAAAGAATGGAATCTTGTCATCCGTGAAAACATGGTGGGGCTAGATGGTATTATGCTAAGTGAAATGGGCCAGGCCACGACATCTACCATATGACTTCACTTATATGTGGAATCTTAAACAAACAAATGACCAAATAAACAACAACAAAAGAGAGAAACAAACTTATAAATATAGAGAACAAATGGGTAGTTGCCAAAGGGGAAGGGAGGGATGAGTGACATGGGCAAAGGAGATTAAGAGGTACAAATTTACCAGTTATAAAATACGGAAGTTACAGGGATGAAAAGTACAGCATAGGGAAGGAATATAGTCAATAATATTCAAATTCGCTGATCGTGGTGAGTATTTCATAATGTATGGAATTGTTGAATCACTGTTGTACGCTTGAAACTAATTTAATATGATATGTCAACTGTACTTCAATTAAAAAGAAAAACAGTGGTTCTAGGGAGCCAGGATTGTACCAGGCAGGCAGGATACTATATACCAGAGAGTTTACCTTTGTTGTGTCAGAGGAATTGCTTGGCCATACCACCATGCTCCCCCAAAGAGACAAACGCTGAGCATGCTCATTTCTTATCCAAATCCTGGCTTGATGCCTCTGCTTGCCAAGAACTTGGGCCATCTCCCTGCACCCTGGCTGCAGTACTGGGGAACGTTGGTGTGAGAGTGAGTGAGTGATCCAACCTGGAGAGTGCCACAGTTTCCAAAGTCCTTACAAATTCATTGTAATCAGGCAAGGTACTTAACCTCTCTAACTAATCCATCTTCCTAATACTTAATGTGAGGATTTTGGACTCCATAAATTCCAAGAATCCTTATAGTAATATAAATCTGTGTCTGCTCTAGTTAGAACTTTGGCTTCTAGTGATGGAAGCCTTACAAGAGCTAGTGAAAGTAAGTCAAGGGAATTTACGGGCTCTTATAATCTAATCTTGAGAAGAATTAAGGTGCCACAAGGTTTAGGGGTGTGGGCTCACCTGGCCTTTCACTTTCTTCCCTCTGCTTTCGTGTGTTTACTAGGAAGACCGCTTTCTTTGGGAAGCTGGAGAAGAAGTGCTTGACAGCTCAAAGGCTTGGAGCCAAAATATTCTGAGATCATAAAGGAAAAGGGCTCCTTTCTCCCAGAATTGGTTTCTTCTAAGGTCCAGAAGGCCCTTTGGATGAGCCAAGCTGGGTTCCTGTGCCAACTTCTGTGGCCAGAGGAGTGGAGTCTTTGACCAGAAAAGGGATGTCACGCAGGTATGGGCCGCAGAGAGTTGCTGGGAGGCAGGCGCCCAGGGTGACCCATGGGGATTCTAAGAGCTAGGGGACCACGATATGAGATGTGGGATTTATTCATTGGTTTTCCTTTCAGATATTTCAGATGAAATAAATTTCATTTATTTTGTGAATCTCCATAATTTTGCAAAGGTTCTGTCCCTGCCAGGCAGGGACCCAGGTGGCGCGGCCGGCCACCAGCCCACCGAGGAGGCTCTGCCTGCACAACCCACCCCCCAACCCTCCACCTGCATCGCGTGTGGGTCACCACATCCATGAGTGCATCTTAAGGATGGACTGACGTTTGAGTGTCCCCTAAAATGTGTGTAGCATTAGTGTAAATGTCTATTCCGACAGTTTAATTGGGTCTAAGGAAACCATTTTTCCTCAAATGATGAAGGGTCCAGGGGTGTGAGTCACCATTAGCCTGATCGTCACACGTGTTGCGGTTTACTGAGATGACAATGCAGATACATATTTTTGACTGTTTAATTTGAAAGGGATTTTGTGTGGGGTTTAACACATCAATGCTACATAAGACTCAGAGCCTGCATTCAGGGAGCTTAAAATTTAATAATAGAGATCAAAGTATATAGAGGCACATGAAGTCCTAGCTGCAAATAGTATAATGATTTTAGGGAAAGATCTTAAATCCTTAAGCAGATGAATGTGGAACTTGAAACGTTATATCTATCTATCTATCTATAGATAGATAGATAGATAGATAGATAGATAGAAGGGTTATGTTGATAACAGTTTTTGCCAGCCAAATGCAATTGGTATTTGTATTTTAAGATCAAATAATCTTAATGATCAAAACATCATAGATAAAAGAGAAAATTGGTATTTTTTCCTTGAACTTTTTTAGCCTTTATCTTTTTTTCTTTGGTGTTGTCTATGTTGGTATACATATAGACAGCCTTTTCTCTTGGAAGGTTACATTATTGTACTGAAATATATTTTGTTTTTATTTGACAGTGAGAGAGGGAATACAAGCAGGGGGCAGTGTGAGAGGGAGAAGTAGGCTTCCTGCTGATCAGGAAGCCCGATGTGGGGCTTGATTCCAGGACCCTGGGATCATGACCTGAGCCAAAGGCAGACGCTTAATAATTGAGCCACCCCCCCTGGGGATAGAGTATTATGCCTCCATCAGAAAGGATGAATACCCAACTTTTGTAGCAACATGGACGGGACTGGAAGAGATTATGCTGAGTGAAATAAGTCAAGCAGAGAGAAAAAAAAAAAATAATTGAGCCACCCAGGCGCCCCTACATTTTCCTTTCAGCAATAAATATGATGGTATGGTTGTTTGGTCTTCTGTATTATCTGAACATAGCTTGTGTAACAGAAAAAAAATTATTTTCTCCTTAGAATCAAGGAATTGGCAGGTCACTCTAAAAGTTATCTGGACTGAATTTTGTATATTAAGTTATATTCCGTTGGCAGTTAGATTGTTGGAAAAGTATGAAAAGTTTGTTAGTCTATGTTTTGCTTCATCTTACAAATGAACCTCTTGGTTTTATAATCTGAAGCACATGCATATTAAGTAGAGAAAACTAATTGCAGTAAATCCTGGCAATAATCCGGATGTTTCAATAATGTCACATTGTTAATTCTGAATTTATTTGTAATACTGTTGCATAAGGGTCTTATTTTTAAATTGTTTTGGTCTTGTTGGCCTCTGCTTCTCTGACGATGAAATTAACTGAATCGATTAGATTTTGTTTAATTAGATTTTATACTTTGATGTCATGTCCAAGCTGTTGAAAGCATTTGGCACTCTCTTCATCATGGGCAATCCATACAGATTTAGTTAGTTGTTCATATATTCTCTGTTTATTTCCTTCTTGGAATTTTTATTGCAATAGACAGTAAACAATTTATATACTTCAGGGATGACAGAGGATCACTCCTTGCTTTTAAAGGTAGGATATATCCATCCCAATAATATTTTCGGTGACTGTCAAAATGATTGCTTCAGCATTTATGTCCCTTTTTCACTGTAGGGTAAACGGCCCTTCAGACTAAATGGGGATGTTTAATATTCCAGGGATTTAACCCACAGTTTTTGATGAATGCCAATGCTGTTTGAAAAGGAATTGTTGTCTTGGTGTAGATAAAATGAAAATCCTGGCATTACAATCTAATTGAGCAATCTGTTTGGGGAGACGTGTCACTAGAGATCTAATGTGTCCTCCTGGAACAAAAGAAAACGCAGTGATGGCAAAGGGTGTAGAATATTGTGGAAACACAGCAGGAGCACCCAGCCTAGTCTCTGCATATCAAGACAGTGGCCTCTTCAACAGAATCCAAAGACTCCGAGTAGCAATACTTAGCCTTGGGGGAAAAAATTCTGGCCAGAGGAGATAGCACACAGGAAATCCCAAAGATAAAAGAGAGGTTGGCAGTTTGGGAGCAACATGGGGACTTAGAGTGGAGAAGGGAGTTGGGGGAAATTGGAAGGGGAGGTGAACCATGAGAGACTATGGGCTCTGAAAAACAATCTGAGGGTTTTGAAGGGACGGGGGGTGGGAGATTGGGGTACCAGGTGGTGGGTATTATAGAGGGCACGGATTGCATGGAGCACGGGGTGTGGTGCAAAAATAATGAATACTGTTATGCTGGAAATAAATTAAAAAAAAAAAAAAAAAAAGAAGTTCCCTTGAGCTGCAGCACAGAGAACAGGTTAGCAGGGGGAGAGGTGTTTGGAAACGGATGCCAGGAGAGGCCCAACCTGGGATAAGATTAGCAGGACTAAGCAGAATGGGCCCATCATGGACTTTTAGGGGACAGAATTTCCAGGCTTAATGATTAGCTGGATTTGAGCAATAAGGGAGAGAGGAACAGGAAGGATCGTTCCAGCTTGGACCTTGGTTGGATGGTGCTGCCACTTACAGAAGAGGACTGTGGGGCAAGAAACAGGTTCAGGGGAGTCTGTGGGACTTTTCAAGACAACCGTGCTGTCGTGGAGAGAAGGACTGAGGAGGCAGCCATCTCTGCTCATTTCATATCAACATGCAGGAGATTTACAAAGGAGGATCCTTTAAAATAGGCCTACAGGGATCTGCCAGACAGGCAAGAAAAACCAGGACAGAACACTTAAAAATTCAAGGAAAGAAAGTATTTCCGAAAGGATTGAATGGTCATGGTGTCAAATGTTACAAGGGGGTCAAATAAGATAAAAACCGAAAAAATTCCCATTGGAGTTTGCAGTGAGGATGTTGTTGGTGACCTTGACACAAATACTTAATGTCAAGCAGCAGGGGGAATCCAGATGGGGCCAGTTGAGGAATGACTATGAAAGAAGTGAGAGATAGTGAGTGTAGACAGCTCTTTTAAGAAGAATGTTGAGTGAAAGGAAGGCTAAGATAAAGCAGTTGCTAGGGGAAGATGGGAGAGTGGGGGACAGTTTCATTTTAGTATTTAATATGGGATAGACTTGAGTGTGTTAAACACCAGTGATGCAGAACAATTTGTGGAGAAAGGTTGAAGGTATTGAGGGGGAATGCTGTCCACAGAGACCTCTAGGAAGAAGGAACAAGATGGGGGGGGGCAGAAAAATGAGCTCCTTGTCAGTTAGGAATGCTTTCAGTTCGAATGACAGAAATCTGGCCACTAGTAGTGTCTCACTCAAGCAGAGGTTTCTTTTTTTCTCACTTGACAAATTTAAGGTAAGCAATGCTGGCATGGCCTCTGTCTGTATCAATGATGTCAGCACTCAGGGGTTGACATCACCGCAGCTATCTTGGCCTTTTCCCCTCGTGCCCTGATCAAGGCAGGAAAAGGAGGAGGAGGTGGTGTGGGCTACGCTTTGTCCTTAAATCAGGAAATGTTGCCGGAAGTCATCAGGTGGACTTCTGCTTAGGTCTGATTGGCCAGCACCGTGTGGTACGCTGAGAAAGCTCTCTGATCCTCATGGTGGGAGAAGTCAAGGGACATGGATGGGACTTGGGAATGGCAGTTAGACCAGCCAAATGGCAGCATCTACCACACAACAGGTGCAGATTTTCTAGTTTGGCAGCATACAGGTGAGCGATTTCCCAACTGAGATTTCTGTTTTCCTTTGAAGTTGGAAATAAGCTCGTCTGCTAAGAGAGTAATGGAACATGTGAGGGTAGTGAATGTCGGAAATGCCCTTTTTGCACAACTGGAGACACTGGGGACTGATGAAGGACAATGATTGATTTCTTCTGAGCAACACCCAAGGTTCAATTGAGATTCAAGATCATGGATTCAGAGGCCACACCACTAGAGGAAGGTGAGGCTGCGCAAAGGCTACTCGGTATGTGTCCCCAGGACAGTGGAAATGCTGTGCGTCACTGTATGGTACACTCAATGCATATAAAATGATCAGACCATTTAATCACTTTTATCTTGAGCTGTTTCTATGAAATTCATATTGTTTTCTTTTGAAAAAAAAATTTTTATTCATTCTGTATAAATCATTACCTGCATGTTTTAGGTATGTCTCCTATAGAGTACATCGTAATGTTGTAGGAGACTGGTCATTCTGAAAATCTTCCAATCTGTAGGGAAACTGAAGTAGTAAAATGAACACCCTCATGGCATTTGTGGACATTCAGTAATTAACATCTTCACACATTTTCTGTCTCCTTTCTCTTTCTCTCTCTCCACAAACACACACACACTTTTTTTTTTTTTTTTTAAATCTCGAACCCCTTGAAATGTTAAGCTGTCAGGTAGTAAGACTCTGCAGCTCTAAATACTTAAGCCCGCATCTCCTGGTCATTGGGATATCCTGGTCCATAACCAAGATTTCTTGCCCCTTAGAGAATCAACATTAATCTCATCAACGAGGCTTCAGGATGCAATTGTTTTCCACCTGTCCCCAAAGTACCTTTCAACCCAAAGAGTCTGAAGGACAGTATATGAAAACTATATATGTTTTAAATTAATTTAGCAAATATCGAAGTGCCCTTTAACAGTCAGCTTCATGTTGAAATTTTGTGGCCTTTGGTCAGGACTTTTCCAATCTCTTTAGTTTTTCATTTTGGATGCACATGACAACATATAGTATCTTTATTTTAATTTAAATTTTTTTTTCATTAACATAGTGTATTATTTGTTTCAGGGGTACAGGACTGTGATTCGTCAGTCTTGCACAATTCACAGCACTCACCATAGTACATAAACTCCCCAATGTCCATCACCCAACCACCCCATCCCTACCACCCCCTTTCTCCCAGCAACCCTCAATTTGTTTCCTGAGAATAAGAGTCTCTTATGGTTTGTCTCCCTCTCTGCCTTCATCTTGTTTCATTTTTCCCTCCCTTCCCCTATGATCCTCTGCCTTGTTTCTCAAATTCCTCATATAGTCATGAGACTATATGATAATTGTCTTTCTCTGATTGGCTTATTTTACCTAGCATAATACCCTCCAGTTCCATCCACATTGTTGCAAATGGTAAGATTTGGGGGGTTTTGATGGCTGCATAGCATTCCATTGTGTGTGTATATACATTGTGTGTGTATATCTATAGATATATAGATATATATATACACCACATCTTCTATATATATATCACATCTGGTCATCTAGGCTCTTTCCATAGTTTGGCTATTGTGGACATTGCTCCTATAAACATTTGGGTGCATGTGCCCCTTCAGATCTCTACATTTGTATCTTTAGGGTAAATAAATACTAAAATAAGGTAAAGTAGTACAATTGCTGGGTCATAGGGTAGCTCCATTTTCAACTTTTTGAGGAACCTCCATGCTGTTTTCCAGAGTGGCTGCACCAGTCTTCATTCCCACCAACAGTGTAGGAGGGTCCCCTTTATCACATCCTCTCCAACATCTCTTGTTTCCTGACTTGTTAATTTTAGCCATTCTGACTGGGGTGAGGTGGTATCTCACTGTGGTTTTCATTTGTATTTCCCTGATGCCGAGTGATGTTGAGAACTTTTTCATGTGTCTTTTGGCCATCTGGATGTCTTCTTTGCAGAAACGTCTGTTCATGTTCTCTGCCCATTTCTTGATTGGATTATATATTCTTTGGGTATTGAGTTTGATAAGTTATTTATAGATTTTCAGATACTAACACTTTATCTGATATCTCATTTGCAAATATCTTCTCCCATTCTGTCGGTTGTCTTTTGGTTTTGTTGACTGTTTCCTTTGCTGCACCAAAGCTTTTGATCTTGATAAAGTCGAATAGTTCATTTTTGCCCTTGGTTCCCTTGCCATATAGTAACTTATATGTGTGTATACATCTAAAACTTACATTTGTATTGGCTTTTGTTTTCCTGGTGTACTTAAACAGTACCTTCTTCCTTCCCAGTTTAATGGCCAACCTTTCCATTCTTCATTTGTGACTCTAGATAGGTATCGTGTGATAGAAGTATCTACATTATTTCAACTACTAATTAAAGCCTGTATTTGAATATATATTACAAACTATTCCTTTCATTGTTCCAATGGTAAATGTGGCTTAGTACTTGCCCTGGTGGATAAAGTAGCTATTTTATGAGTGTATTAACAAAATATAACTCAGTGACTGCAAGGAAGGTATTTCATTTAGAAATTCAATTTATCTTTTATAATATTGGAAATACTAGTGATTACTGTCCTCTAGATAAAGAATGCTCTAGGAAACACTGGGTGTGCCTAAATGTAATGCAAACATAACTCCTTATCAAGGAGCTGGAATTCTAAAACAACATGGAAACAGACATGTAAATAAAAGAATAGATATTGAAAGGGAGCACATACTTGGAGGCTGTTTGCCAAATGCAAGAATATGATTAAGGATATTTAAACAGGAACAAGGTCCTTGGTTTATACAGTGTCTTTTTAGTTTTCATACTGATTTAATCTGTTAAAAAAAATAGGGTTATTGAGACTTAAGTAATTGTCTGGGCATTTTCACCATCATGTAAATGGATACTGTATGGTGTTTGTTCCTGCTAGAATACATTGTCTTGTGTAGGGTACTGAGTGGGCACCAGGCCTTTGGGCCCATCCCCACATTAGAAATAAAACTTCTCTGGTCACACCCACCCTTGGCAGTGTCAGCCCCAGGAGCCCTAGATGCACAGTTTCCCCTGACCTGGGCCCCAGTTCCAAGCACATGACCTTCAGGGCTCGCACTATACCAGTGAGTTTACAGTGTTTGAATTGCTTATAATTAAAAAAACTACAGACATAAAAGTACATTGAAGCAGGTGTGTCTCCTCATCTTTTGTTCAGGACCTTTTTGTGATGAATGTATTGGTATTAACTCTGGTTGAGACTAAATTGTCTGCCAGCCATGCCCACACCTGAGCAGCCAGACCCCAACCAGCTTTACTTTAATTCATGACCACCACCCCGTTGGCGCAACATGTCTGACTGTTTCTCTGGCCTGTTCACTCACCTGCAGGACTGGATCATTATTTCTCCCCTTCTCTCCATACCCCTCTTCACTCACTGGTTCCATTTGGTATTTCACTGAGGAAATGGAGGCGACAAAAGCATTTCCACATTCTTCCGCCATCATTTCTTCAAACTTGATTCTATCAAGACCCATGTAGCTAATTGCTTTCCCTTCTTTTAACTTAAGCATGAAGGATTCAGGCTCCCTCTGAGGACAGCCCTTGCACCTGGGCACTGGATTCCATCCCTCTCACCGTCACCTCTCACTGTTCAAGGACAATAAGCTGGGAATTGTCACTTTTTCTCTTGTGTTATCAATTCTCCCTATCTCTTGGATTCGTCCATAGCCCGTAAACGCATGTAATATCACCCATCGTAAACACAACAATAACAATAACAAAAGTCCTCCCTTGACCCCTTCCTTTGCTTACAAGTTCAAAATTTAAAAAATTCATGTTATGGCAAAACTATTTTAGCCCAGTTGTTGAACATCACCTTCTCTCATTCACGCCTGAGATCCCAGTAGTCAGGCTTTTGTCCCCACCCCTGAACAGGAACGGCTCTTCTCAAGGTCCTGAGTCCTCATCTCTCATCTTACTCAACCATCAGCTGCACTTTTTTTTTTTTTTAATTTACTTATTTGAGAGAGAGAAAGAGATAGCGAGAGGGAGTATGAGCAAAGTACGAGCAAAGCCGGGGGGAGGGGGCAGAGGGAGAAGCAGTCTACCCACTGAGCAGGGAGCTGGATGCAGGACTCCATCCCAGGACCCTAGGATCATGACGTTGATCACTGGGTCCTTCTTCCACTCGGTTTTCTTTTCCCCATTTTCTTTATCAGTTCTCTCCTTTTCTTCGTGCCACTTCATGTTGGAGAGTCCCAGGTTATCCTCCTTGGTCCCCCACTTCTCTGGCTGTATTTGCCCCCACACAGAGATTCTTAACCTGGAGTCCATAGACCTGGTGTCAGTGACCTTGAAAGGGAAACATTTCTTCTTTATTTTCACTAACCTCTAAATGAAACTTTGCATTTCCTGCAATTATGAACAATAATATTCGCCATATCTATGACTTTATCTCTAGTAAAAAATTAGATATTTTCATCTCCATACAGTTGTTACGGATGTCTTGAAATATTTATGCACATGACTTCTTTAAAGTACTGTAGTTATTATGCTTACTGTTAGTTCTTATTGGGTAGTATATTAATAAAAAATATGTTGCCATAGTATAACTTTCAAAATATTGTGATTCTACGTTTCATTATAGTTGCTTTTCTTTATACCAATTATATATACCAAAATATTTCAAAGATATTTTATTTTATGCATTTAAAATATCACTCAGAGAAGGAGCCTCAAGTTTTTAACAGACTTTCAAAGGGGTTTATGCCACAAAAACTTTTAAAAGCCCATACTGGAAGTGATCTTTTATCTCACAACCTCCTTTTTCAGCTACTGTACTCAGATATTCAACTGCCTACTCAACATTTCCTCTTGGATATCTCATTAGCACCTTCGACCTACCGTGTTAGAACCCAGGCTCCTGGAGCACCTGGGTCTCAGTGGTTAAGCATCCAACTCTTGATTTTGGCTCAGGTCATGACCTCAGGGTTGTGCAATCGAGCCCAGCAAGGGGCTCTGCGATGGACATGGAGTCGCTTAAGATTCCCTCTCCTGCCCTCCCTCTCACCGCCCCCTCCCAACCACCTGGTGCATGTGCCATGCTCGTGTACTCTCTCTCTCTCCAAAAGAAACAAAACAGGCTCCTGAATATCACCCACTCCCCAGACTTGCGCCTCTTCCAGTCTTCTCCCCTCAGTTGGCAATTCCATTTTCCTAGTAGCTTACACCAGAAACCCATGGAGTCAGCCCCGACTCCCTATTTTCCATCAGCCACATCTGATCTAGAGCCAATTGCTTTGACTCTATCTTCTAAGTGTATGTAGGATCTAACCATTTCTCGTTCCATGTCATCCATCCATCAGCTTCTCTTGCCTGGATTTTTACAATAGAGCCCTAACAGCACTCACTGCTTCCTCCACTGCCTGCCACAGCCCCCAGCACAGATGTGTGCACACACAGACACACACATACACTCACCTGTTCACAGTGATCAAAACAGCAGCTGGAGTAATTCTGTCAAACCTACTTTAATCAGGTCATGCTGCTTTTCTCCTTGGAACTTTCCAAAGGCTCCCCTACTCAAAGTAAAAGCCAAAGTCTTTACAATGGCCCACGCGGCACCCATGATCTGTCCCACCTGTCCCCTGCCTATCCCTGTGACCTATGTCCCACCACACACCTCTTATTCCACTCCAGCCACTCCACACCAAGCATGCTTCTACTTCATGGACTTTGTCCTTGCTGTTCCCTCTACCTGGATGGAGTGCTCTTTATCTGAATGGCTTTTTCCAGGATATATGAACAGGCAGCCACTTCTACCACACTCCCCATCACCTTTTCCATGTTTTATACCCCCCACCCCATAGCACTATTACTACCTACACTATTACTTCTATTACGGGCTGTTGTTACTATTTGAACCAACGTGGCAGCACCAAGAGTGGTACTTGGCTCCTAGTAGATGCTCAGTACATTTAAGCACAAGAAATGGATGAATGAACTAGGTAAAATTGGCAGCAAAAACATGAATTGGGAGACTGTATCAATCAGAAGGGCTAAACTTTACCTTCAGGGAACTCATTGGATACCTTCAAATACTTTTCTTCATTTGTCACTACAATGTATAAGTCTAAGCACTTACTCTTCATTATGTTGGCTAACTCTTATAATAAAGTAGTTCAATACAATTCATTTTCCTGATGCACATAAGCAAAAAATAAATAAATAAATAAACTTAAGGTTAGAGTAAAAAGTTCCAGAAATCGATATTTGCCAAAAATAAATATTATTTTTGGGTTAAACAATAAACAGAGAGAATAAGCCTTAGAAATAAATTGTCTATTTTTAAAGGCCATCAGTTTAGCAAAATTTGGAATGATCTTTACAGTGTAGTTTCTGGAATGAGAAATGAAAAAACAACTCTGCCATCTTATTTTAAGTGCAGAAATAGAGTTGAATTTACATTATGTATGTATTGGATATCAGTCTTAGATATAAGTGTTTCTTATCAGCGCCAAACTTGTATAGACCACACTGATTATCTATGTTTTGGGTTGTTGATAATACTTTAAATATTAATTTGACACTGTTACTTTTCTTCATTTCTATATATTTTATTTGTGAATAATCATAAAATCCCATGTGACCTAGATAACAGGGATATGGCATAGGGACTTGCTTTGGAGGTTTAAACAGAGTTCAATAACTATAAAGTATTTCACTAATAGGAAAAGAATAAGACAAACCCTCTGTTGACCTTTGTTTCACATTAAAATGACCGTAGTTTGACACCAAAATGACAGCTGGTTAAAACAGCTTGAGATTTCAAAGTGCTAGAGTATATATAAATATTATGACTGATCCCATAAGTGTATTGGAAAACACTTTAAGAAAGGTCTTTGGCTTAATCATTTGCTACATTCTCTCCTGTTGGTCAGAGAGAAATACCACCACCCCTCCCCCCAAATTTTTATCTTCTGGATTTAAAAGAAATAGAAAAATTAAAACCATGTAGTTGAACCCAACAGAACCAAGATTGGTGGTTAATACTGAAAATGTAAATTACTACTTTGTGCACAAACCTAAGGCTCATGTTCTTCTAGTTTGATACTGCTCCCAATGAACCTTATGTGATGAGATGCTGGTAGTAGTAGTATGTAGAAAACTCATCACCGAGACTTATTTTTGCCACTTCCTTTTCTACAACAGAACATGTTAGGGCCAGGAGAACTTTCAGGGATGAGAAGATGTCACAGATAGACCATTCCTATACACGGGTTTCACAGAATTACAAAAGACGGATCTACTGTCAACCCTCCACTCAAAATCGTCTCAACCTTCTTTTATAAAATCTCATCCAAACTACTGTTTATCCTAAATCTTATATCATAGCGACTTAGATCCTTCTGTGCAGTTTTCCATGAGTGAGGAAAACTCGAGATGACAGAGAGGAAAGACTAGGAAGCAAGAGTGATAAACAAAAGTCAGAAAGATATAATTTGTTAGTGGACAGAATAGATTAAGATTATCAGCAGTGCAGAGTTCAGGCAGAAGCTTTCCCATGAGGCTCATAATGTTTCTGAAAGGCATTAGCATTAATTAGTGAAGAATTAATTCAGGAAAGTGGAGGCTGACTCAGGCCATGGAATCGGGGTTGAGGGTGCAAGTCTGAGGCTCAGAGAAAGCTGTGCAGATCTCTCCCATGCAGGTGGGGGAAAGAAGAGGTAGAAGGTGAGGTTGCCATAGGTTGAGATGAATAATTCCATTTCTGTGTTTGTTTTTTAATTTTTAAAAAGATAAGGCATGTGCACATCAAATAGTATAACAGAAAATTAAATGAAAATTAAGTCAGCTTCCTATCTCAACTTCCAGACCCCAGTTACCCTCCAGAAGGTCAATGCTTTCTTGTAAATTCTTCTATGCTCTATGCACAGGCAAACATTTATATATAATTACTTTAAAAAAAAAATGCCAACACTGGTGTAACTCACGGGGCCTCCATTTTTCACTCAAGTCATATTATTCTGTTTTATATATGTGCTGCCAAAGCAAGCACAAGTCACATTATTCTAAACTTTGCTTTTTTTAACCTGGTAGATTATAGCTTTGTTCCTCCTAATTTCCTCCATTCCTTTTAACGGCCACATTATATTCTGTCCTATGGATGTGACAGTCTCCTGTGATGGACATTTAAATTGTTTCCAGTCCTTTGGTCCATAAACAGGGCTTCAACCACAGCCTCATACATTTGAGGTCATCCCTTTTTATATTTCTGCTCAAAGATATTAGAATGGGGCTGAAAAGATCAGGAAATAAAGCTGTCTTAATTAGATTGAGATAATGAGAACAGGCTAATTTATTGTGACTGAGAGGAATAGCCATGAGGTGGTTTTGATAAGAGAATAAAAGTTAACTTAGATTAATAGGGCTTCATTGCCCCATGAACTGATTTGCTACAAATAGGAATATGCTTTTTGGTATTTTGGTGATACTCATCAGAGCACTTCAAGTTCAAAGTTAGAGTAAGTGGTTAATGAAAGTGACTAAATGGCAAATGTAATGATGACCCATGTGAGACCTGCTGTTAAGGGAAAACAAGCTATTACTGAGCAGATATTTTCCCTCAGCTTTAATCACTGATTTCAAAAACTATTAATAAAGTGAAAAAATAACATTAATACATATACCCAATAAGCATGTGGAAGTGGGAAACCTCATTACAGAACAAAGAAATGAAAATGAAAAGGACATCAGGAAAGATGTCCTTTCCTGATGAATGATTTCATTTCCTGAAAATGAAAAGGACGTCTTTCTTGTGCAATCCAGAAAAAAACCTTTCAATTATTATACACAATGATAGTAGTTAAGTAATGAAAGTTCCCTTTGTATGGGGGACTGTTAGGTTACAGTTTAAAATATATTTTTAATTTTAAAATATATATAAATTATAAAAATAACTTAGAAATAAAATAACATTTTAAAGGATGCCAGCACATAACTATTCACATTATGATGTTTAAATTAAAGTCTATGCCTAGAATTATATGTATAACTAAATCTATGATACAACTCATGTATGGCAGAGAGGGAAAACCAAAATGTTAACAGTAATTATCTCTGAGTCGTGGGATTGTAGTTTTTGTTTATGCTTGTTAGCATTTTCCAAATGTGTTACAAGTCTGTTCCTTAAAAAAAAAATGCTTTGTTTTTTAAAACAATTGAAAAACATGGAAATGGAGATATGGTTTATTTTTAATAAGCGTGTATATTCTTTTTCCCAGAAGATGCCTCCTTGGCATTCTTAGCCCCACCTACATTTATGGAAGTCCTTGAATCAAGTCTTAAGGAAGTCGCATTGTTACAGTATTTGTGTTTCAGTCGAGCAGCGTCACATGGAGATTCAGTGTGAATGATCACCTAAAGCCTTGCCCCACTTTATGGAGTAAAGCCTCATACATGTAAGGACTGTCCTCTCCAGCCTAGACCTGCCCTCCGAGCCTCAGGCTTGTACATCCAAATGCCTCTGCCATTCTGCAGGCATGCATGTTGAGGCTGCACAACCCCGGCACCTGTTCCTTCTTCACATGAGTTCCTGGGCTTCCCCTAATCTCTTCTGTCACTTCTCAGATCCCTCCTTCCACGTCATTGCAAAACCCAGAGGGTCACTCTGGACACTTCTCTCTCTCCTTCTCCACATTCTGTGCATGGCCAAATCCTGTCACTTCGACCTGCACAGGTCGCTGTGCGCCTGCCTCGTCTCGCCATCTCCGCCACCACACCCCTGCCAGCCCTGTTATGGCTTAGGGCCACAGCTCCCTCTAGGCTCCCTGACCTGGCTCCTTCCTCCTTCAGGTCATTGTCCAAGTGCGAGGTCAATGATCCGTTCCCATCCCAAGGCAAATGACAACTGCAACGAGGAGCCATTTTCCATGTTGGCAAACTTCAAAAATGGTGAGGATACATTGTGTTAACCAGGAGTCTTGCATAATAGGCACTTGGACATTGCTGGTGGGAGTATAAATTAATTCACTCACTATGGGGAGCAATTTGGCAATATTTCTCAAAATTAATATTATATAGAGCCTTTATGACCTCCCAGTTTATTTCTGGGAATTTATCTTTCCGGAGTCTTATATTTTGACTTTTCAAAGATCACTCTTTGAAAGAAATGTTTTTTCCTCTTGAATAAGGAAACTATGTCTATTATCAAGCTCAATAAGAGGTATACAATTAAAAGTCATCTTCTCTCACTCCTGCCCTAAAACCACCCAGTTCTCTGTCCCAGACTAAACACTATTACTTTTCTTTTTATTTACAAAAATAGTAATATACATGTCCTTCTGCATTTTTGCTTTATTTCCTGAACCACCTTGGGGCACTTTTCACATCAGCCCATTTAGAGCTGACCAAAAGCTACATAGTATTCTATAGTACAGAGCTACTATTCTTTTAGTTCAGCTCTCCACTGATGGACGTTTAGGGTCCATACATGCATGCATACACACACACATACACACACATATAAATGTATGTACATATATATGCCACAATGACTGTGCATAGACACATATCATTTTGCCCTTCTGTAAGACATGTAAACATTGAATGTTGGTATACTCTATTTTTTAAGATTTTACTTATTTATTTGACAGAGTGAGAGATCACAAGCAGGGGGAGCAGAGCACAAGCCGGGGGAACAGCAGAGGGAGAAGGAGAAGCTGACTCCCTGCTGAGCAGGAAGCCTGACTTGGGGCTCCATCCCAGGATCCTGGGATCATGACCTGAGGTAGAAGCAGGTACTTAATGGGCTGAACCAACCAGGCACCCCTTGTATTCTCTTCATATAATGTGAAATACATCTGAATATTGCAAGCTTGGATTAAAAAAAAAAGTTGTTAAAAAATGAAGGCTTAGTTAACTTCAGAGTAACAATCTTTTGACTACTTCCCACAGTATTGTTTCTTGATGCCTTCTTTAACTTTCATAATCATGTCAAAAGCTGGAGATCCAGGTAACATTCAAAGGTGTACTTAATGTACAGATAGGATATGTTTATATGCCAAACCCTGATTGTTTTCTTAAAATACTTTCCTTGCTATGTTTTTATAAGGCATGATTTTTACACACTTCCTATAATTTGTGTTATTAGATCACATAAATCTTTTCTTGTTTTTGATTGAATAATAAAATAAATCCACTAGATGATGTATATGAACAGAGAGAAAGAAAAGTTAGTTCCTTTTTTCTGCTTTATAGCTCAAGTTCAAAGATTTCTGTTTAAGAAGACTAAAAAATGTTTTTAGTCTTATTTATTTGACAGAGAGAGAAACAAGAGCAGGAACACAAGCAGGGGGAGTGAGAAGAGGGAGAAGGAAGCTTCCTGATAAGCAGGGAGCCCGATGTGGGGCTCGATCCCAGAATCCTGGGATCACGGCCTGAGCTGAAGGAGGAAGTTGAACGCCTGAGCCATCCAGGTGCCGTAACTAAAAATTTCTGATTACGGCTCTCTGCTCTTCCCAGTTTGACAGACAGCCGCATCTTCAGGTGCAGTGCCAGCCACGTGCCCGAGACACGATGGTGAAGGTCGGAGTGGAAGGATTTGGCCGTATTGGGTGCCTGGTCAGCAGGGCTGCTTTTAACTCTGGTAAAGTGGATATTGTCGCTATCAATGACCCTTTCATTGATCTCAACTATATGGTCTACATGTTCCAGTATGATTCTACCCACGGTAAATTCCACGGCACAGTCAAGGCTGAGAACGGGAAGCTTGTCATCAATGGGAAGTCCATCTCCTTCTTCCAGGAGCAAGATCCTGCCAACATCAAATGGGGCGATGCTGGTGCTGAGTATGTTGTGGAGTCCACTGGGGTCTTTACCACCATGGAGAACGCTGGGGCTCACTTGAAGGGTGGGGCCAAGAGGGTCATCATCTCTGCTTCTTTTGCTGATGCCCCCATGTTCGTGATGGGTGTGAACCATGAGAAGTATGACAACTCCCTCAAGATTGTCAGCAATGCCTCCTGTACCACCAACTGCTTGGCTCATCCATGACAACTTTGGCATTGTGGAGGGACTCATGACCACCGTCCATGCCATCACTGCCACCCAGAAGACTGTGGACAGCCCCTCTGGGATGCTGTGGAGTGAAGGCCGAGGGGCTGCCGAGAACATCATCCCTGCTTCCACTGTTGCGGCCAAGGCTGTAGGCAAGGTCATCCCTGAGCTGAATGGGAAGCTCACTGGCATGGCCTTCCGTGTCCCCACCCCCATTGTGTCTGTCGTGGATCTGACCTGCTGCCTGGAGAAAGCTGCCAAATATGATGACATCAAGAAGGCATCAGAGGGCCCCCTCAAGGGCATCCTGGGGTACACTGAGGACCAGGTTGTCTCCTGCGACTTCAACAGTGACACCCACTCCTCTACCTTCGATGCTGGGGCTGGCATTGCTCTCAATGACCACTTTGTCAAGCTCATTTCCTGGTATGACAATGAATTTGGCTACAGCAACCGGCTGGTGGACCTTATGATCCACATGGCCTCCAAGGAGTAGGAGCCCCCTGGACCACCAGTCCCAGCCAGAGCAAGAGGAAGAGAGAGGCCCTCAGCTGCTGGGAAATCCCTGCCCCAACTTATCCCCCAAAACACTGAGAATCTCCCAACCTCCACTATTTTCATCCCAGACCCCCTGAAGAAGGGGAGGGGCTTGGGGAGCCCTACCTTGTCATGTACCATCAATAAAGTATACTGTACCCAGCCCAAAAAAAAAAAAATTTCTGATTACATTTGGTTTGGGGAGCAAGGGAAAGATGTCCCCATCAAAAACAAAATAAACAAAAACAAAAAAGAGCAGAACATTGCAAAAAAGGGTTTTCTGCAATGTTAAGGTTTCTATTAGTTATTTAACTAGTTAATTCTACAAATTGAATATATAAATTAGAAGACCATATTAAATGAATACAATTTGATTCAATAAATGTGATGAAAATTATTTGCCTTCTTAACTTTCTTGACTTCCCTCAGTTGTAATAATAACTTGACTCTATTCCGTAGAAATTTTTCATTGTCAAATCATTCCTCCATGTACTGACTACTACTAATGAATTCTGAATATTGTTCTAACCTGGATTTTCTGAAACGCTAATAGCACCCTATATTAGAAAATTAACTCTCTGTTATACTGGACCACACTGGGCTGATAGTATGGTAATTTAGCAAACCCTTATATTGTAAGAAGAAAAAATTTTTAATTATTACTATTTTTTTCTCTTTAGAGATTTCCCAGCAGCTGAGGGCCTCTCTCTTCCATCTTGATCTGATGGCCTTGGTTGAAGGTCATCCAAAGTGTCCATTTGCTGACGATATGCTAGAGCCAGTCATTTATCTAGTGTTCCCCTCAGCATTGCAGGTCTAGAGCTCAGAGGCCTGTCTCCCCCCCATCCCCCCCGCACATCTTGTTCATTAACTTTCCTGAGATCTCTGAGATCTCTCTGCAATTCTTGAACAGTAGGCTGGTCTGGTCTGAGAATCACCTGTGCTGATCCTAGATCAATCAGACAGGTGAATTGGTCTGTGGGGTTAAAGTTCTCCGAGATAAATGGCTTTTCAGGCTGAGCTAATTGTTTCCAACCACTAATTTACATTGGGAGAAATTTGACTTGTTGATAAGTAAAGGGGACTAATTTGACTTCAAATAACAAAGTTAGAGGAAGGCTGGCCACCCACTTAGATAGTTCTTCCCCTACTAGAATCCTTAGTTTAGTTTCTCATGGTAGTCCTTTTTATCTGTGGAAAATGAAGCTAATTCTCATACATGAGTGGAATTTTCTAGCTGCTTTGTGTTCTATTCTTTTGAGATAAGATATATGTTTAGATTACTGGATTCCAGTATGCACTTGTATCAGTTGAGTCAGGAATGCATGGATTCCCTTTCTGTTTAAAAGTCAGATAAAGCAAAAAAAGAGCCTTGGACAAGTTGGCTTTCCTGTTTATTTCTTTCTCCTCTCTCTCCTGAGCCCTTGATAAGAAGGGTTTCAGCCCCCACCAGAACTGGCCTTGCCAAGTTCTCCTATAACCCTTACTTTGTTTGATACAAAGCTCTGTTGTTGTCATCATCTTACGTGGACCCTGAGCATTATTGGATGCTTGGACGCTGTTAGTCACCCTTCTCCTCCTTTAAATACTTCCTTAACCTAGCCACCAAGGCATTGCCTTTCCGTGGATGTCTCCTATGTCTTTGTCTGATGCTCCTCCATCATCTTGGACTGGACCTCCCTCTTCCTGCCTAACTTCTAAACATTGCAGTGCCTTTACACCTGGTCCTTGGACCTCCCTTCTTTCTGAGTTACGTTTACTCCCCTGATGGTCTCATCCTATCTTTAAGCTTTATTATATACTACCTATATGCGAATGGTTCTCAAAGTTATTTCTCTGGCTTGTATGTCTCTCTTGACCCTCAAGCTCACGTACCAACTGTTTACTTAACAACTCCATCTGGATGCCCAGTAAACATCTCAAACTTGACATGTCGCACACTGAACCCGGCCCCACTCCCAGCCAGCCAGCTCCCTTTCTTCTCAGTCAGTGGCGACTTCAAGCCAAAAACCTTTGTGTCATCCCTGACTGTTCCTTTTCTCATGCCTCATATACAGTCCATCACCAATAGCTCTGCGCCAGAGCTATCTGTCTTCAAAATATGTCAAAATATGACTACTTACATTTCCACTGTTGCCACCCTGGTTCCAGCCACCATAATCTTGGGCCTCAATTAATGCAATAATGTCCTAACTGGTCTCTACTTCCTACTATTATCTCTTCCCCAAATAGAGTGATCTTTTAAACGTGTAAGCCAGATGATGCATGTCCTTTGTTCCAAGTCTTTAATTTCACCAAGGGTAAAAGACAAAGTAGGGAAAATGGTCTAGCAGGTTCTGCCCAATCTCTGATCTCCCTCCTCCTGGAACCCCTCCTAGACACTCAGTCCGTGTGACTGCCTGGGCCTGCTTTCCAGGCTGCCTCAAGGTCTTTGTACTTTCTTCTCCCTCTGACTCAACTGCTAACAGTTTTCTCCCTCATTTTAAGTTCTAGCTCAAAGGTCACTTTCTCAAAGAGAACTTGACTACCCTGTTTAATGTTGCCTAAAATCTTTGAACACTTCCGTTCTCAGCCTCATTTTTCTTGAGGGCACTGATCTCATCTGGCCTTCTTTCTATTTTACTGAATTATTTTCTCTATTGTTAATACCCCTCTGGGTCCTCCCCCTGCCACCCTCCCCAACACACGCACACTCAAAATGAGTCCCTTGAGGGAAGAAAGTTTTGTTTATGTTCACAGTTGTACTTTTTCTTTTTTTTTAATGACAGAGAGAGATCACAAGTAGGCAGAGTGGCAGGCAGAGAGAGAGAGAGAGAGAGAGGAGGAAGCAGGCTCCCTGCTGAGCAGAGAGCCCCATGCAGGGCTCAATCCCAGGACCCTGGGATCATGACCTGAGCCGAGGGCAGAGGCTTTAACCCACTGAGCCACCCAGGCGCCCCCACAGTTGTACTTTTAATGCTGGAAAAGTACCTGCCATATCATAGAAATGTTTGTGTTACTGGATACCATGATCAAGGAGGACTGAAGCATTCTATTTATGTCTAAGAATTAAAACTAGTATATGAACTTTTGTTTGGTTGACTATTCAACAAACATTAATTGAGCATCTACTCTGTGCCAGGCACTGCTTGGCACTGAGCTTAGAGAGATGAACAAAACATGGCCCCATGATGTTAGAAGCTCATAAACCTCTCTCTGTTGAAATTTTTATTTTGCAATATTTCATATATACAAACATGATATAAAATAATATATATTCTTTACATTGAAAATATATAAATAATAACAAATCCTTCTATGCCCACCTTATACATGAAGAAATAAAACATTTAAGGTGCACGTAAGTCCCCGTTTTACCCCCTCCAATTGTATCTCCTCCCTTGCTGCCAGAGATAACTGCTGAATTTGGTGTTTATCATTCCCATGCATTTTTAAAATATTTTTGCTACATATGGAACCCTAAATCACACATAGTATTATGATGTTTAAATGGTATGAAATTCAGGTCTTTTGCTTTACTCAGTGTTATTTGTGAGATTGTGAGATTCATCTGTGTGGCACCAGTCCCATTGAGACCCACTGCTACACATCCAGTACTAAGTTACTGAGTATTTAGATATGAGCATCTTCGGGTGCCTGCGTGGCTCAGCCGGTTGGGCATCTGCCTTCACCTTGGGTCATGATCCTGGAGTTCCGGGATCAAGCCCTACATTAGGCTCCCTGCTCATCAGGGAGTCTGCTTCTCCCTCTCCCTCTGCCCCTCACCAACTCCTCTCTTTCTCTCTCTCATACTTTCTCTCTCTCTCTGCCCCTCTTTCAAATAAATAAAATCATTGAAAGAAAAAAAAGATACAGCATGTTCAACTTTACTTAATATATACTTATTTTCCAAAGTAACCTCCTATTACTGCCAAGTTCTCCAAAGTGTTTAGATCAATTTACAGTCCCACCAGCAGGATATGAAATTTACCATTTCTTCACATACATGCAGTTTTTAATCTCTAAATGTATATTTGTCCTAGGGCATAGCTTTGTTGACCTCAACAGTTAGCTATTAAAAAACACAACTTACCTATGTCCTAACTCTTTGTATATTACCCCTCAAAGTAGAGCATCTCCCACTTCTCTGAATAAGTCCAGAACAGCTTCCTGCAGCATGAGTACAGGTGTGGTCTCTCCTGCCATTTCCCCAACTGGTATAGCCACGACCCAAAACATCCCTAACTGATCTTAGCTCCTTTCCACTGACCTCGGGGATAGCTGTTTCCATCTCCTACTAACCCCCTTCTTCAGATTCTAAAAAGATCTGGTCATTGTCCCCTGGGCATTTAAAATTTACACTAAAAAGAAGTTTGAAATCTGAATTCCTGGTTTCATAGAGCAAATGCAGAATGAGGTAAAATGGCCAAGTCCATTACTATTAAGGAGTGATAATGGCCTGAACTTTACACCTCTGACTACAGCTGTAAAACATTTTTTACCACCATAATAGCAAACTATTCCACACACAGTGGCTCCCAATAACAGACATTTATTCTTGCCATAGTTAACTTCAGCGGGGCTGGTGTAGGCTCATCTGGGGTGGGAAGCTCTGTTCCAAGTTGCAAGCTGGTTGGCCTTGGTGTGGGTTCAGGTCTCCACATTTTTCATTCTGGGGCCTAGGGGAAAGGCCAACCAGGGCATGGTCTTCTGACAGATCACTGGAACATAAGAGCATGAGTCTACCATTCAAACATATTTAGACCTGCTATTCTTATCACACATTGATTTCCCAGTGGCCAAAGCATGCCTCATGGCCAAGCCCAAAGATAGGAAAAGAGACTTCATTACAAGAGAGAAGTGGAGGGGGCTGTTTATTTGCTGAACAATATCCCAGTCCAGTGCAAATTAGCAACACTTTAGGAACAAGATAAATTCTGTGATTCATAGAACATCTTTGCTTTCATGACCACCGCACAGCAAATATATCAAACCAAGTGTCAGGAGTTAATGGAATAACAATTAGAACTGAAGCCCTTTTGTGCATGTGTCCATGCATATGCTCTTCCTCTTCTTCTTACCAAGAACACACTCTCTGCCTATGTAGCCATTATCTCCTTACTCCATTGTCAGTGACAGAGGACAGAGCTATTTGGTTTGGAGCGGGGCTTCAGATGTTTATTCTTTGGAAAAAACGGGGCAAGTAATCATTTTGGTTCTGCTTTCACCTTCCATCTCTGCCAGCCCAGTCAGAATCAACCGTCTCCAATTACCCCTTTCCTGATGTACATCGATTTAAGAAACCTTTTCATTATAGAGGGCACGGATTGCATGGGGCACTGGGTGTGGTGAAAAAATAATGAATACTGTTATGCTAAAAATAAATTAAAAATAAATTTTAAAAAAGGAAACCTTTTTTTTCTCTCCCTTAAAGAATCAACTTAATAAATGAAAACACAAGTCCATATCTTCACCGTAATGAGAGTCTATGTAGTTAGAGATAAAAACTTCCTTGACTTATTAAAACATCTAAGAATAGAAATGATAACAAGTTGTAGCATATTATTTCAATAGAATATTCTATACATAATGAAAACTTACTGTATAGTATTTACTACATGTAGTTGAGCAAATTATAGCTAACATTCAACAACATGTGAATCCCACAAACATAATGTTGATTGAAATAAGCCAGGAACAAGAGAATATGTACTTTAATTCCATTTATATTAAATTTAAAAATCAGGCAAAAATAAACTAATGTTTGGGGATGTATGCTTAGTTGGAAGAACTGTAAAAAAAAAAAAAAGAAGAAGAAGATGATTTTCATCAAAGTCAGGATAGTGATTTCCTTTGCTGGGGATGGTACAGTGACTAGGAAAGAGAAGGCATCTTCTCAGGTGCAAGCAGCAATTCATTTCTTGACATTGGTGGCGATTACATGGATATTGTTTGTGATAAGTCATCGGAACTGTACATGTCTGTTTTTGAATCTTTGTAAGTATAATATTTCACTATAAAAATGTCTAAGGATTCCAAGATATTTGATCCCATAAACTTAATCTTACAAGCCATAAGATGTAATAACATACTTTGTCTCTAGTTTCAACCACAAACTTTCAATGTCTATGTTCTTTTTGATAACTTTTGTGGGATTTTTCTTGTGCATTGTTGTCCATCCAGATTGGATAGGTAGATCCCATTCTGACTCTCATATAGATCAGACCAAAGGCCATTCATCTTTGTCTGCATCTAATAATTGTGCCCTAGATCCACCCAGACTTCTTTCAGGTACGCATTTGGTCTTGAAAGAGACTGGATGGCAGCCTGCGCTGATGAAAATCCATAGGCAGAACTAGAAAAGCAATTCAACTTTTAATGACACAGTAATGCTTGGTTTTCATGTATATAAAGACACTTTCTGATAAAGAAATCTTAGTGCTCCTTGGTAGGAGCAAAGAGAAATGCAAACAAGAAATAGCTCGATGTATATGGTCAATAGGAAAACTAGGTAGAGGGGGGTCAGGCATGACACGCAAGCAGAGGTCTCTCTTTTTTGGGCCCCCAGATTTGTAAACCTAATGTTTATTATTTCTTCTTTTGTACTTTATCTCAAGATTTCCTGCTTTAAAACCATTTTTCTTATTGTATCTCAAAAACAAGGTTAAGGTGAGAGAGACTCCTTAATCTGCTTAATAGTATCTGGTACATTCAGGCCTATGTGATATAGGTGATTTTCTGAGAGGTTAGTCTTGACAATCCTCTTTAACTATATTGTTGATATGACTAAAAAAGAAAAAAATTGTTAATGGGTACGAATGGGGAATGGGTCACCCTAATTACCTGATTTTTCCCATTAAGTGATGATTAACCCTCTCAATGAATTGGATCTGTTGACTCTAGAGCAAGTGTATGATTACTCAGATGAACAGACTGCATGGTATCCCATCAGGATTTTTTTCTCAGGGCTGTACGATTATATTGAATATTATCTCGCTTCATTTTTTAAAAATATTTTATTTATATGAGAAAGAGACAGTGAGAGAGAGTATGAGCGAGAAGGTCAGAGAGAGAAGCAGACTCCCTGTGGAGCTGGGAGCCCGATGTGGGACTTGATCCCGGGACTCCAGGATCATGACCTGAGCTGAAAGCAGTCGCTCAATCAACTGAGCCACCCAGGTGCCCTCGCTTCACTTTTTAAAAAAGATTTTATTTGTATTTTAGAGAGTTCATAAGGTGAGGAGGGACAGAGGACTAGGGAGAGGTAGAGAATCTCAAGCAGACTCTGCTGAGCTCAGAGCCTGAACCAGGGAGCGATTTCACGACTCTGTGATCATGACCTGAAACAAAATTGAGCTGGGCACTTAACTGACTGAGCCACCCAGGCTGTTTTTCACTTTTTAAAATATTGCAATTTACCAATCATCTGTAGTCTAGGAATCAGGATAGCATTCCCAGTGGCAATACACGGATAAAAATATAAATCTCTTGGATAATTTTAATTTTACAGAATAAACCAAAAGGAAAAAAAAATAGATGTTTCTAAACTTTACACATTAAATATAAAACTTCAGAAGTCATATGTAGTCCTGAAAACACTGTGATTGTCAAATTAATCAAAGTCCTTCTGAATTCCTTAGTCAGAAAAGTTGGGAAATTTTATTTTGTTTTTAAAGAGTTTACTTATTTATTAGAGAGAGAACACAGAGGCAGAGGGAGAAGCAAACTCCCCATTGAGTGGGAAGACCGGCTCTGGGCTCAATCCCAGGACCCTGACATCATGACCTGAGCTGAAGGGTGATGCTTAACCTACTGAATCACCCAGGTGCCCAACCACCATGGTTTTTAAAACCTCTATTCCAAATGGACATATAAGATGAAATACTATAGAAGTTTTTGTCATTTTAGGGAAATGGGATGCCTTCACTTATTCGTTAATTCACTAACCATTTACTGGTGCCAGGTGCATGGTAAGTACTTGAATAGCGATAACACATGTGGAAGAACAAAGAGACGCCCAACCAGCCTGCTCAGAAAGAGGAAGGGCCAGGGAAGTCTCTACAACAGAGCTGACCAGAAGTGACGCTTGGACTGAACCCTAACTGACCAAAAGGAGTCACCCAGCCAGAAGAAGAAGAAAAATGGGCATTCCTTACAAAGGAGGTAACCTATGCGATGCATGGGAGTCTGAGAAAATATGGCACATTCAAGAACGTATGAGTAATTGACCGTGTGAGGTGCAGACTGGAAGAATCAGAAAGAAGTTGAGAGGTGAACAGGAGCCTGGTCACAGGGGGCCTTGGGATCAAGCTATGGTGTAGGACCTACATCAGGAATAGGGAGTTATTGAAGGGTATGAAGTATGAACATGATGGTACTTGAATTTTTAGGAAGATTACTTGAGTAGCTCAGAGGAGAATATTTGGGAGGCAAGATAAGAGATGGATAGAGCTGATGAGAAGGAGAGAAGAAATCAAGCAGGATTTTTAGATACGAGAGATATTTAGGAGGTGATTTCGGTAGAACGTGGTGACTCCTTATGAGAGCTGACAGCAGGGGAGCAGGAAGTTTGCAAAGAAATGCAGGGCTAGTGAGGGGCATAGAGGAGGCTGCCCAGCTGTGTGCTGAGAGCTGAGCTGAGGACGGACACCATGAGCTAATGGCTCCCGTACACAAGGTTGAGTGATGTCCTTAGTGTGGTTTTAGATGCAAAGAAGGCTGGACTGATCCACGTTTGGGTAAGTGCTGCAGAAGGAAAATGGAGCAAGAGGACTGAGACGCTGAAGCTGTTACTGAAGTGACAGGTTGAAGTGCTGAGCCCAAGCAAGATGGCAATGGAGGCAAAACCGGAGAAAAGTCGGACACATGGAGTGAGTGGGATAGGCCCTGTCCCAATCCCAGTGAATAAGCAGGGATACTTGGAACAATAAGGATAACAGGAGTCCGTGGTAGGAAAGTGGGGTGTGTGGCTTAAGGCTTTAAAGGTGGAGCAGCCGCAGGCAATAATACAGAAGAGAGGGTGAGTTGTTGATACCCGTGTGGAGATGAAGGGCGTTGGCAGGGTCATCCACATGAACACTGAAAACAGCAGGATTATGGTAGATTTGGGGTCAAGAGAAAACTCATGAACCATACTCCACAATCTCTGGTTCACATCAGAGAGCAATGAGAACAACAAGAAGGGGCGGGGATAGAAAATTCGAGAGGCACAAGTTGCCAGGAAGGTTTCTGACAGGAGTTTGGCAGCATTTGCACAGGCAAGTGCTGATGGTTATTGAACACTTAGCATGTGCCAGTTCCAAGTGTGTCTGTTCCAAGTACTTTACAAACTCTCAACTCGTTTCATTCTCAATGAGGTAAGTACTGTTATTACCCCAGATGAGAACACTGAGGATTTGTGACATTTAATAACTCGCTCAAGGTACAGAGCCATGATTCCAGGTCAGGTAGTTTGGCTCCAAAGTCCACTTAACCCATGTCATTGTCCTGCTGGTTCTGTTGAACAAACGCAACCAGCCCTGTGGGTAACTGGAAAGTTCCGGAGCAAAAAGCCTCCACTTAAGAGTGTAGAAAGGAGGTCGGTTTGTGCTTGGGGTTCATTCAAAAGAGGCAGAACATGACTGGTCCTTGATAGCATCAACTCCTTTATGTTTTCCAGAGTCTATTTTATTTTGCATTTAAACATAATAGTATGTCTTTCAACTATGTGTTAATATGTAATCTCCCTCAGACCTTTTTAGAAGTGGGTGCAGGGACTTTTAAAATAAATAGTAACATTAATATTAACTATCACTACTCAGTTACATAAAGGGATTAATTTCGCATCTTTCAGAGAACTGAGATACATTCTGAGAATGGCAATAAGGAAAATAAAACATACAGTCTTTTTATTTTCTTTTTTTTTAACATGCAGTCTTGAAAAATACATGGTTCTGGTTTTTCCTGTGGCATTACTAAGCTTTACAGCAAACTGGTTTATTTGAGGTTTATGCTGCTTGTTGGAAGAAATTCTCCTCTATTTTTCTTTTTAAAATTTTTGTTGCCTGATAGGCACTATCATAAACACCAAGAGCCCAAGAATGTTAGAAAGCATTGTAATCCAAAGGAGAAGCCTACTTTGCTTGGCTCATATTAGTTCTATTTATTTTCTTAGATTTAAGGTCCAAAGAGTCTGAATAAAGTACTAACCCTATGAAGCACTGAGAAACCAGCTTCCTTGTCATACAGAGCTACCACTCTTCATGAAAAGTGTGGCTCTAAGAAGTGTAGACATGAAGAAAATATGGATTTATACAAAAGGCAATTTATGGTGTAGTGATAAGCCACACCATGGACTTATATTGTAAGTCTACACCTCACAATGACATTTAAGAATTCTGGCACATATAAAATGGGTTCTTTTAAGATGTGATTCAGGTTTCATTTAGAAATGCATGTATTGAAGCATACCGCAAGGAGTTTATGCTAATTGTGAATGGGACCTTGGACGGTTTTAATCCAAATTAAGAGTGGATTTGTCAGATGTAGGTAAGTACAAGTAACCGGAAAAAACAAGTGATTTCTTTTTTTTTAATCTGAAAGGTTCAGAGAGGCAGCTTTTAAGAAAACGCTATTGACTCTTCAAGGCAGCTGTTCTGGTTCAGCTTTGGTTTATAAAATAACTAGAAGTTTTTAGGCTAAATAGTCTAGCACGAGGGGAGAGAAGGGAAATGGGAAAATTATTAGTAAATATGATCCTTTACTTCCATCACCACTCCACTCTTGGGAAAAAATTATTTTGTACTCTGGGAATAAAGCAGAAGGAAAGGCAGTGGAATTCAACGCAAACCAGTTTAAGTAATGCTTTTTCATTTTGCAAAGCTCTGAGTTCCTTGCTAACCTCTACCTACATGATGGGGGTGGTGGGAGCAGCAGGTAGAAATAGGTATAAGATGCCTTCTTTCTTCCCAGGTTGTTAATTATATACT
The DNA here is from genome assembly GCF_009829155.1 of Mustela erminea. Classification (NCBI taxonomy): domain Eukaryota; kingdom Metazoa; phylum Chordata; class Mammalia; order Carnivora; family Mustelidae; genus Mustela; species Mustela erminea. The sequence goes on along the minus strand of NC_045615.1, from coordinate 41,563,219 downwards.
TGAATTTTAGGTTTATTGTTCTCTTGCTTGTCTGTAGAGTTTTGCCAATGGATTGCTTAGTTTTACATAATTTTGAACTTTATATATGTGCAATCAAGCTGTTTGTTTTCTTCTATAATTCATCTTTTTTCCCCATTCAAAATTATCTTCTGGAATTTTTTTTTAAAGATTTTATTTATTTATTTGACAGACAGATCACAAGTAGGCGGAGAAACAGGCAGAGAGAGAGGAAGAGAAGCAGTCTCCCTGCTGAGCAGAGAGTCCAATGCAGGGCTCGATCCCACGACCCTGGGATCATGACCTGAGCTGAAGGCAGAGGCTTTAACCCACTGAGCACCCAGACACCCCATCTTCTGAAATTTATCAGTGTTGAGGCATGTAGCAATAATTCATTTAGTCTCTGTCATTATATAATCTTCTATCTTAGGGGTATGTTGTAATTTATAAACTTTATTTTAGAAGAACATTGAAATCTTTGTGGGTTTTTATACATATTTTTTGCGAGGGAAGGGAGTAGGTTTTGTAGGGTTTTTTTATCTGCCTTGCTCTCACAAACATGGCTGCCTTTGAACATTCTTGTATATCTCCTTGGTACTTCTGTGCAAAGGTTGCTCTAAGTATTTACCTAGAGGTGGAATGTTGAGGCATTGGGTATATGCATCTTTATTTACTGGATAATACCAATTTGTTTTCTCTAGTACTAATTTACACTCACCCCTGCAGTATACGAGTATTTGAAAGTCTCTCCAACACCTAGAGCTATCCATCTTTTTAGTTACTGCCAGTGTGACTGGTTATGAACTAGTATTTCATGTAGTTTTAATTTGCATTTCCCGTCTTTATTACCAGTCTTGCTGTGTTTCTGGGAAATGCCCATTTATGTCTTTTGCTCACTTTTTTCTTTTGGGTTATTTGTCTTTCACTGAATGATTTTGAGTTCTTTAAGTTCCCTTGTGTGTCCCACATACTCTGAAAACTAATCCTTTCTAGGTGTATATATCACATATAATTTCCACAATAGTTATGGCTTTGTGGGATTTGTTAATGAAAGAATTATTCATTTTAATGTAGTTCATGTCATCAAATTTTTTAAATATCTTCATAAAAAAGTTTTTTTTTAAGATTTTATTTATTTATTTGACAGAGAGAGACAGAGAGATCACAAGTAGGCAGAGAGGCAGGCAGAGAGAGGGGGAAGCAGGCTCACTGCTGAGCAGAGAGCCTCATGCGGGTCTCGATCCTAGGACCCTGAGATCATGACCTGAGCCGAAGGCAGAGGCTTAACCCACTGAGCCACTCAGGTGCCCCCATGAAAAAGTTTTTAACTACAACAAGATATGTATTTCTGCTTATCAAATCACCAAAGTTTTTAACTACAACAAGATATGTATTTCTGCTTATCAAATCACCAAAGATCCAAAAGTTTGATAACATACTGTGCTGATGAAGGTATCCTGAGACAGGCACTTTTGTATCTTGCAAGTACGAGTATGAAGTGGAGCAACCATTATAGAAGACATCCTTCGATTTTTTTTTTAGGGTTTGCTCTAGAATGTTTTAGTGCTCTAGAATTTTTAAAGATACTCTTACCTCTTTTGAGATAATTTACTCTCCAATATTAACTTCTAAAAGTTAAAGTTTTGCCTCTCATATTTAAATCCTTACTTCAATCTGAATTCCTTTAATGCATTTCCAAAAACATTTTGTAATTTTCTTCATAATTGTCTTAACATATTGACATTATTGTGTTTTCTTTCTTCATGGTCTGTTAAGGTCATATTAGAGTGATAACATTAACTTGACCTTGTGTTCTTGAAATAAACCCAACTTGATCATGGTGTACATTGCTCAATTTAGTTTGTGAATATTTTTTTATTGATTTTTGTATGTAGGCATAAGGGAGATTTATCTAGAATTTTCCTTGGTTTTGGTATCAAATTATTATTTTTTGGTATCAAATTATTTTAGCTTACTAAAATTAATTGTGGTGTTTTCTTTTTCTGTCTTCTGGAAGACAATTAAAATTGCTTTTTCTTCTTAGAGAACTTGCTCTATAAAATTTGTACCTGGTGCTTTCTATGTGAGAACAAGCTTTCTAATTTCTATAATGGTTACAGGATAATTATAATGATTCAGTTTTTAAATTTTTTTCTTAAATTAGTTTTTCTAGTTATATTTTTCTAGCAACTTTTTGTTTTATTTTTTCAAATTTACTATCATAAGTGAATACTTACATAATTATCCTGTATTTTAATTTCTTTTGCATGTGATGTAGTGCCCCCTTTCATTGTGATATTGTTCATCCTTTCTGCATTTTTGTCATGATCTAAACTTGCTAAAGTTTTCTCATTTTTATTACTCATTCAAAGACCAATACCTGGGTTTTTTTATTTGCTCTATTATACATTTACTTTTTATTTCATTAATTTCTGCTCTTGCCTTTATTGCTTCTACTTCTTTTGTGTCTGTTTTGCTGATCTTTTCCTAACTTTTTATGCTGAGTGCTTAGCTCATTAATTTTCCATCTTTTTTTTTCTTTCCTCATATAAGAAAAGAAGGCTATAAATATCTCTCCATGCCATAATACCAACATTCTATATGATTTGAAATTTTGTTTTTATTATTTTTTTAAGTTCTTTTATGCTCTCTTTTTACTCATGAGTTATTTAGATACTTCGTGTACTTTAAAATTTCCAGATGTATATGGTTTTCTCCTTATCATTTTGTTATTGGTTTCTAACTTAATTATATTATGATAAAGGAATAATAAACAATACTGATTTTTTTTAAATTTGTTGAGATTGACTTTATGGCTTAGTATGTGGTTAGTCTTCTAGATATTTCTTTGTGCTTGAAAACAATATGTATTCTCTAAGGGCAAGTGCGGATATGTATGTGCGTGTTCTCTAATTGGCAAGTGTGTATACATAACACACACACACACACACACACACACACACACACACACTTCAAATTCAAGCTTGCCAATCAAAGTGATTTTTTGTCTTTGCTTTTGGCTGTTTGAGCAGTTGTTTGCTAAGAGACTGTATTATAATACCATAATGGTAGATTTTTCAATTTCTTGTTATAGTTATTTCAGTTTTTCACTCTACATTTTGAAGTTATCTTATTAAATGCACATGTTCCAAACTTGTGATTTTAACCTTTTGTCATTATGCAGAAATTTTATTTTTGTATCTGGTGATGCTTTTTTCTATTATTTTGTTAGTACCAATATGTTTATGTTACCCAACTTTTTTTTTTTTAAATATTTTATTTATTTATTTGACAGACGGAGATCACAAGTAGGCAGAGAAGCAGGCAGAGAGAGGAGGAAGGAAGCAGGGCAAAAAGCCTGACTCCATCCCAGGAACCTGGGATCATGACCTGAGCTGAAGACAGAGGCTTTAACCCACTGAGCCACCCAGGCACCCCCCCACACAACTTTTTATTAGTATTGATTTGGTAGATATATTTTGTAATACTTTTGCTTTGTCTCAATATGTTTTAGATATGATTATTGTAAACAACTAAATGTGTATGATCGTTTATTTGATTCCAGGTGACAACATTTGTCTTTTAATTATAGTAGTCAATTTACACATATTATGTTTATCAATATATTCTGATTTATTTTTATCCTGTTTTGGCTTTGTGTTTGTCCTACCCTTTCTCTTTTTCTCCTTGCTTGTCTTCTTTTGGTTTAACTGGATGTTTTATTGATTTTTTTTTTTTATTCACTTCATTTATTCCCATTACTACTTTGAAACTTATACCTTACTATGTTTTTCATGATTATTTCTAGAAATTTAATGTATATCATAACAAGTGAGAATTAATCTAGATCTTCACCTTTCCTTATAATATATAGACCCTACAATGCCTTAATTCCAGTGACCCTTCCTGAAATAGTTAAGTAACCAACATCTCCGTTTTTGCCCAGGATTGAAGATATTCTTGTTTGTAAGACTTTCAGTTTTAAAATAAAAATAACTCCAAGGCAAACAAGGATGAGTTAGTTGGTCACCCCACATGTGCGATTATGGTTCAAATTTTTTTTAACGCCGCAGATTCGAAATAGGTATTATTTTATGCAGTTTTCCCCCCAGATTTACACATGTTCACATTGCTTGGATAATTAATTCTTCCACCTTAGACCATCCTTTTGAGATTATTTTTCTTCCTCCTTTAGCTCTCAGTAATATTTTGTTGATGAAGGAAGATAGGTACAAATAAAAATATACTCTATTATTTTATTTATGTAAAATTCAGGAATAGGCGAAACAAACTTGTGATGAGAGAAATCAAAAATAGTGATTAACCTCAAAGGAGAGGTGTGGGAGTTGCTATTGACTGAAAAGTCACAAGGGAACTCTTGATATAGGAAGTGGTCACATGGATATAAGTATACACACACACACATATGTGTATGTATAGTCATTAAACTGTACACTTTATATTTACACATTTTAATATATGTAAATTATTCAGTAATGTACTGTTTCAAAAACAAAAACAAAAACAAAAACGCATGGGCACCTGGGTGGTTCAGTAAGTTAAGTGCCTGTCTTCAGTTCAGATCATGATCCTGGAGTCCCAGGATTGAGTCCCGCATCAGGCTTCCTGCTCAGTGGGGAGTCTGCATCTCCCTCTGTACTTTTTACCCCATTTGGTTGTGCTCTCTCTCACTCTTTCTCCCTCTCAAATAACAAAAATAAATAAAATCTTTAAAAAATTAAACTAAAGGGCACCTGGGTGGCTCAGTGGGTTAAGCCTCTGCCTTCCACTCAGGTCATGATCTCAGAGTCCTGGGATCGAGCCCCACATCAGGCTCTCCGCTCAGCAGGGAGCCTGCTTCTCCCTCTCTCTCTGCCTGCCTCTCTGTCTACTTGTGATCTCTTTGTCAAATAAATAAATAAAATCTTTTTTAAAAATTAAGCTAAAATAAAAATTAAAAATAAGAAAACACATAAGCATCCAGGAATGAATGAACTATTTTAGTTACCACTATCAAGTTTTGGTAAGGAAGCAAGTTAAGTAAAACTAAGATGCATAACCAAGACAAAATTAGCTAATCCTTTCATTTAGGGTAAAAAAGATCTTGCATTAAAAAGTTAATTCAACCTTTTATTTAAAAAGTTTTGGTGCAGTTCTGTTGGTGGCAGTTTGAGTTTTTAATCTCTAAAAATGTATAATTATAAAAAACGATAAGATTTTGCTAAGATCAAGAACAAGACAAGGATGTCATGACTCACCACTTCTTTTTAATATAGTGAAAGTCCTAGCTAATGAAATAGGACAAGAAAAGGAAATAAAAGGTATACATTTGGGGGAAAATGAAATAAAATTGTTTTTGTTCACAGATGAGATGACAGGCTATATAGAAAATCTGAAAGAATCAACCAAAAACTCCTGAAACTAAGAAGCATTTGTAGCAAGATTGCAGGATACAAGGTTAATATAAAAAGCCAATAGCTTTCCTCTCTCCCACAACGAACAAGTGGAATTTGAAATTAAAAAAAAAAAACAAAAAACTAGTATTTATATTAGCATGCAAAAAAGTTAAACACTCAAGTAAGTCTAACAAAATAAAATACAACATTTTGTAAAAAGCCAATCTATACAAGGAAAACTATAGAAGTCTGAAGAAAGAAATCAAAGCTAAATAAATGGAGAGCTATCCCGTGTTGATGGATAGGAAGACTCAATATTATCAAGCTCTCAGATCTTCCCAACTTGATCTATAGATTTAACACCGTTCCAGTCAAAATCCCAGCAAGTTATTTTGTGGATAGGGGCAAAACGATTCTAAAGTTTATGTGGAGAGGCCAAAGACTCAGAATAACGAAGGCAATATTGAAAGGAAGAAACAAAGTTGGGGACTTCAACTTCAAGACTTACTATTAAGCAACAGTATTCAAAACAGTGTGGTACTGATGAAAGAATAGACAGATCAGTGAAACAGAAGAGAAAGCCCAGAAATAGACCCACACAAATAGAGTCAACTAATCTTTGACAAAGGGGCAAAGAATTCAATGGAGAAAAGATAGTCTTTCCAATAAATGGTGCTGGAACAACTGGATATGCACATGAAAAAAAAAAACAAAAACAAACAAAATGAACTAGACACAGAATAACATTATATCCTTCACAAAAAATAAGACAAAATAGATTATTGACCTAAACATAAAATGCAAAAGTATAAAGCTCCTAGAAGATAACAGGAGAAAACTTAGATACCTTAGGTAGGGTGATGGTAACATCAAAGGCACAGTCCATGAAAGAAATGATCAATAAGCTGTACTTAAAAATTTCTGTTCTGTTAAAGACACTGTCAAGATGACCAGAAGATAAGACACAGACTGAGAGAAAGTATTTGCAAAAAACTTGTCTGATAAGCTTGTTAATCTGAAATATACAGTGAACTATTAAAAGTTAACAACAATAGGGGCGCCTGGGTGGCTCAGTGGGTTAAGCCGCTGCCTTCAGCTCAGGTCGTGATCTCAGGGTTCTGGGATCGAGTCCCGCATCGGGCTCTCTGCTCAGCAGGGAGCCTGCTTCCCTTCCTCTCTCTCTGCCTGCCTCTCCGTCTACTTGTGATTTCTCTCTGTCAAATAAATAAAAATAAAATTAAAAAAAAAAAAAGTTAACAACAATAAAGCAAAGAACCCAAATAAAATATGACCAAAAGACTTTAAAAGATACCACACCAAAAAAGATAAACAAATGGCAAATAAACATATGAAAAGATGCCCAATATCATGTCATTAAGGAAATGCAAGTTAAAATAATGAGATACCACTATACCCCTCATAGAATGGCCAAAATCCAGAAGACTGACAACACTAAGTTCTGGTGAGGTTGTCTGCAGCAGGAACTCTTGTTCATTGTAGGTGGGAATGCAAAATGGTCCAGCCACTTCAGAAGAGAGTTTAGCAGTTTCTTGCAAACTAATCATACTCTTACCATATGAATCAACAATTGTATTTCTTGATATTTATCCAAATGAGTTGAAAATTTACGTCCATATAATATCTTGCACACAGATATTTATGGTAACTTTTATTCATAGTTGCTGAAACTTGGAAGCAACCAAGATATCCTTTAATAGGTGAATAGATAAATAAACTATGGTATATCAAACGATGAAATATTATTTAGTGCCAAAAAGAAATGAGCTAATAAGCCATGAAAAGATGTAGAGGAAACTTAAATGCATACTACTGGGTGCCTGGGTGGCTCAGTGGGTTAAGCCGCTGCCTTCGGCTCAGGTCATGATCTCAGGGTCCTGGGATCGAGTCCCACATCAGGCTCTCTGCTCGGCGGGGAGCCTGCTTCTCTCTCTCTCTCTCTCTCTCTCTCCCTCTCTCTGCCAGCCTCTCTACCTACTTGTGATCTCTCTCTGTCAAAAAAAAAAAAAAAAAAATCTTTAAATGCATATTACTATGTGAAAGAAGCCAGTCTGCAAGAGCCACATACTGTATGATTCCAAGTATATGACATTTGGCAAAGGCAAACGATGAGACAGGAAGAAGATCAGTGGTTACCAGGGCTTCATGGAGAGGCAGGTTCAGGATGAGTAGGCAAAGTACAAAGAATTTGGGAGGCGGTAAGACTATTCTATATAATACCCTAACAATGGATTCATGTCATTATATATTTGTCCAAACCCATAAAATGCACAACACCAAGAGTGAACCCTAACGTGAACTATTAATTTTGATGATAATGATGTGTCAGTGTAGGTTTGAAGATTTTAACAAATGTACCACTCTAGGACAGGATATTGATAATGGGGAAGGCTGTGCATGTATGGGGGTAAAATATATATAGAAAATCTCTGGGGCTTTTGCTCAATTTTACTATGAACCTAAAACTGCCCTAAAAAATAAAGTCTTAAAAAAAAAAAAAAGGAGTGTTTTTCTCCCTTATGTCTCAAAGGTAAATTTATGAGGAATATTTATGGGCCAAAAGTTGTAGCACTTGTTTACTCCACTGTTTCTGCCAAAAATCAGCTGTTCGTTTGGCAGTCCTTTTCTGGCTTCTTTTTTCCTTCAGTATTCTGCAGTTTCAGCATGTTTATGTCTAGGTATCCATCCCTTCCTTCTTACCTTGTTTGGGATTACTTTGTTTGGGATCCACTGGATTTCTTATATCAGAGAATTAGTTCTTTCACTCTTTCCAGAAATAATGAATAATTATTTTCCTGTCTGAATAATTTCCATTTGAATAATTTTTCTCTTTCTACTTTCCTTTTTAACTCCAAGTGAAAGTTTTGAGATTCTTACTCTTCCCCAAAATAAGTTTCTTCCAGTTATTTCCTCCTTACAAAAAGCCATAGTGTAAATATATTTTGTGGAGGAATTTCTGGACTTGCCCTTAAAATCCACCTGGACTATGACCTTCCTGAATTGTCCTCCATTGTGACAAGACAATCGCTTAGAGTTAAAAAAAAAAAAAAAAAAAAGGGCGCCTGGGTGGCTCAGTGGGCTAAAGCCTCTGCCTTCGGCTCAGGTCATGATCCCAGGGTCCTGGGATTGAGCCCCACATGGGGCTCTCTGCTCCGCAGGGAGCCTGCTTCCTCCCCTTTCTCTCTCTGCCTGCCTCTCTGCCTACTTGTGATCTCTGTCTGTCAAATAAATAAATAAAATCTTAAAAAAATATATAGTAGCACAATATAAGGTTTTACATTGAAGAATTCATTGGTGATATTCATGGCAACTTGATTTTTAGCAATATGGCTAAGTTTTTGATTATCTGTAATATCATTGTAACTTGAAATGATCCAGTCCTTTTGGTCATGGAAAATGTTCCATGATGGAAAAGGAGTGGATAGTATCACCAGTCAATGCTGTCTGCAGATTTTTTATGTAGTTACTGGGAATTTGGACCATCACAAATTGATAAGGAGTTCCTTGGACTGCCAATGAATGGTATAAGTATAAAGTTAATTTTTAAAAGGGATTTACAATTCACATTTATTATTTGATTTTAAAAAGCCTCCTTTTCACTCCTTAATAAAGAGACAAAATGACTAATCTGCTAGTCATAGACCTCGGAAGTCATAAAAAATAGGCAAGTGGATAATCTGATTTGTAGCTAGTGAAAGTCCCCATCTGGAAATATTTGAAAGATTGTTTATCAGAGTAAATATTCAAATGCCTCTGCTTTGATGTATTTCTTAACATTTAGAAAGAACACATCCTGAGTGGGAACCTGTAGGTAAGTACCCAGGAAGAGCACTCGCTATGGCTGTGTCTCTTTTTGCCAGATCACCTTGTAAAATGAGTGAAGCCTGGTATTGCCAGAGATCTCAGTTTTGCCAAGAACTTGCAATAACAGGAAGCATGGGCAAGTGTGAACCCTCTGTATATTAAAAAACAGTGGCAAAAGGCAGCCAGTTACATTTGCCTTAGTAACCTTGAGCGAGAAGAACTAATCCGCAGTTTTAAACAGGCTGGACAGAATGGGAGGAGAGTGAGGGTGCCATTTGCTTGCATGGAGCAGCTTGAAGACGGAATAAGCCTGGAATACAAACAGAATGCCATTCCGGCTGAGAGTTATTGCTGACCTACTCTGTGCACCTTGGTTCCCGTTCTCATAGCACTTGCATTGGTCCCAAAAAGGATCAAGAGTAATTGCAAGGGCAGCCTTGGAAAGCAACAAACAAGAACAGCCCTTAAATTTAACACAGCCTTTACTGAGAGCGTGTATGTTGCACACGGTGTGTGCTCCGCGTTGTGAATAAAGAAGAAAAAAGCATGGCTCCATTCTCATGTAATCCTGCGAACTAATGCAGTCATATAAATCAATTTAAGACATGGCTATTCCACATTTCCTGTCACACTGCATGTTGACTGTACCTTGGTGTGTGAGCCAGATTTGCCACACCCTGATTTAAAAAAAAAAATGAGGCTGGCATTGGTTTTGACACAGAAAGCTCCTTTGTGAGGTCCTGGCAGTCGGGAAAAGGTGTGGCTCACACCAGATTCAATTCTCAGAGACGGGGAGAGGAAGCTGGAAATGCTTTTCCAGGGAGACCATCCGATGAGGCAGCCACCAGTCATCAATCCACAAGGAACAAAGAGTCTTTGATTTCAGTGTCAGCTGCAAGGCCGTACTTGTTCGTACTTGTTCGTGCTGCTGCAACTTACACTGCCCAGACTACCAGATAAAGTTCATTGCCACTCTCCTCTTCGCCCACAGCAAGCAGAAGCAGGAACTCCTGAGAGACAAATGTTTGCCCAGAAGCAGAGAAGTTGGAAGAATGTTATATGGTTTTTGTTCTTGCTTTTTGGTATTGGTTTTGGTTTTTTACTAAGGAATGACAAAGCAATATGCTCCATGTAGTTCCATTAAAACTTTAAAAACCGAGCTTCTAAGGTGGGAATAAAGAACTGACCAATTAGTATTCTAATTAAAAGAAATGATAACTACAGAATTTCCTTTTCATAAAATCTTTTTTTCTCATTTCCTGGCTTGAAAATGTTTGTCGGGGTGCTCTCCATATTAACAATTTCACAAAGATCTCACTTATACACTGGGCACATTGGCTTCATCAAGTTTACCCAAGATAGATGATGATCCAAAAGGTATGTTCATTCTCTCTATCTGGTATTTTCTGCCAAAGCTGCTGTTCTTTCTGTTTTTCATTACTTATTCTTTCTTCTTGGTATCTATAAAGATGACATGACAAGTATGTAGGACATTATGGCAGGAAGTACTACTGTGGTTTATTTGAGGTCAGTACATGGAAAGACCTGGGTGTGACATACCTGGGGTGTAGTTGATGAAAAATACTGAATAGAATAGTCTTTCCCTTATCCATGGGGTAGAGTCCCAAGATCTCCAGTGGATGGCTGCAAATAGTGCTGAACCCTTTTATGTACTGTGTTTTTTCCTGTACATACATACCTGTGATAAATTTTAACTCATAAATTAGGTACAGTAAGAGATTAACAACAATAATAATGCTATATTATAATAAAATATGTGAATGTGGCCTCTCTCAAAAATCTTACTATATTGTACTCACCCTTGTGATGATGTGAGATGATAAAATGCTATGTGATGAGATGAAATGAGGTGTATGGCAGAGGCATTGTGAAGTAGCATGAGATACTATTGACCTTCTGAAGACAGATCAGAAGGAGAATCACCTGCTGGATGGTGGGGTTGACTTCGGGTAACTGAGACCAGGGAAAGGGAAACCAGGGATAAAGTGGGGACTATTGTGAGCTGAGATTCATGGTGAAAATGGTGAGCCTACAATTGCACTTGGTCTCTCTTCTCTTTCTTAATAAGAGAATCCAAGCAAATGTAAAGGTTATTGTTGCATAAATCAAGGCTACGCTTGCAAAGGAGAAGGCTGGAGAGATAACTGTTCAGAAAAAGAATCTTATCCTAGTAAGGAGGAGATCTAACACTGGAGGGAAGATAGGAAGAGTATACAAAAGATAGTCGTTGTCACGGAAAACAGTCAGGAACAGAATATTTGAATCAGAAAGAGAGGGACAGCCTTGGAAAGTTCTCAGCCTTTTACAGATTTAGCTTCAGGAAGCTAAAATAAATCCAGAAGTCTACTCTGACTTGTTATGCTCCTCTGAGTTTGGAGCAGCTTCCAACATTTTATCCTTGGCACTTTCAAATGTTGTGAAATATCTCCGAGAAGGCCTTTTGGGTGAAGGTTTTCTTTTAGCTGGCATCATTTCCTCTAGGACTTCTCCATCTTTCAGGCACCATCACTTTCTCCATTTATGATGATAAGTTTGCCCTCACTCATCCCCTCTGGCTACATATACATCCACAGTGTCAATTTTCTCACCGTCAGCATTCTCTTCTGAAATTCCATTTACAGTTGATTCAGTTTTACTTCCCCTGCTGTAACTTATGGCTTCTTTACTACCCTTTCATCTTCCTTGGCCAAGTCTCTCAAGGATCCATTTTGCAAAATGTCATGGGAGATAAGGAGGCAACACAACTGCACTTTGCCATGTGTGTGAAAATAATACTAATGATTTAATTATACTCAGTTGACATATCGTGGTAACTGAAATTGGAACTGTGTTGTTGGGGAAGTGGTGTTAGTCACCTAAATTTTGGTAACCAAATTTCATGCATATTGGAAATGTGCACGGTGAGGACTTCCTACATATTCAAAGGGTTTACCTTATAACTGCCTATGTGCTACTTCGCCCAGTTTTCATATTTTCATGTTTATGAAATGTGCTTTAAGGATAATTCAAACCTGAGGAATTTTTCCCCCCGCTTGTTGGAATGGTTTTCTTGCTAATCCGTTTTAAGGAGGTCTTACTGGTTTTGTTTTTCTTTACCTTTATCTTGGTGAACTGTATTGCATGATTCCCTGTATTAAACTAAATGCTATTCGACCTTAGTGACTGTCTATAAAATTTTGGTTTCCCATGAAAATGAGATGTGGATCTAGAGTCTAAACAAAGAGTTATTATTCCCACAACATAAAAAGAAAAACTGAAATATTCTGCTTACTTCTTGCTAATTGAAGCTGTAGAAATTTAACTTCTTAGCAATTATATAGGTACATTCATTTAGAATGGTGTGGATATCTTTTTAAAAAGAAAACAATAGGCCCAGTCCAAAACCATTGGGATGCCACAAAAGTGGTCATAAGAGGGAAGCATATGGTAATACAGCCCTACCTCAAGAAGTAAGACTTCTTTGAGACTTCAAGTGCACAACTTAAACTTACACCTAATGGAGCGAAAAAAGGAACAGCAAATAAAGCCTAAATCCAGCTGAAAAAAAGAAATAATAAAGATTAGAGCAGAAATAAATTATATAAAATCAAACAAACAAAAGACACAATAGACTAGATTAATGAAACCAGGAACTGGTTCTTTGAATTATAAAATTGACAAACCCCTGATAAAACTGATAAGCCAGTCTTATCAAAAAGAAAAAGAGAAAGGACCTAAATAAATAAAATCACAAATGAAAGAGGAGAGATCACAACTAATACCATAGAAATGCAAACAATTATGAGAATATTATAAAAATTATGTGCTAAGAAATTGGGCCATCTGGAAGAAATGGACAAATTCTTAGAAGCATATAAACTACCAAAACTGAAATAGGAAGAAATGGAAAATCTGAATAGACTTATAATCAGCAAAGAAACTGGGTCAGTAATCAAAAGTCTCCAAACAAACAAAAGTCCAGGACCAGATGGCTTCCCAGGGGAATTCTACGAAAAGTTTAAAGAAGAGGTAATACCTATTCTTCTCAGACTGTTCTGGAAAATAGAAATGGAAGGGAAATTTCCAAACTCATTTTACAAGGCCAGCATTACCTTGATCCCAAAATCAAAGACCCCACTAAAAAGGAGAATTCTAAGCCAATATCTTTGATTAACATGAATGCAAAAATTCTCAACAAGATTCTAGCAAATAGAGTCCAATGTACATTGAAAGAATTATTCATCAAAATCAAGTGGGACTTATTCCTGGGGTGTCCACTGACTGATGAATGGATAAAGAAGATGTGGTATACACACACACACACACACACACACACACACACACACACACACACACAGAGGAATATTACTAGGCCACCAGAAAGAACAAAATCTTGCTCTTTGCAATGATGTAGTTGGAGCTAGAATGTATTATATGAAGCAAAATAAATCAGACAGAGAAAGACAGATACCATAGGATTTCACTTATATGTGGAATTTAAGAAACAAAACAAGTGAACATAGTGGAAGGAAGAAAAAATAAGAGGGAGATAAGCCATAAGGGTCTCTTAACAGTAGAGGAAAAACTGAGGGTTGCTGGAGAGAAGGTGGGGGGATGGGCTAAATTGGTGATGGATATTAAGGAGGGCACTTACTGTGATAGGCACTGGACGTTATATGTAAGTGATAAATCACTCAATTCTCCTCCTGAAAGCGATATTATACTATATGTTGCTAATCAGAATTTCAATAAAAATTTGAAACAAAAAATAAAAACAAAAACCCCACAATCACAAAAACTACACAGCAGCACAGACCCTCATGACCACAGAGAAGAGAAAAACTGAGACTCTGGGATGTGCAGCTCAGCTTCAGTTCCTGGCAGGACTCTGAAAAATGAGGGAATACAAAGTGTCCCTTGAAGTTAGCATTTCAGGGACTCAAAACCATTTTCAGTCAGTGTGCACCTTGTTTTTGTGGGGACCTGATGCAAAAAAAACATCATTTCAAGGCAACTGAGTTAGGACCAAAGCTGCTGGGACAACCACAGGAGCCAACCAGCAGAGCTTGGAGAGTAGGACAATAGAAACCCAGAGTGAGCCTCAGAGAAACTCCTCTCTGCCCAGGGCTAAGATTCTTACCTTTTTTGTAAAAATGTTGGTGTATGAATTAATTAATTAAAAAAAGAAACAGGGGCACCTCAGTGGCTCAGTCATTAAATGTCTGCCTTGGGCTCATGTCATAATCCCAGGGGTCTGGGATCAAGCCTTGTATCAGGCTCCCTGCTCAGCAGGAAGCCTGCTTTTCCCTCTCCCCAAGCTTCTATTTCCTCTCTCGCTGTGTTTCTCTCTGTCAAATAAATAAATAAAATCTTTAAAAAAAAAAAAAGAAAGAAAGAAAGAAAGAAACAATAGGCCCAAGATGGAGTCACTTTTGCTAAACCCCACCAAGAGTTAATACCCAATCTAATTGCAGTTTCAGCCTTTCCTGGGAGTGGAATTTTAAGCCAGTCAGTATGGAAGTTCCTGATCAGTGCTAGTGAGGTAACCTCCTTGATAAGACCTCTGCCTTCCCCTAAAGGAAAGTAACCTTGCCTGAAATAATCCATTCTTTTAACATTTTTGTCCTGTGTTTTTTGTTTCTATAAAATCCTCCATTTTGTACAGTACCTCAGAGCTCCTTTCTTGCTAAATGGGCTACTGCTCAGTTCATGAATCACTGAAAAAAGCCAATTAGATCTTCAAATTTACTCAGTTGAATTTTTTTCTAATAATTTAACTAACATTGTCACCTGCTCTCACTTTTATTATTGGTTTTACATAAAAATTGGGAATTTTTTAGGCAAAACATATATTTATGTCTCCTAAAGGTTAAGCGTTCCTAGAGGACTAAAGAAACACACAGACTATCCAACCTAGAGTGCTAAGATTCCTCCACAAAGGGGTTACCTAATTTTGACCAGCTAAGCTGTTCAACGCAACTTTCATGTCAGAACCACCACATTCCATTTGACATGTTTTAACTTTTTTTTAAATATAGCTTTTCAGTTTTTTCCATTGGTAGATCTACCAAGTAGCTTGCTGACATATCACTTAGAACGTCTGGCCTGTTACAACAAATGGGGACAATTTTTTGCATATAAATACCATTTTTTTGTGTCTCTAAACTTGATTCAGTCATTTAGTTAGTTTTCACTTGAATTTAAACAATTAAATAAGGTTTTGTTTACTATATTGGTTATGTTAGGTTTTTCAGTGCTACATAGTTTTTATTTATTGACATAAAAAATGAAACTGTGTGCCTTGAAAAAGCTTTTTCTCTCAATATAATAATTACTTTCTACAAAAATATACATATTTTAAACATTGGGCCAGAAAAATCCACTCCTGTTTTATAGTGTATTATAGCACATATTCTATGAGTTGGCCTTTTGCCAAGAGCTTCCTTTCAATCTTCTTTTTCCTAATGTTCTCTAAATAGGACAATACTTTATTATTATCACCATATTTCTGCTTTTCCTTACTCATATATATTTCCTTTATTTATGTATCTTTAAAGAATATCTCTTCACTTACAAATTTTTTTTCTACTTTTTTCCTCTCTAGAAATTGTTGGTTCTTCTCCTTCTCCATAGAATGATTGTCCTAGTTCTTTTCCTTTTAATCACATAGAATGCCGCTGACTCATTTCTTTACTGAAATCCTATGAATAATTAGAATATTTTTAAATAAATGCCTTAAAATAGACTATAAAATCATTGTCCTTTAGTAAAACTAATATATAAACATCAGAATGATATATATTAAATATAATACATATAATTATACAGTACATATTATATAATAATATCTATTACAATAATATATATTAGTAATAATTATATATAGTAATAATATATTTATATTATTATAAATATATAATAATATATACTAATAATATATATAAATATATAATATAAATATAACTAATATATAAATATAACTAATAATATATACTAATATATAAAAATATATATATTAGTAATAATATATATTATATATTTCTATTTCTATTATATATAATATGGTATATAATATATTATGTATAAATCTCTATTGTCAAGTGAGTTTGTAGTGCAAGTGTGCACATTCCTGTTAAAGATGCCTGTATCTGAAATCTTACAGTGACCCCATTGACACTCTGTCTGTACTTGGCGGGCTGTCTGGATTATAGCCATAGCCAGTTTGTATACTTCACCTTCACTGTTACCTGTTGTATTTATTTGAGCTCTTTGAACTGTGGTGACTAAAAGGAATGGATTAACCAGCTGTTTATTCCTGATGATAAGAAAGAAGAGTTTACATTCTTAAAATAAATGGAGACATTTATATCTGCCAATTTTTACTCAAAAAATATTTAGCACCTTCTATTCCCTAGAACATCAGCTGTAGACAGGAATAGAACACTGAACATGCTAGCCAAGGTCCTTGACCTCTAAAATGTATACTCTTTTAGAGGTAGTATCCTAATATCCTTGCTTTGATTTTACATCAATCTTCTGTCCTCTCCTTGCAAGTTGCAGTTATATGGTGTATGCCTAGTTTCCAATATTAAGGAACGAAATATATTTTCTTAGAATTTCATAATATACCTTGAGATAATCAGGGCAGAGTTGCCAGATAAAATATGGAATGCCTTGTTAAATTTTAATTTCACATAAGCAGTGAAGGATTTCTTTAGGATTTTATTTATTCATTTGAGAGGGAGAGATACAGAGAGAGAACAAGTAGGGGGAGAGGCAGAGGAAGAACCAGACTCCCCCACTGAGCTGGGAACTGGATATGGGGCTCGATTCCAGGACCTGGATATCATGACCTGAGCTGAAAGCAGACACTTAACCAACTGAGCCACCCAGGGTGCCCCAAAACAGTGAATAATTTTTTGTATAGATATGTCCCATGGAATATTAGTTATGGCCTAAATTAGACATATCTAAATATAACAAACTAAATTAGAGAAACTCTGGACATGGCCAAAGCAGTGAGAATGACCTTCACCACCAGGTGATTCACTTCAATGGCAACAGTTTGCCTGGTGAATCCCTCACAATCTCTACCACCCCCACCGCCAACTACTACACAATATCCTTACAGAATCAGATTAAGATACTTCAAATTAACTAGTTATCTTGATCGGTCTTGAGCATATATGCTTATTAGGGTGACATTTTGTATACAGATGGACATCATAACATAGCACCTTTCTACTACCCATATTTAAAAATATTTCTAACTGCTCAAGCAGTCAAGAATTACTTCCAGCATGTTTTGTGTGAAGAACAATCAGAAGGGAATTCAGTAATAAGGTATGGTTCAATTTAATTGATTAGGTTGCCATGTTTATATCTGGGGCTTGTAAGTAGATAAGGATGTTAATTTTGAATTAGCAGATCAATAGCTTTTATTTTGATTCTGGGACTTTTGCCCACATTATAGAAGTACCAAAAAAAAAAAAAAAAGTAAATGATTGTCATCCTTCAAAAGGAAGTAATAGTCTTACTAAATCGGCACTCTTTGTACGCTTGTTAAACTGGCAGGATTTGGAGCATCTAGAAGTCAATAGGAGACGCTTTGACATAGGTTAAATTGGGTGATCCAAACACTAGGGATGGGAAAGAGGTATGTGACATGAGCTAGGGAAAGACTTGATTTAGAAGTAATAGGCTTTTAGATATTGCCTCAGTGTCAAATTTTTTTTTTCTTTTTAAGGATGTTATTTATTTATTTGAGAGAGAGAGGGAGCAAAAGAGAGAGAGGTCAGGGGGAGGAGCAGAGGGAGAGGGATGGGGACAGGCAAACTTTGCTCTGAGCGGAGCCAGAGCCAGGCTTGATCCCGTGACCCTGAGATCAGGACCTGAACCGAGGTCAAGAGTCAGAAGCTTAACCAACTGAACCACCCAGGTGCCCGGTCAGTGTCAAAAATCTTAATTGAATCACATGCCAGAGAAAGTTTACTAATGAAATGCAAGTTTCTTTTGACTGCTAACTCTAAATAAAATGTGAATAGTCTAATTTTCTTAAAACTAAAGAGTTTTTATTTTATTTTATTTTATTTTTTATTATTATTTTTTAAAGATTTTATTTATTTATTTGACAGACAGAGATCACAAGTAGACAGAGAGGCAGGCAGAGAGAGAGGAGGAAGCAGGCTCCCTGCTGAGCAGAGAGCCCAATGCGGGGCTCGATCCCAGGACCCTGGGATCATGACCTGAGCCGAAGGCAGAGGCTTTAACCCACTGAGCCACCCAGGCGCCCCAAAACTAAAGAGTTTTTAAAGAGTAAAAGAAATATATTCAAAATATGGGATGGTATATACATTTTAAAACCCTGAATTATATCTGTATTGTTTGGCATGATTATGTTATGTTTCCTATGTAATAATTAACATTTTTAATGAAAACTTTTTTTTCTTTTAATCAGATTAGTTTACCATTTCATTGTTATGTTCCATTCATTTTCTGATAGCAAACATTTAGAAATTCATATATCTTAACAGTCTAAGATCAGAGGATTATAATGCATAATTAGATGAATTTATTTACCACCCCAAATCAACAATCAGAACAATCAAAGCTAAAGTTGGTATACTAGATACTCCTACTACTATATAAATTGTCTTTTCTGAGGTGCCTGGGTGGCTCAGTGGGTTAAACTGCTGCCTTCGGCTCAGGTCATGATCTCAGGGTCCTGGGATCGAGTCCTGCATGGGGCTCTCTGATCAGCAGGGAGCCTGCTTCCCTTTCTCTCTGCCTGCCTTTCTGCCTACTTGCGATCTCTCTCTGTCAAATAAATAAATAAAATCTTTAAAAAAAATTATCTTTTCTGTCATATTTGATTTTGGAATATGTTCCTCCTTAAACACATTTCTTGTTTTGGTTTATTAGTGTTTTAGGCCTTACTAAAAGCAATAGTGAGGCTCTGCATTAAGTAGTCTCCTCGCTCGGCATGGAGCCCAACATGGGGTTTGAGCCCAAAACCCTGAGATCAAGACCTGAGCTGAGACCAAAAGTTGGGCAACTAACCGAGGGAACCTCCCAGGTACCTTTACCTTTGACCTATTTTAGATATTTGGATATGTCAGATCAATAGTTATTAGAGCTTATCATTGCCACTACTCTTTGATAAACAAGTTTAGAAGGGAGGGCATTGCAGTTAGAAGGCTTATGCAAGAGTTTTGAGAAGGCAGGCAGGGACCAATACCAGACAGATCACCATCAGTGTTATGAGTGGGAGTGTGTGAAATGGTCTGGCATTGCAACCTGGAGAATCACCCTGGCAAGGCTTAATTGAAGGCCATGACCCAGTAGAATGGGGTCACAGTAAGGCCAACTATGAAGAGGTTGAAACCCATTGGCTTAGCCTTCCCCAGGGAAGGCTGAGTTCATGATCACAGAAGTTAGCAAGGCATACTGAAAATTTCTTAAGAAACATAAGACAGCCAAATAAGCTGAATTCTGGCTCTGAAATAGTACTATATGGATCAGTTCCTGTCAATTATTTTGATTAGCTACATTTAACTTGTCTTTTCTCTGGGCAGATAGCTTCGCTACTGTGTTGGTATTGCTAAGACTATTGGGGAAAATCAGCAGCTATATCTTCAAACTCCCACGACCTGAGCCATGTTTGCGTGGGACAGCAGTGCTCTGCCCAGAGACCTCAGCAGCAGCTCCCTCACGAAGCTAAATCCTTGAATTTCCTTTTAGCCTAGCCTCCTACATGAGACTTTTACTCCAGTCCCTCCCCACCCCTACATTCTGGGCCAAGGGCCAGGCTTATAAAACCAGGCTTTGGATCAGGGTTTAGACATACATTGCCTATAAAAATGTCCCTGAATTGGCAATAATTAATCTCTGTGCAACTGTACTTGGCTTTCAAATGCTATGTGTCTTTAGCAATTGCTCTTACTGGAACCAGATTTACCAAGATTGGGTTGGGGATGATAGAAACATTCTCCACCAATGGAGGAAAATCATCTAGAAACCTTTCTTTTACTGTCTCTTTGTCAAAGCTTTTAAAACTACTGACCTCTGATCTCAGGTTCCTAAGTGTTGCTGGGGAAAGTTATACACTAGTGTGATTTGATCCCGCTGCGGTGTTGGGCTAAGTGATTCTCAACCCAGGAGATCTGGAAATGAATTGGGCTGTTTCTCTGGTTATCACAATGACAGGGGAGCAAATTCTGGCATTGAATGGATGGAAGCCCGTGATGCCAAGCTTCCTGCAGTGCACATGATGACAACCCTGCACAACCAAGAACTACCCTACACAAAATTCCCACAGCACCCTCAGGACTGACAATACTTGTAGTGATCTCTAGTTGACTCCCAGTTGTATTTCCACTAGTGACTGTCCCAAACTATCTCTGTTCTTCTCAAAACCACTCAGTTACCACCCTCAGTTCATGTTCTTGTTTCCTCAGACTCATCACTTGACAAAAGCTTGTTCATGCCCACCCTGTTCTCCTTCCTGCCCGCTCAGATAAAGGAATTTTTCATCTCTTCTCCGGTTCACAACAGCTCCACCCAAGCCTTTGGTCCTTTCCCATCCCCAAATCTGTCTCTTGCATCTTTAATGCCTTTCTAGTCCTTTCCTCACTTAGAAAAGTACTTGAGTTTTTCTGTCCCAAATATCAAATAAAAGCAAAAACAGAACTGTTAAACCTACTAATTACCCCTTCAAATTAACATCCCACTTCATTTCTTCCGTGAAGGGCCTGGTGTCTATAAACCATTTTAAGCACTCACTGACTGGTTCTACTTCTTTATCATCTATTGGCTCTTACAACCCTCATAAAGTAATCTCCACTCCCTTAATTCTGCTCTCCTGAAGGTTACTTCAATGTCTAGTTGCCAGACCGCTCACCCTTCAAATTCCTTGGATTTCTTTGCAAAATTAGATCCTTGATAAATTACTTATTAAAGATCATTCCTCCCCACTTTTCTTTTTTTTTTTTTAAAGACAAAGATTGTCATACATCCTGCTTTTTTTTTTTAAGATTCCATTTATGTATTTACTTACTTACTTATTTGTCAGAGAGAGAGAGAGAGAGCACACGGCAGGCAGAGTGGCAGGCAGAGGCTGAGAGAGAAGCAGGCTCCCTGCCAAGCAAGGAACCCGATGCAGAGCTCGATCTCAGGATCCTGGGATCATGACCTGAGCCGAAGGCATCAGCTTAACTGACTGAGCCACCCAGGCGTCCCCTCCCCACTTGTCTTCAGTCTGCCACTTGGTAGGGTCAGCCACAGGAGATGAGGTTCTTCATTTTCCTGTGCTCCTTTATAGTGTTTCTGCATTTCCCCTGTTTGTACAGGTCCAGGACTCTGGCTATTCTGTCTTTGGGGCTCCTTTTCCTCCTCCTGTTGCCATACACTGTTTGCAGGTGTTAGCCACCCTCCACTCAGTGTCATTGGCCTTCTTCTCAACCAAGTGAACAATCCTCAAATCTACCAACATTCCTAGTTATAACACCACTCTTCAACTTCAGGCCAGACTATTAGTTACCCAACAAATAATTCCATATGACTGGTCCACTGCCACTCTCTAAATTTAAAATGATAAAATCTAAAACATTCTGATGTATTTCTTTTAGAGCACTTTAAGTTTGGTGATCATTTTTATAGGTGACTGTCTTCCCTACCAACCTGGGAACTCCTTGAAGACAAGGATGGTTTCTTATTTAATTTGGCCCTAATATCTAGTGCTTCAAAAGTGTTAATTGGATAGTAAGACAATTGATGAGTGAGCGAAGACTTGAGGTTCCTTAGAAAATTAGATTGTGTCTTTCATATCTGTGGTCCAGTGCCTGGGCCAGTGCTTAGCACAAAGAACTACACAAATATCTTTTGAGTGCCTTCTCTACTTCCAAGCCAGTACCTTCTAGTTTCTTTCTTATCAATGTCAATGATACTAGCATTTCCTTACTTATCCAGGTTGCAAAGCTCAGTATTCTCTGACCCTTCCACAGTCACTAAATTCAAAGAGTTGCCAAGTCTGGTAAGTCTCCCTCAAATATTTTAAATATTCCCTTTTACAGGCATACCTTATTTTACTGTGCTATACTTTATTACACTTTGCAGATATTGCGTTTTTTGCAAATTGAACATTTGTGGCAAGTCTGTTGGTGCCATTTTCCAAGGGCATTTGCTCACCGTGTTTCTCTGTCACATTTTGGTAATTCTTGCAATATTTCAAACTTTTTCATTAATGTTATACTTGTTAGAAAGATCTGTGATCAGTGGTATTTGACATTACTGTTGTAATGCTTTTGGGGAATCACAAACTGTGCCCATATAAGACAACAAACTTAATAAATGTTGTGCGTGTTCTGACTGCCATTACCCTGTCTTTCTTCCTCTCCTTGGCCGCCATGTCCCTGAGACACAGCAGTGTTGAAAGTAGGCCAGTTAATAACCCTACAATGGCCTCTAAGTGTTCATCATGAAAAGAAGAGTTGCCTATCTCTCACTTTAAATCAAAAGCTAGAAATGGTTCAGCTTAGTGCAGAAGGCACGTCGAAAACCAAGATAAGCTGAAAGTTAGGTCTCCTGTGCCAAACAGTTGGCCAAGTTGTGAAGGCAAAGGAGAAGTTCTTCAAGGAAATTAAAAGTGCTACCCCAGTGAATGCATGAATGATAAGAAAGGGAAAGAGTCTTATTGCTGATATGGAGAAAGTTTGAGTTGTCTGGGTACAAGATCAAACCAGCTACAACATTCCCTTGAAGCCAAAGCCTAATTCTAATCCAGAGCAAGGTCCTAACTTTCTTCAATTCTATAAAGGCTAAGAAATGTGAGAAAGCTGCAGAAGAAATGTTGGAAGCTAGCAGAGGTTGGTTCATGAGGTAAAAGGAAAGAAGCCAGCTCCATGACGTGAGGTCCAAGATGAAGCGGCACGTGCCGATGAAGAAGCTGAAGCAAGTTCTGCAGAAGATCCAGTTAAGATCGTTCATGAAGGTGGCCTCACTAAACAATAGATTTTCAGTGTAAATGAAACAGCTTTCTATTAGAACATGCCATCTAAGACTTTTGTAGCTAGAAAGAGGAAGTCAGTGCCTGGCCTCCAAGCTTCAAAGGACAGGCTGACTCTCTTGTTAGGGGCTAATGCAACTAGTGACGTTAAGTTGAAGCCAATGCTCATTTGCTATTCTGAAACACCTGGAACCCTTAAGAATTATGCTAAATTTACTCTGCCTGGGATCTATAATGGAACAACAAAGCCTGGGTGACAGCCCATCTGTTTACAGCATGGTTTACTGAATATTTTAAGCCAGCCATTGAAACCTACTATTCAGAAAAAAGTCCTTTAATTGCTCATTGACAATGCATCTGGTCACCTAGGAGATCTGATGAACAATGAGATTAATGTTTTCATGCCTGCTAACATAAATTTCATTATGTAGTCCATGGAGCAAGGAGTATTAGACGTTCAAGTCTTAACATTTAAGAAATACTTTTTTTTAAAATATTTTATTTTTTTATTTGACAGACAGAGAGATCACAAGTAGGCAGAGAGGCAGACAGAGAGGAGGGGGAAGCAGGCTCCTTGCTGAGCAGAGAGCCCGATTCCAGGCTTGATCCCAGGACCCTGAGATCATGACCTGAGCCAGAGGCAGAGGCTTAACCCACTGAGCCAGCCAGGTGCCCCGAAGAAATACAATTCTTAAGGCTATACCTGACATAGATAGTGACTCCTCTGATGGATCTGGGCAAAGTAAACTAACATCTTCTGGAAAAGATTCATCATTTTAGATGCCAGTAAGCACAGTTTTGATTCATGGGAAGAGGTCAAAAATATCAATGTTATGAGGACTTTGGAAGAAGTTGATTACACTTCTCCTGGATGACTTTGAGGAATTCAAGACTTCAGTGGAGGAAATAACTGCAGATGAGGTGGGAATAGCAAGAGAACTAGAATTAGATGTGGAGCCTGAAGATGGTACTGAATTGTTGCAAGCTCATGATCAAACTTTCACAGGTGAGTTGCGTCTCATAGAAGAGCAAAGAAAATGGTTTTTTGAGATGGAGTCTCCTCCTGATGAAGATGCTGTGAAGATTGTTGAAATGTCAATAAAGGATTTAGAATATTACATAAATGTAGTTGCTATAGCAGGGGTAGGGTTTGAGAGGACTAACTCCAATTTTGAAAGAAGTTCTACTGTGGCTAAAATGCTATCAAACAGCATCGCAGTCTACAGAGAAATGGTTCGTGGAAGGAAGAGTCAATCCATGTGGTCTGTCTTCATTGCTATCTTATTTTAAGAAAGTGCCACAGCCACCCTGACCTTCAGCAACCACTGTCGTGATTACTCAGCAACCATCAACACCAAGGTAAGACCCTTCACCAGCAAAAAGATTAGGACTTACTGAAAGCTCAGATGATGGTTAGCATTTTTTAACAATAAATTATTTTTTAATTAAGGTAAGTACATTGTTTCTTTAGACAAAATTGTATTGCGTACTTAATAGACTACCTACAGTGTAATAGAAAGAATGAGAGAAAAGGCATTCCAAGCTCAGGGATCAGAGAGAATTTGCAAGTAAGAAATAGGAACAAATGAGTCTGAGGATGGGAACTTCAGTCAGGAATGGAGGGCCTCTTTGCCACACTAAAGAGCTTATACTTTACCATTCCCAGTATATAACCTCTGCTTTCCCAGCTCCATGTCTTGGATCTCAGTATTTCTTTCTACTAACTTGGCTCTTCTTCCTGGCCATCTTTTCACAACCAGATACTCCTATTACCTTTATAAATCTTAGCTCAAGGGATTCTTCCCTTATGAACTGCCCTTAATTCTCCCAAGCAGAAACATCACTTTTATTCTTTAATCCCCTTCTGCTTTGCTTTGGCATGTGTCTATTTACCTTGTATTAATGTTGTTGAAGACACTTTCTGGCACCGTCAGCTCCTTGAAGGATAGGGAGTATGTTTTGTTCTCCCTCTATTAATGTCCTTACATTCTTTTATTCTGGGCACTGAGCACATAGCAAATGCTCAATAAATATTTGTGACCCTTTATCACTTTTTCACAGATTTTCAGTATCAATTTGTAAGCTAGTATTTAGTAATAAACAGAATACTTTTTTTTTCAGAATATCTTTTTCAATAAGAAAATATCTTTAGCAAAGGAAATCATTAAAACCACTTCTTTTTGAGAGTTGTTTTGGGGTATTTAAAAATACTTTGAATTATTAAAGTGTATAATTTGGGATCTGTTTTTTATTGGTATTAGAATAAATTTTTGAGAATGGAAAGTAAAAGCTACTGGAGGAAAAGTTAGAAATTTTTATTTAATCTATGAGAATTAAAGAGATTATGTTAAGATGTCTTAGTTTCTAGGGGTGCCTGGGTGGCTCAGTGGGTTAAGCCTCTGCTTTTGGTTCGGATCATGGTCCCAGTGTCCTGGGATCGAGCCTCACATTGCATCGGGCTCTCTGCTCAGCAGGGAGCCTACTTCCCTTCCTCTCCCTCTGCCTGCCTCTCTGCCTACTTGTGATCTCTGTCTGTCAAAAAAATAAATTATATCTTTAAAAAAAAAGTCTTAGTTTCTAAAAGTATACTTTTTAAGTTTTATGTTAGGTGGAAAGATTCAGTCAGCTGTCTTTTCGCACACATTGTGAATGTCATTTATGAATAGTTATTCATAGTAATTAAATAAACATATTTTAGGAAAATTTACATTTTTCAGGTTTCTAAATTTTTTTTAGTTTTGTTCCTTGAAAAAAACAAAGCAAAACTTTTGCCACCAAAGAAATTAATTTGCATCATAATGGAAGTGTTTAGTCAGAAAAGGCAAGCCTTATATATTCTCACTCTTCAGTTTATTTCAGTGAATATTCAGTGTTTAAATAAAGTAATAAAGTACATTTCCTAAGAATGTAATAGTTCCTTAAATATGCAGCATTAAATCAAATTTAATCTTGTGGTGTAAGTCAGACACAGTTACAGATTTATGCTCACATCTGTCTTTCTATAGGAGGTAGTTATTTTGAAGCCTGTACCACCTAAACCCACCCACACTTCGAATATTTAAGCAGATGCGTTATATTCATTGATCTGGAAGGATGTTGTTAGATCTCCCAGTTCATCTTCACCCTCTCATCCTACCCCCTTTGTTATTTGTAGGATGCCTGAGATAAGAGCCATTTGTACTAGGGACTAAAATACTAATTTAATTATCTTGTGTAATTCCAATTTAGTACTCATTTAAAAATTTCCCTAATCAGTTGGACTAACTAACACCAGTAGCATGGGTTGCCAACTTTAAACATCACTCCAGAATACAATGATTTTAAAATAGTATGGCCATTATCAGTATTGGATAATGGAATCTATACTTGAAGAACCAAATCCTAGGAAATGTGTAGACGTCGAAAAGCGATTTCTGATTCCGTGAACCAGAGAAGCATATGGCCACCACATGGTCAGTAATACAGTCACTCACCAGCTCCCTCAACACACACACACACACACACACACACACACACACAAAGAGTGCTGCAATTTTCCTGAGAACAAAGAGCCTGTTTCGTCATTCTTCCTAATAAACTCATGTTTCCTATCAGTACCAGGGAACATCACACAAAGCATCTCTCTGAATGTTTTTGAGTGACTTCATGCTTAGATTGGTTCATAAAGGGTTAGGGTTTTCTTTGTATAACCTCATTTCCTGGGTGTGCTTAATCACAAGGAAATCCTAAAAGTTAGAATACATTCAATTTAAGATCTTTATTTTCTGGGCAAGTAAAATTGAAGAAAAATTATATCCTTTCTTTGGGGTCATCTGGTAACCTAAGAAGGAAGGAGTAAATATGTTTCTAGTTGCTTTGAACAAACCCATATGCTGCCAGTCTTTACTAATACCAGCCAATGAGAGAGTTGGATTTCACTAGTGTATTCTGAGATGTGCTCTGATCATCTGTTGTTTCTATAGCTAGGTTCTGTGCAGATACATTTCCTTTCTTGTATTTTCATTTCATACTTTCCAAAGACTATCTATGATCAATTGATACAATTCTTTTTCTCTAAAATTCACCGATAGTAATTTAGCCAAAACAAACAGGAAATTCTTCTGGAAGTCTGATCTCTAATGAATTCTGAAACTAAGCTCAGCATATTAAAGGAAGTAATTAAGAAGGCACCCCATTGTGTTTAGAGATGTTAACTAATATGTGTTTAGGTCAGCTAAAACAGAGAATTTTTCTGTTTTTATGAGCTTTTGTCAAATTTAAGGTATGTTACATTTTAAAACAGAAATTTAAAAGACTTTATTAGTGGAAACATTACTCTATTAATATATTTTTAATTATTCTTCATGTCAGTTAAGATGCCTTTTTGAAACAAATGGCCTAGATATGCCAGTAAAATACCTGTTCAATTTGGAAAAATAATGAGAATAAATATCACAGGTATTTTTCCAGTTAACTGTGCGTGGTGTGTTTGTGTGCGTGTGCACATGCACACAAAGGCCATATAACATACCAGCCACGTAATAACCATTAACTGTGAAAGACTTAGAGGTCATCTGGTTCATTACCTTACTCAGAAAGGGCTGCTCCTATTATTACTTCTGGAACATGGTTGGCTAATGTTTTTCTTATCTCTTGCTCTTACACTTTGTTTTTCTTTGTTGCAGTCCTAGTCATAACCAGCCTTTATTATAGTGCTCACTATTTGCCAAGCACTGCTGCACTTTTCATGTACTGATTCCTGTAACCCTTAGAGCGACTCTCTTGAATATTCCTTTAAATTCCTTTCTTCTCTTGCTTCTCACTGAACTCAGCTCTGACTTTAAATGAATCTCCTCTCTTTCTTCTTATATTTTCATCTCCATGCTTCCTTTTTACTCTTTTTCTTTTTCTGCCCTAGTCCCCTATTTGGGTCACTACTCCATCTTCTGCCATTTTTTCCCTTCTTCTATCCCCCTTTTCCAGCATGTTTACCTTTCCTAAAATCCTTAGCTGGCCATCTTTCCGGGGCCCTAAGCTCTCAAGGTGTGAGAGTGAGTGCTTAGGATATCGAAGCCTGAGCCACGCACTTGTTCCCATCTCTCTGGGGGCAGAAATCTAATGGGCATGCAAGGAACATTTGCAATGAATGGTGCACCGTGCCAGTTTAGGTCCAGAGATAATCTCTCAGTCAGATTGCTATTCAGATTCGCAGTTTTGTGAGAAATAAAAGCCCACTCTCTCTGATAAGTATTTCAAGTACGTTCTTCCCAGCAAAGCTCTTTTAGAGCAGTGCTTAAGAAATTTTGAGCTTGCATCAGTCACCTGAAGGACTTGTTAAAACACACTGCCAAGCGCACCCCTTTCTGCAATGGAAATTGGACATTGGCAATTCTGACTAACTAGGCAGATGCTGCCCCGTGCACAGGTCACTGTTGCAGGAGCACTGCTTTGCGGTTCTTTTCATTTTTCTAATCTCTAAAGAATCCTAATCTCTAACTTAAATGATACTTCACACCAACTCCCTGTATTCTTCTATCTTTGGAAATGAACTTTAGACAATCCCTGCAGAGTGGCATTCAGTCCTTAGGTTATTTTCTTGTGGCTAAATCCAAAACTCTTCAGCTTTTTATAAAATCAATGCTGTAAATCATTCATCACTGTTAATTGCTCTCTTTCATTTCTCCTACCAGTGATCCGCATCATCCTCCAGTTGAAGATACGCAAAGCTAACTTAATAATCTACATAGTGTTTACATTGGAAAGAGACTTGTCTAATATAGACTTTGGTATGTGGGTTAACTTTTTTGGTGTGTAGCTTCTATGTATTGTGTTTATTAATATAGATGTAGGGGTGGGGGGCACCAACATCCAATATACTGTGCAAAGTGAACTTGTGATACAAAATATTTAACATATGGATCTAACATTTGAGTTGCTTTGAAGCTCTTTCGGAATATTAAACAAAACAATAGTATGACAACAAAACAAAATCACAGAGAAATAGAATTTTTAGAACTGGAGTGGACCAGTTCTAAACATCAAGCCTCGAGTAGCGGTACAAAATTGAAACAGCAATTCAAGGGGAAATGGTTCAGTCAATCATGCTTAACTGAGAAAAGAACAACCTTGCTAATAACTGCTCATTTGTGTATCGGTACCCATACATACATAGTTTCCATCTATGCCATTGCTTGTTACATACCACCTTTTGGTAATCATTGGTTGCATATGGCCTGTCTTCAACTACCATGGAAGGCCCTCCAAGGCAGAGATGAGGTCTCACACCTCTTCATATTTCCAACACTTGCTATAACATATGTTCCCAACTTACTATTGATTAAGTAAGTGAAAGTGAACATAGGACATACAAGAGCTGGTATCTACAAGGGTCATTGAGTTGGTTTTGTAAAGCCTGCCAGGTAATTTCACATCAGCCACATTAAAGATCCTTGTAGGAGGTAGCATCTAAGCCCAAGCACCATGTCCTGCATGTAGACGGACCTCATTAGCATATTTTGAGCCATATCAGTTGATTCAATAGCATTAGTTTTAAAAGTCTAATTGACTCACTGAGGTTCTTACAGCACTTATTAATTCACTTATTCCTCCTCATAACCTAATGATACTGGGCAGATGGTGCAGCACACAATGAAGAAATAATTTACCTAAGGTCATGGTAGTCTAGCCAGGATTCAACCAGGCAGTGTAGCTCCCAGGTCTGTGCTTTTGATGACAAGACTACATTACCTTACCCCTCCCAAAGCCATGCCCATCACAGTCTTCATCTCTGCAAGGAGGTGACACTCTCCCTTACGTTACTTCTTTTAGCAGAGTTAGACATTTTTGCTTCCAAGGTGTAACAGGATGTATGGTACATATGGGTTTGAGGCTTTACCTTGATCTAGCATTGACATGTTTCCAGTGATCCAAATTTTAATACTGTGAATATCATGAGCTTAGTTTGATGCTGGTTTGAACAGGATATTGAAACATATTTTTTAAGTATCTGATAAAATGTTTTTATTGTTTTTAAATATTAAAATTAATGTTTTGATTTTTTATTATCTGAAGTTTAGTTATTTTTGTAAGTAAATTGTTGACCCTATTCACGATCTCCCTGCCTGCAACAGTGTATCCCTCTCTTGCATTACTTCTTTTCTCAGAGTTGGACATTATTGCTTCCAAGATATAATGGGATGTGTGGTACATGTGGGCTCGAGACTTCACCTTCATCTGGTACTACTTACACTTAAAGCGATTCAACTTTAAAAAATAGGAATCAGTCTTGGCCAACATTTCATCCTTCTTTTGAGAACATTATTCTCTTGTCACACATGACCCTGGATTGTTATAGAAGACTGGTCTACATTCTGCAAGGCAGAAATATCTGTCCAGTAAATCAGGAAATAGATAAAAGGAGTCTGGGAGAATTCTGTATCCCCTGAAATACATGAGCAGGCTTTTCTTTTTTAATATAATTGCATTAATTATAAGAGTAGGATTAATAACAGTTTGTATATAATTTTCAATCTTTTAAATAATATTATATGTAGAAGGAAAAAATGGGTCAAATTTATATTCATTCACTAACTTACAAAGGAAATAGTAGCCTAGGACAGGTTCTCTTATTTAAAATTAATCTTTGCTTAAAGTAACACGTTTAGAAATTTCTCTTAAACATGGATTTTATTCATTTGAGTAATAATGAATGTATTTTTAAAATATTTTATACATCTACTTGAGAGAAAGAGAGTGTGTGTGTACACAAGCCTGCAAGAGCATGGGAGAGGGGTAGAGACAGAGGGAGAGAGACAAGCAGACGCCCAGCTGAGTGTGGAGCCCTACCTGGCTGGATCCTAGGACCCTGAGATCATGATCTGAGCTGAAGCCAGACACTTAAACAAGAAGCCACCCAGATGCCCCATGAAGATATTTAATACTGTGTAAAACTGGTAGCTGTAATCGCCCAGTGGAAAAAACAAAATCAAAGTCTAGTTGTTTGACTTGCTGAGAGTAAAAAATCTAAGAGGAAATAATAATCCTCCCTGATACCAGTCTCATGATTAACATAAGATATGCTATAAAATTAATATAAGGAGAAAAATGAAAAATTATTTTAAAACATGGACAGTGAAGCTATCTTCTGTCAATCTTAAATCTAGGACAAATATTGAATGTATAAATTATTATATCAGTGCCTATACAATAAATCATGATATTCTGCATCCATAATAATTGTATTGCTTTTATATATTCTTGCATAGTTGCAATTATATTAATTTTTCCACATCATTATTCAAGAAATTAATAAAAATAATGTTTAAAATATTAGGAAAATAATTTGTTACTAGAGGACATGTATCTATACTATACCCAAGCAGTCGTAACCATATCCATCTACCTTTCCCTTTTCATTTAACTTCCTCATTTCTGTTTCTCCTTTCACGGATACATATCTTGGTCAAAATACCCCTCAATAAGGGTGGCTCAGTGAGTTAAAGCCTCTGCCTTCAGCTCGGGTCATGATCCCAGGGTCCTGGCATGGAACCTCGAATCAGGCTCTCTGCTCAGCAGGGAGCCTGCTTCCTCCTCTCTCTCTGCCTGCTTCTCTGCCTACTTGTGATCTCTGTCTGTCAAATAAATAAATAAAAGTCTTTTAAAAAAAAATACCCCTCAATACCCACAATACTCATAATACCCCTGTGACCCTCCCCATTCAGATCTTCTCTGAATGACTTCCATGCATGTTTGTGCACATGTTTGTGGTCATTAGTGAATCTTCCCTGTGAATCTTCCCTGGTCATTAGGGAATCTTCCCAGTGAATACTCCCATGAACTATCTATTGAGATTGTCTGACTTCAGCATATACTTTGTGGTATGCAGCTTTGTCCATGCTCAAAGACTAAAGCTTGAAGGCAAAAAATCTTAGGGGAAAAAAATAACATCTTGATACCAGCCCTCACGATTAACATAATATGTGCTGTGTATAGACCTCTTGCTTTCTACACCAATTTTGCACCCTGGGCAAACAGTTTTGAATTTTAAGGCTGATGGCAGTATGCCAGTGCTGGGGTTGATGCTATAGCAAAGAAACTGGAAGGATGATTTTGTGCGTTAAAATGCAAGTTTCACCATGGCATAAGTCTTCTTCAGCTGTCAATGAAACAGTGGGGAAAATCAACTTAGGATTGGCGGAAGCCCGTTGCTTATATTTAGGGCATCATTACCACTGCTGACACTTGGGAAGACAGACCAGTCACTGTAAGGATGGTGGCTGGAAGAAACTTTGGCTAGACTCTAAGCAGAGCTTTTTGAAGAGGGATTGCTAATATACAGCACTAGACATGCTTGCCCATAAGGACCGTGGTCAAGGATATGCTTTTAACCTTTCATCCATGATGTGTATTTAAAATGCCTTTCAGTTTTACAAGGACCCCTATGGGGCTAGATTAGTGGTATCAGGATAAACTTACGGTTTTTGGTATGTAAAGATAGACATGGAAATAAATATAGATTACAATGTATGTCGGCATGAATATACATGCGTATGTGCATACACTTTTTTTTTTTTTTTCTGTCAGCCGAGAGGGCCTAGGAGCAGTTGTAATGAATTTCCCAAATATCCAGATTTTTATTTCTAAATATCATTCTACACTAGGAGTAACAAGGGCTGTGTGGATAAATGGTTAATTAAGGATTGGAGTAGGAAAGAAAAGATAAGCTCGGAACACCTTCTGGTGGCAAAAAGTGGAGAAATGTTCAAAGAATGAGAGAAAAATCCAAAGAATACACAAGCCAGTCTGAAGGAGCTCCCGCAAGACAAACTTGTAATAATTTGGCCATCAAAATAAATAACATATTAATGGGTTATAATCCACTGGATAAGAATACGATGAGGTCCAAAATAATATTAATAAGTAGGGGAGAATAGAAAGCTTTTCCTTATGATAGAAATCTAATTTCTTACTGTAGAAAGGATGATGAAAATAGGAAAATTAACATTTGGTAGTATTTTGGATTCCTAGACCAAGTTTCAATGGGGCAAGATTGGAGTACAGTTTTCATTCAACACCAACAATTCTCTGAACACCAAGTTCAAATGGGTATCCTACAATTCAACTCAATTCTGACACCATCTACCTGGAGATAACAAACCAGAACACAAAAACCTAGAGATAGATACAGGTTATGGGCTCAGTTCTACGGGACTATTCCCTTCCACCCCTACATCAGATGCTAGTCTAAAGCTTAGTTTATTACCTGTACTTCTGATTGATTGGTTATAAGTGAGAATTTCCCATAATTCCTTCCTTGGGTTTGACTGATTTGCTAGAGCAGCTCACAGAACTCAGGAAACCCGTTTATTCACTAGATTACCTATCTGTTGTAAAAGGATACAACTCAACAATTAATCGAAGAAGAGATGCATAGAGCAGGGTGTATGGGAAGACACTGGAACTTCTGGGCTCCTTCTAGGAGTGGCAGTCTCCCTGCATCTCAAGGTGCTCACCAACTTGGAAGTTCTTAGAACCCTGTCCCTTGGAGTTTTTAATGGGGGCTTCATTATATAAGCATGGTTGATTAAATCACTGGCCATTGGTGACTGATTTAACCTCTAGCCCTTCCCACTCATTGGAGGTCAGGGGAATGGGGATGAAACTTCGAACCTTATAATTATATGGTTTGTTCCTCTGATGGCAACCCCCATCCTTAGGTGATCTAGAGGCATTACAAAAGTCGCCTCATTAACATAACAAAAGGCATCTTTATTGCTCTCATCACTTAAGAAATTCCAAAGGTTTTAGGAGCTTTGTGTCAGAAATGGAAGGAAGACCAAATATAATTCTTATTATCAATCACAACATCCCAGGCAACAAGCTTGGTAAGAACTGATTCAAGCAATGGATGCTAAAACTGTGTTAGAAAGTTAGACATCACCAAGACATAGAAACAGTCCCAAGTGAACAAAGTTAGCATCACTAGCATTAGTGCCTTGCAGGCTGAGACCACCGGGAACACACCTGTACTGAACAAGCTGGGATTATGAATGGTGGTGGTAAGGAAGAATGCACCCCATGGGAAACCATGAGGCAGTCCAGTGAGAGGGTGTTAGGTAACTCTGGAGATGGGTAAAGAGAACAGTTCTGGATCAGAAGCTATCAGGAATTGTGGACAACCCTATCACTGGCTACCTCCAGAAATCTTATGCTGAAGGAAGAAAGGATGGGCTGAAGAGAGAGCTGCAATTGGCAAAACAGCCACAGGCATACATATTTTAGCCAGGAGAAAGAGAGGATTGGCCATTTGTGCAATGATGACAGAGTTCATTGCTTTGTCTGCATTCAGACATGATAAGGGAGGGGTCTTGTCACAAGGTCCCAGAGTGGCCTTGACGAATATTGATGTTCTGTGAAGTAGTTTATGTTCAACACAAGAACGCCAAGGCCGAGCTCCGGGTGCCAGTGTCTCTCCTAGCAACCCCAAGGCCTGGCCTGTGGCATTCTCAGATGCCAGGTGTCAGGGACTGCTTTTCTCTTTCCCGATAGTAACCCATTAACCAGAATTGACTAAATCAACATCACGCGCCTCCTGATATAAAAAGGAAAACAAATAGTATTCTTGTGGCATTTCAGCCAAAAATGCATACCCTAATCAAGAGAAATATCAGACACATATGGGTCAATATGCTATAAAAGAGTGGGTCTGCGTTCCTCAAAAATGTCAATGTTGTGAAAGAAGTGATTAAAGAATTGTCCTAGATTAAAGGTAAGCCAACTCTAACAAAGCACTGCAATCAATGAATTGAAATTTTCTTTCACAATAGCAGACATTACTAGGGTAATTGGCAAATCCTAAATAAATTTGTAGTTTAGATCACTGTAGTGATGTTAATTTTCTGATTTTGATAATAATACCATGATATTTAAGAGAATGTCTGCTTTTAGGAAGGACGTTGAAGAATTTAGGGATAAAGGGGCATCACATCTACAACTTACTCTCAAATAGTTCAGAAAAACATATATATATATGTGTGTGTGTGTGTATACAGAGAGAGAAAGGATAAAGCAAAATTTGGAAAATCTGGGTGGAGAATACATGAGAATTCTTTACATAATTTTTGCAACTATTTGTAATTTTATCAGAGGTTGAAAGAAAATATACCATCTCTTCCCTTTTACAAATGCTTTTCTTTTTTGAGTAAAGGTTATCTTGCATGAGGGTGAATTCAGCCTTGGTGTTTCACTCACTACATTTTTTTTTTTTTTAAAGAGAGAGGGAGCATGAGCAGGGAGGGACAGAGAGAATATTAAGCAAGTTCCACACAGAGCCTGACACAGGCCTTGATCTCACAACCCTGAGATCATGACCTGAGCCTTAATCAGGAGTCAGCAACACCAACTGAGCCATCCCGGCACCTCTCACTCAGGGCCTTCTTGAGTAAAAGATCTATTTATATGTGTATTTACATCTAAATCTCCTTTCTTAATTTTCTATGTCTATAATAAAGCTGGCATGAGGTTTTCTTGGGAGGAAACCACTTCCTTTTTTTTTTTTTTTAAAGATTTTATTTATTTGACAGAGAGAAAGATCACAAGTAGGCAGAAAGGCAGGCAGAGAGAGGGGGAAGCAGGCTCCCTGCTGAGCAGAGAGCCCGATGTGGGGCTCGATCCCAGGACCCTGAGATCATGACCCGAGCCGAAAGCAGAGGCCTAACCCTCTGAGCCACCCAGGCGCCCCAGGAAACCACTTCCTTTAGCAGCCCTTTTGTGGCAAAAATTTTTATAGTTCATCTTTTCTTAATTCTATAGATATGGATTGTTAGAAACATATGTATTGAACTTTGTGTTGAACAGTTCTCTTGGTGGTGGAAGCACCACCTCACTGAGGAGCAATCCACAGGTAAGTTCCTAAACCCTGAATGACCTCCCTGTTGTGTCATTTCCATGTGTTGTTGACATTAGCCCATATCAACAACATTCTATGAAATATAACATATGCACTAATACTACAGAATTTCCCCTTCAGAATGAGGAAAAACCTAGGAGGGAAGGCTCTTTGGAGAACTTGATGCAAAACAGTTATCTTCATTATGAATGTTGCTTAGAAAACTTGCATCTCAAAATTGAAGAAAACAGTTCATATATGATTGCATCTTGAAGTAAAGAGTAGTTGGTATTCTGTAGACTAAGGAAAGCCATTATTTGAGGCAAGTAAAATTTGTATATATTATCGTTGTCTAGAACCAACTGAAGCCATCCATGTACTATGGAACTGGGTTGAAGTATGCCAGCGTCATCCTAAGAAGGAAGTCAAATCAGTAACTAGTTCAGCCCAGTGTATCACTTAGTCTTAAAATTTGCTTATTACTTTGAAACACTGCTATGTTTAGATCATCTTAATGATCATTGATAACTAGTGGTAGCTATGTAATTTTTTTTTAAGATTTTATTTATTTATTTGACAGAGAGAGATCACAAGTAGGCAGAGAGACAGGCAGAGAGAGAGAGAGAGAGAGGAGGAAGCAGGCTCCCTGCTGAGCAGAGTGCCCGATGCAGGACTCGATCCCAGGACCCTGAGATCATGACCTGAGCCGAAGGCAGCGGCTTAACCCACTGAGCCACCCAGGCGCCCCAGCTATGTAATTTTTAATAAAAGTGTTGTTACAAAATCTGTGTAGTGGGAGTTTCTTGTAAGTTCTCACGTATATATGCACGAGTCATCTTACCAGGACTCCAGTGTCAACCTCACTGAGCCCCATTAACTTTTGTCAATGACCTGGGGTTTGGCAGAATTGCAAAGAAGAACAGCTTCAAACAAGGTGGTTCTCAAGGTGTGAGGGCCACTTACCTGAAAATCACCTGGGGTGCTCGTTAGAATGAAGCCTCTGGCCACCTCAGACCTGTTCATTTGGAGGCTCTTGAAAGGAGGCTCCAAGGAAGTGATGCTGAGGTATCTCACATGGGAAAAACATTCTCAGTAAAACTTGCCTGAAAGGAAATTTGTAACAGCAAGTGTACTTTATACTCTTTTAGTTCTTTCATATTTCTTACCACATCGAATACTTAGTATCTCAAACATGAGAAACCATTGAAATGATTTTATTTGATCTAAATTTTAGGAGGCTAAAAGTACATAAATTATCCTAAATGCAGCTTCTCTGTAGCTCTGCTCTTTTTCAGTCTATCACTTGAATTATCTGAGGCTCATGAAGCTATTCTTTCTTATTTTTTAATTTTTTTTTATTTTCAGCATAACACTATTCTTTTTTTTTCACCACACCCAGTGCTCCATGCAATCTGTGCCCTCTATAATACCCACCACCTGGTACCCCAACCTCCCAC
This sequence comes from Mustela erminea, assembly GCF_009829155.1. Classification (NCBI taxonomy): domain Eukaryota; kingdom Metazoa; phylum Chordata; class Mammalia; order Carnivora; family Mustelidae; genus Mustela; species Mustela erminea. The sequence goes on along the minus strand of NC_045615.1, from coordinate 41,525,680 downwards.
CCCCCTGCCACTTCAAACCCCTCAGATTGTTTCTCAGAGTCCATAGTCTCTCATGATTCACCTCCCCTTCCAATTTACCCCAACTCCCTTCTCCTCTCTAACACCCCAAGCCATTCTTAAGCTTCTGTTATCAGTTAAAGGAAAGAAGTGGAAAGTTGCTAAAAACAACTCACCTGTTCAGCTGTGCTTTAGTCTAAGCCAGTAACCTATGGGATGAGGATAAGCAGAAGGAAAATATATCTGAAATTAAACTCATTTTCTTCCTTCCATAAACCTGTTCTTATTCTTCCCTTCCTCCTCTTACTGTTGGTCCAGTTGCTCCAGTAAGGAACTTGAGAGTCATGCCTGGGCCCACTGTACTCCCCTTACCACTCCTACCACCCCCAATACAACCAGGTCACCAGTCTTGGCAGTTTGTCTCCAGAAATATCTTTCATCTTTTTAACATGCCCCTCCATCTCATCCCCCTCCCCACATCTTACTCTAGCTCTCTTCCCTGGACCACGACATGGCCATCCAACTGGTCTCTGCCTCCAGTTTCTCTCCCTTCTCCCTTCAATCCATTCTGCATCCTGCCTTCAGAATTACCTTGGGGAAAATCATTCCTGTTCTTGTAAGCCTGCACTGGTTCTCTGCTGCCTCTGCAGTGAAGCCTGAAGTCCCAGCAAGGCATGGGAGGCCTTTGCAACCTGGACCCCACAAAGTGCCAGTGGAAGTTCTAACCTCTCTGAGAGAAGTGTACACCTTATATTCTAGTAGAACTAGCAAATTATACCAAAGGCTTTTTAAAAAATCTTGCCTTTATTCATGCTATGCCTTTGCCTGTCCTCTTGGCACCAACCAAGTTCACCTGTGTACCTGGCAAACTCTCATTGGGGTCTTGACTCCTTGTGGTGCAACTTAGGTGCTTCTCCTTCTCTCACTGTTCTTGCCCCAATTAAAAATGATTGTTCCGGGGTGCCTGCATGGTTCAGTGGGTTAAGACCTCTGCCTTTGGCTCGGGTCATGGTCCTGGGGTCCTGGGATCGAGTCCCGTGTCGGGCTTTCTGTTCAGCGGGGAGCCTGCTTCCCCCTCTCTCTCTGCCTTCTTGTGATCTCTCTCTGTCAAGTGAATAAATAGAATCTTTAAAAAATAAATAAATAAACAAACAAACAAACAAATAAACAAATAAATAAAAATGATCACTCCCTTGGAAGTATCCCAGCACCGTTAGTGCCTGTGACTGTTCAGTGCACCACACTGAACTATGGAAGTTTTATTCAGGTCTTTCTGTTCCCTACCTAATGGCTCTGTGTTTCATTAGGAAGGGTACTAAATCTCATTTATTGTGGTATTTCTGGGTGCCCACACAGAACTTGAGACTCACCTGGAGAACAACATCATTTGTTGAAGTGGATTAGAGATTAGAATTCTCCCATCCCCATTTCTAGAATTTTCTACTACCCTATGGGATCTTTGCTGCCTCTTGCAAATTTTCCTGCATGCTATGGGCAATCAATAGATTGTTGAATGTGTTCCAGAAAGAAAACTCATTTCTTGAGTTCTTACTAGGTCTTAAAGGAACATATACATATTAATTTTTTTTTAAAGATTTTATTTATTTATTTGACAGACAGAGATCACAAGTAGGCAGAGAGTCAGGCAGAGAGAGAAAGAGAGGGAAGCAGGCTTCCTGCGGAGCAGAGAGCCCGATGCGGGGCTCGATCCCAGGACCCTGAGATCATGACCCGAGCCGAAGGCAGCAGCCCAAACCACTGAGCCACCCAGGCGCCCCACATATTAATTTTTTAATCCTTACAACAACCTTATGAAGTATCCATCATTTTTATTAGCATTCTCATTTGAAAGTGGAGATAACTCAGACCAGAGGAGTTAAACCACTTGCCCAAGGTCACATAGCTATGAATAAAAGAGCCAGGATTTAAACCCAGGCAGCCTGGCTACAGAGTAGGCATGCTTGAACATTCATCCCATTTTCATTCTCATTACATGAGAACTATGGACAGTCAACAAATTTGCCTAGCCCTTTCTTTTGACCCATTGGTCTGATCCAGGCCCCCTGGGGTTCTTAATTATTTGGGATAAACAAATATAGGCTTTTTCAGAAATAGGCAAATATTATAAGTATGTACATTTCATCTAATCCATTTGGCTATAAAAGCATGGAAACATTTTATTGATATGTACAATTTTTGGATATATAATCTGTAATTTAAAATTATTTAAATATAACATAAATTATGTTAATATTTCATTATTTTATGACATTTGCAATTTTATAAATTTGACATTTGGCTAATGAAAAAATACCAAAATGTATTACTTACATCTTTCTCAAAAAGGTATGGATGGAATTTTAGGGTCAAAAGGACTTTGAGGTTCACTCAGAAAGATGACTCTATATCCAACATAATACAATTTTTATTTATTTATTTTTTAAAGATTTTATTTATTTATCAGAGAGAGAGGGGAGAGAGCGAGCACAGGCAGACAGAATGGTAGGCAGAGGCAGAGGGAGAAGCAGGCTCCCCGCCGAGCAAGGAGCCCGATGTGGGACTCGATCCCAGGACGCTGGGATCATGACCTGAGCCGAAGGCAGTTGCTTAACCAATTGAGGCACCCAGGCGTCCCCATAATACAATTTTTAAAATGCAAAAATAAACTTTTGGGACTTCATCAAAATCAAAAGCTTCTGCACAGCAAAGGAAACAGTCAAAAAAACAAAGAGGCAACCCACGGAATGGGAGAAGATATTTGCAAATGACAGTACAGACAAAAGGTTGATATCCAGGATCTATAATGAACTCCTCAAACTCAACACACACAAAACAGACAATCATATCAAAAAATGGGCAGAAGATCTGAATAGACACTTCTCCAATGAAGACATACAAATGGCTATCAGACACATGAAAAAATGTTCATCATCACTAGCCCTCAAGGAGATTCAAATTAAAACCACATTGAGATATCACCTTACACCAGTTAGAATGGCCAAAATTAACAAGACAGGAAACAACATGTGTTGGAGGGGATGTGGAGAAAGGGGAACACTCTTCCACTGTTGGTGGGAATGCAAGTTGGTGCAGCCTCTTTGGAGAACAGTGTGGAGATTCCTCAAGAAATTAAAAATAGAACTTCCCTATGACCCTGCAATTGCACTACTGGGTATTTACCCTAAAGATACAGATGTTGTGAAAAGAAGGGCCATCTGTACCCCAATGTTTATAGCAGCAATGGCCATGGTCGCCAAACTGTGGAAAGAACCAAGACGCCCTTCAACGGACGAATGGATAAGGAAAATGTGGTCCATATACACTATGGAGTATTATGCCTCCATCAGAAAGGATGAATACCCAACTTTTGTAGCAACATGGGCTGAGTGAAATAAGTCAAGCATAGAGAGTCAATTATCATATGGTTTCACTTACTTGTGGAGCATAACAAATGGCATGGAGGACATGGGGAGTTAGAGAGGAGAATGGAGTTGGGGGAAATTGGAAGGGGAGGTGAATCATGAGAGTCTATGGACTCTGAAAAACAATCTGAGGGATTTGAAGTGGCGGCGGGTGGGAGGTTGGGGTACCAGGTGGTGGGTATTATAAAGGGCACGGATTGCATGGAGCACTGGGTGTGGTGAAAAAATAATGAATACTGTTATGCTGAAAATAAATTTTAAAAAAATTTAAAAAAAGGAAAAAAAACAGGAATAATCTTGAAATATTAACCAATAAGATTTAAGGTTTCTCAGCTAATTCAAATAAATGTAACTTCATAATAAAATTGTAAGTTTTAGGTAAAATTTAAGTGGGAGTCCTATTTAATGCCCACTGTGAACTTAGTACACATACGAATACTTATTTTAAATCAAGAATGATGCATTTCTAGATAATATTGTTAAAATGAGGTTGTTTGAAGTCACGTTTTTGGTCAATAATCTTGGCAATACACTTTTCTTTTACAATATCAATAATTACTCTTTTTTATTTATTCTTCCTGAGTTTGGCATCCTGAGAAAAGAAAAAAAATTGATAGCTATTCTACATTGAAAGATTAAATAAGTAGAGAAAAATCTTGAAGATTTCTTCTATTTAATCTATAAAGTAAAATACTGGCTAAATAATAATTATAATTACCATTATTATTATTATTATTATTATTATTATTATTTTTGAAGTAGACTCCAACTCACAACCTTGAGATCAAGACCTGAGCTGAGATCAAGAGTTAGAGCCAACCAGACATCCCAAACATCTGGTTAAATTATAATTGTCATTTTTTCTTTTGAAAGACAAAACCCAGAAATTGTTATTTGAATAACAAATGGTACAGTCATAAAAGACATACAGTAGTCCCCCTTATCTCCTGGAGATAGTTTCAAGACGCCCAGTGGATGCCTGAAACCACAGATACTACCAAACCCTGTATATGTTACATTTTTTTCCTATACATACATAACTATATAAAGTTTAATTTATAAAATTAAGTGCAGTATGAGATTAACAATGACTAATGAAAAAACAATTACGACAATAAACTGTAACAAAAGTTATGCGAATGTGTTTTCTCTCAAAATATTGTACTGTACAATATTGTATCCACCCTTCTTCTTCCTCCTCTTATGATGATGTGCGAGAATAAAAAGCCTACCTGAGGAGATGCAGTGAGGTAGAAGACATAGACATCGTGATGTAGTGTTAGTCTACTAATAACCTTCTGAGCGAACGTATGTCAGGAGGAGGATCATCTGCTTCCAGACTGTGATTAACAGTGAATAACTGAAACCAAATGAAGCAAAACTCAGATGCGGGGTGGGCGCTGTAGGAGAAAATCTGGGTCCTCTCATCAAAAGTATAAACAAGGGCTGAAAGAGCCATCTTTTGAGGAAACAGTTTAGATTGTCATCTTATATTTGACTTGGCAGTGAGGCATGCAGGATGACTATTTCTAACTATTGCTAGATTGAATTCTAGAAAGTTCAGAACACGAAGAGTCAATGAGAATCATCAGCAGGGAAGGTACTGGATGCTGTCACCACTTTTGTACGTGAGTTGACAGGACATGAGTTGAACCAATTTACTTAGAATTGCAAAGTAGGTTGTGACAATGTTTTGGGTGATATTGGACTGAATGTAGGAAATTTACTAATGATGTCAAGGATGTCGAAGTTTGGCTAAATCTTTGAGCTTGGCATCAACATCATTCTATAATGGGTGCCCTATTGGTATAGCCTGCTGACTGACATGGAATCCTGAGGTTCACAGTATGGCTGGTTTGGTTACTTACCAAATAATCTCACAGGCCACTCCCATGCCAACTGCAGGCCTCCATTCCCAGGTTCCAGATGCATTTAAGATTCTGATTTTCTGGATGCCATCTGAGCCATAAAGGTCAGAGCCAATGGGGATGATGCCCTTCAAGGATACCACTGAAAAATATCAGGAACCCTCCCTTCAAGATTAGCATCTTCCAGAATTAAATAATAGAGATTAAAAGAAAAACAGGAAAAGAGAAAGTGTAAAAATGTAAGTGTTAGAACATGAAATAGTTATGACCAAAGGGCAAATATCCTGGTTTATTCTTTTTGAAAGTAAAACTAATTGAACATTAAAATTATAGTGATTTCTGATTTAAACTTCTATTGGATGAAAACAATTACACAGGTTTTTAATTCATCTTTAAAGAAAGAGCTACTGAATTTATTTTCTGTGTTAATTCTGTGTGATCCAAGTTCAATTCCACTCATCTGCTTTTTTTCTTTTTTTAAAGTGATCTCTGCATCCAACCTGGGGCTTAAACTCAGAACCCAGAGATCAAGAGTCACATGCTCTACTGACTGAGCCAGCCAGGCACCCTCCACTCATGTGCTTTCCAGGTAAAGAATGGGTATAAATAAAATGCAAGTAATCCAACTTAATGGGAAGTCACTGTAGAGGGCAACCAGGATAAAAATCAGTGAACTTAATTCAAACATGAAGGTTTTTGCCTATAGAGAACACAAATAGCCTGGTTCTTAAAGAGAGAGCTGTCCACTTGGACGTCTTCCAGTTAAGAAGTTTGTGACAATTTCAAAATCAAGTTTCCCTTTTATTAATAGTTGTTTGAGCTGTATAGGTATGAGTCAGCTTTAGCTGAACCACACTGAATTTTATTTTAGTGTGAGCTAAGAGTCCAATACAAAAATACCAGAAGGATATACTTCCTTCCTTCCAAATGCAGTTTAGAAATCAAAGAGGTATCATTCTTTTCAAGAACATACCAATTATATATATGGCTACAAAATACTGGTGAAGCGGTGTATAGTTTCTATACAATGAAACATACATAATCAAAGGAACCCGTGATTATCAGCACCAACTGCTACCAAACTTTTGCCCTGTCTCTCCTGCCCTTTTTATGGAATGACTACTTCACTGGAATGATTTCTCTCACTTTTTTTTTTTTTAATTCAATGAGGCATTGCATTGTTTAAAGCAGTTATTGTGAATCCTACTTAGATTTTCTAAGTACTGGACAGTGATTTATCTTCTTTCTCTGGCAATTACTCCCTGTGAAAATTCACCAAGAACAATGACGAAGACTCTCTGAAGGGCCTGGGTCATCGGATTTTCCTAAGCCCCAGGACCATTCACACTTGGAGGGTTTAGAGAGCATCTCATTCTAACCTGGCTCGACACTTTACACATGAGACCTTCTAGGCCCCAGGAGTATCAGATCTCACACACCATCAGACTGGAGCATCTAAAGCTAATCCTGATATTAAGGAAGTTTGGCCTTCAGTAACTTGTCATTATATCCTTAGAATGTTTATGCATTTACAAAGGATTTTTGAAATATAGTGAATAACATAGCATTTATCACTGTTCTCAGTACTTAGCATTACTGGTGATCGCCAATACTGTTCTCTTTGGGTGACAGCAATATCTCATTCCTCTGTATATTTTATATATGAATACAGTGTTGGTATATTTATTTGCCTTTCAAATATGCAACCAAAGACTATTGCTACATTTGCTTTTGTTAACAAATCTGGGTCACCAAATGTTCATATTTACTATTTACATATACATGTTTACATTACATTACATATTACATATTTACATATTTACTATTGCCTTACCATGACAAGTTAAAATTGAAAGGAAGCAAGCGGAAGTTACTAAGAAGTCACATAGTTTGCCAGTTATCGTATTTTGAAATGAAATGTGTTTTACATGTTGTGGGGCATCTTGGAATTTTTAGTCATTCCTTGGTATTATGTCATTTGATCATTTCAAATATGGACCTCTGGGGGTTTTGCATGTCTCGAGAGTCATCTTCGAAGAAAAGACTGGCCTTTATCTCTGTTCTTATAAATTATAAACGGCTTTATTGGTGGTGAGCAGCTGGAGGAGCAGAGCTCTGTGGAAGCTTCCGAATCTCCCCAGTGTGATTCTCCCTAGGCCCACTGTCTACTGACTGTCCCTCTGTGGTTACACTCAACTCCAGAACAGTTATGTGCCTACTTTCTGCTCACCCAGGAGGGGTCTCTGAGCAAAAGCATATCTTTTGTCGACACTGCATTCTTGGATAGCTGTGCTGTTACAGCGAAGAGGAAAAGCACCCCTGCCTTACTTTGATTCTCTGAAGAATAATGCAAATCATATTATAGACAACATGTCATGTTATGAATGTTGGTATAGTGATGCAGTGTTTAATCCTCCAAGCATCCCTTTGAAATATTATTTTAGAAAGATGACATTGAGGCTCAGAGATGACAAGTGACTTGTCTGAATTCATTTAGCTGTAAATGGCACTATAAGGCCTAAACTTGGGATTTTTGCCTCCTTCCTCCATGTCACAGCTGCCTCAACCTGGTATTCATTTATATGAAGATTACTTACTTGAGTCCTGATTCTTGATATTAAATACACATTCTTGGTTTTTTGATCAATCTTCTTATTTTATGGTTAGCAAAACAAAAAAACAAGTAAACAACAACAACAACAAAAAACCCCTAAATCCTCTCTGGTTGGAACTGCAGCCTTTAATCTTTCTAAAGACAATAGGCAGGTCTGAGGCCCTCATACTAAGGTGCTGGCCAACCAGGAAGGAAGCTGGGGGAAGGAAGTCTTCCTCCCAGGAGGTAACTGATTACTAACACTCTAGTTAGGTAGCACCCAGTGTGGAATCTCCATGAAAAGGAATCTGTTCTTTTTCCCCTGCTTCCAGAGGAAAGTGCACAAAGCCTTTATTCTCCCCACTCCCTTAGAATTAACCAGTTAGGGCTTCTGTGTTCATGGGGCCAGACCTGAACATTTGTAAGTAAAATCAAGGCAGAAGGATAGCTCAGAAGAAAAACAAATGGTAGGATTATCATTATTTATGTGTCCCCAGATTTAATAATCTTAAAAATCTAAGAACAACAACAAAATCATGCTAAAGAAGGGCAATAATTTTGATGCATGAAGTTTAGAAAACCAAATTCATCAGGCTTAGGGACCAGGGGAAAGAAGGTGTAAGAGGTGAGAAGTCTGGGATCAACTAGGTTCTGCTTCTGAGCCCATGCCCCTGAACAAAACCCTGAACACCTATGTCTAAGGAGGTGGAACTACATGGCCACTCAAGTGCTAGGGCCTTCCTGGTGAGGGAAGACTATTAACCAGAATCTTCATCAGACCTTCCTCACCACTACAGGAAAACAACTGATGCTAAAAATTAAACCCCCATGGCACTAGAGAAGCAGGGAAATGAGGTCCAAATTAAAAAGAAAAGACATGGGATCTAAGTTTAGGGTTAGGTAGTTCATTGAATTTCCAAGGCAAGCATAAGCACCAGCCGCATAGCAGGTACTTAATAAATGAATGGATGACAGGTGGACAAACTGATGGAAGGTCAGTCCTTCCCCAGTGGTGATGGACCTGGGGGCAAAGAAACCTGTAGAGGAGTCCTGATCCACACCAACACAGTGATGGAAGCAAAATTATAAGCCTTTCTTCCTGTGTAAAATGAAGATGATAATTCACAGGGTAATGAGGATGAAGTGAGAAAAAGCTCACTTCAGGGCCCAGCACATAGGAAGCACAGAATTTTGTGATCATATTCTCTACTCTAAAGACCTCTCTGAGGAACAAGGAGGCTCCAGATGCTAGAAGTTTGCAGGCAGGAAATTTGTTAGCCTTCCACATTTCCAGTGGACTCTGCACCTTGTCTCTGAGAGTGGGACCTCTTTCTCCTGGGACCCATGATGGGCTCCCAGGGACCCAAGGGTACCAAGATGAAGCCCACAAGTTAGGTGGGCTTTATGAGGCCCGATTTCAACCCCTTTTGCACAGAAACCTAGCACAGTCTTGGCCTGTACCGCTGGGAGAAACGGGCCCAGACTTGAGAACTACAGGTGGGGTTGTTCTCACTCTCTACTGGGAGGATAGGGAAGTGGTAACTGAGGCCAGAGTTCGTGAACCTTTCAGTGAAGTCTGTGTGTTGACCAGAGAAGCCTCAGCTCTTTTAGAATTCCCAGGCCAGACCTGGTGACCCATTCGAATGCATTCAAGGCATTTGCACATGGAGACTTGTTGAAAGTAGCTGACTTTCATACAATCCGGAAAACAAGAGATCTTTCTAGCAACCCATGGGGATGCTCCTTGTTCTAAGTGAATGATTTCTGGTTTAAGGAAGGAGAAATTTTTTTTTAAAGGATTTATTTATTTATTTTAGAAAGACAGAGACAGTGCGGGGCTGGGGAGGGGCAGAGAAAGAGCCTTAAGCAGATCCCACACTGGGGTTGGATCTCAGAACCCAGAGGTTACAACCTCAGCAGAAACCAAGAGTCCCATGCCTAACAGACTGTGCCACTCAGGCACCCCCAAGGAGAAATTTCAAACATCAGATTTTTCGTGGGCCTTTCCTTCTAACAGCATTTTCCCTTCCCAGTTTAACTAATATTGATGCAGTCTATTAGTGGGAATGTGACTATTAGCATATAAACAAATTTTTGAAGTGTGCCTCTAAGGGAGCAATCAGAAACTGACTGCTCAGTCACAAAAAATATATACAAGTCTAAGAACGTTGAGAGTTGCCTTTTGTAAAGTAGGGTTACCATGGGGAGAGCAAATCAGTTGAGCCCTCAAGAGCTCATTGGAGGACGCTGCATTTTTTCAGTTGAGAAGCTGCCTAATCTTCCCTAACCACTCCCCGCTTAAGAGGTCTCAGAAGACTTCAAAAACACGGCAAATGGAAATGTTCTGCAGCCTCCTTTGGGTTACCCAGGGCCGAATTTCCTCAGGCGGGGCAAGGGAAACGCAAATCAGCTTGGCACTGCGTATCTTTAACAAAACCCCTTGGGAATGAGGCTGTTGAAGGTCTCGAGGTGATTTCTCCCTAATATTTTTTGCTCTGAAAGAGTTCTCTGTAGTTCTCCGTACTTTTGTCTGCGCAAATTTCCCAGGTGGAGTCAGTCGTAGGCGTTAATAAGCCGCATTAGTGACCACCAGAGACGGAAATCGCTAATTACTAAGTCCCCTTTGATCTCCCCCAGCCGTTTGGCTCCTGACACTGGAGGTTCCGGCATCTACGCTTTCTTAGAACTGTACCAGACTAGAGTGTTCAGACGTGCGATCTGCAGTTTAACGTGTGCGCTGAGATCCGGATCAGATTTTTAAGAATGTCCACAGACTCCCCAGATTTTAAAATCCAGCGGCTGAGCTGGTGTGCTCAGTGTGCTGAGCGTGCGGCTGGAAGCTAACAAACGCCCACGCGCGCGGGTGTTTGATTAATTTTGGCAGCTGCGTACTTCTGCGCTTTAAATTTGGGGGGGCAGACTGGGGAAATAAACGATTTAAACTTTCATTGCACTGCCTGTCTCCCCTTCTCCATCGTCTGCTTTCGATTCGGTTGCGGGAAATGGAGTTTTCTTCTCTTTGCTAGAACTCTAATGTGATTCGGGATCATTTGCAAAATGAACAAAAAAGTCACCGGCAAACGGGACGACTGGGGCAGAACGCTGATGGCAGAACCGGTGAGGGAGAAAAGGCCGGACCTCCGAGGATAATTGGGAGACCGCCTCCTCCCCGCCTGGTCTCCATGGTCCCCTTCATCTTCCAGGTAAGATGAATGGCCCTTCATCCATCATCCACAGCCAGCCTCCTCCCCCAGGCGAGCAGAGAATCTGCTTTCAGAAAAAAACCTATTAGCCCCGAATTGGGCAGCTTTGTGGAGCCAACCGAGGCTCTCTATTGTGGCCTTTGTCTGCGGAATTTAAGCATTTACATAATGCACTAGCACCGAACTCCGAGCAGGGTTGGGACTCCGCGTGCGGAGCCTGGCGCGGACTTCGGGTCTACAGCTCCCTCATCCGGCTGCTCCAGCGGACCACCCTCGCGGTTGCGCCTGGGTCACGCTGCAGGCGCTCTGGCAAGGAAAGCAGTGCCACATCCGTACTTTGCCCACTCCGGGCGGCTGCGCTTTGAAAGCCGCAAGGTCTTGTTGGGTGAAACCACACAGGGTCCATGTGACCCTGAGGTCGGAGGAATAAACTTGATATGAATCTGGCTTTCCAGGCGGTCGTTGGGGGCTTCGCCGTTTTTCTGCTGACGGTTGAGAGCCGCGCGCTCAACGGTCACTGGTGCGTCCGAGCACAGAGGCGCCTTGGGTTCCAATCGCCAGAGCGCGGGACCTGGACTCGCGGGTCTCTAGGCGACCCGCGCGCCAACTGAGAGCAAAAAGGATTCGGGCATATAAAAGGGAGGACGAAGACCCGCTGCGCGTGGGACTAGGTCTCCGGGGAATTTAGGAAGGAATCCGCATGCTTTGGACAGGCGCACGCTTCGCAGAGGAAATGCAAACACTTTAGTAAGCCGAGGTCTCTGGGTATCCAACCCTTTAGAGGGAGGTGGTTCGGCTCAGAAATCTCGCCAGAGGGGACTTTTCCACCGAAAACTTTCTCCCAATCCAGACAGGTGCAGAAACTTCTGCCCTGCAGTGCCTCCGCCACTGCTCTAAACGACCGCTTAGAGGATGCAAGAGGTTGGGTCGCGAGTGCGAAGGGGGAACCTGCATCTGGAATCGGGTCTCCAGGAAGAACACCGCACCCAGGGGGCCCGCCAGCCCCCTTCCAAAGAACCCGCGCGCCCCTCGCGGCAAGCTGCGCTGGTAGCCTGGGCCCAATCAGCGCTGTCGTAGGGTCTGTGACGGCGTTCGGCCCCGCCCCCTTGACTGGGATAAAAGGCCTCAGAGAAGGCTTCAGCCCAGAGCTCCGCCCGCGGCCCTGCGCCCCGGCACGGCCCCCAGGTGGGTTTCGTGGATTGTTGCTCTCAGCGCCGGTCCCACTGTCCCCGCGGTCTGCCGCGATCAGGTCCTCATTCTTCTCAGTCCCCAGGGCGGGGCGGCCAAGCCAGTCTCCAGGATTCTCTCCTTTCCTTTTCGCTCCCCCTTCAAGGCAGCTGCAGTCCTCCGCGCACTGGGCCGCCGGCCTGCAGGTGAGCAGCAGCGCAGCGCCCCAGGCGGGCGAGCTCACCTAGCCCGGCCCGTGCGCGACCGGCTGCGGTCCTCACCCCCCCCCCCCCCCCCCCCTCCCCGCAACGCTGCCTTTCCCCTGCAGGATGAAGAACCCGATGCTGGAGGCGCTGTCCCAATTGCTGGAGAAGCTGCTCCTCATCTCCAACTTTAAGCTCTTCAGTTCGGGCACCCCGGCCGAAGACAAGGCGAGGAATAATTTCTATGAGATCAGCTCTTTCCGCCGCGGCGACGTGCTGGAAGTGCCCCGGACCCACCTAACCCACTACGGCATCTACCTGGGCGACAACCGTGTTGCCCACATGATGCCCGACATCCTGTTGGCCCTGACCAGCGACAAGGGGCTCACGCAGAAGGTGGTCTCCAATAAGCGTCTCATCCTGGGCGTCATTGGCAGAGTAGCCAGCATCCGCGTGGACACAGTGGAGGACTTCGCCTACGGAGCCGACATCCTGGTCAATCACCTGGACAAGTCCCTCAAGAAGAAGGCGCTGCTCAACGAAGAGGTGGCGCAGAGGGCCGAGAAGCTGCTGGGCATGACTCCCTACAGCCTACTCTGGAACAACTGTGAGCACTTCGTAACCTACTGCAGATTCGGCACCCCGATCAGCCCCCAGGCGGACAAGGTACACGTGTGACTCGCCCGTGGATTCGGTGGGGACCCCTTTTCCATCTCTAACTTTTTTCTAGGCTCTGGGATCAGGGATTGAGTTACAGAATGAGTAACGGTCTCTGGTGTTCCTGAAGTAGGCCAAGTAAATAAATAGCGTTGTCCCTTGCAAGGTAACCTCAAAATGCGCTGTTAAAAAGTGTGGAAATACGGTCCCGCTGCCAGCGATTCCAAATCTACGCAGTTATTGTTGCAGAGGTCCTCAGGGTGTCCACCCAGCGTCGTTGAAATGACAAAAGGGCAGGTGGAGATGGGGGGGGGGTGTTGAGAGAAAATCTGTCGTTGTGTGCTTGCAAATTTTCCCAAGAATTGCAATCGAAGAAAGGCGTTCATCGTTTGTATTTTATCTATAACCCTGTGTACAAATTGTTGTGCCTTTAAAATTAAGGAAACATGCAGGTTTCTCCATCTGTAAGCTGCACAGTGAATTCCCTTTGCTTAATATAAAGTATCATAATTCCCAGTAGGAAGACCTCCCTGGTAGATCCCTTATTCTTGTGTCTGGCTTCAGAGAATTTATTTCCTTGGTATTCTGAATTCTTTTCCTTGAAGGCTTTAATCCCCATCTAGACTTCCTCATTGTTAGGCATCCTTCAACCCTTAGCTCCAAAGGTGGGATTGTTTATGGATTCCTCAAAGATCAAAACAATTGGTTTTCAAGAAGGTCCATTCAATGTTGTAATGTTTATGGGCACTTAAAAATAAAACCAGTATTAGCATTGACGATGATTAAATTACTCACAAATCCAAAGGGGTGGAGGAGATGGATTTTTTATTTCCTTTTGAAAACTCTTAACTTAAAGATAGTTGACTTTCTAAGCCTGCAACTGCTTTTGCAATTAGATGCTTTCTCAGTCTTTGCTGTAGTTGTTAAAGAGGTTATTGTTAATGTTCACTCTTAAGTGAAACCTGGGCCATCACCTAATGAGCTTCACATTTTAGCCTTCATGTTTAGATACTTTATGGACCAAAAGAATGAGTCCATGCAACTGATTTTGTATTGCTCCACATCTTGATGAATTTTTACACCATATGGAAAAATCTTTCTTTCATCTGTGGCAGAACATACAAATTCTATGCTTTTTATACATTGGTCTATGAAACTCCTGATAGATTATTTATAGAGCTACACCAGACTCAAGCTAGGAATTATTTTCTAAGTAAAATAAAAATATAGTTAGAGCAGTGTGCAATGATTTAAGAATCACAGCCCCAGTCCAGGCCTGATTAGAAATGAACTTCACTACATTTGCAAACACTGGCTCCAAAAGTGTACAAAAGGAAACACGCCAGATTTACTTAGGAACCAAGCAAATTATTTCTCTAAGGAAAAACAGTATTTCTATCCAGTAATTAGGAGTTACCCTTTCATGGAACACATATAGCACTGTATTCTATATTTTGACAAAAAAAAAAAAGTGCTTTTTTTGAGGTAGTAAAATATTTAGTCTGCATAAATAACTAGCTGGAGTAGTTTTTCATCTTTGGAAACTTTGTAAGGTTTTACAGAAGTAAAGAAGTGTTTTAATTGCTGTTGCTGCATAGCACCTCTTGTGAAACTGAGTTTTTGTCTCCACTTTGAATGGTGTAACAAACAATTTGGCCAGAGTAGATTTCCTGGGGGGGAAAAAAAAAAAAAAACCCATCCCAAATTTTCCAATTCTAAGAACTGTTTTTTTGAACATGCCTTGAGAGAAGTAGGTCATTAATACTGAAGGAGGACTGGTTTCTTCTTTTCAGAGATGTAAGGGATTACTTGATGCAGGGTCTGATTGCTGGGTTCTCTGTCTGTGTAGACAACTGTAAGCATAACACTGAGAGTTGTAAGTTGTCTCTTAGTTAAATGTGAGTTTATAAACACTCTGAAGAGCACTTTCCCTCATGAAAGCACTGCAACTAATTGGAAAATAAATTGGAAGAAAACATTTTGCTTTTTTGTAGTGTGAAGCTCTTTAAACAAGTGTAGAAATCATAAAATTAAGGGAGTTTTATATTACTATTAACAATTTCAGTATTTTAGAAACTATAAAGCCCTTTAGTTACTATTGCTATGCTTTATGCTTTTTCAACTCTTCTTCTTCTTCTTCTTCTTCTTCTTCTTCTTCTTCTTCTTTTTAATTGCTGGTCATGCTTTTCATTGTTAAAAAATTAATGCAAATACCCCTTTTAATTTTGGGGGTCAGTGCTCAGAAAGTGCCCTTACAGGCTTCTTCACACCTACTGGCAATGCAGGACATTTCCTCCTGTTGAGCACCACTAGACTAGAGATGCATTCTGAGCTAATGGCCAAGTGAACAAGAACAGGACAGAGAAATAAGACACTCCTTGAGAAAAATCTGCTTTTGGGGAAAGGAGTCCACAATGATTCCCTGTTTTCCTTAATTAACAATTACTGGGGAAAAAGACAAAAGGACATAACTGTATGGAGACAGCTTACTCATTTACCTAAATGCATATCTTCCCATTATTTGCCAAGCACTTTTCCCATTGTCCTGAAAACTTCATTTAGTTTGATCCTCACCACTTTAAGATTGTATATTTGGGGTCAGTGTTTTTGTTCAGCAGAAAGAGACAAATCATCTGTTTGACATGTAAGAAAAACAGCATCTGGATAACTAACAGGAAGTTTCGTATTTGTATTTGTATAAAAGTATGGATAGAGGCAACCTTACAGTCAAGGTAGCGCATTAAAATATATTGGGCTTGTATACTCTGTCCATTAAGAACTTAGAAACCTAGCTGTCCAGGACTGTATAGGACACCCTCAAAACATATACAATGTCATGTCTAGAAAAGGAGCTTAAAACTAGTATGAGTAGTAAAAGTCACACATAAAAGCAGTTCATTGATAAATTTTGCCCAGTGATGAGGTAGAGATAATTGTCAACAGATGTAGCAGTAATAATCATCACCATAATGCCTTACATTTATGCAGCATGTAGAAGAATACAGAGTACTTTTGCATTAAAGATCTCATTTGATCCTCACAACAACCTCCTTATTCCCATGGAGGAGAAGAGGGTAGTCTGGACAAGTTAAATGATTTACATGAGATTTACTGGAGCTAACAAGAGTTGAGCCAGGACTCAAACATAAGCCATCATTTCTGAGTGCATTAAATTTTTAAAGAAAAACAATTTCACATATTAGAAGAATGGTTTCCTCAGAGGCATTTATTTATCTCCAGAAGCCAATTTTATGTCACATAATTGATTGAATTTAATTTACTCAGGGAATGGGATATGACCCAAAAAATTAGACTTTCTATGCCTTTAGATTTTGAGATTTATGAAGAACATTTTCACTGGTATCATCAAATTTTCAAATGTGAGTTGTAGGAATTGAATTCACCAATAATAATAAGCTAAATTTTATGACTCAAGATTGGAGATTCCTATGCTTATGTAATTTTAGAATATGTTATTGTTATTGAAAGGCAATTTAAAATTTTAATCTTTAATCCCAAATAACTTTTATATGGTTACTGTAGTTTTCTATAAAAATTCTGTATTTAGAAATTGTCATTATGAACCTCATTGCCTGAAGCATCATTTCAGTCACTTATGGGATGTGGAACCAAGAAACCGAACTACTCACATCTTAAATTCTTTCCAAAGTCATTAAGAGAAATTCTAGTTTTTCTGTTAGACAGAAAAATAGGTGAAAAAATTATGCTTTACTATTTGGTATAGGTGATTCTTCTTAGGTTCAGCCCCTTTTCTAATATTCTTAAATTTTATTTTCTAGTTCTGTGAGAATGTGAAGATAATTATCCGTGATCAGAGAAGTGTTCTTGCTTCGGCGGTCTTGGGATTGGCATCTATATTCTGTCTGGGCTTGGCATCGTATACTACCCTTCCTGCAATTTTTATCCCATTCTTCTTATGGATGGCTGGCTAACTTCATATCCCCGTGTCAGTGTGTGTATTCTGTGTGTAAATATGTTTATATTTATAGAGCACAAGTCAGTATATGCATCGTCTAGAAAAATGTGACCTGTAACACTGTGTTCTGGATAAAAATGTGACTAAGAATCATGCAAAGTGCTTACTGTGTAAGCCCAAGAACAAAGGCTTTCTCAATCTTCAGGCAGTTCCATTTTAAAGCCCTGTGCAGATCTTGGAAACATGGCAACTTGTGATCGAAGTCATCCTTCCAAGGGAACCAGCCAGTAAGATGATGGCCACAGGAGATTATTTTTTCTCCTGTAATCATGGTTCTCCATTAGGCCTGAATTTGAAGATTAGAAGACTTACTGAATGAGCCCACTAACTTCATTGTAAATTTATTCTGTTTCATCGAAAACCTTACATTAAACTAAAAGAATTTCCCTTGTTCAGATGAAAACATATTTGGTGATGGTAAAAAAAAAAAATCTTTTTTTTCATGCATTATATATAATTCCCAATAAGTCAAAAGTATTTTTATTACTTGAAACCATGTTGTAAAGTTGGAGTTTAATGATAAAGTAACTTACTAGAACTATAGAAACCTATGTTTTCCTGCAGAAATAAGCTAGTATAGCATCAGTTGAACAAATTGATTTGGATTTACTTACCCAGAAACTTGGCATTTGTTATTTTTTTTTCCTTTTATGTGTCACTGTGGTGATATTAAACCACTCTGAGAGGTAAAAAGATAATAGGATTGAAGTAATTTGGATACTTAGAGAGTGTATGTGCCAATTAAATATGCAAATGTACACATTTACACAGACTGATGAGAGACAAACATTCTTGATTGCTTTATAATACAGTGTGGTTGCCAGAGAGCATTTGTAGAAGTGATGTAAAAACAAGTTTAGTCTATTTTCTTAGACCTTGCATGCACAGTATAACTTTCATATATGTCATTGGATGGTTTACCTTTTAAAGCACTTACTAATGTTTTGTATAATTTTTAAAAGTCCTCAGATTTGTCTTCTAACAGATTTATTCATTTCATTGCAAAGTGTAGTTTCCATCCTTTAAAGAAGGATGCCCCAAGGAAATGACTGTTAGAAGTAATTTCTGAGTGTCTTAGTGCCACCAGGTGTGTAAATTGATTACACTGAGGCTGTCTTAATATCACGGTTGAGATGTAGCACTGTTAAAGACAGCATTCAAATACTTTGTAGAATTACCAAATTATAAAAATTAGGCCACAAGCTAGACTTACATTTCAAGTATTAAAATTGCTTTATAAGCTATCAAGAATCACAAGATAATGAGTCACATTATGAGTGATATGGGGAAGTTGAGTCGGTTACTCAGTGATCTAATCAGAACAAATTTAAGAGCAGATTTTAGTGTAACTGTTGTTTTACTACCACTAATTTACAACAAATTCAGTTGGAGTTTAATAATAATTAAACTTTGGGGCACCTGGGTGGCTCAGTGGGTTAAGCCTCTGCCTCCGGCTCAGGTCATAATCTCAGGGTCCTGGGATTGAGTCCCGCCTCGGGCTCTCTGCTCGGCGGGGAGCCTGCTTCCCCCTCTCTCTCTGCCTGCCTCTCTGCCTACTTGTGATCTCTCTCTCTCTGTCAAATAAATAATTAAAAAAAATAATTAAACTTTGTGTTTAATCACTTAAAATGTTTTAAATAGTCAAAACACGAAATGGCAACACCACAGAATAAAGGTTATCTGGGCCTATTCCAACCACTTAAATTTATCCTAAGTATGTGTACATGAAAGCAACCACTATGAGAACTCCCTTGTATTAGTGGTTTTTCCTTGACTGTATATTACCTTTGTAGCAACTGTTTAAATAAATTGATTTTTTAAACATATGGTGTCCTGCTAAATAATGTTAAATGTTAAAATTTTTTAAACATATGGTGTCCTGCTTTTTTGCAGACTTCAGTATGTCAGGTAGCAAAACCCACTGCCTGATGTTAAATCTGTGTTCACAGATAATAATCCCTTATTAAATGCTAAGGGAAGTATTAAGGTTAGAATTAACATAATTAGTCTTACTTCATATGCTTAAAGTAAGATCCAGTTCCTCATTCATTTGAGTGCTCATTATATGCCAGGCACTGACCTGTTGTAATTTCAGGGTATAGAATTAATATTACTTTTGAACTACCCATATCAGAGTATATACAGTGCTCAGGGAATACAGGGGAAGAAGCATTTAAATCTTCCCAAAGTTCAGAGAAATCAGAAGTAGGCAATGCTAGCATTAGGCTGAGAAGTAGTATGAGGTGATTTTATCACACTGATGTGTTCTGCTATTTACAGGAAGAGGAAACTGGAAAGAAGTGTTTATCCAGTACTCCACAACACTAGAATCTGTTGAACTTAGGACAGAGGAAAGTTTTGTTGTGCTCAGTTTGATGAGTTGCTTAACAAGGTAGAAGCAGCACAGATCCCTGATTTGTGGTTGTGGAAGAAACTGAGCCATTCCTGTGTATCTGATGAATGTCTCCGGGCTTCATTACTTAAGATTCATCCTTAGGATTCTGCAAGTCCCTTACAATTCTAAATTTCCCTTCTAACTTGTGAAATGGTAAGTAGTGCCTAAGGCAGCTTTTTGGTGCTTGTTTTGTTGCCATATGTAGATGAAGGCCAAAGAACTATCTGGGGCTAAGATGAAATAATGTCTCCAGTACTTGGCAGGTAATAGGAATGAAAAGAAGCAGACGTGGACCTCAAAGTTTAGGGCCTCATTGACACAGAAGCAGTAAGTCTGCAATAGAGCTGGTTTAAAGCACAGAAAATGACCTGGTTAGTTTTAACCAATAGGGCCAAAATTATAGGGATGTGTACTGGGACTTGGAAACGGGATGTTTTCCAGGGGGAGAGATTTGGGTAGGACATTCTACGTAGCAGGAACAGTATGAGCGAATGCAGGAAAACTACCCATTCCTTGCCTAGCACCCAAGTGGGAGGCACTCAACTGTTCATTGACTGAAGCATAGAACTGCATGGGGCAGTCAGGCATAGGCACGTGGTTCACAGGCTAGCGTAGAGCAAGGCTGTTGAGGAGAGGTGTTGGAAAAAGAGAGCAAAGATTAGGTGGGTACAAGTTTTGTGCAGACCAAGAAGTTTGGATTTTATGAACAGGCAGTGGAGGTTTGAGTTCAGCAAGGTAATTCCCAAAAGTATAGAGGAAGGAGGGAGCATGGGGCAAGACAGGACAAAGGACTCTCTTAGCAGACTAGTTATGGTCCCTAATCTCTCAAATCAGGGCCTGTAATTGTGAGGGTGGGGAGCAAACATGTCAAGAAACTGTCAGCAAAGGAGCCAAATCCTTCTATTTGACTCATGAGTAACTGTTTGTGGAGTGTCAGGGAGGAGTCATGCATCCCTTCCTGCCAAAAAATCTGTTCCTGAAATAGAACTTCATGTGGTAACTGTATGTATTTTGGATATTTCAGAACTTTATTCTGCTAGTTCTGTGTCTTTGTAAGGACAAGCAAAGAAGTGCAGATTTGTTGTTTAATTTTTTTTTTCAGAATAGAGATGTATTTCTTATTTTTCCATTTCTATTTCATACTACTGCTGTCAAATATAAAATAAAGGAGTTTTCCAGTGATAACACAATTATGCCAATGGCAAAGTTTTGTGATAGATGAGAAACATATGAGAAATGATGATTGCCAATACTGTGTTTTATATAATCTGTTTAGAGAATTTTATCTAACCTAGATCTGTTAGCTCAACTAGTTTTATATTTGGTTTATATGTATATGAAATAAAATCATTTTTATATGCTGTCCTCTCTTGTCTTTGAATTTGATACACATAAATGTTTTTCTGAGCATGGTAGCCTGAGAATTTTGTCTTTCAAGGCTTCCTTTACTGAACATAATTGGCTTTACATATTTGAAATTATAACTATGGGGATCTGCTTCCAGATTGTTATGATTTATGTTATCCACATCAGGAAGCCGATCTTGATTACGTAGAAAAAGTTTCTGTGTATATTAAATAACAACTCTCTCCATTCCACAAAGCCAAGCAGCAACAGCACAAAGAGCCATGCACATGAACTCAGTCACCAGATATTTGACCCTGCCAGTGTGGCTGCCATTTTCCTCTGGCTAAGTGGAGCAGGAGTGTGAGTAGGACGAAATCCCAGGGTCGGTCTTGAGATACATTTACCATATTGTAAAGAACCACAGTGGTTGCTGAACCAAACCCTTAAACATCTAACCACATTTCAGACCTGGAAAATCAGGCACAGAAGTTGAAATACTTTGCGATTACACAAATAACCAGAGGCAGATCCAAAATTTGACTCCAGCTTTCTTTCCTCTATATGACCTTGGATTCCTGAGGTCTCCCATAAATTAGACAAGCTTTCATCCAATGAATGTATTAATTTCTTGCAGACCTTTTGTCTACTCTAAGCAGGGCCACAAAAGAATGAACTAGTTGGAATCTTAGTCCTATAGTTGCTCAGTCTCATGAGAAAGATTGGCAAGGAAACAGATTTCAAAACAATAAGTTTGTGCAAGTATCAGAAGGGCAGAGACAAAACTTATACCTGTCTGCTGGGGGCAAGTAAAGGAGAGAGATGGTGAAACAAGTTTTCAGTATCTTCATTGAGTTGTAAAGAGTACAAGCATTCTAAGTGAAAGAGATCTCCTTTCTCCAGGCCATTACAGGCACCTGGAGAAGTACATGGAAAGGCACGGAGTCATGAGAAAACAGAGCACACTTGGATTACTGCTAGTGCCAAAGAACAATTACCTGTGTTTATATTGTTGTCTGAGAGCTATGTATCCATACTCTTCGACCATTCCTTTGAGGAGGACAACTCTAGACTCAGGTGCTGTTAGAGAAAAGAGGCAAGATCATGGAGAACTTGACACTATGAAAGTCTGAAGTGGAAAGAAAGCATTTCCTAAACTTTCCAAATACCTCAGGTGAGCCTTATGAGCATCCTGTTTTGTCAAACACATGATCGGATGGGATATGGTTGTTAGGAAAAGAAATGTAAAGTTTATGGACGGAAATTTATTTTATTTATTTAAGGAGAAATGGGAGCTGTATGAATCAAAGGATGAATGGTCACATCTCCCCAATCTGCTCACACCTGCTCCCATGATCCAACAACAACTCTGGCGCCATCCTCCTTTTGATTCTAGATTCTGTCCCAGATACTTCATTCCACATTCCACTGAGCTTGTAACTGCTACTCTTATTGCTACCCACCTACTGTTCCTGACCCTCGGAGTATCATCGTTTCTGCTGCCTCACAGATTTCTACTCCTTGATTTTGTGTTTCTTCTACCTCTCCACTCTCCGGGCCTCTGTCTCTCATTTAAAATTTCCAAAGGATCTAATTAAGCTGACCAGTCATTATGCAATATTGGTGGTCATGAGCAAAGCTCTCTTCGAGGCTACCTCATGGCCAGTTGTTCTTTCCATATCTGTTAGGTCTGTTCCCTTCACGTGACATCCCTGGGCCAGTTGTTGCCAAGTTGCACAATGACATGCTCCAAGGTATGGCGATCTATTCTAAAAAGGCTACTTATGATTGATTTTCCTTTGAAGATAGCAATCAGTTTTAGTTTTCAAGAAGAGAGTAACATCTCATTATCATCACAACTCACTCTGCAAGTGTGTAGAGAATGGATTAGGTGAGGAGATGTAACTTAAGGGACATAAATCCTATCACCAAAATGTAGGAGAGGAATGAATGAAGACCAACAGTAACTCAGTAGGATGGAATGAGGAGGGAGGAGAGAGAATGATTGATTTGAGGGGTGAGAAGGAGGGGGTTTCATTTGGGCCCAATGAAGAAAAGAGAAACCATTCTAAGTATTGTCAGGTGGAATGAGCATGTAGATGTGTGTAATTCCCTGGTTTCCCCTCTACTCTCACCCTCCAGTCTCCCTCGAGGGCTTCACATTGGCCAACTAAGCCAGAAACCAGGTTACAGAAGAGCCTGCCAAGAATGACAAGAAATGTGTCTGAGGCATGACAGGCTATGATTCGGCACCAAGATAACCGTACCTGTTGTATGTGACATACTGGCTAATTTGGGCAGAAGCAGGGAGAAATAGAATGAGCCTGGTCTGGGATATATAAGTTTGAGAAGGCTTTGGTCTCATGGGTGGAAGTGCACAGTAGACAACTGGAAATTGGAGTCTCATGCTTAAGACAGAGCTCAGGAATGGGGATATATTTAGGAGTCATAATGGTGGTGGGTGAAGCCAAGGATATGAATTGGACCCTCTGGGGGAGTCTATGCAGAATTCTAAAAAGTGGAAGGAGGTAAGAGTAAGGTCACAAAAAAATAAGAGGGAAGAAGAAAGAGCAGTAACAGTTCTAGAAGACTGAGGAATAATGGCACAAAGGTTAGAGTAGACCAAGGGGATACTGTGAGAAGGCCAGGAAGGAGTAAGTTTTAGAAGCTAAGAATCTGAATAGCATGGAGATACAGAAGAGAGCTGGGGTCTGGTGGGTGATCACAGTGGATTTGACAAATAAGGAGATTGGGTGGCCTTAATGAATCCACAATGTTAGGAATGGGGATGTTAGGGAGTTTAAGGGAGAAGGCAGATTATGGGTTGAAATGTAAACGGAAAGTGAGTGTGGGCTTCCTTTTGTCATAGTTTGGTGGGAAAAGGAAGTCAACAAAGCCCAAAGACAGAAAACCGCTTAATATCCGACATCTCTGTTTCCTCTTAAGCATTCTTTGGAAGGGAACATACTGGGAACATACTGTGAACTGCTTTATGCCTCATTTAAGAAGCATAACTCAAGTTAATTTTCATAGTTATTTTCTGAGGGAAATAACTTTTGGGGATATTATCAAAACTGCACTTTTCTTTCAGAGCAGCCATGACTATCAGAGAGTTAAGTCAAATCAACGAACATTCCCATTTCTATTGTCTTCCTTGAAAAGAACACATATTCAGATGTAAATTCTGGTAAGGGGGTAGGGGGAATGGGAAGGAGTAGAAACAAAAACCATACTGCCAGATCTCTAGAGTCTTGAGCTCTTGTTCAAACAACCTGTTGAGGGGAGTCCATTACCATTTCTTCTTTTTCGCAGAACGTTGGAGAGATCAAGACACAGTGCAAGACTCAGATTCAAATGCTATTGGAATTGGGGGGGGGGCATGATAACCTCATAAGTATACTTCAGATTCTCTACAGATTAAAATGGTCATGGGCATCTGGGTAGCTCGGTTGTTAAGCATCTGCCTTCAGCTCAGGTCAGGAGCCCAGAGTCCTGGGATCAAGCCCCGAATCAAGCCCAGCATCGGGCTCCCGGCTCAGCGGGAAGCCTGCTTCTCCCTCTTCCACTTCCCCTGCTGTGCTCCCTCTCCTGCTGTCTCTCTCTGTCTATCAAAGAAATCAATAAAATCTTTTTAAAAAGTCATAAAAATCATAATACAAGATTAAACCAATCCAAACCGCTAACCTGTTCAATGGATATTATCCAAAATAATCGTTTCTTATCCATTAGTTCTATATTGATCTCAATGCATGTAGAATTTTGAGATCATTTTATCTGCTATTCGGCTGAATCGCTTATTCTTTGAGGAAGAATGTGTTAGTGTTCCTAAGTAAATCTTCTTGTTTATCCTGAGTAAATCAATGAGCTGAAACTCCAAAATTTATCAGATAAACAGTTCTTGTCTGCTAAGCCTGGCTCAGCCTGCAGCAGCCCCCTAAGGATCTGCTCAAGCAGAAGAACAAGAGCTTTTTTTTTCCCCTAGAGAAAGAGAGAGAACAAGGGGGGCTGAGGGGCAGAGGAAGAAGCGATTCACCACTGAGCAGGGAGCCCTATGACATGGGACTCGATCCCAGGACCCCAGGACCATGACCTGAGCCAAAGGCAGCCACTTAACACAGTAAGCCCCAGGTGCCCTCCCCCCCACCCCGAAGAACCATGTTGGTCCAGACACCTGGTCTGACCAGGTGCCTCACTACTGGGTGGAAACCCAGAACGTAGCAATTGCTACATGCTGAAGCTACACCAACATTTATTTCCTCTTTGAGATTCCCCAACTCAGCTCCACACTCCACTACTGCACACACATCTCCCTCCACCTCATCTCTGGCAAGTCACAGACAAAGGACAGTCGGCGACTGTCAACAGTGGTCAGTTCTCTCCTTTTCTCCCTACATCTAATTTTTCCTGGAAATGGACTTTAAGTGACAATAACATCTGAAAATAAAAGAGAATGAAGGAAACGGCTTTAGAGCAACACAGCAGTCTGAGGGACTAGCTCCTCAGGAGGTAAGGGGCTACTCCATCCGCATTTCTCTCTGTGGCTGCTGTGGGGACGGGCACCCCTCCTTCCATAGCTCAGATTTCTCTATTTTGCTGGTGTTCATTCCCCTAACCACCCAGAGACCAAGTGCTATGGATATCTTTTCTCAAAGGAGAAAGGACACTTTTCGCATTTATTTTCTACACACCTCAGCAATAGGTGAAGACACCAACAAGAAGACTTGATCAGAGCCGTGATTCTCCCCATATGGCCGTTTCCTTGGTTTTCCTTCCAGGCCTCAAACTGATCCCCCACCCCACAACGTAAGTCCACCATTGGTTTGCACAAAGATGAGAATGGGTGGGATTGATGAGCTGTAGTCTTTGCCTTCTTATAATGAAGCAGGAATTTAAGTCACTGTGTGAGAGGCCTATGTGGCTTGAACGGGCATGAACTGAAGGAGTCGTCATCTTGGTTGCCTCCGAGTAAGCATTTGAGTTTACCCCCTTGCAGCGTCATTAAGTATGATTAAATATAATTTGTAAATTTGCTAGTCTCCTTTTTATCTGTTATTATTATTTTATTATTTATTATTAATTTTTTTTACTTAGGGACGTATGAGTCCATTTTCTTTCTTGGAACTTCACCTTTATTTTTTGCTATGTAAAAGGCAACCAAGTGTTCATCTTTACATCACGTCCAGACTCAGGTGCTACAGCTCTTGGTGGCTTCACCTGCTCATGCAGACTTTGCAACGCAAGGTAACCTGATGCTGACACGTGGAACGGACTCTCCTCGAGAGCCCAGAACGTGAAAGTTTCCAAGATTTATTTAAGAAGTATGTTGGAACGAAGGGATGTCATGACATCTGTGGCAAACTGATTTGCCCTCAGATTGCCTCCACGTGGCAGTTGTCTTGCGGTGATAGTGACTAACTCTGAACCTCAGGACATGGACTCCGAAGTCAGCGTGTTAGCATGTGCTCCCAAGTACACATTTGTTTCCTGGTAGGAGGGAGACTTGGCGGGGTGAGGGAGGTCTCTCCTAGGTACCCAGAATCTGGGGGGCTTCCTGATCAACCACTCCACATTTGTCCTTACAGGCTTAGGATACCAACTACTTTTTGGCAGTGCAGCTAACTCATTCCCATGGGGGAGAATTCAGATTCTGCTGCATTCCTCCCATTCAGCTCACCTATAGTGAGTGTCCACTATATAGGGGTCACCGACCTTGGTAAAGAGACTAGAGGGGTGGGAGATGAAACTTTTCACTCTCTAGTGAGAAGGCAGAGGGGCGCCTGGGTGGCTCAGGGGGTTAAAGCCTCTTCCTTGGGCTCAGGTCATGATCCTGGGGTCCTGGGATCGAGCCCTGCATCGGGCTATCTGCTCAGCGGAGAGCCTGCTTCCTCCTCTCTCTCTCTGCTTGCCTGTCTGTCTACTTGTGATCTCTGTCAAATAAATAAATAAAATCTAAAAAAAAAAAAAAAAAGAGTCTCTAGTGAGAAGGCATGTTGTGACCACAGTTTTAGAACAATCTTTGGTTGAAAGTGGCTTTAGAAAATATCTGGGGACGCCTGGGTGGCTCAGTTGGTTAAGCAGCTGCCTTCGGCTCAGGTCATGATCCCAGGGTCCTGGGATCGAGTCCCACATCGGGCTCCTTGCTCGGCAGGGAGCCTGCTTCTCCCTCTGCCTCTGCCTGCCTCTCCTGTCTGCCTGTGCTCACTCGCTCTCTCTCCCTCTGTCTCTGACAAATAAATATAATCTTTAAAAAAAAAAAAAAAAAGAAAATATCTGACATATTCTCATTAATTATTTTATAAAGTGCTGTCGCACACATTTGCTTATTTGATAACAATTACCCTATAAAGAAGAAACTGGGCCTACAAATAATAAATGACTTCCTTTTTAACCACCAAAGTGTTATTTTTGTTTTACAGTCTGGGAAACTGAGGCTAAGCGGATTCAACGTTCATGACCCTGAAGTCAGCGATGTAGTATCAGGACTCAAGCCTTGGTATTTTTACCCTTAATTCTGTATCATATCCCATCACCCTCATTGTGGGCAACCAAGTAAATGAGGACATCAATTTCTTTCCGAGATCATACTGCTGTGTCTAGCCAGTGGGCTTAGCATAAGAAGGGGACACCTTTACTTGCCTA
This sequence comes from Mustela erminea, assembly GCF_009829155.1. Classification (NCBI taxonomy): domain Eukaryota; kingdom Metazoa; phylum Chordata; class Mammalia; order Carnivora; family Mustelidae; genus Mustela; species Mustela erminea. The sequence goes on along the minus strand of NC_045615.1, from coordinate 41,498,195 downwards.
GTCCTTACCTGTGCTTTTTGGTTGTAATCTTAAAGTTCAAAAGGATGTAACCACTCTGAAGATCTTAAATCCTCACAAGAGGGGTGCCTGGGTGGCTCAGTCATTGGGCGTCTGCCTTTGACTTGGATCATGGCCTTGGGATCCAGTCCCGCATCAGGCTCCCTGCGTGGTGCCTGCTTCGCCCTCTCCCAGTCCCCCTGCTTGTGTTCACTCTCTTGCTGTTCCTCTCTGTCAAATAAATCTTTAAAAAAAAAAAAAAAAAGAAAGAAAGAAAGTCCTCACAAGAAATTGATATGTAAAGGCCAGTTGGTCCCTGTCCCTGGAATTGGAAAGTTTGGCCAACACAGCTGATGCCTGGTTTTAGTTCTGTTAGATATGCTAAGTGGCTCCAATTACTGCAGGTACTGCTCCTGCTCAGCAGCCTTCTGATGTGGACAATACTGAGTTTCTAAGCTGGCACTGTGGTGAACACTCTAAATTCCATGGTGAGTTATTTACAAGGCAGCTTCCTTCTGTGAAGCAATGCCAAGACAGATGCAGAGATAAAACCAAGGCCTGTGTAAGAACAACAGGTGTGTCTGTCTGTTTGTTGGTAAACACACAGGGGCACACGCAGTTCCCTAAACCACAGAACTCATCTGGGACTTATTATTTGGGCCAGGTGTTTCATATGCCAAGTTAGAGCCCAACTCAACGGGTGAATATTGAAAAGCTGAGAAAGCGGGGATGGCAAATGAACCTTCCTGGCTCTCCACCTATGGAGCATGGTGAAAAGCCTTCTCAAAAGTTTATTGTGAGTGGTAGAATCACAAATAATGATAGACATAGGTTACAAACTGAAGGACGTTATTTACACATACAATATATCTAATATTGTTGATTCAGCAGAAATCTGTCTTGGCAATTTTCTGAGAACAGACTGGATTGAATATCCTCCTACAGTTGAAAACATTTTCCCTCCAGTCTCTATTCTTATGGACCAGGCCCTAGAATCCTCGCTGACAGCACCACCGGGTAAGCAGAGGACAGAGGCAGTGGGTCGAAGGGTGAGGCCCTTGAGCTTAGGAGATGGACATTGTGTCAGAAGGCAAAGTGAGAGACAGGTAGGTGGAGATGCAGGTCTTTGTTTTTGTTTTCTTTAAAAGCTGATCTTTTAGATTGGTTACGAGCTGAACCAAATCCTTAGGGTGCACAGAGTGAAGGTAAGGTGAGGTGGGAAACAAGAATGTCCCAGGACCAGAGCTCCCAGGTGCTTTTTTTGTGTTTGTTGTTGTTGTTGTTGTTGTTGTTTATTTTTAAGATTTTGTTTATTTGTCAGAGAGAAAGATAGAGTGAGCGAGTGAGCACACAAGCAGGGGGAGCCCCAGGCAGAGGGAGAAGCACACTCCCACTAAGCAAGGAGCCTGATGTGGGATGGCCCCTGTTGGAAAGCCACAAGATAGGCCTGGTCTCATAAGTACAGGCCTCTGCCTCATGTGCTCCCACTGGGCACCTGTTAAAACCCAGACCCAATGTTTGCAACAAGGTGAGGGGTTAAAAACGGAAAGACTACACCTGGAGTGCAGGAGTGAACTGTGGACTGGTGGCTGCGGGCCCAAAAGCTGCCTTTATTTGTGATTCTCCAATGGGGCTTGGGGCCAAGTTCAAGGGTCTGAGATGACCCAAAATAACCGGATGCCGCAGGTTTGAAATCAATGTATTTGCCTTGTTGGTAGCTGGTTTCCTAGGCTCCTGCATTAAATTATACGTTCTCTTAAAGTGTTTCTGAGGGTATGATATAGTGTTCAATAAATTCTTAAAAATGACTACAATTTCAGTATCTCCCACTTTTTTTTTTCTATAGACATTCAGCCAAAGGAAGAACATTCTCTCACTTTTAGATTCATAGCAGACTTACACTTAGACATCTAACTAGCCACTCACCCTTTGATTGTTTTCTCTCTTTACTTTCTTCCTTTCAGCAAGCAGACATTGAGTACTTGCATGCAAGGTGCTTTATGAGCTATGGATGTGGACAGTGAGGCCCCAGGGCTTTCTTCCCACCAGAAGGCCAAGGGCCCTGTGTAGCCTCCCACAGTCTCATGCCGGGCAGTGATAATGGTGGTATTATTCAGGCTGGGTTTTCCAGGCATGAACGTGGCACTTATCCCTGACTGTTGTCAATTTCTTTTCCTTCATTTTAAATTTTATTTTTTTAACTTAAATTCAATTAGCCAACATGTAGTATGTCATGAGTGTTGTAAATTTCTTGTTTAGTCCTTTGCTCCTCTCATGTCATAGTTTCACATCTTCATTCTTAGCCCTTTTTCTGGGTTTAAGGAGCAGATGGCCTTTCTTTTCGTCACTTTGCTAAATTTCTTCTGTTGCCGCGATAGCTAACGTACAAGAAAGAGTTTTGGCCATGCACCAGTTTCAGGTGTTCCTCCCCTGGCTCTGACAACACCGCCGCTTCCCAGGGTGTGGGCGCATTGCCCACCTCACAGCCCCAGCAGGCACACCTGTCAGCACTAGGCACAGGCTTGCAGACTTGCCTCCATGACGCACTCCCTCAACGACTCTGATTCTCTGCCAAACACCCTGTTCCATCTTGCAAGTTTTCCTGTTTGTCCACCATCTAATCTATGGGAGATTGTCAAAATAATTGCATTTCTAGATTTCATAGGAAAAGCATTGATTCATCCTGGAAATGTTAGTGTCGTTTAATCCTTTTTCTATTGTTTCATAAATGTTTTCACATTTCTTTGTGATTCCCCACGGTGATTTCCCTTTCCCCCCTCAACAATCGTGTTCAGTCTTTGTCAGGGAGTCTCTGTGGTACAATGGAAAGGTTGGGCTTTGGGTCTTGCTCCTGACCAGCTGAGAGTTCTTTGGCAAGCTATCCTGCTTTTAATGTTCTCCAGCATAAATGCGGGACGGACGACATTACTTATTTCCAAGATTATGGTGAAGGTTACAGTATGTCAAACTTTGCTGTGGGCTTGGTCCATAAATCCGCTTAATACATGGTAACCAAGATGCTATAGTCAGTATTGCCTCTTCCATGCAGTTACTTCTAGGCTTACAGTTCCTTCTGGAAACTACACACCAATTCTTTCTGTTAATGTTTACCAAAGGGATTCTTCTGGGCTCAGCTTCTCCTCTTCAGACTTAGCTCTAAAAAGCAAAGCAGCTGTTTGTGTCGCCTGCTGAGGTGCTTTTGTGGAGCAAAGCCTGGCCGGTGGGGTTCTGGGGGCACTGCATGAGGCTTATGCCAGTGGGGCGGTTAGGTCCCAAGGTCCCCAGATGGTTGTTTAGTCGGTCTGCCCATTCCAATGATGTGATCCAGCTGCTGACCTCTTGGAAATCCCAGCAGAGGCCAGGCTTCCAGCAATGAGAGGTACTGGCTCTTTTATGAAGAGAAGGGGCTACTGTCAGTGAAAAGCTTTTTCTGTCGAATCTGGGTAATAGAAAAAGTTTGGAAGAGCCAGGGAAAGGAGGAAGGAGGGAAAAGGAAAGCGTGGCCTGAACACAGAGGCTGTGAAATGTGAATTTCAGCTTGGGACATCGATGGGCACCTCTTATTCTAAAATCGGAACCTAGGAAAGCTAAAAGAACCATTCAGATGTCCTTAGCAATCATATGGAAAACTGGACTTTACAGCATTCAAGATTCCACCTGAGAGAAAGATTTGATTATGCTCAGTTTCTGGATGGGGGCAGCAGGAGGCCGAGGGGGCGGTGAGTGAGGTGGAGTGGGGTGCGTGTGTGTGTGTGTGTGTGTGTGTGTGTGTGTGTATTCAGGGTTTCTCCCAAATACTTGGCAATAATAATGCATACATAATAATATGACACTTAGCCAACTAAATTATTTTAACACTCACATCCCATTTCTAGCATTCTTAATAAAGGTCAGTTTTCTTTTCAAGGTATACATTTCATTAGGCCTGTGTACCTCTTTAAATGGAGTGCTTTTAAAAACAAACAAACAAACAAACAAAAACTTTAGTATCATTCCACAAAATCCCCCCAAAACAAAACCTTAATATCATCCCATTCTTCTTTTTCCCTTTTTCTGATTGTCTACAGTACTGTTCTCCAATACATACTCCACGGGCCGCTTGAATCAGAATCACCCAGGAAATGTGTTAAAATTGCAGGTTCCTGGACAACGTTCCACATACAGTGGAGCTGGGATTCCTAGTTGGCTATCACATCAGCACTGTTTGTCTCCTCTCTAGTAATATGATCCTTATTTAGTTGGGGCTAGCAAAACACCTGTCGAAATACCAAATTTCCTGACTGTCTTTTCCATGGGACAGTGTTCTGACCAATCTAATGAAGACAGACATGTTGTAGAGGAATTCCAGGTGGGCACCTTGAAGGGGAGGGAGTGTGCCTTCTCTTTTGCCATTTCTCTCACTGACGGCCTGGAAGTGGACATAAGGGTTCAAGTGCCATCAGCTGTTCCGGCTCATGAGGTGACTCTCTGGATGGGAGCCAGCAACCTAAAATGTTGAAGCAAGAAGAAAGAACCTTGGGTCCCTGTGATGATACTATATCAGATTTGTACTGTGTTCCTTCAGAGCAAATAAGCTGTTAATGTATTCAGGCAGTTGGAATTATTTTAGAATGTTCTGTTCTATGCAGCTGACCTAATTCCAATTGCTAAATTTGCTGATTCAAAATCTTGACAGGGATCTTAGATATCTTCTTTTTTAATGACTACCCCTCAAGACAATTCTTAAACACGGTTGAATTTAGGAGTCACTGCCATGCTATTCAAGGTCCATAAGTAGTTTCACAATTATCTTTTGAACCAACCAGACATAGGAATGGTGTTATTCATAGGAATTGCTCTTATCGTTCAGGGCTTAGTACTCTGACAAATACTGGAGATGGTCCATCAAAGCCTACAGAATGAATATTGTTTTCTGTTTCACCCCTTAATTTTCTTCCTTTAGCTACCAGAGAAAATGTTTCTTTACTGAGGACAGCCTTAAAAAACGCTTGGAAGGTAAATCTTTTTCTACTGCTTTGAAAGTCCTAACTATACTACCTCACAGCAACACAGTGAGCAGCAGCTTTGCTGTGATAAGATTCTCAGTGTGGAGTCCCGTCCAGAACTTGCTACCGGGGGATAGCAAGAGCCCAGTGATCCTACTTAGTCACTCAGTGATGCTAGCCCCGTGGGGAGTAAATCCAGTTTTAAACACAAAGCAGTTAAATGCTTACTGTATTGCTTTAATGCTCTATATCTTTATATGGACACACATGTCATTTTATGAACAAAGTAAACTTCCAAGTTCCTGGGCATTAAATGGCCTCCAATATTATGGTAACTAATAACTGTGATAATCACCCTCATGAAGAATGCCGGTTATTGGGACACCTGAGTGGCTCAGTCATTAACCGTCTGCCTTTGTCTCAGGTCATGATCCTAGGGTCCTGGGATTGAGTCCTGCATCTGGCTCCCTGCTCAGGGGGGAGGCTGCTTCTCCTTCTCCTGCTCCTGCTGTTGTGCTCTCGCTCTCTCTCTGTCAAATAAATAAAATCTTAAAAAAAAAGTTATCTGGATGAAAAGTTAGGTCTTTCATTTAGAACTGTGGTGCCAGGGAGTCAGGGATGAGGCATGTTAATGACCTACGGGATTCTCGCCAAGATTTTTGGAAATAACCCACCTCCTGCTTTAAGACATTGATTATCCAATGTTTCTAAAAGGGTGTAAAAAATCCAGCTCTTGGGGCGCCTGGGTGGCTCAGTGGGTTAGGCCGCTGCCTTCGGCTCGGGTCATGATCTCAGGGTCCTGGGATCGAGTCCCGCATCGGGCTCTCTGCTCAGCAGGGAGCCTGCTTCCTTCTCTCTCTCTCTCTGCCTGCCTCTCAGTGTACTTGTAATTTCTCTCTGTCAAATAAATAAATAAAATCTTTAAAAAAAAAATCCAGCTCTTTGCTTGAATTTCCATATTCCCTAGGACACTGAATCTGTCAACTTATCCAAGTAATTATCTTTTCTTTCTTCACTGTGAGTACTGGAATATGCTACTGAGTGTCAGAGATTTCATAATTGTTATCATAGGGCAATGCTTGAAGATAAAGTGGTTGCTAAATTCTTACCTATACAAAGCAGGAACACTGAAGTTAAAAAAAATAAATAAATAAAAGGGAGGGCGTGTCCCTGGTTGGCTCAGTGGGAGGAGTGTGTGACTTGATCTCGGGGTAATGAGTTTGAGCCCTATTTTGGATATAGAGATTTCTTTCTTTTTTTTTAAAAGATTTTATTTATTTATTTGTCTGAGAGAGAGAGAGAGCGAGCGAGCACAGGCAGAGTTGCAGGCAGAGGTAGAGAGAGAAGCAGGCTCCCTGCCGAGCGAAGAACCCGATATGGGACTCGATCCCAGGATGCTGGGATCATGACCTGAGCTGAAGGCAGTGGCTTAACCAACTGAGCCACCCAGGTGTCCCATGGGTGTAGAGATTTCTTAAAAAAATAAAATTAAAAATAAAAAAAAGAACAACTAAACTTCCTAAGCTTGGGTTTTCTTCCCTGATAAAATAGAGATTAAAATAGTACTTTTACATCAAACTAGTAAAGAATAAGTAAGATAACACATTTAAAGTTCTGAGCACAGTGCCAAAACAGAGTAAGTGCTCAGTAAGCATTAGCTGTAATTGGTAAATTCTCATTCTAGTAAATGTTTCAGCTTCATGGTGTGTAAAACATCTGTGAAGCTTTATTAAATACATTCTCTTAAACCTCTTCTCTGAAGTTTTTAATAAGGGAAAACCAAAATTATCTTCCTTAAAGAAGATATTTTCCAGATCCTGCTTCTAACATTTCCAAAATTAATAACAGAATGGTGACCTAAGATTACCTATCTTCCTGGGAGAACATGGGAACAGTTTGGGGAAGAGTTAGTGTTACATCATTTCATTCATTCAAATTCTACTGGAAAGAAGCGAAACTCTACTGTGTCACTGGGATGCAGAAAGATGGCTGCACCTAGTGGGAGGGGCCTACCAGGGTAGTACTAGCTAGGGGAAAGAGTAGGTCCTGGAATTCTCCCTGCTCCCTCCTTTACTCTGGGAGTATATAACCAAAATCTAAGAAGATTCTCTGGCCTCTGGCCAGCTGCCAACTCCCTAAGCTGCCCAGCAAAGGACTGGGCCTCAGTTCATATTACTGATGAAGAGCATCAGTATGGCCTTGAGCTCACAAGGAACATTAGATAACCAGATGATCACAACAGCAACCAAAGAACTGGACAAGCCATAGTGGATGAAGTTACATTGATGAACTAGAAGGCAAGTTTAAAATAAGCATGATACATATTCCCTAAGAAATAAAGGCGGCTAATCGTAGCATGAAGCAAGAACTAGTACTTACAAACAAAAAATTAGAAAAATAGCTAAGTATGAAAAACATGATCTAAAATAAAAACGCAACAGGAGTAGCACAATGCATATAACCATATAACCAATAAATTAATAAAAAGCTGGATAAAACAGGTCAAAAACTCTATCCACAACATTATGGATAAATAAAGACAAGCCTTACAACATCGTGATTTTTAAAAATGTGAACTCTCCATCCAGATGCACAGGTTCAAATATCACCTCTGCCACTTACTGGCTGAATGATCCTGAGCAAGTTACTTAATTACAACCATTTTCTCATGTAAAATGGATAGTGTAATAGGACCTACCTTATAGGATTTGTAGTGAAGATTGAATTAACTTACGCAAAATGGACAGAAGATGCTACATAAGTATAAATTATGATGATTATTATTAAGGGATAAGACATACAAAAAAATTTTAAGTGTAGGAAAGAAGTATATTCAATTAATAAGAATCCTTGAAGAGAAAAAACAGTTAGGTGGAAAAAAGAAAATGTTTGGAGAAAAGCCTGTGAGTATTCCAGAATGAAGGAAAGATGAACTGTATCTGAGTGAAGGAGTTCATAGAGAGCTAAACAAAATGGATGAGAAAAAAAATTATACATAAAGGGGCATCTGGGTGGCTCACTTTGATGAAGTTCTTGAACCTAGGTGAGGTTCAATAGGGTGAGGTTCGGAGCCGATGGCTAAGAAAGAATTCTTTAGACGTCTTTGGTGCAAAAAGGTGGTTTACTTGGTTAAGCATTTGCCTTCAGCTCAGGATCCTGGGATTGAGCTCCCTGCTCAGCTCCCTGCATCAGGCTCCCTGCTCAGCAAAGAGCGTGCTTCTCCCTGTCTGTCGCTTCCCTGGCTTGTGCTCTCTCTCTCTCTCTCTCTCTCTCCCTCAGTTTTTTTTTTTTTTTTTTTTAAAACATATAGTTTAAAAAAAAAAAAACAACAACTGTATGTAGATGCATTATGATAAAATTTAAGGCCAAAGAAAGAAATTATAAACGCTTCCAGAAAGAACAGAACACCTTCAAAAAGAAGATTAACGGATGTCAGACATCTCCACAATAACCCTGGTTGCAAGAAGGAAACAAAGTACTATTTCAAGTTGCTGAAATAAGAAAGCTGAGAAAGTAAAATTTTATTTCCAGGAAGACTATTATTTAAATATGATGGAGCAAGAACAATGGTGTCAGGCATTCAAGGCTCAGAAAGATTGTATTTAAAGGCCAACTTTGAAAAGACTATTGGAGGAAATCACTCAAAGGAAAAAAAAAAGAAATTAATCTAAACAGTCACCTTAAGACATATGGGAATAATGAGTGAATAAATAACTTATTAAATAATTTATAAGAAAAGAAATGTGTGTATGTGTGCACACGTTTGATAATCCAAAGTGAAAACCAGGTAGCAGCCACAAAGCATGTGTGTGTGGTTTAGCTGGGAAGCTGGTAAAGAAAAGAGGGAGCTGACAGAGTTCTAGAGTCCTTGCTTTGATCATAAAAACATAAAAATTTTGATGAGTATAGGTCTTAGTTAAGTTAGACATATTGAGTATATAATATTCTTACAAACAGAAAAATAATCTAGAGTAGAAGTTGGGAAAGGGAAAAAAATAAAAGAGCCACATCCTTTTCTTCTCCATCATGTTAAATGCTTACTTCCTTTATTCTTAATTTCACCAGGCACAAGTTGCCAACCTCATTAGGAGTTAATAACTGGTCACACACTCAATTTGGTTATTCCCTTGTTGCTGCAAAAGGCAGATAAAATGAGGCTAAATTAGGTACCAATAGACTTAAAACCTCATTAATTCAGAGATACACTTTGTATTCCTTGACACTACTGACAGGATGGGTTAAGGCTTAATTCTGCATGAATTTAAGAACACTAGTAGTGTATTCAAGATTACAAGAGAGGATATGTAAATTACTTGAGACAATCATTTTAAAGATCCCAAATACTTCTAAAGCAGTCATTTACTCATACCCATTAACTTGCAAATACGCTAAGGTAAATAAGTCATTCTTACGTATTCATTAAGTCTGTCCTCAAAAGAATTCTTTCAGTCAGTATTTCATGCTCACGTTTCTGTTATTAAAATAATAAATACTTATTGTCAGTCCAGAGAAGTAAAACATTTGAATTTTTCTTAAATTAAGATAAAAGCTCTTTCTCCTCTTCTGATCTGAATTAATGAGTTAAATTTCTATTGTAAAGAGAAATCTAGCATTAAATCTTTACTAAGTGCAACGTAACACTCTAGCTGACCTTGTGTTAACCTTATTTGACAGCATAGACTCTGTAATAAGAAACCGACTTCCATGGTGATTCTAGTTCTCAGAGTAAGCAGTATCTAGATTTTTTTTTTCTTTCTATTTATCAGGAGGGTGTTTTCAGACAAGATAAATGGTGCACAATCAAGTTAACAGATTCCGTTTTACTTTTTTTTTTTTTTTTTAAAGATTTTATTTATTTATCAGAGAGAGAGAGGGGGAGAGAGCAAGCACAGGCAGACAGAATGGCAGGCAGAGGCAGAGGGAGAAGCAGGCTCCCTGCCGAGCAAGGAGCCCGAAGCGGGACTCGATCCCAGGACACTGGGATCATGACCCCAGCCGAAGGCAGCCGCCCAACCAACTGAGCCACCCAGGCGTCCCACAGATTCCGTTTTAAAACTAAATGCAACACTTATTTCTTTGGCGGGTTACTAAATTATCTCTCTCTTTTTTTTCCTGTGGCAGATGAAGGCAGATTTTACTGAGTACTGATCTATGTAATTGCCGTGGTCACAGCATACACACAAAAGAGGGGAAGGTTTATTAATTGATCTCTACCTGGACAGATAGCTTTGATGAGCTCCTTCTGGCCTGAAGCAACTCTTTGGGGCACTGGGTGCTTCCTCGCCCTGGCCCTGGGGGTCCCAGCCTGGTCAGCTGGGAGCTCCTGGTGGACTTCTTCAACCCTCAGCTAGTGACGTGTTGCATGAGAATCCAGCTGTTCTTGGACATGCTCCCCTTCACCGCTAAGTATAGGCTGTGATACAGGTGACTGCCCATCTTAATTTTGCAGTGCCTTCTGAGCAGCTGGTGGAGAGTTCACCTTCTCCTCATCCAGATAACTTTCTTGGACATTCAAGCACCACCAGTACCCTTTCGCTTACCTATGCCCAGACAGATGGCTGTCCTTTTCTGGCATCAAGCCCAGGAATGGGCGGTCACAGGCTTGCACATGGTTAGCTTCCAGATCTGCCAACCGGAGTTGGTACTAACTATTTCACTGGCCTTATTGGAGTCCAATCAGAGCCTCTTCTTGCCATAACAGCTGATGCTGGAGGCCAGCCTCTTCTGAACCCCAGACATATTCACAGTTGGCACCACAGTGCAGGAATACAAGTAAGTTATTTGATTTTTCTTCCCTTAAAAATCACATTATCTTTTTTCTTTTTAAGAAAGAATTCTATTACATTGTTCAAGATAGCAGAATGAAGTGAAAAAATATACTTTATTTTAATCCTTCTCTTAATATTTCATAAGAATATTCTACTTTTAGTAAAAATGGACTCTCCTTTTAGAATCATAAGCAGTATTTTCCCCCTCCTGAATATTCTTCCACAACAGAAGTTTTAGTGACTATCAAATACTCCACCATATGGATGTTTTACAATTTATTTAATCAGTCTTTGAATTTTGGACACTTTGCTAGCTGTGCAACTTCTCTTTTTCTCATCTGTACAATGAAATCAATAATAATGCCAACTTTAAGGGTTGTCAGGAGAATTTAAGGCATTAACACATGCAAAGTGTTCAGAAGCATGCTGACTGATATTCCTCCTCTAGACCATGACCACCATCAAGGCAAAGATCTTCTCTGCCTTTTTCAGTTTTGTATCTCGAGGGTCAAATATCAATTTGGCATGTAGGAGATGTTCAATAAATGTGAATAGTAGTGTTAGTCTTGGTAGTACTGGAGGTAGAATTAAATTCTCAATAAATAGCTGTTGAACAAAGTAATTAACATCCTTTTACTGATATACTGATAGAGAACTACTTTAAACAACTAATACACTAGGAAATCTATATTAAGTTTCGGAATAAGACATTTTGTTTTTAAATGCTAAGACCTTTCCATTGTCATGTGGAAATTTAGTGAGGTTAAATTTACAGTCATTGGAGTAGCATTTTCCAACCATCTGAAGCTGTTTGGTAGTTAAATAAGTTTGTTGTGGCGCCTGGGTGGCTCAGTGGGTTAAAGCCTCTGCCTTTGGCTCGGGTTGTGATCCCAGGGTTCTGGAATTGGCCCTGAATCGGGCTCTCTGCTCAGCAGAGAGCCTGCTTCCTCCTCTCTCTCTTCCTATCTCTCTGCCTGCTTGTGATCTCTGTCTGTTGGAAAAAAAAAAAAAATTAAAAAAAAATTAGTTTGTTAAACCTTGGGTTAAACAGAAGTAAAGAGTTATCTTTACCAGAGGACATCTCTAAACTTCTAATAAGCTACTACACAATGAGAATTTTTAAGATGGGATGTAGTAGGTGGTGTTTATCAAATTAATTTGGTCACATAACTTTTTTCATGGAGCATTTTCTAATTCAAGCGTTGTACTGAACACAGTTTGTGAATTCAAAGACACTGTTTTTGAAACATGGATATCTACTTAATAAACAGGAAGGCATACAAGGAAGCCACCTAGAGGAGGAAAGGGACAGACCCAAGATGGATGTTACTCTAAACAGTTTACATTTACCATGTCATTGATTTTGCTGCTCAACCAAAGCGGGTGTTAATGTTCTGGGTCCCTAGAATTATACTTCTCAGGCCCCTTTGTGGGTGATTCCATGTGACCAGCTGCTATTAATGCGATGTGATTGGAAGGATATGTGTCAGTTTGAAATCTGGCATGCAAATGCCCACGTGGGAGGGTCCTTTTCCTCTGCCATGGTGGCCTGCAGTGTAATAGCCAGCCGTTCTCCATCTGTCCGGGTTCCTGAGTAAAGTAAAGGACCATCTCACATGGGCAATTGCATTTCTCTCAAGAGAGAAATAAGCCTCTGTTACTTTCCACTGAGATTTGTGGGGTTATTTCTTATTGCAGCATAACTCAGTTCATCCTGACTGATAGAGAATCTTATTTAATCTAGACTACAAATGTCCAAGACAGCCAGTATTGTTGTATGTGTAATTGATATGAAAATGGAGACTTTGGGAGGCTAAATAATTTATGTCCAAACTTACACTGCCAGGATTTGAACTATCTCATTCCAAAGCCCATTGTATTTCTGCTTTATTACTGTGACTAACAAAAAAATTTTTTTTTGAAGTGGAACTCATTAGACTTCCCAAGTGCTTAGAGAGTAGTAGGTTGTAGACAAATATTTATTGAACTGTGTTGCTCATGTCCTTGAACTACTCTTGAAGTGATGCATGCAGTTGGAGTCCTTTATTGGGCTAGCTAAGTCTACTTCTAGAGTCCAACAAGAAGGCTGACAGTAAAATTTCCTTTGGGGTTTACAGTAATTTCAGCTTTATGGTAATTTCAAATCCAGGGATTAAAAAAAACCAAAACAAAACAGAGCAGCTTAAATTGTGCAAAAATGAATTTTTGAGTCCCATTTTTTTTTTAAGATTTTATTTATTTATTTATTTGACAGAGAGAAGTGAGAGAGGGAATACAAGCAAGGGAAGAGGGAGAGGGAGAAGCAGGCTTCTCGCTGAGCAGGGAGCCTGACATGGTGCTTGATCCCAGGACCCTGATAATGAACTGAGCCCAAGGCAGTTGTTTAACCAACTGAGCCACCAAGGCACCCCTCAGAGTCCCATTTTTATCAGTCTCAAAATACTTTAGATATAACTTTTCTAAACCCTGACATTATGAAAATCGTTTCACTCATATTTTGCAAGTAAGTACTTTAGTTTTTCTATCAAAGCAGGGAGATGGAGATAATGTCCATCAACATTTTGGTAATTTCGTAAATCATATAGGAATTATAGTTTTCTTTTGATCACTTTAAGCATTCAAATTTGAGAAGAAATTAGCTGCTCCTAATTTTTAAACTCCTATTCATTCCTTTGTGTCACTTGACAAATAATTGTTAGGGGCACTATGCTAAGCACTGGAGGTGGGCAAGACATAAAATAGGCAAAAATCTCTGCTTTCTTGGATCCTATATTTTAGGAGGACAGATAATGGCAAGAGAAATTATGGATAGGTAGATGGTGAGAAGCACTATGGAGAAACACTAAGCAGAGAGAGATAGATATAGCTTGTATCAGTGTTGGGGAAAAAGATGTAATTTACATAGTATGGCCTTGGAGGGTCTTACTGAGAAGGGAATTTCAATAAAGCCTCAAAGAAGAAGAAATAGCCCATCACTTGACCATGTGTAGGAAGCAATTCCAGGATTATGGAATAGCAAGAGTTAATGGCCCTAAGGCAGAAGTTGGCCTCCTATAGTCAAGAACAATCAGGAAGTCAGTGTGACTATACTAAAGTGAAGGCAAGGATTTTTGTCTGCCTCCTTCACCATGAATCCCCACCCTAGCATTAGCATTATGCCTGATATGTAGTAGGCACTCCATAAACGTATACTGAATAAATGAAACTATCAATGAGCAAAGGGAATAAATGGGAGGCCAAAGGAGATTCAATTTTTATCATATGTGTGCATGTGCATACACTTTTTTTCAAAAAAAGAAGAATTAAAGCAAACATAACTGGTTGTTAACAGCAATCAATTCTGAGTTGTGAGAAAGTACATTGCATCTAACTTGTTAAATGTCTATTTTTAAATTTCTAAAATTACAATAACACACAACAAACAAATCAAAAAAAGACACTTAAAATCTCACATCCCACAAAAGAAATGGGCCCTATAAGGCTTCGTATTTTCATTTGCTCTCTCCTGTTAAACGACCCACCTCTGAGACAGCTGCTGTTTTGTCCATTTGACAGCTGTGAAAACTGAAGCTCGGAGATATTAAGTGAGTTGACCAAGGCCATATACAACTGGAAAAAGAAGAGCTGAAATTGGCATATAGATTTTTTGGCTCTGATTCCAGTGCTTTTTTTCTTTTTTTAATACCATCCTAGATATAAGATGTATATATAAACAGGCTTTGCTACAAAGATAAACTAAGAAAGATATTTAACCATGCATGTAGTGAATAAGTAGTAAGAAAAACAAACCTGTGTAAAATTTTAATATGATGTAATGCTATTAATATTTGTTCTTAAAGCAGTCATTATCAATTTAGACCTTATGGTTATTCTACACCTACTTCGTCTTTACTTCTACACATCTAACTAATTGATGTAAATACTACTCACCCACTTCCCAGCCTTCTAAACACATACTACAGACTTCCTCTCTTAGTTATTGTAGTAGTAAAGCCCTATTTCTGGGTTACACAGGGCTACTGTACAGAACCAAAGAAACAGTTCTAATCCAGTCTGGTTAGCCTGCCCCATATACACAGGGCAGTCCTAATGAAAATCAGAATTATACTTTGTAGTTGTTTATTTAAATATATTATTTCGACAGAACAAAATGTGGATTGTTTTTGTTTTTTAACTTGCAAGGGCTTGGCAATTCAGTGGTGGCTAAGATGTGGGTTGAGAGGAAAAGGAAAAGTATCCCATTTATTAAGAATGAGGATTGGAATGGAATAGTTAAAAATCGGCAAAACATAAAAGGTCAGTGATTTCAATGATGCCCTAGAAATTGTATGTATAAGCAGATCAATGCAAATTAAAACAAACATAATAACTTATTAGAAAGATCTGATGCTTTAACGTAGAACATTGACTGACTGGATTGTGGATTGTAATGGTTTTCTACTTTCCCCTTTGAGTTCCATGGACTCTCTAGTCCCTGCATTTGAGAAAATGCAAAACACTTTCACAAGCAAAGAGGGGCAGTCTCCCTCTGCTTCTTTTGCTAAGACAATAACTGAGTTAGATAGACATAGCTGCAGTCACTTTGGGAGGGCACCACCCATGGATTCTGAAGAAAGAAATGTCAATCCCCAAGAAACTACTTTACTTCACACATCCTTTATGGTCAGGAGTACTAATATCTCTGAGCCAAAGCTGACCTGGTTGTCCTCGGCCAAAATAATATTCTTCGTTGAATATATCTGTGATGGGTTTTTTAAACCACTGTGTAATTTAAAGCACAATTTAAAAGTTTCTCTGAGAGCCAGGTTTTAGGACTGAAAGTCAGGAGAGAGAAGCTGGAGATCCAGTATTGCTACTAACTGGCTCTGATTTGGGACAAGTCATTCTGGCTCTTCCAGCTGAACAACTGCTATGGTGTCTGTCGTCTCTAGTAATTTGTGACTTAAGGAAGATTCTTCAGTGAGGTAAGACAGGAAAGAGTTCATCATACTCTCTCCCTAACCAAGTATTTAAGTTTTTAATCAGAAAGTTATTTTTTAGGGATGCCTGGGTAGCTCAGTCAGTTAAGCATCTGACTCTGGATCTCAGCTCAGGTCTTGATCCCAGGGTCATGAGTTCAAGCCCAGAGTCATGAGTTCAAGCCCTGGGTTGGGCTCCACACTGGACTCTGCATTGGGTGTGGAGCCTACTTAAAAAAAAAAAAAAAAAAAAAGGAAGAGAGAGGAAGTTATTTTTAACATATGTTATTGGTTATTTCATATGAGGTAAGTATGTTTCTCAAAGGGGGGAAAAGATGATTTTTATGGGATCGTCAAGCACTATGTCTAATGTTGTAATTGATTTTAAAAAAACAACAACAACTGGATGACTGAATCCTGTTGTTAACTAACAACTAATAGCAATCAGGAAAGGTTGGTTTTAGTATTGCTTCCTTTAGTTAGCACCTATGTTAACTGAGGCCTTAGTTACAAATTTGGTCCCTGGATAGACCAGTAAATTATGTACAAAGATCCCCATTTCTAATCTGTTGTCTTGGGAGGATAGTTTGCTAATCATGGGAAGTACACTGACTGAATGAAAAGATGGCTCGGGATAGCCTATCACCTTAACCGGTCAAAGCACTTTTCCACCTTATAATCATCTTGGTGCTGACATTTACATCCCAGAGACATCAAAAGTTCAAATTAATCTGTTAAGCAGAAAGCCTCAAATGAGGATCAGTGAGTTGAAATAAACATATTTACTCTGAGATTTTTTTTTTTAAAGCCCCCACACTTCTGAAAGCGTTTTGAGATATCATTTAGATTGGAGAGTCACCTGATTAAAGGATGGTCCTTAGCTCCCAAGCTGTGTCCTGTAGAAAGATCATTAATTCTGTAAAAAAGCAAACAGTTGGCATGTTTTTGGGGGATCTGTGCTATCACTGCCTGATATGGAGGGAGGAAGCTCTAACACTATACCGTGCTCTTTTTTTTGTATGAAAGTATTCACCCTTCATTTCTTTTATTAGGATTAAGTTGGATTTTAAACATTAATACAGACTTCTTATTGCTTTTCTTCCTCTTTGGGGGGTTCGTATTTTACAGAAGTTATATGAAGATATTTATTCTAAAAAATTGCATTTCATATGAGAAAAACCACACATACATGATATCTAGACTACTTGAACCAACTATATTTTTTATATCCCTTTCAATTTTTTGATTGAATTGATTTTATTGATAACTTTTTCTTCCCAGGTCCCAAAGTCATGCAGAGAACTCCCTTTCTATTTTTTCCCTTACTTATTCAACTTTAAGGCTTCTTTTCAGTAAAATATACCTCCATATCACTTATCTTCATTCTTCATTCTTCCTATTAATTTGGATCTCCTTTTCTCATGAACTTGAAAGCCCTAATTTGGAATTTATTCCTGAAAAAGAATTCTAGTTGGTAAAGGTATTTAAGATTCTCTTTTCAAAGAGACTTGAGAAATAAAGGTCATTCCTTTACTTTTATATACAGAGAAAATAGTTTTATAGCATTTGAAAAATACATCTATTAATAGATTTTGGATAGTAAAAAATTTTAGAAGAAATCTGACCAAAAGGACACACAATGTAAATACCACAAAGGTCTTCAAATAGCATTGTCTTCATCAAAGCAAGGTTCTAATGGCCTAATGCCTGTTGAGAAGCCTTTGTTTATTTGTTTTTCTTTATATGGGGCTTGGAGAGGGTGTCTGGCAAAGGAAAAAAAGAAGCTAGAAATGTAAAATAACCTTTGAGGCTTTTCCAGGAACTATCTTTTGCACCTCACAAGATGACATCTCCACCTAGTGAGGCTTTAAGGATCTTACAGCAACTCCTAGAAATATTTTAGTTTGAACTTTTCAGACTAATACGATTTAACACAGTTTCAGCTAAAACACATGTAGTTAGACCTTAAACACATGTAGTTAGAATTAATTACTGAGAATTGAGATGGCACTGACATAAAAATAAATAATGTGGGTAATCTCAGGAGAAAGAAAGAGCAGTCACTAATAGTAATCAACATGCTAGAGCTTGCCATATTTGCAGTTCTTGAGGTAGAGAATTGACATGTTAAAAAGCAAACAAACAAACAAAAAACCCAGCCAAGTAGTTACATTCGGTGTCTGGATTTTCTGGTTAGTTTTTTAAAAATTATTATTATTATTACTATTATTATTATTATTATTTATATAGGCATATAGTCTATATACATGAGATTGGTGGTGTTCATGAACTGAAGGACAGACAGTTTAGGAAGGTATTTGTTAAGCTTCTACTTAACATGCTCTGGGCATTATACCACTTGTTTCTGGACACATTTTGAGACCGTATTGCATAGTGGTTATGTCTGCAGGGTTTACTGTGGAAATACACTTACCTGCTGTATGACCTTGAACAAACTAACTTAAACTATCTGTCTGGGTGTCTCCATCTGACACATGCAGGTACATGGGGCAAGTACCTTTGTCAACGTTATTATGAGAATTAAATGAACTAATATGTGAAAATATCTTATAGTCGTTTCTGGAACATAACAAGTGCTCAATATTTGTTAACATTATTTATCATTAATGCTCCCAATCCCTGGGACACCTGGGTGGCTCAGTCGGTTAAGCCGCTGCTTTCTGCTCAGCTCACGGTCCTGGGATGGAGCCCTGTATCAGGGTTCTTGCTGGACGGGGAACGTCCTTTTCTTTCTGACTGCTGCTGCTACCCCTGCTTGTGCTCTCTCTCTCTCTGACAAATACATAAATATAAATCTTAAAAAAAAAAAAAATCCTCCCAATCCCCATTATGTCATGACCAGAAAATGGTAACATGGATTTGAGTCCAGATCCATTAGACTCCCAAGTCCTTGCTAATTCCTACTACGAGAAGAGGGATTAAAAAGCACACAAGCATGTCTTGTTAACAAAATGTAAGACATTTGTTAGTGTCTTGAACATAGGGAGACAAATTAAAATCACTAGTTAATGTAGAAGAAAGCACCTTGACGTTGGGTATTTGGGCACCTAGGTCTTTGTGTAACCCAGTGGATTATTCTGGCTATCAAGTCCCTCATTTGTGAAAGCAGAAGCTACGAGATGGGGGTTCTTTCCAGTCCTATTATTCTGAGTCTATTAGTCAAAAGAATAAGTTCCTAAAGCCGTTTTTATTTTCTTTGCCATTTAAACTCATGCAATATCTTCAAAGGAAGCAAAATTCAAGGCGTGTATGTAGAATAACGCACAACCGTACCTGTGAAAGTTGGTTTTACACAAGCATAATACCTGGTTCTTCAGCTCTGACACTGTCATTTCTCCCCCAAACTGATCAGGGGTGGAATCAGGACTATGACTAAGTCTCCCGATTTAGCCCATTCTCCTAGGCATTTAAACCATTTAACTTTCATGTGTCTAGTCCTATTTGCAAATCCGCCTGTTCAGCCTCATAGCTCCCCATCCTCCTCCGCCTTAATTAAAAAATGGTGTAAACTAGGAGTTTAAGACTTGAAAGCTCCGTGAAAAGAGAAGAATCATGACAGTATATCCATATTTTCCCCGAAGTAAAAGAAGTATGTCAAAATCGTAGCCTTCGTTTTTGAACACCTTAACACCTTAACAGAATTTTAACACCTTAACAGAATCCTCAACACCTTAACAAAATTTTCTTTCGGCATCATTACATGTAGGACCACCCCCTAAAACTTGTTCTCCTAATTCCAATTGGTTAAAGTGCTTGTCGCTCCATGCGCTTTTAGTCCCCTCAGAGAGCCTCATTCAGATGAAAACCGTGGTCCCTCCCACTCTCCCCTCCCTAACTCCTCCCCGGGGCTGGTCACTGATTGGTTGAGGTTCCACTCCTCGTGGGGAGGTCTAGACCACTGCGCGCAGCGCCTGCTGGGAGACAAACCTAGGCGCGAGGACCGCGCGAGCTCCTCCGCGTGGGCTCCCCTCCCCCTGCGGCGACCTCCGCTCTGACCGACTGGTCCCCGAAACGGTGGCGGCGGTTTGTGGTCGTTGGTCCCAGGGATTTAGGACCAACATTTGAAGGCCAGAAGGGGTGAGGAGGGGATGGGGACAGCGGGGTCACTGCCAAACCGCTGGTAACGGCTGGAGACCCTGCCTCCCAGCCGCAAAAGGCCCTGCCCGACACACTGTCGCGCCAAATGCGCAGTGGGGACCCACGCCCCGCTGGAGGCGGTGTCTGCCGGATTCGCCCTTTTCACTCCCCTGCCCCGTCGAGCCCCGGGAGAGCTAGTGTCAGAGGCTCGGCTTCCTGGCCCCAGAGGGCATCTTTGACTGGATAACTCCCGCTGTCACCCTTTGCGCCGCGTGGTACGAGGCGTCTGGCTCCCAGTTCCCCGGGCCGTCGGGGGGCCTCTCGGCGGCTCCCTCCGCCCCCCCGGCGCCCTTCCCTCTTTCTGCCTTATTTCCGCTCTCCCCCGCCGCCTTCCGGCTGCTTCCCACCTCCATGTTCTCCTAACCCCGCGTCCGTCGACTGCCGCACGTCAAGGGTGTCCGGCCGTTGTCGCGCTCGCGCGTTCCCCTCTAGAGGCTTTGGGACGACGTCCGGGGCGTCCCGACTGCTGGGTGAGATTTGGCAATCCGGTCGTTTTCACGGAGTTCTGGGGATGAGCCTCGAACTTTCCTCTGCCTTTGACTCTTTCTCTTTATTCCCCAAGTGCTCTCTTGTGTGTAGGGGTTTGAACAGCGAAAGGTTGCGGGTGTGCGGGCAAGATAACTGACCCCCTACCTCCCCCCTGCCCCCGACTCGCGCCGCAGGCCGCCACGGACGGTAATACTCGCAATAGTATCATCTGTGTTTCGTAACGTCTAGTAGTTTCAATCGCAAACTTTTTAGCGTCTTTTCTTTGGAGTCCTGGAAGGACCACGAAACCTGGAGTCCGGAGATCCGGGGTTTAATCGTGGCGTTGATGCGAATTCTGAGATCCTTGGGAAGCCAGGACCATTGGGGCACCAGGTTCCTCCTCTGTGAATTTTGTTAATGTTGAAGTTTCTTTTAAGCTCTCCCTTTCTATTCTTGACAAGTAATTTATAGCCTTTATAATATACGATGATTGTAACACAGGCCGATATTGCCGATGGAATATCGGGAGGAGCTTTTCAAGACTCGGCTTCTCTTTACAGATCTGTTCCACTTTGTGCTTGAGAATGGCGTCAGAGTCAGGAAGCAGGATATGTTGAGTGTATAAGTACACTAATATATAAATAACATACCCACTGTTGGTAGGATTTTCCTTACATGAATAATAGGAAGATATTTTCATTTCAGGAATCACTACAATGTATAGTTGCGCATTTGGACAAACTTCAGTTCAGAGATTTTCAGAATTAAAGCTCCTCAGCTGTAATGATTGACTTCTTTCCAGGGTACATATCTAAAGGTTTCTTCTTAAAAATTTGTTGTTGTTTTTTTTTGCACCTATATGCCATAATAGACATAAAGATCTGTTAGTGCCGCAATTAGCAGCGCCTTAATTTCTGTTTAAGGCACTGCTTATTTGCTAATTTTCACTTTAGAGGGTGGAGTATTGGACTTGAGCATTATTGCCAAAGATTATAATACATATCAACGTCTGGAATATACATGTGTAATATTGGATGTATTATGAGTTAACAATTATAAGAATATGCCGAATTTATGGACTGAAATTAAGCCTCATATTTTTAATGCTGTCATTTTTGTTGTTAGGAAACAGACATGTTTTAAGGAGGGTTTATAACTATAAATGAAATAATTTAAAATCTGTCCGGATTTGTATATTAATGCTGGGTTGTGTCTTATTTTATTTTACTATCTTATCATTGGTAAAGCAAAAAAAAAAAAAAAAATGAGGAAAGAAAATGTGATCTCTATGTTCAAACTGTCACATTTTGGATGAAAGCTTTTAGAAAAACTTATGTAAGGAGTAGCAGTGTATTAGGTAGTGGCATACAAGAATTTTGGTTGTATTGTGCATATCTTTATCCTAAATTCCGAGAATTTTGTGTTCAACACAGTATTTAAAAAATTTATTGTTAATTATAAATTAAAAACTGTACTGTCCTCCACAGTATTACTAAAAGTTGTGAAACACCCAGTGCCAACGCTTTTTATACATTATATATTTAACTTCTAGGAATAAAAATGTGTCCTCATATTTTAATAAAAATAACTTAAAATGGAATTGAATTGATCCATCTATACCTTTTTACTCTGAAATACTGTTAGACTTCTAAATCCATACACTTTTGAGTAATCCTTCTCAGTTTCCAACCATGTGGAAAATAGTGCAGTCTGTTAATAAAATGAGCTGCCAGTAAAAAACTTTCATTGACTTGGCCTCCGTGGTCTAAGCCTACCATACTCAATTGAACTAACAAATCAGGAATTTAATACCACGTAATTTAAGGAATGCCATAAATATCTAATGTGATTTCTATAAAAGCATTTTGATACCTTAAAAATTAATGTTTTCTTCACTATTGTATTCACATTTTAAAAATCATAGTAAAATTTATAAAATGTTTATTTTCACTTGATAAATTTTTACCGTAATTCATAAAATGAAGTTTCAACTTAAGTAGTTTAAATGTGGCTGACACAGATTTCTTTAGATAAATGATTAATTTTCATATATATTTTGCTAAAATAGTGCTAGTTATTTTTTGGTTAATATCTATTTTGAAAGGCAGTATGAATTTGAAAATTTATATTTTTGTCAACTTATTAAGGATGCTTAAAATTAATGAGGATAAAGTTAGCAGTTAAAGCTAAAGGCTTGATTTGAACCATTAGTTGAATACCTGTCCTGTGATTGGTTATGCCATTTGGCTGTCTACTTTATAGCTCAGAGGATTTTTTTCTTTAACTTTTCTTCTAATTTTACTTTTGAAACTCAGCTGGGGAGGAATCTTTGAAAGTTCAAAATTCAGGAAAAAAATTTATCCATGAAAACTAGAGTTTATATGTGATATAATAACTTTTATAACAACTTTTAATCTGCTGTCCCCACTTTTTTTTTTTTTTTCTGTTTATGTCAAGAACCTCCTTCCTTTACTCAGATTCCTTGGGTCAGCAAGACTAATTGAGCCTAGAAGCTTCAGTTGGTATGTCAGTTTGGTTATGATATATAGGACTGCTATGCTTTCTTGGAAATTTGGTAATTCTCAGATTGATTCTGGAATATTTTACAGTAAATATAAAGATGGTATGTCTGTTTTAGATTTGATTTTCAATTCTCTTGTTAAGGTTCTTAAATTCTGGCTTTTTTTAGAAATGTAGTTTGTTAAATTAAGTATGGTACTAAAGATAGATATTTTTACTTTTTTGCATTAGCTATGTGTATATATTACTTGTGTTGTGGAGGCTTTAGGATAAAACATATATTCATTTCTTTTTAAAAAAAAAATTATTTGGGAGAGAGGGAGAGCAGAGTGAGAGAGAGAGTGCACACACACAAAAGTTGAGGAGAGGAGCAGGAGAAGCAGACTCCCCACCGACCTCAAGACTCAGTCCCAGAACCCAGGGATCATGACCTGAGCCAAAGGCAGACATTAACTGAGCCACCCAGGTGCCCCTTTCTAAAGAGAGGGTGAGACCCCCCCCCCCAAAAAAAAAAAAGTGTGAGATTAGTGAATCTCCTGTATGTCTTACACTTATGTAATTTTAAGTTTTTAAGATATTTTGGTTGAGATTTCTTTAAATGTATGAAGTCCAGCATAGTTTTCTAGTTGTTATCTATTAAAAAGAGTCTTTAATGTGTAGACTGAGCAATTTCAACATGAAACCCTAGATATCTTTAAAAATACAACTTTAGAGACATGAATTGACCCAAAATATATATCTGTAAGTAATTGCTGGGGTGGGTTTTATTGCACACATCAACCATTTAGAGTAAGCTATGAGTTACAGAAAAACAAAACAAAACTGTGTATTAATTAAATTCTACATCTTGGGTAGAATGGAAGCAGAAGGTATATTTACCAGTTGTTTTTATAACAGTAAATAGATATGTAAGGTAGCATATTAAACTAGTGGCATGTTTAAAATCTATAAATCTCATATTTGCCTCTTCTCCACATTGTATCAACGTAATGTCTTTAGTGTAATGGACCAGCATAGTGTCCCACGGGGTGGGCCGTCTTAAGTTTATAAATGTCTGAAGGTTTGAGCCACAGGTCTTTTTGGTTACTAGTTTTGTGACCTTAAGCAAGTCTAATATTCTCTTAGTAGAAAATCTTCAAGGATGGTATAATGTCAAAACCTAGTAAAAACAATCTTAAATGGAGAAAGGTAGCTTTATTATTTTTTAAAAAATGTTTCTTCAGAATATCACATATACTTGTTCTTCACATGTAAACACATTTTTAAAATGGATCAAGCTAAAGGCTTGATTTGAACTGTTACTTGAATAATCAGTCTCATTACAAGGATGACAGAATGTCGACTATTTAAAAAGACAGTGTAGAAGGTGCCTGAGTGGCTCAGTGTGTTAAGCCTCTGCCTTTGGCTCAGGTCGTGATCTCAGGGTTCTGGGATAGAGGCCCGCATCAGCTCTCTGCTCAGCAGGGAGTCAGTCCCCCCTCACCCCTCTGCCTGCCTCTCTGCCTACTTGTGATCTCTTTCTCTCTGTGTCAAGTAAATAACATAAAAAAAAAAAAAAGTGTAGAATCATTTTTCACTGGTCCAACCAGGACAGTTTTTAAATATTTTCTGAATATATTTGGAAAGATTGTTCTTAATTAAGCATGAAAATAAGAAAGTTATGTCTTGGGGGTGCCTGGATGGCTTAGTCGGTTAAGTGTCCGACTCTGGATTTCAGCTCATGATTTTGGGGCCATGCTGGTTGTGGCACCTGCTTAGGATTCTCTGTCTCCTTCTCCCTCTCTTCTCTCCTGCCTCTCACTCTCTCTTTAAAAAAAAGTTATGTCTTGGAAAAGGAGGTTAAGTTAGGCCATATCGTAGATGGGACACAAGTGGGTAAAAGGTCAGAGGGGAGGTTAAGAAGAAATTGTGGGTTGAATCTAATATGATGGAATTCAGTATGGCTTTAAAATCCAATTACTTTGACATAGGCTAAGAAAGATTTGGGTATTTTGTTGACAGTATGCTTGATTTGAACCATCAATGCCATGCAGCTATATAGAACACTAACACATCTTTCTCTGTAATTTTGGCCACTATGCTTTTAAAGAAAAAAGAGTCAGGATAGTGAGGGAACATGAAACTGTTTGTGTAAAGAGTAGTTAAGGCAGCATTTTCTAAATAATTTTATAGAAAGTTAATAGAAGTAGTAAGGTCGTGTAGGGTGGAAGGAAGTAGGGTATTGTGTTGAAATAGGAGTTATAGCTGAAAGATTTGTTTTAACTGAAAGTTTTCATGGCCTTAAATATGCTGATTTTCATTGTGATACTCTTAAAAGAGTGGTATAGTGATTCTCAGATGTATTTAGGTATGGAACACATTTTTGAGGCCTGTTAATTGCTCCTGGAATAGTATTCTAAGGGATACCATTCTGGGAAATGTTGGGTTTAAGGAACAGATAATATTTAGCTTGAAGAAAAGGAAAATCATTTTTCAAATGCAGTTCCATGAAAGAGACATGTTCAGTTTGGCCAGAAGGGTAATATGAAGATCTATATGTGAAAGTTACAAGGAAGAAATTCTGATCTATTCTAAGGAGGAACTTTTCTTCAAGAGTTAACCAAAGTTAAATTGTTTTAAAGAACAGTGAGTTTCCTATAAGAATTCAAGAATAAAATAGGTGACTGCTTCGCCCTAATTTTGTAAAGAGGTGCAAACATCAGGTGGGTGATAGAATGAGATAATTTTTAGGATCTCTAAAAAATCTGACATTATTTATTAGAGTTTTTCCAAAAGGTTTTTTTTTGTTGACTTTTTCCCCCTCTAAGTTAATACAGGTTTTTTTTTTTTTAATGGTATAGTTTTTCAAGAGGCATGAGTAACTAAATAGTTGTTATAGTTGTATTTAAAAAAAAAAAGATTGATGTGAAAAAAATTTAGATTTAGATACTGGTTTTGCAATTTATATGATTTCAGGCGAATCACATCACTTTTCAGAGATCTCAGATTATTAAATATCTAAAATGGAGGTAGTCTAAAGTAGGGCTTGGAGCCCAACATTTAGACAGACAGGTCTCTGATTTGAGTATCTACCCTACCAATTTGCGGGCACTATAACTTTATCTTAGTCTCAGTTTATTTTTGAAATAAAATAGAATAATACCTCACAGGGTAATGAAATGATGTTTATAAAGTGTCTGTCATGCAGGGTATATAAGGTGCTAAATAAATGAATGCAGAAATAAACATAAAATGGAATTTCCTAGATTAGGAATGTAAAGGTAAATGTAAAGTAACCCGTCAAAGATCTCCTGACTAAGCACAGAATTCAGGTCTTCTTTCACCCAAGTCTATTATTTGTAATTAAATTGCAATAATCCCATCCTTTCTGTCTTAGTCACTGAATGGTAATCACATACCAGGGAGTGTACCTGGTTGTAGAGATTTGGAAATGAAAGACTAGACTCTGGCTATTTGGCAAAATTTAGGGGAGAGGGAGGTAGAAGGGATCGACAGACCAGCACTCTCAGATGGGTTCTGTGATGATAGTACAAATAGAGGAATACTTATTTAGCATTGAGACGGGAGGGTCATGGGGTGGTTTTCCTGAAGGATATTAGGAATGGGAAAGGCAAAGAGAGTGAGAAAGGACTGTGGGAACAGGCTATACAAAGGCTGGTATGTGAGAACTTGGCACATTTGACAAATTGCAAAAAGGTAAGTATTGTTGTTCACATATATTAAGAAATGAAATTGGAGAAGTAGACTGGGCCAGATTATGAAAGGACTTTTAAAAGTGACCTTTTCTTTTTCAAAGATTTATTTATTTATTGCAGTGAGGGGAAGGAGGAGAGGAAGAGGGAGAGATTCAAGCAAGACTCTTCACTGAGCGCAGAGCCCCCAGACGTTGCGCTTGATCTCAGGACTCTGAGATCAGACCTGAGCTGAAACCAAAGTTGAATGCTTAATTGACTGTGACACCTAGGCAACTCTATGGCTTTTTAAAGAGTTTAGATTTTATATTTAAGGAAGAGTGGAAACCCTCAAAAAGGCTTCTTACTTTTAATACAAGTAGTACATGGTTTTGACAGTCACAGAAAAGTGAAAATTAGAGTACTCTGACTCCTCATTCCTACTTACCAATGATAATTACTGTTTAAATGTCTTGTAACTATTTCTAAAAATTTTTTATGCTTCTACAAACGTGTGAATGTATATGTGAATATCTTTAAACAAAACATTTCAGTTGGTAAACCAGTAAACATCTTGTTTTCCAATGTAATTTTTTAAAGATTTTTATTTATTTATTTGTCAGACAGAGATCACAAGTAGGCAGAGAAGGCAGGCAGAGAGAGGAAGGGAAGCAGGCTCCCTGCTGAGCAGAGAACCCAATGCAGGGCTGGATCCCAGAACCCTGGGATCATGACCTGAGCCGAAGGCAGAGGCTTTAACCCACTGAGCCACCCAGGCGCCACCCTCATATATTTCCTAGTATTTTTCCATATCAGTACATACAAATCTGACATTCTCTAACAGTTACATAATATTCCATTATGTAGTTATACCATAATTTTTTAATATTTTATTCGTAGACAACTAGCTATTTTTTTAGATTTTTGGTCTTTTTTTAAAGATTTTATTTATTTACTTGAGAGAGAGATGCTTAACCAACTGAGTCACTCGGGGGCCCTTCCAGATTTTTGCTTTTACATACCTTGTTTCAGCCCACATATTTTTGCATACTTGTGAAACTATATCTGTAGGTTAATTTTTTAGTGATTACTTAGTTTATAAACACTTTAGATTTTGATAAATATTAGCAAATTTCCATCTAAAAAGATAATTCCAATTAAATACATGCCTCTTAACAGTATATGAAGTCCTATGAGGATTTTTCTGAATTTTCTGTAGATTCTTCATCTAACAAATAATTCTTGAGCACCTACTATGTACCAAACACTGTAGTGGATAGCAGGCTAATTGTTCAAGGCATATGGAGTCTCTGCCTTTAGACACAGCCCAGAGTTAAAACCATAGGAAGTCCATAGGTGGTGTTTGGTCTGTACAGTGTTTGTTACTGTTTATATATTTGATATAATTTTCAGTTTTTTTGTTTGGTTTATTTTGGTTTTTTTGAGTGTGCAATACTCTGTTTTCAAGGAACCATGTTTGAATACTTCCGCTTGGCAGGAAGTTACCTTCTGTGGCAGTCCTTTCTAACTTAGCACAGTTCTGTCTGCTAAGTAGAAAGTTATATTACTCTCTGTCCCCAGCACCAGACATTCGTGATTGTAATTCTGCCCCTTAGGGTCATCATTATGACTGAAAGTCCAGTAAAGTGACTTGGACATAGAAAACATTTAATAACGGTATAGAGAATTGAACTGAATTTTGAGAATTTGACTCATTAAGTTTTGAATTGGAATTTAGAACTAATATATAACCAGGACTGTTTGAACATGATTTTCTACCAGTTACTTTTTAGTCATGCCATTTTTATGTCTGTTGAGTATCACACATGTAAATGCAATGACGTTTATGTAGCTTAGCAATATTTTACTTTATTTTTTATTGAAGTATAACATATAGTATTATGTTAGTTTCAGGTGTACAGTATAGTGACTAAACAGTTCTGTGCATTTTCACTGCTTATCTCAGTGTACTCTTAATCTTCCTCATCTGTTTCACCTACTACCCACCCATATCCCTTCTGGCAGCCACTAGTTTCTCTGTAAGAGTTTGTTTTGAGGATTTTTGGGGGTCTCTGTTTTGTCTCTTTTGTTTGTCCATTTTGTTTTATTTCTTAAATTCCACATATGAGTGAAATCTTATGATTATTTGTATTTCTCTGACTTACTTGGCTTAGCCCAATACCTTCTAGGTTCATCCATGTTGTCACAAATGGCACAACTTCATTCATTTTTTATGGCTGAATATATTGCACTATATGGAATATGCCACTTCTTTTTTTTTTTGCCACTTTTTCTTTATCCATTCATTTATCAGTGGACACTTAGGTTGCTTCCATTTCTTGGTCTTTATAAATAATGCTGCAGTGAACATAGGGGCACATACATCTTTTTAAATTAGTGTTCTCTTATTCTTTGGGTAAATACCCCGTAGTGGAATTACTGGATAATATGGTAATTCTATTTTTAATTTTTTGAGGAACCTCCATGGTGTTTCCCATGGTGGCTGTACCAAATGCATTCCTACCAGTTCTGCAGTTTAGTAGGTAAAAGTAGCTCTTTGGTTCTCAAATTAAAAAAATTTTGAGTCACATAAAAATCTGCAGATTTCTGGCTCCCCTCCTGAAAAATTGGAAAATTTGGCATAACTGGGAGACTGGATTTGATCATGATAACAATTTGCTAGAATTTTGTAGTCAATGCCCTTTTCAGATGGTGCTTAACACTTCTTATCCTTGGCCTTTCTGCTTATCTAACATTTCTTCCCAGGGACTTGTAGGCATTTGAGTTGGTCATTTAGTGGATACAAAAACTTAACATGTGCAAAACTGAACTCTGTTTCTACCCCTAAAGTCTGTTCGTCTTCCTCATCTTTCTGCTTCTCATGGCCCAGGCCAATACTTGGGTGTTATCCTTGACTTCTCTGTTTATCTCACAACCCATATCCAGTCTGTCAGTGAATTCTGTTGGATATATTTTAAAAATATATCTCATATCAGAGACTCCTTCTTTTCTTCTTTTTCCCTTCACCAGCCTCTCTGGTCCATTCTGCCATTTTCTGTCACCTGAATTTTAGTTGTAGTCTTCTCATTAGTCTCCCTGTTTCCACTTTTTGCTTTCCATTTTTGTTGTTGTTGTTAAAGGTTTGATTTTTAAGTAAACTCTACACCTAGTGTGGGGCTCGAACTCAGAACCTGAGATCAAGAGTTGCATGCTCTACCAACTGAACCAACCCGGCATACCACCTCTTTTCACTTTCCAAAACGATAGCCAAAAGACCCTTTTGAAAGGAAAGATCCTATTACTCCTGTGTTCAAGAACCTATGGTGGCTCCTCATTTAACTCAGAATAAAAGCTAAAGTCCATTGTGACCTGACTTACAAGGTCTGTGTGTCACGTGGCAGCTTGTTATCTCTTTGACCTCCTCTCCTACTATTCTTATCACACCCCCCACCGTCTTACCATACCAGTTCCCTTGCCTGTACCTTTTGTGTGCCATGCACACTTGTACCTTGTACCTTTGTCTTCGTTTTTCTATTTGTGTGCAGTGCTTTTCCCAAATACCTGCATGGATAGGTTTCTTAATTTTTTGCTCAAATGTTATCTTCTCATTGAGGTCAGTAGTAGTTATCCTATTTAAAATTATACCCTCTCTTCTGTCAGTTCCTTCCATGAGTCCTATCCCTATCTGTCCCCTGCAATACTACTACCTTTCACATATATTTCTTCCTTGTTACTTTCATTATCAGAATTTTGGTCTTTTATTTACTGATGTATCCCAGACATAAGGAATAGTATCCACATACAATTGGTGCTCAACAAACATTTGTTGGACAAGTGAATGAATCCTGAATTTGCAATCCCTGGTCTGCAGTTTGTGCTTTTCTTATTATTTTATTAGTCAATTTATTAGACAATAATCCTTTATTAGAAGTTAGTTTTATTTATTGTTGCATATTAATTAGATAGTAAATACATTTATAGTGTTTATATGAAAATAGTTTTCAGCCCTTAATACTTAATCCTGGTAAGAACGCTGTGAGGTAGAAACTATTATTATCCACTTTTTTTTTTTAAAGATTTTATTTATTTATTTGACAGACAGATCAGAAGTAGGCAGAGAGGCAGACAGAGAGAGAGAGAGAGAGAGGAGGAAGCAGGCTCCCTGCTAAGCAGAGAGCCCAATACAGGTCTCGATCCCAGGATCCTGGATCATGACCTGAGCCGAAGGCTGAGGCTTTAAACCACTGAGCCACCCAGGTGCCCTATTATTATCCATTTTTTTTTAAAATTTTATTTATTTGACAGAGAGAGATCACAAGTAGGCAGAGAGGCAGGCAGAGAGAGAGGGGGAAGCAGGCTCCCTGCTGAGCAGTGAGCCCGATATGGGGCTCCATCCCAAGACTCTCGGATCATGACCTGAGCCGAAAGCAGAGGCTTTAACCCACTGAGCCACCCAGGTGCCCCTATTATCCATTTTTTAAGGACAAGTAAACTGAAGACCAAAGTCAGAGCTAGTAAGGGAAAAGCCAGGATTTACATTTAAGCAATTATTTAGGTACTTGAATTTGTTCTTAATTTATCACACTATTCTGCTCATCTTTATTTTAAATAAACCTTAAATGTATGTGTTGCAGATAATTTTTCTCTGTTTAAAATTTTCTGTCTTGATTTTGCTTTTTTGCCCTCCAAAATAGTTTAATACTTATGTAGTAAAAATAATAGAGTAATATTTTCCTTTGAGGCTTGTTTATTTTTTTGAAGGTCCTTTTTGTTTCTAAGATTCCCCTTAGTTTTGATTTGTAGTCAAAGCTTAAGATGATCAGATACACATTTTATATCACCTTGATGGCATTATGGAGATTTTGTTTGAAGGGCGTAAGACTAAAACCTGGAACAACAGTTAGGCACCTAGTACTAACTCCAGTAAGAAATAATTGAGGACAGACTGTGGTGATGGACAGGAAGAGATTGATTTCAAGATATATTCATAGGTAAAATATGCAGGTCTTTGTGACTGATTAGCTGTGAATCAAAGGAAGACTACATTAGCTTACAAGTTGCTGGTTTTAAGTTTGGAGGAGAGGGAGTATGTTTGTTGTGATGCCGTTTATTGGTTGAATGGATGAATTGATGGGAGATATAAAACAGGAAGGAATATAAACAGGTTTGGAAGATAAAGTGGTACTCACTTTTGGATATGTTGAATTCAGGATGCCTACTGAATACCTAATTTTCTTTCCCTTTTTTTAGAGAGAGAACACTAGTGGGGGTGGGGGAGGGTCAGAGGGAGAGAGAGAATCCCAAGCAGACTCCTTGCTGAACATGGAACCTGATGAGGGGCTCTATCTTAGGACCCTGAGATCATGACCTGAGGCGAAATCAAGAGTCAGACCCTTAACCAATGGAGCCTGAGTATCTCATTTTCAATACGTTCATTCAGCAGTTAGGTAAATGAATCTTAGCTTCCTGAAGAAAACTGGGCTACTAAGTTGAAGGAATAAGGTAGATGGCAGGTAGAAAATATATGGGTCTATGAGCTACTTTCCTGCCTTGTTTTCTTCAGAATTACTTCATTGAATAAAATATAACAGCTCGCAAAGAGCTTTAAAGACTGTGAAAAGTTTGTATGTCTCTTATATGTGTGATATTAATGTGTTTGTAGCTATATTCATCACTCAGAAAACTTCAGCTATTTTACAATTAGGAGGGATTCTAGAAGTCACCTGACTTAGGTATATGAATTCATAATTTCTGAATATTCCACTTGCATAAAAGTCAGTTTGGATACTTTGTTTTTTGAGGGGCTTTTAAGGTAAAATTGTGGCAAAAGGGCATTTTCTTGGCAGGAGGGGATATTGAGATCAGGAAGACCTGGTATTGAATTCTTTCTGTGCCACTTTCTGGCCCCATGATCTTGGATAATTTATCTTTCTTAGCCTCAGTTTTTTCATCTGTGGAAATAATTTTATTTTAGCAAGGTTGAGACTCCCTTTTAGTAGTTTTAGAAGCTAGAGATAATGTATACATGTTTTCTTGTGTTTATAATAGGCTACTAAATAAACGGAACCTCTTCTGATTTTTGTTTTCAACCTGTTTCTATCCAGTGTCATACTTTTGTTCTGAAATCAGTTACTGTAAAGATAAGTATCTGGATTCTAAGCTAGAGTTATTTGCAGATGTTTAATGGTTCTAAAGGTTCCAATATATGCATAAAATTAGTATTCATGTTTATGTCCAAAAAATGAGTTTAGAGGTTTTTAACAACAGTTAGCTAACTTAATATCCATGAAAGCTATGAGATAGGCAGTGTATTTTCTGCATTTTAAAGGTGAGAAAATTAGGTTACAGAAGGGCTAAGTAAGTTAAAATTATAGCTAGTTGAGTGCAAAAGGATTTGAATCTAGGCAGTCTGGCTTCAGAGCCACAGTCTACTAAGTACTAGCGAGTAAAACTGCAGTGACAGTTTTCACTTACTCTAGAGCAGTAATTCTTTGGTAATGTCGTCTCCATTCCCACCCTCTGTCCACTGTAGAGATGCTAATGCTCTTCCCTAGGTTTGTGTCTGCCACAGCACAACTCCTCTGCCCCAATCTTTGAGAAAATGCAAGATGTTTCTGAAAACAGCAAAAACAAAAGCACTGTGGGTATGTGAAAAAATAAGATGAGCTGCCCTCTATATTTGTCAAAACTAACCTTTAATTAAGCCTCAGGTGATTCTAACAAGACTTTTACTTCATTGCCCCATTCATTTGCAATAACTTGTATTGGTATTCTCATTTTATAGTGAGTAGAGAGAAAATAAGCTGACCAATTTGCACAGCTATAAAGTGGCAGAGCTAAGTCAAATTGAGGTGCTCTGGCTAAAAGTTCTGTACTTTTTTAAATGCTGTGCTGTGGTTTGGTTTCCATTTATAATAAGAAAAGTTTTGTTGAAAGTCAAAAATGGCTTGCTCAGTGCAAGATTTTAGTTTTTTTTTAAGAGAACCTTTTTTTTATTTTTAAGATTTTATTTATTTGTCAGAGAGGGAAAGAGAGAGAGAGGGTACAAGCAGGGGGAGCGGCAGGCAGAAGGAGAAGCAGGCTCCCAGCTGAGC
This sequence comes from Mustela erminea, assembly GCF_009829155.1. NCBI lineage: Eukaryota > Metazoa > Chordata > Mammalia > Carnivora > Mustelidae > Mustela > Mustela erminea. Next base: position 41,464,576 of record NC_045615.1, on the reverse strand, counting down.
AAGGAGCCCGATGCAGGACTCCCATCTCAGGACCCTGGGATCATGACCTGAGCTGAAGGCAGATGATTAACCACCTGAGTCGCCTAGGTGTTTTAATTTTGATTTTAACTTTTTAAGAATTATTTATTTGACAGAGAGAGAGTGAGAGCACAAGCTAGGCAAGCAGCAGGCACAGGGTGAGGGAGAGCCAGACTTGCTGCTGAGCAGGGAGCCTGATGCGGGGCTTTACCCCAGGACCCTGGGATCATGACCTGAGCTGAAGGCAATACTTAATTAACTGAGCCACCCAGGCACCTCTGTGGATTTTAATTTTTGTATTTGTTAATGATAACACCAAGTAAGAGAGACATAAAATTAAGAAATAGAGTAAATCAGAGTATTAATCTTTTGGATCAAAGTGATTTTTCTGGCAACCTAAGGATATGGTAATTAAGTTCATTTAAAAAAATTAAAAACACATCTTTATATATAGTGCTCAACATAGATCTCAGGTTCTCTCTAGGTCCTGCTTACCCGTTGATGTAATTTTCTTTCTTTTTCTTTTTCTTTTTTAAGTTTTATTTATTTGAGAGAGAGAGAGAGGGAGCATGAGCCAGGAGGGGCAGAAGGAGAGGGAGAGAGAACCTTAAGCAGACTTTGCACCGAGCAGGGAGCTGGACATGGGGCTCAGTCTCAGAACCCTGAGATCATGACTGGAGCCAAAACTAAGTTGGATGCTTAACCGACTGTGCCACTGATGAGCCCCTAATGTAATTTTCTTAATCTGCTGCTAGTTGAAAATCACAGTAGTTCCTGTTTCTGCTCAGAGGAAGTGGTTTTGATCCCTACTTTCTCTAGTAGCTTCTTCTTGGAACAGGGTGGTTTGAAGTTTTGTTTACTTACTCCAAGGATCTGTTTAATTTCTGATAACTGATGGGGTCCTTAAAGACTGCTGACCACATGAAACATATTGGCATTAGGCTACATTTATCTGAAAAGTATAAGGCATAATAAAATCCAGGGGCACCTGGGTGGCTCAGTGTAACCCACTGCCTTTGGCTTAGGTCATGATCTTGGGGTCCTGGGATCTAGCCCTGCATTGGGCTCTCTGCTCGGCAGGGAGCCTGCTTCTCCCTCTCTCTCTCTCTGCCTCTCTGTCTACTTGTGATCTCTCTCTTTCTCTGTTAAATAAACAAATGAAATCTTTAAAAAAACATTATAAAATCCAGTTGGCCTATATGATAAAATAATTTAAACTTTGGGCTCCGTGGATCAGCAGTGGTCATATATTCATTGATGGCAGTATATTTATTTTGTTATTTCTGCTTTTTTCTTCTCTAACTCCTTTTCATGTATTTGTGTTTTCTATTTTTGTTGTTGTTCTTTTCTCTTTTTTACTTTTGCCTTCTTTTTTTTTTGTAGCTTAATGCTTTTTAAAGGTACTGGTTAATTGATCAGTCACACTAAGTGAAGTTTCCAGCTTCCATTATGTAACATAACTTTGTGGGCAGGACCACAGTGGTCACCAATTGTAGCAGCCACAACTGTTTTTGGTTTCTTGAACCCCAAAGAAATCCTTCATAGGTCGCTGGTGCTTCATGTCATAAACACTGATTTTGAATTTTGTTTTAGGAATTGCAACCATGAATGAAGAAAACATAGATGGAACAAATGGATGCAGTAAAGTCAGAACTGGTACTCAGAATGAAGCAGCATTACTTGCTTTGATGGAAAAGACTGGTTACAACATGGTACAGGAAAATGGGCAAAGGAAATTTGGTGGTCCTCCTCCAGGTGTGGATTTATTTATGTTCAAAAATATTGAGTCTTCAATATACATTAGGCATATATATCCACAAATATTCCAAATAATAGTTCTTTCCTTATAACTGCTGAAATACCTTAGCAGTTATTTTTACCATTGTGAGGGAAAATTGGTAGATTATGTATGTTATGCATGTTTGACTCTTACATTTTTTTTTTTCAACTCTGCTCTTGGTTTAGGAAATAGTTGAGAAGAAAGTTGGGTTGGTTGGGTTTTCTTTTTTCCAATTTTTTATTAAATTCTAGTTAGTTAACATATAGTTAATAATGGTTTCAGGAGTAGAATTTAGTGATTCATTGCTTACATATAATACCCAGTGCTCAATGCAGCAAGTGCCCTGCTTAATACCTATCCCTTCTTTAGCTCTCCCCTGGCCAACCTTCCCTCCAGGAGCCTCCCATTTATTCTCTATAGTTAATAGTCTCTTATGGTTGGCTTCCTTCTCTTTATTTTCCCCTTCCCTATGTTCATCTGTTTTGTTCCTGAAATTCCACATATGAGTGAAATTATATGGTATTTGTCGTTTTCTGACTGACTCATTTTGCTTAGCATAGTACTTTATGCATGTTGTTGCAAATGGCAGGATTTCATTCTTTTTGATGGCTGAGTAATATTCCAAAGTATACTTCTTTATCCATTCATCATTTGATGGGCATTTGGGCTCTTTCCATAATTTGGCTATTGTTGATAATGCTTCTATAAACATTGGGGTGTATATGCCCCTTCAAATCAGTATTTTGTATCCTTTAGGTAAATACCTAGTAGTGCAATTGCTCAGTCATATGGTAGCCCTGTTTTTAACTTTTTGAGAAACCTCCTAATTGTTTTCCAGAGTGACTTCACCAGTTTGCATTCCCACCAATGGTATAGAGGAAATTTATTTACTTTCTTGGAATCCTCACCAACATTTGTTGTTGCTTGTTTTATTAATTTCAGTCCTTCTTACAGGTGTGAGGTGGTATCTCATTATAGTTTTGATTTGTATTTTCCTGATGATTAGCGATATTGAGCATCTTTTCATGTCTGTTGGCCATCTGGATGTCTTCTTTGGAAAAAGGTCTATTCATGTCTTCTGCCTATTTCTTAACTGGATTATTTGTTTTTTTGGGGGGGGGTGTTGAGTTTAATAAGTTCTTTATAGATTTTGCATACTAACCCTTTATTAGATAAGTCATTTAAATATCTTCTCCCATTCTGTAGGCTGACTTAGTTTTGTTGATTGTTTCCTTTGCTGTGCAGAAGCTTTTTATCTTGGTGAAGTCCTAATAGTTCATTTTTGCTCTTGTTTTCTTTGCCTCTGGAGATGTATCTGGTAAGAAGTTGCTATGGCTGGGGTTTATGGGTGGCTCAGTTGGTCAGGCATCTGACTCTTGATTTCAGCTCAGGTCATGATCTCAGGGTCATGAGATTGAGACCCACATTGGACTCTGTGCTCAGTGTGGAGTCTGCTTGAGGTTCTCCCTCTCCCTTTAAATAAATAAATAAATAAAATAAAATCTTAAAAAAAAAAATTGCTATGGTTGGGGTCAAAGAGGTTGCTGCCCTCGTTCACTTCTAGGATTTTGATGTTTTTTTCCATTCTCACAGTTAGGTCTTTCATACACTTTGAATTTATTTTTGCGTGTAGTGTAAGAAAGTGATCCAGTTTCATTCTTCTGAATGTTGTTGGCCAGTTTTCCCAGCACCATTTGTTGAAGAAACTTATCTTTTTTTCCACTGGATATGCTTTCCTGCTTTGTCAAAGGTTTATTGACCATATAGTTGTGGGTCCATTGCTGGGTTTTCTGTTCTGTTCCATTGATCTATTTTTGTGTCTATTTGTGTCTATTTTGTGTCTATTGTGATCTATTATATGTGTGTATTTTTGTGCCCATACCAAACTGTCTTCATGATTACAGCTTTGTAATATAGCTTAAAGTCCAGAATTTTGATGCCTCCGACTTTCTTTTTCTTTTTCAAGATTGCTTTAGCTATTTGGGGTCTTGTGTGGCTCCATAAAAATTTGAGGATTGTTTGTTCATTGAAAAATGCTAGTGGATGGGGTGCCTTCGTGACTCAGTTAAATATCTTCCTTTAGCTCAGGTTGTGATCCTGGAGTACCAGGATTGAGCCCCACATCAGGCTTCCTGCTCAGTGGGGAGTCTGCTTCTCTCTCTGACCCTTCTCCATCTCATGCTTGGTTGCTCTCTCAAATAAATAAATAAAATCTTAAAAAAAAAGAAGAAAAATGTTGGTGGTATTTTGATATGGGTTGCATTAAAGGAGTAGACCGCTTCAGGCAGTATAGACATTTTAACATTATCTGTTCTTCCAGTCCATGAGCATGGGGTTTTTTTTCCATTTCTTTGTATCCTCTTCATTTTCTTTCATGAGCATTCTGTAGTTTTCAATGTATAGATCTTCTACCTCTTTGATTAGGTTTCGTCCTGGTTATCTTACGGTTTTTGGTGCAGTTGTAAATGGAGTCAATTCCTTGATTTTTTTTTTCTTTTTCAGTATCGGTGTATAGAAATGCAACAGATTTCTGTACATTATTTTATATCTTGCAACTTTGCAGAATTTGTGTATTCTAACAATTTTTGGTGAAGTCTATTGGGCTTACTACTTGGGTTTATGAAGAGTCAGGATTGGGTCACTGGGAAAAAGAGTACTGTTAAAGGAGATGTTATTTTGAAAGATTAAGCATTTTTGAAAGAACAGTGAATAGAGGAGTGGTGTTTATACTAGAGGCAAACCAGATGGAAACAGCTACATAAATACGATGTTTTGCCTTTCTACTAGTAGCCAGTGTACTTTATTTGCTCAGAAACCTCCAGTTAGCTTTTTATTAGACTTAAGATAAAATCTTGCCTCTAGGCTCCTGGATGGCAGCACTACAACTTTAGTACTACTTCAAGTATGTGTTAGCTGTATAGACCTGTGTGCTCTATGGTGTTCTAACATACAAAACACTTGCTCTTTCTTAATATATCTGGAAGGTTTGTTCCCTCATTTTTTTCTCATCTCCTCTTAAACCTCATATGCTCAGAGAAGGTTTACCTGACTACCGAGAATATCAGCTCTTCTGTGGCTTTATTTTTCTTCATAGCACTAGTCATTATCTCTTTTCTCTGTTGAATATAAGCCTTATGAGGAAGGGTCTTCTATTTTGTTCACTGTTGTACCATTAATATCTAGAATAGTGCATAGCACATAGAAGGCACAGTAAATTTGTGGAATGAGTGAATCATTGAATAGTGCATATAAATATCTTATTAGAATTTGTTTATTTTTGTCTTTCAGGTTGGGAAGGTCCCCCTCCACCTAGAGGCTGTGAAGTTTTTGTAGGAAAAATACCTCGTGATATGTATGAAGATGAGTTAGTTCCTGTATTTGAAAGAGCTGGGAAGATATATGAATTTCGACTTATGATGGAATTTAGTGGTGAAAATCGAGGGTATGCTTTTGTGATGTACACTACAAAAGAAGAGGCCCAATTAGCCATCAGAATTCTTAATAATTATGAAATTCGACCAGGAAAGTTTATTGGTGTGTGTGTAAGCTTGGATAATTGCAGATTATTTATTGGAGCTATTCCTAAGGAAAAGAAGAAAGAAGAAATTTTGGATGAAATGAAGAAAGTTACAGAAGGAGTTGTAGATGTCATTGTTTATCCAAGTGCCACAGATAAGACCAAAAATCGTGGTTTTGCATTTGTTGAATATGAATCTCACAGAGCTGCTGCCATGGCTAGGAGAAAACTAATCCCAGGTAAACTTGCCTTTTAAAGTTTATTTTTTCATATTAACCTAATTGTAAATATAGAAAAATGACAGCACCTTATAGATTGATATTTTGATAATATGTAATGCCCTTAAAGAGATAAAGAGATTTTTTGAGTAAGGAAGTAAAATAAATGGTTCTAAAAAGACAAGAAGTTGTCCCTATAAAATCAGTCATTATCTGTAATAATATATGAATTTACTGAAAATATACACATGTACACTTTTATTGTGGTGTTAATTGTTGTTTGGTAAAAATCCAAAGGACGGTACCTAATTCTTTTGTTAAAGGTCTTTTAAAAATTTTTTTAAGATCTAACCCATTTCAGAGACAAAGACAGCATGTGCAGGGGGAGAGGGATGGGGAAGGGCAGAGGGAGAAAGAGAAACAGGCTTCCCACCAATATAGGGCTCCATCCCAGAACCCTGGAATCATGACTTGAGCCAAAGGCAGATGCTTAACTGACTGAGCCACCCAGGTGCCCCAATAAAGGTCTATTTTTTAAATGTATTTGTACTGTTGACTCTTGAATTCCACTGTAAGTTCTGGCTGGGTTTGCCTTAGTAAAAACTTTCATGGAAGGTATCATGTGAGAAACTATGTTTAACCAAATATACTGATATTGGAGTTCCTGTTTCTTTCGAGAAAGTTTTATTTAATAGTTTTTGACTTTTAGTTGTTTTAATTGTCTTCAGGTTAATTTATTTTTTTACAGGTACATTCCAACTATGGGGCCATACCATACAGGTAGATTGGGCTGACCCAGAGAAGGAGGTTGATGAGGAAACCATGCAGAGAGTTAAAGTTCTCTATGTAAGAAATTTAATGATCTCAACTACAGAGGAAACTATTAAAGCAGAGTTCAACAAATTCAAACCTGGTGCAGTTGAACGAGTAAAGAAACTTAGAGATTATGCTTTTGTTCACTTTTTCAACCGAGAAGATGCAGTGGCTGCTATGTCAGTTATGAATGGAAAATGCATTGATGGAGCAAGTATTGAGGTAACACTGGCAAAACCAGTAAATAAAGAAAACACTTGGAGACAGCATCTTAATGGTCAGATTAGCCCTAATTCTGAAAATCTGATTGTGTTTGCTAACAAGGAAGAAAGCCACCCAAAAACTCTAGGCAAACCACCAACTCTTCCAGCTCGTCTCAATGGTCAACATAGCCCAAGCCCCCCTGAAATTGAAAGATGCACTTATCCATTTTTTCCTGGAACAAAGCTTACTCCAATTAGTATGTATTCTTTAAAATCCAATCATTTCAATTCTGCAGTAATGCATTTGGATTATTACTGCAACAAAAATAATTGGGCACCACCAGAATATTATTTATATTCAACAACAAGTCAAGATGGGAAGGTACTCTTGGTATATAAAATTGTTATTCCTGCTATTGCAAATGGATCCCAGAGTTACTTTATGCCAGACAAACTCTGTACTACGTTAGAAGATGCAAAGGAACTGGCAGCCCAGTTTACATTACTTCATTTGGGTAAGTTTAAAAATACTTTACATAATTATTGTAGAATATGAAACTAGGAAATACTATTATTAAAAATTATTTTGAATTGATAGTATTTAATATAGATTTAATATAGATTTTACCTCAGTTTTATGAATTCATGGTAAATTATGTTGAGACTTTTCTCTTGTATAATCTTCCTATATTTAGCTTTTAGCTTTTTAAACATTACTTAGGGGAAAATTTGGTTTTGATTTACAGAGATCTTATTTCATTAATTTATTGTTTTTGTAATGACTAATCTTCATTTGATAATTTCTATATAATTTACACGATGTTACTTAAACCAGCTTGTAAGAGTGTCCCTGCATCTTTGGTGACGTCTACATAGTAATCATTTTGGGGGGCAGTAGCAGAGAGTTGGTAAAATCAGAGGTATTTCAGATGGATTATGTGTAGACACAGCCTTATGCTCACCAATCTGGAAATTTGTCATTATTACTCATGAAAGACGAAAAGCATCACCAAGAGGTGTTTATGACCATTCTCTTCTTAATTTCATGCTTTTAAAAGATTAAGTTTACTTAATACCTTTGAGGGATAGTTAAAAAGGCTTTGGTAACAAAACATTTTGCATTGTGAAGGAAGAGATGCAATATCACTCTGGTATTTTCTTCTGTTTTTTTTTTATTGTTAACACCCCCCCCAACACCACTTTTTCTCAGTTTTTTGACAGAGTTATAGATTGTGTGATTATTTTGTGCCTCAAATAATATTTATTAGAAGAATAGTGGTTTCTTGAAGATAACAGTAATCAGTCCCCAAGAGGGATTATAATTGTTTCTTGATTATAATTGTCAAACTCTTAACTTAAAATTGATTTGTTATATGGTTGCAGAACCATACTACTGAAGCTTATTTCAGTTTAAAATTGATACTCAAGTTTATTAAAGAGAAGGCAGTCTAAAAGGAAAACCATTGGGAAGGGGGGAGGGAATTTTATATAGATGAATTTTATATAGTGCTTATTCATGCTTAACCACCATAGTATGCATGTTTTTAGGAGAATCTGATCATCAGAATTTCAGGGCTGAAGGTAGGGTTTCCTTCAAAAGAAACTTTTTGGTCATGTCCTCAATTATTGGAAACATTAGGGGATTTTATAGCCATTGAAATTAATCAATTCTTAAGTATGATTTTCATTAATGCAAAAAATAGAAGCCTTCCATTTTTTTTAATAAAGACAATTTAAGTTAAAGATTAAAATTACATGGACAGCAAATAATTCAAATTAGGGTTCTTAGAAAAAATGGATCAAATTATTTTTTTGGAGTGGAATATAGGTAATTAGTTGCTGAGCAAGATTTTCTCAGGATACTTATATCTGATCTAACATGGTAATGCTAAAACATACTTCTATCCCTACTCATTCCCTTACAAATTTAACTTAGCTTAAATTTCCAAGATTCTTAAAATAGTCTTAGTTCATAGTAGATTTTCCAGTTCGACATGGTTTGCCCATCTACTTATTCCATAAAGATCAGATGCTAATTGAACCAGAGGTTTTTCATCAGCTTTTAACTCCATTATTGAGATGGTTTTGACTTGAGTTCTAGGACCATAGTTAGTTATATTGACCTTATAGTTCCTAAAGAGAATCCCTGTTCAGGTATGGTTTTCCCAACTTGATTTGTTTTTTATGGATGAAGTTAGCTTCAATAAATGAAATACTTAGAGGACACAGTTTGCTTTAGTCCTCTATTTCAGATTTTATCAGCCTTATATAAAAGCTACTTAAAATTAAAAAATAGACAATTTCTATTTTATATATTTTCTCAGTTTCTAATTACCATCAGAGAGAAGACCCAAGATCTAAATATAAGCCAAAAATTTTAATTAAACACTAGGACTTGTTTGGATGCACTACACAAGGCTTTTGAGGCCTTATCTACAAAGTGACGTAAAAATCCTTATTGCAGTTGACCAGATATGTGAGTGAAGGTTGAGGCAGCTGAGAAGAAGGGATAGAATTTAGGGAAGTGTAAGAAACCGAAATCAGGGGTCTGGAAATCTTTGATCAGAAAACAAGTGCCTGACCTTTGGAGGTTATTAAAGTAGGGCAGGAATTATAGACAGCCAGGAGGTTACATGTTGCTAAATGGGAGGTTAAGGTATATATATAGACTGAATATTGTTGTGGCAGTATTCTGGTTTGCTTTTTACTTCTGTTAATATTGGACTCTGTTAATATTGGGCTTTATTTTTTTTTTTTTAAAGATTTTATTTATTTATTTGACAGAGAGAGATCACAAGTAGGCAGAGAGGCAGGCAGAGAGAGAGGAAGGGAAGCAGGCTCCCTGCTGAGCAGAGAGCCCGATGTGGGACTTGATCCCAGGACCCCGAGATCATGATCTCAGCCGAAGGCAGCAGCTTAACCCACTGAGCCACCCAGGCACCCTAATATTGGGCTTTAAAGAGTTGATGCCTTTTTAGGTACAGATCTAAAGTTTGCAAGGTTTTATTGGGTGTTTAAGGGTTGAGATCAGTTGGTAGTAGTGTATTCTTAGAGGGTAAAGGGTGGTATGTTCTTCCTATCCTACTAAATATATACATGTTTCAAGCATTGGATTTTTCTGAGTCCTTGAGAGGTTGTTATTGGTTCCTAGAGTCTCCCAAATAGAGTTCATTAAATATTAAATCATCTTTTGGCTCTGTTTTCTTAAAGAATTTGAATGTACCTCTCCAGATGGTACAGATGAATTTGACTTCTATTTTAAAATGTTTTCTTTGGGTGTGGTAATTTTTTTTTCTTTTTTTAAGTTTGTTTTCATACCCTTCTGTTAACCCTTTCAGTTTGATGTTATTCTGAGCATTATTACCTAGTCTTACCTTGATGGTCTTTGATTATTATATGTGATATAGTCATTTACCTTTTTATTTCAGAGTCCTTTAAGAATGTACTTTTAATACCCACATTGTTTTGGTGTTATCATGCCCATTTTTCAGGTTTGAAAAATAAAACAAAAAATTAGACTTTAGTTAAATGATTATCATTGGTGTTATGAGGAAAATAGTTTTCTTAAAGGGATAATAGGTACCTAAATGAGTAGTACTAGAGGTCTGAGAGTTTACTTCTAGTGACCATTTAATGCTTTTAGTGGAACCCTAAAAGTTCTTGGTGGGTAGTTCTTTAAAGTCAATTAAAAAAAAATTGGGGTTATTTGGTCCCATTTAAAGTAAATTCTATTTTAAGCAAAATACTCCTAATAGAAGAAGCTAAAAGCTGGGATTTAATGCCAAAATTGAACCCTCTTTTTTTTTTTTTTAAACTTTGAAGTTGGAGACTATCTTCCTCTTCATAATGTCAGAGAATGATCTCCCTAACCTCACTGGAAACTGATTACACAACCAATGGGATGAGAAATTGTCACCTGTTTATATTTAGGAACCTGTAATATGTGAGATACTCAGTGGATTTAATACATAGACTACATACCTGTGGGCTCAGAAATAGTTTTCTATGCTAAGTATTTGATGTATGGAGATATCATGGGTCATTGAGTATCATATCTCTTTTTTTAAGATTTTATTTATTTATTTGACAGGTAGAGATCACAAATAGGCAGAGAGGCAGGCAAAGAGAGAGAGGAGGAGGCAGGTACCCTGCTGAGCAGAGAACTGTTGCAGGGCTCAGGTCCCAGGACCCTGGGATCATGACCTGAGCTGAAGGCAGAGGTTTTTAACCCACTGAGCCACCCAGGCGCCCTGAGTATCATATCTTTTTAAATAAGCATTTTCTAGTTAATAATTTTGTATCTGCTTAATAATGGATCCAGACTATGAGTGTGATAGTCTTTGCCTCTATTTTGAATATTGGCCTTCCATATTTGCCACTGCTTTCCCCTGGAGGATTCTTAACCATGTTAGGAGTAGGATAAGAAAAATCAAGGAAATAAAGGGAGGTCCTGGAAAGTTACAGTTTTGAAGAAAGTCCTGGAGAATACTTACTGGAAGGAGGGAGTAGCCTCAAGTGTGTCATGGCAGTTCACCTTGTTATATAATTTATTAGTAACCAATTGAAGGCAAGGCATTTTTTTTCTTATTTCTATGTTTGTATAATACTGACACAAGTGGCAAGTTTTTACTTTCAGACAGCAATAAAGAACCTCTGTCACAAATCAGCTTGTGCCATTGATGTAATTTCATCATCTTTTGGCTGTGACTAATGAAGTTTATTAAAGAACAACTTTTCTTGAATGCTTCTCATGTACTAAGTGTACTTTTGTAGCAGTCAGGAGTTAAATATAAATAAAACTTTGTTTTTGGTCTTAGGGAGTCATGATCTACTAAAGAAGGCAGAGAGGAACTGCAGAAGTTTTGAGAGTACAAAGGAAGGGTGTGCCCACCTGATTTGAGTTGTAAATCTTGAGAGAGTTTATGGGTAGAGGGGCACAACATGAGCAAATACCTGCTAGAAAAACAGTATGGTTCGGGGTGGCTAATGGCAAACAGTTGTGTCTGGTATTTGCTTTGGTGATTTCAGTCAGATTTTAAGGATTAGAAATTGAAAAGTTGTGGACGTTAGTTAATTGAAATTTCATCAGTCTTGATTTTTATAAAACTTTGCAAGGTTTTTTTAAAAAAATTTTTTTATTAGTATGACTGTGTTGACTTAAGTTGCTTTTCTTTTGAGCAAGTAATTTTTTTCTGGATGAATCCATCCTAAGTTGTGTGGACTATTTTATGTGTCATCTTACGGTCATCTTTTTAATATCTCCTATATTTTCTATTTTCAGTATTCATTTTGTGGCTGACTTGCATATTATTTCTCATATTTGACTTTGTAATGACATACTCTTTAGAATTTTTAATATTTTATGGTCATAGAGTGGTAAAATATTTAGATATATATTCTAAGCATGATAGCTGTTATCTTTGCTAAACCTTTAATGTCATTAAAATTAGGTTTTGATTTTTGCTACCACTTATAATTTGGTTGAAAGTTATAAAATAGAAGACACAGTACAATGAAAGTAAAACTTCTGAGAAGTTTTAGTCTGAAAAATAATAGGTGCTTTTTTTCTTATGAGCTATCATTATTTCCAGATTGATGGGCAGAAATGCAAAAATAAAATTTTAATTAAAAAAATTTGCTAACAAATTGCTTTGAAACAGAGAAACGTTTTTTTTGATTTAGGAAATAATTTTGGGAGACAAGCTCAATATATGTAATGTTTGTATTATATTTAAATGAAATTTATTATAAATAAAAGAAAAAGAATGCCTTTAGAAAGTTATTTTTTCCAGTTTTAATTACAGTCCTAACTTTGATGATACTATTTCAAATTGATAATCTTAAAGAAAAATAATCTAAATTTGCTTTAAAATTCATCTAGTTAAAAAGAAGGAGGGATAACATCAACATTTGTACATTAATTTGTTTTTGTATGACCAAATGGTGAGATGAAAATTCCATTAACTCAACTATGTGTCTTTGACCCTCTAGAGGGCCCAGTGCTCATGAAAATGTATTTTTGTTCTTCTTGAAACATACTATTTTCTCCTGCAATATCATCATCTGGTATTACTCATAATTCTTATCTTATTAATACTTTTATATTAATGAACCATAATTATCATGGAGTTAATAATGTAAGAGAAGCAGCTTATTTAACACAAAGTATTGAGTAAAAATTTAAGAATCTATAGCCTCAATCACCAACAAACCGAGACCTTTCATGGCAAATGAATCATTCACTCTTTGTGTACCTCAGTGCCTTTACCTCTAAAATGTCAGGGTTTTTACTTGATGAGCTTTAAGGATTCCTTTATCCCCCCAATTTATGGTTTTGTTTAAAGTATAGTAAAAAATCCTATGAAGGACCAGAAATAATAACTTGAATTTTTACACACACACACACACACACACACACACACACACGCATATATATTTGAATTTAAATAGTTTAAAACCAAGGGCTGCTTTTCTAGGAATTAACTATCAGTTTAATATCCCTTTCTTTATATAATTGAAAGCTTTCATCTCTCTTCTTCACAGCAGAAAAATGGGTTAAAAAAAAAAAGTAACGAGTCACCTATTTTATTTGCATTATGACAAGTAATTTCTTTTTGGTTATTTCTGTCCCTGAATTTTTTCAGTTAAATATAATCAAAACTGAGATTTTATAAAACAACCCAATTACTTAAAAGTTTGGAAATTTGCCTTCTTTTGTAACAGAGAATCTAGGAAAATAATGATGTGTATTAAAACATATCATGTGACCAGCATTTCCATAGTTATGTTATTAACTGACTAATGTGATCTGTGATTTCATTTGTTTTATATATTTATTTAATCATATTTGATCACTTTTTCTTTTGTTTCTTTGGTAATACCTTCCTGAAATACTTGCTCTAATATACATTTTAACAGTAGCTACTGCTTTATTTTTAAATTTAATATCTGATTTTGTCATTTAATATTTAAAAAATAATGGTTTGTAAATTTTCCTCCCTTGTATCAAATGCCACAATGAATTTTGCATGTATATTCCATTCTTAGATGTCAGCAGCAGTTTATAATTTTGCCACATGATGTCCCCTAAATCTATTTTTTGGCATGGCTTTGAAAGGAATTTCAGTGTTATATTGAGATTTCTCTTCTTTCTGGCTTATTTTTGGGGGGAGGTAGACTCAGCAAAATCAGTGTGAAAAGCTGCATTAGTCTTCTGCCTGCTATGCCCTTATTTCTGTTTCCTATTGAATGGTAGACAATAGTTACTTATGCTTTGGCAATATAATCTAGTGATAGGACTAGTGAATGGAGACAGAATGTTTTTAAAAAATGGTTTTACTATGATGATTTTATTCAAGTAATCATCTGTGCTTTTAACTACTTTAAAATTATTCAGTGCCAATTGTTTCCAGGTCTTTTGGTTAGATTAAATAAAGTATCTACTTTTATTAGTTAATTTCAGATATATCATCTACTCTAGAGCAATTAATTCTCTGTTCTAGAGTAATACATACTCTATGTAAGACATGGTAGGCACTACCTCCAAAAATGATGCTCTTACTTCTGGGGATTCTAAATAGAAGTTTTAAATCATGAGAATATTAATAAGTGCTCAGAGTTCTTTGTTCCTTAAATTTGTAGTATTTACCTAAAGATATACTAGTTATGTGTGAGCCATTATTTATCTCATAGTAAATGACATTTGGACTACAAAAATGACCTGTTTGTGGGTTTTTATATACATAATGTAGTTCAAATTTTAAGAAAGTGATTTGTTTATATACGTTCGTGCATTGTTTTGATTCAGTAAATATCATCTGTATACCACACTGATAATTCTGCTATAATTGTATCTGTAACTTTAGGTTAAAAGGTATATAGAAATGCAGTCATTAGAAAACAATCTTTTGTAATTGTATTGCCTTATAATTTGGTGAGTGTACTCAGAAATGTCTCTTTATTTTGTGTTTAAACAACATAGCTTGTTTTTTTATAAGCAGATTAACTCAAGGGATTTACATTTGAGAAACTTAAATAGATTAAAAAAATGTAAACTAGGATATACAATTCCAGCTTCCTTATACACTATGTTGACCTTCACTTTTCTCTTGTACCTTTTGATTTTCTTTCATTATGTTTTCTAAAAAGGATATTATTACTAGAAATACTTTATTTTTTCAACTATTTTTTTATAATTCTGTTTTGTATGTGGATTTTTGTAAGACTGCAGGGCAAGCCCATTAATATTTTTTCTTGTTGCCTTTGTTTCAGCAATACACGTTCTAGTCTGCTTGTTTATTGGCCAGGTTATGGGATAAACAAATCAGTTTGCAGCTTATGTGCCATATATGTATAAGGCTTTTTTTTTTTTCCTTATCACTGCTGTGTTAATTTTTGGTTCAAGAATGACCAAATCAGTGTTTATAAATCTATGAAGATTAAAGATTATTTTGGGCACAGAATGTATAAGATTCCAAATGAGCCATTATGAATCTTTGGAAAAAATGTTTAAAGTTATATTCTGCACTATAAATTTAATACTTTTTACCAAAAGTAAAAAAAAAATCCAAGCAAGGACATGTTTATTAATTTAAATGATTCTTACCTGTGTGTATTATGTCTTCATGTTTCCTTGAGATTTCACAAATTAAGTTTCCTTAAGTGATCAAGAATCCCTTAGGGATTCCTCAGTCTGAAATTTAGTTTTATCAAGTATGGAAATAGTGATGATACTAGAGCATTGGAAAGCTATTCCTTTTCTCTTAAGAAGTAGAGGGGAAAAGGAGATACTAAGCAAAAATAGGATTATTTGTCCCATGAAAGCACTCTCCTAGCTTCTGAGGGGGATTTACACACATGATGAAATACTCGTAATTGTTTTTCCTTTTTCATTTCTTAAATTTTTTTTCCTATGGTTTACTTAGCAGTAGACTTAAGATTCTTTAACTTCTTTTATTACAGTGCATCTAGGATATGTGTGATTTTTCTGTTCTTTTTGTAGTCATCTACTTTGATTTAGGTACCAGTGTTTATTAAAAACTTCACTTCTCTTGGTTTTTAAAAACTTCTGTACTTTATTTTTATTTATTTATTTAATCTTATTTATTGTAGTTCATATGCAAACAAGGAGTTGCTACATTAGTGTATATGACTTGGGGAGGGAGATAGACAGACTTTTTCATCAGTCCTCTAAGGCTTCAGAAAGTAGATTGGTGGATGTCAGGCACTCTTCCATTTGAATTGGTAACTAAGGGAATGATTCCATTGCCTTAATAAATGAATTTTCAGGTAATTTCTGTTTTCATTTCCTTCAGTTTGATGTGCTGTATTGAGAATTTTTCTATGACAAAAATTATGTAATCAACTCCCAAATATTTATACTTAGATATGAGATATGAATAAACCAAAATTAAATAATCCATGTATAATTGGCTTATTTATTTAATTATATTTGTTTATCCCAGGATTTGTTTACATGTATGGTTCATCAATTCAGGAAATTTACACACATTCTAAAGCCCTGTTATAAAACCCAACTTAGGAAAATTTGGAAACTTCTCTGCTCAGTTTTCTAGTGGGGAGGATGGCATTATCTCATATTGGTGGAGTGCATGGACTTAAGTAGAATATTCATCTTCCCTCTATTTTTTTCTCTTTTTTTTCCTGGTAATGGATGGGGTTGTTCACTTTGATCCTTAATTAATTATCTATGAAAACTGTGAAGTGGATTAAAGACTTTCTTGTTGAAGAGAGACCACACACGAGCTGGGCGGAGGGCAGATAGGAGAGCATCTCAAGTGGACTCTCTGCTGAGCAGGGAGTCTGACCTGGGGCTTGATTCCATGACCCTGAGATCCTGAGATCCTGAGAATCTGAGATCTTGACCAGAGGCGAAATCAAGAGTCAGACGCTAAGCTGACTGAACCACCCAGGCACCCCACGATTCAAATTTTAAATTGAAAGAATTGAAGCAATGGGGAATTATGAATAGGAAAATAAAGCCAAGCAAAACCAAACAATTTATTGTTTAGGGTTATATGAATATGTGGCAAAATCATTGAGAAATGCAAAGGAATGAATAACACTCAAAAATTAGGATCACGATTACTTTAAGGGTCAGAAAGAGAAAGGATGCGAGAGACTTCTAAGTTATTGATAATTTTCTGTTTCTAAGCCTGGGGGGGTGAGTACATGTTTTTATTCTATAAATAATGTAACTGTATATTTATATTTTATATATTCTTTTTACATAACATACTTTTACAGTTAGGTAAATAAGCTGGCAAAGAATGAAAGTTTCCCAACCAGCTAAGCATTGAGCTTGAATTATTTTATCAAAATTAGAATGAGTCAGTTGTATTCTAGAGATTCTCAAATTCATGTAATTCAGGGATATAGGAAAGTTGTGTTGTTTCCAGACCAAATATTTTTATTCTTCTCACACTGTATGTGAAATGTTTTGTTTTCTTTTGGGACCTGTGGTTTAATTAATCCTTGATAACCAGGGAGGACTTGGAAAATCTAATGCAAAGTAGGACAGTGAACAATTGAAGAATTGGGGCTTTTTAGTTTATATATTCTGCATTTACAGGGGAAATATGATTGCTGTCTTCAAGTGTTGGAAGAGCTGGCACATGGTAAAAAGACTGTAATATGAAGTTCAGGGGTTAGAATTAAGTCTAATAGAGGAAAGTTTCAGGGGGGCAGATTATGATTTAATATAACCCAGAACCAAGTAAGTGTTTAAAGTACTAAAAGCTCTGTTTCACCCAGTTAAAAAAGAAAAAAAAATCTTTGTTTTAAATCTCTTTATTAAACAAACGTATGGGGAAAGGAAAGATTCTTTACTAGACTATTAGAACTCTGAATTATTTTCCTTAACATCACTTAGAGCCTTGTTTTGAATCCCTCTGAAAAATGTGCTTTTCAAAACTTCAGTGTAAGCAGGTTTGGCTTTGGCATTCTTATTCTCATATGAACAACCTTTTTGTTTATTACTATTCACTCTTTTAGGCTTTCTGTTCTCCTTTTTGGTTTATTAATGGACAGCTGGCTGACTGTTAATCCTTGTTAATACATGCGTTGATTCAATAAATACTTACTGAACACTGTACTTTGTCTATAAAGTTCTGAGAATCTGTAGTGAATCAGACCCAGTTGTTGCCTTCATAGGGTTTACCTTCTATGAAGAAGGTGCTAAGTTACAGTTCTGATAAACACTGAAGAGGTGCAGCGTATATGAGGATACATAACTGGATGACCTGACCTAACCTGAGGTGAGAGTGTTAGGGTTGTACATTGCACTTGGAAAGAATTTCAGCAAAATGAAATTCAGCACTTTATATTTAGTATAACATTTAGGCTCCATAGACTAAAAGAGCATGGCATTTGGAGCCAGATTTCCTGAATTCAAATCCCAGCTTCATCACTTATTTGGAAAAATTATTTTTACCTCTTTGTTCTTTAGTTTCCTCGTCTATAAAAATGGGAATATTAACGGTATTTATCCCATAGGGTAATTGTTTGTAATAAATGAGTTAAAATGTTAAAAAGCACACAGTAATGCCATTTGTGTATTTAAGAGTGTCATACAAATATTGAAAAATAAGATTCAGAAAACAAATCTAAGATAAAAGTTTCCAGTCATTTATAATTATAAATATTAGTAAAGTTAAGATACTTTCAATATTTATATAGGTACTATGCTAAATGCCTTGACATATAATACATTATTCTGAAACTTCCTTAGGTAAATATTACTTTAATGCCTATATGGGCTTTTTTTTGGTAACAAATGAAGAAACTGAGGCTCTAGGAAATTAAATAGTTTGCCCAGGATCCCCCAGTTAGCTAAGAGGCTGTATGCTCTTAGCTGCTGTTCTTTGTAACGTCACGTGATTGAAATGATAACTGACCTGAGTCTACTGTTAAATATTTGATAACAGACTTCAACTTGCGGGATATTATTGGCCAGTTATTCTTCTAAAAATTAAAATGGAAGGAGCTGGGTCTTTGTTCCATGCTTTTACATCCTTTTCAGAGATAGTTTTATTTTTACCAGTCCTACAAGCTCATGTATCAGACTACTTCAGTGTAGTGTGGACTTAGGACATCTATCTCAGACCTAAATGAATCATTTGATTCTAAATTACAGAGATAGGTGAACATATTTTGTTTACAAGGTAAATTTGGGATTTAAAAATTTAAGATGGACACTGACAACCAGTACTGTATGTGTCAAGGTGGCAGATGATGTTTTCTTTTCCTCTATCAGATGCTAGACAGAATCTCAAACAGGTAGAGTTTGTTTATTTCATGGTCCCTTGTTTGGTACTTTCATTTTGCTCTCTGATTATACTCAAAACATCTCAAACACATAATTCAGCCATATGATTTTTCAGTCTGATTATATCTGTTTTTTCATTGTTATTTTCTTGTTCAGGAACCAAGACTGGCTTGCTATTTTGGTGTGATAAAGTTCTCTGAACTCCACATTCTCTTGTTCAGAATGCTCTCCTGGTTTTCCCTATCTTACCTAACCATAGACAAATACCTCTTAGTTTTGATCATCTGAAATTGTCATGCTTATGGGCACTTCCAGGCTTTTCCAAGTGGTGTTCCCTCTGCTTGGAATATTCTTCTACTTGCTGTCATTTACTTAACCTCTTATATCAAGCTTTTCTTAGACATAATAACTGCTGAGGATGACTTGTTCTTTATATTACTCAACAGTTTAGTAATTTTTATATTACTCTTTATTTTTTATTGTAAAATTTTTGACCCCTCAGGATTGTAAAGCCTAGGGACTTCATACTTTTAAAAAAATTGTTATTATTTACTGCATTTCTATAATCTAGTATTGTCTCCTCCTTTAATACTTAGCATGTAGTGCTTTTCAAATAATTGAAAATGATCTTCACACTCTAAGATTAAAGCTAAAGATTCTTATGAAAGATAAAGACTGTACTTTGAGCAGGAACTGGAAAAGGATTGGAAAAGAAATATCTTAGATATGGAGTTGGCACAGATACAGAACAATTACATTATGAATGGTGGTTAACAGGACGTTATATAATTTTATTTCAATAAAGTAGAAATGATTAGTGTATAGTTTTTAAAATGCTGATGAAATGAGTATTTAAAAATAGTGAAATCCTTAAAATATAGACTTGGGTCATGGATAATTTTATATTAAAGATTATAAATTATATATGTGTGTATATATATATAAATGAAATTTGGATAGTGGAAGAATAGGAGATTTTGGTTGTAGTAGTATAGAATATATTGGATCATATGTACAATTTTATAATTTTGACCATTTACTGACCAAATATTTTGTAATTTTATTTAAAAATAATTTAATATTATTTAATTTTTTAATATTTATTGACCATTATAGCTTCTTAAGTTCATAACATAAGCCATAGTTACATATAGTGCCATCTATAACATTTGTTAAGACATCACAAATGGAAAATAATTGGCAATAGCTTATTTGCTGTATGTTCTTTCTAAACTTATTATACTGGCTTGCATTTCTTCATTCTTCTAAACAGGTGTAGAATAAGAAGATGGAGTTCTTTCAGTTTAGTTTTCTAAAGACAGGAAAAACCCTGAAAATTCAGGTTGCTAATACAGAATTTTATTTTGGAATATACTGGAATCCTGTGCATTCAGTTATTTTCTGTTTTGAAAAGAAGAAAGAGCAGTATGCCATACCTGAAAGTCTGAAACACAGTTCTTCATTTTTTATACTAATTATTTAAAAATTTGTATGGAATTCTTCTTCAAACTGAAAACCAGTGAAATCTTCAAAAATACACAGTATGCTTGTACAGTTAGTTTTAAGTGATTTTTAAAACATTTCATCACATGTTTATAGAACATGATAGGTCTTAGTGGATATAATGAAAATAAATACCTTAATTAGTAGGAATTTTACCTAGTTTATCTTTTTTTGGCTTTTACTTCAGCATAACAGAAGACTAAAAATAACGTATCTAATGATTTCAGTTTTATAGAAAACGAGATCCTGTTTCTGATATTTGAAATTTGATGTATCCTATTATTATTCTTGACTTTTTGACATGCCTTTTCTTTTCCCTTGTGTCTGGATTATTGAATATTCCCTTACTGAATAATCATTATGTTATAATGATCATTATGATCATTATGTATACCTGAAACTAAAAAAAAAATTCTTTTGAAATAGTTTTACTGAATAAATTTATTAACAGTCAATACTTTTTAAAAGGAATAACGAATAACAAAACTAACAAATGACAAAGCACCAGTAGTAACCTTGTGTTTGACATTTACTTGAGATTCTGCTGATGGTTTTTACTTTTCCTTTGAGGATTATCATCATCTCTTCTGTACATTAACAGAAATATAATTGTCTTAGACTGATAATTTGAATCCCAGCATTTTCCCTCTTTAACTTTACTAAAGATTAACAAATAATTAATTATAAAACTCCAGGCAGTGTGTGAAGGCCTTATGGAGGGACAACTGGTTCCGTATTTAATAGTAGTTTCAATTAGATTCTTTACTGAAAATCACCATTATAGTTTCTGAATTGCTCTGAATCATTTTTTACTTTATTTTGCTAACGGTATTATGAATATAGTTTTATTTTTTAATCATAATGATGGGTTTCTCATATATGGATATCACTACAGTAGCTGTTGTAATTCCCTTTTTTTTTAACTTAGTAAGTTATTACATTACATACAGACAGAAAACTCCACAAATCATAACTATAAACTTTGTGAATTACTACAGAGGACAGTATCTGTTTAGCTACCAGTGAAAACAAAATATGAACACCTCAGAAAGTTCCTTTGTTTGTACCCCGACGCACATATTATCTTCTCTCTTCCCAAACCATCCTTCTGACTTCTGTGTTTTGGTTTTTATACAGCATTTTATATACTTTTGTCTGGCTTTTTTAACATTATGTTTATGAATAAATATTGGTCCATGTTGTTGCATGTGGCAGTACGGTTCATTCACTCTCATTGATAGTAATATTCCATCAGAATGTTAGAATTTATTTGCTGTTTCTGTTGTTGATAGAAATTTGAGGTGCTTTCAGTTTGTGCTGTTCGAATAATGATGCTGTGAAGATTCTTGCATGCATTCCTGTTGAATACATGGGAGTAAAAGTGGGTCATATTTTTAAAACTTGAGTAAATAATGCCAGTTTTTCAAAATGTTTATATAAATTTACACTTCATAAGCAGCATGTGGGTTTCGGTTATTCCAAATTCCTGCCAACACATGGGTATTATTAATCTTTGAAAATTTGGAACATTCTGGTTAGTATATATTGCTGTCTCCTTGAGATTTTAACTTTTATATCACTGTTTACTAATGATATCAAACATCTTTTAAAAGGATTATGGGGCATTAAGATTGATGAAATGTCTTGTTCTAAGTTTCTTGTCTCTTTATTGTAGTGGGTTGCTTTTTTTTTTTTAATTACTTAAGATACAAGCCCCTTGTTGGATATATATTTTCTACAAATACCTTTTTCTGTGTGGCTTATCTTTCTACTCTTATTCAAGGTACACTTCGAAAAGAAGTTCTTAATTTTGGTATGGTTTAATTTATCAGTTTTTTTAAAGTTAGTCTTGGTTGTGTCCTGCTTAAGAAATCTTTGCTTACCTCAAAGTCGTGAAATAATTCTCCTAGAAATTGGGAATTTTTTTTTCTTTTACTTTTAGTGAGGGTTTGAAGTACATGTTCATTTTATTTTACCTTCAGTATGTATAATCATTTACATAGCACTATTTATTGAAAAGACTACCCTTTTCTCATGACTCTGAAGTGCCACCTTCAGCATAGATCAAATATGTATGTGTATGTACACACATGCATACCTATGTGCACATACCTGCCTTATTCTGGGTTCATTATTTCATTGATCTAATTTGATTTACCACATTTTCTTAATTATATAACTTTGAAAAGTCTTAATTTGATAGAGAACATCTTTACATTTTTTTTCTTGATTATCTTGGCTCTTCTCAGCCCTTATGTTTCCATATGAATTTTACAATAACATTGTTAATTTATACCAAAAAGAAGTCCTACTGGGACTTTGATTAAAATTGAATTGTATATGCAGATCGATTTGCAAAGGAATGACATTTTATATTATTGGAACTTCTGATCCATGTATATTATAGATCTCTCCATTTATTTAGGCTTTCTTTAATTTTTCCAAATATTCAGTAGTCTGCTATATAAATTTCTCCTACATCTTTTATTAGATTTATTTGTAGGTATTTAATGTTGCTCAGTGCTAATGTAAAAGGTGCCTTTTAATTTTGATTTCTGATTGCTTATATAAGTACAATTTATTTTTTATGTTTTGAATAAAATGATCTGATTCTAACAGTTTGATTCTCCATTATTTTAAATTTTCTACCTACACAGTCATGTCAGCTGCAAATAATGAGCTTTTTCCTTCTTTTCTATCCTTATACTTTTCTTTTTTCTCTTGCCTTGTTGCACTGGCTAGAACCGCTTGTCCGGCATTGAATACAAATGATGATAGAAGGCATCCTTTTAAACTTTCACTATTTCTCCATTAAGGTATGATGTTTGTCATAGCTTTTATTATAGAAGCACTTTGTCAAAGTAAGGGCATTTTCTTCTATTCCTAGTTTGCTAAGAGTTTTTATCAAGAATGACTTGGGTGATGAATTTTATCAAATGCTTTTTTGTATATAGTTAGATAATTATATCATTTTTGTTTTTTATTCTTTTAATGTGGTGATTTGCATTGGTGTTTCAGTGTGACATCAGTCCTGTATTTCTGTAATAGATACAATTTGGTCATCATGCATTATCTTTTTTGTGTATTGCTAAATTTGGTTTTCCTTTTTTTTTTAATTTAATTTAATTTTTCTAATGTTCCAAGATTCATTGTTTATGGACCACACCCATTGCTCCTTGCAATATGTGCCCTCCTTAATACCTACCATCAGGCTCACCTATCCTCCCACCTCCCTCCCCTCCAAAACCCTCAGTTTGTTTCTCAGAGTCCATCTCTCATGGTTCATCTCCCCCTCCTGAGTTCCCCCAACTTACTTCTCCTCTCCATCTTCCAGTGCTCTTTGTGTTACTCCTTATGCTCCACAAATAACCATATGATAATTGACTCTTTCTGCTTGACTTATTTCATTCAGCATAATCTCTTCCAGACCCATCCATGTTGATACAAAAGTTGGGTATTCTCCTTTCTGATGAAAGCATAATATTCCATTGTATATATGAAACATATCTTCTTTATCCATTCGTCTGTTGAAGGGCATCTTGGCTTTTTCCACAGTTCGGCAATTGTAGCCATTGCTGCTATGAACATTGGGGTACATATGGCCCATCTTTTCACTACATCTATATCTTTGGGGTAAATAGTAGTGCAATTGCAGGATCATAGGGTAGCTCTATTTTTAATTTCTTAAGGAATCTCCACACTATTTTCCAAAGTGGCTGCATCAACTTGCATTCCCACCAATAGTGTAAGAGGTTCCCCTTTCTCCACATCCTCTCTAACTCGTGTTGTTTACTGTCTTGTTAATTTTGGCCATTCTAACTGGTGTTAGGTTGGTATCTCAATGTGGGTTTGATTTTAATTTCCCTGATGGCTAATGATTTTCTTAGCCATTTTTTCTTTTACTTGTGTCTTTTAGCCATTTTTTCTTGTGTCTGTTAGCCATTTGTATATCTTCTTTGGAGAAGTGTCTGTTCATGTCTTCTGCCCATTTTTGGATATGATTATCTGTATTTTGGATGTTGAGTTTGAGGAGTTCTTTATAGGTCTTGAATGTCAGCCCTTTATCTGTAGTGTCATTTGTGAGTATCTTCTCCCATTCTGTGGGTTGCCTCTTTGTTTTGTTGACAGTTTCCTTTGCTGTGCAGAAGTTTTTTATCTTGATGAAGTCCCAAAAGTTCATTTTTTCTTTTGTTTCCTTTGCCTTTGGATACATGTCTTGAAAGAAGTTGCTTTCTAGTTACTGCCTATGTTCTCTTCTAGGATTCTGATGGATTCCTGCCTCACATTGATGTCTTTTATTCATTTTGAGTTTATCTTTATGTATAGTGTAGGAGAATGATTGAGTTTCATTTTTCTATACATAGCTGTCCAATTTTCCCAGCACTGTTTATTGAAGAGACTTTTGATATTTTCTTTTGGATTTTTAGACCTCTGTTTATTAGTGAGATTGGCCCATGTCTTTCTTCCTAAAAGCAGGAAGTTTTTTCTCTTTGTTCTGTGGAAGAGTTTGTATATAATTGGTATGATATATTTTTTGAATATGTGAAATATCATCAAGGAAGCCATCCTAGTTTAGAGTTTTCAGCCTTTTTTTTTTTTTTTTTTACTGTAATATATACATATTCAGGCTACAAATTTCCCCTCCTAAGGTATGGTGATAACTGCGACACAGTTTGTTGTATTTTATTTTTATTTTTATTATGTATTGATTTATTTTTATTGTGTTAACTTCTGTAGTCAGCAGTCCTCGAGTTGTTGGGTTATAGATGGATAATTCTAGTCACTGCCTCTATTGTAATAATTGTCTTCTCCCTGTGTGTCTGTGTCTTCACAAGGCAATCTTCTGTTTTCTCTACTCCTGGAAGGATACCAATCATATTAGATTAAGGCTCTATCATACTCTGCTGTGACCTCAGCTTAACTAATTATATTTGCAATGGCTCTATTTCTGAATAAGGTCGCATTCAGAGGCATGACTAGTTGAACTTCAGCATATCTTTTTGAGGCATATAAGTCAGGGCAAGTTTGTTAATCATATTTAAATTTATGTTTCATGATTTTTTTTTTTTTTTGGTCTGCTCATTCTTTTATTGAGAGAGGGTTATAAAAACCATCCACTGTGATTATAGGTCTATTTTTATTCCTCCTTTGGTTCTTTCAGGTTTTGCATTTTATATTTTGAGGTTATATATTAGGTGTATAGAAATCCAGAATTTGTTATATTTCTCTGCTAAGTGTACCTTTTATCATTATACTGTCATTCTAGCTCTATCATGCTTTCCTGCCTTAAGCTGTACTGTACTTTTCTGATGTTAACTTAAACTTACTTATAAGCTGTCTTTTGGTTAGTTTGCATATTATATATTTTTCCATTGTGTAATTTCTACTTTTACTGTATCTTAGCCATAAGATGAGAGCAGTATATAGTTAGGTTCTGTTGTTGTTTTTGTTGATGTTTTTGTTGAAAGTCTGTTCTTTGAGTGTTTGGTTAACTTGCGTTTAATTTTCTTATTGATTTGCTTAGAATCTTTCATCTTGCCTTTTGCTTTCTATGCTTTGTTCTATTGCCCTATTCTCTTTTTCTTACCTTCTTTAGATAGATAATTACTTTGCCCTTTTCTCTTTTTTCAGCTGTATTAGCTGTAGAGTCTTTACTGTTCTTGTAGTGATTACCCTGTTGGTTCCAACTTGGATTCTTAACCTATTAAAGTCTAATATTAATGCTTTTATTACATTCCAGACAGTGCAAGAACCTTTATACACTTCAACTTATTTCTTCTTCCAATTTCTACAGTGTCATGGTATTACCATATGTTTTATCTTTTTTTTTTTTTTTTTTTTTAATAAGTAGTCTCCACACCCAGCATAGAGCCCAATGCGAGGCTCAAACTCATCACCCTGCGACTGAGACCTGAGCAGAGATCAAGAGTCAGAGGCACCCTGGTATTTCCAAATGTTTTAAACTTGTATACTTTAGCCCCCACATACCTAATTATAATAGTTCTTTCTAAATATATATTTGTATTCATTTACATTTACATTTTTAGCTTTTTCTTTATTCTTCGTTTCCTATTTTATATCTCCAAGTTTCCTCTATAGTTGTTCCTTTATATTCTGCCCAAAGAACATTCATTTGTATTTCCTTTACTTCAGTTTTGTTTACCTGAATATGTTTTTGATTCACCCACATTTTGAAAGGATATATATATGTGTACATATATATATACACATATATATACATATACATATATATAAATAAAATAACTGCTGATCTTATATATATGATCTTATATATAAGATCAGCAGTTATTTTCCTCTAGCCCTTTGAAGTTATAATTCCACTGTTTTCTGGTTTCCACTGTTTCTGTTGAGAAGTCAGCTGTAATTTACTTACTGTTCCTTTGAACAATCACCTCACCTCTGCGGGGAGTTTTAATATTTTCTCAATATCTGTGATTTCTGAAAGTGTCACTGTGATGTGCTTACATACTGTTTTCTTGGCTTTTATCTTAATTGAGACTTTTCACCATGTCTAAAATCTGTGGATCAATGTTATTCACTTGTTGCAGAAAGTTCTAAGTTACTTTGTTTTCAAATACTGGTTTGGTTGCATTTTTTTTCCTTCATTTTTATACGGTACTCCAGTTACACCTGTGTTAGACCTCTTTACTGTATCCCATTTATCTATTATGTTTTTTCTGTGTTTTGCACTTTTTTGTATGTTTTGTCTGTGTATTTGCCTCGGACCTTTTGTTTGGTTCATTAATTTTTTCAAAAATGTGTGTGTAACATGCTGATAAAACCATTTATTTGGATTTATTTCTCAGTTCTAGGATTTCATTTGACTTATGATTTACATTTTCCCTTCAAAATTTTTAGTCTTTTATTTCCTTGAGCATATTAGGCATAGTTATTTTAATATCCAGTTCTGAAAACTTTATCTAAATTCCCTGTAGATAAGTTACTGTTGAATGTTTTTCTGTTGGTTTTAGGTCACATTGTTTTATCTTTCTGTGACTGACTATTTTTGATTGAATGTCATATATTGTCTATGAAAAGTATAGGGATAGTTTGAAAGCTAGCATGCGCTTATGTTTATTTAGAGAAGATTTATATTGCTTCAGAAAGATGACCAAGGTACTGGCAATCCCAGATTGCCTTATTAATCCAGGCATGGATCAGGAAAAGTTGAAGTTGAGTTTACTGTCTCTTAAAGTTGGTCTTCTCTTAAAAAGTTCAGTTTTATTCAGGCTCCCAGCTATCACTAGCTCCACAGCTCTAATTTTGTCCTTTTATCCTCAGAAATTTGTTTGTCTCTTGTTATCTTCCATTGGCTATCAGATCCCTCTTCAGAGATGACCAGTCCTTCTAGGGGAAAACACATCTCCAAAAGGTGTGCAAACTATGTTGGGTTTCCTTCTTATCCAAGATCACGGCCCCATAATTCTTCACTGTCTTCCTTGGTCCTTCTCAGTGCTTTTTGATAAATCCTTTTGCTTTTTAATAATTACCTGCATTTTTTAAACTCTTACTAGAAGGGTTGATGGTAGTTACCTAAGTTCATCATGTAAATAAAATATTTTGACTTTTTTTCTACTGAGTTATAATCTTTAAGATGGCTATTTAAAAATCTGTAGTTCTATGTGGATCATCAAACATTTTCATTTGTTCATATTTTTTTTTTTGCACAATATCTTAGCATATGGTTGGATGTACATCCTGACCAGAATGCTTTAACGGATATAAAGAGATAATCACTAAAATGTATGGATATCCAAAGTTGTACTATATATGGTTATATTATGTTTCAAGTATATAAAGTTTAGCTGTTAATAAGAAAAACTTTTTTTAAGCTTAGTATTATTTTGGCCATCTATCTCTTTTTATGACA
Source organism: Mustela erminea (assembly GCF_009829155.1). Lineage (NCBI taxonomy): Eukaryota > Metazoa > Chordata > Mammalia > Carnivora > Mustelidae > Mustela > Mustela erminea. The sequence continues at coordinate 41,436,347 of NC_045615.1, read as the reverse complement.
GAAAAGATACTGACATTTTTCAAATTCCTTTAAGATTCTTTGGGCTATCTTCTTATTAGAAATTGGGCAATCTTATTTGTTTTTAAAGTCCTTTATTTTATTAGTACTTTTTGGAAAAACCAACTAATAAAGACTTAATTTATATAGAGAAACTTTTTTGGATTATGTATTAACTCATACTTTTCATTTATATATTTATATATCAGAATACTGTTTTCTTTTTTCATCTTTGCAGAGATTCAGAAATGATAATTATTTGTCCCTTGTTTGTTTGTTCTTTAAGTTTATTTTCCTATTTACTGATTGAGTTTTTAACTAAAGTTATCAAGGATTCCATGCACTTCCAAGATTAGGGATAACATCAATCTAAAGACTCAATTCTTTTCTGTCTTCACTGATTACAGACAGGGAACACAATCTCTTCAGCCTGGACCTATGTAGAAGAATTTGGAGAAAATAAACAGGTAAGAAAAAGTCTTTTAGGAATATTAAGTGATATATTTAGTTTTCAGAAAGCCAGTTATAAATTATTCTTATGGTTATAAGAAGAGAATTTAAAATTGTCTAAAGAAGCTTGTGAAATATTTGGTTATAATAGCTTTATTAATTATAGATTTGTTAAGAAAAGTTTTAAAAAGTTAACTGGTTTCCATATTTCAGGTTCTTCTCAAAGCTTATAACATACCTACCTAGTGTATGTTTTGAACCACTACATGTGGTAAACAGTATTTTAATGTAGATGTTGTTGGAGTGAGTGTATTATATGTAGATTTTCAGCATTTCTCAAGTTTATCTGAAAGATTTTTATCTATTTTTTTAAACTAATAAAACAACAGTTATTGTTGATGCAATTTAGAATAAAATTTATTTACTAGGATTCACGCTTTAGTTTTTCCAACATGGTGCTGAAAGGATAGGTTTTAGTAGGATATTAAAGGTAGTTTATAGTTTAAATAAAGATTACTTTCATTCAGCTTCCTTTTCACATGTTGAGGCAAAAAGAATGTTGTGGTTCCCTGGGTAGAATCCATGTACTAGTTCTGTGTTCTTAAGTAAATTAACTTTCATCTTTCTGTGCCTCAATTTCCTTGTTGAAGAGGAAAATAATAGTATTTGTTTTGCAAGGCTTTTATAAGGTTTAAGTAGTGCTGATGTTGTGTATAGGTAGCTTTGGCACTTACTAAGTACTCTATAATTAACTCATTAATAGAACTCATGCATTAGATACAAGGAAATGTATTTATTATGCTTGAGGCATATGACTTTATTTTTGTATATCTTAATCTTAACATAAAATTCAAACATGGATGCTATTCGCAGAAATTCCTTTTACAGGATTCTGTAGTTCAAATTTTGAATTATGAGGACTAATTTTACTGATAGAAATGAGACTTGAAAAGAGTTGCCATCTTTCCTAAGGCTTTTATTCTCTCTTAACTTTTGCCCAGATAGTTTTTCTAGTGAGCTGTAGTTTTTGAGCCATACTGAAACCTAGATAACTGTAGCGCTCAGGTAATAATTTTCTCATATAGGTTGCTTTTCTATTAATCTCTTCCAAATGGTTTAGGAACTATCTTGAAAAGGAATTTGACATAATCTTTTAAACAAATGTAGCAGACTGGAAACTCTAGGTGTGGTTTGTTTGGTCTCTCTGGTTTTTTGAAAGGAAATCAATTTGATTTAATTTCAGTACAAATAGCTCGACACCTGTTTTACATTTGGTCCTCTTTGAGTTCTTTTTTCATTTTTTTGTTACAGCTGAGCCTCTGAGGGCATTTGAATTTGTAATCACTGTGTTTAACATAGTTCAGGAATATTTCCGTTTTGTTTTAAATGTTTGCCATTACATACTAGCTCTATTAAAATTTCTTCCCAAAGGGTTTGCAACGTTTATTCAGTTAAATAACTGAATGCTGTGTACTACATACTGCCTTAGGAAAAATCACAATGCTTATTAGTGTATAAAAAAATCACTGCAGTAGCAAACTGTGTAAGTGTTAAATCCAGTTTTACTAAAATTTTTTCAGTATTTTATTTGGCTTAGGGATTCTTGTTTTGAGTACTTCAATTGTACAGTGATATACGTTGGAAAACACTGAAACTAACTGAAAGAAACACTTGGGTTTTGTTTATAACCTTAAAAAAGTATAACTGAAATACAATAAAGTACACATTTAAAGGGTAGTACACTTTGGTCAGTTTTGATTTATGTATATATCTGTGAAATGATATCACAGTTAGGAAAACATTTTGCCACTCCTACAGTAACCTGTTCCTTTGTCTTCTTTTCCAGGCAACCACTGATCTGATTGCTGTTACTATAGATTAGTTTGCTTTTTCTAGAATTTCAAACCTTTGTTTTTTGAAAGCTTAAATACCTAATTTAGGATGAAATAGTAATTTCTTAAAAATACGAGTACAGGTATCTGACAATTATGTTTATAAAAATTGATATATACTGTCAAAGTTTCACAGCAAGAATTTGAAACAAATCACTCAAAATTATATAAGAAATAAATTGTAAATTTAAAAAACAATTAAAAAAAAAAAACATGATTTCTTCCCCAAAACTGAATCTGAAAAACAGAAAACTAACCAACTAGAACTTTATAAGATAAAGGAGTTAGAGATAATAACTTTCATTCTTATACAGCCACCATTACTAGGATTATCATACTGAAAGCCTCCTAAAAATCATCTATAACATAAAAACTTACCTAAGCTATTATATGAGCCTAGTCTTAGAAAAAAACATTGGTCATGTCTACTTCTTGCTCTTTTCTGTCAGTTGCCTATAGCAAAAATTAAGTAAAGGGTAAAAATACCTTGTTTTGGTCAATATTTAATTGTAATAGGGAAAGTAAACTAGATAAAAATGCCAGTAAATTTGATAATAACTAAAGTGTTCTAGCCAAAAATATTACTTAAAAATTCTTGTTAATAATTTTTAAATATGTCGTAAGTTATAAGTTATTTAATAAGTAGTAATTTTGAAAATTTCCTCTTCTGTTTTACAGTTAGTTCTTGATAATTCTTTTCTAGGATGGAAAGGACAAAATAAATGATAAATGTCATTTACACTGTAATAGAGATTTTTTAAATCTCTCTTTGAATCCAGCCATGTTTTGTGTTCTGCATATATACAGTGCTGTGTTAACATGTTAACTTGTTAATAGGCAGGTGAAGTTTAGTGAAAGAAAGTTACTGAGTTGTTTCAGTTATGGCCTCTTTGAATTTTAGAAATTGAAATAATAAAATGGTGAAATAAAAATTTTTTCAAAAAATTTAGTAAATTTCCTATAGAAATCAAAAGAAGTACTTAAAGTATGTATTAAAGTTATGGGATATGTATTAAGGGTATGGGAAATGTGTTTCATAGATCAAAATATCAGGTGCTTCATTCTCATACACTGCTTTTAGGAGGGTAAAACAGTATAGCTATCTTAGAAAACAGTATAGTTGCCTCTAAAGTTAAACATAAAATTACCTTATGATCCAGCAAGTTGATTTCTAGTTATTTACTTCAGAGAATCGAAGGCATATGTCCACATGAAATTTTGTACACATTATTCCTTAGCAACATTATTTTTAATAGCCAACAGAGAGAAACAACCTAAATATCCATTGACTGATGAGTAGATAAACAAAATGTGGTATATTCATGCAAGGAATCCAAAGAGGAATGAAGTTCTGATATATACTACAACATGGGTGAACCTTGGAAACAAATGCTAAGGAGCTAGTTTAAAAAGACAACATAAATTGTATGATTCCATTTTTTTAAAAAAGATTTCATTTATTTGACAGAGAGAGAGAGAATCACAAGTAGGCAGAGAGGCAGGCAGAGAGAGGAGGAAGCAGGCTCCCCACTGAGCAGAGAGCCCAATGTGGGGCTTGATCCCAGGACCCTGAGATCGTGAGCAAAAGCAGAGACTTTAACTCACTGAGCCACCCAGGCCCCTCCTTCCATTTTTATTAAAAATCTAGAACAGGCAAATCAATAGAAACAGAAAAATTAGTGGTTGCTGGAGCTGGGGGAGAGGAAAGAAAGGAGTGACTGCTAAAAGGTTCAGATTTTCTGTTTAGGGTGATGAAAATATTCTGGGTCGTGTTTCTGTTTACACAACTTTGTGAATCTATTAAAAACCACTGAATTATACTTAAAAAAGGTACATCAAAAAGGGAGTGGATTTGAAGGTAGAACTTAAATAGTTAAGGAGAAGAAGAAAAATAGTTAACAAGGAGAAGAATTATGAAGAATGTACTTACTTAATGGAAAGTTAAAGAGTATGGTCCGAAACAAATCAGAAGAAACAGATAGCTAAAAAAGTGTAGGAAGACACTTGGAGCAAACTCAGTGTAAGGTCTCCATTAAGGGTTTCCTCCCTCTTTTATATGAAGCAGAGAAGCAGTTTGAGAATCCATGGTGTTTGGTCAAGATGTGTAAGAGAATTAGAAACAAACAAATGAGACAAATGGAGTAAAGCAGCGTGTACATCCATTGCTTAAATTTTCACTGAGAAGCATCTTGGTGGTGGTTTATCTCTTGTGTTGATTAGAGAAAGGTAGTAGACTGAATTAACACAAAAGTGGGACTGGAAGAATGGTGGTGAAAGTGCTGCCAGTCTCTGCACTTGCTCCTAGGTCAGTGGCACAGCAGTTACTGCCTATTCACTTTCTTGCTCAGTCTAGCCACAGCTTCCAAATGGTTGGGAATTGGGGGTCCTTTTAGCCATTACTGCTTGATTAGAATAGGCACTTAAGGTTAAGCCTATTTGCAGTATAGATCAAAGTTACTCTATGGAAGTGTATTCTTTCCAGATATAAATAAGAAATTGTAGGCAATTTGCTCAAAATGCTATCTCTAATCATTACATTAGAGCAAAGTCTATTTATTTATTTTTGCAAAGGGCCTTTTCTTCAAATGAGATTCTTAGATAACATTTAGCTTATAAAACGGGAATGCAGAGCTGTGTGGTTTGAATGGGAAATGTGGGGGTGAGTGGGTGTAAGCAGCAGCCATATAGCTGAGAGCACTATTTACTGTATTTCTACCCTCTAACAACCTCTTATTAGATAACCTCTAACAACCACTTTCCCCAGCCCAGTTCTGAGAAGATATACAGAGTGAAAAAGCTGGTCAAGTAGAAATAATACTTTCCTAGGAATTAGGAGACCTAATTTTTAACTCTTCTGTTCTTCATTTAACTGTGGGAGTAGCCAACAGTCACTTAATCAACCATCTTTGGTCTGTGTCACTCTTCAGTGAAAGGTGGTTAGAATTTCAGAGACTTCTGAGGACCAACCTATTCCTGGTTTATGATTTTGAATTAGAGAATTTGATTAGTTAAAATTTTTATTATAAACAATAAAAAGTCAAACAAATAACAATAGATCAAAAGGCTTGAATACATACTTTACTAAAGAACATGTTCAGATGGGCAACTAAACACATAATTAGTTATGAGGGATTAGTCATGAGGGAAATCCAAATTAAAACCAAAATGAGATTCCATTTCACATACTGGGATAGTTATGATTCAAAACACTGGCAATACTAAATGTTGGTGAGGATATGGAACAGAGCTTTTGTATTTTACTGGTATGAATGTAAAATGATCACATTGGAGAACTGCTGAGCAGTATCTGTCTGTCCAATGACCCAGCAGTTCCACTCCTAGTTATTTACCCAAAAGAAATGAAAACATATATCCACAAAAAGACTCATATGAGAATATTCATAACAGCTTTATTCATAATAGTTGAAATTTAGAAACAAATATTTATCTGTCAGCAGGTAAATGGATAAAAAATATTATGGTGTATACATACAATAGAATACTGCTGAAAAAGGAGTAAAGTGACATACACAGCATAGTGAATCTTAGAAATTATATTGAGAGAAAGAAGCTAGGCTTAAGATATTTAAAAAAATACATTTTGTATGAAGTCTAAGAACAGACAAATCTAAGCTATAGTGAGAAATCAGAAAGTGGTTGCCTCCTGCAGAAGGGCTATTAACTGGAAAGGAACACAAGGAACTTCTGGATTGATGGATATGTTTTATATCTTGTTGCATAGGTATATAGTTATCAGAACTCACTGAAATGGGCACATAGGATATATGAATTTCACTGTATATAAATTGTACCTCAATTTAGAAAGTATTAAGACAGTTGAATAATTCTTAGTGTAAAACTTAAATTCTGAAATTGGCTCTATCATTCCCTTAAGAAGGGAAAAGGGGAGGACAGATCCAAGTCTTGAGACAGAAACAATGAGATTGAAGAGTTAAGAATATTCATTGGGAAGAAAAACCAGGGGTGGGCAAGTAAGTATATGCTAGGAATTCTGACTGACCTAATTTATTTCATAAAAATCAGTGATGCTTCCTGATTTTTATTTTCTGTGATATATATTATATGTTAGATCTAAGGAAAACATGATTCATCTAGGTTTATGTCAGTAGTTACTATCTGAAGTTTGATATGTATTGTATTTTCTGATTACCCAGATTTTTTCTGAATATGTTTAGATTCTTGTAATAAAATTTACTTTTGAAATGCTTGTAAAATCTTATGAACATTGAAGCTTTTCATTTCCTAATTTTCATAGTATTCGGGGGAAATTTTTTTCTCTTGATTTATCCTGTATGAATGAGGTCAAATTTTGTATTTCAATTTAGTTTCCTTAGAAATTTGAGAAGACAACAGTTAATTAGTGTATTTTTAAATTAAAGGTTTACAGTAGGAGACTATATAAAATGCCCATTTTCAGACCTAAGTACTAAGCCAGTAGCCAGTTGCCTGGCTATTTTCTTTGTGAAATCATTCTCTGAAGATGTCTCTTTTATCTACATTTCAATAAACAGCCTGCATTAACTGTTGCATGGGTGTAAACCCAAAGTGAAAGTGATTTCTCTGAAAACTACATTTTCCCCACCTACAGAAGTATAACTAGTTAAAGATCTGCTCTTCTAAATCGAATTGTCTATGGCCACATTGTTAAAAATTAAAAGAGAAAGTTGTATCATAGATGCCTGTCTAATAAGTATTGTCTATATTTGTGTAATATTCTTTAGGGGGAGAGAATCAGAAATTCTTTTAAACAATTTGAATTATGGAAGCACTAAGATTTTTGTTAATACTAAATACCATACCATTTAGGCACAGTGCCTCCTTTAAGAAAAACAATTCTGTGATACCTATTTACCCTACTTTGGATATTATGAAAGCAAATGGTATCAAAGTAATTCCTTATCCAACTTCAAAATACTGAAAATATTTTGAACTGGATATTTTAAATGTATTTGTCTTCTTGGAACAGACTGCTTTTATTGCTTTTGTGGTACCACTAATAAAAATAAAAAGATTATAAAATTAATCAAGTTAGAGTTTTATAGTGTTAGAAATTAAACATATTTAACTGATTTTTATTTTTTCCATTTTTTTTTTCTTAACTAGGTCCTTACTGATGTTGCTTGAGCTTATTCTCCTGCAGTTGATCACATTCCTGTTGGCTAAATATTAAGTCCCATGACAACATTAAGTTAATGCTTATATGTTTTAGGCCTCATCTATAAGACCAGGAAAATACAGAAAAAACTTGACTTGTGCATTAGATTACCTAATTCCTTTTTTTTTCATTCCTAGAAACACCATAACTTTTATAAATAATCATTTTATAGTCATTGTTAGGCCCTTGGCTTATTCTACCCTAAAGAACATAGTTGAGTTTTTGGAAAGTACAGGATTTACAAATTTGGTCTTTAATATTCATACACACACAAAAACATAACAATGAAGCAGGAAATTATTGGTGCATAAGATGAATGTTTATTGTGGAATAGTAATACTTCAAATATAACTGGTTTTTAAAAAATAATTTGGTTTTAATTTTTGGATTTTTCTATACTATAAGTTGATAATGGTTTCTTGAAGTTTATTTTATAAACATGATTCATTTTACTGTTTTATGGTACAAGTAGGAACGCTAATGTTAAATTGGTATATTGAGTTATACAGAAGTTTATATATTAGTATTTAAATAATGAAATATTGGACAGTTAGTTTACACCAAATGTTTTTGCAGCCCAGGGGAGAATGTTTCTGCTGGCTTGATGCCAAATACAGTTTCAAAAAAAATAAGCAAATATGAATTCCCTGGTTTTTAATCTTTTCTTCATGGACTACCCTTTAGCATCAGAACCAAATTTAAAAGGAGCTGCATTGTAGAACAAGGGAAATCAGAGGTTCTCTTTTTTCTCTGATCAAACCCACAAAACAATGAATAGATACGCAAGTAAAAGATATCCAAGAATACATTCTAGTAAGATCTCTGAAGTTTTGTGTCAGTGAAAGAAACTTCTAGTAAAAAACCATTAGAATTTGCAATGCTCTGAATGTTGAAACAGTCTTTACCAGCAAAATAGTATTAGCAGGATTTTGAATGTTAGAACATTATGTCAAACTGTGATTATAGTTTTAATGCTTTGTCTCTTTGAATTAAATTTGTATCCATAAAGATGTGCAGCATAATTGTTCATGTATTTATTTACAGACTACAATTTTCGTCGCAGCTCAATAAATAGTCTTTCCCCTGTTAGTGCTACTTTCTCTTCTGGGACTCCCAGCGTGCTTCCTTATACTTCAAGGCCTTATTCTTATCCAAGCTATCCCTTGTCACCAACAATATCACTTGCTAATGGCAGCCATGTTGGACAGCGACTGTATATCTCCAATCAGGCCTCATTCTTCTGAAGAAGATACTGTAAACATGAGTATGAAAGTTTCTTTGTAAAGCATGCAAATTAAAATACTGTTTTATTTTAGAATCGGGTTTGCACATTTGGTTTTAAAATGATAAATGTATATTTATTTCAACATAGTAAACATCAGCCATAATTCGGTATAACCTACAATTGCAGAACTTGTAAAAATGCTAAGTTTAAAAAGTTATTCAGTAGTTTCTCTTGATAAAGGTATAGCAAACTACTCTTCTTTTTAAACTTTTGGGATTTTAAATACTTCCAATTCCTGAGTGGGCAGTAGAACCCAAGAGTTTATGTTAAATTTTTGCATAATAGCTTTGCCAAATAGCATTTCACAAATATTTAAGCACTTGCAGACAATGGTTACACTACATTTGATTACCAAGGATCACTATCTGTATTAGAGATTGTAACAGTTATATAACCAGAAGCAGCTAACTATTATGTAGAAAGAAATGAAGGGCAAAAATTAAGATACAAATCTTTTGCAGTACTAAAGGAAAAGCAGTCTACCAATGTGGTCCTTGAAAATAACTATAAATATTTTAGTTAATTACCTGTTATAGAAATAAATTTTAATTTTGCTGTTAATGTATTTCAGGTTTTTATAGTTATACTTCTTTTGTGTTTTTGATATTCACTGTATAGTTGTTTGACTAATAAGTGTTATGGTTTTTTAATGTTGAAATCATGTGTTGTTTAATTTTTGTACGTGAATTCAAATTCTTTGACATTAAATATGTGATGCTTCTAATATGTATGTGTTTTATTTTTGTTTATTAGTATACACAAAAAAGTTAGCTCTCACAATCATCTTGACCTTTTCATGGGCTAAGTGACTTTATGGGACCAAAGCAAAGGATATTGCAGACCAAAAAAAGCGTTTGTTTTGTGAAACATACATAGTAACCAAAATCCTTTTCAGGAGCCAATAGAAATAATTTATTGGTGAACCCAGTGAAGTTTTCTTCTTTTACTTATGAATACTTAGTGAATCCTTTCATTTTGGCTGTTTAATGGTTTGGTAACTAATGATGGTTTACATAATAATCAGGGACAAAAATTTTTCCAGCCTTAGATACCAGACATTAACTTTGTTGATTAACTCATTATGTAGGAGCATAGAACATGGGATTTCCATACATAGACTATGAAATGGTTGCAAATATTTCTTCTAGCTTAAGTTTCTAGCAGAAGTTAAATGGAGAGTAAATTACAGTTGACCCTTGAACAACTGGGTGGATTCACTTATACAAGGATTTTTTTATACCGTACAGTACTGTAATATATTTCCTTATGATTTTCTTAATAATGTGTTCTTTTACCTAGCTTTAATGTAAGAATACAGTATATAATACATATAACATACAAAATATGTGTTAATAGAATGTTTATGTCACTGGTAAGGTTTCAGGTCAACAGACTCTGAGTAGTTAAGTTTTGGGGGAGTCTAAGGTTAAATGTGGATTTTTGCCTACGTGGGGATTGAGATGGGGCAGTGGGTGCCCCTGAGCCCCATGTTTGTTGTTCAAGGGTCAACTGTAGTCTCATTTTTTTTCACCCTCTATGGAATGCTCATTCCATATAACCATATGCAATATTTAATTTTCCAGGTTACAGCCTTAGATTTTCTAATTTAAATGAGCATAGATATTATACTAAACCAGAATTAATTTTTTTTCCTGACATAGATTGTATAGCTTTTGCAGTTTAAATACCATGACTTACAGGTTCATATCACTCTTTTGGCAAACACATAGAGTATTTAGTCAGCTACTGTGCTAATAACCTGGGGATATGGAGGTGACTCTGTTTCCAAACCAAAAGAAAACATATTAATATAGTTTTTCATAGGAGTGTTTGTAATGGCCCAAATAATCACAGTTACAAGTTCCCAAGCATTTTCATTAAACAAACAAAACCACATTGAGAGAGCTTACCAGCCACACAATGTATTTGGAGATCCACACTAATATGATGGAAAATATGTAAGCATTGGTTATCATATTAGATTACCACTTCTGCCAGGTAACAGTTCTTTTTTTTTTTTTTTTTAATTTATTTTTTTCAGCGTAACAGCGTTCATTGTTTTTGCACCACACCCAGTGCTCCATGTAATCCGTGCCCTCTCTAATACCTACCACCTGGTTCCCCCACCCCCCCCACCCCCCACCCCTTCAAAACCCTCAGATTGTTTTTCAGAGTCCATAGTCTCTCATGGTTCACCTCCCCTTCCAATTCCAGTTCTTTGAACTTGGAGACAGTTTTTTGATCTGTCTGGGCCATACTTTAACATTTGTAAAATGGCGATACACACCTTCTAATGTTAAAAACACCTGTCAAGTAGAAGGCACTCAAATGGTAGTTGATATTATTTGGATATAATTATATAAATCATATACTATTTGTACAAGTCTTTCATCTCCTCTCCCTTCAGGCAGAAATCTGGAACATCAGTATATTCATGTCAAACACTGTCCATTTATATATTATAGATGAGCAATTAATTTTGTTCATGCTGCACATGAAATTTCATTTTGGTTTGTGAACATAGATGCTAATTACTTCTTGCTTTAATTCTTATAGGCTGTATAAAGCCTTTGATTCAAATAAGGGCTTCCCTAGTTAGTTCATTACAAATTATTATGGATAAAAGCCTCTTAGCTATTTGATACAGCTCATGGGTCAGGGAAACAATTCTTAAGACAGTCCTTTATCAGATTCTCTGTGCAACTTTATGCAAGAGACCATGGCTGAGATGTTGAGTAGTCCTATTATGGAGCGATGATCTATTTTGCATAAAATCCCTTCTAAACAAATCAGAAGACTATGCAGAAAGCTTAACCTTATTTCTCTAGTTTAAATCTTTTATAGTGTTACAGTGGGAAAGAGTTCTCTAACTATGACTTAACATCTTGTAGCCATTATAGAAAAGGTTGTTAAGCAATTTAAAAAGAACATGCACGGCAAGAAAGTACATATGTCAAAGGACAAAGATGAACAAGAATCGCAAGTTATTTTTCCAAAAGGCTAAATTCTAAAATTTTAAAATATCAATAAAAGACCATCCACTCAACGGGCGCCTAGGTGGCTCAGTTGGTTAAGCATCTGAATTGATTTCTGCTCAGGTCATGAGCTCAAGGTTGTGGGGTCTAGCCCCATGTTGGGCTGCGCGCCCAGAGTCTGCTTGTCCCTCTCTCTTCACTTGAGCTCTTTCTCCCTCAAAACTCTTTAAAAGAAGTACCATCTACTCGAGAAAAATGGATAAAATAGGCAGATAACAGATGGCCCTTAAATGTGTAAAAAGATGCTTTATCTCAGAAGTGCAAAGAAAGTTCAGATTTTCAAAGAAATCTGAGAAATTCAAAGGTTTGATAAAGTTTTGGTAAGATTTTAAAGAAGTATTCTCATTTTACTGCTGAGATTATAAATTGGTATGATTCATATAAAGAACAATTTGGCAGCAGTTGTCAAAAATTACAAATACTTCAATCATTTGACCTGCAATCCTAATATTTTGGTGATTCATTGAAACATTTTTTATAGCCCAATCAATACCTGTCATCACGGGACTGATTAAAATGATACATTTATTGGTGCATATTAAGAAATAAAAAAAGAGACACTCTTTATTCCTAATATAGAAAGAGATAATGTTAAGTGAAAAAGAGCAAAGTTCAGAAGTATGTGTGCAATATGCTGTATTTTGGAATAAGGAAGAAGACATTTGTGCTTATATTTGTATACCAGCCAATGGAAGACTATACAAAAAATTAAGTGATTATGAGAAAGCAGGTAAGATTACACTTTAAAAGTTCCCTTTACTCAAGACACAATGTGACTATCTATCTTACCTATCTATCTCTCTGTCTAATCTATCAACTATCTTTTTTTTAAGTAAAAATACATATGTTTTCAGAAACAAAAGATCTCTAAGGAACCATGGTCTGAACACAAGGACAGTAGGAAAAGCTACACTGATCATTGATGACTGATTGACCAAAAGTTGGGTTTTGAGTAGGGATCCATGGTAAAATACACCCAGATGGTAAATGCAATGCGATGTAACAATGCAAGCAGCTGTGTACTTCACTACTTTTGACTCAATGGGTCCCATTTTGACTTAATGGGTACTTCAAATATGTCACTATGAAATATATCACGTTTATAATCTCTGGTAGGAAGAACATATGAAGACTCCTCAGGGAACAAAGCCGGGTTCTCTGAAACAAATAATTTGCCTTTTTGAGAAACTGCTGTTAGAGACTATTATGAACTGGGTTGTTACTTGATCACCAAGTTCATAAAGCTGAACATGTTCAGTAGCACTACTGTCTAGTAGAAATGGTGTATGACAGTCCGAAGTATTCTTGCTATGCTGCCGATCCTTACTCTCTGTTTCTAAAATTGGTTGGCCAAGGGGAAAAAAGTGGGAACCTAGTACTCTAAGGATAATGGAAGTCACCAAAATCCAAATCTCTTTACACACTTTCTAGAAACTATGCAGAACAATAACAAAAGCAAATAAGACCACATATGATCCACACCTTCAGCATAATGAGAGAACACTACACAATTTGCAAAATAGCTGTAAGTAAAAAATAAATACGGAAATGAGTTCCAGGACAGTTATTTTTTGAGCTCTTGATGCAACACTTTGTAGAGAGCAGAGGTATGTTGGGGTCTGGAAAACCAAATAAGAAAAAAAAGAGTAGAGGGTCAAAGGGTGAGCCAACAAGGAAGCCCATCCCAACAGTGAAAATACTAAAAAAAAAAAAATAATAATAATAAAATTCTGGTATGTACAAGCAGCCTTGGAAAAGCAAAGTTTCCGGGGACAGGAGGATTCTTTTGTTTAATATGTCATAAGTTAATTCAGGCCAACATAAAGTTTAAAAAGGTGTTTATATAACCCAAGTGTCTCTCCACATTTAAACACAGTGACCTTTAATACCATGATACAGACACTCCAAAATCAGCAACAGAAGCCACTCTCAGAAAGACAGGAACAGTAGTACTGCTGTTTCTATCAAATAGAAATGGTATCCTCTCTCACCCCTAATTTAAGAGTTCATCGTTGATGATCTCGTGTATTCAACATGTAGACTCCTTATATTCACTCATTCAGCAGATATATATTTTATGCCTACTTATTCCTGTTGTAATTAGTGTTGGATGAGCATACGTTGTCTTCTTTTGGAGTTGATATGTAAAACTCTCTCTGGGTGGAAGCTTCTAGATTGTTTGATAACAGAGGTATGACTGAGAACCATTAGTCTCCACACCAATATCCAGTCCTCAATAAATAAGGTGATCATCAGGATTGCACAAAATTCTATATAGCACAAATGTTAAGGTGAAATAACTCAGCTCTGATTAGGCAATCATGTACTCATTACAAAAGGGCTCTGTAGAATGTTCTCCAACAATAGGTAATTCTTAAAAGGCAACCTTCAGAGAACACTGGAGAGAGAAAAGCACACCAAATTGTCATCCACCGAAGGATCTTTGACCCTTGAATTGGCTGCCTAGGGTCTCTTAAGCCAATCCCACTTGAGTATCTACTCCCGGGCCTTTTAAATACCCCAATAGAGAACCACTGAAATCTTAGGCACCACATCAGGAAAATACGGCGTGTGGATTAGGAAAAATCGTTCTCTAAGCAGAGAAGGGGAGTTTCCAGTTAGAAAAATGATACATGAAAGATGGCATTGCGAGGCACCATAGCATGCTGAGGGATGCAGTCTGGAGTCCTTGGGAGCACACATCGCAGGGCGGGCAGAGGGATGAGAATGAGGAGGGAGCCCAGCTGTAAGCCTGGAGAGGAAGGTGGGTGTCAGGGCACGAAGGGCCTTGTATGCCATGTTGAGGCGCTCCTGCTTTATCCTGTGGCACCTGAGAAGCCAGGTACCAAAGGGTCTGAAACGGAGAAAAGAATGATCATTCGCATTCCAGAAAGGCAGATTGGCGATTGTTTAAGGCCTTGAGGAGGAGAGCTGGGTTAGGAAGCCATTCCAGGAACCCAGGTGAGAGACGACAACAGCAGGGCTATCTATATGTGACAGGCTTGGGGGTGGGGGGTTGCGGAAGGCGTACCCAGAAGATCCCTGGAAATGACTGGAGGTACCAGTTGGGGAAGAGGGAAGAACCCAGAGGAAGCTTTTCTCTCTGGTGAGATGAGGTGGCCTGCTGGGTACGGTAGCCTGGCAATTAGCTTCTTTTGGGTGCTGCTGTATTCTCGCCGGCGTCCTAAGGGGTGGAAGCTCGAAACTGCATTTTCCAGGCTCTCCTGCAGCTGAAGTTCCGGACTTGATTCTGCTACGGAGCTGTACCCACAGGAGCTTTGGGGTGTGGGAGTGACGTGGAGGCTGTCCTCGTACCGTTCGAAACACTGGGGGAGAGGTGGGTGTTTCTAGCGGCAGAGGCCGCTCTCGCCATCCGCTTTGCAGGGGTGAGGCGGTGGCTGTGCTCAGAGCAGCACCCGCACCTACCTGCCCCGTGGCTGAGGGCGGCTCAGGGGAGTGATTCGGAAATCCCAACGGTCGGGAGGGGGCTCCTGACTTCGACCTCTGTCTAGCAAATCGTGTAAGCACTCGGTTTCCCGTGTGAAACCCCTTCCCGCGGAGTTATCCAGAATGGCTTCTGTCCCCTGCACCGAAGGGGTGGGGAGTCCGTGCCTCCCCGTCTTCCGGACGGGCCGCCGTCCATCCAGCCATGTCGCCGGCGACCTTCATCACTCTCCGAGTCTGCGGTGCCACAGCCTGGGTGCCCACGCGAGCGGCGAGAGTGAAGGCTGTGTCGTTCAGTGAAGCTGAAAAGGCAAACACCTCTAGGAGAAATACTCAGGAATTTGGAAAAGAAATACCGCTGCAAACTTACCTTGCCTGAACCACCAAAACAAAAACCCCTGATGGATGAAGGAATAAAATGTTCAAGTTGAACGCATGTACACTGCGACAGGGCCGGAGTCCCAGGCATAAAACGAGCCTCAGGAGGTCGGAGCACCGCAGGAACGGACCCAGCCCCCTCCCTTCTCAGCCACCTCCTTAGATAACTCCTGCGCTGTAACAGAGAACCAGGCCTGTGCTCATGGCGACGCAGAGAGGGGACATTCCCTGCTTCACGCTGCTTTTTGTTGGAGGCGCGGGGCAAGGAGAAAACAACGAGCCTTTCCCCTTTACCTAGATTTGCCGAAAATTCCCCCAAATACTGCACTTCAGAGGCCCCTGTTTCCGAGTTGCCTTTTCTCAGAAGCCCTCGTCAGGCCGGTGATTCCTCCCCAGCAAAAGTTATGACCCTTTCCGGATGGGATCTTTCGAGAACAGTTTTCTTTACCTAACGTCTCCTGCAGGGGGCAACATCCTCCAGTTTATGAGGACAGAGCCCGCAACCGGGCGGCGGCCGCCCTCTGGCTCGGTGAGGACTGCAAGAGCGTTTTGGAAGGAGAAAGTTGCTTGATTCCTAGTCTATATTCCTTGGATGAAGGGTAATTATACACACCCACATATATATATATATGTGTGTGTGTGTGTGTGTGTGGGTATATATATATATATATATTTTTTTTTTTTTTAAATAAAAAAGATTGAAAGAATGTGTGTTCTCTTAAGTCAATCTCCGCTGACCACATGTGTAATGTTCATTGTACTCCCAGTGCTTGGAGGGCCCACATAATCTAAAAGCATAAATGACCACCTGCTGTAATTTGTTTGCTTTCCAAGAGCTGGAAAGAGCTACCAGGACCGAGGGACAGAGGCATCACCATTCCTTGTGCATTTCATCAGTTGAAACTTACCTGACTGCCTCTTTGAAGCACTGTGTTGTGTGCTGGGGATACAAAAGGGAAAAAAACAGGGTTTGTGAACTTGAGTTTAAAGAGAAAAGATTAATGTTTGGCAATAAATCATTTTAAAGATTTCTTTCAATCTGATGTTTAAAATGTTTGTTTTTCAGAGACATTGATGGGGCACATCATTGTCTTCTCACTTTATCTTTGGGCCTCGAAAGGAGAGGTCACGTTTACTCTCTTCCTACTGCACCTGGTTTTTGACCACCAAACGGCAGCATTCGGAGAGGCCTTTGACAGATCCTCACTTGCTTTGACTTTCCTGTAGTATTTGAAGCCATTTCTTTTTTTCTTTTTTCTTTTAAATATTAATTAATTTTAATGAGGGGGAGAGAGGGGGAAAGCATGCAAGTGGGCAGAGGAGCAGAGGGCAGACCCCGTCCTGAGCGTGGAGCCTGTGGAGGGGCTTGATCCAGACCCTGAGAATACAACCGCAGCCAAAATCAAGAGTCTGAGGCTTTACTGACTGAGCCACCCAGGCACCTCAAGGCCGTTTCTTAGAAAGCTTTCTTCTAATGTGATTTACAAAGTGTCTTCACATATATTATATTTTTAAAGATTTTATTTATTAGAAAGAGAGAGAGCACCTACAAGACAGAGAGAGAGAGAGAGAGAGAGAGCAAGTGAGTGCAGGGGCAGAGGGAGAAGCAGTCTCCCTGCTGAGCAGGGAGCCTGACGATGAGGGGTTTGATCCCAGGACCCTGAGATCATGACCTGAGCTGAAGGCAGATGCTCAACTGACTGAACCACCTAGGCACCCCTCACACATACTATTTTTTTTTAATCCTCCTTCAAACCCTGTGATGTTAGCAGTGCAGGGAAGTAGAGCTATAGTGAGATGAAGTGACCTGATGAGGCTCTTCTCTTCCTTCCCAAATATAAGAGTGTTATCACATGCTTTATTTTTATTTAGTTTCTTTCTCTTCATACTGTCCCTCTGGATATCCCGTGGAAATCTAAAGTTTGATGTATCTGTAATCCAACTAACCGTGTCTCTTATTTCCTAAAATACTCTCTTATTCCCATCAGTCACGCAGTCTTCCTCTTTGGCTTCCAGAAGTGTCATCCTTTATTTATTTATTTTTTAAAATATTTTATTTATTTATTTGACAGACAGAGATCACAAAAAGGCAGAGAGGCAGGCAGAGAGAGAGAGAAAGAGAGGGAAGCAGGTTCCTGGCTGAGCAGAGAACTCAATCCCAGGACCCTGGGATCATGACCAGAGCTGAAGGCAGAGGCTTTAACCCACTGAGCCACCCAGGCACCCCTCGTCCTTTATTTCTATCCTGTTTACCTGCCATTGATCTTCCTTAGAGTCTTATCTAAGTTGTTTTGTTTTGTTTTGTTTTGTTTTGGTCTCTGTGTGTGTGTGTGTGTGTGTGTTGCCTGAACCATTACAGTAGCCTTCAGCCTGAGCTCTGTATTGATGACTTCCTCCCACAGGCAAAGTTTATAACTACATATTGTCAGCACCTGTACCTGTTTATTGCCTATTTCCTTGGGACAAGGACCCAAGTATAGATAATATCTGGAACAACACATTGGTGTTTCTTAATAACTATTAGTTGGATGAATGTTGAAGTGATGAACAGCGCTGTAATCATCTTCTCAACTCTCAGTTCTGATTCTATCAGTCTTGCCCCAAAGCTTCCGTGGCCAACTCTGGTCTAAACGCCATCGTCATTGTCTGACCTATACCTGCTTTTCCATTTGCCTGATACGGATCTGGAGGAAAGAGAACACTTGAGCACTGTGGGTAGAATTGTAAATTGGTATAATTACTAAAGAAAACAGTACAGAGGAGGCTCAAAAAATTAAAAATAGAACTATTGGTTGTCTGGATGGCTCAGTTGGTTGGGTGACTGCCTTTGGCTTGGGTTGTGAACCCAGACTCCAGGGATCGAGTCCTGCATTGTGTTCCTAGCTCCCCGGGGAATCTGCTTCTCCTTCTGACCTTCTCCCCTCTCATGCTCTCTCTCACACTCAAATAAACAAACAAACAAATAAATAAAATCTTTTTAAAAACCCCAGAACTACCATATGATCCAGCAATTCTACTTTTGGGTATATATCCAAAGGGGGTAAAAAAATCCCACTAACCCAAAAAGATGCCCACACCTCCATGTTCATAGCAGCACCATCTGCAATAGTCAAGACACCAAAGCAACCTAGGCATGTATCAAGGGATAAAGGAATAAATAAGTTGTGACATGTATATGCAATGAAATATTATTCAGCCTTAAAAAGTAAGGAAATACTACCATTTGCAACAAAATGTTGGACCTTGAAGGCATTGTGCTATGTGACATAAGTCAGAGAAAGACAAATACATACAAACGTATGATCTTACTTACATTTGGAATCTCAAAACAAGCAAAGAAAAATAAACTTATAGAAACTGGAGAAAGGTGGTCAAAGGGTACAATTTCCCTTTCTGCATCTTCATTATTAATGTACAGAAATATTATGGATTTCTCTACATTTGTTTTTTTTATCCTGCAACTTTGCCGAATTCATTTATCAGTTTTAGTAGTTTTAATGTCGGGTCTTCTATATATACTATTGTCATGTCCTCTGCAAATACTGAAATTTATTTCTTCCTTACCAAATTGCATGACTTTTATTCCTTTTTCTTGTCTGACTGCTGTGGCTAGGACTTCTACTACTATTTGAATAAAAGTGGTGAGAGTGAACACTTTTGTGTTGTTCCTAACTTTAGGGTAAAAGCTCTCAGTTTTTCATTACTGAGTATGACTGTAGGTTTTTCATATATGGCCTTTGTTTTGTTGAAAGTATATTTTCTCCAAACCTACTTTGCTGAGGTTTTGGTCATGAATGGCTGTTGTACTTTGTCAAATGATTTTTCTGCATCTATTGAAATGAAATTATGGTTTTTATCCTTTTTCTTATTGGTGTGATGTATCACACTGATTGACTTGTGAATATTGAGCTACCCATGCATCCTGGGAATAAATCCCATTTGCCTGATGCCCAAATCTTGAGTTCCCAGATTCCTCTGAATTCTCTGAGCCTGAACCATGCTCTCCCCTATTAATAGCTACATTCGCCCTTTGTTGAAGGTGATGCAGAGGTCTCCTTGGGATCTTGTCTCTCCTCCTGGCCACAGGGCCTGCACCCAGAATTAAGTCTCAACACCACCCAGCAGGATGTTCTGGGCCTGATAAAGGAGGAAAGAGAATACCTCAAATGTGATGCGACACAACACACATTGGCAGGAGTCAGTAGAGTATGAATGAGCCTGGGTTCTGAGGTGCTTGACTAGTGGAGGGTATATTGGTTTGGGGGCATTCCTTGGTGATATAAGATTTAACATCTTGGTGAGGAACACAGAAAATGTTGTGAACTTGCTACTGGGTGGTCTCTAGATACTGGAGAGTGGGGGGTAAGCTGAAATATGAAGAAGGAGTGGCAGGGTAGCCAAGTAAAGGAAGTTGTAGGGTGGATGGAATCAGGGACAGGGCAGTATAGGAATCTTTTCCTGGGCTGCAGGGCTGGGCATCACTGCTGTTTAGGTCACTGCTCAACTATAATTGCAAACCTCGCTCTGCCCCTCAGAGACTCAGCTCATCCAACTCCTGCTCACCAAGGCGTGGCCTTTGAACTTCTCAGGGCTTTCTAACTCTGGCAATCTCAACCTTGCTTTATTCCAGTGTGGCAGAAAACAGTATACTCCTGCTTTGGGCTTGTCTTTCAGGTGTCTCTTTAAGGTTGCTTTCTCTGTGGATCCCTCTAAGCAGATGCCCTGGGAGGAATTCAGACCTGAGCATCAAATGATTGTCATCAAAATTATGTTCAGTTGCCTCCTTTTCCTAGAGAGGGTTGCCTTCTAATAATTATCTTAAAAATGAACCTCTTACCACCTCTTTTTCTGTATTTTTTCAGTAAGAGGATTGTAAGGGGCTTTAACCTGGAAGGTCATTTGGTAGGAGATTTCAGACGATGTGAACAGTCTCTAAAAGCATAAGAGACCTGGAAGTAAAAGATGTGGTTTGTGGCACTTGAGAGCTGCTTTGTAGAGCATGACTGTAAGACGACTGGTTCCAGGGCATGACTGCTAAGCACAGGGAGATGAGGAAGAACTTTCTGAACCAGGCTAAGTTTGAGGTATCACCCAAGGGTCGGGGGCAGGGGACACAAAAGAGGGCTCTGTTTGGGTTTTAACATCACCAAATTATTCCTTACTATAGTCTGGAGAACAATTTGAAAAGATATTATTAGGTAACCTTTATTTATTATCTTATTTAATGTTAACTTATCTAAGTTAACAATTAGTTCATAGTTGCTAAAGTAAACAAATATGTAAGTAAATAAACATTTAAAATTATAAATACATATATATATCAATGCTGTAGGTTTTTAGTAGATAACAATTCATATTTTTATAAGTACAAAAATTGCTAACATTTATTAATTAAATAACTTTTTACTAGAAAGCACATGTTAAGTCATTGTGGCTGAGGCTTGTCAAAATGGTAGACAAGATCCCCGCCTTCCATGAGAGGGAGGCTTTGCGGCCCAGTGAAGCCATTGTTAAAACTCAGCCTAGGCCTCTGTTTTTAGCTAATAAAACAAAACGATAACAGGCATAATGACCTGGAGGTTGTGTAGATTAAAAGAAGAGCTGGAAGAGTTGGAAGATGCAAGGTGAGGAGGGTACGGTGCAAGGTTCCAGCCTTGGTTTTGGGGATGAATGTGGGGAGCAGGAAGGTTCATCAGGACATGTTTGTAGTGTGTGGTGCAGGGGTTGTTATTACACAGTACCGTGGGCAAGAAGAGGGTCAGGCTACTTTCAGAGCCTGGAGTGCTCTTGGCTTTCCTTAACTGCAACTGCCCCTCAGAACAATGTATTACTTAAAATATAACCCATGGGAAATTTTACTAGTTACCAAGCACATTCAAAGGACTTATCTAACTAGCCACAGGCGCTTTTGGGAGGAGAAAGGGGAGATGACGGAAAAATGATGCTGGCGGCGTTCAGCCCTGAGCAGGCCGGCTATTCCCAGCTGCTCAGCTTCAAGGCCTCTCCCCCAGAGGCCTGTTGCAGTATGTGTTTTTCTTAAGGCTATATCTAAATGTGCTGGGTAACTAGTAAAATTTCCTATGAGTTGTATTTTAAGTAATACATTGTTCTGAGGGGCAGTTGCATTTCCCCCTTTTTGTTTGTGAAGAAGTAGAAAAGTCGATTTTGCCGCTTCTTGATTCTCTAGTCCTTGGAGGGATTTTCACGTGCATCTGAGGACTAAGCATAAAAAGATTATAGCAATAAAAAGAATAATCATTCCACCTATAATGCCAAAACCAGTTTGTTTGATCCAAGTAAAAGGGTTTAGATTAGACAGAATATCGCGAATTCTTTGAGTAAAACTCACTCCTGGAACTGATTGTAATGATCAGTGAGTAATACTTTGAATAGTATCTTGAAGTTGTCTAATATCTAAAGTTAGATTATCACCATAATGATTAGTAATATGCCGGCGAATTTTGCTCCAAGATATTTCTGATTCATTATAGGCATGGGGAGTAGTAACACAGAAAGAAGAAACATTCTAGTCACATAAAATATGAAGTTTAAGCTTTATATTTTGAAGATCATCTCCTATATACATCATGGCTGCTTCTAAATCAGAGATACTTTTATTTAATTTTTGATCTATGATCATTTGTTGATTCCAAGCTTTGTTAGTATTCTCGTGCCACTTTTGTACAAATTGTGTGGTTTGTACAGTTTGATGCAAGGCTATTCCTGTAGTGGTAGCTGTAGCAGTAATGGCTATAATTTCTAAAATAGTTGTTATAAGTAACCCAAGAAATCTTTTTGTTCTATGGACCCAGTTCTTTAAAATTGTTAAAAGTACATGTATATCTGGAGAGCTTTCCCAAACACAGTGGTATTTCACTGGTAACCAAATGTCTATTTTTCTTCTAGAAATGAGAATGATAGAATTATCCCTATAAACATTCTTATCTACACAGGTGAACATTTTACATCTGAGACAGTTTATTTCTCTATTGTTATGATCAAAAATCATTTTTCCAATAACAAAAACATAGGGATCTCTAACACAAGCTTTCACCCATTCTTCATCCATTAGGAAAAAAGAGAATGCATAGTCATTAGACTGATGAATGTGAGAGCCCTTCCAAACTCTTATGTGACTTAAAGTGGTGGTGACCTTCCATAAATTCTTTTGTCTTTTATGATAATTAACAAAAGGGGATGGCATAGAAAGTCCTTGCCCAAGCCAGACCAGAGGTGCATCTCCTGAGGTTAAGGTTTGTAGTGAAATGAGATAATAAAAAACTTGCCATTTTAAATTTCGATGAGAGGAGCAGGGTCTCCCAGTACAATTGGTGACTGCCATCCCCTTAGGGGACCAGTCCCATACAATTCCATAGGAATCATTAATAACAATACCCAGGTGAGAAGCTCGAAAATCGTCCCATAAAGGGTGAATTCCCTCATCAGACCACATTTGTGTTAGTTTGCATTTGGGAGTAGGGGGTGCTATTCTGTTATGGCTAGGACCCCGATATTCATTGGCTAAGAATCCTTTAGTAGAGAGTAAATGTAACTAAACTTTACTCAGATAATTATCAGTAGGAAAGTCCACCAACCATCTTTGATCATCAGGGATAAGACAACTGGAATGATTGCCGATACGTATTGGTCTATTTTGATATCCTAAAGTGAGATTAATATTTGTGCCCTCCTCTAAGGGCAATAGTGGCAATATAGGATCTAAAATTCCAGGTACCCATTTTGAGGCATTTAAATAAATTGGTATTATATCTTCTCCCCATTCTCCTGGACGGAGCAGGGAAGGATTGGGTATATAAGCCCAGTAAGCAAAGTTATTTATTTGTGCATAACATCCAAAAAGACTTACGGCTACCATGATGAGAGCCATCATATTACATCAGATGTAGAAATAGTAGTAGTTTTGATATGCTGTAAAACATATACTGTATATAAAGAATCAGATAACAGATTAAATGCAGAAGAAACGTCTTGAAACAATGCTATGACCGCCATTAATTCTGATTTTTGTGTTGAGAGACTGGTAATAGATATGATCTTTGAAGTAGGACCATAATAACAGGCTTTATCTTTGACAGAGCCATCAGAAAAATAAGTAGGGGCATCTGTTATTGGATTTTTAGAAGTAATTTTAGGAAGGACAAAAGCAGTATGTTTTAAAAAGGAAACAACAGGGTTAGGGTTGAGTTAGGTTAGAGAAGAAGTGTTTCCAGTAAAGCCACTAAGGGCAATTTGCCAGTTTAAGTTATTTTGGAATGTCATTTCAATTTGTGTCTTATTTAAAGGCAGAACAATAACCTGTGGATCATACCCCTGTATTTGGAAAATTCTTTTTCTTCTTAATTGAATAATACTGCCAATATGGTCTATATAGGTAGTGAGTGCTTTAACAGTATTATTTGGGAGAAAAATCCATTCTATAATTAATTTTTCCTGAATAATTAACCCAGTGGGTGTATGTGGGGTATGAAAAATAAGAAGATCTAATGGTATCTCAGGTTGGACTCTATCCATTTGCATTGAATGAATCTGGCTTTCAATAAATTGTAATTCTTTTAAGGCCTCTTTTGATAGGGTCCAAGGGCTGTTTAAATTAGGATCTCCCTTTAAAGAGGCAAATAGATGCTGTAAAGCATAAGTGGGAATTTCAACTTTAGGTCTTATCCAATTAATGTCTCCCAATAATTTTTGCAAATCATTCAAGGTTGTAGTTTTATCTCTACGGATTTGAACTTTTTGGGGTTTAACTGTCCATAATGAACCCCAAATATGAGAAAGGTGTGGTGACTTGTATTTTTTCTGGAGCTATAATTAGTTTGTATTTTTCAAACTGCAATTGAAGCATTCTGAATGCATCTTGCAATTGCATGTTATCAGAGGCTGCACATAACATGTCATCCATATAATGGATAAGATAAACTTGTGGAAATTGATTTCTGGCTGTATAACTTTTGCCACATTCTCCTGAAAGATAATGGGGCTATTCAACATTCCTTGTGGAAGAACTTTCCATTGATATCGTTTGGCTGGTTCTTTCAAATTTACACTGGGAATAATGAAAGCAAAATGGGGACAGTCTTCCTTAGCAAGTGGTATAGTATAAAAGCAATCCTGTAAATCTATGATAATTATTGGCCATTCGTGTGGGACTAGATTAGGCGAAGGCAATCCAGGTTGGAGAGACCCCATGGGTTGGATAGCAGAATTAACCGCACTCAGGTCTGTTAAAAGTCTCCATTTTCCTGATTTTTTCTTAGTAACAAGAACTGGTGAATTCCAAGGACTGTGAGATTCATCAATATGTCCTTTTTTTTTTTTTTTTTTTTTTATCTGTTTCTCTACTAGGGCTTGTAAAGTAAGTAATTTCTCTTGTGTTAAGGGCCACTGCTCCACCCAAATAGGTTTGTTATTTTTCAAATTTAATTTAATGGGTTCAAGAGCAGTGGCCTTCAGTGAAAAATCTGGGAATCCTCCTTAGGGAAAGGTATAACCAAAGAGGCTTCCCATTGACTTAGTAAATCTCGCCCCCAAAGGTTAATGGGTAAGTCTACAATATATGGCTGTAGATAACACTTTTGACCCTCAGGTCCTTCACAGAAAAGAATATTGGAGCTTTGACACACATTGCCAGCCAGTCCTAATCCTGTAATAGTAACAGAAGAGGAATTATATGGCCATTTTTTAGGCCAATGTAATGATCTTATGATAGAGACATCAGCTCCAGTGTCAATTAAACCTGAAAATTCCTTTTCTTGTATCACCTTTTGAAAAGAAGAGCACTTCTCTCCTTGGGGTTCTATTCTCTCCCAGGCTCTCAAACAGTAATGCCGGAGCAGCTCAATAGCTTGATCATTCATTAGTACCTGGTTTTGCACTCAAGCCCACGGCCCAATACCCATGAACTGTTCCATGGAAATAGGGACATTACTAGCTCTATTATGGGCAGCTGCTGTTTCTGCGTGATCTTGCCACTATGTTTTAAATTGTAAGAACTCACTTGAAGATAGAACTGTTTTTGCTAACAATGACCAATCAATTGGAATTAAGTCAATTGACTTCTGCAATGCCTTGAATGATCCCTGTTGTAAATGGAGAATTAACTCCATAGTTTTGTACTGCTTATTTTAGTTCCTTCAATAATTTGAAGGGAAATGGCTCATGCTTGGCCTCATAGATACCATTAAGGTTGTTAGGATCATGTCCCGGAGGGACATGTTCTTTAATAATAACCGGGAAATTAAAATGTAAGACATCTAGGTCTCCTGCTCGTTGTGTTTCAAGGAGGCCTTTTTGAATGGCTGATATCATGTATTTTTCATCTTTTTCATTAAATGGTGCCTTCTTACAGAATGATGAAGCCGAGGGTGGCAGTGCCATTTGCACCTTTTGTTCTGTTATTGGAGAAGGAGGAGGAAATTCCTCCTTTATGATGGCCTTAGTAATTTTTTTCTCCTCCTGCATGGCGTGTTCAGGTTCCTCTTTTTTAGTTTCTCCTGAAAATTCATTATCGCTCTCCGAATCAGGGGTTTGTAAAGGCTCCAAAACGGAGCGAATGAGGGTCCAAGTAGGCCACATAGTAATTGGAATTGGTTTTCCTTTAGTATGCAAAAGTTTTAACTCATGACCTACTTTTTCCCATGTTTGTAAATCTCAAGTCCCGAATATAGGGAACCAAGAGCAATGTTCTTTAATTATCTTTAAAAGCTTCATAAGTTGGCGCTCGCTGACTTTTGCTCCTCCTGCCTTTAGGAGCCGTCTCAGTAAGCAAATGTAAGGGCGATAATCCTTTGTGCTCTCTAGATTACCCATACCCTGCGCTAAGTAACCACAATTCACAATTCACCGGCAGGAAAAAGGCATGGCCGTGCAAAAACTCACGTTGGGGCTTCTTCTCCTGTTTTGTTTCTGGTGCCTGTTTGGGCGCCACTTGCAGCTTCTTTTCGACTGTTGTCCCCTTCTCCCTTTCTCTTGCAGCTGACTTGTTTGTGTCTTATTCTTCCCCCGTTCACCGACTGGAAGTGGCACTTAACTTCTTGTCAAAATTCTGTCTTTTAAAGCTCACCTCAGTTATTACTTCTGCAAAAGTCCTTCCTGGTTCCAAGCTGGGAATTGCTACCCCTCCTCAATTCATTGTGTGCACGCCTATCTTAAGACTTCCCTTTCACCCTTGATATGGAGCCAGCTGTCAACATGTCTGTCTTCACTAAATTGAAAGCGGGAATCATAAAATTTTCCATCTTTCATTGCTGAGCCCACTCCCTAACACCCAGAAAGGGCTCAAGAAAGATATATTTATTTAATTGAAAAGTGACCCAAATCCCTGGCTAAAAAATTGGTGTCAAAGGGTACTTGTGAACAGACTAAAAGTCCTGGTCTTTCCCAGTGAGCTTAGCAGAGTCTTTGCTAACACGTTTTGCAAGGTCCATTATTAGTACCCTCATGATTGTCTTTCCCTCCCAGCCTTGATGTTTTAGTTTTATGTTTATCTTGTCCAGTTGTAATACATTGATTTTAGTAAATTTTCTCAACTTTCGTGGAATGAGGCAGGGTATACATAATTGTTTAAAGGTAGCTTCTTAAAATAGAGGATGAATATGCACAACTTCTCTATTAAATATGGAGCTCTGTGAAAGGGAGCAATTATAAAGGAAGATGATTGGTTTTAGATTCTCCCAGCTGAGGAATAGACTCTTAGTGTTCATAATGTGTCTTCAGAAGTCTTCAGAAGCAAAGGGAGTCCTGCCGTATAGGTAACAAAGTTGGGTAAACTGTAAGGATTGTTCTAGCAGCATGGTGTATGATACTGCTTCCGTGTTTTTGCTGGCCAAGGTTCTGAGTATGTCACCCTGAGCATTGTGCTTCTTACAGCTATGAGTGGGCTAGAAATTCACAAATCCATTACAGATGAGCAATGCAGGAATTAAGCTTGCCTGATTTCCATAATAAGTAAAATTAAATTCATTCTATGCAAAAGGAATAGGTACTTAAGGAGGTTCAGGCTTGCATATAAATTTAGTGATGTTATTGGGCTCCAGTAGGCAGATTAAAAAAAATTCATTGATTGGACATTTGATTAACATGTGTTTCTTTTATATGCCTTTATAAGTTAAATTTGTTTCTTCAAAAAGCAGAAGAAATCCTGACGGTTGATCTGAAATTTCAAACCAATAGCCATTTTTCATAGACATGAATGAAACCTTATTTCATAGCAATTAATAATTATGTCAATACAAATAGATGCTTTGTCTCAGGGAAAGTAGTGCTTTTGAAGGCCTATGTGTGTGCATACATATATTCACAATTTTATGTTTTTTTTTTAAGTAAAATTTGCTTTAGTGAATATATCACACTTGAAGAAGTTTAACTTATAAACATATAGGTGCACTGGCTTCTCTTTACTGAAGGCATGTGTACAAGCAAGCCTCCAAGTCACAGTGTGTGCAAAATGTGGCAATAAAGTCATGAATGATTATTAAAAACAACTATTTCATTTTATTTGTAAAGATTTATTTGTTTATTTGAGAGAGAGAGCGTGTGTCCATATGAGGGAAGAGAGTGGCACAGTGGAGAGAGAGAGAGAATCCTCAAGCAGACTCTCCACTCAGTGTGGAGTCCCGACAAAGGGCTTGATCTCAGGACCCTAACATCATGACCTGAGCTGAAATCAAGAGTTGAACACCCAACCGATTGAGCCACCTAGGTGCCTCTATAAACAAATAATTCACAAGTTGTATTCAAATCCAGTATATGGACCATATAAGAAAAAGTAACCTCTTTATTTCACTCCTTTCTTACTCAAAAATGATTATTCAAGTTTGTTCAACTCATCCATCCCATTACCTCCAAATGACTTTTGGATTTTTTCAAAAACCACACCCATTCTCAATGGATAACACCATCTTTGAGACTGTCTTCCAAGGAGGCTCTGTTTCTGACTCATCTTACTGTATAATATATTGTCTGGCTTATGGTATGGATCAACAAACAAATGAAGAGATTCCTCAGGAATTTATAAACCTCTTCAATGCAGAGAATTAGATTTCTGAGATACCCCATAATTTAACAGTTATGCCTCACACGTGAATATTATACATAGGAAACTACATTCTGTTTTGAGCTAGAAAGGAAAATCCATTTATGGATGTCTCTATACCATGTATGAAAGATTTAGGTGAAAATGAGTCATAGCCAAAGCAATATAATACTAACAGTTTTTATAAAATAGTACTTTTTGCTTTTCCAAGATCTTTAAAATGTATTATTTCATTTTATCCTCATGACAATCATGTAATATGTGCAAGAAGTATGGAGGCGGAGGAGGAAAACCATCTAACTGTTCTGATGGAGACTAAATCTTATATAATTTGGGGGTACTCAGTAAGAAAAGGAACCAAATTATGTAAGAAAACATTTGGAATGAGGAAAAAAGTCACAACAAATTAAAACTTAAAAAAATGATATATACTGTAATCATCTCCAAAGCTAGAAAGATAACTGCAGTTTTATTAATGAACTACCTGACACATATCTGTAGGACATCTCCCTGTTTCTGGCAGTGTAATCTTTGATTGCCTATTTATATGACAACAAAGTAATATAATTTTTATAGAGATATAAGAAAGATAATTCAATCTTATTTTTAGTCTGGTTGATTATTGATTTTATGACTGATCCTTGGGATGCATAAAATATGTGACCTTACACACAATGGCATTTGTGGTTTGCAGATTGCTACAGGATTGTACCCTTAAAACCCAAAAATGATGACAAATCTTCTTTTGCCTCATTCTTAATATACGGAAGAACATTTGTAACTCACTGATATTTGCATATACTGGATTATAGAATATATAACTGACAAGGGAGAACTTCTCTTTTTTAATTTTAATTTTTTAATTTCTTTTCAGTGTTCCAGAATTCATTGTTTATGCATCACACCCCATGCTCTGTGCAATACATGCCCTCCATAACACTCACCACCAGGCTCACCCCACCTCCCACCCTCCTCCCCTCCCAAACCCTCAGCTTGTTTCTCAGAGGCCACACTCTCTCATGGTTTGTATCCCCCTCTGATTTCTCCCAATTCACTTCTCCTCTCCATCTCCCAGTGTCTTCCATGTTATTCTTTATGCTCCACAAGTAAGTGAAACCATATGATAATTGACCATCTCTGCTTGACTTATTTCCCTCAGGAAAATCTCCTCCAGACCCATCCATGTTGATACAAAAGTTGGTTATTCATCCTTTCTGATGGAGACATAATACTCCATAGTATATATAGACCATATTTTCTTTATCCATTCATCCGTTGAAGGGCATCTTGGTTCTTTCCACAGTTTGGCGACTGTGGCCATTGCTGCTATGAACACTGGGATACAGATGGCCCTTCTTTTCACTAATCCGTATCTTTGGGGTAAATACCCAGTAGTGCAATTCCAGGGTCATAGGGAAGCTCTATTTTTAATTTCTTAAGGAATCTCCACACTGTTTTCCAAAGTGGCTGCACCAACTTGCATTTCCACCAACAATGTAAGAAGGTTCCCCTTTCTCCACACATGTTGCTTAATGTCTTGTTGATTTTGGCCATTCTAACTGGTGTAAGGTTGTATCTCAGTGTGGTTTTGATTTGAATCTCCCTGATGGCTAATAATGATGAACATTTTTTCTTGTGTCTGGTACCCATTTGTATGTCTTCTTTGGAGAAGTGTCTGAGAACTTCTTTTTTGACTTGGTCAGTGTCCTCTAGCAAGTTAAGAATTATTACTATATTTTTATTGTAACTAAAGCCATTTAAATAAAAGAACTAGGTAAATTATGCATAAATGAAACATCACCCAAAAATTAAAAATAAATTACAGAAAGAAGTATAAAACTTGAGTGATTATTTTTCTACATCCTTCTTAATTCTAAAGAAGTTTAAGACAGTCCTTATTGATTCATACAATGCACCCTATGAAATACATGCTAAATAGATGAGAAAGTGAGGCCAAGGGAGAGAAGGCCAGAGGGAAGCTGAATGAGACCAGGATAGTGACTTCAAACAAAGAGAATATAATAATGATCCAAGCCTTGTGCCTTTGAATACAGTGTCAGGTGAGCAAGTTACTCAATGGCTGCCAGCCCTGTTTTTCTTATCGGTAAAATGAGGACATTAGTAATAGCTATGTCAAGGAGTTTTTGTGTGAAGATAGAATCACTTAATACATAAAGGTACTAATATTAGGTCATATTATTCTTTAGACTGTAAGCATCAAATAAGATTTAGTTTTAGCAACTCCTTAAAATAACGATCAGCAAAATCGACTTCTTACAGTGTAGGCTGTTCTTCTCTCATTTTTGAATTTCTACAGAATAATAGAACCAGGGCAACCCACCACAGTGATAATTTTCCTTTGTATTGCAGCGACGATTCTGTGAGATCTGTTTGAAAACAGCTCAAAGGTTTGATTTAGTTTGATGTTGAGTTCTGTCCCATATCCACTAAATAGTGTAAAATGCACTCTTTCATGAGTACCTGCATCCTTTAGGCAAATTTCAGAGACGAAGGGGAAAGTGGAGACAGACATATAGGGAAAAACGTGTGTCAGTGTCTTTTTATTTGTTACTGCCATGCAGCCAGTGGTTGTCTTATTGATTATTGTTTCCCAGTACCTCCGACTATGCTAGAACAAAGTTTAGATAGTCAATAGATATTTCTTAGGCTTGAAGTTAGTGATTGAGATTGTCAAATAAGAAAGTGCATGAGCAGTTGACTTGGTTTTAAAAAATCTATTTCCATCCATCTTTTCCTAGATAATTGAACACTTTATTATCTTCTCATGGAGATAATGAAATAAGAAACTTTGCAATTAATTTTTTAAATTAGATCTTATTGATTGATGATAAAATGCCTTTTCCATCTTTTCCAAAAGATGTTTATGCTAATGGAGTGGAGGTGACAATTTAAGAAAAGGTGAAGTTTCTGCCAGTTACTCTGCTCCTCTCTTAGCCCTTATCTTTATCTGCTTATTCAAAATGGATTGCTGGCATCTCTGCTCTCAGGTTTGCAGGAAAGGAAAAAGAGCCAGAGTCTTGGAAAGACAGCTTCTGTAGAAAAAGGAGCTGACATCTCCTTGAAAGCTCCCTTTCCTTTCATTGGCTCAGCTGTCACATGGCAACATCTGGCTGCAAGGGAGACTTAGAATCGCAGTCTTTGGCTGGGCAGCCAAGGACGTGGGAAGAACAGACTTTGGAGGAATATGGCTAGCATGACCATTTTAAGCAGCATCAATGGTTTTTGTATTGAAATTCCTCAACCCAGTTCTATACTGATTTCTTTTCTTTAGGGAGTAAGGTTTTACTGTACTCAAAAGAATCTCAAGTGCATGACAACTTTGAAGACAGGATCCCTGTGAGAGTAGATGATCAGGCTGCTAGGTACGCAAGAAGACATGTCATTTGAACTGCTGTGGGAATGAGTTAACTTTGTTAGACTAGTTTAGACTTTACCTTAACAAATTTAGAGATAGGTACTTGGGAATGGTGTACTGTCATAACACAAAATTGATGATATGTTGCATTTTAGTAGATGAGGGACAGGGGACAAAGAAATAGGTATTGTAATCTGGAATACTGCTGGCCATTTTTTACCACATAATGAAATATGTGATAAAACTATCTATTTTAAAATAATATCTAGTAAAAAGCTAGGAGAAAAAGAGAAGGTAGCATTCTTATTCTCCAAAATAATTATTACTGACATCACACTTGATGATGAAATGTTGAATTCTTTCCCTTTGTGATCAAGAAGACAAACATGTCTGCTCTCACCCCATCCATCTGACACTCCACTCGAGATTCCAGAGAGTTCAGTAAAACTAGAAAAGAAATAAAAGGTACAAGGATTAGAAGGAAGAAACAAAACTGGCATCATTCAGAGTCTGGTGAGAGTTTGCAAAGCCAACAGATATGAATTGAACAGTATAGATGCCATACACGAAAGCATCAAAAGTATGGAGCACTTGGGAATAAATCCAACCAACTCTGTGCTAATCTTCTACAAATAAACTTAAAAGAGTTTATTAAAAGAATAATATAAAATGGAGAGTTATGTACTATGCTCATAAATTGGAAGAAGCAGTACTATATGGACAGGTCGATTAATTTAGAGGGTCATTGCCATCTGAATGACCAATGGCAGAAGGCTTTGTGTGTAACCTGACAAGCTAAGTCTAAAATTTATATAATACACAAAAGGCCAAGATTGCTGTAAAAAAAGAACAAATTTGTAAGATTTGTTTACAGCCATCAAAACTTCTTCTTCTTCTTCTTCTTCTTTTTTTTTTTTTTTGACAACATAAAAACCTAGGCAGCATGGTATTGGTATGGAGATAGACAAATCAGTGGAATGGACTAGAAAGCCCAGAATCATATCTACACACATAAGGGTATTTGGTATTTGACAGAAGCATTACAGATCAGGGATGAAAGCACCTAGTTTATCATCCACAATGCTGCGACAATCTAGTATCCATGTGGAAAAACATGAAACTAGATCCTACTTCATCCCACATTTAAAAACAATTCCAAGGGGGATTACTATCCCATATTTCTTGAGTCTAAGAGACACATTTTAAACATTCAAATATCTCTTTCTCTGAAACCAGGATGTTTTCACAATCAATGCCTTATCATAGTTCAGTTAGCTTATATAATCTTTCTTTTTTTTGTTTTGAATATATTAATGGTGGATCTTACATTTGACAATGACATAGATTTGATGAAATATGGTGCAACAGTTTGGGTCTGATCAGGAAAACAAAAGTCAATTAGCAATCCAAGAATGAAATATTTTAGTATAGAGAAGTAGAGGCTTCCCCTACCATTGGGAGGAGTAGGGAAGTAAAGAGCTGGAAAGTTGTCATTGCTGATCTAACCCAGCACTGCTGGAGAGCTTACCAGTAGGCAGGTAAAAATCACAGAAATCCCGCTCCAAGAAGCCATTAACCACTCCCTCAGACCCAACTTCCCAGGAAGCCAATACCAATGATCTCGAGTGCCAGAGATCTGCATAATTTGAAGACATGCATTCCTATGATCCTCTGATGCTGTCAACAAAGCATTATAAGAAAGGGATATGCTCAGGCAAGAATTTGGTCCCCATTGTAGATTGAGTGTATATTGGGAAGGAAGTAGATAACATATATAAGCTGTTTTCTTTTTTTTAAATTTACTTTTATTTTTTCAGTGTTCCAAGATCCATTTTTTTATGCACCACACCCAGTGTTCCATGCAATATGTGCCCTCCTTAATACCCACCACCAGGCTCTCCCCTAACCTCCCACCTCTCTCCCCTCCAAAACCCTCAGTTTGTTTCTCAGAGTCCACAGTCTCTCATGGTTCATCTCCCCCCTCCGATTTCCCCCAACTCACTTCTCCTCTCCTTCACCTGCTGTCTTCCATGTTATTCCTTATGTGCCACAAGTAAGTGAAACTTTATAATTGACTTTCTTTGCTTGACTTACTTCATTCAGCCTAATCTCCTCCAGTCTGTCCATGTTGATACAAAAGTTGGGTATTCATCCTTTCTGATGGAGGCATAATATTCCATTGTATATATGGACCATATCTTTATTCATTCATCTGTTATAAGCTGCTTTCTTGTGTATTCCTTCTGGACCATGAGGAGCCACTTTGGACCAGATGGAAAAGTTGCTCATCACTTGGGGATCCTAAAGTTTTGTTGATCTGGCCACAGTAACT
This sequence comes from Mustela erminea, assembly GCF_009829155.1. Taxonomy (NCBI): domain Eukaryota; kingdom Metazoa; phylum Chordata; class Mammalia; order Carnivora; family Mustelidae; genus Mustela; species Mustela erminea. Next base: position 41,401,931 of record NC_045615.1, on the reverse strand, counting down.
GGATGGGACTTTGAGTATTTCAGAGAAAGTGTAGTGTGTTGCTTGTGTGGGTAGAATGGTGTGTAGGATATTTGGGTGGACAGAAGGGCAGACCACAGCAGAATGCAAGTTGTCTCTTTCTTCCTGGATATGTGGTAATTTATATAGAAGACAACATTTCTCAGTCTTTCTTGCAGAGAAGTATGAGCATGTGACTAACATTGGACCAAGGATATCTGGGAAGAATGTGACAATTTCAACTTACATCTCTTCTCCAACTTAAGGACTAGTTACTTTTCCCAGACAATGGATCTTTTCCCCCAAAGTAGGAAATGGAACACAGATGTGTCAGAGACCTATGACTTTGAAGACAAGGACAATGCCTTTGTGAATGATCAAGCACGGGGGGGCAGACACATGGATCTTAGAATGCCCATGTGGAGCAGAGAGATCTTGTCAGTCTAGAACAGCTAGACTATAGTTTGGTGGATAATAATAATCTGTCTTATTTAAACAATTCTAGGTTGGAGTCTTTGATCTTTCATATCAAAATTATAACCATTGAAAATACAATGGATGCAATTTGAAATTATTTTTGTAGTTAGTTTACCACCCAAGGAATTCAGCAATAACTTTTTAGTTCTTGAGATCATTTTAAAATGAACAAATCCAAAGCCTCATAACATGAAGTTTTTCCATGGTCCTAGGTTTTATATGACTTACTCTAAAGCTTGTATTCCCATCCCAATAGGTAGTTAACTCAGACAATGTGGATTGTTTTTCATAGAGTATTTTTACAAACAAGCCCGAGAACATTGTAGAGCTCAATAAATAGTCTTTGATTGATTAGAAATGATGTAAGTAGACCAAATACTGTGGTGTTTCAAAGGAATTAAAAAAAAAGAAACTTAATGAAAAGAAGAGCCCTCTTCTTTAATTTTGGATAAAGATGTTAATTTTGGCCTGAAGTTTGAAGTTCTGACTGAAGCCATTCTTTGAACCATTAAGAAGTGACTGATTTTTCTATTACTCACCCATCAAAAAGGATGAGATCTTACCATAGGCAATGACATGGATGGAACTGGAGGGTATCATGCTAAGTGAAATAAGACAATCAGAGAAAGACAATTACCATATGGTTTTACTCATTTAAGAAACAAAACAGAGGATCATAGGGGAAGGGAGGGAAAAATAAAATAAGATGAAATCAGAGAGGGATACAAGAGACTCTTAACCGTAGGAAACAAACTGAGGATTGCTGGAGGGAAAGAGATGGGGGGATGGAATAATTGGGTGATGGGCATTAAGAAGGACAGGTGATATAATGAGCACTGAGTGTTATATGCAATTGATGAACAATTGAACTCTACATCTGAAACTAATAATATACTATATGTTAATTGAATTTAAATAAAATAAGATAAAAAAAAGAAGTGGCTCATTTTTCACACTGCTATATGTTGGATTCTATTTTTTCTAGCCATGATGCAGTCTTTGGCATCATTACATCTTTTTATTGCAATAGATAATTCTGAAGTTAGTTTGTAGGTCAGAATCTTATACATTATGATGTCTTCCATAATTTATTTTAGTTTTCCTGAGGTGTTCTTTCTTTTCTTTTAATTTTTAATTTTTTATAAACATATAATATATTTTTATCCCCAGTGATACAGGTCTGTGAATCACCAGGTTCACACACTTCACAGCACTCACCATAGGACATACCCTCCCCAATGTCCATAACCCTACCCCCCTCTCCCAAGCCCCCCCTCCCAGCAACTCTCAGTTTGTTTTGTGAGATTAAGAGTCTCTTATGCTTTGTCTCCCTCCCAATCCCATCTTGTTTCATTTTTTCTTCTCCTACCCCCTTAACCCCCCATGTTGCATCTCCACCTCCTCATATCAGGGAGATCATATGATAGTTGTCTTTCTCCGATTAACTTATTTCGCTAAGCATGATACCCTCTAGTTCCATCCACGTCGTCGCAAATGGCAAGATTTCATTTCTTTTGATGGCTGCATAGTATTCCATTGTGTATATCTTCTTTATCCATTCATCTTCTTTATCCATCTTCTTTGTCATAGGGTAGTTCTATCTTCAACATTTTGAGGAACCTCCATGCTGTTTTCCAGAGTGGTTGCACCAGCTTGTATTCCCACCAACAGCATAGGAGGGTTACCCTTTCTCTACAACCTCGCCAGCATCTGTCATTTCCTAACTTGTTAATTTCAGCCATTCTGACTGGTATGAGGTGATATCTCATTGTGGTTTTGATTTGTATTTCCCTGATGCCAAGTGATGTGGAGCATTTCATGTGTCTGTTGGCCATCTATGTCTTCTTTGCAGAAATGTCTGCTCATGTCTTCTGCCCATTTCTTGATTGGATTATTTGTTCTTTGGGTGTTGAGTTTGCTAAGTTCTTTATAGATTTTGGACACTAGCTCTTTACCTGATATGTTGTTTGCAAATATCTTCTCCCATTCTGTTAGTTGTCTTTTGGTTTTGTTAACTGTTTCCTTTACTGTGCAAAAGCTTTTGATCTTGATGAAATCCCAATAGTTCATTTTTGCTCTTGCTTCCCGTGCCTTTGGCAATGTTCCTAGGAAGATGTTGCTGCAGCTGAGGTCAAAGAGGTTGCTGCCTGTGTTCTCCTCAAGGATTTTGATGGATTCCTTTCTCACATGGAGGTCCTTTATCCATTTTGAGTCTATTTTCTTGTGTGGTGTAAGGAAATGGTCCAATTTCATTTTTCTGCATGTGGCTGTCCAAATTGGACATTATTTCCTGCTTTGTTGAAGATTAGTTGACCATAGAGTTGAGGGTCTATTTCTGGGCTCTCTATTCTGTTCCATTGATCTATGTGTCTGTTTTTGTGCCAGTACCATGCTGTCTTGATGATGACAACTTTGTAATAGAGCTTGAAGTCCGGCATTGTGATGCCACCAACTTTGGCTTTCTTTTTCAATATTACTTTGGCTATTCAAGGTCTTTTCTGGTTCCATATAAATATTAGGATTATTTGTTCCATTTCTTTGAAAAAAATGGATGATATTTTGATAGGAATTGCATTAAATGTGTAGACTGCTTTAGGTAGCATAGACATTTTCACAATATTTGTTTTTTTTTTAATTTACTTTTTATTTATTTTCAGCATAACAGTATTCATTATTTTTGCACCACACCCAATGCTCTATGCAATCCATGCCCTCTCTAATACCCACCACCTGGTTCCCCCAATCTCTCACCCCACCTGCCACTTCAAAGCCCTCAGGTTGTTTTTCAGAGTCCATAGTCTCTCATGATTCACCTCCCCTTCCAATTTACCCCAACTCCCTTCTCCTCTCTAACTCCCCATGTCCTCCATGCTATTTGTTATGCTCCACAAATAAGTGAAACCATATGATAATTGACTCTCTCTGCTTGACTTATTTCACTCAGCATAATCTCTTCCAGTCCCGTCCATGTTGATACAAATGTTGGGTATTCATCCTGATGGAGGCATAATACTCCATAGTGTATATGGACCACATCTTCCTTATCCATTCGTCCGTTGAAGGGCATCTTGGTTCTTTCCACAGTTTGGCGACCGTGGCCGTTGCTGCTATAAATGTTGGGGTACAGATGGCCCTTCTTTTCATGACATCTGTATCTTTGGGGTAAATACCCAGGAGTGCAATGGCAGGGTCATAGGGAAGTTCTATTTTTAATTTCTTGAGGAATCTCTACACTGTTCTCCAAAGTGGCTGCACCAACTTGCATTCCCACCAACAGTTTAAGAGGGTTCCCCTTTGTCCACATCCCCTCCAACACATGTTGCTTCCTGTCTTGTTAATTTTGGCCCTTCTAACTGGTGTAAGGTGATATCTCAATGTAGTTTTAATTTGAATCTCCCTGATGGCTAGTGATGATGAACATTTTTTCATGTGTTTGATAGACATTTGTATGTCTTCATTGGAGAAGTGTCTGTTCATGTCTTCTGCCCATTTTTTGATATGATTATCTGTTTTGCATGTGTTGAGTTTGAGGAGTTCTTTATAGATCCTGGATATCAACCATTTGTCTGTATTGTCATTTGCACATATCTTCTTCCATTCCATGGGTTGCCTCTTTGTTTTCTTGACTGTCTCCTTTTTTAAAATAAAAATTAATTAATTAATTAATTAATTTTATTTTATTTATTTTTTAAATATACATATAGTATATTTTTATCCCCAGGGGTACAGGTCTGTGATTCGCCAGGTTTACACAATTCACATCCCTCATAGATCCCTTTTTAAAATAACACAATTCTTTTTTCTTTAAATGTATTTATTTATGATTTTTCAATTTTTTTTCTTTTTTTAATTTTTCTTTTCAGCGTAACAGTATTTCTTTTTTTTTTCATTTATTTATTTTCAGCATAACAGTATCATTATTTTTTTCACCACACCCAGTGCTCCATGCAATCTGTGCCCTCTATAATACCCACCACCTGGTACCCCGACCTCCCACCCCCCCCGCCACTTCAAACCCCTCAGATTGTTTTTCAGAGTCCATAGTCTCTCATGATTCACCTCCCCTTCCAATTTATCCCAACCCCCTTCTCTCTAACTCCCCATGTCCTCCATGCTTTTTGTTATGCTCCACAAATAAGTGAAACCATATGATAATTGACTCTGCTTGACTTATTTCACTCAGCATAATCTCTTCCAGTCCCGTCCATGTTGCTACAAAAGTTGGGTATTCGTCCTTTCTGATGGAGGCATAATACTCCATAGTGTACATGGACCACATCTTCCTTATCCATTCGTCTGTTGAAGGGCATCTTGTTTCTTTCCACAGTTTGGCGACTGTGGCTCTTGCTGCTATAAACGTTGGGGTACAGATGGCCCTTCTTTTCACTACATCTGTATCTTTGGGGTAAATACCCAGGAGTGCAATGGCAGGGTCATAAGGAAGTTCTATTTTTAATTTCTTGAGGAATCTCCACACTGTTCTCCAAAGAGGCTGCACCAACTTGCATTCCCACCAACAGTGTAATAGGGTTCCCCTTTGTCCACATCCTCTCCAACACATGTTATTTCCTGTCTTGCTAATTTTGGCCATTCTAACTGGTGTAAGGTGATATCTCAATGTAGTTTTAATTTGAATCTCCCTGATGGCTAGTGATGATGAACATTTTTTCATGTGTCTGATAGCCATTTGTATGTCTTTATTGGAGAAGTGTCTGTCCATATCTTCTGCCCATTTTTTGATATGATTGTCTGTTTTGTGTGTGTTGAGTTTGAGGAGTTCATTGACTGTTTCCTTTGCTGTGCAGAAGCTTTTGATCTTGATGAAGTCCCAAAAGTTTATTTTTGCTTTTGTTTCCTTTGCCTTTGGAGACATATCTTGAAAGAAGTTGCAGTGGCTGATATCGAAGAGATTACTGCCTATGTTCTCCTCTAGGATTCTGATGGATTCGTGTCTCACATTGAGGTCTTTTATCCATTTTGAGTTTATTTTTGTGTACAGTGTAAGAGAATGGTTGAGTTTCATTCTTCTACATATAGCTGTCCAGTTTTCCCAGCACCATTTATTGAAGAGACTGTCTTTTTTCCACTGTATATTTGTTCTTCCAATCCAGGAGCATGGAACATTTTTCCATTTCTTTGTGACTTCCTCATTTTCTTTCATGAGTACTTTATAGTTTTCTGAGTATAGATTCTTAGCCTCTTTGGTTAGGTTTATTCCTAGGTATCTTACAGTTTTGGGTGCAATTGTAAATGGGATTGACTCCTTAATTTCGCTTTCTTCTGTCTTGTTTTTTGAGGTGTTCTTTCTTAATTTCAAATGTCTCTGGTGGCTTTCATCACCTTCTTCAGCACATTCTTCAAGCCGTCTTCTGGAAGATGGATCATTCCATTTAAAACTGCACATCCCTCCCACCCGCACATGCTTAATCCCCTTTACTGCTCTCTAGTTAATTTCCACTGTACTTACCATCTGCCAATATGCTATGTGAGTTATTTATCACTGTTATGGTTCATGTCTGTCTCTTCCCACTAGAATAGAAGGTCCATTCAGGTAGGGATTTACGTCTGATTTATTAACTGAAGCAGCTTAAGTAACTACAGTGGGCACTCAGTATGTTTTAATGGTTACGTAGATGAATAATCTGCCATGTTACTGAAGAACAATTTGATTTAATTCTATTTAGAAGAACAATTGAACAATTTGACGCAAGAAACCCTAAAAGTATATTCTATTTTGAAAACCTGAGTATATATTTTCAGGAAAGGCATTCAAACAGCAAAATAAGTGAAGCCAAATCTCTTTTTACTTTCTTGTATGAATTGTCACTCGTTTTGGCTAAGAAGAAAAAGAATTGTCATGTGCAAGGTTCATGACTCTTCCACGCTATGGCAGCAGCCCCCGATCTTACCACACATTATGTTCACAATCTGAACATGTCATCCCACATTTCTGTGTCTAAGAGGAGATTTTTACGCTCTGTGCTTTGTCGACTCCATAGAACAGTAGTCAGCTGGTTCCGGCAGGTCCCATATCACCTCCCATGATGAGGGTTCCACTTCTGGGACTGCAGTGTTGCCACCAGGTGCAAGGGCAAATTCAATCCTGCAAATTGAATTTCACATCTAATCAAGATTATTGGGGGGAAAAGGAGGGAAGGAGGCAAATAATAAACCATCATTCTTGCCTGGATGGCAGGGACTCAGGCCCTGTGCACATTACCACTTGGGTGCAATTGAGTGATGTCTTAGTTTGCATTCCTCCATCTCTTTGCACCCTTGCATCCTTCTTGGAATAGCTGACATCTGTTCATCTACTGGTGTCGGACACTGTTACAAGCATTTTATGTTATAAAAATATTATAATTAACTCTACTCAGCAATATGATGGATTCGATATTTTAATGATCCTCTCTTTATGGAGGCATAGAGACATTTCCCCCAAGTGCGCACAGCTAATAGGTGGCAAGAGTTCGCGTCCCCACCCGCAGTCCTCCTCTAGAGCCCATGCTCTCCAATACTACCCTCGCAGGAGAAGACTATTTGAGTCTCCTGTGCAAAGGTTCCCTGCAGCCTGTGAAATGTAATTCCCTTGCCATTGGGCACTTCCCATCCTCTGGCTTCGCCCTATCCTCTGCTGCATATGCCAACATTCTCTCTGCCTCAAACAGCCTATTTCACTAAAGGATTTATTTCTGTCTCCGGCCTGCTGTGTCAGGGATGATTTCCCTTTCAAAATCCTTCACCAGAGACCATGTGGTATGTAGAAGTGTTTTAATTATCTTTAATCCACATGGATGGCACATAGTTGCCCAAGGAGGGATACACACTTCAGGGATGGTGAGGTGGCATTTAATCAAAAGGGCACTTTCAGAGGAGAGAGCTCCTAGTGGCTCTTCAACTATTTTTAGCTCTAATCAACACAAGGCATTTTGTTGATTAGCAATATGAATATTTGGAATGAGTTTTTGCTAGCAAAGTGTGCTAGAGGTGTGAGTTGGCCAGATATATGGATAGACTGTAAGCTCAATAGTCTCCACCCTTTGGTATGGTGCTCAAGGCTTGGTGCCTATGACCTGATTCCCAAATGTTGCCTGAGGGCACCTTCCTATTCAGAAAAGTTTGGTTGTCTTGGGCTGAACAGAAGTTTTGTTGATCCTGCATTTGAAAAATTATTAGTTTCTTCTCTATTGACCCTTTCATGTCAGTTATGTTTAGAGCACCTAAAGAGACAGCTGGGACTTGACCTCAAAAACCAGGTTTGGGGGCCCCTTCAATTAAGCATCTCTCTCTCTCTTTTTTTTTTAGATTTATTTATTTATTTGAGAGAGAGTACAGAGAGAGAATAAAAGGGAGAGGACTCCCCATTGAGCAGAGATCCCAGCACCCTGAGATCACGACCTTAGCCGAAGGCAGACCCTTAACCAACTGAGCCACCCAGGTGTTCTGCAGCTCACTCTTGATTTTGGTTCAGGTTGAGATCTCAGGGTCTTGAGATCAAGCTGGCATTGGGCTCTGTGCTCAATGGGGAGTCTGCTTGTCCCTTCCCCTCTGCTCCCCCTCCCCCACTCAAGCTCTCTGTCTCTCAAAAAATAATTAAGATCTTAAAAAAGAACAGGTTTCTATTTATTTGTCTGTTTGCTAATAATTTGTCCAGGTGCAGACAAATTCAGTTGAGAGTTACCTTTCTGGAAAGTGGTAGTGAGGGGGCGGAGGCTCCCTAAGGCCTCCATCTAATTGCCCTTACCTACCAGTGGCTACAGATATCTTCTGTAAAGTTTTCATTTATAAATGGCCACATTGGCTGCATGAGTTTGGTACCGCACCCGTTCCAGGTTCATTTCTCCTTTTTAAACTCTTCTCATAAGTACTGTTTCCTGCTGAGATACTGTTCATCCCAGCTACATATTTCACAGAACATTTCACCTCTTTATCTTTATATTGTGGTCCAGCTCAAAATTCCATGTTCTCATGCAGGCTTTGCGGACTCTTTCAACCCTTTCTCATCCTTGTACTGGGTTCTTAATGCACTCATGCACAGCACACATAAAAAAGCTTTTGATCATACATGAATTTCCCTGACAGTGTTCATTACGAGCCCGAGATAAAACTTAACAGAGGAACAAGATTGACATCAAGGGGATCCCAGTTGATGATAATGCCAGTGGCAACCGGTCCTTTGCAAATGAGTAGGCCCTATTGCTGCTTTGCTCTCAGGCACCCCTGCCCTTCCCTCTGGGGGTGTTTTGTTTATTGCTGTTCTTTTGTTCTCTTATTTACCTTTGGATAGTTTGAACTTTGATAGAAGCTAAATGACCGTCAAGGCCAAAGGTGATCAAGAGAAGTGGTTCCCGAGTATGTGGATTCCAGATCAGAGGAGAGAGATTCTAATCCACCAATTTATCATTTTTTAACTTGAAGTAACATGTACCATATAGAGTGTCCTGCTATAAAAGCCATGTTTGTTCCAGAAATTCTTGTAGGGACAACAATTTTGTATAGTGAGTCTGGAGTTCTGTAGCTCCATGCCCTTTAAATTAATAGTTCTTACAGATTTGTAAAGAAAGCTTGGGATTTCTTAAGAACCTTGTTTTATACATATGCATAGCCATAAATAATTTTATATATTCTATACTTATATAAAATATTTATAATTATTTACATAATTATATATATGCATATAATTGCATCAGAAAAGACCATATACCAGGATGAAGTATTTCATTAATGGTTGAAATAACATCTACTCTATGAATTTTAAGAGGCCTTAAAGAATAAGAACCTGTTGAATATTTTCTTAGATTTTCTTTATGTCCAGTACAGTACCTGGCACATAACCAGGAATCAACAGTACTAATTTGCTGGGAAACAAGTTGCTATACTTTTTCAGAGTGCTTTCCTTAAATGTATCAGATAGTTAATCATTGAAGGCTAATTAGGAGTAGCATTACCTGACTGTGAAGAGTATGAATGTGACCATGTGCATACAGCAGTACTCGTGACCCTGGGTGAGGTACGTAAGCTTTCTGTGCTTTGGTTTTATGTGTAAGTGGAAATAAGAAGACCTCCCTAGTGTTGAGGATTACATTCTTTGATGTGCAGAAAGCATTTAGGGCAGTGCTTGGCAATGGCAGGTGCTTGATAGATTTTGGTGAATATTAAATTACATGCAAAGAACTGTATTGGGAGTTTTGGAGGATAATAATTTGCAAAGATGAATGTGATTAAGTTCTTTTTTCAAGGAGTTTATAATATATTGCATATAGTAGGAGAGAGAGAAGTTAGCCTGGTTAATCAAATATTGAATAATGTGTAAAAGGAGATGCAAAGTAAAAAGATGATCTGCTATAAGAATGTGGAATAAGGAGTCAGAGATTCTGACAAGGCAGACCAATGAGAGCTTCAGACATGGCAGTCGCATCTGAATAAGCTGAAGGGATAAGAATTTTAATAGATGATGGGAAAACTTATTTCAGCTTGACAGAATCACTTGAGCATAGGGTCTTGAAACTGCTTGAAATATTTGGGAAATAGACATGGCTGAGATGTAGGCAGCATTATATATTATAGGAAAAGAAGCGGGTGGGAGAGTATTTTAGAATAAGGTAAGGAGAATCTTATATGCAATGCTAAGAATTTATTCTTGAAGAGGCTGGCTCCTTTCCTTCCCATAATATGCAACTTTTTAAAAATAAGAAGTGAATTACATTCATCTTAGAGAGTTATTACCCACAGCAACTCCTAGTAATTTGTAATGAGAAAATTTTCTTTAACCTAATAGACTTTTTTTTTTTTAAATTGAGGTAATTGTAGATCCACATGCAGTTGTAAGAAATAATACAGAGAAATTTTTTATGCACTTTAACTGGTTTCCCCCCAGTCATTAACATTTTGCAAAAATTATAATAAGATATCACAACTAGGATATTGACATTGATACAATTCACTCATCTATTTCAGATTTCTCCAGTATTATTCATTCTTTTGCATGTGTGTATTAAGTTTTTCACCTTTGTGTGTTTGTATGATCACTCTAAAGATCCTGAACTGTGCAATGTCACAAGCATCCCTTATGTTGCTTTTATAACTACACCCATTCTCTTCTGCTCTCTTTCCCCAATTGCTGGTAAATACTAATCCATCTTCCATTGATGCCATTTTTCCAACCTTTTGGGATTGACTTTTTTCACTCAAGGTAATTTCCCAGAGATTTATTGAAGCTCCAGTATGGATAGTTCCTTTCAATTGCTGACTTCTATCCATAGTATGGAGGTACTGTTGTTTCTTTAATCATCCTCCTGTTGAATGATATTCCGGCTGAGTACAGATTTTGGCTATTACAAATAAAACTGCTATGAACATCCACATGCAGTTTTCCTGTGAACACAAATTTTGATTTATTTTTTATTTTTTAAAAATATTTTATTTAGTTATTTAACAGAAATCACAAGTAGGCAGAGATGCAGGCAGAGAGAGAGGGAGTGAAGCAGGCTCCCTGCTGAGCAGAGAGCCCAATGTGGGGCTCGATCCCAAGACCCTGAGATCACGACCCGAGCTGAAGGCAGGGGCTTAGCCCACTGAGCCACCCAGGCGCCCTTGATTTATTTTTAAAAAATATTTATTTACTTCGGAGGGAGACAGAGAACATGCAAGTGGAAGGGAGGGGTAATGGGAGAGGGAGAAAGAGAGAGAATCCTGAAGCAGATTCCCTGCTGAGCACGGAGCCAGATGTGAGGCTTGATCTCCGGATCCTGAGATCATGAATGGCCTCAGCCCAAATCAAAAGCCAGATGCTTAGCCAATGGAGTCACCCAGGCACCCCATAAGTTTTCATTTCTTTGGGATAAATACCCTGGAGTGTAATTGCTGGGTTGTATGATAGTTGCTCATTCAGTTTTTAAAGAAACTGCCAAACTGTTTTGCACAGTGGCTGCACCATTTCACATTTCCATCAACAATGTGTATGTGATCTAATTTCTGTGAAATCTCACCAGCATTTGGATTTGTCACTCTTTTTTATCTTAGTCATTCTGATATGAGGGTAGCAATATCTCATTTTCATTTTAATTTGCATTTTTTAATGGCTAAAGATGTACATTTTTTCATTCTCTTATTTGCTATCTCTTATTTGCTTATTCACTCTTTGGTGAAATGTTTGTTCATGTATTTTGTCCATTTTCTAATTTTACTGTTTGATCTTTTTTATTGTTGAAGAGGATTGAGAGAAATGTACACATTTAGATAGGTGGTTTGTAATAATTTCCTCCCAAACTGTGGCTTGTCTTTTTGTCCTTTTTATTGAGTTTTTATAGAGTAAAAGTTTTAGGTTTGATGAGCTCCATGGGATACAGAAGTCAATGGACAAGGGGATTCCCTCCAGAGAGCAGAAGCAGGGAACTCGCACCATGCCACCCCCTTGTGAGGACAGTACAGAGATTACTCAAAATTCCCATCTGGAAGAATTTCATCATTGCTATGGATCAGTGACTATTTTTGCTATTCTTTCCTTTTTAATATCAAAGTGTTTATTGTGGCTATCTTGTCCTTGCTATAACTTATATGTCAGATGTGTCTGAGTATATGTGTACATGCGTAAGGAGAGGTTGGGGAGGCAGACCATTTGTATTTTTAGGTTCTGAGTCACTGGACCATGGAAAGACATTTTTATACTGGAGAAGAACATGCATCACCCAGAGACTCTGGACATTGAGCTGGGTGCAGTTACTGAAAGGGACTTTGACCTCTATCCCTTAGGGAGAAGGTAGGTATGTTCTTTGTGTGGGGTAGAAGAGGTGGAAAGGATATTTGATGAGCAGAAGGGTGAACTGTGGTAGAGTCTACCTAGCCATTTAATGGACCCATTTCCTCTTTTTTCTGGGAAAGCGGATCAGATATGGACTAAGTTGTGATCTCCTCAAATTCATATGTTGAAGCCCTGACCCACAAAGTGACTGGATATAGAGAAGGGGTCTTTAGGAGATAATGTAGATTAAACGAGGTCATAAAAGCTGAGTTCTATTCTGATCAGACTGTGGCCTTATGAGAAGACTCTTCTCTTACTCTCCCACAAATCTCTCTCTCTCCTCCTACCCCCTCCTTCTTACCCATGTGATGACACAATGAGAAGTCAGCTATCTGTAAGCCAGGAAGAGCGCTCTTACCAGACACTTTGATTTTAGACTTCCTAGGCTTTAGAGCCATGAGAAAGAAATGTCTGTTGCTTAAAGTCACATAGTCATGCTATTTTGTTATGGTAGCAGGAGCAGTTTAGTATACTTCTCTTCGATGTGCTCTATAAATGTGACCGAAAGTGATGTGTATCATTTTCAGAAAAGACCACAAAATTACCTTTGCTTTTTCCTATGCTGTTGTTCCTTCTAATGGCTCAATGAAGACATGCTCAGTGACCTTGAATATAAAATGTTAAAGATGGCCAAGTAATAAGGTGGAGGGTCCCGAGTCTCTCTGAATCACTGATGGCAGAGAACTGCCCACTGAACAGGAACCCTTATTTTGGACTACATATGTGCAAGCAAGAAGTTGTATTGTGCAAGCTAATATTTTGAGAGTTTATCTCTGGTAGCAAATGAAATAACTATATCTAGTAGAATAGGAATGTCATTAAATAACATGGAGGAAAAAGTTTTTTGGGGGGAATACACTGAGTAATATTTTTGATGTCCAATAGGCAGTTGAAAATTCATATTTGTAAGAAAGAACAAAATGAGGTGTCTGTGTGAGTAGTTCAGATTGTTCTAACAAAACAACAGACTGGGTGGCTTATAAACAACAGAAATTTATTGCTTCCAGTTCCAGGGGCTGGAAGTATGAGATCAGGTTGCCTGTGTGGATAGATGAAGCCTTCTTCACTCTAGAGAATTCTTGTATCCAGAGCGGAAAGGGCAAGAGAGCTCTGTGAGGTCTCTGGTAAGAGAACTAATGCCGTTCACAAGGGCTCCACACTCACATGCTAAGCCCCTCTCAAAGGCCCCACCTTCGAACACTGTTACATTGGATATTAGATTTTCAATATATTAAGTTGGGGCAGGGCACAAAGATTTAGACCACAGCTGAGTCCAAAGGTACAAACTTTATGGTTGGAAAATTAGGGAGACACAACCAAAGGGAGTGTGAAGACAAAGAGATGAGAAATAAACCAACAAGGTAAAACCTTTCAAGAGATAAGGAGGGAAAGAAATTCAGGGAAGAGGTGGAAGATGTCAGATCTCAGTGAGATGAGAATTTCTTTTTACAAAGAAGAAATGAATCTGTGTGTGACACCCCTGCCCTGAGAAGTTTGGCTATGAAGAAAATGATACATATGGAGAACCATCTTCAAGTGGAAGGACTGCTGAGGTTTTGTTTGGTTTTGTGTGTTCAGTGAGAGGAGACTTGAACATATGTTGGTCAGGGAAAAGCAGTTATTGATGGGCGAATGGGATCTAATTCGTGAGAAAGAAAAGGAGTAACAGACAAGGTCATAGTCTTAAAGAAATAGAACTACATATACAATTTCTAATTAACACCTTCTTAATGAATTTGAAGCTGCTCAGCTCTCGCATTAGCAGAAAGATAAATTTTATGATATTTTCCACATTTAATTTCTTTCTAACTCAAGTCAAATAGGAACAAGTGAATGTTTCATTTCTTCTACTGACCAAATAATAACTTGCTATGAATCAGAAATACATATTGTAGTTATATTTCTTACTAATTACAGTTATTTGTTTTATGATCTTATATAAATCATAGTGTGTGTGTGTGTGTGTGTGTGTGTACACTATACATAGTATAACTCTGGAAAATGTGCATTTAGTTCTAGAGCTTTACTTTACATCTTTTGAAATATGAGTAGTAGGAATTATTCTTTTATTTCCAGACCTTTGGAACTTAATCTACTTTTAATCCCTTAGAAGTAAGAAAAAGAATGTAACATACACTGCTGTCTATTGGGAAGAAAATGAGGGAGAGAGGGAGAGAACTAGGGAGGGAGAAAGACTTCCAGAAATTTCTAGAGGTTTCTACTTCTTTCCACCTTATTCCAAAACTTGGATAGCACCTGTTGTTGAGGAGAAGACTAATTAACATGCAGTGGCAGTCAGTTAGAGTTACCTTGAGTGATCTATCTCTGTAAAAATGTGGGAAAATGAGATGTAACTCTCTGTGGGGATTAGATATGAAAATTATGTGAGATAACAAGCATAATATGTAAGACCTCTTAATACAGAGGATGGTATGTGTAGGAGATCTATAGACATTTATTTCTCTTCCGTTTTTTCCATAATTGTTCTTTTTTTTTTCTAAAACAACTTTCTAGTATTCTGTAGGTTAACTATTATTCTTTACTAATAATACTCAACAAAAATTATTATTCATTTAAATATATGTGCTAATAGCTCTGACATCTATCCAGAAGATACACTTAGTTTATCCCATGTTGTAGTAAGAGTCTTTTTTTTTTTCTTTAAAGATTTTATTTATTTATTTGACAGATAGAGATCACAAGTAGGCAGAGAGGCAGGCAGAGAGAGAATGAGAGAGGGGGAAACAGGCTCTGTGCCAAGCTGGAAGCCCAACATGGGGCTCCATCCCAGAACCCTGGATCATGACCTGACCTGAAGGCAGAGGCTTTAACCCACTGAGCCACCCAGGTGCCCCTGTAGTAAGAGTCTTAATTCATTGAATCAGTATCATTAGAAGTCATGTTAGGGAAAAACAACTATCAGTAGTTTACTTAATATTTAATTAAGTCTTTTTTTTTAACTAAAAATAACCTAATTTTGAAAGCTATTTATTATGATAATCAAATTCAACTAAGTCTCACATGGTAGATTCAGTTTCACAGAGGGAAAGCGCAACCACGGGGAGCAGGAGGCAAAGGGAGAAACAGGCTCACCATTGAGCAAAGGACCTGATGTGGGACTCGATCCCAGGATCTTGGGATCATGACCTGAGACAAATGCAGACACTTCACCAACTGAGCCACCCAGGCATTCCAGTTGTTTGAGTCTTAAGGTAGGAATTAGATACAGATCTTCTAAATCTTTTTCAATTTTTGCATTTAGAAACAAATCTATCTCTAGCTTCATCTTTATCTCTTTCTCTACCTCCCTCTTCATGGCCATCTCTATCTTTATGTCTAGATCTTTCTGTTATATATGTTTCCAATATATTCGTGGCATTGATGGTACACTGCCATTTAACATATGAGATGTGACATAGTACCTTTCAGAAATGGAAATGTTAGCAGAGAATTATATTAAGATCCAGTTCAAGGTAACATTAACCTTTTCAAGAGGGTATGTACTTCTTTGGTGAGAAATGAAGCAAAACAAGAGAAATGACCACATCACTAAAGCTTAATTTAATCAAAGACATACAAGCAAAAGACTAAGGTCATGGTAATTTCAATGGTTCTTCTTACGTATTAGGAATATGTCCATTTGGAAAAGGACTTTTAAATGGACTGCCTTAGCTTAATATGAAAGAAATATCTGAAAACAAATCTATGTTTGAACATTTCCATGTAAAGTTCTTCCATTAGGTTTCACTCTTATCAGTATTCAAAGGAATTAGAATTTCCTCAGCATTAAGGAATTTACCGACACTATTTTTTAACATCTTGCTACATTTCTGTTTCAATCTTGAAAGGAGCAGCAGTATGTTTTTTTCTCTGGAAACCCATCTTAATGACTTCCTGGACACCCACCCTAATGAATGCACTAAGTTTCTCATCTTGACCTCATTCTAATGTTTAATGATTCTTAAGACTTGGCTTGGTTATGTGCTTAAATAGGCATATTATCAAGGGGTGTGGGTGGATGGATTTTTAAAAGGCAATCAAACCAAGGTATATTTATGGTAAATGCAGTTCTGGCAACACCCTACATTTTTACCTCTAAATATTTTTAAGGCTGTGTTAGTTGTAGGTTTATGTGAAGTTATTCACTGAATATCTTGATGGAACTAGCCTTCCTGGGGAACAATTTAAGACAGATGTTAACAATTCCTTTTGAGTCTGATAATTGAGAGCTATGTAAGGTTTTCCAGTTTTTTCTTATTTCCTGCATTTGGATCTGAATCCTGATGTCATGGACAGAGTGACAGAAAAATGGCATATTAGGTGAAGTTATTTCCAAAATATAAAGCCAACAATGAAATAATATTTAGAATAATTAAAGGAACTGCTGCAAATTACTGAGAGCAAGAGGACAAAAGAATATGAACAGGTAATTAACAGAAGATGAAACCCAAAAGAGAAAGCCTCACGTAGGTCCATAAAGATGGATCATAGATGGATCGTGGTCCATAAAGATGTACATCATAACAGCATTTATGAGAGCAGGGAGCTGAAGGTAATCCAGTATCCATTGTGGGAGGGGGGTGTTGGTGGAGTAGATAGATAATTAAAACAGAAGGTTGCTCTCTAGGAATGTAACAGTTTGAAACTAAGTTTTCATATAACATGAATGAATGGTAAAAACAGAATTAGAAAAATAATTTAAGACCAGGGTGCAATGTATATTTTAAAACCAGCAGTGAAAACTTAAAATATATGCTCGCAGAGAAACAATACATATTTTGCAAAAGGTGGGTAGGGAGGAGAATGGGAGCAATTAATCATTATATAGAGTATCCCTGAAGCCTTTCTAAAACAGGGTCCACTGGGCTGAACTTATTGCTCTTGGATGGAGAAGTAAAATTTGATGGCATATGGGAATACAATTCACTCACCAACTAACATGGAAATTAAAATCCTTGTGCTTTTCCCCAATTATCTGAAATCAAAAGGTCAAGACATTACACCTAAATCTATGAAAAGTAGCATGGAAACCTGAAGACATTGCTGGTGAAACCTGGGTAGTGGCTGTGGTGATCACAGCAGCAGTGAAACTAGAGGACCTTAATTCCATAATCACTCCTGACAGTTGTGTAGAGTGTTGGCTGACTGCACTATAGCTTCACCTTTAAACTCTGGACAAATCTGAAAGCTACAAAAAGTGCTTTTGAAAAATCTCTCTAGGTTACAACTTCGTACTGCATTCTTTAGAACTCCCTAAGAATTCCCCTGGAGATTCGAGGTGTTGGGTGGCATTGCTGAAAAAATCCTAATTCAGTGGGTTCAGCTCTTCACTGACACAAGTCTATCAGTAGAGACCACCTTCTCCATTTGCCATTGGACAAGCATGTTAGAAGTCCGATGCTACCTTCTGTTACTACTTTGGCCAACAATAAGAAATCTCATGGCCTCTGTCTTACATCATACTTATATCAACACTGCCAACATCAATCACCCTTTCCATCCTTTCCTACTGAAGAAGCTCATTGTCTTCAAGGAAGAAGAGAAGGACGAAAGCTTTCCCAGAAACACATGTGAGGTCCTGTGATCTCAGTTTGCAGCAAGGATGCTAGATTACCCTCCTCTATACAGTGTTCTTTATAATGGATAAAAATGGAGATCCATCTAATATTACCAGTGTTACCAGAATTTCAAAGGCAATTGCTCTTAGATACCTCTCATAGATACCTAATCATACCAATTTCTTGGAATATGACTATGAAAGTAGACCAAAGAACCCATAACCTGGTGTTTTAGATGTTCCTCAGTTTTCATATGCTGTGATGTCATTGGGCCAATGAAAAATCAGTAAATGTAAAAACACAGCAATAGAAACCATTCAAAAGAAAACACAGAAAAGAATTCAAACAAAACAAAACCAAGCATCAAGGAGCTGCTGAAAAAATTCTCCTGGCCTAACATATATTTAACTGGAATTCTAAAAGGAAAATAGTGAAATGCATAAAAAATTTTTTGAAAATATATGATTGAAAAATTTCTAAATTTGGTGGGAACTATAAACCCACATACCCCAGAAGCTCCACAAAGATGAAGTATAGACACATGAAGAAAACTACACCGAATGTTCTGGTTCTACATGTGAGCAGCTTGGAAGTCACCACTCCATCCTAATGACATGTAAAAAGCTAAACAACCCAAAAAAACCAACTCTTCTTGGGTTCATAAGAGAGGGGAGGATGAAGAACAAATCACTACCTATAAGACTGGAGACACAGGCAGGGGATACAGGTAATCACTCTTACCCCAGCAGAGGCTCACAGACACTGCAAGATCCAGTGCTGGGATAGAAAAACCTGAGTTATAATCGATGAATTAATGGAGGCTCAGTGGGAATCATTCTGAAAATGAAAAACACCAAGAGGCACAATATATTGAGTTGACCTCCAGGAGTCTGACCAGTTTCCGTATAGTACATATTGGAGAAAAATTCCTTCCTGCTTTAGACAGGGGGTGGAGAAAGGAACCATTTTTTAAATACCATCCCCCTCCCACCCCACACCTAGGGCACTCTGCTCTTTGTAATAAAGTCTGCCCTCAGGAGAAACTAATGAACCAGAACCAAACCTGCTGGGGTTTTTATCAAAGCTTAATTGACCCGGGGCAAAGGGATTATCCAACTCCAGTCAGCTCTAGCTTTCCTGGTGGGAAAAGGAAATACCCAATATTAGCCCACACTAGCAATTCTGTCCCACCTAAAAGGGAAAAACAACCTGAGAAACCCTATGACATGGTACATAGGCATAGGCTACTGAAAGACTGAGACCTGATCATCGAACTAGAGAACACCTTCCTGACCCTCACACCACACCACCATATTACTAAGAGCCTAATTACAACAGTTCCTTTTACCTAGTACATCATGTCCTGTTGTCAAGAAAATATTACAAGACACACTCAAAGACCAAAACACAATTTGGAGAGACAGAACAAACTTTAGGACCAGATATAGTAAGGATGTTGGAATCATCAAGCTGGAAATTAAACACAGGTATGATCAATATGCTAAGTTCTCTAATGGATAAAGTAGACAGCATGCAAAACTAGGTGAATATCATGAACAGAGGTGGAAATCCTAACATAGAATCAGAAAGAAATGCTAAATAAACTAAACAACTGGAATGAAGTAAAGAATGTTTTTTTTTTTTAATTTTATTATTTATTTATATTTAAAGATTTTATTTATTTATTTGACAGAGAGAGAGAGAGAGAGAGACAGAGATAGAGATCACAAGTAGGCAGAGAGGCAGGCAGAGAGAGAGGGGAAAGCAGGCTCCCTGCTGAGCTGAGAGCCTGATCCAGGGCTCGATCCCAGGACGCTGAGATCATGACCTGGGCTGAAGGCAGAGGCTTAACCCACTGAGCCAACCAGATGCCCCTATTGTTTTTATTTCTTTTCAGTGTTCCAGAATTCATTGTTTATGCACCACACCCAATGCTCCATGCAATACATGCTTAGTCGGCTGGATATGGTTGAGAAAAGATTATCTGAGCTTGAGAATATAACAGAAACAGCAAAACTGAAAAGTAAAGAGAACAAAGACTGAAAAAGAGAGAATGGACTATCCAATGGACTATCCAAGGACCACTACAAAAGTTGTAACATATGTGGAGTGAGAATACCAGAAGAAGAAGGAAAGAATGGAGAGAGGCAAGCCAGGGCTCAACTAGAGGCAGAAGGGAAAATTCCAAAGGGAAGAAGGAAATACCTGCACGAGTCTCAGCACCTTCCCGCCATGGTTTGGAATCATGGTGACAGTGGATGGGTTTTCTCTCCATAGGAAGAGGGCAGTCCCCATATGCAGGGTCCAGACCAAGCAGGCAAAGAAGCAATGACACAGATCATCTGAATGTCCTAACCCTAGGCTTTGTGTTGGAGCAGATCAAGGTCATGCTCCTCTCCACTGTTTTCCACCTTTCCAGGAAATTGATCCCCTCTTCCAATGGGACATTGACAATTATGTGCTGCCTTTTCTACAACACAGAAACCACTTAGTTTTTTAAAAAAGTGGGTTGGTATTATAATTGCAGTGATGTCTGGCAAATTGAAACCCCAAGCCTTTGTCTCAGCCTTCTACACAATACCTGTTTCAGACTGTTGATGGATTAGGATCCTAATTAGGATTAGGATGATACAAGGGACACATGCACCTAAGTGCACATACAGCACTTATGTTGGCTTCTGAAGCCAGTCAGTCATCTTAGCAGCAGAGGGCAAACTTCTCAACACAGACTGCAATCAGGGGAGCTGAGGCTCACTTCCTCCTATGGTATCTAAGCAGCATTCATCCCTCTGATCGGGATCTCAGGCTGACTCACCAGACACTTTGTATTCAGAGGTGGCTTCCAGGTAAGGAAGTTCCATCTCATGATATGGAAACAGTAAAGTCGTTGAGATACATTCACCCTAATAATCTCTATCTACGCAGATGATAGGTTGGTATTTTTGGATCCCAGCCAAGAAAAAGCTGACTCTGGGAATAGAATGACAAGACTCAAGCTCTAAAAACATAAATTGTGGAATCTCTCTCTTTTTTTAAGTTTTGACAAGATGTGTTCTGTTTGTCTGTCTGGACCTTGAAACTACCTTCTGTTATGTAGAGACAAAGCCATAAAAGCTTCATATTTAGCGTGGAGTTCAATGCAGGGTTTGGACTCACATCCCTGAGATCAAGACCTGATCTAAGATCGAAGGTCAGATGCTCAATGACTGAGTCATCCAGGCACTCCTGGAGATCAACGATCATAGGCTTTGTGACAGAATTTGGGGAAGAGAACTGTTCACACGTGGCGTGCCTGGGTGGCTCAGTGGGTTAAGCCTCTGCCTTCAGCCCAGGTCATGATCTCAGGGTCTGGGATCGAGACCCACATGGGGCTCTCTGCTCGGCAGGGAGCCTGCTTACCCCCAACCCTGCCTGCCCCCCACTCTGGGTACTTGTGATCTCTCTCTCTCTCTCTGTGTCAAATAAATTTAAAAAAATCTTAAAAAAAAAAAAAAAGAAGTGTTCACATGTGTTTCAGTTGAGCAAAAGAAGAGAGAGTAGTATATATACCCATGTGTTGTCATATAACGTGAATCCCCAGGGAATGGATGCCTAGGATGGATCATGAAGATGAAAAGAATGATTTACATTTATACCATAACCTTTTAACACACATGGAAAGGGAGAAGTTTGAGAACTGCTCTTTGACAACTTTTGTCTGGAAAACATTGTTCAGTCATGAAATCCTGGACATGTTCCAGCTTACCTGCTCAAGTTTAAGGTGAATGTTGGCTTCTCTCCTGCAACACTTTGTTTTGTTTTGGCCCCGGAGAGTGAACATTCTCTTTCATTCCCTGGAAGCTGATTCTTTGGTGCCAAAAGCCATGGTTGCCCTTTTCTACATAGGCCTTGCACAGCAGAAAGGTTTTTACATTGCATTCACCTTCTAGGGATAAGCTGTCGACTGGAAATGGTGATGGCCGAAGGGTCAAGAATTGGGACATAGTTTCCAGAATGGATTGTGCCTCAGAAATCTCTTTGCTAGATGTTGAACCTGGGGGAAACTAAGATGATTTTTCAGAAAAGAGTTGCTGCCTTCTCTAGAAACAATGAAGACCTAATTCTTTTGAAGCTCATTTGGATTTGATTTAAATACCAAGAGTAAGGATTGGCACTTTGATTTCACTCTAATTGTATTAATAGGGAAAAGAAAATAAACCCTCTGAGGAAAATATTATGAAGCGAAATAATTGTCATGGTCAAAATCGAGGTACAGAACTACGCAAACAAAGCAGAAGTGAAGTCCGTTCCTAGTCCCTGATATCTAATCTACCTGTCCTGGCTTCCAGATGTCAGGAGAGACCAACCCTTTGGCTCTTGACTTAAGTTTCAGATATTGACTTTATTCAGTAATCCCCAAGTTTATCAGATGATAGTTCACTAAAAATAAGGAGGGATTTCTATCCCTTGGTTTGTATAAGAGTCTTTAAGATGCAGAGCTCAGAAAGAAAGTTCTCAGATCTAAGCCAACAGCAATTCTAAAATGTGATTTGTGTTTATAAGTTTGTACATGGTAATATCAACTTCATATTGTTGCAGACCTTTTTCCCATGAGTTTGAGTTGTGTTTTGCTTGAAATGAAATGTTTCAGTTGTCATTTTGTTGCTGCATGTCAGTTAGCCCGTGGCCCTTCTATTATGGTCATTTTAGCACACCAAAATAACCCACAAAGTGGGGGACTGAGGTTTGGATTTTTTTCTTTGTTACTAGAAGTTATTTTATTTGTCCTTATGACTGTCGTGATGATTTCATAGATGCAGAAAGAGTGAATGAATTAGTGAATAATTGGCTTAATGCACAGTTATTTTATCTTGAGTGCTCTTTTTGATGAGATAATTATAAATGAATATATTTTAATTGCACTGGTGCATTGAACATGTCAGTGTCTATACCAACAGAGCTGGACCAACAGAGCTTTTTCTGGCTGTTGGGTGCCTGATAATAATGTCTTGATTTTCCTTTGGGACTCAACAATATAGGTTTTTCTCCCAGCAGTAGGGAGAGTACAGATGATTAATCACTGATGTCATTGCAATTTTTATTTTTTAAAATACATTTGTAAAAAATATGAGCCCCTGGGTGGCTCAGTGGGTTAAAGCCTCTGCCTTCTGGTAGAGGGTCCTGGGATCTAGCCCTGCATTGGGCTCTCTGCTCAGCAGGGAGCCTACTTCTCCCTTTGCTCAGCCCTTCCTCTCTCTCTGCCTGCCTCTCTGCCAACTGTGATCTCTGTCTGTTAAGTAAATGAATAAAATCTTCAAAAAAAACAAACAAACCCAAAAATGACAAAAAAAGAAGACGACTCAATATTGTCAAGATGTCAGTTCTTCCAATTCGATTTGTAGATTCAGTGGAGTCCCAATAAAAAATCCCAGCAGTTATTTTATGGATATTGACAAACTGATTCTTTTATTTATAGGGAGAAGGCAAAAAATCAGCATAGCTAAGGCAATGTTAAAAGAGAAAAAAATCTGAGGACTGTCACTACCCAACTTCAAGATTTACTACCAAGGTACCAAAATGAGGGCAGTATGGTATTGGCTAAAGAACAGACAGATCAATCAAACACGAGAGAAAGTTCAGAAATAGACCCTCATAAATATAGTCAATTGATCTTTGACAAAGAAGCAACAACAATATGATAGAACAAAGATAGTTTTTTCAACAAATAGTACTGGAATATTTAGATATCATGAAAAAAAAAAGGTCAAACTAGACACAAACCTTATATCCTTCACAAAAATTCAGAGTGGATCAAAGACTTATATGTAAGCACAAAACTGTAATACTCCTAGAAGATAGCATAGGAGAAAATCTACATGGCCTTGAATATAGTGCTGGCTTTTTAGATACAACACCAAAAGTACAAACCATGAGAGAAAGAACTGATACCCGGATTTTATTTAAAAACTTCTACTACGTAAAAGTTAATGTCAAAAGAATGACAAGATAAGTCACAGATTGGGTGAAAGCATTTCCAAAAGACACATTTGATAAATGAATGATGGCCAAAGTATACAAAGAGCTTTTAAAACTCAACAATAAAAAATAAAAATCTGAAGAAAACATGGACCTTCACAGACCTTCAAGAAAACATGGACCTTCAAAGACCTTCACAGTACATCATTTAACAGGCTTCAGACATGGCAGCTCATGGCAAATGAGCATATGGAAAGATGCCTAACATCATATATCATTAAGGAAATGCAAATTAAAACAACAGGGGTATCAGTGCACATCTATTAGGGTAATTAAAATCCAAAACACCAAATGCTGTCAAGGATATGGAGCAACAGGAACTCTCATACGCTGATGGTAGAAATGAAGAATAGAATAGTCAATTTAGAAGACAGTTTGGCAGTTTTACAAAACTGAACATAATTTTACCCTATGATCCAACTGTCCTGCTCCTTGGTATTTACCCAAAGGAGGTATAGAATTATGTCCACACAAAATCTGCACACTCATAATTACTCATAATTGCCAAAACATGGAAGCAACCAAGATGTCCTTCTGTAGGTGAATGAATAAGTAAGCTGTGGTACAACAGATAATGTAATATTATTCAGCGTTAAAAAGAAATGAACTATCAAGCCATGAAAAGATGTATAGCAACCTTAAATGCATATTATTAATTTTAAGAAGTCAACATGAAAAAGCTACATACTGTATGATGCCCACTATCTGACATTCTGTAAGAGGCAAAACTATGAAGACAGCAAAAGGATTGCAGGGGTTGGTGGGATGGGTGACAAGTAAGTGGAACACAGAGGATTGTTAGGGATAATACCATAATGGTGGATAAATGTCGTTATCCTTTTTGTCTAAACTCATAGAATGTTCAACATCAAGGGTGAAGCCTACTATAAACTATAGATTTGGGTTGATTATGATGTATCAATGCAGGGTCATCAGTTGTAACAGATGTATAACTCCGGTGGGGTTTATTGATAATGGGGGAGGCTAGGCAAATGTGTGTGTGGGAGTATATGGAAAATCTGTGTACCTTCTTTCTAATTTTGCTGTTAACCTAAAACTGACCTAAAAAATGAGGTCTTAAAAAATAACTTAAGCTATATATTAATAAAACGAAATGTGAGGAAAAACAAAACAAAACAAAACTACACCCAGACACAACCTTCTCAAATTGTCTAAAACCAATGATAAGGAGAAAATCTTATAAACAGCCAAAAAGAAAACAAACAAACAAACAAAGAAGACACAGTATGTTTTGAGGAAAAAAACATATGAGAATAACAGATTTCTCATCAGAAGCAACACAATCAAGGAGACAGTGAAGCAACATCTTTATAATAGGAAAGTAAACAGCTGTCAACCTAGAATTCTACACCAAGAAAAGAATCTCTCAAAAATATAACCGCAAGAAGTTTGAAACCACTCCTTTGTTCTCTTTAATTCTTCTCTGACCCTTTCCTGCACCTCCCTGTTTCTTACAATTTGCATATACATATAACTACCTGGGTGTGTTCACCTGCCACCAACATACAATCTAGAAGTGATTCCAGATCAATCAGCCCTCCAAACAATGGGAGATTACTAGGCTTTTTTTTTTTTTTTTTTTTTTTTTTTTCACAAGCAGGCAGAGAGAGAGGAGGGAGCAGGCTCCCAGATGAGCAGAGAGGCAGATGCGGGGCTCCATTCCAGGACCCTGGGATCATGACCTGAGCTGAAGGCAGAGGCTTTAACCCACTGAGCCACCCAGGCACCCCAATTACTAGGCTTTTATAGCTGCACTGCTGTTACTTCTCTCCAAACTAAGTATGTTCCCAAAGGAAACCTAGTCTCTATTTAAGAAGCTAGCAGTGTATTGTAATTTTTAATTATAATGAAAATGAATGAATGAATGAAACAGAATCTCCTTACTTAACTAGGACTCTGGGAGTATGTGCCCACTATTGTGCTTTATTTGCCTTTGTATGCATGGTGTCTTTCATTGCCCTGTGCCTCTCTGCTCATCTTTTTGCCCAGTTTCCAAGACAAGACTGCTTGTTCTAGCCTTTGACTTCCCACTACCATGTTTTTGTCTCCCTTTGGATCATTGATTCATGTGTACTTATCATCTTAAGCTCACAAGACTTTTTAAAAAAGTCTTAAAGATCTTTAAATAATCTTTAAAGATCTTAAATGATCGTTAAAGATCATAAGCTCACAAGACTTTTTAAATTGTAAGGGAGAGAGTGTCCATGATAGGCCAGGAAGCAAAAGCACCTCAGGCATTTCTTCCTGCCCCTCTGGAGTCAGCAAGGCCACATTCCAAAAGACATTTATTTGGTTTTCTTGATCCTTCAGCTACTCAGATGAAGCCACCTAATGGGTGGAGGGCAATACCAGGGATTAAAATTTTTTTCCGCAAAGGACTTGAAGTAGCCTTAGCATCACTCTTAGTCTAAATGCACATAACATTTGTTTCTCATTCTTTCTCACTGTGCTTTTATTTACTTCTACTGTTTGCTTTTCAATAATTTCATGTTTTTGAGGCAGGGAATTTCCAAGCCCATTGAAATTTGATTTTACATTAATTTTTTCTGCTTTGATGATGATCATTAACTTCTAGAAATGGGACTCTGTGCTTCCATTTCACAGGCTCATTTCCATTGTCTGGTTTCATTGTTGTTTTGTCTGTTTGCTCTTCAGGCTTCAGACTGGCAGCTTAATGGAGTGTGTAATGTTTTTTTATGTTAGAAGCAAGTGACTAGAGGCAACTTGTAGCATTTCACTCAAATTAACCAACACCCTGTGAACGCAGAAACCCTCAAGCGACCCATTTTTGCTGTGAATTTTATATTAGACCATCTTGGATTAAACATTGGCTGCTGCCAGTTGATAAATAACATCTATGTTTATGGATATTAGGTTACAATTAGTCAGAATTTAACTGAAAATAAATTTGTGGATTATTTTGCTGATAGAATTGTGTATGCTTTTATTTTTCATTATGTTATATTTATTTCACTGTTTATCTGTCTGCCTTATTTACCTATGAGCTTTCTGATGTGCTCAGTGCCTTACATAGTGTCTGGCAAATAGTATGCACTAAATAAATCTTTGTTGAATGACAATGAACTTCCAAGATCATAGGAACTTGAGGCAAGGAAGATTTTTCAGAAATTGTGTTTGGGAATTTCCTTTATTTTTTAGTTTGTTGAAGAGCCATTTTAAAGTGAAGTGCTATGCTTTGTTTTCTCCAGCTCCGATGTTGGGATGTATATGAATTCTTAATCTTTTTACCCTGCACTGATGACAATTTTTCCCTTGCCTTTGCTTTAAAGTAATACCTCATCAAATTTTTTCAGCAATTCCAGGACCACAACTTCTAATACCAGTAACAATATGTATCTGTTTGGCAGTTCTATGGGTAGAGTTGTTTTTTTTTTTTCCTTTTCTGCAGTTATTCAATAGTCAAGAGTCAGAAAACTGAAGTACAGTGATTCAGATGAAGGCTTTTCTAGGAAATTTGTTAACTATATCTACATAGATGAAGCCTGTTCTAGCAATCTTCAGTTAAAAAAAGACAAAAACAAATATCTTCCTTTTGTTTCTGCATTTTCTTATTAAGTCTTATATCCTAACACATATGTAGCTAGAATGTTAGTGTAAATCACTCATCCATTGATTTAATTTTTCACTCTAGAACAGCAATATAAAAGATGAGAAAGACTGGAAGCTTGCTCTTGAAGCATTTTACAACTAATCCTTGCATTTCAAAATTAATTTAATTTTAACGATTTCATTTAAAAAGACATGTTTACAGTGGAATTAAAAGACTCAAGCCCACTGGTTTACCATTGGGCAAGTAATTCAGCATAAATGGGGTGTTTGATTTGGGTAAATCCATAGCGTAATTATCCCAGTGATGTACACATTTGAATTCCACAAAGCAGTAAGAACCTACAGATTATTTCCTTGATTAACTGTTTCATCATATAGGACATCTTGATTTTTCCACTAAAAATATTGATTGAAATATTTTAAAGTATCAAGTGCATCAGTGAGCTGCTTAGGAAGAAAGGAATTTTCAAAGTTAAAGACTGACTAAAGCAGGAGCACAGGGAAGTAAGCACTGAATTTAGCACTGAAGTAAGTTATGTGAACTTAGACTTCGGTTTCAATACACTTAAAAATCTGCATTGAGGTGTAATTGACATTGGGTATACAACATAATAATTCTATATCTGTGTATACTGTGAAATGACCATCACCATAGTATGTCTAGTTACCATTCATCACTATACAGTCACAACTTTTTTTCTTGTGGTGAGAACTTTTAAGATTTATTTTCTGGGCAACTTTCAAATATACAGTACAATAGACTTTTTAAATTTTCATTTATTTTTAAAAATTTTAAAATTTTCATTCATTTTTTCATTTATTTTTAAAATTTCTTTTCAGTGTTCCAGAATTCATTGTTTATGCACCACACCCAGTCCTCCATGCAAAATGTGCCCTCCATAATACCTACCACCAGGCTCACCCAACCTCCCACCCCTTGTGCCTTCAAAACCCTCAGATTGTTTCTCACAGTCCACAGTCTATTGCCTGTAGTCACCATGCTGTATATTATATCCTATGACTTATTATTTTAAAAATGGAATTTTGTACCTCTTGTCCCCTTTCACCTATTTTGTTCACACCCAGCCACCTTTCCCTCTGGCAATGGACACTTAAGTTGCTACCATATCTTGGTTATTGTAAATGATACTGCAGTGAACAGAAGGGTGCTTCTATCTTTTCAAATTAGTGTTTTCATTTTCTTCAGATAAATATCTAGAGTTGGAATTGCTGGATAATATGGTAGTACTAATTTATTATTTTTTGAGGAAACTTCATATTGTTTTCCATAGTGGCTGCACCAGTTCATATTCCCATCAATAGCACATGAGGGTTCCCTTTACTTCAAGTCCTCACCAACACTTGTCACTCCTTGTTTTTTTTGATAATAGTCATTCTAATAGGTGTGAGATGATGTCTCATTACAGGTTTGATTTGCTTTTCCCTGATAGTTAATGAGGTTGAACATCTTTTCATGTGCCCATTGGCCATCTGTATGTCTCCTTTGAAAAAACGTCTGAAAAAAAAAGGAAAAATGTCTGTTCAGATCCTCTGCCCATTTTTTCCATGGGATTTTTTTTTTCTACTATTGAGTTGTATGAGTTCTTTATATATTTTGTACACTAGCCCCTTATTAGATATATCATTTGCAAATATTTTCTTCCATTCAATAGATTCCCTTTTTATTTTGTTGATGGTTTCCTTTGCTATGCAGAAGGTTTTAGTATGATATAAATTTGTCTATTTTTGTTTTTACCGTCTTTGCTTGTATTGACAGATCCAAGAAATCATCTCCAAGATCCAATGTCAAGGAGCTTTCTGCCTATGTTCTTTTCTAGGATTTTATGGTTTTAGGTCTTATAGTCAAGTCTTTAATCCATTTTGAATTTTTGTGCTTGGTTTAAGATTGGAATCTAATTTTATTCTTTTGCCTGTGGCTGTGTACTTTTCCCGAAACATTAATTGAATCCCTTCCCCACTGAATTTTCTTGCCTCTTTTGTCATAAATTATTGACTATATATGTGTGGGCTTATTTCTGGGCTCTTTATCCTGTTTCATTTGATATATGTGCCTGTTTTTATGCCAATACCCTACTGTTCTGATTACTACAGCTCTGTACTATAGTTTGAAATCAGGGAGCTTTTTGCCCCCAGCTTTATTCTTCTTTCTCCAGATTGCTTAAACTACTTGGAGTCTTTGGTGGTTTCAAACGAATTAGGATTTTTTGGTTCTATTTCTGTGAAAAATGTCATTGGAATTCTGATAGGAGTTTCACTGTATCTGTAGATTATTTGAGGAAAAAAGGACCGTTTAGCAATATTAGTTCTTCTAATCCATGAGCAGGAGATATTTTTCCATTTATTTGTGCCTATTTCAATTTATTTCTTCAGTGTCTTATAGTTTTCAATGTAGAGATTTTTCTTTTGTTAAATTTATTTTTAGATATTTTATTCTGTTTGAAACAATTATAAATGGGATTATTTTATTTTTTAAAAATTTTTAAATTAAAAAATTTTTTTCAGTGTACCAGAATTTATTGTTTATGCACCACAGCCAGTGCTCCATGCAATACGTGCCTTCCATAATACCCACGACCAGGCTCACCCAACTTCCCACCCCTCGCCCCTTCAAAACCCTCAGATTGTTTTTCAGAGTCCATAGTCTCTCATGGTTCATCTCCCCCTTCAATTTCCCTAACTCCCTTCTCCTCTCCATTTCCCCATGTCCTCTGTATTATTTCTTATGCTCCACAAATAAGTGAAACCATATGATAATTGACTCTCTCTGTTTGACTTATTTCACTCAGCATAATCTCTTCCAGTCCCATCCATGTTGATACAAAGGTTGGGTATTCATCCTTTCTGATGGAGGCATAATACTCCATAGTGTATATGGACCACATCTTCCTTATCCATTCATTCATTGAAAGGCATCTTGGTTCTTTCCACAGTTTGGTGACCATGGCCATTGCTGCTATGAACACTGGGATAGAGATGGCCCTTCTTTTCACTACATCTGTATCTTTGGGATAAATACCCAGTAGTGCAATGGCAGGGTCATAGGGAAGCTCTATTTTTAATTTCTTGAGGAATCTCCACACTGTTCTCCAAAGTGGCTGCACAAAATTGCATTCCCACCAATAGTGTAAGAGGGTTCCCCTTTCTCCACATCCTCTCCAACAGACATTGTTTACTGTCTTGTTAATTTTGGCCATTCTAATTGGTGTAAGGTGGTATCTCAATGTGGTTTTGATTTGAATCTCCCTGATGGCTAGTGATGATGAACATTTTTTTATGTGTCTGATAGCCATTTGCATGTATTCATTGGAGAAGTGTCTGTTCATGTCTTCTGCCCATTTTTTGATGTGATTATCTGTTTGATGTGCTTTGAGTTTCAGGAGTTCTTTACAGATCTTGGACATCAGCCCTTGGTCTTTTGTGACATTTGTGAATATCTTCTCCCATTCCATGTGTTGCCTCTTTGTTTTGTTGACATTTCCTTTGCTGTGCAGAAGGTTTTTATCTTGATGAAGTCCCAAAAGTTCATTTCTGCTTTTGTTTCATTTGCCTTTGGAGACGTGTCTTGAAAGAAGTTGCTGTGGCCAATTTCAAAAACGTTACTGCCTATGTTCTCTTCTAGGATTCTGATGGATTCCTGCCTCATGTTGAGGTCTTTTATCCATTTAGAGTTTATCTTTGTGTATGGTGTAAGAGAATGGTCGAGTTTAATTCTTCTACATATAGCTGTCCAATTTTCTCAGCACCATTTATTGAAGAGACTGTCTTTTTTCCACAGTATATTCTTTTGGGCTTTGTTGAAGATTATTTGACCATAGAGTTGAGGGTCCATATCTAAGCTCTCTACTCTGTTCCACTGACCTATGTGTCTGTTTTTATGCCAGTACTATGCTGTCTTGGTGATCACAGCTTTGTAGTAAAGCTTGAAATCAGGTAATGTGATGCCACCAGTTTTGTTTTTCTTTTTCAACATTTTATTAGCAATTCAGGGTCTTTTCTGATTCCATACAAATTTAGGATTGTTTTCTCCAGCTCTTTGAAAAATGTTGGTGGAATTATAATCGGGATGGCATTGAAAGTGTAGATTGCTCAAGGCAGTATAGACATTTTAACAATATTTATTCTTCCGATCCATGAGCATGGAATGGTCTTCCATCTTTTTGATTTCTTCTTTAATTTCTTTCATAAATGTTCTGTAGTTCCTTGAGTACAGATCCTTTACCTCTTTGATTAGGTTTATTCCCAGGTATCTTATGGTTCTTGGTGCTATATAGTAAATGGAATCAATTCTCTAATTTCCCTTTCTGTATTTTCATTGTTAGTGTATAAGAAAGCCACTGATTTCTGTTGATTGACTTTGTGTCCTGCCACATTACTGAATTGCTGTATGAGTTCTAGTAGTTTTGGGGTGGAGTCTTTTGGATTTTCCATATAAAGTATCATGTCATCTGTGAAGAGAGAGTTTGACATCTTCATTGCCAATTTGAATACCTTTTATTTCTCTTTGCTGTCTGATTGCTATTGCTAGGACTTCTAATAGTATGTTGAACAAGAGTGAGAGTGGGCATCCTAATCGTGTTCCTGATCTCAGTGGGAAGTCTGTGAGCTTTTTCCTATTGAGATGATATTTGCTGTGGGTCTTTCATAGATAGATTTTATGAAGTTGAGGAATGTTCTCTCTAACCCTATACTTTGAAGCATTTTAATCAGGAATGGATGCTGGATTTTGTCAAACAATTTTTCTGCATCAATTGAGAGGACAATGTGGTTCTTCTCTCTTCTATTATTGATTTGTTCTATCACATTGATTGATTTGCGAATGTTGAACCATCCTTGAAATCCAGGGATGAATCCTACCTGGTCATGGTGGATAATATATTTTTTTTAAATTTTTTATTTTTTATAAACATATATTTTTATCCCCAGGGGTACAGGTCTGTGAATCGCCAGGTTTACACACTTCACAGCACTCACCAAAGCGCATACCCTCCCCGATGTCCATAACCCCACCCTCCTTCTCTCAACCCCCGTCCCCCCAGCAACCCTCAGTTTGTTTTGTGAGATTAAGAGTCACTTATGGTTTGTCTCCCTCCCAATCCCATCTTGTTTCATTGATTCTTCTCCTACCCACTTAAGCCCCCATGTTGCATCACCACTTCCTCGTATCAGGGAGATCATATGATAATTGTCTTTCTCTGCTTGACTTATTTCGCTAAGCATGATACACTCTAGTTCCATCCATGTTGTCACAAATGGCAAGATTTCATTTCTTTTGATAATCTTTTTGATGTACTGTTGGACCCTATTAGCTAGAATCTTGTTGAGAATCTTGGCATCAATATTCATCAGGGATATTTGTCTGAAATTCTCCTTTTTGGTGGGATCTTTGCCTGGTTTGGGGATCAGGATAATGCTGGCTTCATAAAAAGAGTCTGGAGGTTTTCCTTCTGCTTCAATTTTTTGAAACAGCTTCAGGAGAATAGGTGTTATTTCTTCTTTGAAAGTTTGGTAGAATTCTCCAGGGAATCCATCAGGTCCTGGGCTCTTGTTTTTTGGGAGGTTTTTGATCACTGCTTCAATCTTGTTACTAGATATCAGTCTATTCAGGTTGTCAATTTCTTCCCCATTCAATTTTGGAAGTTTCTAGTTTTCCAGGAATGCATCCATTTCATCTAGGTTGCTTAACTTATTGGCATATAACTGTTGATAATAATTTCTGATGATTGTTTCTATTTCCTTGGTGTTAGTTGTTATCTCTCCCTTTTCATTCATAAATTTATTAATTAGGGTCCTCTCTGTTTTCTTTTGGATTAGTTTGGCCAAAGGTTTATTGGTCTTATTGATTATTTCAAAAAACCAGCTTCTAGTTTCATTGATGCACTCTACTGTATCTCTAGTTTCTATCTCATTGATCTCTGCTCTAATCTTGATTATTTCCCTTGTTGTGTGTGGAGTTGGCTTAATTTGTTGTTGATTCTCCAGTTCATTAAGGTGTAGAGAAAGCTGCTGTATGCTGGATTTTTCAATTTTTTTGAGGGAGGCTTGGATGGCTATGTATTTCCCCCTTACGACCTCCTTTGCTGTATCCCATAGGTTTTGGATGGAAGTGTCTTCATTCTCATTGGTTTCCATGAATTGTTTAAGTTCTTCTTTGCTCTCCTGGTTGATCGAAGCATTCTTAAGCAAGGTGGTCTTTAGCTTCCAGATGTTTGAGTTCCTTCTAAACTTTTCCTTGTGATTGAACTCCAGTTTCAAAGCATTGTGATCTGAGAATATACAGGGAATAATCTCAGTCTTTTGGTATTGGTTGACTTCTGATTTGTGACCCAGTATGTGGTCTGTTCTGGAGAAGGTTCCATGTGCACTCAAGAAGAATGAGTATTCTATTGTTTTAGGATGAAATGTTCTGTATATATCTATGAGGTCCATCTGGTCCAATATGTCATTCAAAGCTCTTGTTTCTTTATTGATTTTCTGCTTGGATGATCTATTACTGAGAGTGGTGTGTTAAGATCTCCTACTATTAATTTTTTCATATCAATATGACTCTTTATCTTGATTTATTAATTGGCTGCTCCTGTATTGGGGGCATAAATATTTACAATTGTTAGATCTTCTTGGTGGATAGTCCCTTTAAGAATTATGTAGTGTCCTTCTGTATCTTTGACTATCTTCTTTAGTTTAAAATCTAATTTATCTGTTATGAGAATTTCTATCCCATCCTTCTTTGAGGCCCATTGTCATGGCCTCACTTTCAGTCTGGATGTATCCTTAGGTTCAACATGGGTCTCTTGTAGACAACATATGAATAGGTCCTGTTGTTTTATCCAATCTGCAACCCTGTATCATTTTATGGGCACATTTAGGCCATTCACATTGAGAGTGATTATTGAGAGATACGTTTTTATTGACATCGTGTTACCTGTGAAGTCTTTGTAACTATAGATTGTCTACAAATATTTCTGTTCAATGATATTCTTAGTTTTTTTCTCCTTTATGGAACCCCCCTTAATATTTCCTGCAGTGTCAGCTTGGTGGTCACATACTCTTTTAAACCTTGCTGGTCTTGGAAGCTCTTTATCTCTCCATCCACTTTCATTGTCAGTCTTGCTGGATAAAATATTCTTGGTTGCATGTTCTTCTCATTTAGTGCCCCAAATGCATCTTGCTAGCCCTTTCTGGCTTGCCAGGCTTCTGTGGACAGGTATGATATTATTCTGATGAGCTTTCCTCTGTATGTAAGGAGTTTATTCTCCCTAGCTGCTTTCAAGAGCTCCTATCTACAATTATGATTCATCATTTTCCTCACAATCAGGTGTCTCAAGGTCTTTCTAGATTCTATGATCTTGAGGGGAGACCTTTCTGCCTCTAGTACAAGAACGCTGGTTCCATTTGTGAGATTGGGAAAATTTTTATGGAGAATTTGTTCAACTATATCTTCTAGTGTTCTTTCTTTCTACCCCCCATCAGGGATTCCAATAATTCTGGTGTTGGAATGTTTCATGGTGTCATTTATTTCCCTAATTCTGTTTTCATGACTTCTAAGCTGTTTGTTCCAGGTTTCCTCTTGATCCTTTCTCTCTGTTTGTCCTCCAGATCACTAATTGTATCTTCTGCCTCAGTTACCCTAGCTTTTAGAGAATTTAGATTAGATTGGAACTCATTGAGAACATTGTTAACATCATCCCTGGTGGCTTTCACTTCTGCCCTAATCAATTCCATTTTGTCCTCAAAGGCTTTCTCCAACCTAGCTATTGCCTGGATAGCTGTTAGCCTGAATTCCCTTTCTGACATACTATCTATGTCCATATCCAATAGCTCTGATGGAGAGGGCCCAGTCTCTGAATTTTTCTTCTGTTGGGCATTCCTCCTCCTAGTCATTTTGGTGAGAGATGGCTGAACGGATGTGTAGCTGAATGTATCAACCATGGTGCAGGCAAGGTACCCCCTGGAATGCTTCTGTGCAATCAAGAGTCTTCACCAAAAAGAAAGAAAAAAGAAAAAAGAGAGAGAGAGAGAGAGACAGGGGGGAAAAAAAAAGAAAGATACAATAAAAGAGAAGGCCCAGCCCAAATGGGCCCCAAGGTAAGATTTATGAAGTATACAAACAAAAACAGACAAACAAAAAGACTGACAAAAGTAGATGACAAGAGAAAAATAAATAAATAAATAAATAAATAAATAAATAACCTCATCTAAAAGAACCCCAAGTATAAGACTTATATACTACCAGGACCAAAACCAAAACAAAACCAGAAACACTGACAGAAGAAAAAGATGGGAGAATGGTTATAAATTCTCAGTGTGGGCGAGGAAGATTATTTTGATTTTCCTGGATGAATCTTGATATCTTTAGTATAGTACTCAACTTTCCTGAGACAAAGGGGAGTTAAAACTGGTTTCCCTATAGGAGTAGCATTGATTTGGGAAAGGGGATTACCTTGAAGCTTATCTCTATATGAATATTGAAAAAAAATTAAATTAAAAAAATTAAAAAATAGAAAAGCAAAAGAAAAACATAGGTATATATATCAAAAAAGTTTAGATTAAAAAGTTATTATGGAATTTGATGTACTGAACATATCATTGTGATGGTAAATAAGTTAAAAAGTTACATATAAAAAAAATGAAAAGAACCAGAATAGTGGGAATGAATTAAAAATAAAGTTGTATCTATGAAGTAGTGATGGTTGTCCTCTTGTTTTTTTGTTTTGTTTGCTGGCTTTCTGGGGGAGGGGCCTGCTGCGTGGGTTTTTAGGCAGTGTTGCTAAAGTCCTCCTGCCCCCATCAAGGGGCTGGGCACTGAGGAAACCGGTTTTTCAGGCTTTTGTTCTCTGGAGGTTTTCTGTTTGTTCATTTGTTTTCTCTCCCCTTGGTGGCTTTTGGTGGTTTTTGGAGGTCTAGAGGAAAGCAAACTGCACCCAGACCTCCCTCCCAGAGAGAAGCCTCAGTCTGTTCCCCTCTGGGCACTCCAGATCACATAAATTCCCCCTGGGCAGCTGACAGAGCACGTTTCCAATCACAGTCTCTGGGGTCACAGGAACTCCTGCTTCTACCCAAAATCATGAGAAATACTAGTTGCGGCTGTCTGGGCAGATTCAGACTTCCAGAGAGGTCTGAAGTAGTGACTGCACACTGAGATTTTCCCACCGGCTCTGGGCTGGGAGTGCTCAGACTCTCTGGGTCCTAGAGAGTGCTGGCTGGTGCCTGCACGCACCTCTCTCAGGAGGGGTGTAGGGCGGTACTTAGACTCTGTGCATAATGCAAAAGGCTGTGGTTCTGCTGAGGCTCCCGCACCTTCACGGGAGCTACCAGGCAGACCGCAGACCTTCTCAGGCATGCCTGAGGCTCAGGGACCAAGACCTGGCTTCTTTGCTGCACTCTCTCTGGTTCAGCGCAGTGGTGGCTGTCCTGGGTCGGCAGACTTAAGCCCTTGTCCCTAACCACTGATTCCCCTGATTTCCCTCTATGATCCTCTGCTCTTTTTAAGTGCTTTCAACCAGACTCCAAATTAATGCTGGTCCCCAATCACAAGGCACTCTCATATTGGGGTATTACTTTTCAATGGGTCACTTCTGGTGGCTCCCTCCCCCTTTTGTTTATCTTCTGATATCAATCTGATGTTTCCACTGGTGTCTTCTGCCCCCGTAGAGATCCAGAAGTGTATGATTCTAATTTCAGGCTGATTTATGGGTGATCAGAGTTCTTTGGTAGGTAATCAGCTCACTTTAGGTGACAGGTTAAAATGGCACTTCCTCCTCCTTCTCCACCATCTTGTCTCCAGGACTGTTTTATTTTTAATAACTGGGATTGTTTTCTTAATTTTTTTTTTAAAGATTTTATTTATTTACTTGACAGAGAGAGATCACAAGTAGCCAGAGAGGCAGGCAGAGAGAGAGAGAGGGAAGCAGGCTCCCTGCTGAGCAGAGAGCCTGATGCGGGCCTCGATCCCAGGACCTTGAGATCATGACCTGAGCCGAAGGCAGCGGCTTAACCCACTGAGCCACCCAGGCACCCTGGGTGTTTTCTTAATTTTTTCTGATAATTTGTTAATATATAGAAATACAACCAAATTTTGTATATTGATTTTGTACCCTGATTTTGTTTTGGACTTTACCAAATTCACTTATTAATTTGAACAGTTTTTTGGTGGAGTCTTTAGAGTTTTCTATTCATAAGATATTGTCATCTGCAAATAATGACATTTTCTTTCCTCTTTCCAAAATCTGTGCCTTTTATTCCTTTTTCTTGCCTAATTGTTCTGGCTAAGACTTCTAATATGTTGAATAAAAGTAGGATTGTGGGGCTTTCATTTTTTTCCCTAATCTTAGAGTAAAAAGCTCATCTTTTCACTGTTGAATATGATGTTAGTTGTGGGCTTATCATATATGGCCTTTATTATGAAGTGTACATTTGCCCTACTCACTTTGTTGAAAGTTTTTACCATAAATGAATTTTGTCAAATGTTTTCTCTGCATCTATTGAAATGATCATATGATTTTCATCCTTCATTTTGTTAATGTGGTATATTGCACTGATTGATTTGCATGTGTTGAACAATCCTTTCCTTTCAGGAAGATGCCACTTTGTCATGGTGAATGATTCTTTTAATATGCTGCTGAATTTTTTTGCTAATATTTTATTAACGATTATCAGGGATATTGTTCTATAGTTTCTTTTTGTGTGGTGTCCCTGTCTGGTTTTGGTTGTTAGAGTTATGCTGGCCTCATAAAATGGGTTTGGAAACATTCCCTCCTCTTCAATTTTTGGAAAAATTTGAGAAAGATAGGTATTAAATCTTTTTTGAATTTTTGATAGAATTCACCAATGAAGTCTGGCTCCAAACTTTTGTTTGTTGAGAAGTCCAATCTCCTTACTAGTGATCAGTCCATTCAGATTTTCCATGATTCAGTCTCAAAAGATTGTATGTCTCTAGGAATTTATCTATTTTTTTCTAGGTTGTCTAATTTGTTGGTATATAATTATGTCTGTTCATTTTATGTGTTCATCACATAATTATGTATGTTCCTTGTAGTATCTTATGATTCTTGGTGTTTCTGTGGTATTGTTTGTGATTTCTCCTTTTTCATTTCTGATTTTGAGTTCTCTTTTTTTTTCATGACGAGTCTAGGTAAAGGTCATTCTATTTTGTTTTATCTTTTCAAAGAATTAGCTCTAGGTTTCATTGATCTTTTCTATTGTCTATTTAATCTCTATTTTATTTATTTCTGCTGTAATGTTTGTTATTTTCTTCCTTCTACTAACTTTGAACTTCAGGTGTTCTTCTTTTTCTGGTTTCTTTAGGTATAAAGTAAAATCATTTATTTGAGTATTTCTTGTTTCTTGATGTTATATATTGATGTTAATGAACTTTCCTCTTAGAACTGCCTTGCTGCATCCCATAGATTTTGGTATGTTGTGTTTCTGTTTTCATTTGTCTCAAATATTGTTTATTCCTTTTTAATTTCTTTGTGACCATTGGTTGGGTCAACAACATGCTAATGAACATGTTATTTAATCACCACATATTTGTGTGTTTTCCAGGTTTCTTCTGGTAATTAATTTTTAGTTTCAGATAAATGTGGTTGGAAAAGATGCTTGATGTGATTTCAGTCTTCTTAAATTTATTGAGACTTGGTTTATGGCCTAACATATGATTGATCCTAAAGAATGTTCCACATGTCCTTGAGAACAATGTGTTCTGCTGCTTTTTGATGGAATGTTCTGTGTAGATCGATTAAATCTATCTAGTCTTTTGTGTCATTTAAGGCCAATTATTTTTTTGTTGCTTTTCTGTCTGGATGATCTATCCATCAATGTAAGTGTGGTGCTAAAGTAGTAGGAGACTTTAAATTTCTCTCTTTAGGTCTGTTAATATATTTTGTATATTAATTTTGTATATTTTGTAATATAATTTGTATATTTATGTACTTCTATGTTGGGTGCATAAGTATTTGCAAATGTTATACACTTTTGTTTGATTTTCCCTTTATTATTATATAATCCCCTTCATTGTCTTTTGTTAGTCTTTGTTTTAATGTCTGTTTTGTCTAATATATGTATATATATATCTCAGATATATGTGTGTGTATATATACACACACAATTGTATATATTGTGTTTCCTGAGAATGCGTTTGTACCCTCTATGTGTGACAAACCTGAAGTCTGCCCCTTAGGCTAAAGCACCAGAACAAGTAAATAGCCCTTTTTCACAGATAGACTGGATGTGTTTCAGTCTGCTGTTTGTGTGGTAGTTTGCCAAATATGGTGTCTCCAGTTGTTACCCAGAAATACAAGCCTATTGGCCACCAGAGCCAGGCAATCAAAGCATATTCCCTGTGTGAACCGTGCACACTTGATGGCTTTAATGAGGCACTGGGAGAGTGCAGGGTCAGGACATGTCCTATAAACCTCAACAGGACAATGGGAGATGAGGGATGAGGGGCTCACTAGCACTTTCAAGGTAGAGGGAGAGTGCAGTAATGACACCTGTGAACACCTCCATCCTTAGAGAGAGTCCCAAAAGTTCCTGCCCCTCTAGCAGACATTTTAAGATGAGCAAATGAATCCCCCTCACATATAGTGTAGTCGCTTTTCAATCTGCTGCTTTTGTCCTAGGCCCTAGGGTGAGTGCTTCTGGTGCTAGCTCTTTAGGAACAGTATCTCAGTTCCTTACAGCCTTTTGTGTTTTCTAAGCATAAGCCAGACATTTTGGAAGCTTGTCTCTTTGGTGCTTGTCTCTCTGGTTGGGGTGCCTGATGTGAGACACAAACTACTTGTTCCTTAGGGAGAAGCTCTGGATTTATGAGATCCCTTCTGATTGTGGGTATGATAGAGTTTCTGGTGAGACTGCATCTTTTCTTCTACTCATCTCATTAGGCCTCTTTTATCATTTGTTGCAAATGAGCTGTTCAGCTAGTTTTCAGTTCTCTTTCAGAGGGAGTTGTTCCATACGTAGCTGTAGACTCAGTATGTCCATGGAAAAGATGAATTTAGGATCTTCCTATGCTGCCATCTTTGATGGCTCCCAGCCCCAGGAATATTTTTGTTTTGATGGCCTTGAGGGGCTCAACACTTGCTCAAGATGGGGATCCAGTGACATAAATTTTTTTTTTTTTCCATTTGCAAAGTCCTTGCCTGGGAGATATAAAAACTGATTGCTGTTTTTTTACCACAGTGTTTTTGAGCAGTTGATGCTGATAACTATGCTGACTTCAATACACCAGCCAATACTGGTAAATTATTCAATATATTAGTAACCCCAATAAGCCTAATTGAAAATTCTTTTCTGAATACACAAAAGAAATCAATTGGCTATACTTTATGGATTTTTCTACCTAATTCAAGGCACAAACTTCATATTTAGTGTAACTATAATGAACTTTCTGGAAATAAAAAAAATCAGATTTTCATCTCATAGATTCATTCATTGAGGCTTTTCACTGGTTATTATCTCCATGTCAGGTAAAATAAACTGAGGATTTATTCTGTTGGTCTTTGCCTTTCTTTAACATAGGTGACCTCACACATGTTGAAAAAGCAGCCCATTTAAGTTCAATTTGTACACATTGATGGAAAAAAAAATTGCCTGTCTAAAATATAGTTGCTGGATGGAGGTAAAGCAATATTCCTTGAGAATTTATAAAAACATGTTGGCCTTCTCCTGGGTTTACAGTCCAAACCCCTCAAGACAGACACTAAAATGGTTCCAGGTTGGTCTGGCCTTAGGTTGCTAGCAGAAGCAAACACAAATCTACTCTAATAGATTGCTGACTTCATACAATAGCTTTATAGTTAATTATAAGAAACAT
Organism: Mustela erminea; assembly: GCF_009829155.1. NCBI lineage: Eukaryota > Metazoa > Chordata > Mammalia > Carnivora > Mustelidae > Mustela > Mustela erminea. The sequence continues at coordinate 41,360,662 of NC_045615.1, read as the reverse complement.
GATTTAATGTTACTGCCTTAAAAAACATAATAAAATGAAACAAAAAAGAGAATCAAAAGAATATATGGCATAGTAAGTGAGATCCAGAAGAGAAATTAGATAGCAAAAACAGACAAACAAAAAAATTCAAAAAATACATATTTAAACCCACAATATAAGTATGATTAACAAATATGGAAATAAAAGAAAGGGTTGACAGTATGAACAAAGAGCAAGAGACTACAAAAATGAAAATGAATTTGAAAAAGAGAAATTCTTGAAAAATAACAATATAATTAAAATTAAGAACTCAATGGATTGGCTTAACAGAAAATTAGACCCAGCAAAGGAATTATTCATAAAACAGTGGTGAGGAAAAACTCAATTGAAAATATGAACTAGAGACAAAGAAACATAGAGATTTAACTTAGGCGGCCTTACTTTTTGCATTCGCTCACTGGGTCCCATTCACAGCCTTTCTTCTCATCAGTTGTTCTCTTATCAGTTGCAATTGGGCCACTTCAAGTTCTCACTCTTTCCCATCATGGTCAGGGGTACCAAACCTCTTCATTGTTGATCTCTGTTTTGTTTTCATGAAACTCACAAATACTTTCATTTGTATCCCACTTTTACTCCCATTTATTTCAATAATAGAGAAATAGAGAAATGTCTTCTTTTGCTGTGTTAATTATAACAACTCTGGATAAATCCTGTTTTTTCCTGTATACTACTGAGCAGGTGAACACTAATGACATTTGTCTAGAATAGCAGGTGTGAATCTCCTGAAGTAAGGGCTTCTTTGTATCCTGTTTTCTCTGTTTACTTTCCACCTTAGATTCCAATGCTTCAAGGATCCACATACTCCTTAGTGATTGGATAGACCTCACCACAAAGGCATCCCTCCATTTCTTTTATTAAAAAAAACATGTGCCTCCTATCACTAATACAATGCATGTTCAGCATGGAAAACATAGAAATACTAATATGCATGAAGGAGGTAGTTAACAACAACTGTGGTCCTGCCACCCAAAGATAACCATGACTTATTTTGTTGTATGTTTCTCCAATTTTTCTCTATGCATACATATGCATAAAAAGAACTTTTTTTTTTTTCATAAGCATGTCCTATTTTTTGTAACCTGTTTCTTTCATTGTATACTCCATGATTATCTTCCCTATCAACTGTCATGGGCACATCATTTTTAACAGCTGCTATCTATTTCACTAAATGTACAGTGCTGTCAGTGCCCCTCCTCTATATCCCCTAAGCATCATTATCCTCATGCATGCCGGTGGCCTCTTGCTGCAAATACCATCTCTTTCTATTTCTGTCATGGTAGAAGTGTAGTTGGCCTTGCAGGCGGGGCAGGGAAAGGAATGTCCTGACTACAAACTTTAACAAATATCCAAATAGGACTTGGTTAATAAGAAACCCAGCTTTTGCCCTTCCGGTGGGACAACTCTGAGTTAGGTTCTGCCCATTTTCCAGAGGTCTCTCAAAGCATTTCTCATAAGATGCTCTTGAATGCATCTTGTATTGTCTTTCTCCTTTCTCAGTCTGACCTCTTACCTCTCCCTGTGTAACTCCCATACAGACTACTTATTTTAGATGTGCCTCTGGGGTAATCCAAACTAAGACAATATTTAAGTGGTTCCTAGGAGTTATTATCTGATTTTCTTACAAGCTATATTTTTGCCATTTGTTTAGTTGCCTTGATGGCTGGATTTTAAATGTGAAAATACAGGTTTAACCAGCCCACTTTTTTTTTTTTTTTTTAGTAGGGTATCAATAGGGAAGTCCTAAAATCAATATACAAAGCAAAATTCTAAATGGTTAATACAACCCCTAAAAAAAAAAAAAAAAAAAATCCCTTTAGGATTTTAGTTCAGTAATTTTCAGCTTGAAAAAATTTTCTTTCTTTTTCTTTTTTAAAGATTTTATTTTTTTGTTCATTAAAGACAGAGAGAAAGAGAGAGGCAAAGGCAAAGGAAGAAGCAGGCTCCCCACGGAGCAGGGAGCCCAATGTGAGACTCTATTCCAGGACCCTGCGATCGTGACCTGAGCTGAAGGTAAATGCTTAATGACTGAGCCACCTGGGCACCCTGAAAATTTTTTTTCTCAGATCTTGATGGTCTAGATTGAATGGGATCACATTCTGTGTCACGATGGGAGGTCATTAGGTGAGTGGGGGTAGAGTGTGTAGGATATAATTCAGCCACCAGGCCTTCTCTCTAGGAACTGTCTATCTACCTGGAGATCAGCTCAGCATTTCTGAATGACCTCAACGAACCAGGTTCCTGTTGGAACCAGACCACTGCTTTTTTGGGCAGACACTGGAGGCAGCAATAGTGTTTGTGGATGGTGAAAATGAAGTATAAAAATGTGTATCTAAACATTAGCTGCAGTGAAGTTCAGTGAGGAGAATTGATTATTCTACGAGAAGCATAGGGGGCCTGAGACTGAGTAAGGACAGGCTGACGTGTCCCCTTTCTTGCTCCATTTTGTGCACATCCTCACTGAGTGTACTGGAAAACTAATAGCCCATGGTATTTCAGAAAATGCTTCTCTTTCTTATTTAGCTAAATTGTACCTGTTGAACTGCAGAATATTAAATATGTCCATGCTGTAATTCCATAATATTTGATTTCTTTGAGCTTCATTTTCCTTGTCTGTGTAATGGGAATAAGACTCTATGGAGCCTTTGTATCTCCAATGAGTCATGGGAATCAGTCTTGGGAGACAGTCTCTAAGTCTCATGGAACTTTGGGGAGATTCGGTAAGATGTTATGTGAAAGTCCTTTGGGAAATACAAAGTTCTATACAAAGATAAAGATTTATTTTTACTATTTTTTAAAAGGTGGGGCATATCACTATAAACTTGCCATTCATTTGGTTGCCCATTTAAAATGGCTGCTTATCTGTGAGTAGTGATGAAATTCTCAGACTCGACCCTCATACTTCTCTGTAGCCTGTGGAGGCTGTATTGATCGAGTAAGTTTACTATTTTAGTTTTGTCCCACTGTGCTCCAGGTCCTGTGCAGGAAGAAACCCCACATGGGAACTCTAGCCTTGGAGTTAAGAGACTTTTGTTAGTAATAAGTATCTGACTTTGGCAAGCACTGAAACTTTTTGTGCTTCGGTTTAATCATTTGTAAAACAAGCCAATTAAACTTTATAGTATGATATCTAAGGTCCCTAAAACTTCAAGTTCATGAATCAAAAAAAATGTTTCTTAGTGTGGTCTAAAGGAAAATCAGCTTCAGATTCATTAGAAGTAACCAGAGAGCTTGATGAGATTTCCGAGGCTCATTCTTAATTTAATGAGTCAGAGTTCCTGGGGTGGGGTCCCAGTATTTGCATTTTTATTAGGTATGGAAAAAGAATATCTCAAGCCCTATATTTTTTCTTCAACTTTTACTATAAAATGTAATTGGAGCCAGCCTTAATGAGCCATTTAACCAGAAAATTTGTAAGGAGGCAAATATTCTTGACATTGGGTCTTTGGAAAGCAAAAGTATGGGTAGCCATTATCTTGTTAGATGCGTCTGGAAAAGATCAGTGAGTTTTTACATATCTACTACTAGAAGAGTATATTTATTTTATAATGTGTCATTGTAAAATGGATTTTTTCTCTGAAAGCTTCGACTAATAATATTTCTTTAAGAACAAAAGATTTATTTTAATAGATTCATGAGCTTTTGGCTTATCATTTTGGAACTAAAAGTGGCAAAGTACAAGTCACACAAACTAAAAGTTTACCGAAAGGAACAAAACCCCTCCATTTGCCAAAAAACTTGCTGGCCCTCTCCTTACTCTTTCTTTCCTCCATCTAAGTGAATCATTGGCATTTTGTCTCATCAGTTGCTTTCTGGAGGTGATCTCTGTTTTCTGTGCACAGATCAACATCACACACACTTGCATTGCATTTCTCATGTGTGCCCCTGCTCACTGTAGCAATGATCAGGGAGGCAGGAAGATGTTTATTCACTTGCCCTGTCAATTGAAACAATTATAAACTAGTCCTGTTGGTCACCAGGGTTCCCCTCACTAGCATTCTTTCCCCTGTGAACTACTGGGCAGGTGAATTCTAATTACATTTGTCTATAAGAGCAAGCAAGGGCATCACAGAGCGAGTGCACCATGAGCCTGAAACTGATGTTCTGGTCAGTCTCAAGTTGTCTCCAAGTCTCTCTTTTTATCCCTGACCTTCCAGTTAGGTTTGAATTCTCTGTTTCCAACTGCCTATTGGAAACCATATATGTGGACAGATCTGGTATTTTTTTACTTAAGACTATGTATGTCATGGAAAATATGATTTTACCCAATGCCCTGGGTTAATTGATTCACCATCCTTGGCCCTGTTCACCTAATTACATAGCCTCATTTGTATATGTGTGGATTGACAAGTTAGTTGGAATACCTCAAGATCTTTGAGAAATTATTGAATTTGATGATAATAAAAATTAGTTTCCAAATACAGTAAATATAGATTATTATCACTGACTCCTTAATGTAATCAACATCTATTTTATTTTCAATGTATTCTCAAGTGCTAGTGATACAAGACTATTCTGACCTATGGCATGTAGGTTTTATTAAGACCCTCTTTTATACTTCTCTAAGAAAAGAGAGGAGTGTTTTAGAAATCAGGGAAGAATAAATTAAGGTAAATTAATAGACTCAGCAGGGTATTGCTATTTATGCATTAGGGAAATTAAGAAATTTTTCCATTTTAGGTAACCAACAAAATTTGCATTCTTCTTAATGTTAGCCTTTGCCATCTACCTGAGGAGATGGGTATAAAGAAGGAAGCAGTAGTGCATTTATCTTTAAAGAAGTTCCACCAGTGGCTTTGGGGCGGAGACAATAGAAAATAATGAGAGTGTTTGCCAAATATCCATAGGAAGTTCGTATAAATTTTAGGAAATGAACTGCAAATCCTAAAATTGCACAGTTTGTGGCTCACTAATTTACCTGCTTACGTGATGTCTCCATTTTACTCTTTAATGGCTCCCTACAGCTTAGTATATTAAAAGTGGAATTCTTGATTTTTTTCCCCATCCCCGCATCTGTTCCTTCTCAGTAGGTGACATCACTATTCACTCAGTTGTTAGGCCAAAACCCCTTCATGTGCCCCATGCACCGGATTAGAAATATTCCCAATCTGATCCCAGTTCACCACGCCCATTGTTTCTGTTTAAATCCAAGTCAGCTTCACACTGTGCCTGAATATAGTCTCCTAATCACTTCTATTCCTACTTTTCCCTCAATCTATTCTCTCCCTATACAACATTTAAAGCACTCTTTTAAAATAGTGCACAAATTGTACACACTGTTTAAAATTTTTAGTTCTCTCTGATTGTAATTAGAATAAAATAGGAAATTACTGCCATGACTAACATGTGGTTTTGCATAACCTCAGCTCTCTGGGCTCCTCAAATTCCACCACCTGTGATTCTCTTTCACTCCTTCTCTGCTGGCTGCCTTGGCCTCCTTCCCAGTCCTCGAACACTCAAGCTTATGCTGGATTGAGGGCTTCTGTATTAGCTGTTCTCCCAGCCTGGAATGCTCTCCTCCCAGATTGTAGCTTGGTTGATTCTTTTTGTGAATTAGATTGACTTTTTCCTGACTTCCCTATCAGTAGCTATTAGATAATCACTGTCCCTCCCAACACCCTTAATATCTTCCGTAGTGTTTGCCACTATGAGTTTCTTCTCTTTCCTCACTTTCTTGCTTATTTTCTGTCTCCTTTAAATAGAATATGAGCTTCGTAAGAGTTGTGATTTTTCTCTGCACTATTCTCTACGATATCCTAGCATCTAGACAGAATAGGACATATGTATGGCTCCCAGTAAATATTAACTGAATGACAGCATATTAAAAACAGGAAAAATGTATTGGTTTTGGGGTAATACATATGATGATATAGATAGAGGATTTCACTCTTAGATATTGTACTCATAAATCGAATTATATTGTTTAATTTTATTTTTATATAGCATTATTGTATATGAGAAATACTTTTTAAAGTATGGTAGGAGAAAATGTGGGAAGAAAAAAGATATTTTGAATTCTTATTTTCCCTTTCTAATTTTCTTATAATTAAATATTTAAGTAATCACTCTCTGGACTATTTACTTATAAAATAGGGGCTTAATATGGAAAATGTCTTATAGATACTTTTTCTGGCAAAGTAGTAATTTATGATCCACTGTTATTTACTTTTCCTTTCTCTTCAGAGGGCTATAAATCATCAAATCAAAACTCCTACACAAATCTAGTGGTGCTGGAAGCATTGGATTAAAACATACTTTTAAGATTATTCTAGTTAAGGGACAGAAGAAGCTAACATAATATCAAATAAATCTTTGATATTCAATTGTGCTTCTGGTTCTGTAGACCAGTGTTACACCTACCAAATAGGTCATTTTAATATCAATCAAAGAAAATACTCAGTGGTTATACTTCCATTAACAATTTTTTAAAAATAGCAACTCCCTCCCAATTGTAGCAAGTGATTTGGTTTACCTTTCATGATTTTATAAATGTACACTATTATTAAATGTACCCATATTTAGAATTCAGGTGATGTACAAAAGAAACCTAGTCAGGGCTCTGATCAATCATACATTTGCGATATTGAGTTCTTTCTTGTCAGTGATTTTCCCATAAGGAAGTTGTGGGGCAGAGAAGAGAAACAAGCACAAAATTAGCTTTCATCTTGAAATGAGGATAAAATAAGCACAGTGATAATTATAATCCAAGGGCATAAAGGGTACATACCATACACTGAGTATGGAAGAGGTTCCACTGGGATTTCAGAGAAGGGAGATTTTGTTCTACTCATGGGAAGAAGAAAGAATCCAAGAGGCCAGCAGGAAAGGTAGTTTGTTCCTGCAGGACCAAGAGGGGGAAATCCCAGGTGGGGAAGACCTATTATCTCAGGTGTTTGCAATGACTGTGGGCTATTTGGAGAAGTGGATGGAGGCGGATGGTGAGGGGACTTGATTGCAAAGAGGAACTTGAATTTTGTTCGTTTGTGAGAGATGGCTGATGGTGAGTGGCAGAATTGAAATTATGCTTTGGGAAGTTGATTCTGGCAGCAGGACGAAAGAAGAGCCCGACTGTCAGAAGTGGGGTTGTTAGAAAGCTGTAGACCAGGTGATGGGCAGTGCAGAGGGAAATATGGAGCATCGTGGGGATGGAGAGGAGGAAAGACTTGAGATATGCACAAAGGGTGAAGTCGGGGACAGGTAAACCAATTTGATATGGTCAAGGAAAGTAAGTTCAGTTTCAGAGATGTTGAATTTGAGGCTTTAGAAGGATCCCTAAGTGATGTCATCCAATGGAGAGTTGGAGCTATAGAATTCAAACTTGCCTGGAAATCCAGCTGTGGAAAGAGAGTCTTTGGAAGGGGGATTCCAAAGTAATTGGGATGTCTGACCTGGGCTCTTGGGGCTTCAAATTTGCTCACAACAATTCTCCAAGTTGCTCCACTGACGTCTGACCCAGCGCTGTGGAGGGAACTCCAGCCTCTAGCCAAATGGCAGGATCCATCCTCCTTCCCTCCTTGCAAAGGCAACTCTGAACCCTTCATTTTGAAGAACACATAAAGCTCCAAGCTGCTAAGTAAGCAATGAAAGAGAAAATGCTTCAAATGAAAAGACAGGCAAAACGTTTGCATTTTGATCTGTTTCTCTTGTGACTGCCTCACCGCTGCTATGCTCACTGAAAGGGATGCAGCAGAGCAAAACCAACAGTGACTGGAAGCAGAACAAAATAAACCCCTCCTGCAGGCCACTGGCCACATGGCTTGAACCAGCATGTGCATCCACTGAGACAAAATGCAGCATTAAACTCATAACATGGTGACCGTCGAGCAGACCCAGAGAACATCTACTTAATGTCCATGATTTTATAGCAAAAGCAACTGAGACTTGGAGAAGGGAAATGACTTGTTCAAAGTCACAGAATTAGTTAATGGCGCACACATGGGATTGCAGCCCTCCATAGGTTTCTTTCAGAGTGGTCCCTACCACACTGGGCTTTCTCTTATTGTCGTAATGCAAAAATAGAAGCAAAGCCAAAAATGGTTATATGCTCATGAAGCAAGAAATCACATGCTTACTCTTGTTTTTAAGGCATTAATTGCATTACTGAAATGAAAAGCAGTGTACGTGCAGATACAGTAGAGGTGGGCAGTTGTACAAATTTTTTCCACAGGATCACAGATACCAGAGAGAAATAAAGGCCACATGCTTTTGGTGAAAACCTATAGAATTGATACTTCAGAGCAAAATATTCAAAGCATTGCCAGTGAAAAGAGGCTTAGAAAGAAATATCCTTTGCTTCCACAGATGGACAGGTCACCATGTACTTGATCAGATATGGTGTGCTGTTTCCACAGCCTCCTTCATTGTTCCCGCCAGAATTGAGGATAATGGGCAATTCTCCAAGGATTGGGTATTTCAATTCAAATGGAGAGTTGTCCAGTAGTTCAATTGTTCTACCTGAGAAATTGGACTGAAATTTTGGAAAGGACACATTTTCCAATAAAGTATCCAGTGCTGTTTACTTCTGCCTTGTGCCAGTCATTGCTTCTGGTGTGCTAGGTGAGTTTCTCACTCATTCCTGCTCTCTGGGAGAAGGGTCAGGAGCTAGGAGGCTCCTTAGCACTACGGGCAGTGTTTTCTGTGCCAGACCTGCTACTTTTTTCTCCAGTGACCAAAGATTGAATTTTTAAAATTGAATTCATGTCAGTGTGACCCTGAAGTCTTCCAGTATTATTAAACTAAACTCTGAATGTCCTTTTCGAATGAGAACATTAAACAAAACAAATTCTAACACCCCATACTGTTTCCTGGATGTGGCTCTTAATCAGCTTAGACACATTTTATTGGGGTTTAGATGAAAGATTTGTGTTCTGAATCTTATCTCCCAAAATCGTTTCTATACTTAAATGTTTTCAAATATATACCACCTTAAAGGGGCAAGTATAATAGAGAATTTTTAAAAAAAGGTTGAGATAAAAATCATTTTTTGCATTTTAATTCAGCGATTACACTATATTCACAAATTTAGGCATCCATCATCATCCTCTAATTGCAGAATTTTTTATCATGCCGAAAAGAAATCCTGTGCCCATTGTCAGTCACTCCTATTCCTCCCTCCGTCCCTCCCATGCCTGGCAACCACTAATCTAATTTCTGTCTTTATATTTTGCTTATTCTAGATGTTCCATATAAATGGAATCACAGTGTATGTGGTCTTTCGTGTTTGGCTTCTTTCACTTTACGTAATGTTTTTGAGGTTTATCTATGAAGCATGTGTGAAATTCCTCTTTATGATGGAGTAATAGTCTGTTGTAGGGATACATGACATTCTGTTTATCCATTTGTCAGTTGATGGAGGTTTGAGTTTTTCCCATTCTTTGGCTTTTATAAATAGAGTTGCTATGCACATTGGTGCACAAGTTTTTGTGGGGACATGTGTTTCCAATTCTCCACAAAGGAGTGGAGGGGTGGAGGAGAACAAAGAAGGGCTTTTTAATGATGCTGGTCATCTTTGGAATAAATGGTTTGCAGAGTAACAGAAAGTTGGTTGCAGATACTTTATTTTTAAAAGGGACATATGCTCTTTTATTGTCTATAAGTGAAATTAATTCCTTTGAAATCCATTTCAATGGCCATTCTGTATTGAAACAAAGTGTTTTATCATGAACATATATAAATCTTAATAAGTGAAATGTATTGTTCTCCATAACCTGAGGGTATGAAAAAGAATTAGTTAGGTCAATAAATCAAGAATGACTAAAATATTGATTTCCAGTTACCATTTCTTTATCACAACTTCTGGGTGAATACTGTGATGGGTAATTTTATGTGTTGACTGAGCCACAGGTTGCCACCATACCTGGTCAAATATCATTCTGGGTATTCCTCTGAGGATGCTTTTGGATGGGATTAACATTTAAATGGTAGATTGAGCAAAGCCGATTGCCCTCCCTGATGTAGATTGGCCTCATTCAACAATTAAAGGCTTGAAGAGAATGAAAATTCTAACCCTCCTTCCAGTGAGGGAGAATTCCTATTCCTGACTACCTATGAATTGGGGATGTCAGCTTTTTCCTGCCTTTGGACTCGAATTGAAGCAATGGTTCTTCCTAGTTCTTGAGCCCACTAGCCCTTGAACTGGAACTAAAGCATTGGCTGTCCTGGGTCTCCAGATTGTCATCTTGCCCTATAAGTCTTAGGGACTTACTGGTCTCCATAACTGAGTAAACCAATTACTTATGATAAATCTCTCTCTTTCATCTATATCTATAAATAAATAGAGACACAGATATCCCTAGAGATACAGAGGTATCTATTTCTATTTCTAATCTATCTCTGTATCTATCTATTTATCATCTATCATTGTCTATCATCTGTCTTCCTATTACCTATCTATCTGTCTTTCATCTAGCTATTGCTATTGGTTCTATTCTCTGGAAAACCCTGATGAATATAAATACCTAGGTAGTTTCCTTGCCATACTTCCTTCTCATTGCCAGTGCCAGCCAAGAAGGTAAATAAATGGCACAGTCAGTGATAACAAAAATGCTAGATATCATTTTAAATGCCTACCAGGTGCTAGGCTCTACACAGGGAGAGATACTATTAGTCCCACTTTACAGATGAGGATATAGAGGCCCAGAGAGGATATTTATTGGATGTTGCACATTTGGTAAGTGGTAGGTCAAGGATTCAAACCCAGGAGCAATTAGGTACAGTGGTTAGGAGCAAGAGCTTAGTGCCAGATAGACTTTGGTTTTATTCCTGGCTTTACCACATACTCCTCTTAGGCCAGTTTCTTAAGCTCACTATCTTCCTTTACCTATCTGTGAAATGGAAAAGGTAATACATAATATAGAGAGTGGATTTGGAGAGAACATATGGAAGTGTGAAGCATGCACCTGGTATATTTGTGGAGTGAATGAATCCAGGAGAATCTCACTCAAGCCCTGTGCTCTAACACTGTATCACACCATTTTGGCTCACTCACCAGCATAATCAAATCACAAGAAGCTCTGAGTCAAGAAATCATGAGGGGGCTGCAGCAGAGAGTAGAAGCTCTGTTCACAATAAATACTGCAGTGAGAAGAGTTTGATTTCTTCTCCTTATTACCAGAGTCTCTGATGCTGCTGGAGAATGGTGGTTGAGGGCAAGGGTGAGTTGAAATACCTTGACTTTTTCTCCTTCTCTGACCTTGGGGCAGTGATGGTGGTGAGGAATGGAGGCATCCCTCACTGTCCTGCATCTCGGTGATCACACTTGGGTTCTTCACATCGCTGAGAAGTCTGGTATCTGGGGTGCCCCAGCTGGGGGATGGGTTCTGAACACACATTTCCTTTGTAGTCTGATGAGGTGAGACAGGATTGCTAGATAAAATAGTTTTCTTTTCTGAATCTGGTGACCATAAAAAAGGCTGGGGGTCTATCCAAAGTCCTTGCTTCCTTTCCTCTTGGTCTTTTAGTGGCTTTTCAAATTCCAGAATCAAAGTCCTTACCTCAACATAGGTGCTGTCCCTCTCTCCCAACCTCATTAGATGCAATACCTGCTAGGTCTTAGCAGATGATCTCTCCTTATACTTCATTGAGACAATAGAAACAATCAGAGGGAAACTCCACCATCTTCATCCACCAAAACTACCCAGTCTTCTGTTGGCTCTGCCCTCCTTCTTGTTCTAATGGGTTGAGGTGCCTCTGCTTCTATTCATGGCCAATCCTGCCCCTTGTGCTCTGGATTTCACTCACTCTCACCTTCTCAAGGATTTTTCCCAGGAAAACTTCCCTTTTATCTCTTGCATCATCAATTTCTCTCTCTCTAATTATTTATACTCTTTTTCATTGGAACATGCTTGGATAGCATTCATCTTCCTAGTAGTAGCTCTTCCTCAAACTGCCCCACCCAGCTACTGTCTCAGTTCTCTGCTCTCCACTGTAATTTTCTCACTGTTGAAAAAAGAATCTGTGTTTTCCATTAGGCTGGTGATTCTCAAGTCTGGCTACACACTAGACATATCTGACATCCTTTAAAAACAATCCCAGTTCAAGGACACACCCTAAGCCCATTATATTAGAGCATCAGTATTTTAAAGCTCCCCTAGGTGATTTCGGTGTATAGCTAAGGCTGAGAATCACTCATTACTATAGAATGTAAACTCACAGAGGCAAGGAATGTGTCAGTTTTTTTTTTTTAAATAAGTTTTGTATCTTAAGTGTATAGACCACAGCCTTGAACAATGTAGTTGCTTTAGAAATACTTGTAAGAAACAATTTGATTTGAGTATTAATAGTTGGAGAGAGAGAGAGAGACAGAAGAACAGGTGAAGTTTGATACCCTTTTGAGTCGGGAGTGCGATATTATTATACCTCTGTTTGGCCTCCTGTTATTTCTCCCTTCCTTGTGAATCTTTGATGTTAACCATGTGGAGGCTGGTATGGGGGTAGAGTTATATGTTGGCCAGAAGGCATAGTGTTGACTATATAGGAAATTGATTACTAGATTCTTGCTTTTGTGTTTCACTTGTTAATTTCTTAGGCAAAGAGATTTAACTTATAGGCTTTATGTAGTTGCTATGATTGTTTCATTATTGTTTACCACACATTTTAGTATAAAAAGTCGAGAGTATAGATAAGAATAAAAACCACTACTGTACTCTATCAGCCGTTAGGGTTTATCTCTTTTTAAAACTTATTATCCTATTTTTAGTGTGAGTAAAATATTCCTAAGAGACTCCTGGACAGAGGGCCCCCAACTTTAGCTCTACCAATGCCAAGACCTCTTTCTCACTCTGAAACATGACTCAGTGGCTCTGACTGGTTCTTGTTATTCAACCTCTCAGTTTTGTTTAGCTTAGAATTTGGGGGCATCTGTTTTTCATTAGACACATATGTAGCCACTGGGACAGAAAATTGATCCTTGTCCTTTAGAAGCTCACATCCTTATGGGGGGAGACAAACTTGCAAGTAAGAACATTTTAGTAAATGTTCGTCAGTGTTCTGATAGATGTAAACACAGACATGTCCACCCATAACACTTACAGGGCTTGGGGCAAGGAAGAATCCCATTTGCCATATATCTAAAGATTTGAAATTTATAAATCCAACGAACAGACCATTGCTAAGTAAGATGTGTTCTAGCCTTCTACATCGATTAATACACCTGTATGGACAGCTTTGAATCTAGAATTATGGGACCCCTTGGAGTTCCACACAGAAGCATGGCTGCAAAAGAAAGTGCTGGTCTTTATAGCTAAATCCCTTCTCTTCCCATTCCTGGCTATCCCCACACTGTGTGGGGCCTCGGAAACCTGCACATGGACACTCTATTCTGAATGTCCAGTATGCATCCATGTGGACACAGTTGGTCTTTAGCCACCTCTCAGCCTGTGGGTACACACTCTAAGTCCTTGGACATGGGCTATAGGCCATATGAATAGAGGATTTTGGGTCAGATTATCTGGAGCATAATCTGGAAAGGATGCACGGGGCCCTAGGTGGGCATATTTACCAGGTCCTGAAGATTCCTCCATTGGGAGGAGGCTCAAAGATGTGGAAAGCTTGGGTCTAGGGCAGGGGTCTCCCAGCATGATCACAGTGGAGTGCAGACACTGGGGACAGGGTACAGCAGGAGTGTAGGGGTAGGCATATAGAAAGAAAGGAAAAAAAAAAAAAAAGGCCAGGGAAGACTTCTGAGAGGAAATATTATCTGAGCTGAAGTTCTGAAGGGGAAGTTAGTCTGATAAATGTGAACAGGCCATTATAAGCTGAGCAATAAGCAGGTGCTCACTTGCAGGGAGGTGACTTGGTATAGTGTGTATGAGGAACTAGAGGGCAAATTCCTCATTGCCAGGGTGGGAATAGGTAGAAGCTGACACCTAAGTGGTGGATGGAGTCCTGGTCATGAGGACATTGTCTATCTTGCTCAGGAGCCTGGGATTAATCCGTAAATCAATGGGAACCCTGATAGGCTTCTACTTCTATAACTACTTTTGGCTTATGCTGTGATCTTTTCAACTCCTTTGGGCTCAAAGTACTCTGGGGTTTCTGCTTCAGGCTACTAATCCAGTTCCAAAGCAGGAGGGAGCTCCTGTGCTTGGTGTAGGAGCCCTGACTGTGACTCTCTGTTGCCCCCTCTTGGCAGTAGCTGTAGCTTCATTTTTTGGTTCTATCAGAAACTTTTTTTTTTTTTTTTAACATTTTATTTACTTGATACAGAGAGAGCAAGAGAGGGAATACAAGCAGGGGAAGTGGGGGAGGGAGAAGCAGACTCCCCATTGAGCAGGGAGCCCGATGCGGGGCTCAATTTCAGGACCCTGGGATCATGACCTGAGCTGAAGGCGGATGCTTAATGATTGAGCCAAAACTTTTTGCAAAATTTTGTGCTTCCTTCCCATCCCCCACAGTGGTGAACTGATTTAATTGAAATATCAATAATACGGTTTTGACTAGAACAAAATGTTGCACCTAAAGCCTTACAGTTATACTCATTTTTCCAATTTCTTTTGATGTGATAAAATTATACTACTATTGTATTTTTACAAATGTTTCATTTAAGATAGCTAAGACGGCTGTTGGCATCCAATTCCCCTAAATTAAATTAGTTTTCCTCCATGTATTCTTTCATCAAAGCTCTTGTTCCACCTTTAACCCCCTTCCTTGCAGAACACAACTTATGTGAGATACAAGATAGAGAGTGACCCTTTGGAACTGGTTACTTTGTATCCTCGGAAACTTGTGAATTTTTACATTTCTTTTAAAATTAAAACAGTAAATGCCAGACTGTAGTCAAATTGCAGTTTGTTTTACTGTAATTTAGATTTTTTCCAAAAAGAACAAAATTTTATATGTAGCGTAAAAATTCATGCATCAGAAAGACTCAAAAGACTGTTTTTCACTTTGTTCAAGTTTTGTTTCCAGGCATTTAGTGTGTTATGCAGTTGCTGTCACTGCTGTTTTCCAAATGTCCATTGTGTGCTATGGCCGACAACTATTTTCTTCTGGGTCTGATCAATTTTGCAGGGAACCCTTTTGTTTCTTACATCAGTAACAGAGGCTTCGACATTATCAGCTCCAATCTGAAGTTCTTGCTGCATTGTGTCAAAAGAAATTTCTTTATTTTCCACTGCCATTCCTATAAAAGTAAGCAGTCTTACTTTTCCCATATTCTGTTCATTTAATAGACCAAGTGACTCAATGAAGACTTTATTATTCTGGTAAAACTTGACATATGATGCCAATTTAGCACTCACAAAAATGGTGAAAAGATCATGAATAAGCTCACCTTCCAAAAATTTGACTCAAAAATTTGATTTTAAAAAGAAATGCATTTGGATCTTTCAATGCTTGTGCAATACACCTGTGGGCATCAAGTCAAGCCTGGGAAGCGTCATCCTCTGTATAACTTCCTAGCAATTCCACTGTGACTTTTGAAACAGCATGACTTTTCTTACAATCCACAAATACCTCGTAAAGGAGTTTTTATAAAGGTGAGGTTCTAGTCAGAAATCCATTTTCTAACTCAATCCAGCTCAGTTGGAATACACTGGATGGCCCCACAAGGTGCTGCCACTTTAACAAGGCTGCAGTATACGGTGTATCTTACGGGACTGTTCTTATCCATCCCATGGCAAAGGTTGATTAGCAATTGTGGTCTCAGAGATGGGTGTTCAACTTCCTGAAATGTGACCAGCTTTTCACACAGGCTTTCAGTCAGAGCTCCTTGCTTGTCCGTTTCTGGGATCAGTAGGAAAGACACTATGCTGTTCATTCACACTTTCAACATCTTTATCATCTTCCTTCAGACATCACAGGCTTCAATGTTTTGAGCTAAACGACACAAAGTCCACCTTCTGAGCTCTAGTCTGAAATTTCAGGTCCTTTAGATTTCAGATAAGCTTGAAGCTCAGCAGCCTGATCTTCCTCACTGATGTCGATGAAGGCCAGGACGCTCATGTTGAAAGCCCGGGTATGGCGGTCTCACCACTCAACGTTTTGTGCTTTTATTATATTTCCTCCTCTTCTCTTTTTTTCCCTAGACAATTTCTGGCATAATAATATATCTATGCACAGACCTATTAATCTATCCATTAGGTGTTTAACAATGCTCACGTGCTCCCACTTCCCTTCCTGAAATGTTTTTTGTTTTTTTTTTAACCAGAATGTATATCAAAGAAGTGCATCAATTTGGATTTTCACCTGTTTTGGTTACTGATGTATCCCACATACTTTTGTTGGCCATGGATGAAGAAACACCCATAAATGATGAAACAACCTTCTGTCCTTTTTGCTTGACCTGAAGGTTTCTATTTGGCCTCCAAAACTTATGTCAAGACTTCATCCCCAGCAAGACTTTGCTAACTCCACAGTGGGATAGTTGCTCTATGTCAGATTGGCACAGCACTGGGCATTTGCCTTAAAGTTGACTTACTTGAATTTCCTGTTTAGGCCCCTATGCTCAGAGTGTCCTGCTATGTTCTAAGTCTTCTTGTTTACCTCTGTCTCTTCATTTCTTAGCCAACTCTCAGAACACACTAAGTTAATGAATGTCTGTGAATGGATATTTACCGTGATATCTCCTCTGATTTGACAGGCCAAATTCCCTTGTAACTTTGACTTTGGTGTCTCAAAGACACCTCAGTACATGCTTTTACCCTACATTTTCACACGGCTCACTCTACTCAACGTCATCTAGCACCTGTCAAAAAATACACTCTAGGTTTTATTGTGGTTATAGCTACATGAAATTTTATTGAATTCTCAAAATGACCCTGGCATATAATTGACATCAGTAAATGTTTGTGAATCAATGGACACTAAATCACAGTTCCTTAGAGAACTGTTTATCTCTTCCATTGTTCTAACCAGAATGAATGTCACTAACCTCCACCCAGTTACTCAGAACTGAAAGTAAGCAATTGTTCTTTCTTGTGCTTAATTTTTTAAATTTGTTAAAATAAGGTACAACTAACATTTCTAGAACACAAAACCACAATTTATTCGGTTTGAGGAGTTTTGACAATAGTTTACCAATGTAAGATAAGATAGAGAACATTCCCCATTACACCACAAAATTCTGTCATGTTCTTTTCCAGTTAATCTGCTCCCTAGAATAGGAGTATATACACTCTGGAAATTGACAAATGCCATAGCCTAGGGTCCCCCTCATCCCTGCCCACCTTCCTGCAAAGCTGGTTGTTTAGGTGTTTACCTGCACACTTGTTCTTCAGGTACTTTTCAGCTCTACCAAAGTATCCTCCCTGCATAGGAGAGTCTGGCTACATAATAGGTTACCAATCAATATTTGTTGAATGAGAGAATAATTCAGTGCCCTGGGCACTCCAACCCCTCAACATGGCTTTTTGCTCTTTATCACCTAACTCTCTTTACTCTTTCACAAGAGGGGCATTGGACGCAGCCTGTTTACTCTTTTTGAGTGGGCTGTAGAAATTAAAAAAAAAAAATCATGTTTGTACTCATAATTGTTACTTCTTTTTGGATGGCCTACGGAACCAGGTATGCTCTCATCCCCAACCCCAAACTTGCTGGTTCTTCTGAGTCCAAATTGCTTCTTGGGGCAGATCAGATGACCCAGCATGGAACAAATGGGACCTGACAGAAGGTAGTGCATATATACCAACAGAAAAAGAACACATAAAAATTTTCATGGGGTGCACTTATGAATGGAAATTACTTCAAGTTCCATTTCTGCCAAAAAATGGATTCAAGCTCTTTTGAAATTATTTTCTTTATCATGTGGAGAATGTATTGTGGAGAACAGTTCAGTGGTGACCCACTTGTTAATCGCTGCCTGTGTGGAAGCAAGTGTGATGCAGCTCTTGGTTTTTCAAATTTAGACATCTCATGTTACCATTATAATTTTTGCTATGATATCATGTGGTAATTACATCATTATTTGTAATAGTTATCATTTTTCTTTAAATTGAACAACTTTCAAAAACTCAAATAGATTTATTTAAAAGACATCTTGTATCATTCCTTTAAATACAAAACAGCTTATTACCCTTCAAGTTCACATTAAACCTGAACATAGGAAATGCTCATCTATGTGAATCATCTCATGTGCTGTCAGTGGTATTCCTAGCACACTTTGGGAAAAAAAATAATAACATAAAAAGAGCTCAGATTTTGGAAAGATCTACATTTGATTTGGTATCTTTGATTTCCCAGAAGGGGAGGTTAGAGACTTAGATTCTTTATCTGTAAAATGCATATCCCTGATTTACAAGAGAGACTAGTAAGTAAGATGATGGACAGAACCCAATGACCAAAGGGTGGAACTCAGAGGAGATCCTGCGTAGATCCGTTTCTCTTTACATTTATTATTGGCCATTATTACTGGCTCAATCATCTCTTTTGGTTATTACTTAAGACATATTGTTATCAAGGTACAATTTTTATACAGTAAAATGCATAACTTGTATTGATCAGCATTTTTTCATTGTTGGTTCTGGACTTGCTTGCTCTTTGAATTAGATGTCTAAATATCTAAACTGTGCTATCATTTTCTACACGTTTGATTTGAGGAGTATCACAACTTCTGTGTCTCATTATTCATACATACTCAGGATGCTGAGTGCATCTGAGTTAAAACTACTGTTTACAGTTGTGAAGTACTGCCCAGGCAATCTTGTTAGTAATGTTTTCCCTATCATTCTTATTATCATATAAGACTAGTGTTCTCCCAATCCATGAGCATGAAATGCTCTTCCATCTTTTTGTGCCTTCTTCAATTCCTTTCATGAGTGTTCTGTAGTTCCTCCAGTACAGATCCTTTACCTCCTTGGTTAAGTTTATTCCCAGGTATCTTATGATTCTTGGTGCTATAGTAAATGGAATTGATTCTCTAATTTCCCTTTCTATATTTTTTACTGTTAGTGTATAAGAAAGCAACTGATTTCTATCATTGATTTTTATATCCTGCCACATTACTGAATTGCTGTATGAGTTCTAGGAGTTTGGAGGTGGAGTCTTTTGGATTTTCCATATAAAGTATCATGTCGTCTGCAAAGAGAGAGAGTTTGACTTCTTTGCCAATTTGAATACCTTTTATTTCTCTTTGTTGTCTGATTGCTGTTGCTAGGACTTCTAGTACTATGTTGAATAACAGTGGCGAGAGTGGATAACCTTGTTGTGTTCCTGATGTCAATGGGAAGGCTGTCAGCTTTTCCCCATTGAGGATGATATTCGCTGTGGGTTTTTCATAGATAGATTTTATGAAGTTGAGGAATGTTCCCTCTATCCCTATACTTTGAATTGTTTAAATTAGGAATAGTGGGTGAATCTTGTCAAATACTTTTTCTGCATCAATTGAGAGGACCATGTGGTTATTCTCTCTTCTCTTATTGATTTATTCTATTGCATTGATTGATTTGTGAATGTTGAACCACCCTTGCATCCCATAGATAAATCCCACCTGGTCATGGTGGATAATCTTTTTAAATGCACTGTTGGATCCTATTAGCTAGGATCTTGTTGAGAATATTGGCATCCATATTCATGAGGGATGTTGGTGTCAAATTTTCCTTTTTGGTGGGGTCTTTGCCTGGTTTGGAGATCAGGGTAATGCTGGCTTCATAAAAAGAGTTTGGAAGTTTTCCTTCTGTTTCTATTTTTTGAAATAGCTTCAGGAGAATTAGTATTATTTCTTCTTTGAATGTTTGGTAGAATTCTCCAGGGAATCCATCAGGTCCTGGACTCCATGTTTTTTGGGAGGTTTTTGATCACTGCTTCAATCTTGTCACTAGATATTGGTCTATTCAGGTTGCCAATTTCTTCCTGATTCAGTCTTGGTAGTTTATAGTTTTCCAAGAATGTATCCATTTCGTCTAGGTTGCTTAACTTATTGGCATATAACTGTTGATAATAATTTTTGATGATTGTTTCTATTTCCTTGGCGTTATGATCTCTCCCTTTTCATTCATAATTTTATTAATTAGGTCCTCTCTCTTTTCTTTTGGATTAGTTTGGCCAATGGTTTATTGGTCTTATTGATTCTTTCAAAAATCAGCTGTTAGTTTCGTTGATGTGTTCTACTGTATCTCTAGTTTCTATCTCACTGATCTCTGATCTAATCTTGATTATTTCCCTCCTTGTGTGTGGGGTTGGCTTAATTTGCTGTTAATTATCCAGTTCTTTAAGATGTAAAGAGAGCTTGTGTATTCTGATCTTTCAGTTTTTTTGAGGGAGGTTTGGATGGCTATGTACCCCAATGTTCATAGCAGCAATGGCCAGAGTCGCCAAACTGTGGAAAGAAAGAAGATGTCCTTCAACGGATGAATGGATAAAGAAGGTATGGTCCATATATACAATGGAGTATTATGCCTCCATCAGAAAGGATGAATACCCAACTTTTGTATCAACATGGACGGACTAGAAGAGATTATGCTGAGTGAAATAAATGAAGCAGACAGAGTCAATTATCACATGGTTTCACTTACTTGTGGAGTGTAAAGAATAACATGGAAGACATTGGAAGATGGAGAGGAGAGTGAATTGGGCGAAATCAGAGGGAGAGACAATTCATGAGAGACTGTGGACTCTGAGAAACAAACTGAGAGTTTTGGAGGGGAGGGTGGGTGGAGGGTTGGGTGAGCCAGGTGGTGGGCATTAGGGAGGGCACGTATTGCATGGAGCTCTGGGTGTGGTGCATAAACAATGAATTTTGGAACACTGGAAAAAAAAAAAGACTGGGGTTCTCTGACTTGGACAGATCTGTAATTTGTTATCCACACCTTACTCAGGACTGCAGCACAGCTTTGGTCCACAGGACCACTTAGCAATCATAGACCTGCAATTCAAAATCAGCAGCTCGCTGCAGGCAGGCTCAGAAGTGTAAAACCATCACCTGAGGCTTGCTGATTTGTGCTTCTGCCTCAAATTGCAAAAAATTAGCAATTAGCCAACTTTGGGGCATTTCTACAGCTGGGGTTTAAGTCATGATCAATAAAAAGTAGAAATCAGGAATTATGATCAAAGGAACCATGCTTAGATACCAGGCTGCCTACTACTAGCCTAAGCCATCCATCAACAAATTCATCATTTATTTACTATGTCCTTGGCCATTCTGGTGCCAGCCTGACAAAAACCTCCCTGGCCATACCAGGGCTCAACTGCCTGTCTTCTCTGAGGTTTGCATTTGTGGGCTCTCTGTGCTGTTCTTCCCATCACCATCACTCCTCTTTGGTGACTCACGTCCTTCACGCTGGCAGTGGGCAACCCTGGGAAGGAAGGAGTCTTCCCTTCTTTCTTCCTTCCTTCTACTCTTTTGTTGGGAGCATGCTTTGTTTCTGTAAGTTTGCTTTGTTACCTCTAAAGGGCCACATAAAACAATGGTCAAGTCAGTGGAATCCTGAGGAAGACAACATTCCCACTTAACGTGAGAAAGAACTTTCTTGAAGTCAGAAATGTCTAACAACAAGTTGGCTGCCCCAAGAAAATGAAGATGCTCCAAATAAGTATAGTCAAGCAAAAGATACACAATCATCTGACAGTGATGTGACATGTGAATAGAGATTGAAAAGTTCAGAAGGGCAGTTAGACTAGTTGAGCTCCAAGTATCATTATAAATAGATTCTATGATTCTATGCATAGCAAAGAAGTACCCCAAACAGTTACCAGCACAAAGGATAAATAGAGTTGGAGAAATGAGATCTACAAGCCTAAATAGTTAGTGAATAGGCTCTTGGTGAAAACAAATGTTGTCCAGTGGCATACTAACAGAGCACAGAGTTGACCTGGGTTGTGTTAGTTATTTACTTAAAACTCTGTCAGTATGGAGAGTGGGCCATTATGCTGCCATTACTGCTCAGATTAAGCTACAACCCAAGTAGTCACTGGCTTAGCTGGTCTTCGAATCATGAAACCTGTATTTCAGGGTTAGCTTTTATAAATGCTTCTGTTATTCAAAGCAGCAGAGGACTTGTGAAGACCACAAATCTTGATATCAGACTTACTTAGTTTGAATCCTGGCTCTGCTATTTACTAGTTGTAAGATCCCAGGAATTTAACTTTTATGCACTTCAGTGGAAGAGTCTGTAGAATGGGGATTTAAAAAGGGAAAGGGGGTTATTAGTGACCACTTTAAAGGCTGATAAGAGGATTAGTGAGTTGGTAAGTTTATAGTGTCTAGACCAGTATCCGCTGCAGAGTAGAGCTATATGAATGTTAAATTAAAAATTTATGAGCATTCTGGGTGCCTGGGTGGCTCAGTCATTGGGCATCTGCTTTCGACTCAGTTCATGATCCCAGGGTCCTGGGACCGAGCCCTGCATTGGGCTCCCTGCTTGGTGGGAAGCCTACTTTGCCCTCTTCCACTCCTCCTATTTGTGTTCCCTCTCTTGCTGTGTCTCTCTCTGTCAAATAAATAAATAAAATCTTTAAAAAAAATTTATGAGTGCTCAATAACTCACTAAATGTCAGAAATGGGTTTTCAATGGTAAAATTAAACGTATTCTAACTGTATGGATTGGTTAACATAACTTAGGGACACTCTACTCTTCTGCCTGTGCAAACACAGGATGCAAGTCCTAGCAAGGTGAGTAGAAATGACTCCAAGATCTAATCCTCAATAATCTTGCATCCATTAATTGAGTCTGACGATTGTGATTTTCTGAAAATAACTGTAAGGGACACAGAATCCTTCCTCTGAAATAGTACCATTTTCTCTTGGTTAAACATTGAATGTACAGTGGTAATTAGAACACAGAAAGCATAAAGAACTGGAATTCATGAAACTTGCAAACAGAAGGCATAAACAGGTGTCTGCCTGCTTGCTAGTGAATATTTGCTTAATAAATGTATTTAGGTGACAGAATTTGGTCCCAGACTCACTTTCATTGTAACCCAGTACAGAGGTCATGGGGGAGAAGCTGGCTCTCCCGCATATCACATTTTAGACTAGGATTACATACAACAGTCATCTGTCCTCAGAATTGTGCCTGGCCAAATGGAATGGGTTCCGTTCACCACCAAAGGACAGCAGACAAGAGTACATCAAGGAACAGTGGTTCGGTCTGATCCTCTGACTCCAGTAATTCAAAAGGATCTAGGGAGACAAGAGCAGAGGGTGAAAGGTGACCCTCTGGGAATGAATGGAACCCAGAAGCCGCAGTGTTTCAGATAGGAAGGAAAGCAGGAGAGGCTTAGGAATTAGTGTATGAGGCTTAGGAACAAGAAAGGTGGATAGAAGGGTGATGTCAGAGTAGGGAGAGGTTAGAAGTGAAGGGAATTGTTTCTTTTGGGCTAGCTGGACATACTTTTCTCCCTGGTATGGCTCCTTCAACACTTCACATAACTGTTCTTTGCACATCACCAGGGACCTCCTAGATCCCAGAGCTGGCAACCTTTATTTCAGTTGTTCCCTTTGTCTTCCTTTCTGAACATTTGACCTGTGCGTTACCTTTTTTTTTTTTTTTTTTTTTTGTAAGATGCCTTGCACAAAGGCAGAGATGCCAGCCTTGGGAGGGTTGGGGCTGGAGATCCAGATTTGGAAAAGGACTGTTGATGACAAGGGCTTAGATCCCTGGGAAGATGCTGGAATGCATATGCAGAGAACAATGATGGAACCTTGGAGAATGGTGCATTTAGGGGGCTGGAGGAGAAATGGACAGGGGCAGTGATCAGTAGACAGGAATGGAATCAGGTCACTCAGCGAGAGAAGACGATGGGCATTCTGGGTGCTCTGTTTGCAGGTCGCCCTGGGAGTTGCCAGAGCTGAGAGGTGTGTCTCGGTGTGCTTGCAGAGAGAAGGGGGAGGACAGTGACTAAAACTGTGGGAAGCTGTGGGAGAACAGGAAACATATCAACTGCCTACTAATTTATTACCTCCATGGATGGATCCACCTAGAAAATATCGATGATTCGCTGCAATAATGATTTTGTCTTCCTCTGTTTTCTTTTTTATCTTTTCCTGTAGTTCCTCTAGTCCCTGCTTCATAGATAAATTGAATCACAAAACGATGGAAACTGAGTATCTCTTTTTGACAAAGCAGAAGTCCTGTTGCCATGGGACTTCTTGCAGTTTTCTATTATGAGAATTATTATAAAGATATGTGTGCAATAGGAACAGATAAAAAGTCTCAATCAAAATGAATATGTAATCACATTTTTTTTAAACACTATCTTCTAATGAGTGGGAAATGTTTGCATTTTAAGCATCTGGAATTAAAACTGCTTGGCTTAATCTATGCTGTGTTTCTTTTTGCAGACTCTGGACACTCCACATTGGTAACCTTCCTTCCATCTCTGAATCGAACATAAAGGACAATACTCTGGTGAATGGAGTCATTTGTCCATCCAGCAGGTGTTTTTACCAGAAGCCTCTCACGTGCTGCTGAGTGTTTTAGACACTAGAGATACCAGTGGTAAAAGGAACAAAAAATGCCCCTCCCTTCATGGAACTTAAATTCTGGCTCTTTGGCCAAGGTCACATAGACAACAAGTTTTAATTTATCAGCTCTTTTCACTTTGGTAAAACTTTTATTTTTAAATCTATCGGCCTCAGTTTTGTCAACTAAACTAGGAAGATTATATACTTTGAACATAAATAAAACTCAACGAATGTGTGTAAGTCAGGGGACGATGTATGCAAAAATGCTTTGAAAACTAGAAAGCAACATAAATAATTTAAGTCATACATTATTAGGGGATGGATCACTTTGGAAGACCCTTGGCCTGTGACTTTTATGCTGTTCACCTTTGGAGGAGGGACAGTATTATCTGACTGATAAACTCTTCTCTGTTTCTAGTGACCACTGGGGATTCACTGGCATTGCCCACTGGGAAACCCAGTTCCAGAAGCCTCACCCCTTGAAAACTTATTTGGCTTACTTGGTTTATACCAGTATAGAGAGTCTTGAGTAAACTTTTAAACTCCTGAGTCTGCCCTTTAGGATGTTTATAAAAAACTAAAATTCCTTTTTAACATAAATCTTATTTTTTTAAATGGTTAACATTTTTTTTAAGGATTTTATTTATTTATTTGAGAGACAGAGTGAGCAAGAGAGAAAGAGCACAGGAGTTTGGGCATAGGCAGAGGGAGAAGCAGGCTCCCTGTTGAGCACAGAGTCCAATGCGGAACTTGATCTTAGGACCCTGGGATCATGACCAGAGCAGAAGACAGAGACTTAACTGACTGAGCCACCTAGGCGCCCCTACATATATTTATTTATTAAAAACTTTCTGTCATCATCATGTTTAACCCTTTTCATTACAGCAAAATGATGGGAACTTTTCCACTATGCTGCTCTGCAAAGCTAATCAGATCCTGGTTGTTTTATTGGAATGTGTGTGCTTAGCTGAGGTCCTCAAGATCTATAGAGCAATAAAAAGGAGATCATCATTTCATTGTCCTCTTATGTGTTGGGTGGATATTGGACCTGTTTCAGGCAGAATGATCACTTTGGGGCTGTAAGTTCTGGGAAAACAATTACATAATGCCTTCTAGTGTTTGTAAATAATATCCATGTAAGATCTAAGGAATATTTTGGTTTCCATAGTGAAATTAAGTCCAAAAAAAGGATAAGGTGAAGCCTGAGTAGGGTGTGTAGAAGGTAGTGTAATGTTGTAGTCACAGGACCAACGTTAAAACCAGCAACAACATTAGTATCATCAACCCACATCTTCTTGAGGGAAGGAAATGATGGAAAATACTCTAATGTTCAAGACTTTTAAAAGTGATTTTAGTATGAGGTGCCTGTGGCCTGATGACTTACTGTAATTTTTTAAAATTTTGTAATATTAAAATTTTAAAAAATTATAAAGTTAAAAAAAATTCAAGTAGAAAGTAGAAAAGGAAAGCCATTTAAAGTTCTCCCACCTTGAGATAACTACCATAACATTTCATACCTTAAATTTTACTTAAATATATGACACATGCTGGGTTTTTTGGACATGACATCTTAAACCTTTTCTTATGTCCTCTCTCCCCCTTGTCATTTTTAACTGCCATGTGGCATCTCTCCATATCTTCCTTAGTGCATATCATCATATAGAAACCCACATTACGGGGCACTTTTTAAAGTTATTGTTTTATGAAATCAGAATTCATTATATATGCATCTCTCCATATTGCTTCTGTAAGCCAATAGTAAGTTGTGGAAATTCCCTCAAGTTATGTGGTATGGATAGAGCTCACTCTTTTAAAAGGCTACCTACTATTTCATAAACCACAATCCCTTCATTCATTTTCCCACTGATGATTCGCCCTTTTGTTTTTGGGTTTCACCCCTATCAAGAGGGCTGCCATCGATTTTCTTTTTTCCTTTTACATATGTCTTTATTTGATGCTTTTCTGTCTGCAGTCAGATTCCCAGAGGTAAGATGGATTGTACCACGAAGACTTGGGAATGGAGAGGTAATTCAGCAAAATGCAATGTGCTTTCTGGAAGGGGTATGAGTGATACAACAAATGACAAAAATGGTCAGGCAGACTTTAGAAGGTATCTTTCATGCTGTGAACATTGCATGTGCTCTAAAAATGCATATTGATAAATCGAATGAATGAGTGAAGTGGCAATTGCACAACCCTTTCTTTTCTTTATGGTTTTAAGTCCATTTCAGTGAAGCGATAAAAACAGACTGCGCTGGTTCTTCTGTGGTATAAACCTTGCTCCAGTTACCCATCGAGTTTAGTGATCTGGAGGTGACTGGCCCATTAATTTGTTGCCATTTCTTGTTGCATTTTATATACTTTAATACTAATTTTTCTTGCTGATAACCTGTCTTGGATGGCCAAGTCCTCCCAGACATCGCGTCTTCAGCCATTTGTAGTCTCTCTCTGATTTCTACGCAGGACACCTAGCACACAATTTTAGTGCTGCCATGAGAAATGTATTTTCCCAAAGGTTCCTTTCTTTTTACTTCTGTTCCATTTTGTTCCAGTTCTGACTGTAAATTCTCCAGACAGCTGCCAGAAATCTGCAGGGCAGAAACCTCTAGTTGTGTGATGGCCACCGTCCATATTTTTCCTTCAAATATTTGCATTTTTATATCAATATGTAAATCTGCCTTCCTGGGGGCAGTTCATACACCCAATCCAGATTTGGATTAATGACTAGGGATGTATTGTGCATAAAATGAAAAACATTATAGTTTGATGGGATGAAACAGTTGGAATGGAGTGGAATGAAACATGTAGATTCTTACAACTGAGAAAGTCAAGGCTCATTATTTTATTTATTTGCTAATTTCTAATGGCCCCTGAGTGTGCTAACTGGAAAACTTGAACAAGATAATCATCCATGGATTATTGGACACAAAGAGCAGCAGAATTTTATTTTGAAAAATGCATCAATATTTGACCATATGTCTATAATGTTTTAAAGCTTTCACGAATGACATATTTTTGGCCTGCAATCAAATTTGGTAAATTTGTCAGTGCACTCTGCATTTGGAGCAGCAGTCTACAAATATTGCAGTGTAACAATTTTTATACTTTTCTTTAGCTTTTTATTTCTTATTTTATTCAATTTCTTTCGTGGTTCAGGAAAAGATGAGACCATTCCCTCCATAAAACTTAAGAGGAAGAAGCTCTTCCTATGCTCTGTCTTCAGTGAACCCTCAAGCGCCCCTCAGAGAGTCCCTAAGTCATGGATCTTAATGAAAGTTGGGATTGGGACTTCTTGGGGACATGAAAGAAATAGGTCTAAATGGGAAAATTGGTGAGACTTCCTTTATTTTTTTAAATTAACATATAATGTATTATTTGTTTCAAGATTGCTCCTTTTAAATGCTAGAGAGACATAAGGAGATGAAAAAGAAAACAATTAAGGAAAAGAGAACACTACAATAAAGAGGACTACTACCTACTGGGTGCTTAATACTTGACTGCAATTTATATGCCTATTTTATTTATTTGTATAATACCTTTGCAGAGTTACTACAGTATTACCATTTCCATGAAGAAATGATGGTTTTGACCCATATAGTAAATCTCCCAGGTTACTCCATTGGCAAGCAACCATGGTGGACAGGAACCCAGATTTCTCTGAACTGAAAGCCCATTATATCACCATCAACCTCTGTGGAGAAGATCTCCTCAGGGCCTCTATCAGGTTGTTTTCTACCTGATGATGTTGAGGAGACTATTGCAGCAGAGAGAAGCCCTCTGCTTCTGTGGCCCCTCACCTGCCCTGGCCTTCTGGCCTCCTCATTTCAAGTATCCAGATACCTGACAGGACTATCTGCCCAGTGGGGACTCATTGGGCTCTGGCTGCTGCTTATGCTGCTTCCTATCCTTGCCAAGCCCTTGCTGGCCTCAACTTTGCTCCGGTCTCCCCCAGACTTTGTTCAAGTGTCATGTCCCATGCAAAATCTTCATCTCAAAGACTCACTTGAAGATGGGGTTCCCTAAAACTTGTGCTGGCCTACTTGTGAGGAGAGAAAGCCTCCGGGAAGAGGCTAATGTAGGAGACCCCATTCTAGCGGTAGCTGGTACCCATGTCTCAGAATCCCTAGCAGTCTTGCTTCATGTACACCGAGGAGGACTTATCATCCTCTGGGCATGTGTTAAGAACACAGGCATGGTCTCCAGTTTCAGAACTGAATATTTATCTTCTTGATAGAAGAGAGATCTAATCTAATTTAGATATGGAAGATAAATATACAACTTAATGATTCCTGACACTTACATTGTCAGTAATTTATTTGAAAGTACTTTAGCATAAATAGTGGACGTGCATGTGGGTGCACATTTATTCTACATTTATTCTACATGCGGGTGAAGCATTAACATTAGGAATACCCTCATTAGGCCTCCAGTGGGCTAGGAGTTTTTAGTTAGCATTTAAAGACCCAAGTTAAGAATCTGCATTTCAGAAATGGCTACAGAGGGTGCTTCATATATTTTTAGTGGATCTCTACTAAAGTGTTCCTTAAATAGTGCAAGGATTGGGAAGAGTACCTTTTCACTGGAGAAACAGAAATGCCTGAAGACTGAATAAGATGATGTATGTAAGATTTTGAGTTTGAGTAGATGCTCAATAAAGGTCCTGTCCTTCTCTCTGTAAGAGTTTTGTGCAGAAATTCTGATGAAACCCAAATACTAGGATGGACTTTTATCAGTTCTTTAAGATACCAATGCTATTTGGCTTTCTTCTATGCATCTCGATCATGTCATGTCATTAAGGAGCAGTGAAATTCCATCTCATATGACAATTATATTCTAATATTAAAACATAAAGGAAAAATATCATATGGTCAAAATAATCTTAAAACCTATTCACTCACACATAAAGGACAACAATATGCTTCATGCTTTTGTGAATAAAGCTGTACCATGAAATATATCTAGAAATATAAAAAGCATAATGTGATATATACCACAAATTTCCATAAAATTCCAAATCCATGTGTATGATATATGGAATACAATTCCATCAAAGTTTCTAAGTGTGATGGAATCTGAGTATGACTTTATGATTCAGAAATTAAATCAGTCAAGAGTTTTACTTTATATGTCTTCTAACTTGTTTCTTTTCATTGCGTATGATTGTATTAGTTCCCATAGTTTTGTATTAATTCCTCTGTCCCTTCCTTGAATGAAATCATACCCACTTACTCACCTGAAACTTGAATGAGGTCCCCTACTTCTTTGTCAGTGGTCAGAAAACTCCTAAAGTCATTAATACATTCTTGCCACCATTTTCTGGAAACGTAGTTTTTGTTTCAGGCTCAACGGCATCATATACTCATAGAAACTTGAAGTGTTCTCTCTAATTTCTTCTGCTCCATGTGCATAATTGAATTTTCTTAGATTAAAAGTACAGCAACTCCATTGCTTACGAAAGTTATGTTGAAAGTTACCATGTCCTGTATGCAGGTGAGCACTGTTACTACTGATGATATTATTAAAAGTTTTACTCTGGAAAAAGAAATGGAGTGTAAAGCTTCCAAAGAGGCATCTTGGTTTCCAGACTTCTAGGATGATAAAATGCTCCTAGTTGATGATAGCTGAAGAGTATACAGAAAATACTTCAGTGAGGTTGCTACTCCCCATCCTGGACAGGTAAGCAGGAGCCTCTGCCTAGAAAGAGGCAGTCACTAGGGCCACCAGCTAGAGGAGACAAATGACAAGTAGGTGGGTATGTAGGTGGGTGTCTGGAAAGAAGGTATTGAGATGCAGCCAGCCAAAGCCAAATGATGACCAAGAAGCTATCACCAGTAGCTAAGCATTTTGTGGGAGTGGTGGGCATGGCTTCTGCTCAGCATAAGTCTCTTCTAATGAACAGTCTTTGATCTTTGATTCCCTGATGAATTACCTGGACTTCCTCACATCTGCACTGTGGTCTGATGCTCTCCAGCTGGGAGTGTATCCAGCAGGTAATGCAGCAAGGAGACTGTTGGATGACTGCACTCTGCACTTCCGCAAGGGAGCAGGAAGGTAAGACCAGATTCCAGTTATTTCTCCAGCATTGTATGTTCCTCCAAGACATGCCATGAGCCTCGTTTAGGAGGTACCCAACTGAAGAACAAATACACGTTACCTGTTTTGGAAGAAGATGATCTCGAGCACCTAGTCCCTTTAAAATTAGTTTTCCAGTTAAGTCTCATTCACTGAGTGACTTTCCTCTTACTGTTTTTTGCCCCTGACGGTGTCCTTGAGCATCTACCCCTTGTTCCTGTGGCCCCCACTGTGGTAAACACACAGGAAGGTGCTTCAAGGACTTGTGATAGCAGATTTAAAATATTATATCTTAGGTTGAATTTTGAAATGGTGGGAAAAAATATCATGAGATAAATTTATTTTTAGAGTTGAAAAACACACAGAGGAAAATTTTAAAACCTTTATTCCAGTATCTACTACTTGATAAATATTATTTGAAAGAGGTTTGTCTAAAGAGAGGAAAATTCACCCACTATAATTTTTAAATTATAACTAATCTTAAAAGCCAATGGCTTTTCAACATCCACTTCCTCTTATTTTTCAATATTCTTTAAAAAGAAGTCCCCATTAGCCCTGTGGCCACACTGTCAGCGAACATAGTTCTTAATGGCATGGGAACAAAACACTTCACCATAAAGGAACAAAGGATGTAAACCCGAATTGTTTCAAAAACCTCTTCAGTGTTCCAGTTTTGCTCCAAACTAAGGAGCAAACTCACAGACATCATGGTTTGTGAACCCAGGTTGGTGGACAACACATTCTTCCCACAGACCAAATGTTCGATTTCTTGCTTAAGAAAGGTAACAGACACACAAGGAAAGATGGAGAGTTTTGTTGTAAAATGGCTTACATTTTCTTTCCTTTAGATAATCCCTCTTTGTTTCTTCTTAGTAAGTGGCTTTCAGAGTTCGTTGTTTTAGAAAATTATACAAACAATGTGTTTTCTCTGTTCCTGTTTTTATTTTTACTGAATTTCAAATATCTTCCTTTTTGTCAGTTATTAGGTTATCACATTTCTATCAATTCTCATAGATCCATTTTTTAAAAAATCATCTACAGAGTGTAGGAGGCAGTGTTCGGGTTCCCTTTCCAGGAAAGTGGGTACCCTAAGTGAGGGCCAGATGGTTCATTCTGGCTGACTGGCCTTCTGTCTGGGGCTTGTCTGATGGCGTGCTTCTGGTTATTTAATATTTGTAATATTTTCACTTCCCTAAATCAGCCTTCAAGCTATCTCATTCCTGAGACAGATTGATCCTTGTTGTGGAGATGATGCATCAATTTCTCACAGACAGATGTACTTAAACAGTTATTAACAATATACTTTCCCTTCCCAAGTCTATTACCTTCCTTCGCTTGGTTCTGACCAGTAACCCTGCATTTCTCTCCGGAGGGTTGTCAGAGTTGACAATGAGAAACAACGATATCATGTTCTTAGCTTAGGTGTTAAAAGTTGAAGCCTAGGTAGAGGACAAATAAAATTGGGAAAAATATTTACTCACTGAGCATGATCCTCCCTCCAGCCAAGACTAAAAGAACCCAAGACTTTTCTCTAGTGTGGAAGGGAGAATTAGAGGGAACATGAATCAGAGGTAGTAACTCTTTAGGTTATTTCTAGGAAATCCAGGAGTAAAATATTTTGAGCTTCTGCTTTCTGCCTGGAGATCTGAGAAAGGATCAGCCCCACCCAGAGCTCCCGTGCTACCAGAAGTCTGGAAAGCCTATAGAGATGACCATATGAAAAGCTTAGAGTAAGGCATGGGCTGCGATGTCACCAGAGAGAAGCCCAACAACACAAGTGCCTTCCTCCATGACTGGGCAGGGTCCACAGACCTGCAAGGGTAAAGGAAAAGTGTGGGTCTCTGACAGAGACACACAGGTCTTACTGTGAGGGAGGGGGAGTTGGATTCTCTGTGATTTCCAGTCCAAGGAAGACATAAGGGATCTGTGTCAGAAACCCATGGAGACATCAGCAGCCCACAACATGTGAAGGAAGAGAGATGACACTCACACAGGGACCAAATGAGGCCATGTCTCTCAGCGATGTCAGATACTATGCATTTGCCCAGGGGCTTGAGTCACCCTGTGTAAGGGAGGACAAAGAAAAAGATGCTGAATTTCCTAAGAGCAACTTGGTTATTTTAGGACTCCATGCTGGGAGAAATGGAGTACCAAACAGAAGTACATTGAGTGATAGGAAAGTAGAGTTATGTTTTACACACCATGTTTGTGACGTGAACAAACTGTCCCTCTATTAGCCATTGGATTATAATTTGATTTCCGGTGCTATTTCCCTAAATGTGCTCTTCTGGGCAGTCAGATTGCTTAGCCTGGCTGAATCTATGGCTATTTTAGCTTATCTGTTGGAGCTTTAATGAGCTTGATTTATGAAAGTGCAAGCTGGAGAGATGGCTCTGTTACTAACAACATGAAGGGTGGTAGAGAGCTGGGGACAGAACGTGGCCTCGGGGACATCACTTCAAGCAGTGCAGCTGATGAGGCCCCCCTGGGCTCATGTTAGGATGAGTCCTCCTATGGATTCCCCATGAAACTGGGAGCTCCTTGAAGGCAGGCACTAAACCTTCCCTATTTTTCATCCCATGTCCAGACTAGTTCATGCCAGATGTGAGCTTTCAATAGATATTGAAAATATTAGCCAAACTAAATACACATTTTCCTCATTTTGATTTCTAGAGTCTTTCCAAGCCTTGCTTACTTAACTCTTTCCTCCTCGATAGCACTTTTCTTTCTGGAGAGGATGGTGCACCGCAGGAGCCACATTTCTATGCAGGACATTTTTGAGAACTGCAGGGCATGGCATTCCAGTTCTTTTTTTTTGAGAACTGCAGGACATGGCATTCCAGTTCTTACATCCACTCCTGCTAAGAAGGAGCCCTGAAGACAACGAGAGGAGGGGGAGATGACATGACAGCCAATTGCCAAACTGTGGGACAAATAATTAGGGAAGGGCTTTTTTATTTTTATTTTACTTTATTTTTTAAAAAGATTTATTTATTTATTTAACACAAAGAGAGAGATCATAGGTAGACAGAGAGGCAGGCGGTGGGTGGGGGGGAGAAGGCTCCCCGCTGAACAGAGATCCTGACATGGGGCTCAATCCCAGGACCCTGAGATCATGACCTGGGCTAAAGGCAGACGTTAAACCCACTGAGCCACCCAGGTGCCCTTATTTTAAATCTCATGCCTCAGTGACTCTATGGAAGGAACAAATTCACCCATCTTGAGCATAGTTCTCCAGAAAGAGGAGTCGGGGTTTTGGTTGTGGAGGAGAAAAGGATGTTCAAAATAGATAATCTCAAACCCATCTATGGGACCTAAAGCACGATAGGCTACCTCAGCAGTTCTTAACCATGTGCAACTTTGCCCCTGGAGACATTTGGTAATGTCTGGAGGTTATTTTGGTTGTCACAACTGTGAGGGAAAGTGCTACTGACATCTCATGGGTAGAGGCCAAAGCTTCTGCTCAATATCCTACAACGTACAGGAGAGTCCCTGGCAACAAGGAAGTATTGGCTCAAACTGTCAACAGCGCTGCCGTTAAGAAACCCTGGGTTAATAGTTTAAACTGTTTTAAAAAGACAAATATTCTAAAAATAATTTAGTAGTATCTATGAATTATGTCTTAGGTACAACAACTATAGCAAGATTACCACACGGAATGGACAGTATTTCTCACATCACTTGGATAAACAGTTAAAACAAAAAACAAAAAACAACAAATACAATGCTTGCATTTGTCAGAAGTTCGAAGAAAGTGGCAAAAGAGAGGAAAAGCAATAATCTTGACACTCACCAAGTGTAAACACCCCAGGTATCACATCTGGCTATTCTGTAGGGAGCCACAGAGGTGACACAGGCAAATTCTGTTGCACCACAGTGGACCGCTGTGGTGGGCGGCCCACATCTCCCACCTTGGGGACTAGCATATGCAGAGAGGCTGCTGGCTGGATGCCTCAACCGAGCCCCTCTCCAAAAATTCCACTCGGATGAGGAGAACAGCCCAGTCCAAAGTCACACCCCACCCCCCACCCCGCTCAGGCACTTCCCCAGTAAACCTGAGTCTGATGACTTGTCCGAGGGGAAAATATAAAGATTTGACTCCTCACCTCATTTTGAGGCTACCCTGAAGGGCCACCGCAATCTCAGAGTTCCCAGTGGGATCATCTGAGAACTTTGTCAGAATTCATGGCAGTCGATTACTCCTGCCTGTCCTGATTCCTTCACCTTCCATGGTGGTTGATCACAAGGGCCCTTCCTGATAAACTTGATCAGAGGTGCTTCCTGGGGAAGCCACACACAATATGCACACAGTAGGATAATTTGGGGCAAATGTAACAGGGCCTTTTAAAGATCTTTGTTTTAGAACTGCATGGAACAAATTAATTGATAATTCATAGAAGAACATTTTGTGTCCTTATATCACAAGAAGGTTGGAGGGAAAGCGAAGGAAATACGGGTGGATAAAAAGCTTTTTGTTGAAATGATGCCCAGTGATCTACTGGAAGTAGAATGTGAGTAAGCTGTGTGATCTGATTGCACCAGGGCCTTTTACATTGGAAAGTCTCTATTTCTGTATTTTTTTCTACACATATCCACCTGCCGTTTACTGGAACTGACAGGCGGACCATGCCATGGGAAGGACTCTATATTAGAGACTGGCCACTCACCTTTTAAATTCTGTGCTCTGACAAGCCCATTGCGTCCCCTTCCAACGAGAAGGAAAACATTTGATGTATCAAATTTAGTATCAACATGCACTTAAATCTTGCAGAAAGAGGGAAAAATACAGAACCTTTTTTCTATTTCAATTTATATTTCTAATGGGGGGGAAAGCAATTTAGCAAAGGCCTTTCAGCTCTTTCCAGAAAAGCAGGTTTCCATTTTATGTAAATCACATGTATATACTGAGATTTGTTCTTCAAATTCTTGCAAGGGCTGCACTTTGATTTGTCTTATTTTCGAATAGCACAGAAAATAGAAGGAAAGTACCACTGAAAGCAAGTTAAAGGCACTGCTTTCCTTTTTTTTTTTTTCCCCTCTGTTACTGGTTGTAAAAATAATATAGATGCATATCAATACCACAGAGCAGACAGTAAGTATGTGGTTTAATGGAGAAATGGAAGTAAATGTGGGCCTTGAATTATAGCCTAGTAAAGCTGCTTATCTTTGTGGTGTTTATCCTTTAAACATTTTAAGCCACTAGGGATGTATTCCCTGTCGACATTCAGTTAAGAAGCATTGCATTGCACTCCTGTCTGTTTAAGTCTTGTTGATGATTCTATCATTCCTGAACACTGCCCACATTGTTACACTGCATGAAGTGAGGTGTATATTAGAATAACACAGAACTAAATTTTTTTTGCAACCAGTAATCACAATCTTGTATTTATGCCACACTCCTTCCTCCTTTGGTAAGGCAAAGTGCTTTTATAAATATCTCCTTCTTTCTCATACATTTCCTGAGGAAGAGATTGGGCAGGTTTAAATTTTTTTTTTCCACTATGAATTAGGAAGTGGGGACACAGTGAGTTGCCATCATGCAAAAGCAAAAGCTTATTTTTGTGAGGGTCAGAATGTGCAGCAGAACCCCATGAAAGCCAATTATAGATAATCTTATTTCTGGGGAACTTGTTTGATTTGGCCAAGAAGAAACATTCTAAATGATCTTGATAATTACAAATGAATTTGATCTGTTGGTTAAAAAAACACACTCTACCTGATGAAGTTCTTGAACCTAGGTGGGGTTCGGTGGAGTGAGGTTCGGAGCCGACGGCTAAAGAAAGAATTCTTAAGACGTCTCTGGTGCAAAAAGGTGGTTTATTAGAGCACGGGGACAGGACCCGTGGGCAGGCAGAGATGCGGCCGCCCCAGGTTGTGAGGGTAGGCATATTATATACCCTGCTGTTGGGGGAAGGTGAAGGGAAGGGAGGTTTCAGTGGAGTTTTCATATGCTAAAGAGGGCCTACAAGGTGCCAGGATGTTCCAGGCCTGCTGGAGGCCTTGCCCTTGCTGCTGGATCAATGTTGTCTTTAGACCAGCCATTAATATTAAGATAGTTGGGAGACTTTTTGGTGGGGTGTCACAATCCTGCTATCAATCGTCTTTGTTAGTGAGATTTAGGACATTTGTAAGCCAAGGGAGACTCCCGTCTAGCAGGATTGTGAGCTCTGCAAGTTAACTATTTGCTTATTGTTCATGGCAGTCAGGGCTGCCTGAGGGATGCTACACTTATGGAGGGGAAAAGGTGAAGAGGGGGTGCAAGGCGCCAGCTTTTGCTTTGTCCTCAGCCAGCCTCCTGCTCCCTCATCATTACCTGAAGATAAAATGTGGGGAGTGAGGCCCCATAGCTGGAGGCTTTGAGTCCATTATGAACAGGGCCTTTGTCATTTGAATACAAAACATGATTCTAGTTACAGTTAAATAAAACAAAAACCAAAATTTCTTCTGGGATCTATAACTATTTTTAGCCCCAATTTCCTTTTCCTTATTCAACTGGGAAGAAAAGAGAAGGGGTCTAGGGTAGGAAAGAAGTTCTGGAAAAATACCAAGAGTTCTTGGGGACTTGAAAAGACTGTGGTAGAAAAAAGGACCACAGATTTGAATTTTCAATGAAGGCTTCATTACTACAAATCACATGCAGGAGGAAGTAAATAAGGTGACTCCCTCATCTCATGGGGCAGTGACTCACAGCTCGTCAGGATCCTTAGACTCTTGAATGCATTAAGGGCTCTTTCATGCTTCCAGAGGAACTAGCTCAGTAAGTTAAGTAGGGAGACAGGGCCATCTAAAGAAAACTACTTGACTCCCTCTTCCTCCCTCCCTACCTCCCTCCCTCCTTTTCTTCCTTCCTTCCTTCTCTCTTTCTCTCTCTCTCTTCCTCCTTTCCTTTTTTCCTTCCTTCCTTTTTCCCTGCAGCCTCTCTCTCTCTCTTCTCTCTCTATCTGTTCCTTCCCTCTCTCCCCCTTCCCTTCCTTTCCTTCTTTCCTGCCTTCCTCCCTTCCTTCCCTCTCTCTCCTTCCCTCCACACAAATTGTTCTTTCTCTTTCTCTGTGACTGGGACAGCTCTGGCCTCAGACATCCTGTGTCAGAGGCGCGGGGTGGCTTTTCGCTAAGGAGCCGTGAGTGGAGCCTCCATCACTCCAATTACATGCTAGGTTTCAAAGGATGTGGATCTTCAGTTTGTAGAGGTAGAGCATGGCTATCTCAACGAGTGTTCTTGTAATTCTTGTAATTGGAATTAGTTTTACAATGACACACTTTAATTTCTGCCACTTTAATCAAATGGAATGCGCGCTGACCAACATTCCTAGGAAATTTTCTTGTAACTCTATTCTCTGTTGCAAGTAATAAATATTGAAAGTCATCAACAAAGCATTTCCAATGATAATTAGCATTTGTGATGCTTATGTGAAGAGGAAATTCAAGATTTGAGGCAGGGCTTGGAAGGAAGGAGGCTGCCGAAGTCCATTACCTAGGCAAAATAACTAACTAACTGACTAAATAAATAAATAAATAATTTTTCTGTGGTCCAGCCAAATATCTTAGATTTCTGTAATGGAACTTGAGTCCAAAGCTTCAGTTAAATAATAAACTATTTTATCTCTTCACCGTCTTTATATGGAAGTAGAGCTTTCTCAGGGAAAAGGTGAGGGTGAGCCAGCAGGGAGAAACAGACAACTCCATCTTGCCACTGCAGTCAATGATTAACGCATGCTGGGCCATGGTTTCCCAGCTTGTAAACTAGCTGCAAGACAGTGTTGTTGTGAGGATTTACTGGGATCAGAACTGTGTCTAATACAGTGCCAGACACAGAGCATGTGCTAAACCAATGTCATTTAGGAAACAAGGAAGGAAATGAGAATCTAGGCTAAAATTCAGTTTATTATGTAGAGGTGTGCTTACTGTGTATTTGTAAGTGCCTAGCAACCCACTGACAAAGCCCAGGGGACAGTACTCCCCAGGGAGGTAGGAGCCTGGCAGGAGGAGAAGAAAAGCAGAGTTGGGGTATCATTGGGCTGTGAAGTTGTTTTAAGGCAGAAGCAGACAACTGTAGCTGGTTTGGATGAGCCCCATTTCTTGTAGAGTCACTGAAGCTGAAGTGAGGAGCTGGGGGTATATGATAAGTCCAGATGGTGAGACGAAGTGGAAATGAGGGCACACACAGCTTATGGGGGCATTAGCATTTCACGTCATGGGTGCCACTTGCTGCGGGGAGATGTAGTGACTTGGCAGAAGGAAACTGCCGGGTGGCATCTGCATGCTCATCTTCCCAGAGGGTTTGTTTTCAGGGCTGTGTCCTTTCCTCCTGGCCATTGCCCATCTTCATAGTCCAGGTATCTGTGTTTTCCCTATCTGTCCCTGAGGCTTCAGACCACCCTTACTCTTACCTTTTTTGACTTTTTAAGACCTGCTGGAATGTAGAAATCCCTCTGGTAGGCAGTCCCCAGAGAGTGTGATGTTGGGCTGCTATTTCCTCAGATGAGGACTGTCTCTTGCAGTGGACATTGTGGCGGGGGGTCTCCTCAACATCCATTCCTACCCTTCCCCCACTGGGTAATACCCATGTAGTAGTTTGGATGGGATTGACCCTGTCTCCACCTGGCTGGATATAAACCACACAGATACGCTCATCGTCCTTCTCACAGTTCTGATAATTTACAACAAAGTCAGTCAGTATATGGTATGCCCCCAGCCACAGGGATTAATTTAGGGTTCTAGTCACTGAAAATCTGAGGAATTTTTTTACCATGGTCGAAGAAATCAAGTTCTATCTTGTACTGATGAAATAAGGAGACATCAGTAGCTTTCCTACAGCCTGACCCTGTCTCTACCCGGCTGGATATAAACCAAGCATATATGCTCATCTTCCTTCTCACAGTTCTGATAATTTACAACAAAGTCAGTCAGTATATGTATGCCCCCAGCCACAGGGATTAATTTAGGGTGTTCTAGTCACTGAAAATCTGAGGAGTTTTTACCATGGTCAAAGAAATCAAGTTCTATCTTGTACTGATGAAATAAGGAGACATCAGTAGCTTTCCTACAGCCACAGCGAGCTAATTTCAGAATGGAGCTGGCTGTGAGAGGCACTGTATCCTTATGATATCCCTGCATAAACCAGCTCTCAAGCTCATGTGACTTCTAGACCTTCCAATAACAGGGCTAATAAATTCCTTTGTTGTTGAGCATGCTTGACATTTATACTTAATTGCCACTGTGAACACCTTAATGGATACAATAATGGGTATGTGTCTCTACCAAATTAAAGGAGCTTCTCTTTATACATAAGAGTGCAGGTGGGACTCATGTACCATTGCTGAGGCTGCTGGAAAGGGAAAGAAGGATGCACAGAAACTTGTGCTGCATGTGATCGAAGAGGCTATAGGGTAATAAAACCTCACTCTTGCAAAGATGGTGGACATTTCAAAGGCTTAGAAAGGCACTTGCTTTTGGTAATACACTAACACAAAAGAGCAAGTGAACTACAACTATTTGCAGGAAAAAACATTGTTTTAGGATCTGGTTTTGCAGTTTTAAGTTGGAAACCTGCTTATCTCACCAATACTTTCAATTGACCTCTTTAAACACAAAAGGTTTGTGTGAGTGGACGTTTGATGGCAAAAAACAGGGAACAGTTCTGAGTTTTACTCCTGGCTTGACATGTTGCAGAGTAAGTTCAAATGATTCATAAGCTAAAACAGGAGGTCAGAGTTGGAGGTGAATCTGAATTCATAAGATCCCATCCCCCTAAAAACTTGGAGGAATGATGAGGCAACTCCCCTCAAAGGATATGATTCAAGCTGATTTTATTTGGCCAGCCAAAGATAGGATTTTGCGGGGGGACAGGGGATAAAAATATTTGAGTTCCATATAGAAGGGAAAAATCACAGTATACATGCTTTTGAATTTCTATGGATGCCAAACAGTAATATAAATCTAGCCTGAAGATAAGGGGTAGTGTCATTTCCAATTCCAAGTTAGAAGTGTCAGGAACTAAATTTTTATAATTAAAATTAGCAATTTTAATCTTAAATGTTTTCATCAGTCATGCTGTTCAAAGCCGTTTTGCATGTCAGTTTAGGCACGAATGCCATCAATTTCCTACTTCTGGTTCCAATTCTAGAGGATACATATTTGTCTATGTTTTCATATTGACCATAAGCCCATTCCCTCTGTTTCATATTTAGGAAAGAGGACATTTGTTTGTGTACCTAACACTCTGATTTTGGGTTAGCTCTGCACCAGTGGTAACTGAATTTGTCCTATAAATATTAAAAAAAACAAACAAACTAGGTCTTAGTTAGAACAAAAAGTCAGGAAAGGAGAATGTCAGAGTCACAAAGGGTAGCTTTTCAAATTTATCTTCAGATTTGACATAGAAAATAGAAGCCAACTGTATTTTTTTCTGCATTAGTGACATCATAAAATTTATTTTCCATAGAAAAATATAAATTTAAATTGAAATGGAAATTGAAATGACAGATAGTTATTAACCAAATTTAAATTTTGATATTGTAGCAGGAAGTAGGGGAAAAACAAATCCTTCACCATACTTAGGGTTGGAAGAGTCCTCAGATCTCTTTGGCCATTCAAGCTTGTGCTGTAGACACTGCAGGGGTGACATGTGTCCTGACGCTAGAGGGGTTCCCATCTTGTCAGCAAAGGCACTAACAGCATCTTGTGTTCTCTCCTCCTTAGTT
This sequence comes from Mustela erminea, assembly GCF_009829155.1. Classification (NCBI taxonomy): domain Eukaryota; kingdom Metazoa; phylum Chordata; class Mammalia; order Carnivora; family Mustelidae; genus Mustela; species Mustela erminea. The sequence goes on along the minus strand of NC_045615.1, from coordinate 41,319,517 downwards.
CATAAGCTCCTGCGTTAACGGGGAAAAGGGAGGAGGGTCGGTGAGAGAGTGAGAACCTAACAGGGATTGAGTAAACCGAGGATGACCTATCCATACAATGGATTCCAGTGAATCGCTAAAAATCATGCTGTTGAAGGCTGCGGAGGACAAGCACAGTAAATGAAACAGGCTGTGGGTAATATTATACTATGTATCTATAACACTTATATTAACTCATTAAAAAAAGTGTGGGAATAAAATATACTAAAAGATCTTCTGTGATTGTTTTTGAAGTGTTGGGATTATGAGTGATTTTTAAAATAAAATATCTTTATTTTGGTTTTATATTTTGAAAGAACTAATTCATTGAAATGGGCATTGGTTGTATCTTTAGAAAAACGTTGTGTATGCAATTTGGCTAGTGTAAAAAATACTGGAGATAATTGTACAGTATCTGAAAAGACAAGAAGTATTAGGCTCAAGATCAGAAAAGTAAAGTAAATATAAAAAATGGTGGGGCATAAAGTAGATATGCAAGATGTGGACTTACGAGGCCAGATTTCTCATGAGGCTCAGTGTCCTTGGACTAGAACGAGGCTGGAGGAACAGAGGCTTCAGAGTCACCATCCTTTGATAGACTCAAGGCTGCTCAGATATAACCCATTTCCTATTACCCACCTTCTAGGGAAACCCAAACTTGGAATACCAGTTGACTATATGGCAGAGTAGGGATAGGACAAAACATGGCTTAATGTTGTGATAATTTTGACTAAAGTTGTACCAGAAGGTCAAAGTTCAGTTGGATCCCCACACCTTTGGGCACCACTTTGGGTCTTTCGCATTCCCATTCAGGCTGGCATTTATTTATATGGTGACTTAGGAGCAAAGCTGAATGGGGCCGGGCACCCAGGCATGTGTGGTTAGTTTACTGATTGAGGGTCATAATTTTGACTGTCGAACATCTGGAATGCTGCAACCACTACATTTTAAACAACTGTACTAGCCACAACATCATTATTACTATCTGCATTCCGTGAATGTTTTCATCTTAATGTTCTGGCATTTAATAAAGGCAAATATGAGGCTAGGTGTTTGGATTTCTTTAACATAAATCCAATTGTAATCATGTATTATTGTTTTTAAGTAAGCTCTGAAAATGCATTAGAGAAAGAAGGTTTAATCAGGAATGAACAACAGGCTCCATGTTAAGCACTTTCCTTACAACGGAGCTGAATTTCTGAAGATTGTCTCATTATTCACCACATAGTGACAATGCCTTCTTATTTTCAGGAGCATTAACAGGAACTATGAGAATCCATGGGTAACCTACTTGGTTGATGTGGCAATGGATTATTGTTCTGGGAATAGTAATTCAACCAGTTAACAACTATTCAATTTCCTATTTATTGCTTGCCTACTGCGTGAAGCAGAAGAAGATAACTTAATGAAGAGGTAGGGAACCCTACCTGGAAGACATGTTTCATACATATTCCTAAATACACTTACACCTAATTGAAATCAGTAGGTACATTTTTTTCTTGGTTTATTTGTGCATGGGGTTCAGTATTTATTTTAAAAACAGCGCGTTATGTCAGTGCCTCTGTTCCCTCACCCACCATCTGCCCATTATAACCCACTCCCAGCTGCTGCCAGCTGCCAGCAGCATGCTTCCCCAGACAGCTCCCCTCTGCCAAATGGAAGTCGTCTCATTCAGGTGGTTATGCCCCTAGCTTTCCTCTAGGCTACAAACCCTGTACCACACGGGTATGAAATGTTAGCCCCTTGCTTTAGGGAGTAACCATCCCTGTGGTCTCCAATAGAGGTTTACACTCCTGCCTAAGCCTGCCTCCCTCACTTCCTGACAGGCTCCTCCTGAGCACCTTGACCTTGGACTTCAGCAGCAAGTAGAGGTACTCCTTCTGCTGCTGCTCCTGTCTTCAGGTTTTCTTTGTGGTTGTTCAGCCAGTGGTGGTGCCTGGCACCTGTCTTCGTGGGTCGAAGATCCCGGGACTTGTGCTTCTTACACCTGTAAAATTCCCTTTCCTAGCTGATGGATATATCTCTCTATCCTACTTGAATAACTTCCTTATTGTTTTACCTTTCAAACATCCTCCAGCTAGGGATCTAAGGGACTGATGAAGCAGCTTCATCCTAAGACAATAGGAATCCACGCCTTGACGTCATAACCTTCTATCGGCCCCTGTGATTTTTAGGGTTATATTTTGCTGATGTTCTCGACTGTCTTATATGCTTAAAACAGCCCTCCCTTCATTATAAGAATTTTTCCATGCGTAAATTTATTAAGAATGCCAGCTCTGGGGTTTGACTGTGTTGAATGCTACTCCCAACACTAGGAGCTCTGGGCTTTAAAGAAAATCATGGAATTGCTCTATACTTTGGTTTCCTTATCTGTAAAAACATTTGCTTCATCATGCCATTGTGGGGATTTAATGAGTTAATACATTTAGAATGAGTGTGTGGAACTCATATGCGGAATTTAAGAAACAAAACAGATGGACATGGGGGAAGGGAAGGAAAAATAAAACGAGATGAAACCAGACAGGGAGGCAAACCATAAGAGACTCTTAACCACAGGAAACAAACTGAGGGTTGCTGGAGGGGAGGGGAGTGAGGAGATGGGGTGACTGGGTGATGGGTATGAAGGCGGACACTTGATGTAATAAGATCTGGGTGTTGTATGCAACTGATGAACGCTAAATTCTGCTTCTGAAACTAATAAACTAATAAAAAATAATAACAATAAAAAGGAACAGTGTGTGGCACATTATAATTGCTCATAACAGTTAGTCAATGTTTATTAATAAGTAGAGTTAGTTTGATTCTCTCCAAGGGATTCTGAGGGACATAGAGATCTCCATCTTTCTTTGTCCCCATGTCTCATGCTGCTACATCCCCACGTTTGTCTGGGTCAGAATTGTGGAAGGCTCATTGCATTGACTTCCTGGTTCATGACCTGCCCGGGACATTGCCACATTTATGAGGTGTGTTCTTTATGCTCCAGCCAAGCCCTTGACACTTTGGCTCGCCCTATGTGGACGCAGAGACCCCTTGTACTCTGGACAAATCTTGTTTCCTTGAGAAGGCTGACTAAGTAAGTCAAAGAGCATCTATCCCGACGTATCCCGACGAGGCTGTTGACAACTCTTAAAGTATCTAATTATTTTCAGACTCAGCATATCCTTCTAGCATTTTAAGAAATAGAAAGTATCAACAATGGAAGAGAACCAGAACACTTACACAGACAGCATTTCAAATAACATACTCTATAGCTGATACACAAGATACGTTATAGGTTATTTTCCCCCTTTTTATAAACAAACATGTCTTTTTCTGACAATGGAAGCTATGCATGGACATTGAAGGTAATTTAGAACACAGAATAAAGAAAAATATGAATTAATTACAATTCCACTGTACTTAGTGAGATGCTTCTAATATTTTGGTAACCTTATGGATTTTTTTTTTCAGAAAATTAAAAGGCTTGAATTTTTAAAATAGCTATTACTACATATCTTTTTGTTTTTTTTTGTTTTTTGTTTTTTTTTAAAGATTTTATTTATTTATTTGACAGATAGAGATCACAAGTAGATGGAGAGAGAGGCAGGCAAAGAGAGAGAGAGGGAAGCAGGCTCCCTGCTGAGCAGAGAGCCCGATATGGGACTCGATCCCAGGACCCTGAGATCGTGACCTGAGCCGAAGGCAGCGGCTTAACCCACTGTGCCACCCAGGCGCCCCTACATATATTTTTGAACATGCATTGTGTATATTTTAATTCTTGGTATTTTTATTGCTATAAAACATATTTCTTGGGGCGCCTGGGTGGCTCAGTGGGTTAAAGCCTCTGCCTTCGGCTCAGGTCATGATCCCAGAGTCCTGGGATCGAGCCCCACATCGGGCTCTCTGCTCAGCAGGGAGCCTGCTTCCTCCTCTCTCTCTGCCTGCTTCTCTGCCTGCTTGTGATCTTTGTCTGTCAAATAAATAAATAAAATCTTTAAAAAAAAAAAAAACATATTTCTTTCATTTAACTCTCAAGTGTGCAAAGAACTTAAGATTTAAATTTTTTGCATCAATGAGGGTTTGAATACAAACCAAGATGTTTTTAAGGATTTTTAAAACCACTGTTCTGGAAGGAATGAAAATAAGGAAGAGACTAAGGGTAATTTCCTCTTGAAACTTTCAGGTCAAAAGTAAAAACACAGTAGTTTGGAGTAGAAAGAGACTCACTCCCATCTTATTTTAACATCAAGGAAATAGAGACCCAGGGAGTTCGTGTGTTTTGTCCAAGGTCACACCTCTATTTTGCTGAATTTCTTTGTCATCGGCCCCATATTGGCACCTGCATTTTTCTGGGTATGGTACACAGTTTCTGATCTTTCTGATAGTGCATGTGAGTAAAAGGTTTTCCTGGAAATGTGACGTGAGTCTTCTATCTTCTCTGTCTTTGTAATACATAGATTTTTAGATTAACTCTGTCAATATCTCTTCTATCTTGATGATTTTGTTTTCTGAGAATTTGGCATTGTCTAGTATGATCCAAAGCTGATAGATGAATTTAGAACCATAATTTTGAGCGCTATTATCTGGACATTTATATTCAAGCAGTTACCTTTGTGAAATGTTTTCCTGGCATTGCTTGTCCCTAGGCAGGCAGGATCAGACAGCTTACCATGTATCCGAATTTTAAAAATTGCCAATTGAAAGCCGGCATTTAATTGAATTAACAAAGCAATATAGATCAATGAGAAATATAGTGACTGCTCCACAAATATCAGCAAAAACTCTGAACGTAATTCAGGGAAACCAAAATACTATAAATTTCCAAAGTCATTCAGAGAAAGCCCCATAGTTTAGGGTTGAGCACTGCACTGCAAAACCCAGACATCATTGTTATTTTTTATTATTATTATTTTTAAAGATTTTACTTATTTAAAGTAAATAAATAAGAGAAATCTCTGTCTCTGGAGAGAGAGAGAGTGCACAAGCAGGGGGAGAAGCAGGAAGAGGGAGACCGCCAGCCGCACTAGGAACCCAACGCAGGACTCGATCCCAGGAGCCTGGGATCATGACCTGAGCTGAAGGCAGCTGCTTAACTGACTGGTTAAGCAACGGAAGGCTTCTATTTCTCAGTTTCAGTTGTTCTAAGTTCCTGGGGGAAAGGGTTATTGTTTAATTAGTAGTTAGTAAAGGACTGGTGTTGGCAGCACTGTGCTACGTTCCAAGACCATTTTTGTTACTATAATGGGTATGGTTGAATAGGTGTGTCCGGTGGGAGTTTCTGTAGCTAGAATGTTCTTGGTGTGGATGTTGACTGCTCCCAAGTACTATCCTCCATGGTCTGGCCAAGACATGGTGACTCATCTAAGTCCTATCTTCCATCGTCCCCACCAGTGGTTCTCACTCCCACCTCTCTGTGTGCATGATCCTGTCAAAGTGGTAAAACTCTTCAGGGGAAACATGCTGAAGCTGTGCCAGGGAATAATCTCCATACTTTCCTCTGCATGGATTTTGGGAACTTCTCTGGGTTCCCTTTGTGTCCCCCTTCCCCATGCCAAAGAATATCCACATACTCTCTGTATACAAATATGCCATATCATAATCCTTAAATTAATCACAGCTCTAGACGCTTCTGGGGATCACAAATTGTTTACTACTTCAAGGGAGAAGAAGGCCCTCCCCATAGTTGAAAGAATTGACATAAAATAATGTATCCATGTACCATGGTTAGGTTCTTCATAATATGTAATATAGCTGCCAGATGCATTTAAAGTGGTGAGGGTTAGCTATAATTTCTCTACTATATTATAATGAAAGAAATTTTATGTTCATATACAGAGATGAATTAAACTGAAGTTTGTTAGAATACAATACCTGTAATATTTCCTACAACTTATTCTAGATGCTCAATGAAGTTTCAACTCTCCTTTCCGCTTGGGTACTCTGACCATGCCTTGCATGAAAGGGGCACTTGAAGCAGATACAGCAGCATTCCAGAAGGAGGATTCTTTTATTCTTGTAGTTATAATCAGACCTCAGAAATATCTCTCTATCAATGACTAGACTGAGGCTCCAGTTCTACTCTGATGGTGAAAGGTGGTGGTTGTGCTAGATTCTTAAGCCTTCTTCATTAAAGAACGATGAGCATATCTCAAATATTTTACTCAACCCATGTGTCATGATTATGTTTGACTGTTTCACCAGTAAGAACCATTTCTAAGATTTATATGCTAGTCACCAGGTAAACAGTTTACGGTTATAAAGACCCATGTCATATGATTATTACCAAAGTGTCAATAGTTGATTAACATAGAGTTAAAAAAATATGTATAATAGCAACTTCTAGAGTAGAGACCTTTTTGATATAATATTAGTTGACCACCCTGGGCTGTGCATTCTTGATTAGGACAACTGCTTCTGGAGTTTGAACTTTAAGCCTTAACTAACTGCTGCCTGTGTATTATCATGAAGCCTATGCTGAAGTATTTAAAAGTCCATTATATTTTGAAAGTCCATTACAACCACTGTTAACAACTTCAAAAATTCTAAGTGGTCCTCAGGGACGGCTACTGAGTCAGGTTGAGGATGTGGTTCAAGGTGCTCTTCTGTCTCTTTCCCATCAATGGAAGAGAAAGGAAACAACTCGTTTTTAAACTCTAGAAACTCTGTGCTCACCCAGAAGACTGCTGCTGTATTCTCCAATATAACCATTTTTCTGAGAATTATTGCCATGGACCTTTTGCTGGAATAGCATCCCTTTGAAAATCACAGCAGGGAGTTGAATCCCACTGGGGAAGTGGGACTGACATAGGAAAGCATGCAGTTCTTTGACAGTTTCAGCCAACCTTCCCTGGGGCAACTTCAGTCAGAAAGTTGGGATTGTTGGTAAGGAAGAACAGAATTTAATCTTATGTCTCAGATAATTGCAAGATGTAAATACTTCATTTATTTTGTAACACTAACTTTGGAAAAAAATCTGTGACCATTCCTTTGCTAAGCGATATGCTTAATGTACAAATAAAAGTCAGACATAAACAATACAATATTGCTAATAAATACAGATCAATGTTAATAGTTTGTGGATGTGCTCTAGATGTATAAGATGCTTCTTCATAGCCTTCTCTTTGTATATTTCATGTGAGAATGCTAACTACCCAGCAAACAGTGAACAATAAGGAGGAAAAACCTTTCTTTTCATTCGATGCTTTTCCCATTCTTTTCCCATTTTCCCCATTTCCTTCCCCTTTCCCATAAGCCCTGAGCATTTTAGCATCTTAAATTTATTTTTATTTTGAAATTTATTTTTAAAACATATGCAGTAAAAGCCACTTTTTAGGTGCATAGTTCTATGAGTTTTGACGAATCAAAAAGATTGTGTAACCGTCATCTAGACACAGGTGCCAAAAAATACCCTCTTGTTGTCTGTCCCTTTGTAGTTAAATCCTTCTACTCCCAACCCCTGGCAACTGCTTATCTGTTCTCCATCCCTACAGTTTTGTCTTTTCCAAGTGGAAAATTTGGGTGGAATCAAATTTTGTGTACTATTGGAGTCTGGCATCCCTGACTCACATAAGGCATTTGAGATTCAAATATGTTGATGCTTATATCAATGCACATTCCTTTTTGTGGCTGAGTAATAATATTCCACTGCACAAATGTACTGCAATTTGCTTATCTATTCACGCGCTGAAGGACATTTGGATTGTTCCCAGTTTTTGGCAATCATGACTAATGCTGCTATAATATTCATATACAGGATTTTGTGTGAACATACATCCTTACTTCTCTTAGGTAAATGCTGAGGAGTGGGATTGCTGGGTCATATGATAAGTGTGTGCTTCACTTTAGAAGAAACAACAAATTGTTTTCCCAAGTGGCTGTGAGATTTTGCATTCTCACACACAGTATATGAGAATTCTAATTGTTTTGCATCCTGTCTAGGATTTGTCTCCCCCACATACCCTCCACACCCATTGTAGTAGATAACTAGTGCTATCTCATTGTGCTTTTAATTTGCATTTTACTGATGAATCATAATGATGAGCATCTTTTAATATGCTTATTTTCCATCTGCTTATCTCCTTTTGTGAAATGTCTGTTCAAATCTTATGCCCTTTTTTTAATTGGATTTTTTGTTTTCATATCCTCGAGTTTTTAGAATTTTAAAAATATATTTTGCATATGAATTTTAATCAGATATGTGATATGTGATATGGAAATATTTTTTTCTCAGTCTGTGCTTTACCTTTTCTTTCTATTAGTAGCCTTTTCTTTTTTTCAGAGAGCAAAACTTTAAAAATAAGTCTAATTTATTAATTTATTTTATGGATCTTTTTTAACCTATTGCATCTAAGAATTCTTTGCCTATCCTAAGGTCAAAAGGATTTTCTATAATGTTTTCTTCTTGAAGGTTATAGATTTATTTTTTATACTTAGGACTATGATTCATTTTGAGCTACTTTTTGTATAGGTGTAAGAAATAAATCAGGGATTTATTCTGTGTGTATACATAGCCAAATGTCCTATCACAATTTGTGAATAGAAAGGATTATCTCTCTATATCGCATTGTCTCTATACTTTTGTCAAAAATCAACTGTAGGTTTACTTTAGAACTCGCTCCTCTGTTCTATTGATATATGTGTCTTTCACCAATGCCGCACTGTGTTCATTATTATGGCTTTATAGTTAAGTCTCATAATCAGGTAGTCTGAGTAATTTTTTCTTTTTTTCCCCAGAATTTGTTTAGCTCTTCTACTTCCTTTATTTTTTCATATAAATTTTAGAATCAGCTTGTTCATATCTATAAAAAGTCTCACTGGATTTTGATTGCAATTATGTTAAATTTATAGATCATTTTGGGGAGAAGTGACATCTTAATAGCGCAAGCCTTTCAACTCATGAACATGGCATATTTCTCCAATTGTTTAGGTCTTCTTTAACTTCTTTCACCACTGTTTTAAAGTTTTTAGTATACAAATCCTGCAGCTATTTTGTTAGATTTTTACCTTTGTATTTCACTTCAATTTTTTGTTGCTATTGTAAATAATACAATTTTCTCTAATTTCTATTTTCAATTTTTAATGTTAATATATAAATATAAATAATTGATTTTTGTATATTATCTTTGCATCCAGTGAACTTGCTAACCTCACTACTTGTTTCAAAAAAATTTTTTGTAGATATCTTGGTATTTATTATTATGCAAATAATATTATCTACAAATACAGATAGTTTTGTTTATTTATTACTATTCTGAATGCTTTGACTTCTATCTCTTATAAAAATTGACTATATGTCCAATACAAGATTAAAAGGAATGGTGAGAATAGGTATCATTATCTTGTTCTTGATCTCAGGAGGAAGACATTCAATCTTTCACTGATGATTTTGATGTTGGTTGTAGGTTTTTTCTTATAGATGCCCTTTATCAGGATAAGGATGTTTCCTTTTTTTCCCAGTTTGCTGAGAAATTTTTAAAAATTATGAATAGATGTTAAAATCTTATCACATCCTTTTCTTGTATCTGTTGAGATAATCGTATAGTAATTTTTCTTTAGTCTGTTCATATCATCAATTACATGGATTGATTTTCAAATGTTGAACAAGCTTTGCCTTCCTGGTATCAAACCCGTTTAGTTGAGATGTATTATCCCTCTTCATATTGTTGGATTCAATTTGCTAATATTTTGTTGGGGATTTTTGTACCTATGTTCATAACAGACATTGGTCTATAGTTTTATTTTCTTAAAACATCTTTGACTTACTTTGGTAACAGAGTAATGCTGGCCTCCTCAAATAAATTGAGAAATGTTCTCTTCTCTTTTCTGGAAGAGATGGCATAGACTTCCCAAAGTTTTGCTATTCTTTTTGGGGTCTCTTTTGTATGTGTGTATACCTAGAAGATTAGCTTGGGATTTGTGTTGGCTAATATACAGAATTTGGAAATCCTTTTTCCATTTCTTCCCTCTCTTGGATGCCTCCCATGCTCTTTGGTTCTCAGGAAGCCCTAGCTCCTATTTAATAGCTCAGAGTCTGAGTTTACCCTCATGGTTTTGTCTCCCTGTGAAATTGCAGAGTTTGAACAGTGGTGGCTGCCTTTGGAATAAAGTAATGATAGGTAATAGAAGGGAAAAAAAGAATTCCATCCCCACTCCCACTGTGGCATCCCATTTCCCATTCTTGTTAAGGGAAAGGCTTTCCTTTAAGACTTTAGATGCCCATGACCTGGCTTCTAGTAGTATGGCTGCCATAGCAGTGCCATTTTGCCACTGGGACTGGACTCAGGGAAGACTAGAAGATAAAAGGAAATAGGGAGAAAGAAGGAGGAATCTCTGGACACTTGCCAGAATGCAAAGGTCATCTTTTCTGGCTTTCTAGTTAGAGAGAAGACTCCCCCAGCCCCCCAGAGTTTTCACGGTCCATGCTTGTTGCACAGTTTTGAGATCTGGCCCATTTTGGGGTGAAAACTTAGGCATAAATGAGAGGGAAAAACTCTGGTAAACTCACTGCTATATGTTATTTTCTCAGTTTTGACTCTCTTTCCTAATTCTGTCATTCTGCTGTTTAATCTTCAGAGTTTTCATTTAGTTTCTCAGGTAGTTAGTTTCAGTTGGTTGTTTTTCAAAATTCTCCAGAGTTTGTGGTTGTAATCAGTAGGAGAGAAAGTCTATACAGAGCTTCCTACACCTTGGATGGTAATCAAAATCTACAATTTCTTTTAAAAAGTTAATTGTTACAATAAAATCATTCTACATGTGTCATTGCACTTCTTAGTAGTGATTCTTATTTTAGTAAACATGAATCATGATTACATCTTAATCCAGAAATCTTGATGTTGAAATTCAGTATAACCAGTTACTAACTCCTGTGATTTCTACAGAGAGTCAGGAGGAGGGATGTTAAGAATATTGGTTATTATTACCCTCAACTGTCTTGTTTTGAGTCCTGGTCCTCCCACTCACTAGTTCTCATGCTAAGAAGTTTATTTAACCTTTTTGCATCTCAGTTTCCCCCACGACAAACTGGGAATAATATTATCAGTGATAATAAATCTTAAAGCATTTGTTTTAGAAATTGAGTTAATACATATAAAGCAGTTAGAATAATACCTGATATGTTGTAGGTTTTAGCTATTATTCCTCTCCTTTTAGATATCTCTTGAATGTATTTATTTTCCACTATTACCATCCCAGTTCAAGCAGAAATTTGAAACACTTAAGATAACATCATCCTAGGCTCTTGGAATCAGAAATCAAGCTTTAAAAACTGTTCATTAAGGGGCGCCTGGGTGGCTCAGTGGGTTAAGCCGCTGCCTTCGGCTCAGGTCATGATCTCAGGGTCCTGGGATAGAGTCCCGCGTCGGGCTCTCTGCTCAGCAGGGAGCCTGCTTCCCTATCTCTCTCTCTCTGCCTGCCTCTCCATTTACTTGTAATTTCTCTCTATCAAATTAATAAATAAAATCTTTAAAAAAAAAAAACTGTTCATTAAGAAATGTAGGAGGATCCTCCTACACTGTTGGTGGGAATGCAAGCTGGTGCAGCCACTCTGGAAAATAGCATGGAGGTTCCTCAAAAAGTTGAAAATAGAACTACCTTATGACCCAGCAATTGCACTACTGGGTATTTACCCTAAAGATACAAACGTAATGATCTGAAGGGGCAAGTGCACCTGAATGTTTATAGCAGCAATGTCCACAATAGCCAAACTATGGAAAGAACCTAGATGTCCATCAACAGATGAATGGATAAAGAAGATGTGGTATACATATACAATGGAATACTATGCAGCCATCAAAAGAAATGAAATCGTGCTATTTGCGACGACGTGGATGGAACTAGAGGGTATTATGCTTAGCAAAATAAGTCAATCAGAGAAAGGCAGCTATCATATGATCTCCCTGATATGAAGAAGTGGATGCGCAGCATCGGGGGCTTGGGGGCTAGGAAAAGAATAAATGAAACAAGATGGGATTGGGAGGGAGACAAACCATAAGAGACTCTTAATCTCACAAAACAAACTGAGGGTGGCTCGGGGTAGGGGGGTAGGGAGAGGGTGGTGGGGTTATGGACATCGGGGAAGGTATGTGCTATGGTGAGTGCCATGAAGTGTGTAAACCTGGTGATTCACAGACCAGTACCCCTGGGGCTAATAATACATTATATGTTTATAAAAAAATTAAAAAATTAAAAAGAAAGAAACGTAGGAGGATTTAAGTGACTTTTGAAGCACTTCAAACTTTTGTTTACTGAGTCAGGAAAAAAAATCACAATGGTTAAGGAAGAATTGAAAGGTAGACAAGAGGTGAGAGGTTCCTTTCACTGGTGCTCAAACTTCATGATGCTGCACAGAAGCAGTTGATTGATTCTGACTCAGTATATCCAGGAGTCTATAATATTAACAAACATGCTTTCATCATCCTGATACAGATCATTCTAGAAACAAACATTGAAATCAGTATTGTTTCTTTGACAGTGTGATAGAAGATGACAATGTGCTGAATTCTTTTTGAAAGTTGAATCTTTTTTTTTTTTAAATAAAAGATGACCTGTGATGACATCATCTCATGTCTAAGGGCACAAGAAATGGCCTGAATGGCCCATGTATTAGTGTGAGCCTTTCTCATTAACTCTGTGCTTTGTTTAGTGGGAAATAATTTCACCACAAGCAATGACCACCATTTAGCATTCAGTTTCTTTGATTTGGGGGCAACATACATTTTACTCCTAATTGCACATCCATATTGTTATTAGCAGTCTTTCAGTCAATGTTGCTTACCACCAGCACCAGCTACATTCCAGTGTTCCAGAGGTGTTTCAGATTTAGAGTAACTTATCATTTCTTCCTCCAAATTTATGGTTCAGATTTTTTTCTGGTTTAAAAGGTAGAGTAGCCAGGAATCAGGAAGCTTGCCTGGCTTTTCAGTCACTGATGGGGTAACTTTTGTTCATCAAGTCAATAATATGGGCTGTTGTTCAACAAAATGATGTTATTGATGATTTCTAAAATTTTATTCTATTTTTTGTATTCTGGTTTAGTCTAGTCTGCTCTATGTTCTCTTCTATTTTATCTTGAGCACTAAAGTGGGACTAAAAATATGATAATTATGATCACAAACAGAAATATGCTTCCAGGATGTCACTGTTTTGAGTGCATTTGTCATTGGACATTAAATGTACCTTAATTTCTAGGTTTAGGAATTTGTCATTACATTAGGATTTTTTTTAGGTCCAGTAGCCAGATGGCAGGATTGTTAGGAATTTTGACAAGTAAAATTTTGTTCGAAGGCTATGATATTTAGTTTTTATGTTTTAGATTTGTTAACCCTCTCTGAAGCTCTTTGCCAAAACCTTTAAAGTCTTCTGGTACCGTAAGATAGATCACCTGAGAATAAGATATTATGAAGACCTAGGATATAGAAACCATCCCTATATCCTGTAAACCTTAGTAAACAATGTCTTCTCTATGTGAGTAAGGAGCTGAATGTGGGACTCCATCCCAGGACTCTGGGAACATGACCTGAGCTGAAGGCAGGTGCTTAACCATCTGAGCTACCTAGTTATCCCAAGTCATTTCTTATTTGTTGATGGAACTCATTTTGAAAGCAGTCTGTAAGTCCCTATCTTATAAAGCAAAGATTCAGGATAGGGGAATGGAAACTTCAATGTTTGGATAAAGCTGACAAAAAACAAGTTAACTATCTTTCTCCCCACGCCTTCTTAAATGGTTTGTAGTAGCTAACATCACAAAAGCAGTTAAGAAAATAGCTTACAGGAAATCAAGGGAATTGTAATAATCTGGGAGAAAAGCATCTGTTCTAGTTCACAAGTCTCGCAAAACATTGTTTGTGAGATTTCTTTTCCATTTCACTTACTGGATTTTTTAAATATCACATGTTTTTCTTTAAAAAATCCTTATTTTGAGATTGCTATCAGGATGCAACTAGGAATTCATTGGTACTATGTTTAGGGAGTCTATCTTTGGATTATTAAATTTAAGTTTTAACAGGATATTTCACTTTTTTTTGTGGGTAATGATTCTTTGGCTTTGAGTGGTCATATTTTAATTGCAATAGAAGATGGAAGTCCTAAATATAAGGAAGCTTCAATGCATTTTAAGATAAATGGATGATTCATTGATCCCTTAAATATGTTGATATTTTCAGAGAGCATTGTTTTACTGGTCAATTAAACTAGATGTAGTTAACTTGTTTTGCAAAATGAAGGAAAATCTGACAATTTAGGTGTGAACTAATATTTTAATGAAACAATGTTGCCTAAGGCTTATTCACATACCATGTATTGGAATCATGATAACTCAATCTGCCATCACTTTAAGCAATAATTACCACATGTTTACATGGCACTTGATAACTTTCAAAGCTATTTCATAATGTCATTACTAATGACATTTACAAGTGAAGAGCAACTTTTATGTTTTAAAAGGTGGCCCAGGACTCTGGGTTTCCAGTTCAATATATAAGGAGTTTAGTAATCACCACTCTGTTGTGATTGCTCAGTTAGTCCTCAGCTGAGCAAACTGATATTAATAATTCTTCTTAGGTCCATAAAATAGGTGGGATCATGGTGCCTCTAAACTGCCCCTAAAACTGAAGAGACAAACAGAAAATCAAGTTATTAGAGCAGAAAGATATAAGCAGAAATTTCTACAGGAATAGTGCTGGGGAGGAAAACATGAACTATAATTGATGAATTTCTGCAGGCTCAGTATTGCAAGTGTAAGAGTGAAAATCTCCTAGGAGACCCAGTCATCAAGTCCCCATAATTTTGTAATTTTTACCACCAAGAGTGGTAATTTTCTATGTGAATATTGGAGAAAAATCTCATTTTTCTCCAATATTTTTCGAGAAAATATTTTTCTATTTTTCTAGGTGAATATTGGAGAAAAATCTCATGGGGCTTCTAGAAGGAAGGGGGGGAAGAAACAATTTAGAAAAATACCAAATATTCTGTTTTCTTTTCTTTTTTAAAAGATTTTATTTATTGATTTGACAGACAGAGATCACAAGCAGGCAGAGAGAGAGGAGGAAGCAGGCCCCCCACCAAGCAGAGAGTCTGATGCGGGGCCCGATCCCAGGACCCCGAGACCACGACCTGAGCTGAAGGCAGAGGCTTCAACCCACTGAGCCACCCAGGCGCCCCAGCGTTCTGTTTTCTTAACAAGGCCCACCTTCAGGTAAAACTACTTCACAGAACCTAACCTGCTAGGATTTTAGCAGAGACTAACCTACCTGGAGGAAAGGAAGTACATAATTCCAGCCCCCTTAGCTATCTAATGCTATCTAAGGGGTGAGCAGAGAGCCTGCTTCCCTCTCTCTCTCTGCCTGCCTTTCTGCCTACTTGTGATCTCTGTCTGTCAAATCAATCAATAAATAAATCTTAAAAAAAAAAAGAAATTAAAAATAGAACTACCCTATGACCCTGCAATTGCACTACTGGGTATTTACCCCAAAGATACAGATATAGTGAAAAGAAGGGCCATCTGTACCCCAATGTTTATAGGAGCAATGGCCATGGTCACCAAACTGTGGAAAGAAACAAGATGCCCTTCAATGGACGAATGGATAAGGAAGATATGGTCCATATACACTATGGAGTATTATGCCTCCATCAGAAAGGATGAATACCCAACTTTTGTTATCAACATGGACGGGACTGGAAGAGATTATGCTCAGTGAAATAAGTCAAGCAGAGAGAGTCAATTATCATATGGTTTCACTTATTTGTGGAGCATAACAAATAACATGGAGGACATAAGGAGATGGAGAGGAGAAGGGAGTTGAGGGAAATTGGAGAGACTATAGACTTTGAAGAACAATCCTAGGGTTTTGAAGGGGCGGGGGATGGGAGGTTGGGGGAGACAGGTGGTGAGTATTATGGAGGGCACATATGGCATGGAGCACTGGGTGTGGTGCATAAACAATGAATTCTGTTATGCTGAAAAGAAATTAATTAAAAAAAATAGTGGCAATCCAGAAAAAAAAAAAAAAAAAGAAACTCAAAGTTAAAGAGTCCTGAAAGAAGCCAGAGGAAAACTCATTTTATCTATAGAAGAATGAAGATAAGAACTATATTTGACTTCTCAGAATCTGTGAAAGAAGAGAATGGAGAGAAAAAAAGTGTTAGGAGAAAAAAAAATTCATCAACTTAGATTTCTGTATACTGTATTCTGTGAAATTATCCTTTAAAAGGAAGTAGAAATAGTTTCTCAAACAAAAACTGAGGGAATTTGTTGCCAGTAGAAATGTCTTGTAGAGGTCATGATCTCAGAGTCCTGGGATCCAGCCCAGGCAAGGGGGAGCCTGCTTCCCCCTCTCTCTCTGCCTGCTTCTCTACCTATATGTGATGTCTGTCTCTGTCAAATAAATAAATAAAATCTAAAAAAAAAAAAAAGAAAAAAGAAATGTCTTGTAGGAAATGTTAAAAGAAATTCTTCAGAGACATGGAAAATGATTATGTCAGATATTCGGATATATATGAAGATTACTGGCTAAGAAATAAAGTAAGAAAAAAGGTTCATTTTTCTTATCCTTAATTGACCTAACAGGTAACAGTTTGTTTAAAGTAATAATGTCAATAATATATTTGATTGTGTATGATTATGTATGTATTATGCGTGTATTTAATTATGTCTGCTATATATTGTATATTTTATTTATCTACTTATTTTATTTATGCCACACACACATACATACTTACATATAAGCGAAATGAGAACAACAATGATACAAGGGATGGGAGGGAGGAATTGACAATATTTTGTTTTTACATGGTGCCTGCCGTACCTGTGAAGTGGCAAAGTGTTATTTGAAATGGGACTTGGATTAGTTATGATGCATATTGAAAAATATACAGTAACAATTTTAAAAGCTTAAAAAGAAGCATAATTGATGTGCTAGAAAGGAGAGAAATGGATCAAATGAAATACTCAGTTAAAACCACAAAAGGCAGGGCACCTGGGTGGATCAGTTAAGCCTCTGCCTTAGGCTCAGGTCGTGATCTCAGAGTCCTGCTTCTCCCTCTCCCTCTGCCTGCTGCTCCTCCTGTTTCAAAAAAATAAATAAAATCTTTTAAAAAATAAAAATAAAACCACAAAAAGTAGAAAAAATATTTCCAAACGCTTAGTGTCTTACTTGGGTTCAGATGGGTCTGAATTAATTGATTTTTCAATACCGTAAGTGAAACTCTGACCCTTTTAAAAATGATAAAAGTAGAATGGAATTTATGAAAAATATTAGACCATACAATGGTGTATATGGAAAAAGTTAATAGTTTCTCACTCATACTCTTTTTTAGCCAGCTCTATCTCAGTATTGGATCATACTATGCATGCCTTCTATAGCTTGATTTTTTAAAATTGAACATATTCTTGTATATCAATGCATGTAAATCTAGACCATTCTTTCTTATGGTTACCTGGCCTTTCATAATATGCAGACTCTGTCATTTGTTTAATCACCACCCTGTTAATGAGTTTTTAGATTCATAAAGAACCTTTTATTTGACTGTGGAAGTGGGAAGAAGGATGGAGAGAGCAGGCTTGGCAGGAATTATGTACATGAATCAAGTAATTAGAGAGAGATTAAACAAATTAGTTAAAGATTAATTAAGGATTAAGAAACAAGGATTAAAGAAACAAGACTGATGGTGAGGTAGGAGGAGTTGTGGAAAGTACCATGTTGGAGTGAGTTTGTTTGGGCATGATATTTGGGACAAGACTACTGCATTTTGAAACAATACCACCTACCTGTTTATGTGATAAAATCATGTAATGTATATTCAAATACTTAACACCCTGTAAGATGTACTACACAAACCATTAACTACTCTTATTACCTTGCACCTGTGGAATAACTGGAGGTACTACAGTTAGCAATATGTCTAGAAAGCAAAACATAACAGCAATTAGTCATTCTATCCTTTCCATTAATTTTTAAAAGTTATGTTTAATTATATATTTATATAAATGATTATTATATTATATAGATTTTATATAATCAGTTGCATTTCTATACACTAATAATAACTATCAAAAAGAGTAAGAAAACAATCTCATTTACAACTTCAACAAAAAGAATAAAATACCTAAGAATAAATTTAACCAAAAAGGGAAAGAGCTAGGGTGCCTGGATGGCTCAGTTGGTTAAGTGACTGCCTTCAGCTCAGGTCATGATCCTGGAGTCCTGAGATTGAGTCCCGCATTAGGATCCCTGCTTGGCAGGGAGTCTGCTTCTCCTTCTGACCCTTCCTCTTCTCACGCTTTCTCTCTCTCATTCTTTCTTTCAGATAAATAAATAAATAAATAAATAAATAAATAAAATCGTTTTTTAAAAAGTGAAAGAGCTACACACTGAAAACTGTAAGATACTGATGAAAGAAATTAAAGAAGACACAAATAAATGGAAAGATATTCTGTCATGGATTAGAAGAATTAATGTTGTTAAAATGTCCATATTCCACAAAGCAATGTACAGATCCAATGCAATCTTTATAAAAATTCCAATGGCATATTTTATAGAGAAAGAAAGATATTCTAAAATTGTATGGAAACACAAAAATCCTGAGTAGCCAGAGCAATCCTGAGGAGAAAGGAATAAACTAGAGGCATCATATTTCCTAATTTGAAATTATAATTCAAAATTATAGTAATCAAAACAGTATGGTTTTGGCATAAAAACAGACACATAGATCAATGGAACAGAGTAGAGAGCCCAGAAATAAACTCATCATTATATGGTCCATTAATGTATGACAAAATGGTCAAGGTTATACACTGGGGAAAGGATAATATCTTCAATAGACTGGTTGGGAAAAATGGAGAGCCACATGCATATGAATGAAACTGGACCACCATCTTACATGATATACAAAAATCAACTCAAAATGACTGAAAGACATGAATGTCAGTTCTGAAACTTTAAAACTCCGGGAAGAAAACAGAGGGTAAGCTCTCAGACTTTGGTCTTGACAATGATATTTTGAATATGACACCAAAAGCACAGACAAGAAAGCAGAAGGAAACAAGTGGGGCTACAGCAAACTAAAAAGCTTCTGACAGAATGAAATCATCAACAAAATGAAAAAGGAACTTATGGAATGGGAGGAATATTTGGGAGTCATATATCTGATAAAGGATTAATATTCAAAAATTTTAAGAACTCATATACCTCAATAGAAAAAAACCTATACATGCTGATTAAAAACTGGGCAGAAGATCTGAACAGATGTTTTTCCAAAGAAGACATACAGATGGACTACAGGTACACTTAAAAGTGCTTAACATCAGTAAAGATCAGGGAAATGCAAACTAAAACCATAATAACACATCATCTCATATCTATTAGAATGAGGATCTTGGAAAGTCATGAGGTAAAATGTGTTGGTAAGGATGTGGAGAAAAAGAAACTCTTGTGTTCTACTGGTAGGAATGGAAATTGGTATAGCCACTATGGAAAACAGTCTGGAGATTCCTCAAAAAATTAAAGATGGAATATAATCCAGCAATTCCATTTCTGGGTATATATTCCAAAATGAAATACCTATCTCAAGGAAATGTATGTACCCTCATGTTCATTGCAGCATTATTTAAAAAAAAAAACAAGACATAGAAACCACCTAAGAGTCCTTTTATAAATGAATGTATGAAAAACCAATATATATTACAGATATATTAACTATATGTATACACATATGTACAACACAATGCAATATTATGCAGGATTAAATAAGGAGAAAATCCTGCCATCTGTGAGAATATGGATGGAGCTTGAAGACATTATGCTAAGTGAAATAATTCAGAGAAAGGTGAATACTATATGATTTTACTTATGGGAAATATAAAAGTAATACAAATCTCAACTCACAGAAACAGAGAACAGATTGGTGGTTGCCAGAGTTGCGGGTTAGAGTAATAGGTAAAAAGGGTGAAAGTCACTGAAAGGTACAAACTTCCAGTTACAAGATGAATAAATTCTGGGACTGTAATGTACAGTATGGTGACTGTAGTTAATAATACTATTGTATATTTGAAAGTTGCTCAGAGACTAAGTCTTAAAAGTTCTCATCACAAGAAAAAATTGTAACCATGTGTGGTGGTGGACATTAACTAAACTTACTGTGGCAACCATTTCACAATGTATACATAAATCATTTTGGTACATCTAAAATCAATACAGTGCTGTATGTCAATTATTTCTCAATTAAAAAAATAAACTTCCCGAGCTGGGACCTCGGCAGCCATCGCGCTTTGCAGTTCGAACTAGAAGGTTGTAGGTCGGACTCCAGGTGGGGAATTGCGATCTGCCCATTCGCAGACCCAGTAAGATTTCGATATGTCCTTTCGATATTTGACTGGATTTACAGTGGTTTCAGCAGTGTGCTACAGTTTTTAGGATTATATAAGAAAACTGGTAAATTGGTATTTCTTGGATTGGATAATGCAGGAAAAACAACATTGCTACACATGCTAAAAGATGACAGACTTGGACAACATGTCCCAATGTTACATCCCACTTCAGAAGAACTAACCATTGCTGGCATGACCTTTACAACTTTTGATTTGGGTGGACATGTGCAAGCTCGAAGAGTGTGGAAAAACTACCTTCCTGCTATCAATGGCATTGTATTTCTGGTGGATTGTGCAGACCATGAAAGGCTGTTAGAATCAAAAGAAGAACTTGATTCACTAATGACAGATGAAGCCATTGCTAATGTGCCTATACTGATTCTTGGGAATAAGATTGACAGACCTGAAGCCATCAGTGAAGAGAGGTTACGAGAGATGTTTGGTTTATATGGTCAGACAACAGGAAAGGGCAATGTATCTCTGAAGGAACTGAATGCCCGACCCTTAGAAGTTTTCATGTGCAGCGTGCTCAAAAGGCAAGGTTACGGAGAAGGTTTCCGTTGGATGGCACAGTACATTGATTAACAACCACTTGCATCGGTTCCAGGTCTCATCATTCAGGCCTACTCAGAGATTTGATCCACTCAACATGCATAACTTGAATTCAATAGACTTTTGTTGGTTAGAAAACAGATTTTTTTAGATTATTAATATTATATCAACTTAATTTGAGTGCAAATTGAAAACTGATTCAAGTTTGAGTATCACAATGTTAGCTTTCTAATTCCATAAAATAGTTTATACAGTTTATAATCTGACATTATCCCCAGTGCCATTTATAAAGAACAACTTTCCAGCAGTACATTTGAAGCACTTTTTAACAACGTGAAGCTACGAATACAAACCATGTTTAAAAGCTCATCATGTTAAATTTTTATGTACTATTTTGGAACTAGTTTTTAAATTTTAGATTATATGTCCACCTATCTTAAGTGTACAGTTAATAATTAGGTTATTGATGATTGCATGATGCCTTACAGTTTTCAATAATATTTTTTCTTATGCAAACGTCATGCAATAAAACATATCCTGATGTTTGGCAAAAAAAAAAAAAAAAAAAAAAAAAATAAACTTCCCTGGTACCCCGACCAGGTGGTGGGTATTATAGAGGGCACGGATTGCGTGGAACACTGGCTGTGGTGCAAAAATAATGAATACTGTTATGCTGAAAATAAATAAAAAATATTTCAACTAAAAAAATAAATAAATAAACTTCCCTCAGTGTGGCTGCACAGATATAACTTTTGTGATTTAAAAACAAATGGCTCTAAAAACCAAAGCTGTATGTATCAGGAGATATCAAAAATTATTTGCATTTTCCCTGATGACTTATGATGTGAAGAATATTTTCATAGGCTTAGTTGCTATCTGTATATTGTCTTTGGTGAGGTGTATGCTAAGATCTTTGGCTTATTCTTTTTAAAGATTTATTTATTTGAGAGAGAGAGTGCACATGTGCGTGCATTTAAGTTGGGGGAGAGAGGCAAAAGGGGAGGGAGACAATCTCAAGCAGGCTTCCCACTGAGCACAGAGCACCATGCAGGGCTCAATTCCACGACATTGAGACCGTGACCTGAGCTGAGATCAAGAGTCAACGCTCAACTGACCAAACCAACCAGGGGCCCCGTCTTTGGTCTATTTTTTAATTGAGTTGTTTGTTTTCTTATTGTTAAGTCTTCAAAGTTCTTTGTATATTTTGGATAATAGTCCTTTTCCAGAAGTGTCTTTTTTCAAATATTATTTCTCAGCCTATGGCTTATCTTCTACTTTTATTGATATTTTCTGTTGTGGAACAGAAGTTTTTAATTTTAGTGAAGTTAAAATTATTAACTGTAATCATTTCTTTCATGGATTATGCCTTTGGTATTCATTATTGCACTTTAAATGACAGATTATATATTGGTACCACACTTCATTATGCTACTTTTCGCATATTTTCAACTATGAATTAAAAAAAATAAAGATTTTCTAATAATATCTTATTAATCCTTAAGAAAAAGATTATTGATTTTTGACTATTTTGCTTTAAAGAAAGTATTCCTGTAACTACTGAATGGCATGAAAATTTTATTTCATACTTCACTCTAATAAAAACAGAAATTCTGAAGGGGTACTAAGATTGTGATCCATTATTCAAGACTATCATATAAATTTATGGTGTAGAACTTAATTATGTTAAAAGCATACAAATAGCTCCTGTAATAGCCTAGCTTTGTGATAATCATGGAGAGCATCCTTATAAAAGTAATCATAAAGGGAAGTTATTTGTCATATATTCACTGATATAACTTGTTTTCTAATACGTTTTTTTGAAATAAGTAAAAAATCTTAACTGAGTTGCTTCACACACTTTTAAAATTTATCCTTCTGACAGGTCTTGTGAAGAAACTACTATGTAGTTTAAGTATTGCTTTCACTTCTCATTCTTAAGGTTGAAATAATGTTTTCTGGAAATAAATTAGGGCTCAATAGGAAAACTAAGTTTGGCTGTGCTTTCTAAATCTTTAGCATCAAGAGACCAATTACTACAGAACCCTGACAATATGGAACTGGTTACTGCCTGTGATCAAAGCTTGTCTTGTAGATTTTAAATTTTGTTTGCAAGCTTTTTCTCCCAAATAAACATGAAAATATGTGGTTCAGTATGTATCACATTAAATGTTGCAAAATTCTCTATAGAGTTTGGGATTGCAACCAAAGCAAAGGTTAAGGTAATATCTGGAAGATAATCTATTTTCCTCCTCAACCCAGTGAAACTGTTCTTGTTAAGATAAATGATCTTCATGCTGGTAGATCCAGTGATTAATCTATAGTTTCATCTCCCTTGAGTTCTTTGTAGTGTTTGTATCCTTTATTCTGGAAACTTTCTTCATGTGGAGCACACTATTCTTCTGGTTTTTCTCCTGCCACACACTCTCCAGATCTTTTCAGTACTTTCGATTTTTTTAAAACTTGTACTCTACATGTTTCTACTATCTATCCATCTATCATTTTACTTCTCTGCTTTACTCAAAGTCTACTGATTAAAATGTCAACTTCACCTGGAAAACACCTATACTGTGACATATAGGGCTAGTGTTTTATCAGGTATTGGGATACTATAGTCCAGCCAAGTGGACACAAAAAATTAACCATCCAATACATCTATCTACCTGTACCTACCCCCAAATCCCTTTCCTTGTCCATGATAAGACTTTCATTCCATAAATATTGGAGTTATTCTTGAACCCCTATTTCTGTCACACTCAACATCCAGACAAAACTTTGACTTTACTTCCACAATATGTCCTGCATGGAGTGATGCATATGTTGCCATGAGAAGAGCTTGTACCACCATCATCTCTTGCCTGCAGACTATAATAGCACTTACTGGCCTCCTTGTTTCTCCTCTTGTTTCTCTCTAAATGCTATTTTGCAAACAGTAGGCACTGTGATTCTAAAGGCAATGAAATGCTGACTCTGTTCATCTTCATTTCAATCTTCTGAAATAAAATGAGAATTTTTGTTCTAGGCATATCCTTACATAGCCTGGTCCCTGCTGGCTCCTCTGATCTCTCATGTTCTCCATCCCTGTGGGCCTCCTTGCCATATCTTGGAAGTGCCAACGTGTACTCCTGTACTCGTCTCAAAACCCTTGCATCTGCTATTGTTGGTGCCTTGACTTCTCTTCTCAGATGCTCACGTGGCTTGTCCTCTCACCACATCAGGCCTGACTACCCCGTCTAACATAGTATTCCATGATGATTGCTTCTGATCTTCCTCGTCTTCTTGTTTCTCTCCTTCCCATTCTTCCTTTCATTTTCCTTAGGGGAATTCCCTTGGTGTCATGGAACTGACAGATGTCTCCAGTCCCTGGAATGCCTTTTAAAATGACTGTTATATAGAAGTGAGTAGTGTGAACCCCAAACCACCTACGATTTTACTTTTCTTTCCAGAGCTCTTATTTCTATTTGATGTTATTGAATATTATTTTTGTCTGTCTGCCTCACTAGGATGTAAGCTCCACGAAGTCGGACTTCATCTGTCTTTACCTTCGTGTCCTCAGAGCAGAGAAGACTGTTTGCACAATACGTGCTAGAAACTGAATGGGTATTAGAGCTATGTCCTGAACCATCCCCTTTGGCAGTGATCAGCGGCTGATCAGGCCATGGAGTAATAAAATTCTTTAAAAAACTCAAAGCTGTAATAATGTACTACATGTTGGTTAATTGAATTTAAACAAACAAACAATAAAAGCTAAATTTTCATTAGGAAGAGACACTTCAAGGGAAAAAGTCTACAAATAATCCTCCAGTTGTTTATTCATGCAACACATTTCTTTTTGCCCACTTGCTATCTGAAAAGTTCTGTTACGGATATTGCACAAAGAAGGAAGAAAGAAGATAAATAAGGAATTGGTGGCAAGTAAAAATTCTATGTGTATAATTGTGGGTAGCAGCAAAAGTCTAGAATCCCAGATAGTCTTAAAACTTTCATTTTTACCCTTACTAAGTCTTTAAACTAGACCCCCCAAATAAATAAATAAATAAAAACATTTTCTTTTCTAGCTAAGCATAATTATTTTCACAAACTCCCGAGTTCATTTGGGCCTGTCTGCCTATAGTTCTGGTAAAAGTTCTATTTCAAACAGTTTTGCTATAATGAGGAGCAGAGGAAAAGTGTCAGTAGCTAGAGGAAGATAGGGTCAAGGCATCTAAAAGAATGGGTTAACTATGGTAGTATATTTGATGCTGGTGGGAATCATAAGTAATTTAGCTCTTAAGCACCGTAAGCTTTCATCTCACTTATTTGGGGATATACACTGGGCTGCAGTGGATCTTTCTCCAACCAAAATATCTCCCTTTTTGTCTGATGGTTTTGAGCTGAGAGGGGTTACTCAGTCCAGTCCCCTGTGTTTTACAGATAAGAAAGCCAAGATGCAAAGAAAGCATATACCATCTTCTCCTTTCTAGACTGCTCCTGTCAGTTCCTAACCAGGTTTTTCACACCCTCTGTGCTTCCAAGTCATTCCGCAAACTGAAGCCAGTGATTTTCACAAAATGCAGGTCTGGGATTGGTCTGCTCCTACTGCCAATCTCTTTGCCCCCGGGGCCCAGGCTTTAGATTTCAAGTTCCAGTGAGCAATTATTCCATTAAATTTAATTGATATGTGATATGGTTTTTTTGTTATTTATAAAAAGAAAGTTATGGATTAAGTTGGTACATGCTACTTTATTTGAAAAGAAAAAAAAAAACATGGTGCTTCTCACTGGCTCTAGAAAATTGCTGTACTTGAGAATCACCCAGAAAACTTTTTAGAAGTCTCAGTGCCTGATCCCAAAGTCACCATCGGATCTGGCCCCTGCCGACTTTCTAAATCTCCTCTTCGACCCTCACCGTAGCTCCCTGTACGTAGTCGCCAGGCTTCTTTCTCTTCCCAGAACATACCACGCTCCTTCCTGGCTCAGGGCCTTTGCATTTGTTAGTTAGCTCTGTCGAGAATTTTCTTCCCTCCTGATTGTATATGTAATCCTGATTTTCTCTTCAAAAACATCTCTTATTATTTATTTAGTTAGCTTTTCTTGACCCAGCTGATTACATGAGGACCCTTTGTTACATGCTTTCACTGCAACCCAGTGTGTAATTAATTGTGTGCTTCCTTGCCAGGTGATTAATGTTCCTTTTTCCCACAGGACTGAGATCTACATAAGCATAGGGTCAGACACTGGTTTTTGTTTGTTTGTTTGTTTTTCTTTTTTGGTACTTAAACAGTCCTTAGAAGAATTGCTTTTTAAGCATTTCATAAATTTTTGTCAGGTGAATGAATGGATAATGAATTGCCATGGAGAAGTTTGAGTTGTTTCTGCTGGACCGATTAGACATAAAAGAAATCGTTTATGTGATAATTATTTCCCCGTGAACCTTCGTTTTTCTCCTTTCTTTTCAAGTCTCATAGTTTTCCTAGAATATTTGCAAGAGTACTGACTATTTATTACTAGGCACAAATGTCCAATGATGAGAGATACTTAAAAAGAACTTCAACATTTTAAAAAACCCAATTTTTACTTTGCTTTGTTAAAGTTCATTTAAACTCAAGGCTTAGAGCAAATATTTCAGTTTGCATTTCCTTTGAGAATAATGATCTATTTTGTTGTGCAAATTTATTTTTTATTATGGTGTGCAATTAATTCCCATGTTCTTCTATTTTCTACTCATTTGTCTAATATGTGTTTTGCTCTTACATTAATTAATGTGTCAATATTTCAGAAAAAAATGACATTCTCACTGCAGATACATGTTACACATTAGTGTATATCACTAGATGTTATCTTGAGCATCTTCCCAGGGTTGCTACCTCTTATTCCCTTTGCTTTTGATTTATTATGTGTTTGGTGGCTTTTCTTGCTTGAGTCACATTCTGCAGCTGGGTTTCATGCATTTGTTAAACCCCTGGGTATAAGGAGATATTAAATTTCATTGGGTGGAAGAATTTATTTTTGCTAGTGCCAACTAACTTCAGTCCTTTACTCCAGTATAAAACATTCTTTAAGCAAACGGTTGTTTTGATCCCATTTGTAGCTAGTATTCCTAGAATTTTTTTTCTTATTTTCATTAACATATATTTGTATTATTTGTCCAAGTAGTAGTAATAGTAGTAGTAGTAATATTCCCAATATTGAGGGTGGATGAAATGAGACTATATTCCACAGTGTGGGGAGAATATACCTGCTGGTCAGTAAAGTTGACCTTTTTCTTTTCGTATGACACCCGATGAAGCCCAGGCCCACAGAAACCCATATAAATACACCATCAGAGCTGGGGCCCCACGTCTTTGACCTCTACTTTCCTATTCTACTATATTTCATTAAGTAATTAAAAATTTTTGCTTTAAAGGAAAATAAAATTATAGAATAGGTTGATAAGTGCTATGTTGGTTGAATAGAAGAAAAAAACCTTGAATGATATATTGATTTTCTTTCCTTTTTTTTGTCATGTAATTTTTTTTCATTTTATTTCTTTTCAGTGTTCCAGCATTCATTGTTTAAGCACCACACCCAGTGCTCCATGCAATACGTGATTTTCAATGATGCTTAAAACTTGTTGCACATTAGAATTGTCTGAGAAGCTTTTAAAAAAATCTTAATGCACAGGCTGTATTCCATTCCAATTAAATCACTATATTTGAGGCATGAATATTTTTTATTACTTTGTATGTGGTTTCAAACACAGGATTTGCTGAAATTCTCCTGAGATTCTCCAGACTGCCTCTAAGATTATTTTTCAAGGTATGATCTTCTGTTAACACATCAGGTATCATGGAGAATGTATTTTTTAAGTGTCTCTTTTGGGTTTATTTTCTGAAATTTTCCCTTCTCTTTATAGAGAAATATAAGCCAGCTCTCACATTAGTGACCTCATCACCATCACTAACTTCAATGCAGCTGTATAGCAAAGAGGTCAATGGCTTGTTTCTTACTGTGCATCTCTACATGTTTTTTTTTTTTTTTAAAGATTTATTTATTTATTTATTAGACAGAGAGAGAGATCACAAGTAGGCAGAGAGGCAGGCAAAGAGAGAGGAGGAAGCAGGCTCCCCGCTGAACAGAGAGCCGGATGTGGGACTTGATTTCAGGACCCTGAGATCAGGACCTGAGCTGAAGGCAGAGGCTTAACCCACCAAGCCACCCAGGCACCCTCTACATGCTTTTTTCTAATGAATCCTGCAAATATATCACAGAAGGTCTCTTCTTTCAATAAGGGCATTTTATCCATGTTTAATTCAACAGGCTTTAATTATCTTTGGTTTAATCCCTCAATTAACTTTGTCCCTCTGGTATAAATCCAGGCATCCTGGACCAGGAGTGACAGTCTTCCCAGGAGATGGCATTGCCCTTTGCGTGTTTAGCTAAAGATCTGTGTGGTAATATGCCTTGATATTTTAGGAACATGAGGGTGATGACTGGGAGGAGTCCAGTTTGGACTTCTTGGTTAATTAAAATAGTAACAGGGCTTTTGATTTTGCGATTTTTTTCCCCCACACACATCAGGATTTCCTATAAGCGATTGGGAGCTGTCAGCATTGTCAATGCATCACTGTTTTATCTCTGCCATTTTCTGTATTTTCATATAGGATCAAGCAGGGTCTGCAAGCAGTTACTTCATTTATATTACCACATTTTATTATATTTTTATTACATCATATTATCATACATTATTTTATTATTTACTAGTTGAGGTTCTGAGGAAATGATCTGCACATTTTTTTCCATAGTAGAAGAATGTCATGGTTTTACACTTCAAGTATTTACTACCCAAAGTCAGTATCCAGATTGTAGTGGTTATGTAGTTGTTAATCCTTCTACCCCTCCAAGAGTTCTTAGTTTAACCTTTAATTTTTTAATAGATGTCCTCAGTCTGACTTATTCACTATCATAATAGAAATGAATGCAGTTGTGTTCTCTGTAAAAAAACAAACAAACAAATAAACACTCTTTGATAACCTGTTATTTAAAATATCTTAAAATGGTTAATTATTCATTATTTCTACATCTTTTAAATTAATATGTATTTATATTTATGATATAACCCTGGTTGTTAAAGAGAACTTGTAAAACAGATAACCTTAAAGGAAAAATCAAATCCTACTGGGCAGATGTAAGCTAGTTGAGATTATTTTATTTTAACTGTACATAAACATAATTATATATACCAAAATAATTTTCTGCATACTGTGTTATAGGCTATCTTATTCATATTTAACATATCGTGTATTGTGAACACTTTTTATCTTTTATAACATATTTAGTGACTATATGATATTCCACTGTGTGGGTATACTATTATTTATTTAAGTAATATTCTTACTAGGCATCTAGTTGGCTTCTGATATTTTTTGTATTATCAGTAATCCTCTAATAAATATCCTTGTTTATAACTTTATTTATTTATTTATTTATCTGGGGGAGAGAACAGGGGGAGGGGCAGAGAGAGAGGGAGAGAGAGAATCCTCAAGCAGACTCCCTGCTGAATGCAGAGCCTGACTCGGGGCTCGATCCCAGGATCCGAGATCATGACCTGAGTCAAACCAAGAGTCAGCCACTTAACCAACTGAGCCACCCAGGTGCCCAAGTTCTTCCATTTTAATGAGCTCTCTTGACTCTTTTTTCTCTCTACAGATCTACCTCTGGTCTCTTGTCTTTCTGTTTCACATTTCTTAAAAGTTTATTCTATACTTTTGAAATTTTCATTTACTTTTCAACTCATAGCTCCCTGACTACAACTCCTGCCTCCCAGCTGAAACTGTTTCCTGTAAGGTCATGGTCAACTGCTTTGCGATCACCATATTGGGGTATATAGGTTCAGTTCTACAGAATTTGGAGGTGAGTTACCACACCTAAGAGTTCTGCAGAGCACAATTTCTACAACTAGACCTAGTGAAATGGTCTACCCAATTGCCAAGGGTAGTGCAGTCTTTCTAGCCTAACCCTTACTTGATCACTGCCAAGCACATCCACTTACTATTCCTATGGCTTCATTATTCTACTCTCTCATTCTATCCATCTCTCATTTTTGGTGTTCTCTGGGATTTGGTCACTGGCCCACTTCTTTTCTCTTTCCATCTATTCTCCTTGGAATAGCTCTTCTGTATGCTACCTATGCCTTTAGGTACCCTTAGCTTTAGCTACATAGGAATAGGTGGGATATAGCATATAGTTGAGATGTCCCGGGAATATATAGCTGGAGTGAGAAGTGGGCTGTGTTAGTCAGCTCTGACTGCCATAATAAGATACTAGACAGCTTAACAAACAGAAATTTATTTCCTCACAGTTCTGGAGGCTGGGAAGTCCAAGATCAAAGTGCTGGTCAATTTATCTCCTGGTTAAAGCTCTTTCCCTGGCTTGTGGATGGCCAACTTCTTGGTATCCTTCCACTGGAAAGAGAGAGAGCAAACTTTTTGGTATCTCTTCTTTTAAGGACACTAATCCATTTATATCAGGGACCAACACTTCTGACCTCATATAACATTAATTAATTCCTTATAGATTCTATCTCCAAATACAGTCACACTGGGCGAAATTTTGGGAGGACACAAATAAGTCCATATCATGGTCCAGTGACCAAATTCTGGAGTGCACCTGGATCTTCATGATGTTTCAATTTGAAACTCAGCTATCTGCTGGTCACCTACAGCTGGAAATCCCACAGGCATCTCATAGTCTATACAACCTAAACTAAAAACAGCTCTTCTTCATTCTTTCAAGATAAATCCTGGCAGAATCTCTGACCCATATTTCTCCCTCAACTCCACATCAAGCTGAGCTGATTTTACTTCCCTCATTATTTTGAATATATCTTCTTTGAATATGTCTTTGTTGGTGTCCTCATCATTTCTTCCCTGACCCAATGTGAAAATTACTTTACTGGTTTTCCGCTCCCCATCTCACCCCTGCCAGACTGATACATAAAATTGTGATTTTTCCATCACTCATATTATAAATCTCAAACTCTGTCATGTTGCATAAAAGGCTTCCATTGTGTGTTTTTTTTAAGATTTTATTTATTTATTTGACAGAGAGAGATCACAAGTAGGCAGAGAGGCAGGCAGAGAGAGAGGAGGAAGCAGGCTCCCTGCTGAGCAGAGAGCCCGATGCAGGGTTCGGTCCCAGGACCCTGGGATCATGACCTGAGCAGAGGCAGAGGCTTTAACCCACTGAGCCACCCAGGAACCCTGACTTCCATTATCTTATACCACAATCTTATCTAGTCTAATGGTTCTTAAGATTTTATGTTCATAATAAACTCTTCTTGGAGCTTGATAAAATATAGATGCTCATTACCAATCCCCCAGATCTTTATGTGATAGAGCTAGATTAGGCCATAAGAGTCTGTAATTTTATCAAGATCCTCAGGTGACTCTGATACATGTGATTCCTCCACATTAAGCCTCATAGACCTCCTTTTTTTTTTTTCCATATTTTTGGCCCTGGGAACACATTCATCATTACATTTGCCACATTGTAATTATCTTTTATGTGTTAATCTCCTATATTGGGCCACAATGAGACTTAATGTGGGCCCAAAGACACAACGAGGAATGAAATCAGAGATCTCTGACTGGCATAACAATAGTGTCTGCCCATGGAAGTGGGTACACCCTTGAATCACGACCCCTTCGGTCTGGTTGCATAAAGGCCACTGTGCATCTCAGAGTCCAGTCAGAAAACATAAAACATCTTAGGTATTGCAAATACAGGGGATACCAGACAGAGAATGGATTACACAGATGTTGAAAGGCTGAAAGAGGAAAGCAACAACAACAACAACAATAAACACTAAGAAGAACCTACCATTCCTAGGATTGAGTTAACCTAGGACTTACAATGACAAAAAAGCAGTTACAACCCTGTACCTAGGCTGACACAAGAGTTAACAGAAACTAGAAGGTTGGACAGCATTGCTTAGAAGGTACTTAGACTTCCAAGGAGGCCCGCTGGATGCCGAGGATTTGAAAAGAGGCTAGTGTCTGGCTTTAGTTGATGAAATGAAGCTAACAGGAACTGGAACACAAGAAGTGAGTTTCTTCTTCCCAACCCTGCCCCCCAATAAAACCAGCTGTCAGGGGAGTCTGAGAGATGTAGTTGGCAAACCCAAGCCCCACATCACAGAGCAGAATCTGAAAGGGGAGGGGTAGGGTCTGAGGACCAAACAACAGACAAAAAAGAGTATGGTCAGCTAGCTGATAAGTGCTTCATCCCCTGGCCTGGAGGTTTCTCCATGAAAACCAAATGTCAGGAGTATCTCCCTGAGAAACATGGGAGGCTCTGGGGAGCCACAGACTCTCACACTGTGTGAACTGGGTATTATCCCCAATTCACAGATGAGGAACCTGAGGCACAGAGAGGTGAAGCTCACGCATTACGGCATGGAATTAGGACCTCACACCTGGATGTCTCAGCCCTTCAACACCAAAGCATTCCATCTCAGTCAGCTGCTTCGACTGCACAAGTTCCCCTTCTCCTGATCAGACTGCTTTCTTGCAGGATAACCTTCAGCGAAACACATGGTAGGGTCTCAACACAGTATAGACTTGAAATGTCATTTGTTATATGTCATAATTCCAAACAAGAGTCTTTTTTTTTTTTTTAAGAGGTGCCTGGGTGGCTCAGTTGGCTAAGCATCCAACTCTTGATTTCAGCTCAGGATATGATCTCAGGGCCATGAGATGGAGCCCCGAATCTGGCTCTACATTTAAATGCAGAGTCTGAGATTCTCTTCTTCTCTCTCTTCCCCTCCCCACAAGCACATATGTGCACGTACATGTGTGCTCTCTCTAAAATAAATAAATAAAATCTTAAAACATCTTTTTTTAGTAATTCTGTTATTATTATTTTTAAAATGTTTATTGAGGTAAAATTGGCCTGCAACATTATACTAGTTTCATGTATATGATGTAATCGATCATTCCATATCTGTATGTATTGCAAAATGCTCACCACAGTAAGTCTAGTCAACATTTGTCACCATACATGGTTACACATCTCTTTTCTTGTGATGAGGACTTTTAAAATGTACTCCCTGAGCAACCTTCAGTATGCAGCACAGTATCATTTTCTACTGTCAGCATATAGTACATTATATCCATGGGATATTTACTTTATAACAGGAAATGCATGGCTTTTGACTCCCTTCACCTTAACAAGAGTATTTAATCTAAATGTGTTTAACACTAAAATAAAAATTTTAGTTCTCAGTCTCAACACTTCTCATCATACTTTCTTTTCAGGTAATCATTTGCTATTATAGACTGAGTTCTTTGTTTGAAGGAAAACACAAACTTTTTCTGTGGGGATTTGAAAGTGCAATGTTTTAAGAAAGAATAATGATATTCACCATAATAAACATTTAGAGGGATAAAGTTTTCTAGAAAATTCTGTTTTTTTGGTTTTGGCTTTTTTGTTTTTGTTTTTGTTTTTTTAAAGAAAATTCTAGGTAAATAACACCTATTTTTTAGCTAGCACTAATTATCGAAGTGCAGCAGTTTAGAAGAAGCACTGGACTGGGATTCAGAAATCTGGTGTTAGTTCTAATTCTCCCGCTTTGCAGCTCTGTCTGCAAAGTGTGCGAATATCTCCATGCTCTCACTCTCAACTATAGCCTGAAAATCATACTCTGAGAGACAAACTGGGGGTTTTGGAGGTGGGGGTGGGGGTGGGGTGAGCCTGATGGTGGTTATTGTGGAGGGCATGTATTGCATGGAGCACTGGGTATGGTGCACAAACAATGAATTTTGGAATACTGAAAATAAAATAAAATAAAATAAAATAAAATAAACTATATAGTATTGTTTTTAGAATCAGAGATTATGAGATTGATTTAAGTAATCTTTAAGATGCCTTTCCAGCTCTCAGAGTCTATAAGGTATACCTAAAAGTACTTTATATTTCAATCTATAAAGAACTACTCAAATGGAAAGACTTGTAAGATAAAATGAGACATTGTGGTATTTAAATCATTGCAGTGTCCTGTCTTTAACTTTTTTTTTTATATTGGCATAACATTATATTAATTTTCAGACATATGAGGTAATAATTTGAATGTGTGTCTATTGCAAACATTCTGTCCAGGACTTCATATGAACAAAAATACTTTATTTTAATTTTAAGACTGAGTTAAAGGGATTAAGTGTACCCGATCCAAGATAATAACAATTATTTAAGAGGAAGTTATAATTTATTTGAAAAGGATTTTTGTTCATTGCATGTTCCTCAGTCCCCTTTATATTAGCTTCGTTTGAAATTACTCCTTGGATTTGGTACACTTGACACATTGAATAAAGATGAAAAAGGCAGAAAGAATGCCTTGTCCCCATCGTGCTAATGTGCTTTCAAGCAGGTAATGACTAACTGGCACACGGCGTCCTGCAGGAACCACACATAGTGCTTGTAGCCGTATTCCCAAATTCCACTCAGGAAGTGGGAAAGTGGTTCTTCAGTTGCCAGAGGAAGCACAAACAATGCTGTTCCTGTTGCGTTAGGTAGTAAGATAAAAGAAGAAAAGGGATTTCAAAGACTGAATTCTAACGTTATTTTTGCATTAAAAAATATATATGTATATTTGTATAATTTCCTGTAGGTTTACTTAGAGTCTGAGGCACTGAAGAGTTTGAGTGGCACTGGCAGATGCATGGGAGATGATCTAGGTGGTTGCTTGGGTTTGTCAGATGATTCTGTTATCAAGGAGAAAGCTGGAGATGAAAAGCAGATGGTGGGGATGGGAAACTTCCAGAAAATTTAATGTCACTGCCCAGTAAAAAGAATTCTGAAGGTTAAGCACTTGAAGATTGGAGGCCTAACTTGTTAAAGTTATGTTCACTCCTTGACTTATTTTCAATATGTTCTGTGTACAAACTCCAGAATTCCTACAGTGGGCATGGGAGTCAGCCGACATGGACAGAGCGTCAGATACTGAGGACAGAATGAACACAATGGTGAGAGATTAGGGGACTACTATGTGTGAGAAATGGAGGGCAGGTGGGCTGTGAAGGGAAGAAGTTAGAGAAACTTGGGGCCAAGAGGGTCCCAGTTTGAACCACTGGTTGGGCTTTAAACAGCAAGAGCAGGCCCACCACAGAGAGAGGAGCACAGGCACCAGCATTTGCCTCTTACTCACTGGTGCTCAGGTCCTGGCAAAGTTACTTCCTTTTCAATGCTCCACTTCCCCATTGTAAATGGGAATAATTATGAGGTATGGGATTTAAATGTCAGAACATATGCAAAACCTTCTTTTAGAACATAGACAACTGTAAATAGAAGATAAAATAGTTGCATTGATTGCTTTTATTCATAATAAAAGGCAGAATTAGGTCAACAGATAGAATTTACAGGGCGATTTTGGTTCAGTATAAAAACTATGGCAATGATGAACTTGATCTAAATCTACCTGACTGCATCTACAACTTCCTAAATGAAACAAAGTAAACAGCATGTGCACATTTGTCTCTCTCTATATTTGTAAATATCCATCAACACATATCTTTTCAGGGCCTATTATGTTAAGGAAGTATAGAGTATGTAATACGTAGCTTTAAAAATTAGGGTTCATGCTCTCAAAAATTTACTAATCCTGGAACATCCTGAAAATTTAGTAAAAACAGCACTTCCACAAGAACATAGCAGCATCTATACAACAATTCAACAAGTTAAAATTTTTTTGTAAACCTATCTTCTAGGACACCAGGGCTTGGGTTGAGCCATCAGGATCAATAACATTTTAATTTATATAAGAAAAAACAGAAAAGTTCAGATTTCAATG
Source organism: Mustela erminea (assembly GCF_009829155.1). Taxonomy (NCBI): domain Eukaryota; kingdom Metazoa; phylum Chordata; class Mammalia; order Carnivora; family Mustelidae; genus Mustela; species Mustela erminea. The sequence continues at coordinate 41,283,810 of NC_045615.1, read as the reverse complement.
ACACAACTATAAAAAACCCTTTCCATATTTTGTGTAATCCAGGGGTCTCACTGTCTAAGACTCTGAAAATTGATCCTTTATCCATCTCCTCAAACATTTAAAGAAAAAAAGAAATCCATAGAGTTTTTTTCAATGAAAATGATCTTGAGTAGTCAGTATCAGTGTTATATTAATTTTCTCTCTTCTTGAATATATTTCCCTTAGGGCAGAATCAAATGTCAATGAACCCTACTCTCAAAAGGGAAATTTATACTTTTTCTAAATTATTTATCTTATGCCATTTTTTTTCTTTTTTGAGATAATTGCATTTTTCCTAAAAATGAAAAATTTCTCTCTCTTTTTTCAAGTCTTTTATTGAATGTATTTCAATGAGGATTACTCTGGCCATGCTATTTAGTTACACATGCTCTGCTCCCTGCCCTCTTTATCACTCTATTTAGCTTTCCTTTTCCTTTTCACTGTTATCTTCAATATGTGGTATAATTTCCTTATTTATTATATTTATCATTTCTCATTTATCTGTCCCTGGAGAAAATAAGCTTCTTGGCTTTCGTTTGGGCAATGATCTTTTGGATATGACAACAAATACAAAAATAATAAATTAAAAATAAATGAGAAGCACCTGGGTGGTTTAGTCCATTAAATATCTGCCTTCAGCTCAGATCATGATCTCAGGGTTCTGGAATCGAGCTCCACATCAGGCTTCCTGCTCAATGGAGAGTCGGCTTCCTTCTCTCCATCTGTCCCTCCTTTCTGCAATCCCTTCCATGCTTTCTCTCTTTCAAAAATTAAAAAAAGAAAAAAAATATATATATAAACAAAGGGGATTGCATTAAACTAATGTTTCTGCATAATAAAGAAAATAACCAACAATCAACAGAGTGAAGAGGCAACCTACAGAATGAGAGAAAATATTTGCAAACCATGTATCTGATAAGAGGTTAATATCCAAATTAAATAAAATAAGGAACTCCTAGCTCAGTAGTGAAGCAAAAACACAACAAAAAACAAATCAAACTGATGGAAAAGGACCCGAATAGACATTTTTCTAAGGAATATGTACAAATGACCAACAAGTACAAAAAAAAGTGCTCAACATCACTTATCATCAGGGATGTAAATTAAAACCACAATGAGATGTCAATTCATATTATTAGAATGACTTTTATCCAAAAACCAAGAAATTACAAGTATTGGTAAGGCTATGGCAGAAAGGAGATGATGGTACATCATTGATGGGAATGTAAATTGGTTCACCCATTATGGAAAAAAGTACAGAGGTTCTTAAAAAAATTGAAAATAGACCCACCATATGATCCAGCAATACCACTTCTGGGTATATAGCCAAAGGAAATGAAATAAAGACCTTGAGATATCTGCACTCCCATGTTCATTGCAGCATTATCCACAATAGCCAAGACATGGAAACAGCTTGTCTGTCAATGGTTGAATGGATAAAGATTATATAATGGAATATTATTCATCATTAAATACAATGAAATCCTGCCATTGTGACAACTTGGATGAACCTGGAGGACATTATGCTAAGTGGAATAAACCAGACAAATACTGTGCAATCTCTCTTATATGTGGAGTCTTAAATAGTCAAACTAATAGATATTAAATATCTATGAGTTAATGAGATCTATGAGATCTTAAATAGTCAAACTCATAGAAGCCAAGAGTAGAATGGTAGTTTTCAGGGGCTAGAGGAAGGGAAAAAATAGGGAGAACTTGGTCAAAGGATGCAAAGTTTTAGTTATGTAAGATGAATAAATTCTAAGACTTAATATATAGCAATAGGACTATGGTTATCAATACCATATTGTATATTTGAAATTTACTAAGAGGGCAGATGTTATATGTTTTTACCACACACAAAAAAGGAAGAAAAAAAATGGTAACTATGTGAGGTGCTACATATGTTAATTAACTTAATTGTGATAAATATTTTACAATGTATAAATATATGAAAACATCAAGTAAACACTTTAAATACAATTTTTTTTCCAAAAAAAGAGAAAAAAATAGAATTAAAGAACCTATTGAAAGTTTAATTAGTCCAAACAAGTTTCCATTCTGTGACCTGACATGATGTTAATCACATAGAATGTTGGCTTAATAGCTCTGGAGTTTTGAGGGGGTACATTTGACCCTATTACAGATCAGGTTTTTCTAAAGATTTAGGGCAGTTAAAAACCAGTTCCTGGAAAGCAGTTAGAAACACTTTCTTTGGCTTTCATGGTTTCTGGTTTTATGTCCTATTATACTGAACTAAAATTTCTGCCTTACCTGTTTTCTCCACTACTCTGTAAATGCTTTTAAGAAAGAAACTATCTTTCTCTATTGTATCCGCAGTGATTAACACAAATAAGTATTGATAAATATTTTTGGATATATTAATATTTTATAAATAGTGCTGATGAAGGGACTAAATTTCTATATGAGCAATGATTTTTCTTTAAGGCTACCAACAGGCATTTCCTAGCTAATAATTATTGGAGCATCACTGGCTCACATGAATGGCTTTTAAACTTTTCTTACTGTAATTTGCAGGAAGAAATTACTTTGTATGTTATGATCAAGTCCATACAACCATGCATACACATATAAAATTTTATAAAAGACTGTAGTTAATAATACTGTATTGCATATTTAAAGGTCTCTAAGAGAATAGATCTTAAAAGTTCTCATCACAAGAAACAAAAATGTGTAACTACATATGGTGATGGATATTAACTAAACTTACTGTAGTGATAACTTTGCGATATACACATTGAATCATGTCGTGCATTTGAAACTAATATAATGGTCTATGTCAATTAAATCTCAATACAAAAAAATTAAAGAATAAAAAATAAAAATTTCCATGAAATAACTCATATACTTACTACCAGTTTTGTACTCTGATTTTTTCTATTTTATTTAATTTCATTTAAAACATTTTGGTTGTCTCCATGAAATTGGTATCATCCCTCACAATGGGTATCATGACCAGCTGCTTGAAAATTGCTTCCCTGATGGTATATGTTCCTTGCTATCCTGCAGAACTTGATGTGTAGAAAAGAAAACATACATGCATACAATAAGAACATAGAGAAAACAATAGGCCAGTGAAATTCAGCGCAAAAGGGAGCAAGGAGGAAATGATAAGGGACAGATCTATGGAAACACTTGAGGAAGTGAGTTTTAAACTGGATTTGGAGAAAGTAGATGGTATCGAACTGGCAGAAATAAAAGAAAACAGGGCCTGGGCAAAATTTTAGGATTCTGATGTCTCTTGGTCCTCAGCTGCTGTCAAAAAGATATCTATGGGAGAGCTGCAACAGATGTGGGAGCAAAATAATAATAAAAAGGGATTTGAAGATTTCTTCACCTCCATCTTTTAAGTTCTCAATACTATTTTAGGAAAACGGAGCTTCACATGGTGAACTAGGTGTTCCTGGTGTGAAAACAAGAAGAAACCTGGCCTAATGTCAACAGGTTGGTGAACAAATGTACCTATGTATCTTTAAAGTTTGCATGTATAGTGATGTTTAAAAATGATTATCTGCTCTAAGAGACTTTTGTTTTAGATAAAAGGCTCACTCTGTAATGGTTAAGGGTTCAAGACAGATGAAATAGAAAGTGGTTTCAAAAACGAGCTTTAATCAAAATCTCAAGGGCATATCTTGAAAGAAGTTGCTGTGGCTGATATCAAAGAGGTTATTGCCTATGTTCTCCTCTAGGATTCTGATGGATTCCTCTCACGTTGAGGCCTTTTATTCTTTTCGAGTTTATCTTTGTGTACGGTGTAAGAGAATGGTCAAGTTTCATTCTTCTACATATAGCTGTCCAGTTTTCCCAGCACCATTTATTGAAGAGACTGTCTTTTTTCCACTGTATTTTTTTCCTGTTTTGTCGAAGATTATTTGACCATAGAGTTGAAGGTCCATATCTGGGCTCTCTACTCTGTTCAAAGTATGTCTCCAAAAACAAAGGAAACAAAAGCAAAAATGAACTTTTGGGACTTCATCAAGATCAAAAGCTTCTACACAGTAAAGGAAACTGTCAATAAAACAAAGAGGCAACCCACAGAATGGGAGAAGATATTTGCAAATGACAGTACAGACAAAAGGTTGATATCCAGGATCTATAAAGAACTCCCCAAACTCAACACACACAAAACAGATAATCACATCAAAAAATGGGCAGAAGTTATGAACAGACACTTCTCCAATGAAGACATACAAATAGCTATCAGACACATGAAAAAATGTTCACCATCACTAGCCAACAGGGAGATTCAAATTAAAACCACATTGAGATACCACTTTACACCAGTTAGAATGGCCAAAATTAGCAAGACAGGAAACATGTGTGGGGGAGGATGTGGAGAAAAGGGAACCCTCTTATGCTGTTGGTGGGAATGCAAGTTGGTGCAGCCTCTTTGGAGAACAGTGTGGAGATTCCTCAAGAAATTAAAAATAGAGCTTCCCTATGACCCTGCAATTGCACTACTGGGTATTTACCCCAAAGATACAGATGTAGTGAAAAGAAGGGCCATCTGTACCCCAATGTTTATAGCAGCAATGGCCACGGCTGCCAAACTGTGAAAAGAACCAAGATGCCCTTCAATGAATGGATAAGGAAGATGTGGTCCATATACACTACGGAATATTATGCCTCTATCAGAAAGGATGAATACCCAACTTTTGTAGCAACATGGATGGGACTGGAAGAGATTATGCTCAGTGAAATAAGTCAAGCAGAGAGAGTCAATTATCATATAGTTTCACTTATTTGTGGAGCATAACAAATAACATGGAGTACGTAAGGAGATGGAGAGGAGAGGAAAGTTGAGGGAAATTGGAAGGGGAGGTGAACCATGAGAGACTATGGACTCTGAAAAACAACTTGAGGGTCTTGAAGGGGTCGGGGGTGGGAGGTTGGGGGAACCAGGTGGTGGGTATTAGGGAGGGCACGTATTGCATGGAGCATGGGGTGTGGTGCAAAAATAATGAATACTATACGCTGAAAAGAAATTAAAAAAAAATCTCAAGGGCAGATTTCTGAGTCATGGACATGTCTTTGCAACTGAGTTCCTTTCACATGGGCAGCTCTGTGTCATAAGGTCCTATTTTGTGTGCTACTGGGGACTGATGGGTTGACTTCAGGGGTTGAATGCTTCTTTCAAGCTCTGCTGGTGATAGTGGAGAGTCTGAGTCACTGTTGGGGGATGCCTGTGAACTGGAGGTTGGAGGAAAGAGAGTTAGTACAAGGTCTTCACTCTGAGTATATTAAGTGATAAAAGCAGATAAGAAAAGCCTTGCTAATAAAATACTTCAATGTGAGGAAGGAGTCTATCAAAAACCCAGCGGAGAACACAGGCAGTAACCTCTTCGACATCGGCCACAGCAACTTCTTTCAAGACGTGTTTCCAAAGGCAAAGGAAACAAAAGTGAACATGAACTTTTGGGACTTCATCAAGATAAAATCTTCTGCACAGCAAAGGAAACAGTCAACAAAACAAACAGACAACCCACGGAATGGGAGAAGATATTCGCAAATGATACTATAGACAAAGAACTGATATCCAAGATCTATAAAGAACTCCTCAAAATCAACACTCAAAAAACAGATAATCACATCAAAATATGGGCAGAAGACATTAACAGACACATGAAAAATGTTCATCCCTGTTCAGTCATCAGGGAGATTTAAATCAAAACCACATTGAGATATCACCTTCATCAGATAGAATGGCCAAGATTAACAAGACAAGAAACAACAAGTGTTGGAGAAGATGTGGAGAAAGGGAGACCCTCTTACACTATTGGTAGGAATGCAAGTTGGTGGAGTCATGTTGAAAAACAGTGTGGAGATTCCTTAAGAAATTAAAAATAGAACTATTCTATGACCCTGCCATTCCCTACTGGGTATTTACCCCAAAGATACATATATAGTGAAAAGAAGGGTCATATGTACCCCAAAGTTCATAGCAGCAATGCCCACAATTGCCAAACTGTGGAAAGAGCCAAGATGCTCCTCAACAGATGAATGGATAAAGAAGATATGGTCTATATATAGAATGGAATATTATGCCTACATCAGAAAGGATGAATACCCAACTTTTGTATCAACATGGATGGGACTGGAGGAGATTATGCTGAGTGAAATAAGTCAAGCAGAGAGAGTCAATTATCATATGGTTTCATTTACTTGTGGAGCATAAGGAATAATATGGAGGACAATGGGAGATGGAGAGGAGAAGTGAGTTGCGGGAATTGGTGGGGGAGACCGTGAAAGACTGTGAACTCTGAGAAACAAACCGAGGGTTTTGGAGGGAAAGGGGGGGGTGGGTGAGCCTGGTGCTGGGTATTAAGGAGGGCATATATTGCATAGAGCACTGGGTGTGGTGCATAAACAATGAATCTTGGAACACTGAAAAAATAAAAGAAAATTTAAAAAAAAAAGAAAAAAAGAAAAGCCTTGCTAAGGTAGTATTTTGTAGAAGGCAGCTTGCCTTGCTCATTCACTTTGGGAAATATACCTTTAAAACTGTCAGTTTTCTTTATCAATGCTTGGGAAGGCTCCTGATTTGGATTTTATCAAGAAAACCCAAAGATTAACTGGAAAACACGAATGTACATGTTGGAATCAGAATTTTGAACAGTTAATGAAAGCGGTAAATGGATGGTGATGACTGCATCAATCTTCTATGGCTCTGACATTCATTAAAATTTCCTTTTACAAGGAATTGTTGAATCTTTACCAGCAAAATTGATAGGAATCTCTCCTGGTCTGCCCTCTGTTCTATTCTGCTTTTAGTATTCTATTTTTCTGATTATTTTTCATCCTTGCCCTGTGCTGTTCTAGTTCCGTGTCTGTTTGCACTGAGAATGCTTGCTGCCTGGTGTTAGAGCTTGTAATATTAATTTCAGAAAATTGGAATTCTCAGTACTTATCTGTAACTATTTAAAGGGTAGGGTAGGGTGCCTCAGTGGCTCAATGGTTAAGCAACTGCCTTGGGTTCAGGTCATGATCCAAGGGTCCTGGTATCGAGGCTCCCATTGGGCCTCCCCATCAGTGGGAGCCTGCTTCTCCCTCTGCCTGCTGCTCCCTCTACTTGTGCTCACTCTCTCTCTGTCAAATAATAATAATTAAAAAAAGGTAGAATGTACAGTCATTGTATCTTCTTGTACCTACTGAACAGTCTCTGAGGTGGTGGTAGGGTTGTTTCATCCATTTGGCTAAAATGTTTAAAACCTTAGAAAATATTTAAGACTTAAAAAGAGAAAAAATCATTTAAAAATATGAAACAAAAATTGCAATGTCAAAATTGATAGGAATTTCAAAAGCAAAAGTACAAAAATCTTTTCTCATTTTAAGGAACAAAGTTACATTTCATGTGGGGTATGAGTATATTACAACATGTTCAATATTATAACAAGTTAGATAAAATGCCCTGTTTCTCTGCCTCTAAGCTTTCTCGAAGCTAAGAGAAATGGATTAGCTCTTGCAGGCAAGTGGGGCAGGACTTTCAGGGGGAGCTGAAGTCCTCAGGGCAATCCTTGGCTGATGGGGAGTAGGAACCAACAAATACCCCAGACTCCTTTCCTCAGATGGAAAATATTGCAAAAATCAATTTGTTTCTCTGAGGACTTGTGGAAAGAGCCTCACTGCCCACAGAAGTACCTCGTTAACACACCCTTGTCCTAGCTCGTCCTCCCTTCCTGTGTCACGCTCCCCACCCCACCTCAGCCCTATCTCCTCTGATTCTTTCTTGAGTAAATACCTGCAGCCATGTCTTGCCTTAGGCTTGTTTCCAGAGGAATCCAAATAGAGACACCTAGGAATCCATCTATCTACTTATAAAAAGAGCTGCAGCCCTTTACTTTTTCTTCTCTTGAAAGTCTCAAGTATCTGTGCAGGGAAAAGTTGAGAACCTGTTCTGACCTCCTTTCTTCTGTAATAGAGCGGTTTTCATGATGATATCCAGATGGAGACCTAGATGTCCATCTGGGCAGAGGTCCTTGAGTTCCAAGGTCTTTCATGGGTGTCCCTGTCATATGTCCCCTTAGTGACTGCATCTTCTGAGATTTTACTATAGCAGAATTTTGAATAACTTGGGAATATAATATATGAAAAGGTAATAATACTCAAGACTTACTAATAGACTTTGACGATACACAAAGTTAGATACTATAAATTCTTCAGGCAAAATTAAACCAATAACAGAGCCATGTGAAGCAAGGTTTACTGCATAAAGATCGGAGGTAAGAAGTGTTGTTAAGAAATTGCTTTCAGAATATGTTATGAATGAGGAAACCTTGTATCAGGGCAATGATGGCTGGGGAGTGCTGAATCTGGGGGGCGTTGCAGATCAAAATTTTTCAGTATTTAATACATAATGAAATCTGTAATGCAAGTCAGAGAGAAAGAAGGCAAAGTAACTAAAAGCAGTAGAAGGAGAAGTTGGTGGCTGGAGTGGCACAGACTACACATGAAAGCTCCAGAGGATGAGTCAACATTTACTGTGTGAACTGGTTTTTGCCATGGTGCAATATGCAAAAGGTTTTTGAAATTTTTATTGCAGTTTCTCTAAAAGATATGATAATGGATTGGCAGAACTGTAAATCATCACTGTGTCAGACAAGGCTATGCTAAGTCAATTAGGGCAACACACTTCTCTTTTTTCATGTTATGGATTATTTATTGTGCATTCATTGGCTATGTTTATTAGGTAAAGTTACTGGTCCTAGGGGACAATTGGGTGGTAATTGTCACTTTTTAACACTGATGGATAATGTGGCTTTAGAGAAGAGCAATGATAAATAGAATGTACATTTTTTTTTCATTGAGCTTACATTCTGATTTGAGGAAGTATTAATATTAATGTGGAACTCATTTGGGGAAGTTTTGCCATCAGGTGCCATTAGTTGCCAAACATATCTGATTTTTGTTTATGAAGCAGATTTATATGAAGAGATATTTGTAAAAATAGAGATGTAAATTATACTTTATATGCAAGCAGACAGAATTTATTGAAGTAGACAAAGTCAGAATTATACTGAGTGTGATAGCAGAATTGGAAAGAAATGAGTTTATTTTTTTAAAGAAATAAGCTCTGAATAAAACCAGTACAAAATTATTTTTTTAATAATTTAGAGGAATATGGGATTTATCATCTAAGCAAGACGGTTAGGAAGTAATTTTCTTGAGTTGTTTAACATTTTATTCTTAGGCTATTAAAATTTCAGCTTGACCTTTTGAAAGTAGGGAAATTTTTTTCCTTTTTATTTATTTAGGTAATGAACTTAATTTGACTAAAGAATTTTCAGATGTTTCTCTATGTCAGATATTGTGGAGATCCAGACATGTACAAGACATAAAAACATATAGAATATTATTGTGATAAGTGTGCATGTATATGGCAAAATCTAAACATCAAGGGAAGCAGACGCTGACTTTAAACTAGTACCTATTCCTGGAAAGAGGATGGAAATAAGGCACAGAGATTAAATTAACGATAACCACATTTGTGATATTTTAAGTATTTTTGAAGGACTTGTAATAAAAATTGAAGGTATATATCTTTATTTTATTTTTTTTAAAGGTTTTATTTTTGACACACACACACAGAGATCACAAGTAAGCAGAGAGGCAGGCAGAGAGAGGGGGAAGCAGGCTCCTTGCTGAGCAGAGAGCCTGATGCGGGGCTCCATCCCAGGATCCTGAGATCATGACCCGAGCTGAAGGCAGAGGCTTAACCCACTGAGCCACCCAGATGCCCCGATTGAAGGTATATGTCTTTAAATGTTAATATGATTAATGTAATATTTTAAAAGTATATGATGTGAGTGCATAGGTGCACACTATTTTCTGCAAGTTTGGAGTATTTCATAATGAAAGAAAGTGATCTCTTCTTTTCAAAAAATTTCTTGTTATGGAATAGCAATTCATAAAAAATGACTACAACGAGGTAGCTTTTGACATTCTGACATAGAAGCAAATCCACAATTAAGATCCCTGTGTTCTTGCTTATGGAATTCACTTTTTGAGCAGGTAAGTGTACTTTGAGGAGGTCTATTTAATATTTTTTATATAAAACAACTTAGGGTTGGTTTTGGGGGGTGAAGCTAATGTAGATAATTTTTATGGATTTTAGGTTATTGCACGCTCATGGCCAAGTCATGGATCTAAGAAAATACTGTTAAATGGATGTTCTCTCATGTCATATTGTTATCAACGTTACAATGTTGATTTTTTTGTGTTGCAAAAGTCCATTTCTGCTTCCCAGGCTTGAATGGGGGTAGTTTGTCCAGTTCTGCAAATACGTAAGGGGAAAAAAAAAAAACCTGCATGAGAAAATGGGGTGCCATGAACCATTCAGAAAATCAGAAAAATGTCAAAGATGAATCAGATTTCAAGAAATGTCTACATAGCATGCCAGTAGACAAGGTCCAGTGAACTGGTTGGCCCTCATCAGTAAAGCTTTTGTAACTGACCCTTGGTGCATCTTCTACTAACAATGAGGCTCTTGGTAGAACCAACAAAGTAATAGCCTGAAAACAGCAGAAAAATTGATGAGAAAATGGAATTGAAAAGTGTTTCTGTTAAGGCATATACTCAAAAGCATTGAAGTGAGAAAGAAGGACTATTTAAAACAAAAAAAAAAGATACTTTTGTCTTTACAAGCAAATAAGGGTCAAACAATTTAATTAAACTACTTTGAACTTACACTCACAAGTATTTGGCCAGGGTGGGAAGATCCTGGGGAAGAGGCTTCATGATAACAAATTTTGCTAAGGTTAATCTCAAGCTTGGGTTGCTTTGTTTTAACAGCTTGCCAAAAAAAAAAAAAAAAAAAAAAAAAGTAAGCACTAAATCTTAAATTTTATGTTTTAATTTATTAGAAAACATTCTAGCGTGGAGGTGGCCAGAATACAAACAACTTTGATGCATACATTCAAAATTTTATCAGAGTTTTCCAGGACAGAGATTTTGGTAAGGCAGAATTTATAACAAAATTGGAGGCCTGGTAATTTCTTGTGATTAATTGCACTCAAACTTATCTTTCTTCAAGGATACAGAAACAAAGAGAGGAAGTACAACTTAGAGAGAATGGACTATTTTCCAGGAAATGATAGAGCATAAACCTTTGGAAATACAGGAGTTTGAGGGATTACTCCACATTCTTCTTATTAGTATTTTGTTTTAAGAAATAATTTGATTATTATAGAGAATATTTTTGGTTAAAATAATGAACTATTGTTCCTTACAGGAAAGAAGCGACATCTGAGTTCCTGCTGAAATCCATTGTTAATTTGGCTTCATTCAAGTAAAACAAAGGTTCTAGAGTCTAATTTTTAGGGTTTGAAGATAGCTTCCTTCTTCCAACATAGCCCTCCTTCTCAGCAGCCACATTTGATCTGGATATGGTGTCAGAAAGCCTTAAGCTATTTAGCTATTCCCATCTTGTAATGAATTAGTGTAAACTAGAGAATCAGTGGGCTGCCAGCCAACATCTGAAGATTAGAGATTTTCTCGTTGAGCTGGAATACAACTTGGGCCATGAGTCTACAACCCATTTTCATTTCCTTGGGGAAAGAAGAGCAATCATAAGGGAGAACTTGATCAAGGAGTCAAGAAGACCCCCAACTTAAGGGAGCTGCTTAAGTGCAGCTCAACCTTACACAACTAAGCTGTCCTAAAGAGGGTTGCATGTCTGAACATGTTATGGCTATCCAAAAGGTCAGAGTTTATTACTGAATGAATGGAGAGAAGAGAGATTCCCAGTCCTCTCATCACTGACTAACAGCTAGACCCCAACTCTGCCCAGCTGAGTGGTGAGCTGCTCTTTCAGCAGAGGGCCGTGCAGCAAATTTTTTGGTGGAGAGGAACTTGGGTCCAGAGGAGTGAGATCTAAAGGGAATTTCTCATCAAGGGAATTTAGAACTACTGATTGAAGGGCACAAAGGGGCTGTAGAAAGTGGTGGAACTTAGTGTTGCTTCTTCTTTTCTGGCTTGTGTGGAAAGATGAAGTAATTTATCCCCTTTCCCTTTTTGTGTCTTCTCTTCCTCATAGCTGATAGAAAGGGGACACTTTTAGTATAATTATGTATTAAAGTGATTATGGAAGACTATGTCAGTAAGAGGAGCTTTTTTCTTGTTGATTAAGACTTTGGAACATGGTTCCTTGTGGACTAGAATAGGACCATAAAAAATAGCAAAAAATAGTATTTTGCATCTGTCACGTTCATGATTGTATCCGTCCACAATTTCATATGTTGTGATTCATTAAGGAAATGTTACAGAAGGTTTATCCCTCCCCTCCATTTCCCTTCCCTTCCCTTCATTTCCAATAAAACGTGTCTCTGCTACATTGTATTTTGCATTCTAAGGAATGGGGAAGGAATCCCAGGAAGTCTAATGGGGGGATTTTCCTGCATTCAGAAGTAGAAGTAGTAATAAAGAGAATTGTGATGTCCACAAATAATTCATGTGTCTTGTGTCATGAGTATTTCTGGCACAAGGGCTACAGAAATTAGGATATGTTTTAACAATAGTGTTTGAACATTAAGGAGAATGAGTTAGATGCGCCTGGGTGGCTCAGTGGGTTAAAGCCTCTGCCTTCGGCTCAGGTCATGATCCCAGGGTCCTGGGATCGAGCCCCACATCGGGCTCTCTGCTCAGCGGGGAGCCTGCTTCCTCCTCTCTCTGCGCCTGCCTCTCTGCCTACTTGTGATCTCTGTCTGTCAAATAAATAAATAAAATCTAAAAAAAAAAAAAAAAAAGAGAATGAGTTATAGCATATAAAAGGCATGTAAAAAAAGCAGTTGGCCCTTGAAAAGTGCAGGGTGCTGACTCCTGCGCAATTGAAAAATCCATGTATAATATTGACTCCCCCTGGAGCACCTGGGGGCTCAGTCAGTTGGGCGTCTGCCTTTGGCTCAGGTCCTGATCTCAGGCTCCTGGGATGGAGCCCTGTATCATTATAGTTGGGCTCTCTGATGAGTGAGAGGCCTGCTTCTCCCTCTCCTTCAGCTTGCCACTCCCTGTGCTTGCGTTTTCTCCTTTGCTTTCTCTCAAATAAATAAAATTTTTAACTTTGACTCCCCCAAGACTTAACTACTAATAGCCTACTCTTGATCAGAAGCCTTATTAATAACATAAGCAGTTAGCTAACATATATTTTGTATATGCATTATATACTGTATTCTAACAATAAACTGCAGAAAAGAAAATGTTATTAAGAAAGGTCATCAGATATGAGGAAGTGGAGATGCAACATGGGGAGTTTGGGGGGTCGGAAAAGAATATATGAAACAAGATGGGACTGGGAGGGAGACAAACCATAAGCGACTCTTAATCTCACAAAACAAACTGAGGGTTGCGGGGGTAGGGGGGTAGGGAGAGGGTGGTGGGGCTATGGACATTGGGGAGGGTATGTGCTATGGTGAGTGCTGTGAAGTGTGTAAACATGGCGATTCACAGACCTGTACTCCTGGGGCTAATAATACATCATATGTTTATAAAAAAATAAAAAAAATTATAAAAAAGTAATCAGAAAGAGAATATACATTTACAGTACTGTACAGTATTTATTTAAAAAATCTGCTTATTTGTGGACCCATGCACTTTAAACCCACTTTGTTAAAGAGTCAACGGTTTAGCGCCTTTTGATTTAACAACCGTCACATTTTCAGATTCATATTTTAACAAGTCCTTTGGTCAGTTGAAATTTTTACCTACTCCTAAAATTAGGACTGGTCTGACATATGTTTTCAAATATCACCCCTTTCCTAGACAAATCCACTGCCCCTACTGTGCCTAAGAATTGTTTTGAGTATCTTCCTCATGTGTCTGCTTTTAATGAATCATTATGTTATTTACTGTCCGTTCAGCTGTGAGAGGGCTTCTGAGAGAAGAAGCCCTGGGTGGTCCACATGGGCACACAGTGTCTCCATAGACAGGACTCTGAAATACCACGTGTGACTGTTGACGGGTACTCATGGCTCCTCAGCTCCACCCACCTGTGGTGATTCCCTGGAAACAGAGCCCCCTGGTGTGTCCTGCTGTACATTGGTCTTAGAAGGTTACCTGCAGTGGTTCCACAATAGCAGTGTTTGTTCTTGTGATTGTTTAAATAAAGGTCTTTTGACTAATGGGAGCAAAGCTGTGCCCTGCTTTCCAGACCTGAGATTTGGAAGAGGGGCCTAATTAGGGGCCTAATATTCCATCTCATATGCCCTTCCCATGATTCCTTTTCTTTCTTTCTTTCTTTTTTTTTTTTTTTAAGATTTTATTTATTTATTTGAGAGAGTAAGCACACAAGCAGAGGGGGAAAGACAGAGGAAGAGAGAGAAGCAGACTCCTCCACTGAGCAGGGAGCCTGATGTGGGGCTCCATCCCAGGACCCTGGGATCAGGACCTGAGCTGAAGGCTGACACTTAGCTGACTGAGCCACCCAGGTGTCCCCCTTCCCATGATTCTTGAAGGTGCCTTGTTCTCAGCCTTTCTGTCCAGTTGAGTGGGAAAACACCACGCAGTCTCTTTTTGTTCCTCTGGATTACAGCAAACATTCACCTGACTTTGACCACTCTGCCCTGGGTGGTGGTGCTATTGCTGGCTGGTTAAGAATTCACCAACCGGTTGCTGAGTTCAGACTGCCTGGGTTCCTTCCTTACTTTTACAACTCAAATAATTACATCACCTGTCATGTACTAAATATTTGTCACCCCACAGCTAAAATCAGGTTGATGATAGTAGACCTCTTCTTGAGTGTTGTGAGGATTAAACAGAATAAATGTGGTACGTGTATGAGCCACAAAATAGTTTATATTTTTCTTTTTCTTTTCTTTTCTTCTTCTTCTTCTTCTTCTTTTTTTTTTTTTTTTGATATTTCTTGTGGTTGTATGTTTTCTTTCTTCCCTCCTCCTCCTTCCTCCAATCTGTTTAAGGCAGTTGTAAGATTGTTATAACAAAGTCAGCCCTAAACATAGACGATATGGACAGGAAAAAGGAGAATGAAGAAGAGTGTATTTGGAGAACTTAAGTTCCATTTAAAGAAGAGCTGAAACTTCTCTACAATCCTCCATTATACTGGAGTGGCCCCTTGGAAAGTACCCCAGGAGGGAACGTTGCCATGAGAATCTCCAAGGTACCTGAGTTAACGGGCCACAGCAATGGTTCCCAAGTCTGTGTAAGGATCAGATTCACCTGGGAAACCTTTAAAAACTATTCCCTGAGATTGGGTTATTTGATCTGGGGTGAGCATGCAAATCTCTATTTCTAAGATGTTCACTTGATTTTGATGGTAAATCCTATTTAAAAATTTAAAAATCTTTACCTGGTAATATTAACGACAGAATTTGGGAATGGATCTTAGAGCGACAGTGAGTACTACATGAGAATTACGCACCAAAAAAAAAGATGCCAGCTGTTGTTTCCTATCCCCATACTTTGGCAGAGAAAAGTCTGATCATGGTCTTAATTAAATCTGACTTTTGGCATCAGCCTGTATAGCCATATCTGAGGAAATTTCCTGTACAGGAGACCTAAAGGTAGGAGGTGAGGACAAATATTAGATTTATTGCATTCCCTATTTTATTTCTGCAACTCTGATGTTAAATTTACATTATTTGATTGGCATGCTACACCTTGGGGAGGAAATTCCATATCAGAATGAGCACTGAGAGGCATGCTCAATTACAGCAGAGGCCATCCATTATCCACCAGCAATATTTACTGCTCTGAGAATACTGCTTCCACCTGCTTGCCTTCTGGCCCAGGGAAAAGTAGCAGCTTCAAACAGCCAAGCCAGATTAAATATGAATAGGCAGCTTTATTTTCTTTGTAGTCGTTGGGCAAGGAAACTGAGCACACCCAAATTTGGGGATTATGAAAATTGAAGAGATTTAGGAAACATGTATCTTCATCCTCCTTTTATTACATCTTGAAAAAGGGTCTAGACTGAGAAGCTATTCAAGGAATTTAACTAATGGCTCTTTTGTGGAGTGAAAAAGACTAGTTGTTTTCATTGATAAGGTCCCCCAAATAATTGGTTAAGACTTTCTGTCGGCCTAGATAATAATAAAAGGAGCAGTTATGTAACCCAAATAATTCTTGGCTGTCTTGAAATCTATTTCTACCTGTTGGCCCATCTCCCAAACAATGCCAGTGGGTACTGCTCTCTGCACTTTCTCTTGTAGACTTTCCCCAAATCTCACAGCTCAGTCTCTCCTGGTTCTTTTTAACACATTTCCTTCCACAAAGTCCCCTTAGGTAAGTCCTAAAATCTCTCTCCTCTTCCTCTTTGGGACTTTGATTGCCACACTGTCTTTTCTTTCACCTCTTCTGTCTCTTCCTTCCAAAATCTGGATCCCCTGCACAGGGCAATTGCTTTTCTATAGCCCCTGGTAACTGGTCTTTGCTCTCGACTTGACTGTTCCTCTTTATCCCAGCAAATGAATAAAATTAAGTATCCCAACTTTAACACAACTACTATGACTGTTTTTTACCATTATCACTTATCGTTATTGTTATTATTACTCTTAACTAGCCTCACCAATGATATAGATGATAGTACAAGGACTCTCACTAGTTTTTGTTAAACATGTACACTAGGTGAGAAGACCTTTGCATACAGAGGAGAAAATAAACTCAGAGATTTGCTGATGGTCACAAGTTACTAAATGGAGTCTGAATTTTAAAGAATGTGAGTTTGTAGCTTATACTTTTTGTGTTATAATCACATTTAAGTTTATCAATGGAATACATTAGTATAAGTTTATGAGAACGCTGGCTTCCCTCTTGTGTGCTAACCTGAGTGAACTTATTGTCATTTTCGTCGTGTTTTTCTGAGTGACTTCAACATGAAAGCAAGCGCAGGAGACCTCATTTCATTGTCTGTGTCAGAAAGACATGAAAATGAAAGCCAACTAAGAAATTAGAAGGAGATTGAAAAGATGAACCTATGTTTAGAGTCAATGGGGTGCTGGAAATGGGCTTGTGCCAACTCCAAACTATCAACTGTGTCCCTCTCTCTCCAGCTCTAGTCAGTGACTGTAGACTGGTAGCTGAGAGTCAGCTATGGTGAGGTTGCTAACCTATATAAGTCCTATTTATTTATATAAGCCCTATTTATTTCCTGTAGCTGCTCTGACAGGAGTCTGTCATCAAGTTGTTTGCAGGGTCATCCTCCCTCTAAAGGCTCTAGGGGACAATCTGTTGCTTGCCTCTTCCAGCTTTCGGTGGTTCCAGGTGTTCCTTGGCCTGGGGCCATAGCATTCTCATCTCTGCCTCTGTGGTTGCATTACCTTCATGTCTTCTGTCTCAAAACTCTCTGCCTACAGATGGGTGGGATGACAGTTAGGGCCCACCCTGCTGATCCAGGATAAGCTCCTCCTCCTAACATGCTTAATTGCATCATTTGCCATCAATAGTAACATTCATTCTTTTGCAACAGAAGGTAATTCTCACAGGTTCTGGGATTTAGGGTATGGATTTTGGGGTGCCACCATTTAGCCCACTACAGATCCAAAACAGTTTCTTACCCCCATCCCCCACAGACTGCTGGTTCACCTGGATACCACTGGTGCTGTGGTAAATGAAGATGTTTACCTGGTGTGATGCAGGAAACAATGCTTCAGAGCAAATGCCACGAGGAAATTAATGGTGCAGTGAGACCAGTACATACTAATTTAGTGTCAGCTCTGTCTAGGAAATTTCTTTATCACCTTGAAGGGCAGGTACAATTGATGAAATTATTAATACATTTAAATTGAAGTTTTACACACATTGTTCATTATACAGGATGGCACTGATGTTTTAAAAATTATCAAGTGACATGGAATGGTGATCATATGAGGAACTTCTAAATTCGTGATTAGATTGTTTTTGTAACTTCCTCAGATTTTCTGTTTCCAAGCTTCCCTTCACATCACACATCTGGTCTCTTTTCTTTGAAAAGTACTATAATGATAACTTTTCATGGCCATCATTACAGTCTTTTTAAAAAATATTTTCTTTTATTTATTCATTTGAGAGTGAGAAGAGAAAATGTGAGCAAGGGAAAGGGCCAGAAGGAGAGGGAGAAGCAGTTCAATGCGGGACTCGATCCGAGGAAGCTGGGATCATGACCTAAGCCCAAGGCAGACGCTTAACCCACTGAGCCACCCAAGTACCCTGATCATAATCACATTCTTAGATGAAAAATCCTTTTATAGAGTGTGGATCAGGAAATGTTTATTGACAGTTTTGGTAGGTACTTAACTAAAGAGAAGAAATTCTGGGGATGACACCCCATCTCTCAGATATCTAAAAATGATAGATGATAAAGGATTTGTGACAGCTGATCTTGGACTGCCAACCAGTCTGGAACCTAAAGTTGTTTTTTTGTTTTTTTTTTAAAGATTTTATTTATTCACTTGACAGAGAGAGATCACAAGTAGACAGAGAGGCAGGCAGAGAGAGAGAGGGAAGCAGGCTCCCTGCTGAGCAGAGAGCCCGATGCGGGCCTTGATCCCAGGACCCTGAGATCATGACCTGAGCCGAAGGCAGCGGCCTAACCCACTGAGCCACCCAGGCGCCCCCTAAAGTTGTTTTTATTCATTACTTTTGTGTTTTTTAATGAATTTTTAAAAAGAAAGTGTAACTGTACTTCTCAGATTATTATTATCTGTAATTTCCAGTGGAGCTGGATTGCTACCAAGTTCCATCAGTTTTGTGGCTTTTCTCAATTAGGTAATTATTTGGCTAACACAAGTTGCTGCCTTGAAGACTGACTGACTTTTAAAAACAAATTCCTTCTGCCTACATTCATGGAGCCTACGTTGAGTCAAGAAAGTGGTCAAGGGCCTGGGTGACTCAGTGTGTTAAGCCTCTGCCTTCAGCTCAGGTCATGATCTCAGGGTCCTGGGGTCGAGCCCCACATTGGGCTCTTTACTTAGTGGGGAGCCTGCTTCCTCCCCCCCCCACCCCCGCCTCTCTGCCTACTTGAATTCGCTCTGTCAAATAAATAAATAAAATCTTTAAAAAAAAAATAGAAAGAAAAGAAAGTGATCAAGCTTTAACTTGCTTTTCAGATATAGTTGGCCCTAAGGCATGCCACTTAACATCTGCCTTATCTTGGACATTGATTCTCAATCTTGGCTGTACATTAGAATCACCCTAGAGCTGATAAAAGTCCTAATGTGCAAGGCCAGTTATAGAGGAATCACTAAATCTGGTGCTTCGTCTTCAGTGTTCTTTAAAGATTTATTTATCTTAAAGAGAGAGAGAGAGAGAGCACGTGAGCAGGGGGTGGGCAGAAGCAGTGGGAGAGAGAGAATCTGAAGCAGACGCCCCACTGAGTGGGGAGCCCAACTTGGAGTTTGATCTCAAGACCCTGTGATCATTACCTGAGCCAAAATCAAGAGTCAGATGCTTAATCAACTGAGCCATCCAGGCATCCAGACTTCAACATTCTCTAACACCCATCCCCCCGACCCCGGCCTCAGGTGATTGCAAAGTAGGAGCAAGTTTGGGAACAAAGTCATTGCTTTAGGGAGAAATCATCCTCTCTCTTCTCCCAGGTAAAATTAATCCTCAGAAACAATCTTTCACCAGAAACCCTGTGTCCCTAATACCATCATAATACTATAAGACTGATACTATATGTTAAAAAATTAGACATTTAGTTGTTTCTGGTACTTGTTACTAATATCCAGGTTTTTTGTTCAACCTACACAGGGAAGAACATAATACTTTGAGAATCAAAATTTCTGGTACTAACCCCAAGTAAGAAAGACTATCAGTTATTCAAAAAAATGTGTCAATTTTATAAGTTAATCATGCTCTGTTTTTCACTCCACCCTCAGATCTCTTACTTTACCATTTTATTTCTTATTGGCATATACAGATAATGATGTGGAGGGAGAGGAGATACATTGAATAAACAGAAGAGGAAAAAAGTTAAATAGATTTCCAGATGTAATTTTTTTAAATGTTAAAATTTTTAAACTATGGATTCTACCTATACATTTTACAGAAATGGCACATGCTCATTATAAAAACTTCAAGAAATGTAGAAAATTTGAAAACAACATACACAGAAAAACCTCGTATTTAGAAATAACTAGTATTAATATTTTATAAAAATAACTCCAAAAATCTCTCTCTGTGTATATGTACAGATAGAATTATGTATACAGGTAGATATTTTTAAGAGACTGAGACTCTACTATACTTATTTTATTTTATTAATTTATTTTTTCTTAAATAGCTTCACAGCCAACATGAGGCTTGAACTCACCACCCTGAGACCAAGAGTAGCATTCTCTGCTGACTGAGCCAGTCAGGTGCCCCCATTGTGTTTTTAATATTAAAATTAATATATTTAATTGTGCATGAATTAACAGAAAAAATATATTTAAATATAATAAAGGAATTGCGAAACTTCAGAGATATATTTTGTAACCTAAAAAACTCCTCAAAAATTCAGAAAAGGTAATATGAAAATCATTAAGAATCTGAATTCAGCCTATTCTAATTTTATAGAGTATGAACTGACTTCTTGATATGGAATATGAATGGTTAATATTTAAAAGATTTCTCTCAATTCCTTGCCACAACCTGCTGAATATTTTTACTTATAGTTTTACATTGTCAGCTTAGAGTATTTACATTTCTAATATGCAACATAATAACCACAATAGTTTACTATTAGTTTCTTTCTTTTCATAGTTTCTCTATCAGCTATGATCAAAGTTCCACTGTGCAGCTTTGTTTATTACTCAATTTTAATTTGTAAGGATAGTAAGTTTGTTCAATAAATAGCATTCTTGGGGCATTTATAACAGTTAATATCTTAGTTGCTGGGTTTATATTTGAGTAGCTGTTTTTTTTGTTTTTTGTTTTTTAAAGAAGGGCTTATGGGTTCTATATTTTTTATTTCTTTCAATTTAAAACTCTCATTTTTGTTTATAATTATTATTTTTCCTTACCTTAAAATATAAATATAAACACTATCACATTTTGCACTGGAGAAATCTGAGACTCTCTGGTACTTACCCCCTTGCACATAACTTGTTTCTCTGCCTGCACTATTCTTTATTCTAAGAGTTTAATTACCAGCAATTTTTTGAAAGTTCATTGTTCTGTATCACAGTTTCATTAAACACAGTTCAATCTTTTGATCTGTAGAGTCAGATTTTCTTGATTTTCTGTGTTACATATTTTTTCCTTTTGGGGATTCTTTTCCTCAAGAATCTCACACTTATTTATGTGTGATCATTTGATTGATATTAATATGCACATTCCAGTTGCAAGTTTATAATTCATTAGGATTATTTTAATTCTTTCTTCTGTGTGTTAATATGATTTTCTACAGTACATTTGTGGTAATTGTCTTTTCAATTTTAGAAAACTATAAAAAAAATCCAGATATATGGGAACAATATGAAGGAGAGCAACATGGAAACAAGAGAAAGTAGAAACAGATTCAAAAGTACTCCAGATATTGAAAATTTGATAGAACCTCTAAAATTAGAATGCTTACTATGAGGAAGTAAAGAAAATATTAAGAAATTTGGCAAATAATGAGAAAGTATAAAGAAATATGGACAGGGTACCTGGGGGGTGCAGTCAGTTAAGTGTCAGGTATTGGTTTTGGCTCAGGTCATCAACTCAGGATCTCGATCTTAGGGTCATGAGAATAATACTTGCTCAGCACAGAGTCTGTTAAAGTTTCTCTCTCCCTCTTCCTCTGCCCCTCCCCACCTTGCACTCTCTCTAAAACAAACAAATCTTTTTTAAAAATAAAAGAATATGATAACAGAATCAATACAAATTCTAGAATTTCAAAACATAATAAATACATCTATAAACTCACTGGATTGGATTAATAACAGATAAGAGACATAATGAACCAGAAAATATGTCAGAAGAAAATATCCAGAATGAAACACTAAGAGACAAATGCTGGAAAATGCATAAAGAGTAAAAGATGCAGAAGATATAGTGAAAATATTTGAAAAGGAGAAAGGAGCAAAAATGAGAAGGAAGCTATATTTGAAGAGATAATAGTTGAGAATATTGTAAAATGGATGAGTGACAGGAAATTGCAGGTGCAATTTCCAAACACAAATCAGGTAATTAAAATACTTCTACAATTAGTACATGATCAGTGGAAAGGAAAATATTAAAAGCAGCCAGGGACTGCGGCGCTGAGGGGAACACATATTTCTTGCGGCGCTGAGGGGAACACATATTTCTTCAAATGCAACAATTTAACTGATAGCTTACTTCCCTGCACTAGAAACAATGAATGCCATAATGAAAGGGAGTAACGTTTTCATAGTGCAGAAAGAAAATAACTGCAAATCTAGCAGGTACTTCATGTAAGGTGAAATGAAGACATTTTTAGAAGAACAAAGCAGAAAATTTGTCACCAGTGGATCAATCCCAAAGAAAATTCTAAAGTGTGTTACCTGGGAAATGATTAGATAATTTGGAGATACAGGAAGAAATGAAAAGCTGTGAAAGTATAAATATGTAGATAGATTGAAATTAACATTGACTATATAAAATTATACAAGAATAGCTAATGACAAATTGCATAATAAATTTTGTTGAGGTTAAAAAATTAAAAGTTAAGAATTTTGTTCTACAATAAGTGTTTGTAATACTATATATCTATATGTATATCTATATCTATCTATCTATTTATCTATTTATTTTACTCAGAAAACCAGAAAAAAAAATGAGGAAAAACATACATATATAATTTTAGAAATTTGGAGGTAATCACCAGAAGAACTAAGAACAGAAAGACTAAATGAGTTAGAAATTATTTTCTTTGGACAATGAGATGGGGTAAGAAGGATATGATCAGGGACTGGTACTTTTGATAAACAAAAGCCCTTTTGTATCATTGTAGTTTCTAAGCATGTGAATGCACATCTTTGTTAAAAATAAGTATGCATTTTTGGGGGGCACCTGGGTGGCTCAGTGGGTTAAGCTTCTGTCTTTGGCTCAGGTCATGATCCCAGAGTCCTGGGATCGAGCCCCGCATCAGGCTCTCTGCTCAGCGGGAAGCCTGCTTCTCCCTCTCTCTTTGCCTTCCTCTCTGCCTACTTGAGATCTCTGTCTGTCAAATAAATAAATAAAATCTTTAAAAAAAAAGTATGTATTTTTAAAAAGATTTATTTATTTATTTATTTGACAGACAGAGAGAGAGTGAGAGAGGGAACACTAGCAGGGGGAGTGGTAGAGGGAGAAGCAGGCCCCTTGCTGAGCAGGGAGCCCAATGAAGCCTGGGATCTTGACCTGAGCCAAAGGCAGACATCTAATGACTGAGCCACCCAGGATCCCTAAAAATGTATTTTTAACACAAAATTTAGTTTTGAAGTTTAAAGTTTTCTGAAACCTCCATCATTTAACTTATCAGCTCAACTTCTGAACTGACCCCTTTCTTCACAGTCCTTTCTTATTTATGATATTTCTGTTTTATCATTATCTATTTTATTTTCTCTTTGAATTTGAGCTCATTAAAGACAGGGACTCTTTCTCCTTATATACTCTAAGGGCTTAGTGTGGGTTACAAGTGTGTTGCACAAGAACTGCTTCTTGATCAACACTGGTATATTCCTGGAAGTCAAGGATATGAGAGGACAAGGGTATCAGTCTGCCTACACAAAAATATGTTTACAACTTAGCTGCTCTGAAGGAGAATCATGTCTAGATTTGAGTTTTAGAGATATTTATTTGGAAATATTTGATAGTTTTTCAGGATCCATAAGCTATATGAACAGTATAATTTTGGTAGCAAAAAGTAAATTCAAACCTTTTCCCTCTGAACCTAAGCTCATTTCTAGCCTGTGGTATGATGTGGAGAAGGGTTTTTCTTCTTCTTTTCCTATTTTTTTAAAAAGATTTTACTTGTCAGAGAGAGGGGGAAAGAATGAGCAAAAGCAGGGGGAGTGGCAGAGGGAGAAGCAGGCTCCCTGATGCAGGAGTTGATCGCAAGACACTGAGATCATGACCTTAGCTGAAGGCAGATAACTTACCGGACTGAGCCACCCAGGTGTCCCTTGGAGAAGGATTTTTTTTTTTTCAAATTCCTTCTTCCCTCTCTCTCTATACCCCTTTTTGGTACTTTAGAGTTAAGATGAAGAGGGGAGACAGGTGGGGAAAGGGTCAATGTCTCTAATATAATCAGTGCTATAGTTAATTGGTTATTGGTGCCTCTATTGTAGTTTCCAAATGCTGTCCCTCTCTTCTTTCCTGATCCTCTACGACATTATCTTTAATCTTTTCTCTATTTGAAGATGTTCCTTTAGCTAATCTTTAAGGGTTTGTCTGCTAGTGCCAGATTCTCAAGGATTTTTCTTATTTGAGGATGTCTTTATTTCCCCTTCATTTATGAAGTGTAGTTTCACAGTATAGAATTGATAGTTACTAGTTTTTTTTCTTTAGCAGTTGAAAATAATGTACCATTTCTTTCTGACCTTTATGGTTTCAAATGAGAAATCTGCTGTCATTCAAACTGCTTTTTTTTATTCTTTATTTTTATAGGCAATGTGTAGTTTCTGCGGTTGCTTTTAACATTTTGTTTTGTTTTTAGTTTCCAAAAATTTAATTATGGGCTTTCCTGGCATGGATGTCTTTGGATTCATCCTATTTATAGATTGCTCAGCTTCCTGAATCAATATGTTTTTCTCTTTCATCAAATTTGGGATGTTTTCAACCACTATTTCTCAGAACACTCTTTCAGCCCTACTCTTTCTTCTCTTTTACTGGGACTACAATGATGCAAATGTTGCGTTTCTTGTTATTGCCCCACAGATCCCTAAGGCTCAATTTCTTTCCTTCAGTGTGTCTCTCTTTGCTCTAGAGATTGATAGTCTCCTGATCTGTCCTCAGATTCACGGATTCCATACTCTGCCATCTCTATTCTTTTGTTGCGCTCATCCAACAAGCTTTTATTTCTGTTATTTATCTTTCAAATATATAATCTCTTTGATTCTTTTAAAATAACTTCTGTTTCTTTGCTGAGATATTCTAGCTTTTTCAATTTTCTCAAGAGAATTGCTTGTTGAAATATTTTTATGATAGCTGCTTTACAGTCCTTGTCAGATAATTTTAACATCTGACTCATGTTCGTATTGATGTTACATGACTGTCTCTTCTCATTTAAGTTCTGGTTTTCCTGGTTCTTAGTATAATAGGTGATTTCCAGTTATACCTCGGATACTTTGCTTATTATGTCAGGAGACTCTCAGTCCTATTTCAATCCTTTATTTTTTGTCAGTCAACCCTGTTTTGGTTTTCACTCAAATTCTAGTCTACTATTGCAAACTGTGGTTCCAATGGCAGCGTAATTTTCACAGACAGTCATTATTATTTTGTTTATCTGGCGATGTGGTGACTGCTACAGATCCCTGTTACTGCTACCTGAGGGGGGTGAAAGGCATTTCTTTAGACTGGGCACTCAGTGTCACTGGGTGGCAGTTAGGTTCATGGGTACAAAGAGGCTTCCCAGGCCAGGAACATATTGTGGATACATTTCTTTTTCCAGAACAAAGAAAAACAAACAGGGAAAGATATTTTCTCACATTCATTTCTCTGTGAAAGCTCATTAATTATTGAAATGTAGGAAACGTTCCAGGCCCAAGAACTATTCTTATGCGGTCTAGGGAGGAGCAGAATACTGCATTCCTAACAGTAGGAAACACAGAACTACATTAAAATACCATGACTACTATGTTCTAGAGAAGTTGAAGTCAAAAGAGTCAGGGCCTAAGGTCACCTCATAGGCTAATTAAGATTTTAAGTTGTTGGAGATTTTCCTAAAGAGTGAAGAAGTGCCATTTCCCTTGGCAATGTTCTTGAATTTATATTAAGAACATCTTATATTTCATCAATAATTTTTAAAATTAATAAAAATATGGAAACAATTCTAGAAGTTTTTAGAACAAAGAAAACTTGAAAAAAAATTATGGCTGCTTACAAATATAAGTACATTATATTTATGTGTTCTCTTGACATTTTTTGCAGAATTTTGAAGTCTATAATAATTTTCAAGACAGATTGCAGACCTATTTGTTTGTTTTTCCAATTTGTTTAGGTAAAAATAACAAATAAAAACTATATATGCTTAAGTTATAAAATGTGATGATTTGACATATGTATACACTATGAAGTGAATACCACAGTCAAATTAATACATCCATGTCATAATTACCTATTCTTTGTATGTGGTAAGAACAGTTAAGATTTAATTTCTTAGGAAATTTCAAGTATATAATTTAGTATCATTAACTATAGTCATCATGCTATATATATCAGATTCCCAGAACTTATTCATTTTATAATTAAAATGTTTCAATACTTTGAACAACATCTCTACATTTCCCTAAGCCCCCACACTCCTGGTAACCACCATTTTACTGTCTTCTATGAGTTCAACTTTTTTAGATTCCATATGTAAGTGAGATCACACAGTATTTGTCTTTCTGTATCAGGCTTATTTCACGTAGCAAAATGTCCTCCAGATTTACCCAATGTTACAAATGGCAAGATTTCCTTTTTTTCAAATGGCTGAGTACTATGCCATTGTAAAAAAAAAATATATATATATATATATATACACACACACACACTTATTTATATATTTATATATTATTATTATTAAATAATTATGTATTATATATTTATATATATTATTATATGATTATTATATTATATATTACTAATATAATCATTACAGTAATATAATCATTATATTATTAATATAATCATTGATGTAATCATATATGCGATTAATAATTATAATTATATATTATATACATGATATATAATATATATTATATATTAATTATATATATTAATTATATATGTATACATATACATATGTATACATTAATTATATATGTATACATACATATACATATAATTATATATGTATATATATACATATATACGTGTGTGTATGTATATATACATATATATGGCTGAATATGTAGTGTTGCCATTGTAGTGTTGCCATTGTAGGCTTTGGAACTGGGTAGAAGAGATTGTCCAGACAAAAGAAAAGAAGCAAGATATATATATGTATATATACATATATATATCTCACAGCTTCATTGTCCATTCATCTGTCCATGGGGAGCCTGTTACCAGTTGCACAGGTGTGTACAGATTCTGTCTGATCCCTGGGATGACAACACTGCCTCCAGGACCCTTGTCAGTAGGGCTGGTGCTGGGACAAGGGCCTACTTCAGGGTTGGTAGCTGGATTTGTACATGACAGGTCTGTTACCAACTGTGATTATATGTACTCTACCAAAAACATAAACATGCTTATACTATGAGTATTATTCAACTAACGTGAGAATGGAGTCATATGGAAAAGAGAGGGAGAGTTTCAGACATCATTCTGGCTTCAGTGGGTCATAGAAGAGGTGGCATGTCAGTGGAATTAGCAGCTGTTGCATTCTGATCATCATCTTCTTGGTCCTTCCAGGAGCAGCAGCTGCCTTGGTGGTATGGCTTTATACAGTGTGGTTTCTTGGGCATACCCTGGAATTCTTTCACCAGTCCTAACAATGATCCTATAAACTGTTCATTCCCCTGTAAATATTCTTCCTCATTAAACTAAGTAGATTGTTTCCTATTCTTTGGCTGTTGTACTTAGATTTATACACTTCTCTTCTTGCTAACATCCGTCATGTCTTTGAGTGATTTTCTTGAACCCATCATCACTTTACTTTGGAGCATAGAGAAAAGAATCCTCTTTTCTAGGGAGTAGGGACAAGCACACTAATTCCCTGTATGTTATTCCTTTTGAAGGACTCTGTCTTCTTCCTCTTCCCTAGCCTTCTTCTTATAAGGATAGGGATAATGTTTGGGTGTATCAAAATCAGTTCAGATATCACTTAATAACCAGAGGGGGTGGATGGCCCTCAATTATTTGTGGGTCTTTCTCTCATAGGAGTACTTTAAATCTTTTCTTTATGATTTTATTATTAATTAATTAATTAATTAATTTAAGGGGGAAAGAGAGAGAGAGAGTGAAAGAGGAGCAGAGGGAGAGAGATAAGGAGATTCCATGCTGAGTGCAGAGTATGGATGGGGAGTTTGATCCCAGAACCCTGAGATCATGACCTGAGCTGAAATCAATAGTCTGGTGCTGAATCTTTTGAGCCATCCAGGTGTCCCAGTTCTTTAAATCTTTAAGTCCTCATCTTTGGTTCCTGGTCTGCAATGATAAGGTACTGATGAAGTGCCATGTAACGTCATCCCAGGAGCTATAGAAGGAATAATGATCAGAAAGTTTTGTTAGCTGGGGCTCCTACCTTTGCAGTGGAGATGGAGAGAATGTACTGGTTCGAGCTACGTTCACAGCTCGAGGTGAGAGTTTGAGGGTGGAAGGTTGAAAGAGAAGGCTTTGGCACAAAACCCTTTTAGGCCCTTGACTTGAATGGGGCATCATTTCCCGAGAGGTCCACCATGGGAAGAATGGTAGAGGGAAAAAGATACAACATGATTTTGGACAAGTGTGAGATGTCTTATGGGATGTGCAAATACGGGTGGGTAACAATAGGACAG
This sequence comes from Mustela erminea, assembly GCF_009829155.1. Lineage (NCBI taxonomy): Eukaryota > Metazoa > Chordata > Mammalia > Carnivora > Mustelidae > Mustela > Mustela erminea. The sequence goes on along the minus strand of NC_045615.1, from coordinate 41,255,236 downwards.
CTGGTACGAGAAGAGGGACTGGGCTGCAGATGTAATGTTGCCATTGTAGGCCTTGGAGCTGGGGAGATGAGACTGTCCAGAGAGAAGAAAAGAAGCAATTGAAAGGGAAAAGTAGTTGTTTTTATCATTTTTTCTATTTTAAATAGATTAAGTTTATTATGTTAGCATATTGATAGGAAGCAGTAGTGAGGGAGAGGTGGAAGGTACAAAGGTTGGAGGGAGAGCTCTGAGAGGGAAGAAGGGACATGAATTAGAATAGGTAAAGAAGGATTGGCCTATGTTTGACCAAAGGACACCCTTTCTTTCTTTTTTTCTTCCTTCCTCTTCTTCTTTCTTTCCAGTAGGCAGAATGGAAAAAGAAAGCTTGGCTATGGAGGCAGACAAATTTATAGCCACAGTTATAGAAAGTTGAAGGGTTCCCATCTTAGGAATCAGGAGCCAAATGTCTTTTTGCTGTCTAAGACTACCCAGTGTCACCATGTTTTCTCTAGCTATCCAATAAGCAGAGTTCACATTTATATGACTTTTTTTTAGCAGAAATTTTATCAATAGTTCTTTTTTCCTAAATTATCCCCAGAAATCTGTATTTCCTGGAGGAGTAGAGGGGGCCTAGTATAAACCTTTACTTACATAAACCTTTAATTACATAAGCCGGGACTCTTAGGGACTCAGGGAAAAAAATCAAAGGTTGAAAAGCTTCATAGCACATAACTCTGAAACTAATCTTTGGGGATCAAAAATGTACATTTTCTGAAGGAGACAAAATGATACATCTAATAGTAATTACCAGCAGGTTTTATTTTAAATCTGAGCTAATATTCATTGAAAGAAGACTTCATCTTTCATACCCTTTTATTACATTTTTTTTTTCAAAAGCTACTCATTCTGAGAAAACTCCTATTTTCATATCTATCTAAGATAGCTAGTGAACTTCTTTTATTGCAGAGCCCTTGCCAAAGACTGAGATATGAAGGATCTGCTACTATGACATTGTTAGAAACCCACAACCAAAGGACTGGGACATTGACCAAAAGGAGATGAGCCATCTAACTGCAGGGAAGCATTTTTCTCAGTGGTGGAAGGCCCCTGGAGGCAGAGGCTATGCAGACAAAATTGGAGATATACTTACAAAATAACTGCGTGAGAGCCTCAGCCTCTGTCATCATTCCCAGTGCGTTCAGGACCACGGAGTGGAGCAGCAATTCAGTACTGATGCATTTGCTGCCATTTGAGCCACTTAGCAGTAGCATTAAAAAGATTAGGCACTTACTATCAACAGTAAAGAGAAGGGAAGGGGTGGGCAGGAAGAAGGAAGGTGACTTCACATTTCGGTGCATGCTTCCAAAGCACATTTCCCCTGAAAAGATTCTTATTTATTTTCTTATCCAGTTCATAGCCAAGTGCTAAGCCCACTGGGCTTGGTCAAATGAGCCTGATCAAAACACTCAGGCATCATCAGGCCACGGGGGTCTAACCCTGATGAGTGTGGGAAAAGAAGACTTATATAAATGAAACAACTAAAAAAAAAAATTCTGGACAATAGTTGAGGAAGTATTAAATTGTGAGGAAGTAACAAATGCTATGGGAATTCAGTAAATAGATGAAGCCCGGTGGCTTTGGACTTGAAGGAGAGATAGTGGAAGGAACACGTCTTGAGGAAGGGGACAGGGATAAGACCATTAGAAAGGAGAAGGGAAGTGTGTAAGACTGCTGTAACCGGGCTTCCCCGGAGCAAGCAATGGGAAGCAATGGCGGTTGGCTCACTGCTGGGGCTGCTGCAGATGTGACCTGGAGAAAGGGAATGAGGTATGAAAAGGATCTGAGGCAAAGCCCTGACCTGAGCTCCAGCTTCCTAGTTTAATCCTGTCCTTTATGATTGATTAATTCAGTAATTAATGAGTATATAATTCAGTTTCTTATTACTGGTTCATTGTTCATTCATTTTCCTTATTAACAAAAAATAGAGGAATTCTAGAATGTTCTCTGATTCAATGTGCCTGCATGATAAGGCAGGCTATTGATCAGAAACCAAACAAAGAGAGGAAAACAGGTGAGAAGATAAAAGATGCGCCCTTGTGAGCGATGAGACCGCCACCTGTGGCCAGGACAGGCTGAGTGGGGCCCCAGCGTCATGGCGTGTGGCTGAGGCCCCACTCATTAGTTCTTAGACCAAACAGGAGAATTATGTCTTGGCACCTTGAGAAGTCATGTTCTTCTGGAGCACTGTAGTTCTGAGTATTTAATCAGTGACAGGTGAAGGGTGAGAAAGCTGTCTCCAGAGAGCTGCTGACAGTTCGCCTGTATCCACTAATTTCTCAAGCCTACTCTATGGCAGTGAACTCAGCACCACAAATTGACCAGCTACATCCACTGGCATGATTTGCTGTCCTAGCAAAGCCAAGCCAACCTATTTCCTTACTCTTTAAAAGAAAGAAAAAAAGAAAACCCAAAACTTTATTTTTCCACTCACTGAAACATTTCTTTCACTGTAATTTCTATATGTTCTTATGTTTTATAATTTGATATATACTCTCATAAGTCATTTCAAATCTTTTTTTGAAGGAAGCAAAATATAATAGTCCTTTTTCTTTGGTTTAAATAAGGAATTAGGAGTGGGGGGAAAACCCTAGGAGATACCATCTAGAATATAGGAGCAAGAGATAGAATTAAACCAAGCCCTGTGATCTGTTTTTAAAGGCTTTCCAAGAGAGTAGCATGTCTCTCTGTGATATTTTAATATTTACTAGGGCTCAGTGTCAGGAATTTCTTTACGTTTTACCTAAATTCATAGTTTGAGTTTTAGCAAGAGTTTCTCTTTTACTCATCTCAGGGGTGTTCTCTCCCCCTTGCTTCAAGATCTTAGTCGTCCCTAAAAAGCCTCAAAGCCATGCATGGGAGATGCTCCCACCATATCTGGTAAGTCCCTGTAGACCTCGGCCCTGGGTGTGGTAGGCACAAATCTTGAGGGGAGGCTGAGTGATTGGTGTGTATGTGGACTCATACCTGAGGACTATCAGCCCCACTCACCAGATGGCTGTTGGCTGGCCACTAGGGGTTCTGACGTTTGGAACAGGTAGGTGGTTCTAGGCCTGGGAGACTCTGTTATGTTGTCCTTGGGCCACTGTAGGGCTAAGGTTAGGTCTGTGGGACATTTGGGCCTTTGTGGATGCCCCTTTCAGGTAATGTATTCCAGCCCTGTGTTCTCCTATGAGATCAGTCAAGCAGGGTATCAGTTACACTTCCATCACCTACGCTTTCTCTCTAGCCACCTCGTTGTTTTCACACCCTTCCGCTTTAGACTTTTATCCTCAATCATGCAAAGCTCATACAACACAGGGACCATCTCTCTACAGGAAAGCAGAACTACTTCTTAGAAACATCAGACTAATTTCTTAGAAACTCTCCCGGAGGTAAGAAGAGCAGCTTTCATTACATCTTGCTGAGTCACTCCTCAAGGAAGGAGAAAGTAATTTTCCCAAAGAAGGAAAAGGACAACAGATACACACCCCAAGTAAGGCTCTTATGTTCTGACGCCCATGGGAGATGAAAAGAATTGAATACCATTCTGATTGGGTTGTAACAGCACATCACAAGCTTGGTGATGATTATTAAAATCATAAAAATGGTCTCCTTTTTCTGGCCACAACAGGCACAATCCTTTTAACCTTTTAAAAATGAAATATTTTCCAAACCTAGCCATCTTTATTGTTTTTCCTGTGTCCTTCATCAAGTCCTCACACCTTTCTTTAAAATTAGGCTCACCATTCAGGGTTCAGGGAAGGCTCTTTTTTTTTTTTTAAAGATTTTATTTATTTATTTGACAGACAGAGATCACAAGTAGGCAGAGAGGCAGGCAGAGGGAGAGGAGGAAGCAGGCTTTCCACTGAGCAGACAGCCCGATGTGGGGCCTGATCCCAGGACCCTGGGATCATGACCTGAGCCGAAGGCAGAGGCTTTAACCCACTGAGCCACCCAGGCGCCCCGGGAAGGCTCTTTTTGATGCAGTCATATGAGGGTTTTAAGTGGTAACCACTCAGCCTTTACAAAATTTAGTTTCCTAGTTTTTATAATTGTACTGCTTTGCTAAGTCATGCTCGGCTTTGCTCCATGTTATCTGGAGAGCCAGCCCTTCTCCAAGGCACCAGCATTTCAGATTTTTTTATTCTTTCTCTGTAATAAGTACTTCCCTGGGTTGTAATTGCCTGAGCATATGGTTGGGGAGAAGATGATGAAAGGATACATCACAGGCCAATCCAAATCACTTATCCTTAATCCATTCTTCTCTTCCAGATCACCGGGGAGTAATTTCTCAGGCAAGCTCTCTTAGCTCTATGGATGCCACATAATTGTTTTCAGCAAATCTGCATTTCCAGTACCAACACAGCTCCCAGGACTATTATACAGGGACCTCTTTGCCTTTTTCTGGGTCACAAGCACGGTTGTTGTTCTTTGACAAGCAGCTTCTGGCAGAATACTGAGATGCTCGTGGTGGAAAAGCCTACCCCTTAGGGAAACTACCTTCCAGATGCTAGACCTCTATGCTGCTGCCTTAGGTCAGTTTGATGGCTTTTTGGTTTCTATCCTGGGACGCTATCCATTTTAGCCCAAATATCTATTAGACCTTAAGTTACATGAACTCTGTCTTAAAGATAGCTTGGTCAAATAGATGTTCAATGCCTCCCACAACAAGAAGACTGAGAATGGGTGGTTGGTAGCATTGGTTTGGCTACTTACCAGCATCTCTAGGGCCCTAACTCTGCCCTTTTTACTTCTGCTACCTTTCAGTTTCACGTCTTTGGTCTCCTGAGGACAAAATGGGATCTACAGCTCCACATGTGGTGTCAGTGATATATGGGTGGGAGGTTGGAGGAGAGCTGAAAGTCTGCAACCCCCTCTTCTCTCTTCTAGAAACTTGAAGCTATCCTTCACTGGCTACCTCTTTGGCCACACCTACCTGCACAGGAGAGTGAGAAAGAGATGAAGTTTTCCAATCCTGATTGTGGAGAGAGGCACGAGAGAAAGGGGTCCAAACATCCAACCACCAGTGCTGCCCAATCACACCAGAAGGACTTCCAAAGTTGTTATTTAGGGTGGTCCCTACACGGTAACTTTGTCAGCAACTTGCTGTTGAGGAACTCCTCAAATTAGGAGGCTACGTCTGTCTTCACTACTGAAGATGAAAATGCCAGAGACCCACTTTCCCAGATGTTCTTAAATGAAGGTGACAATCTGAGAGGGAGAGGTGGTGGGGCAGGGAAGAAGCCTGTGTCCAGCTGTACTTGAACCCAGCCTTAGCCCCATCCCTCACCAAAACTGTTCGCTTACACGGGTCGGTATACAGGGATCATCACACTTCTTCCCTTAAGACAATTTGAGTGGAGTTTTCTGTCACTTGAAACCAAAAGCATACTAGTTAATACATACTAACAGTAACCTTTTTCTGATATAAAATAATAAAGGTACTTTCACTCATATTCTTTCTGTTTCTAACAACTTCCTCAGCTTGCAAAGACCACATAAAACCCCAAATCCCTCTTCTTTTATAATCCCTTATTCCCACACCACTGTAAGATCATGTTTGTGCTGCCTTAAGGACCTTTTCCCCACAAGATAAATCACAGTGGACGTAAATTGCAATTACAGTAAAGTTATTTCAAACTTCTCTTTCCCCACCCCCGTATTCAGCACTTTCACGTATTTACATTGTTCCAGAGAATATTTGGAGGATGCAGTAGCCAGTTTCTAAGACAGTCCTAGTGACCCCACCTCCTGATAGTCATACCCTTGTGTGCTTCTTTGTTACGTTGACCCAGGTTGGTCTGGTAGAGCATCTGTGGAAGATTGGCACATCCTTTCCAAGACATGGGTATGAAAGACTGGAGCTTTGGACTTGGCCTTATCCTCCCCCTCTTCCTCTTCTTTTGGGGAGAGCCAACTGCCATGTAGGCATCCTGGAAAGAGCCTAAGGTCTCTAGTCAACAGCCATGTGAATGAACTTGCATGTGGAATCTCCAGCTCCAGCTGGACTCAGATGATTGCAGCTTCTGTTGACACGTGGACTGTGGTGTCCTGAAAGATCATCCTGAGCCAGAACCATCAGCTGGTCCCAGGTTCGGGGCCCACAGAAACTGTGAAAAAGTAAATATTTGTTTTTCTGAGCTGCTGAGCTTTTGGGTGACTTGCTACATAAGCAATAAGCAAATAGCATAGATGGCTTAACTTAATTGACAATGCAAGATTAAAAAAATTAAATAACTGCTAAATGAAATGGGACAAAAGAAAATCAGAATAGGGAAGAGAAAATGGAGACAGAACTGAAGTGTGAACACAAAATGCATGCTAAAATGTCCCGATACTTTGCTAGAAGTGGTCCACTGATTTGTCCCAAAGATTTTGGTGGTCAGTGCCAAAAGAGGCAGACACAATAAGTACAATCCAGAAAGAAACTTCTTCAGTAGTCTTTCATAAAAAGAACATTGTGCAAGATCACGAATAAATTGTTTCAAAAACACTTTTTTCCAGTAGAAACAAATTTGTTCTTATTTAGAGTTATAATGTCTAATATTGATATAATCTGTAGGAAATAAAATTTTCCCCTTAAAAAATGGGATAGACTTCATTCTAAATCCAGTAAAAATGGATATAAAGCACTCACCATTATAAAGAAATTGGTGAGTCAGAGCTCTTCGATAGGCATTTTTTCAAAGGTCAAATATTTAATTAATTGTTTAATATGAGACTGCATTTTATGGCCCAGTGAGAGGTAGGACCTATGATCATTACACAGTTGGATTTGGGTTATAAATACCTGGAAAATAAACCTCCCAAATGTTCTAGAATCTGCTTTCATTTATATATAAGAAAAATACAATGAGAAAAAGACATCTATCTAATCACTTCCCATGTAGAGTTCATAGATCTAAGTCTTTTTGAGAATAACATACATTTGCACATACAATTCAATATCAGAACGTTGGCGGTGCTATAATCATGAGAATGAATCTTCAACAATATGGATGAATTAATTCAGTATCGGGTAGGAGTTGGCTTGAACCAGCTCACTTCCCGACTCTGATCAGAGACTTCATGCTGGGAGCCTGCAATCACCCAGTAGTCGAAACTTTGCCAGAACACTGCTGGATGAATTTCCCCAATAGAGTGTTGAGCATATGAAGCAAAAGAGTACATACAATGTGGATCCATTTATAAATAAACTACAAAAATAGGCCAAACTAATCTGTTCTTGTTGAGGCTGGGAGGGAGAAAGGCTGGTGAATGCAAGGGGGGTGAGGTGGGCCCTGGAGGTGTTGGTGAGATTTTATTGCATGATTCGGGTGCCGGCATCTAAGATTTATCCACTTTTTGAAAATTCATAAATATGTATTCTTACGAGTTGTACATGTTTCTGTATGTGTGTTCTCCTTCAATAAAAAGTTGAAATTTCTCAAAATAAGCAAGCCCATTAGATTAAAAATGAGTAAACAAGATAAAGAGTTATAGAACAAAAACAAAGGACCAAGAAGTATAATAGAAAGCAATGAAATCTGGGAAAAGCAAAACCCTGCAAGAATTGGCTGTTAGGGTGTTTGGCACGTTGTAGGTGGATTCAATGAACCAATGAACGTTGCTCTTAAAATCTTCCTCCAATCAACTCTTCAAATATATTATTTCCAATATTGTTATGGAAGCTCTTTTTAAAATTGTTTTATCAGCATAGAAACATTTATTTCCTAGTTAAATATTAAAAGAGTATCAATTCTCTTGTTACATACACTTTTTTGAGATCACACTTGACTTTGTGACATACAGCATGGGACAGGCAACAGGAATGACGAGATGTCTGGAAATAATTTGAAACAATGCTTTAAGGTATGAGATAGCAATTTCCTATTTTTAAGTAAAAGAGACTGAAAGAGCCTCTTGTGTATTTACTTAGCCCAAAGTGACACATATGCAAGTGATTCCTTATGCCACCTGTTGGGGATGGGCCAATTAGACTTTTTATTCCCAGGAAGGGTCACTTACTTGGTTCTGTGAAAGTTCAGTAATTCAGGTCCATTACAAGAGTAGCTTTTGCAGCTGCTCTCTATAATTTATCAGTTAACAATAGTAGGAGCTTTTATTTTATTAGGCAAATGAAACAAAATAAAAATATTTATTCATATAATAAAGTATAATGTAGTAACAGACTATATAGTATGATACCCTATACTGATTTTCATCTCTTTATCTAAACATCTAAGATTTTACTATAATCAAAAAGATGGCATCAATAAAGAATGAATTGGACTCTATTACATACCTTTCAGGAAACCCTCTGTAAATATTCCTAGCAACTAAGCTTCCGATAAATATTGACTGATTGTGAGTTTAGGGTTCTCCTTCCGGTAAATAGATTGCAGCTCATTTTTATTCCTGTTTATTTGGCAGCCATAGGATTTCTTTTTTTTTTTTTGCAGTTGTAACTACTTGTTAAGGACTTTCAAGTGGATAACTAAATGAAGGGGATAGGCAGAAAATATCTTAGAGGGCATCTATACCTATATAATTATTAATTTTTTATTGACATATAAATACACAAATTGCATTAGATTCAGGTGTATATCTTAGTGGTTCAATCTTTCTATACATTACAAAATGATCCCCACAATAAGTCTAGTTACCGTCTATCACCATACAAAATTATTATATTATTGACTCTATTCCCTATGATGTATAAGACTTACTTACTATTGACCTTTGAACAACACAGGTTTGGACTGCACAAGTCCATGAATACATGAATTTTTTTTATAAATAAAGTACAGTGCTGTAAATGTATTTTCTGTTCCTTGTGATTTTTTAATGGCATTTTCTTTTATTTAAGATTTTATTTTTATTTGTCTATTTGACAGAGTGAAAGAGGAAGAGAGAGAGAGAGAACACAAGCAGGGGCAACACCAGGAAGAGGGAGAGGGAGGAGCAGGTTCCCTGCTTAACAGAAAGCCCGATTCGAGGCTTGAATCTAGACCCTGGGATCATGACCTGAGCTAAAGGCAGACGCTGAACGGACTGATCCACCCGGGTGCCCCTAACATTTTTTTTTCTTTAGCTTCCTTTATTATAAGAATACAGTATATAATACATATAACATACAAAGTACGTGTTGACTGTTTATGTTATCAGTAAGACTTCTGGTCAGCAGTAGGTTGTGAGTAGTTAAGTTTAAGGGGACTCAAAAATTTCAGCAGATTTTTGACTACATGAGGGGGGGATCAGAGCTCCTAACTCCCATATTGTTCAAGAGTCAACCATATTTTATAACTGGAAGTTTATAGCTCTGAACCCCCTTCATCTAATTGGCCGGTCCCCAGTCCCTCCACCCTCTGGCAAACACCAGTTTGTTTCCTGTGTCTACGGGTCTGATTCTGTTTTGTTTTGTTTGTTCATTTGTTTTGCTTTTAGATTCCACAAAGAAGTGGAATCATATGGTATTTGTCTTTCTCTGCCTGACTTATTTCACTTAGCATGATGTCCTCTAGGTCCCTCAGTGCTGTTGCAAATGGCAAGATCTCATTCTTTTTTATGGTTGAAGAGGAAGCCCTCTGATTTAACAGCCAGAAACACTGGAGGTCAGATAGGCATCTAATTGGGAACGTTAAAGTGCATGACAAAGCTCTTAAAATCTAATCTTCATAGGAAAGTGGCCCCTAAGTGCTGTGATAATAAATCTAAATTCATGTACTCTTCATTTGAGAGTTCCAATATTTTCTCTATTGCTTGACTGATTTAAATTATATGTGAAGAATATACAATACAAAAACAACCCTTTATTAGGCAAGATTTAATTTATTTCTGGGCTTAATATCCGTAAAGTGGAGATAATAAAGCAAAGGAAAATTATGAGCTTAAATTAAAATATATCAGTAATGTATCTTTGTATCTTGCAAGAGAGAGACTATCACCTCAGGGAAATGTCATTGTATTTTCATTTTTTCTGACTGGAATTTCTTTGGATTTCATTCAGTTAAAAATTTGCATAGAATCCCTACTTTATTAAGCCTTCACATACTAAGGAGGGTATGAGAATAGTTTAGGGTATAATTTTTGTGGTCCATAAGTTTCCCACAATTTGTGGGGGAGACAAGTACACACATGTGAAATGAGCATGTATGGGCCTCCGGGCACAAGAGTACTATTGGAGTACTATTGGAGTACTATTGGAATTTACTTGGTATAGACATACCTCAGAGATGCTGTGGGTTTGCTTCCAGACCACTGCAATAAAGCGAATATCACGATAAAGCAAGTAAAATGCATTTTTTCGTTTCCCAAGGCATATGAAAGTTTCGTACACTATACTCTACGAAGTATACAACGGCATTCTGTCTAAAAGATAATGTACTTACCTTAATTAAAAAATACTTTATGACTAACAAATGCTAACCACCATCTGAGCTTTAAATGTGTCCTATCCTTTTCCCTGGTGAAGGGTCTCATCTCAATGTTGATGGCTGCTGATGGATAAGGGTGGTGGCTGCTGAAGGTCAAGGTGGCTGTGACAATTTCTTAAAATGAGACAGTGATAAAGTTTTCAATATTGATTGAGTCTTCCTTTCACGGACAATTTCTCTGTAGCACGTGATGCTATTTGATAGCATTTTGCTCCCAGAACTTCTTTCAAAACTGGAGTCAGTCCTCTCCTGCTGCTTTATCAAACAAGCTTACGGAATATTCTAAATCCTTTGCTGTTACTTCAACGATATTAACAGTATCTTCATCAGGGATAGATTCCAACCTCAAGAAATCACTTTCTTTGCTCATCTGTGAGAAGCAACTCCTCATCTGTTAAAATTGTACCATGAGACTATAACAATTCAGTCATATCTTCAGGGTCCATTTCTGATTTTCATTTTCTTGCTACTTCTGCCACATCTGCAGTTACTTCCTCCACTGAAGTCTTGAACTCCTCAAAGTTATCCAGGAGGGATAGAATCAATATTTTTCAAGCTCCTGTTAATATTGACATTTTGATCTCTACCTGTGAATCATAAGTGTTCTTAATGGTATCTAGAATGGTGAATCTTTTCCTGAGGGTTTTCAATTTTCTTTGCCCAGATCCATCAGAGAGGTCACTATCTTTGGCAGCTATAGCCTTATGGAATGTATTTCTTAAATAATAAGACTTGAATGTTGAAATTACTCCTGGTCCATGGGCTGCAGAATAGAGCTTATGTTAGCAGGCATGAGAACAACATTAATTTCATTTTCTGTACCCATCAGAGCTCTTGGGTGACCAGGGGCATTGTAAACAGTAATATTTTGAGAAAGGTCTTTTTTTCTAAGCAGTAAGTCTCAACAGCTTAGAATATACAATAAACCATGTTGGAGACAGACATGTTGTTATCTGGACTTTCTTGTCTCACTTATAGAGCACAGGCAGAATAGATTTTAGCATAATTCTAAGAGCCCTAGGATTTTGAGAATGGTCAATAAACAGACTTCAACTTAAAGTCACTAACTGTTATTTTCCCCCTAACAAGAGAGTCAGCCCATAGTCTGAAGCTTTGAAGCCAGGCACTGACTTCACCTTTCTAGTGATTAAAGTCCTAGATGGTGTCATCTTCTAATAGAAAGTTTTTTCATCTACAGTGGCAATCTGTTGTTCAGTGTAGCCACCTTCATGAATGATCTCAGGTGGATCTTCTGGAGAACTTGCTGCAGCTTCTCCATTAGCACGTGCTATTTCACTTTGCACTCTTCTGTTATGGAGATGGCTTCTTTCTTTAAACCTCATGAACCATCCTTTCTCAGCTTCAGACTTTTCTTCTGCAGCTTCCTGGCCTCTCTCAATCTTCACAGAAATGAAGAGAGTTAGGGCCTGGCTCTGGATTAGGTCTTAGTTTAAGGGAATGTTGTGGGTGCTTTGATCTATCCAGATGACTCTAACTTTCTCTCTATCAGCAATAAGGCTGTTCTGTTTTCTTAACATTCATATGTTCATGGGCATAGCACCTTTAGTTTCTTTCAAGACCTTTTTCTTTGTACTCACAACTTGGTTGACCAGTGCAAAAGGTCTAGCTTTCTACCTGTCTTGGCTTTTGACATGTCTTCCTCACTAAGCTTGATCATTTCTAGATTTTGATTTAAAGTTAGCCCACTACTAGTTTTGGTGACAAGTAAATGTGATGACGTGTCTTACCCTCTTTAAAAAAATGCCTGAGTTGTGGGATTAAGTGGAAAGAGTCTAACAGGATGCTATGCCTTACCTGTTGAGAAACAGAGAATACAGTTGAATTAGGGCCCTGTTAGGAACAAAGTTAGGAACTTTTAAAATTCAGCTTGAGAAAGAACAAGATCTTGACTGAGATGTCATCTCTGCACTAGGCGTTAAGGAGGCTCTGACCAAGGATATAGAAGGTGCTTGGGAATTAGGGGAGAGCATCTTTTGTGAGGAGGAAAATGTTCTTAAAGAAAAGCTATCTGTCCCTCTTACACCCTGGTTAGGAAGATCCTTGGTTGGCAGACAACTTAAGTTGACTTGTTAATTTTGTGGGTATAGAAAGAAGGTGCTATTGACATCTGTATGAGTTTCCTATTGCTGCTGTGACAAATTACCACCAACTCTGTGTCTTAAAACAATACAAATGCATCATCTTATAGTTCCAGAGGTCAGAAGTCCAAAACAGATCTTAGAGACTAAAATTAAGAGGTCAGAAGAACTATACTTCTCCTTGAGTATTTAGAGGAGAATTTATCTTCTTCTTTTCTTTTCCATTCCTTACCTCTCCAGAATGTAGAGGGTGCTTTCCTTCCTTGAGTTCTGCTCCTTCTTCCAACCTCAGAGTATATAACTCTGGCCCCTGCTTTCATTGCCTCATCTCCTCTCACAGCTTTGACTTTCTTGCCTCCACCTTACAGGACTCCTTGTGATTACACTGGATCTACTCTGATGATTCAGGATAAGCTTCTCATCTCAAAATCTTTAACGTCATCACATCTGCTAAGTCTCTTTTATCCTGAAGAGTAACATAATCATAAAAGGTAAAGATCTGAACTTCCTTTGGGGGAGGGCATTAGTCTTTTTACAAAAATTTTATACTATAAAGTTGGATGTCCCCTTAGCTAGCAGGTTTGTTGACTCATTCACATGGTCCCAGAATTTTAGAAAAAATAGCATGGTCAGGCTGAAATTACCCTTTCAAATTCCTAGTCTTAAGTGATGCAGATTACAGAGCCTACCTGCTCCTACAGCCCCAGAATTGGGTTAATAAGGAATGGATGAGACCAAGCTGTAGGTTCACAAGGACCAACACAAGGTGGGGCAATGTGGTTCAAATGCTAGAGGAATGTGGCATGGGGCAGTTTGTTGGTAGGGACAGCCTGAAAATGTAGTGAATCTTGCAAGGGTCCACTGATTCTATGGGACTGCACACTAAGTTGGCACGATTTTAGGGGGCTTCCATTTATCTACAGAAGTCTGCAGATGATGATCCTGGTCAGTGGTAATTATCACCAGAATGAGAACTGCTAACCCTCACTGACATAAGGTTACTCATGACCAATAAAGAAAAACAGTCAACTGACCATGAAAGAAAATGGTTTTTCCTCCTCACCTCCCCAACACCAGAGTAATACACATGAGAAAGAAAGGAGTTTGAAAGAGCAGATCATTCTTTTTTTTTTTTTTTTTTAAGATTTTATTTATTTATTTGAGAGAGAGAGAGAGAGAGAGACAGACAGAGATCACAAGCAGGGGGAGGGGCAGAGGGAGAAGCAGACCCCTCGCTGAGGAGGGAGCCCAATGTGGGGCTCGGTCTCAGCAACCTGGGCTCATGACCTGAGCTGAAGGCAGACGTTTAACTGACTGAGCCCTCCAGGACCTTGAGCAGATCATTTGTATACTCTTTCCCACTCCACTCTGGATTCAATCCTCCATAGGTGAGGTGAAGGAGGAGGGGATTTGAAGTCAAATTAATTCAGATATGAGATTAAAGTTTTAGAACGATCAGTACTAAGTCTCAGTAACTAAACTGCAATAGTCAGTACTTAAAAAAGTGAAAAGTTATAGAAGCAGACTGAGATACCTATTTGAGTTTGGTACTTGGGCAGGAAGTTGAAAGTTAGAAAGAATAAAGTCTTAAACATATACCCCAATGTGGTGAGATTCCTCAATTAAACTGGTCACAGAAGAAATTATTCTTACTGCTGTGATCAACTACCAGGGGGCCATGTAGCTAGTTGGTGCTGCTGAGAGTGGAGAAGCAATAAACTGATGAGGGGAGTGGGACCTGGGGCACCAAAAGGAAGAGGTTACTGGCCCAGAGAAATGGGCAGGATTTGGTTGGCTGGAACATTTATCTGCTTTTACTCTCTTAAACTATGAGAGTAATCCTGAAATGAGAGAGGAAATATGAAATTTTTTGAATTAAGAAAATGAAATGGATTAGTTTTGGAGGCAGGCTAATCATCCCACAGCCTAGGAATCATAGGGAGGAACAATCTTCCAAAGGTTCTGTGACTGCTGACAGCTGGGCTGCTCACCCTTGTACTAACTGATGCATCCGGGCACCACGTGAGCCATTAGGCTGTTGATCCAGAGCAGGCTGAACTCACGCACTTATCACTCACGGAAAAACCTGTCACAGTACAGGGACAAGCAGGTAGTGTGCACAAGAACAGAGTCTTTTTACTTTCCTTCTAAAATGCAGATTCCAGCTGGAAATGCCCAAATTGAGAATAAGGAATAGCAATAGTTCATAAGGAAGAATAAGGAAATGAGTCCTAAAGAAGTTATGCTTTTATTATTTCACCAGTAGTTGTCTATTTTCTTTATCTGTCCTGCATAGTGGAACTCACCTGAACTCACATGCTTTTATCTCAGTGTAAATAACAGGGTGCAAAGACAGGTGGGAGTTCTTTCCGGAGCGCTTCCTCAGAACGTGGATGTTCGGATGGAGCACTTTCCTTCTTGGTGAGGCCGGGCAGGAATGTGCTGTCCACAAACAGGAGAAATTTTGAAGTCTTTCAATCAATGTCGGTGATCTGACCAACTGAAATAGTAGTTTGGTGAACTCATGGCGTGTAAATATTGGCGAGGAACAACCCTCAGGAGTGGCAAGGAGCCAGCAGGTGCACTAGAGCTGCAGGCTGCCTAGAGGGACCCCTGCTGTCAGAAGGATGCTGGTCTCTGTGAACAGAGAGGAAGATAACATTTCACTGGTCACACCTGTTACAGGATGGTTTTCAAATTTTAGACACTGCAGAATGGTAGGATGGTCAGTTTTAGAATTTACGTTTCACATTGTTTTCCTTGGGAAAGTGATGGTAAGATTATAAAAAATAGAGAACACAAATCACTATTTTCATACTGACAAAATAATTCTAACCGTTAAAATTCTCTCGTATATGACATGGTTGCTCTAACTGCATTTAACAATGCACTTAGAATAAATTCTAGGCCTTAAATTTTCAGCCGTCTGCTGTTCATTTCTACCTCCTAGGCCACAGGCACATCAGACTTAACATATCTAGAATTAAACTGGCTTCTCTCTCAAGACTCTGCTTTTTATGTTCTCTAGTCCAACTACAATTAGGTCTCTCCTCTGTCCCTCTCCTTCTCTTCTCTCTCTGTCCCTCCTTCTCTCTGTGATACACACACGTGCATACACCATATACACACCTATTCAAACTCACCTACACACACCAAGGTAAGTTGAAAGGTAAGATTTCAACAGCTGACCCCAGAATTCATTGTAGGGATGGAACTGTTTCTGTTTAGGTTAATGTAACGATAGGCTTTTTGTGTCTGGGGGAGATCAGTCTCCAAGGGAATGATTCACAAGGCCCTGAAACAGAAAAAAACTAAGCCTCTCTGCATATGAAATGGAAGGAATTTGGAAATGGTGTCCATCAGAAAGATAGGAAAGAGAGAGAAGCCAAGGAATACAACACAAGTTTTACCTTTGGAGAAAGTTAGAGAATGGAAAGTTTCTAGTGGCATGGGTGGTGACTATTAAGAACAGGGATGTTATAAGTAAAACCATGTTTCTCATATAAGTATATCAATTTATATCAAAGATTGTATTTTACTTATTTTAAAAATCTTATTTTATTGAACAGGGATGTTATAAGTAAAACCATGTTTCTCATATAAGTATATCAATTTATATCAAAGATTGTATTTTACTTATTTTAAAAATCTTATTTTATTGAAAGAATATTGAAATGACATTTACCTTCTTAACCCATTTTTAATTGTATAAAGTTATTGTTGACTGTAAATACGGTGTTGTACATAGATTTCCAGGACTTATTTATCTTGTTTGATTGAAAGTTTATGGCCACTGATTAATAACTCCCCACTTCCCCCTCTCCCCCAGTTCCTGGCAGCTACAATTCTACTCTTTGATCTTATAAATTTGACTATTTTAGATATCTCATGTAAATGGAATCATGTAGTATTTGCCTTTCTAGGATTGGCTTATTTCACTTAACATAATATACTCAAGGTTTATCCATGTTGTCATATATCATAGAATTTCTTTCTTTTTAAAGGTGGAATGGTATTCTATTTATGATATATGTGGTTCATATGAATTTTAGGATTTTTTTTTCTCTTTCTGTAAAAAAATACCATTGGGATTTTGATAGGGATTGCACGCAATCTGTGGATTGTTTAAGTAGTATGGACATTTTAACAATATTACATCTTCCAATCCATGAACATGGAATGTCTTTCCATTTATTTATGACTTGTTTAATTTCATTGATAAATATTTTATAGATTTCAGTATACAAACCTTTTATTTCTTTAAGCATATTCTTGAATATTTTATTCATTTTTGGTGCTATTGTGGATAGGATTGTGTTCCTAATTGTTTTTTCAGGTGGTTTGTTGTTAGTGTTTAGAAGCTCAACTGGATTTTTTTTATATTGATTTTGTATCGTGCACCTTTACTGAATTCATTTATTCTAACTTTTTTTTTAATGAATCCCTGAAGGTTTTCTATATATAAGATCATTTTATTTTAAATAAAGACAATTTTACTTCCTTTTCAATTTGGATGCCTGCCTTCCTTCCTTCCTTCGTCCCTTCCTCCCCACCACCCTCCTTCCTTCACTCTGCCCTCCTCCCTGACTCCCTCCACCCCCCCTTCCCTTCCCCCTCACTCTCTTTTTTTTCTTCCAGTATTACCTTTATTCCACATTTACTTGTTTATTTATTTATATCTTTTTTTTCCATGAAGGCAGTGATCAATCAGCCCTGTTCACTTAGCATCTCCACTGCTAAACAGCATCTGGCACAGAGTAGGTATCAAATACATCTTTGTTCTTTTTGTTAATTACTTGACATTCTTCAAACATACCATGAATTTTTAAACTTCTAAATTTTTATTTATGCTGTTTCTTAGGTATAAAATACTGTTTCTTCAATTGATTTTTCTCATATATGTCTAAAAATTATTTTTTGCCATGGTTCTCAAACTATCCCATGGTACCATGGAGCACCACAAATTGTTCATAAGGAGCATGACAAGTTATTGTAAATTTTGGAAGGAAATATAGGAGCATCTATAGATACCACATGAACCACTAGCTTAAGGTAGTTCACAGTTCCACGTTAGATTATGCTATATTCCTTTCCATGACATTCTATCTTTGTGGAGCTGTGATTTAGTGGTTTCTGTAATAAAAAGCAAGTACCACATGAAAATTAATGTGAAAAAAAAAATGTAGATGTTAGTGTCCATTGGGATTCCAAATGTGGAGAAGTTGAATAGTACCCACCAGACTCATTAATCTCATAATGATGGATTAAATTGAAATAAAGATACTACTTTTACCTTTCAAATTATATGTATTAGATTTTAAATAGCTGTTAAGCTTTAGGACCCAGAAATTTATTAAGTTGTTTGGATCTAACTCTTAGATATTTCTTTTGGCCTAGCTGGGGAGGGTTTCAGAAATTGCTGAGATACTAAGGGCATTGTGAACTTAGAAAGCTTGAAAACCTCTGCATTACCTGAAATTGGTGTTCCAGTATCAAACTTTTAGGTCCAGTTCACAAAATTAGGTTCATTTGAATCTAATTCTTCAAGTTATCACACGTCTGTGGAGTTGGTCATTTTTAAGTTGACTATAGTTTATTGAAGGCAAGACCTATAAGGCCTGTTTTCCTCTCATCCCTTTCCCAGCACTGCTCACTCTCACCTCTGACTCTTGTCTCCCTTTCTTTCTTTGGTTTACCTGAGTTACCTTTTATATTGATTAGCATGGCTGAGTAAAACAATTGCTGATTCTGAGTCATTTCCCCATTTACTAGAAAAGGGAATGATCAAGATGCATTTTCCCATGTGTTGATTAGAACTGAGGAACCTATTAAATTAAGGAAAGTGTACATTTATCTCCTCCCCGCGGTGTGCTCTACCCTCTTATTTGCCATAGGTCTTCAAATAATTACTTGTTAGGGTCAATGAACAGAAATTTTAGTTCTTGCTTTACAGTAATTATTTTGTTAAACTTAGTCACTTAACTGCCGTCATTCTTTTAGCACCTGTTCCCAACAAGGTAACAATCACTGCATATTTTCTTTTCCCTATCTCAAAGTGACACTTAATTAAGATAAAGAAAACAATTTCCAGGGCACTCCTTACCATATTTTTGATGCCTTTTTCCTCAAAGTGTTTTCATTTAGATCCTCTGGTTCTTCCATCCCTTCTAAGACTATAGTAGAATCCTCAACTGCAGTTTCATCCTGAACCCATTGGTCATCCTTATACCTAACTGCAAAACCACGCATCTCACTCCATTCTCTCTTTGTCCACTGTGGTTGCCATCACCTCTTCTAGACCTCTTAGAGGAAGGGAATAAAGAAATGGGATACATTGTATTACAACAACTTTTTGTTTTTGTTTGTTTGTTTGCTTTGAGAAGATGTCATTGTGTCCTGGTAGACCAGTTACAGAAGGGATTAAGAGGTTAACATGAGATCCTGTGGGAAAGAGTTCAGGAAAGATATGGATTGGAATGCTTCAGAGGAAGCTACCAGTTTTACCATCCTTCTATCTTGAGATTGGATTCAAAGGGATTGTATTATGTGTGTCTAAATGGAAATAATCTTTGGTTTTGTATAATGACATCTTTGGGGTAGCTTTCAATATAGTATTATTCTCCAAAATTTCAGATTTTTGTTTCTTTGCTTGTTTTTGGTAACCTGCCATTTGTTTCCCTGACACATCTGGTCAGTGACTAACAATGACTATATTATCTTACTCATATTGAGAAACTTAAAAAAAATGGTAAGATTAAGAAAGTGTTGCCCCTTCAGGAAAGTTGTATAATGGACTTCAAAAGAGTTTTTCCGAGTTAACTACGGCTCTTTGGGTCTTCTGATTATTCATTTCCCCTGATGTCTAAGGCACAAGATGAGTGGGCATCATATATATTTTGTTATACAGTTGACCTTTGAATAACTCAGGTTTGAACTGGGTGGATCTACTTATACCCAGAGCTTTTTTTTTTTAATAAATACAGTACAGTACTGTAAATGTCTTTTATCTTCCTTATGATTATCTCTTTTTAAAAACATTTTGTATTTATACACAAACAAACACACACACACACACACATATAAAATTTAGAGGGCATGTGAGTTGGGGAGGGAATAGGGAGAGGGAGAGAGAATCTCAAACACACTCAGCACTGAGTGGGGAGCCCAAAGCAGGGCTCAATCTCAGGACCTGAGCTGAAATCAAGAGTCAGACACTTAAGCAACTGAGTCACCCAATTGCCCCCTCTTCCTTATGATTTTCTTAACATTTCCTTTTCTTTAGCTTATTTTATTGTAAGAATACAGTATACAATAAATATGGCATACAAAATATGTGTTAATTGACTGTTTATCTTATCAGTAAGGCTTTCAGTCAGAAATAGACTATTAGGGAGGAGTCAGGATGGCGGAGAAGTAGCAGGCTGAGACTGCTTCGGCTAGCCGGAGATCAGCTGGATGGCTTATCTAGAGATTGCAAACACCTGAAGATCCATCGGCAGATCAAGGAGAAGAAGAACAGCAATTCTGGAAACAGAAAAACAACCACTTTCTGAAAGGTAGAACTGGCGGAGAAGTGAATCCAAAGTGACGGGAAGATAGACCCCGGGGGGAGGCGCCGGATCCCGGCAAGCGGCGGAGCAACGGCGCACAAAATCAGGACTTTTAAAAGTCTGTTCCGCTGAGGGACATCGCTCCAGAGGCTGCCCGGGGCGAAGCCCACGCGGGGTCAGCGTGGCCTCAGGTCCCGCAGGGTCACAGAAGGATCGGGGGTGTCTGAGTGTCACAGAGCTTGCAGGTATTGGAACAGGAAAGCTGGCTACAGAGACAGAGCCGACAGTGAGCTCACAGCTCGGTGTTACCTTGAACTGGTCGCAGGCTTGGTGAGCTCGGAGCGGGGCCGGAGGTCAGGCAGACGGGAGTAACTAGGCGCTGTTCTCTGAGGGCGCACTGAGCAGTGGGGCCCTGGGCTCTCGGCTCCTCCAGGCCGGAGACCAGGAGGCCGCCATTTGTATCCTGTCCTCCGGAACTCTACGGAAAGCGCTCAGGGAACAAAAGCTCCTGAAAGAAAACCCGAGCGAATTACTCACCCCGGCCCCTAGTAAGGGCAGTGTAATTCCGCCTGGGGCAAAGACACTTGAGAATCACTACAACAGGCCCCTCCCCCAGAAGATCAACAAGAAATCCAGCTGAGACCAAGTTCACCTACCAAGGAGTGCGGTTTCAATACCAAGGAGAGCAGCAGAATTCCAGAGGAGGAGAAAGCCAAGCACAGAACTCATGGCTTTTTCCCTGTGATTATTTTTAGTCTTGCAGTTAATTTAATTTTTTTCTTTTTCATTTTTCATTTTTTTTTTACCTTTTACCTTTTTCTTTTTTAACGTTTTTTAACTAGTTTATCTAATATATATATTTTTTCTTTTTCATATTTTTCTTATGTGTTTTTTTTTAATTCTTTTCTTTTCTTTTTTTTCTTTTTTCTTTTTTTTTCTTTCTTCCTTTTTGAACCTCTTTTTATCCCCTTTCTCCCCCCTCACAATTTGGGATCTCTTCTGATTTGGTTAAAGCATATTTTCCTGGGGTTGTTGCCACCCTTTTAGTATTTTCCTTGCTCCATCATATACTCTTATCTGGACAAAATGACAAGACGGAAAAATTCAACACAAAAAAAAGAACAAGAGGCAGTACCGAAGGGTAGGGACCTAATCAATACAGACATTGGTAATATGTCAGATCTAGAGTTCAGAATGACAATTCTCAAGGTTCTAGCCGGGCTCGAAAAAGGCATGGAAGATATTAGAGAAACCCTCTCGAGAGATATAAAAGCCCTTTCTGGAGAAATAAAAGAACTAAAATCTAACCAAGTTGAAATCAAAAAAGCTATTAATGAGGTTCAATCAAAAATGGAGGCTCTCACTGCTAGGATAAATGAGGCAGAAGAAAGAATTAGTGATATAGAAGACCAAATGACAGAGAATAAAGAAGCTGAGCAAAAGAGGGACAAACAGCTACTGGACCACGAGGGGAGAATTCGAGAGATAAGTGATACCATAAGACGAAACAACATTAGAATAATTGGGATTCCAGAAGAAGAAGAAAGAGAGAGGGGAGCAGAAGGTATACTGGAGAGAATTATTGGGGAGAATTTCCCCAATATGGCAAAGGGAACGAGCATCAAAATTCAGGAGGTTCAGAGAACGCCCCTCAATATCAATAAGAATAGGCCCTCACCCCATCACCTAATAGTAAAATTTACAAGTCTCAGTGACAAAGAGAAAATCCTGAAAGCAGCCCGGGAAAAGAAGTCTGTAACATACAATGGTAAAAATATTAGATTGGCAGCTGACTTATCCACAGAGACCTGGCAGGCCAGAAAGAGCTGGCATGATATTTTCAGAGCACTAAACGAGAAAAACATGCAGCCAAGAATACTATATCCAGCTAGGCTATCATTGAAAATAGAAGGAGAGATTAAAAGCTTCCAGGACAAACAAAAACTGAAAGAATTTGCAAACACCAAACCAGCTCTACAGGAAATATTGAAAGGGGTCCTCTAAGCAAAGAGAGAGCCTACAAGTGGTAGATCAGAAAGGAACAGAAACCATATACAGTAACAGTCACCTTACAGGCAATACAATGGCACTAAATTCATATCTCTCAATAGTTACCCTGAATGTTAATGGGCTAAATGCCCCTGTCAAAAGACACAGGGTATCAGAATGGATAAATAAACAAAATCCATCTATATGTTGCCTCCAAGAAACGCATTTTAAGCCCGAAGACACCTCCAGATTTAAAGTGAGGGGGTGGAAAAGAATTTACCATGCTAATGGACATCAGAAGAAAGCAGGAGTGGCAATCCTTATATCAGATCAATTAGATTTTAAGCCAAAGACTATAATAAGAGATGAGGAAGGACACTATATCATACTCAAAGGGTCTGTCCAACAAGAAGATTTAACAATTTTAAATATCTATGCCCCCAACGTGGGAGCAGCCAAATATATAAACCAATTAATAACAAAATCAAAGAAACACATAAACAATAATACAATAATAGTAGGGGACTTTAACACTCCCCTCACTGAAATGGACAGATCATCCAAGCAAAAGATCAGCAAGGAAATAAAGGCCTTAAACGACACACTGGACCAGATGGACATCACAGATATATTCAGACCATTTCATCCCAAAGCAACAGAATACACATTCTTCTCTAGTGCACATGGAACATTCTCCAGAATAGATCACATCCTTGGTCCTAAATCAGGACTCAACCGGTATCAAAAGATTGGGATCATTCCCTGCATATTTTCAGACCACAATGCTCTAAAGCTAGAACTCAACCACGAAAAGAAGTTTGAAAAGAACCCAAATACATGGAGACTAAACAGCATCCTTCTAAAGAATGAATGGGTCAACCGGGAAATTAAAGAAGAATTGAAAAAAATCATGGAAACAAATGATAATGAAAATACAACGGTTCAAAATCTGTGGGACACAACAAAGGCAGTCCTGAGAGGAAAATATATAGCGGTACAAGCCTTTCTCAAGAAACAAGAAAGGTCTCAGGTACACAACCTAACCCTACACCTAAAGGAGCTGGAGAAAGAACAAGAAAGAAACTCTAAGCCCAGCAGGAGAAGAGAAATCATAAAGATCAGAGCAGAAATCAATGAAATAGAACCCAAAAAAACAATAGAACAAATCAACGAAACTAGGAGCTGGTTCTTTGAAAGAATTAATAAAATTGATAAACCCCTGGCCCGACTTATCAAAAAGAAAAGAGAAAGGACCCAAATAAATAAAATCATGAATGAAAGAGGAGAGATCACAACTAACACCAAAGAAATACAAACTATTATAAGAACATACTATGAGCAACTCTACGCCAATAAATTTGACAATCTGGAAGAAATGGATGCATTCCTAGAAACATATAAACTACCACAACTGAACCAGGAAGAAATAGAAAGCCTGAACAGACCCATAACCAGTAAGGAGATTGAAACAGTCATTAAAAATCTCCAAACAAACAAAAGCCCAGGGCCAGACGGCTTCCCAGGGGAATTCTACCAAACATTTAAAGAAGAACTAATTCCTATTCTCCTGAAACTGTTCCAAAAAATAGAAATGGAAGGAAAACTTCCAAACTCATTTTATGAGGCCAGCATCACCTTGATCCCAAAACCAGACAAGGATCCCATCAAAAAAGAGAGCTATAGACCAATATCCTTGATGAACACAGATGCGAAAATACTCAACAAAATACTAGCCAATAGGATTCAACAGTACATTAAAAGGATTATTCACCACGACCAAGTGGGATTTATTCCAGGGCTGCAAGGTTGGTTCAACATCCGCAAATCAGTCAATGTGATACAACACATCAATAAAAGAAAGAACAAGAACCATATGATACTCTCAATAGATGCTGAAAAAGCATTTGACAAAGTACAGCATCCCTTCCTGATCAAAACTCTTCAAAGTGTAGGGATAGAGGGCACATACCTCAATATCATCAAAGCCATCTATGAAAAACCCACCGCAAATATCATTCTCAATGGAGAAAAACTGAAAGCTTTTCTGCTAAGGTAGGGAACACGGCAGGGATGTCCATTATCACCACTGCTATTCAACATAGTAAACATATACATTGCCTCAGCAATCAGACAACAAAAGGAAATTAAAGGCATCCAAATCGGCAAAGAAGAAGTCAAATTATCACTCTTCGCAGATGATATGATACTATATGTGGAAAACCCAAAAGACTTCACTCCAAAACTGCTAGAACTTGTACACGAATTCAGTAAAGTGTCAGGATATAAAATCAATGCACAGAAATCAGTTACATTTCTCTACACCAACAGCAAGACAGAAGAAAGAGAAATTAAGGAGTCAATCCCATTTACAATTGCACCCAAAACCATAAGATACCTAGGAATAAACCTAACCAAAGAGGCACAGAATCTATACTCAGAAAACTATAAAGTACTCATGAAAGAAATTGAGGAAGACACAAAGAAATGGAAAAATGTTCCATGCTCCTGGATTGGAAGAATAAATATTGTGAAAATGTCTATGCTACCTAAAGCAATCTACACATTTAATGCAATTCCTATCAAAGTACCATCCATCTTTTTCAAAGAAATGGAACAAATAATTCTAAGATTTATATGGAACCAGAAAAGACCTCGAATAGCCAAAGGGATATTGAAAAAGAAAGCCAATGTTGGTGGCATCACAATTCCGGACTTCAAGCTCTATTACAAAGCTGTCATCATCAAGACAGCATGGTACTGGCACAAAAACAGACACATAGATCAATGGAACAGAATAGAGAGCCCAGAAATAGACCCTCAACTCTATGGTCAACTAATCTTCGACAAAGCAGGAAAGAATGTCCAATGGAAAAAAGACAGCCTCTTCAATAAATGGTGCTGGGAAAATTGGACAGCCACATGCAGAAAAATGAAATTGGACCATTTCCTTACACCACACACAAAAATAGACTCAAAATGGATGAAGGACCTCAATGTGCGAAAGGAATCCATCAAAATCCTTGAGGAGAACACAGGCAGCAACCTCTTCGACCTCAGCCGCAGCAACATCTTCCTAGGAACAACGCAAAAGGTAAGGGAAGCAAGGGAAAAAATGAACTATTGGGATTTCATCAAGATCAAAAGCTTTTGCACAGCAAAGGAAACAGTTGACAAAATCAAAAGACAACTGACAGAATGGGAGAAGATATTTGCAAATGACATATCAGATAAAGGACTAGTGTCCAGAATCTATAAAGAACTTAGCAAACTCAACACCCAAAGAACAAATAATCCAATCAAGAAATGGGCAGAGGACATGAACAGACATTTCTGCAAAGAAGACATCCAGATGGCCAACAGACACATGAAAAAGTGCTCCATATCACTCAGCATCAGGGAAATACAAATCAAAACCACAATGAGATATCACCTCACACCAGTCAGAATGGCTAAAATCAACAAGTCAGGAAATGGCAGATGCTGGCGAGGATGCGGAGAAAGGGGAACCCTCCTACACTGTTGGTGGGAATGCAAGCTGGTGCAGCCACTCTGGAAAACAGCATGGAGGTTCCTCAAAATGTTGAAAATAGAACTGCCCTATGACCCAGCAATTGCACTATTGGGTATTTACCCTAAAGATACAAACGTAGTGATCCAAAGGGGCACGTGCACCCGAATGTTTAAATCACCAATGTCCACAATAGCCAAACTATGGAAAGAACCTAGATGTCCATCAACAGATGAATGGATCAAGAAGATGTGGTATATATACACAATGCAATACTATGCAGCCATCAAAAGAAATGAAATCTTGCCATTTGCGACAACATGGATGGAACTAGAGCGTATCATGCTTAGCGAAATAAGTCAAGCAGAGAAAGACAACTATCATATGATCTCCCTGATATGAGGAAGTGGTGATGCAACATGGGGGCTTAAGTGGGTAGGAGAAGAATAAATGAAACAAGATGGGATTGGGAGGGAGACAAACCATAAGTGACTCTTAATCTCACAAAACAAACTGAGGGTTGCTGGGGGGAGGGGGTTTGGGAGAAGGGGGTGGGATTATGGACATTGGAGAGGGTATGTGCTTTGGTGAGTGCTGTGAAGTGTGTAAACCTGGTGATTCACAGACCTGTACCCCTGGGGATAAAAATATATGTTTATAAAAAATAAAAAATTAAAAAAAAAAAAGAAATAGACTATTAGTAAGTATGTTTCTGGGGAGTTAAAAGTTATAAACTTAAATGTAGATTTTCAACTGTGTTAAGGTCAGTGTCCCTAACCCCTTCATTGCTCAAGGGTCAACTACAATTTTGTTTTAACAAATAATCTGAAATTTACAATCTAGATAAATAGTCCCAAATGTTAATGTGGTTATATATTTATGACATATATTATACAACTACATTAGTTTTTCTTTCTTTCCTTTTTTTTTTTTTTTTTTACCCATAGCATTCATCTTATTCTATGCCCATTATTCAAGAAAACCTTATTTCAGTAGGCCTGGTATATAGGCCTTTTGTTTGCCCATCAGCAGAAACATAAGCGACCAGTCTCTCTTGAAGAGACCCTAATATAGTATTAGAGCTTTTCTCCTCTCCTCTCTTCCAGCTTTTTTTATGTCTGTCCCTTTGCACTTATTTGCATTTGACTCTCCAGCAATGTTCAATAACATTATTCTTTTGGTCAGTACATGAGAGGATAATTGATCAGTGTTAATGTCTGGTTACTTCCCTTCATTCTGAAATAATTATTAGGTCAATGATCTCCAAACTTCTCACTTTCTTTCTTTCCTTTCTTTTGTCCCTTCTTTAGCTTTTCATGCTTTTCTTCTCCTTGTTACCTTTCCTCTCCTGCTCTCTCCTCTTTTCCCTTCCTCTTGTTCTCTCTCCCCCTCCTCTCTTTCTCTTTCTCTTTCCTTTTATTTCTCCCTCAATTATCACAGTGAAGAACATCATAATATTATTGCTTTCTATTCATGATACACTTAAAAGAAATTCTAAGTTCTATGTGACTAATTGCTCAATTCCTCCTAAATTGATAGTCTTTTAATTTCTGGCATGGAATATTAGCAATATGTTTGGAACTGAGGAAATCAGAGAAATTTTAGAGATTTTAGGTAATCATCACCAGGGCACAAATTCATTCTTATGCTGATCCTGAGGTTTAGAGGTGATGAGTTCCTATATGATGTGTCACATACTTTTCATGTCAAACAGCTAAGAGAATAACACTAAAGTTGCAATCAAATTTCATAATAGATTTTTATGTAAGTTATTCTGTTTGGGTTGAGTTGTTGTTTACTATTTTACCTAATTATGGAGACCTATTTTAGAACAAGATTTTTCTAGTTTTGTTTCATGAATATATATCAGGTACATTTCCTTAGTATTGAACATTTGCAGAAAATAAGTGTAATTTGCTCCTGTGCTGCCATGGTTGCAATATTCCTGTCATAAAAGAGACTATATTAGCACTTTTGCCAAATCTTAGCCATGTAGACATCAAAAGGGTGTGGAAATTGATAGCAGCTGACAGGCATGGTTTGTGTAATGGGAGCTTTTAGTAGTTGATTTTTTTATGGCAATTCTTCACAGAAGAGGGACAACATAAATCTGCGAATCTGACTTATTTTTAATTTAAATGTGAGTTGTTAAGAAATGGAATGTAAAGGTGAATGTGATACTAAATTATTATTTAGTCTTTGAAATTCAGCTTCACTTTTTACTTATTTTTTTCTTTTTAGACTTTATTCTCCCAGTAATATCCCCAAATGTCCATTGCTCTTGGCCACATACTTTAGAGCGGGCATCATATTTGGGAGCTACTTAAGAGAGAAATATTCAAAAGCAAGATCCAACAAAAGACATATTAGGACCTAGAAGTCAAGGCTGTGGGGATATTGTGTTTTATATTGGTTAAGATGTGGTCAGAAAAATCTAAGAGGTCAGAAAAGTCTGGAGAGGTAAGGTGAGGATGTGAAGGTTTATTTCTGTAAGTTTAGGCTAGTTTAATATTATGTTACCTTGGATTGGATGAAATCTGGGCAAAGGCTCCAAAAAACACCCTCTGTTATGCTCTGCCTGCTTTCAACGTTTGATTTTAGCTTTCCCCTTCCTAATCAAGAATCCATTTCCATAGAAACACAAATAGGAAGAGCATCATGAAAGCAATTTGTCTGCTTCTGCTTCCATTTAAATGGAAATGGAATTTACAGGAGTTGAAAAAAAAGAGAGAGAAAGAGGTTTCATAAGTAATATTTTCAAGTGCATCCTTCAAATTTAACCCTCTCAACTTATAAGGTAGTTACTGGTGGCTCAAAATCTGAAGCATAACAAGACAATTTTATACCTGAAGCAAATTAAGGTCTGTACTTAAGCTAACATAGGCTTCGAACCTTGAAATGCATGCTAGTTTCAGCAACTCTTGGTGTTACCTTTTCTACCCCAGGGGCATTTCTTATCTCTTCTTTCTTTGAAAGACCCTGATTGTGAGAGAGTTGGGGGGGGTGCATAACTTTGGGTGTTGAGTTTTAATTTTTGTCTGTGTCCAAGTGTCCCATAGAACTTTTCTATTATATTTACCTATATGTTTATTAATAATAATTGTAGGCTTATAAATTATTATTACAAAATTATTTATTAATAATGAATGCTATATATTTTAAATACTAACTGAGCATAAACCATAGGTAAGACATATGGCAAAAATGTAAGAACTTCACATTTTATGAGGAAATTTTCACATTCCGGCTTGCACAGTGCTGAACAAACAAAATGTTTGCTGTTAATCAATACAGTAAAAAAAAAAAATGACTTGAAATATAAGTTAAGATTGGGTCTTGTTAAAAGTTATTTAGTTTGTTTTTCATTTTTAAAAAGAAGCCTTGAGGGGCACCTGGGTGGCTCAGTCAGTTGAGTGGCCCACTCTTTATTTTGACTCAGTTCATGATCTCAGAGTCCTGTAACTGAGTCCTGCAAGGGCTCCATGCTCCGTGGGAGTTGGCTTGAGGATTCTCTCCCCTCCCCCTCTCCTGCTCTCTCTCTCTCTCTCTCTCTCTCTCTCAGATAAATAAGTAAATCTTTTAAAAAGTTTTAAGAAGATACCTTGCTAGGCATGAAATTATTTCCAAGCTTTTATATGAAAAGTACCTGTTGTATATTTTTAAGCTACAGAATGACAAGAATTTAATTTATAGAAAAAATGAGTGAAATCAATATTGAACATGACTTATTGCAGTAGTCCTTTTTACTTTAGTTGGATGAATCGAATAGATTGCTGACTCTATTCATTTGAAGTCTTCACATTTCCAAGGAGCCAGAATCCTATTTTATAGATGACGTGGGAGGAGTAGTGTGGGGAGAGAGAGATGACAAATCCTGGGGGGGGGGGGGACAAGTAGAATTATGGCTTTTTAATGTAATGGAGCAAGCTATCTGAGTAATAGTCAGTCAAAAAAGACTTTCTTTTTTTCATCAAAAGGTAAAGTGAAAATAAAAGGATCTGTTCCCCTCTCCCCAACAACACTCACTGAGGCAAAGAGGAGAAGGCATATGAAAAGAAAGCTGCCACCAGGCACTTGGCAGGTTACCCTGGGAAGGACAAAGGAGTCGCCTCATCTTGAACTTCACACAGAAATCACCTGGGCAGTGGCTGGAACAGAGAACTGAGTTCAGTGAAATGTCTGTTGTCATAAAGTTTCCCCCTTATGAAATTGTAGCCTGAGACTGAGGGGTCTTTGAGATTTGGATTTATGTCCTAGCCAAAGGAAGGGACTGATCCCAAACACTGAAGAGTAGGTTGTTAAAAGATGAAGAATACAAGAAGCCCAGACAAGAAAAGGTCAGTGATATTTCTGTTAGTGAAGCCCACATTTTAATAATATCTTAGAAATTTTCACTATTATTTAATAGAGGACCATATTGTATCTGTAGCCATGTTTTATTTATGGTTGTCTATATTTATATATGTTTACAGTAGCGTTTTTACTTCAGGGTAACATGATACAATTTTGGACATCATTCATTAAATTCCATGTCAAGAAATGTTTTCAATATTTTTCCCCAGCATTCATTTATTCCACACGGAAGGTGTATGAAGCGGGCGAGAGTGCTGCTATTGGTCATGGCTCTGTCCTAGAGTCTATACAGTGACTGACACATAACAAGCCCCTCTTCATTGTGGAATGAATGAATAAGGTAGGTACTGTTAAGGAGGGGATCTCAAACTGGGTGGCCCTAACTGATATTTATAGACAACATGTTGGCTTCCACAGTGGACATACTTGATGAGGATGAATCTCCTTAATGCTGTTTGGACAAGCGTATTTAGGTTAGCTCTGTTGTACCTAGAGGATTCAGGGTACCAAAAACATGAGTTCCAGTGCCACACAGACTTGTCCATTAATTGTGTGACTTTGGGAAAATTATTTAATTTCTCTGGGTGACATGGGTTTAATTTGAAAATAGGGAACCGACTTCAGTGGCTTCCTGTTAAGGATTACCCGACATGCTACCCAATCCAGCAGCTGATACTCAGCAGCGTAGTTGGAGCAAAGAATTGCTAAAGCATCCTCATCTTTAAGTTGTGTTGGTTTCCAATGTCACAGTTTTCACGGGAGCTGCTTTATTATCAAGCAATTTAATAACACAGCTCAGTTCTTCCTCCTTCACTTTGGCTCCTCACACTCCCCTTCAGAAACTTTGATCAGGCTTGCTCCTTCCCCAAGTCCCCAATCCTTGTCTGTGTTTATTTCCATGTCCCGCTCAAGCCAATTCTCTAGCTGAAATGTACCGCTTCTCTTTTCCATCTAGTCACTCGCTATGTGTGATGGTCCATTATATAAGCCAACCTCACTGGCCATGAGGTGCCCAGATTAGACATTATTTCTGGGCAGGTCTATGAGGGTGTTTCTGGGTGAGATTAGCATTTGAATCAGTGACTTCAGCAGAACAGAGAGCTCTCCCTGTTGTGGCTGGGCATCATTCAATCTTTTGAGGTCCCGAATAGAATAAAAGGCAGAAGAAGGAGGAATTTGCCCCCTTTCTCTGGCCTCATTGTTTGAGCTAGGACAGGTCATCTCATTTTGTCCATCTCTCGGGCTGAGATTTACACCATCCGCTCCACTAGTTCTGAGGGTTTTTGAATTCTGACTGACTTATACCACTGGCTTTCCTGGGTCTCTGGCTTGCAGACAGAAGACCATGGGATTTCTCAGGCTCCATAATTGTGTGAGCCAATCCCTCATAGCCTCTTTCTATTTATATATAATGAATAAATTTGTATTAAATATATAAATACATGTGTTTATAAATATATATAATATATATCTGTAATATATAAACATGTCTGTCTGTCTATCTATTGTGAACTAGTTCTGCTTCTCTGGAGAGCCCTGATTAATACACCATCTTTAAGATTTACCTTGTCCATGAAGATTCTCTAACTACTTGTTTCACATTTCACCTTAATCTCTTCTGACTCAAGCTTCCTTTGCCCTGAAACTTAGCCCTCTGCTCTTTTTTTATTGTTCTCTAATTATTTACTGTGTGTGTAAGTACTTTGGCTCTGGGGGTGCAAACATTTTGGGTTCAAGGGATTTGAATAGCATTTAGTGCAGTGTCTGACACAGAGTAGGTGCTTAATAGATGAATATTTGAATTGATCAGCTTGAATATATTGGGGTTTTTTCTCCTTCAATATCCAGAACTGTTCAGGTCCTGTAGCAGGTGATCAGTACGCTGAAGAGCATACAAGAACCTCCCCTCGACTGGCTCAGTTACATCAGTTGACTGGAACAGGTCGTGTATTTGCAACCTCTCAGACGAATTCTCTATTTTCCTTCAAACTGGACTTGGATTGCAATGTGGTTTTCCTCTATTACTTCCACCAGATTTTGGAGTGCCTTATTTCGGTGGCTCACTGAATTGCTTTGCTTCCAAAAAAGAGCTGAGGCCCCCGGGAGTAGCCATTTTTCTTCCAAAGCATTTCTCTGCCTTTGGTCCTCATGGGATTAACAGAACATATTGAAAAGATTATCTTTTATTATTAGCACCATATGGTGTCTCTGTTGAGACTATTACACATAGTTTGAGAAATGACAATAAAAACTATGACATGCTGTCCGTTTAGGACAGAGGTTTTTTTTTTTACAGAAAAGGCATTGTGTGGACCTGACGACTGTAGGCAGCATTCTACTTTGGTGACAAGGGTTTGCCCTGAGGAGTGCCCCAATGCATGGAGACAGCCATCCAGACAAGCTGAAGTCATCATCTTTGAAAAAATAAGTTTCTTTTTCTGTAGATAGTTTTTATCTAGAGACTGCTTATAACCTTTTTATGGTTTGATTCCATCACGTTCCACTGTGTCACACACTGCCTGTTTTTTCCTTCTGTCCTCCCTTGGACCTATTTTTCCTTTGTAACTTCGATTCATTGGTATCAAGGTGTAATTCAGACAGAACATTATCCAACCAGAGGATGGTGTATGGGTTTCATATCCTATGTTAATTCTGGTCAATTCATAAGAACTGTCAGGTGTGCTGGGTTAAGAAATTATAGTGGTCTCTCCACCCAACAGAAAAGGATATTGTGATTAATCAGAAGTATGTGGCTTGGAAAAGGGAAGGTGTGTTGATCCTCTGGAAAAGCATTTTTCTCTCACGCCAAAGATTTTAGTCACTAACTTTTCTGACTGAAACCCTCAGAAGCCGTTATTTTTTCCTTGCATCTTAGAACATATAGGTAGAATGCACCAAATAAATAAAACTAGAAGTGACATCTTGTTATAAAAAAAGTCATATATTTATGTGGCAAAAAAAATTCTAACAATACAGAAAGTATAAGATAATCATGAAATTGTCCCTCCCCTGTCCTTTTACATATTGATTTCTAGAACTTCTTTTTAAAGCAAATGTTAACCTCTCTTCCAGAAAATGCTTCCAGAAAAATGCTGAAATAGGATTGAATGAGAAAATTACTTTTTAAGTGTCTTACAAATTGCCAGGAGCTATGCAAACAAATAATATGATTCCCACCCTCAAGAAACACAGTCTACCTGATAAAAATAACATGTTGAGGGGCCCCTGGTTGGCTCGGTGGGATAAGCCTCTGACTTTTGATTTTGGCTCAGGTCATGATGTCCTGGTCATGGGACTGAGCCCCACATGGGGCTCTGCGCTCAGCGTGGAAGAGTCTGCTTCAGATTCTCTCTCCCTCTCCCCCTCACTTGTCCCATCTCTCCCTCTTTCTCTCAAATAAATAAATAAATAAAATCTTAAAAAAATATATGTTTAGCGAGTGGGGAGGGATGCCAAAAGGGAGATGGAGTGCAGCATGTGAACTGGGAGGAGTCTGAAATCACTCTAGTGACCCAGTTGCTATGGCGATTCTGCCTTCACCTATGGATGTACTGACTTCCATGAAGAAAACTAAACTGTTTGCCTGATTTCTACTAGAGGTGAATGATGGGAAGCCAAGGGCAACTGGTATTGGAGGCCAGAAGCCTGGAAACACAGCAGCAGCTGGGAGGATGGGAAGCCATGTTATGGGAGGGGAAGACACACTTGGTTTCTCAGAGGCTTCTGAGCAGTCTGTTTGGTAGGAATTACCAGAGATATGAGGCCCTCAAATTTGAAATACATTTGTAGAGCCCCTGGAATATTCATAGAAAACATCCTTCTAACTTTGGCAACTGAGCAGGGACTGCAGAAGCCCCCTTTTTCCCCTCATGTGGAGTTGGCCTCCTTCTTCCAGAGTCCAACTGCCAAGATTTCTGTGAGCTTCTGGTGGTGGCAGTTATGCTCAGATTCTGGATTATTCTGAGAAGACTTAATTAATTAATTTACTTATTTATGTAAATTAATGTGGGGGCTCAATCCCAGGACCTCAGGATCATAACCTGAGCCGAAGGCAGACTTTTAACAACTGAGCCACCCAGTGCCCCTCTGAGGAGAATTTAGGTGTAAGCACACTCAACTTTGTTCCTCTTTTAGGCCAAAGCACTTCCAGTCCTCACTTCATCAGAGCCACTGTCTTCTAGTGGAGGAGACAGTTAGTTAGCCAGTTAACACACGGTCACCATTAGGATCTTCACTGGTTCTGTGACGCTCAGGGGTATCATCACACATTATGACCAACAATAACAAGAGTACTGATTTTAGTCTCTTTTCAAGGATTTTTCCTCTTTCTTTTTATTTCCACTTAACACTTGGAAGCTCTAGCTTCCAAGAAAAGTCTCTCTCTCTCTTTTTTAAAAGATTTTATTTACTTGACAGACAGAGATCACAAGCAGGCAGAGAAGCAGGCAGAGAAAGAAGGGGAAGCAGGCTCCCTGCTGAGCAGAAAGCCTGATGTGGAGCTTGATCCCAGGACCCTGGGGTCACAACCTGAGCCGAAGGCAGAGGTTTTAACCCATTGAGCCACCCAGGAGCCCCTAAGAACAGTCTCTTTGAACATAACTTGTAAAAGCCTGGTGTGGGCATATCCTTCAATTCTGAGAAGGGGTACCCTTAATGCAGGCTCAGCACAACCCTCCAGAGGAGGCTAACCTTAGCTGGACAGGAAGAAATATTATTTCTAGGTCATTTGCTTCCTTGATTCATTAAGAAGAAATACGATGCAAGGCTTGAAGTTTCTCTCTCTCTTTGTTACCAAGTAAGCAAAATCCTCAGAAGTTCCTCAATAGTGGTTTATGTGGAATGGCCTGATCAGGTGGAGGCCAGCGGTGTGGATGGTGAAAGAATTCACCCAAGGCAGAACAGAGGAGATAGAAGTTTGTTCATTTACTCATTTTTAAGATTTTATTTATTAATTTGAGAGAGAAAGAGAAAAAAAAATAATGAGTGGGGTGAAAGGCAGTGGAAGAGGGAGTCAAGCAGACTCCCCACTCAGTGGAGAGCCCGTTGTGGGGCCTGATCCCAGGATTCTGGGATCATGACCTGAACTGAAGGTAGATGCTTAACTGACTGAGCCACCCAGGTACCCCAGAAGTTTACTGAATACACTGCAAGGGAGCAGTGGGCAGGAGAGCAGAGGAGAGACAATCTGTCAGGAGGAGGTTGGGGGGTTGTATTAATGGTGTATACATATGTATATATACATATATATATACACACACACACACACACATATACATATATATGTATAAATACTATGCATATAGTATTTATACACACACACACACACACACATATACATATATATGTATAAATACTATGCATATATATGTATATGTGTGTGTGTGCGTGTGTGTGTGTATATATATATATATATGTATATAAAATACAGTATGATTTGACTAATATCTGCTTGCCTCCAAAAGAATAGGCGGGAAATGCTTTGAGGGCAGGACCATATCTGGTCAACAATATAATATTGTCTATGCCACTCATTAATTGCTACAATTCTTTCAAATCATGGCTTTTCTATAGGGCTGATCCTGTGCTGTGCCTCTTTTTGCTAATCCCCACATGGGTGTTGCTGCATGGAATGATATATGAAGCTGAATTAAATGAATTTCCATGCAAATAAATGGATCTTCTTATTCTTTCACAAATTTACAAAAGCAAAATAGCAAAGTCATTTTCAAGTGGATTGAAAACTCTGTTAGTTTTTCTGTCATTTTCCCATTAGGCTTGTGGCCACTTTATCTGGTCCAGTCACATGTATGTCTCATCCCATGATGAACTAAAGAGTTCTTTATTACATTCTGCATCTTCTGCATCACTTTGCCAACATGCAAGCATGGAACATTGCTCAGAAATGCAGCAGAGTGGAAATGCAACTGAAGATCAATAAAAATTTACAACCATGACTGTGACATGATTTCAACTAAGTATATTACTGTCAGAAGATCACTATTTTATTTTGTTCAACAGCATTTCTATGAAATCTGGTCTTTAGCCGCATTATAAATTCCATAAAGGAATAAGCTGATTAGTTTCTTTTGTAAACTGGAGGGGGGGCAAGAGAAAGTCATCATGAGCTCTCAGCTTACTCGAAATATTTATTATTACTTCTGAGTCTGGCAGAAAAGGCCATCAATTCTTATATACTTCATTTTGATTAATTATATCACTGGAGATCACTTACTTGCCCATGTCATTTTTTAAAAATCACATTTCAGCTACCTGTATATTGAGGGAGAACAACACGTAGCATTTTTCAAGCTTG
Organism: Mustela erminea; assembly: GCF_009829155.1. Classification (NCBI taxonomy): domain Eukaryota; kingdom Metazoa; phylum Chordata; class Mammalia; order Carnivora; family Mustelidae; genus Mustela; species Mustela erminea. The sequence continues at coordinate 41,218,991 of NC_045615.1, read as the reverse complement.
TCTGATTATTGTTTGTTGAATATACAAATATGTGCTTAGTCTCCTTTCCTGAAGTAGAAGGCTTCTGGTAGGAATAGTCACCTAGTTTATGACATCCACTCTCCAATGTTGATAGTAGCTTGATTATCAAGTTAGGTCATAATGCTTGGATTATTTGTGAAACAGTTTTAGAAGTCATTCTGTGGAACAATTCTACAGATAAATGAGGATACTGACTGAGGTGTGAGGTGTCAGAGAGAAGCAGATGTGAATCAGCTCTAATGATTATTCATGTGTAACATTTATTAAATTTGTTTTTATGTGGTTCAAAGCAGTTCAAAAGTTTGACCTCTCATTATTGTTTCGGTTTTTATTTCCAGAGTCATAATGCTGGGCTATCTGTCTGAGGTTAATCACTTGCTCCAGAAGAATAAAAACACAAGATCGATAGGACTCTGGATAATATTCTCTCACCACTCCATCCCCTCTGCAGAGCTATGTAAATCTTTTGATGTACTATTCAAGGCACACAATTTTTTCCAAGTCCCTTGGAGATGACTTCATAATGTGAAGAAGCTGTAATGCTCTAAGAAGTAAAGGAAAATTTCTATGATTTCTAAGATTTCTATGACTTTAAAAATTTAACACTGGGAGGAAATAAGTGAAATAAAAGATAATAAACTTTCCCTTCCCAGATTTGATTTTAGCCACACTCTGGTAATAGAGTCCAGATCATGAAGCTTTATAGGTCAGTAAGATTCTTGATGGAGCTATGTTCAGAGTATTGAAAATCATACATTTGTTTCCATTAGAGCTAATAATCTAACTAAAATATCAGGGTTCTGAGCTTTGGGCTAATAAAGCATTTGTGAGCTCTGGTTCATCTCATGTACTTTTTTAAGGATTTTTTTAAAAAGATTTTATTAATTTATTTGAGAGAGAGAGAGAGAGAGAGCACAAAAGCAGGGGGAGCAGAAGACAGAGTGAGAGGGAAAAGCAGGCTTTCTGCCAAGCAGAGAGCCAGATGTGGGGCTCAATCCTAGGACCCTGGGATCATGACCTGAGCTGAAGGCAGATGCTTAACTGACTGGGCCACCCAGGTGCCCCTCATCTCATATACTTTTATGTATTTCTATCTTATCCTTTGGTCAACAAAAATTACAAAATGATTTTTTCTTGAAATGTATATTTGATGGGCATAAATTTCACACATGCAAGGTCCACATGCAGAAAATTATTTAAAGGAGTCCTTTGTGAGGAATAGTTGTTGAATCCTTAAGCCACAACATCCGCCTGCTATGGTGATGAATGATAAGAATTGTTCCTGAGATGGGGCCAGTCCAAAGGGCCACAGAGTTCTGGGTAGATTCATTTTATGGAGAGTTAGCTGCAGAGAGCTGATTGTATTTCAGACTGGACTTCGACTCTCTGTCAGAGGAAGCAAACCAAGGCATGGCACATAGCATCATCACAGCTGTGCACCCTGAAAGAGTTGAGAAGCAAGGTTTGGTGGGAAATGTTGAGGAGCATTTCAAAGTCAACGGGATAGCTCTAAAGCAGTCTGGAACTCCCACAAGCACTGTAGGCCTCCCTCAGCTGAGCCCTGCCCCACCCTACTCCCTCTCCAACACTCTCCAACCCGAATATTGTTGAGAAACCTGCCCAGCATTTAGTGTGGCCACTTCCTAATCCTCAGCCTGCCCACAAAGACAGCAAGCTTACTTTTTATTTTATAGTTGACTGAATTAAAGAATATTGCTTAAAATTTTATTTTTTATTAATTAGTTTTGATGACATGTAATGTATTATTTGTCCCAGGAGTACAGGTCTGTGAATCGTCAGGCTTATATACTTCACAGAACTCTCCATATCACATACCCTCCCCAATGCCCATAACCCAACCACCCTCTCCACACTCCCCCTCCCCCCAGCAACCCTCAGTTTGTTCTGTGAGATTAAGAGTCTCTTATGTGCCTATTAGTTTAAACAGAATCCTTCAAAGTATCAGACACCTGGTTGTAAGGCTGATGTCAGTTGGATGTTCTGCCTTTATGAAATGTTATATACCACCTGTGGCTTCTGAAATTTGTAATATTAAAATCAAACGTATAATGATGGTGACATTGCAGATTGTCACCTTTTCATGTAGGTTCCTTTTGTTCTAATTTAAATATACAGGGAAGTAGCACAGAATCTTAAAGTTAAATTTGCCATATTTGCTTTGGACTTTTTTAAGTAAAAATACACCCATTAGAAATAAAGCTGAAATCCTGTTTTCCTTCCTCAGACCCCTTAGAATCACTTTCTTCTCAAAGATAATCACTTTTGGGAATTTATAATATGCTTTTCCAGCCCATTTTAAAGTCTTTTAACCGTTTTTATGGAGTACTGTTTTGAAAGTATTTAAAGTTTTACAGGAGGTGTATATATTTTTCATTCAGTTTTACCACTCCCTTTTTACATTTTGCATTACATTGTCACTCAAGGAATATGTATTTTGTGTTCGATGTTCTGGGCACTATTCTAGATGTTAGTGCTAGAGATTAACAAAATGATAAGAAAGTAACCTACCTAAGTGAAGTTTATGTGTTAATTGGGAAAGGACAAATAAATAAAGAAGTAAAATATGTTGGACAGTGAGAATATTATGGACAAAAAAATAGGAAGGGAGAATGCAGAGGGATAGGCTGAGGCAGTCTGGGCAGAATGAGAGGAGCCCTGAGGACATCAAGGGAAATAGGGGCAGTGAGGTTTAGAGTTGCTTAGAAGTGAAAGGCTGGGGTGGGGGCTCATTTGGAGCACACAGAGTTCTGGGATTTTCTTCTGATTTGACATGTTGTTAAGATAGCACTGTTGATATGTGTGAACCTGGTTTGTAGACATGAACTCCTGTAGAACATTCCATCATGTAACTTAATCCCATTTCATCTATATAGTCCTTTATTGATGACCATTTGGCTATGTCTCATTATTTGTTTCTATTGTTGAGAATATTGCTATGAAAATTCTCCATTCACTTCTCCTGGTGTCCATGTGCAAGTTTCCCTGGGCTCAGAAATGGAATGGCTACCATTTTTGTCATGCACACTTTCAATGTTATGTATATTGATAAATTGTTCCTCAAAGTGCCCGTTTACATTTTCCCCAAAACATACAGACTAACACACATAGCACACGAAGCCATTCCCTTACAACTTTGTCCACACTAGGCATTGTCTTTTGAACTTTGGAGCCTTGAATATTGCAAAATGGGGGTTTATTTCTTTAATTTGATTTCTCTCTATACTAGTGAAGTTAAGCATTTTTTTCATTTATTTCTTGACCATTTCACTGCTTTAAAAATTAGTTTTCATATACTTTGCCTGTTTTTACCTTCATGTTGTTTGTCTTCTGAATGATTTATATCAATTTCTTATATATTCTGGATATGAAGTCTTGATAATACACTTGGCATGTATCTTCTCCAAGTCTGTTCCTTGTTATTTATCTTTGCCTACACTGTCCTGAACTGTGTCCAGGTTTTAAATTTTAATATTGCCTGGTTACTTATCTTTTTTTAATAATTGGAAGTTTCAATGTCTTAAGAATTTTTTTGAATACTCCTATGTCACAAAGATATTCATATCTATCAATTTATCCATCCATCCATCTATCTACCTGTCTATCATTTATCATTCAAGGTTTGTTTTATACATTTAGAGCTATAGCAGATGTTGTGATACAGAGCCCAGAGTCTATTTCAAGTACTGTCTTCCAATAGCACATAGCATAATCTATCCCTCAAATTAACAAAAACCTGTTTTGCTCAAGATTCTGCTACCTCTTCAGAGATAGCCTTGTATTCAATTACTGAGTTTGTGTGGAAGGACAAAAGTCTGGCTCCTGGCCTCAGTCTGGGATTTCTCTAAAGGGCCAGTCCTACTTCCAGGCTCTCTGTGGGACTGATGAGTCCTCTGTGGCAATGAATCACAATTTAACTTCTCTCCTGCCCAAGTTTGCTTCCTTCCCTCCTTTATGCAAATTAATCACCCATAAACCATGCTAATCTACATCTCAGAGTCTGTGTTCTAGAAAACCTGACTTGTGATAATGGGCACAAGAAGTGATCCTGGAAAACAGATTTAAAAACGGATTTTGGAGCTGAATCTTCCATCACCTGGCTGGTAATGATGACTTTTTTTTTTAACACCATAGATGAAATAATGATAAACATTGCCAAGCAGTAGCCCAGTGACTTCTAAAACTTTCACTGGGGGGAGGGGGTACTGAGGCTGGAAGAAAATACAGTGGTGGGTACAACACCTCAAGTGATTGAGAGGTTTAGGAGAAGTAGTAAGGAATTACAAGGATTTGGGACTTGAATGGTGTTGTTAAACTACTCCCATAATACTGCTGCTCTGGCTTCTATTCTGTGTTGGTCAAGCAGCCTACAGAGGCCTTGAACTTGAACTGACACCAGCTTCTGCTGTGAGCTCAAGCCCAAGCTAATAGCCCAGAGTCACAGGTAAATGTAAATTTGTGATATGACACCTGTCAACTATTCCTGTGGTAAGCCCCCCCACCCCCTGCGCACGCACCACTACCACCTAAGGCCTTCCTACTTCTACTCCTAAACTCCTGCTGGTTTTGGTTTGAATTGCTAATCCACTTTTAGTCCAGAAACCCCAAAGCACTCCACTAGCAGACCTTAAAAGAGCCATGTGCCCAGACCTTGACACCATGTTCTTTCTGCCTGCACCCTGCCTTGACCTCCTCTGTGCCCAGTACCTCCTCTACGACCTGTGAATGATAAACTTCTCTATTTCATTTTTCTTTGTGGTCTTTTGTTGACCTGTCTCATCATCTCACAGTCCCCCAGGCTCTACTTAAGAAACATTAAAAAAAATCACAACAGATGGCTGGTGCTTGGGGCTATTGATAAATTAGAAAAAGACAAAGAAAAGCTGAAGACCTTTAATCACCAGTGAAGGCTTTGTGATAGCCAGAGGATGTCCTGGGTCATATATAAAGAGATTCTTAGCTTTTGCAGCTGGAAGACAGAAAAAAGCTGAAGATAAAGCCCCTGTTTTTTTTTTTTTTTTTAAAGATTTTATTTATTTATTTGTCAGAGAGAGAGAGAAAGAGAGAGAGAGAGTAGCAGCAGGCAGAGAGAGAAGCAGGCTCCCTGCTGAGCAGGGAGCCCAATATGGGACCCGATCCTAGAACCTTGGGGTCATGACTTGAGTTGAAGGCAGATGCTAACCAACCCAGCCACCCAGGCACCCAAGCCCCTGGCTTAATGATCGTGACGCTCTAAAGAAAACTGAATTTTCAGCCCTGGGAAGTTCAGAACACTAAGTTCAGGGCAGCAATGAAGGAGTGGGAGTCTAAGATTTGAGTTAAGGCACTCAAAAAATCTTGAATCCCCAGATTCTCCTAAATGTTTTAAGCAAGAATAAGTGGCCCACTTCTTGCTGAGAGTCTAGAGCTCCTTGTTTATATTAAGATGATGCAGAGGCCTCTTCGCTGGTGACAACAGTTGTTCTTCTCAAGATCTCCCTGGCTTGCCACCCTTTGAACATCAGCAGCTGCTAGGGTGAAGTCCAAGCGGGACCTAGCCAGGGAAGTAACTGCAACTGCTAAGGGAAGAATAGGACTATACCTCAGACAAACTACAGGACCTACCCAGTATATTTTAACAGGAGTTGAGAGAGTGTGTCTTGGACTATAACATCCTGAGAGTTCTAGATGAGAGGAGATGGAGTACAGAGTTGGATAGGGAGCCTTTAGTGATATGGGACCGTTATTCCTGATAAAAATAACACTCTGACAAGAGCCTCGGGAGTCAGTGCTAACAGGCTGCTTAGATTACAAGTAGAAAGAAGGGTCCCCAGAAAAATGAGGACATAGCTTTCTCAACATAAGAAAAGTCATTTTGCCTCCCCCTCCACCCTGCCATCTTGTGACGAATGTTATAACAAAGAGCTGCTATCAGGCCAGGAGATACCTAATCATATTCAAAACTGAAGATTGACACGGTGGATCTTCATGAGTTATCTCTGCAGGATCTAAACGCCTTTGAGAATTCTGATACTGTACCAACAGGTGCAGAGAATCGATGATGCTGACCCTGCCAGCCCTCCTGACTTTGACTGGGACTCAGCTGCCTTAAAATGACCTTTGCCCGATTGATTCTGTGCTATATTCCCCACTGCACCAGCTCCCTTATGAATATGCATGAACCCCTAGCTTAAAACTTCCCGATATTGTCCTTCAGGGAGACGCTTTGGGAAAGATCCCTGGTGTTCTCCTTTACTTGTTGCAAGTAAAGTTCATCCTTTTCCTATTCTTTGGCTTGGTTGTGTCTTTTGGCTCAGTACCCACCAAGAGGGGAGCACAGTTTTAGATAACGAGAAGACTCTTAAAAACTTGGAAAAAGTGAAGTACTACATCAGGTGAAACAGAAATGCCAGAAACATTGCAGAGAGAGGGAGACAAGATAAAAAGAAAGAGAAATGAACATGTTAAGGAGAATGTACTATACAAGGCTGGAAAAACAACACATGTGCCTGGGAAACCTACTGGCAACTACATTCTATAGTAGGGTCCAAAGTACACTCTGTTTATTAAAGCAATAAAGAATGCACTTAGAGGAGGGACCAAAGTATTACTGAGAAGCCCACTGGCAGTGTCCTCTTTTGACCATGGCTGATGGTAAAACTGGGCTCCTTGATAGCAAAGGAGATTTTATGATCCTAAAATAACTATAGGCCAGGGGCTCAAGCTTCAGAAGAAAGATGGAAACAATTATAATGAATGGGAGTGTTATGATATTTATATCATATGGTTATTACCACCAGACCATATCCCTCATGTAATAGTCAAGTAGACAGAGTAATATAGTCAGTTGACATTAACCACTTTTTTGTTAGGGCATACCTTAGAACAAGCACAATGGATAAAAAACTGGAATTACCATTATGAAGGGATAGATAATACACATAGTACCCAAAATATGGACTCTCTCTCACTCAGGCTGATTTAACTATTGCTGCTGTCAAGCGTCCAACCTGTCAACAGTGGAAATCAACAAAAGATGAGTTTTCAGTATGATGAGTTCCATCTTTCTAGGAAACCAACTAGCTTTGGTAATGGGTTAATTATATCAGATCTTTTCCACCCTGAAGGGGTAGTAATTCATCTTAAAGGGAATTGCCTTGTTTTACCTTTCCTGCTTATAGGACCTCATGCACCATTATCTAAAGACTTATATACTATTTCAACCATAAGGATTCTGCATACAGTTGCCTCAAATGAAGAGACTAACCTTATAGCAAAGGAGGTAGAGCAGTAGGCCTGTGCCCATAAGATCTCTTGGTTCTGATGAGATTTCATAGCTGGATTCCTCCATAGGAATTGTCCTCAGCCAAAAGGTGCTGCTCCCCCAAATGTTCCTCCTCATCCTGCCCCCAACAGGGGAAGTCTGTTTTGTAGTTCAGGATGTCTCTGAAGAGCCTTCATAGGTCCAGAGCCCCTATGCCATTAGCCAAAGTGAGTTAAAGTTTAGCTTCTCTGTCTGATTCTATTTCTCTCACTCCCATGAGCCCTCCCCATTCAGCCTTTTGCACACAAATTTAAGAGTTGTTTCCTGGGGAAACTGACCTGCATGGCCCTCATTTAGCATTTATTTTTGTGTGGTGTGTTATAAGGATCTATTATTTTATTCTTTACAGAAAGTTGAGTGTTCTAAAGGTATTTAATATAAAAATCATCAAAAGATGGAAAGCCCCCCTGATAGGTAACACCAGTACTATTACACATCAAGTGGTATAGACACACCTTTCCCTTGCCTTTTCTATAGAATAAAAATAGATTGATCTATTTGTTTACTCCCGTATTAATGTCACATAATTATAATTATAATAAATATTATTATCTGTTAGGGGAGATCTCTTGCCTTTGCACATTTACTTTAGATTTATCTTGAATGGAACAACTGGGTGGCTCAGTTGGTTAAGTGTCAGCTTTCAGTTCAGGTCATGGGCCCAGGAACCTGGGACTGAGTCCCTTATTGGTCTCCTTGCTCAGTGGGGAGCCTGCTTCTCCCTCTCCTTCTGTCACTCTCTTGCTCTCTTTCTCTCTCTCTTTCTCAAATAAACAAATAAAGTCTTTAAAAAAAAGATTTATCTTGGATATCCTTAAGCAATTATTTCGCCACATACAATTTAAAATCCTGGTTTCAAGTTAATGAAAACATTGTTTGGATTCAAGTTATGAATGAATGGAATTTACAAATTAATAATGGTAAAAATTGACAGCTTTTAATATCAAATTTTCTCATCTATTAACACATTCTAAATATATAAATGTATAGTTTCCTTTTATGTCCTCCCTTTAGTTCTTCATATCCTTTCTGATATTCCTACTGACTTCAGTGTTACTATTTGCTAATAGTGACATTTCTTTTTCTTTCTTTCTAGATTTTTGTCCTCTCTTGAGAATTTTGTCCAAGACATTTACCCTGGCTGTTTACCTTCTGAAGGTATGCATAGTGGACTTACCTGACAATTCTGTATTTCTAGATATCTCCTTTCTTGTCCTAGTGAAGAACAGTCAAATTCTGGGGGAGAGTCATGTTCATGGCAGGCTGGCAGATTGGTGGGATATAAAAAGCACTATGAGTTAGACTCACAGAGCATGAAATGCCACATCACTCAGCATTTTTAAGCAGCTGTACTGAATGTAAAAAGATTACATTACCTTACATCCATCTTGGTTCTTGAATATTTTGCTGTATTGATTTGATAGTGGCCCTTCTTTGATTTTGCAAAAAGAAATTACTGAGCAAAGAAAACTTAACATAAAGCCAGAGAGGTGTCACCTGCAGTGAAATAAAGGATTTCTTCAGCGATCCTAGGTTCCATGTAATTTTAGAGAAGCTGATATTGTTCAGAATTGATGTGTGTGGAGAAAGCCACTCCCTACCACTCTTTTTGATTTGGTATTAAAATCCTTCAAAGGAGTAAAGATTAGCATGTAAAACAGCTGAGCCAGGATTTAGCGGTGGATATTGAAAGATGTGAAAGATTTTTTTTTCCTAAACCATTGTAGAATTAACACATATGGTGTTTAGATTCAAACTTAAAGTATCATATATCAAACTAAATTGCGAGTCAGATTTGTGCTGACTCAGAAAATATTTTATTGTTGTCTTCCTTGAGATGAGGAGGAAATCTGAAGCCCTGAAATACATACGTGGGTATATAAATCTTGTCTTAAAAGTTATTTGGAATTTTATTTCTGGTTATCATGGAGTATAAGGGTCTGTACTTATCTTACTATCATAAATGACTAAGAAATGGGGCACTATAAGTGAAACTCTTTTCAAACGAAACAAATGCCAGTTCAAGTCTTTGATCTCAGGAAAGGGGGAGGGGGAGATTAACCTTATCACTTTATTCTCCCAGATTTTTTCTTGGAAGAAATTATTGGCCAGTAACACAAAGAGTATATCAATAGTCTTGCTGAGTTGAAGAGACAAAATAGGAATTCAAAGACTTTGAGGCAGCTACATTTTTAAGGGATGTGTGCTATAGAGGATCACTATGCAGAAAAAAATCTCAAGAAATATACACAGACATCCTATTAAATCTTTGGACTGATAACATTTTGAACATGCATAGGCCATGAAACCAAGTGAAAAAATCCTAAGAAAGGGATAATTACTGAGGAAATGTGAGTTATTCTATTTTCAGAGTTTATGTATGATTGAAAATTAAGTTTCTACTATGTGTAATAGAGAAACTTGACTGGATATATAGGGAATTCAGTAAAGACTCCAGATGGTCATGCCTTAGTCATGGGCTAAACCAGTTCTAGAGAAAAGATTACTCTGGTGCCATTCTAAAATGTGATTAATAACAAGCCTCAAAAGAGCAAAAGTATATTTAAATAACTTAATTGCCTGCTAGAACAAAGCCCAACACTTTTTAAGGAAATATAATTTTATCAAGCATTCAAAAATGTAAAAAAATAGTGTCTACCATACAAATAAAAATTTCTGGATATGCAAAGACCTAAGGAAATATGATCAATAAAAAAAAATTTCAATAGAAATGGTATTTAAGTGACAGATGATGAAATTAGCAAAGACTTCCAAGAAGCCATTATAAATATACTCTATGCACTTGAGAATTTAAAGGAAAAAACAACATGATGAGAGGAGATATGAAATATATATAGAAGATTTAACTATAACTCCTGTGATAAAAAATGCTCTATCTAAAATGAAAATATTTAGATGGCTTAATCACACATTTAGAGCCTATAGCAGCAAAGATAACATACTTGAAGATATAACAATATAATGTATCAAAAGTGAATGCAGGCAATAAAGATGTAAAAATTTAAAAATACAGCTTCAATGAGCCGTAGGAAAATATCAAGAAGTCTAAAGGGCTGGAAAAACATATTTGAAAACATAATCGTTCAAACCTTTCCAAATTTGATGGAAACTATAACACAATTCAAAGAATTTCAATGAGCCTCAAATAGGATAAGCAAAGAATAATCACAAAAACGTGCACTGCAATCACATTGTTGAAAATGAATAATAAAGAGAACATCTTAAAACCAGCCAGAGAAAAAAAGAGAAAAGTTTAAAAGCTACAGAATACAAAGAACTGCAGACTTCTCACAAAAAATTTTATGTCAGAAGACAATGAAATTAACCCTTTAAAATAGTAAAAGAAATAAAAAGACCTATCTAGACATTAAAAGAGAAAAAAATTTATGTCAGAAGACAATGAAATTAACCCTTTAAAATAGTAAAAGAAATAAAAAGACCTATCTAGATATTGAAAGAGAAAAAAATAAAGAGGTAGAATGAATAAGTAGTAACTGTAATAAAGTGGTATTTTAAGGGCCTATTTAGCCAGCGTGGCCCCACCTTGGCTGAACAGCCATTTTGTTGTTTATGCAGTAAAACTTAAAATGACCCTGCCCCACCCCCAGGGGAACTTACTTAAAAGCAAGTCCAGGAAACCAGTCCCAGGTAACAAAGCCCAAATACAGGTCAGGTCAGGTGGAGATAACAGCCCGAATGCGGGGATAAGTCGGGTCAGGTGGAGACGTCCGTCCAATCAGTAAAGCTCGCATACTGTCTCCCTAGCTAACAAGGAGTGTGGGCCCCACCTTTTGGGCGCCAATTCTCACCAAGGTGATAGGCTAGTTAAAATAGCTACTATGGGGTGAATTGTAATTCAGTTGGCCACCTAGCATGACTGTGCAGCTTTCTCTGTGTGTTACAATCTCATTGGCCACCTGTGTGTGGCCAGGTCCAACCACATGGCCTTTGCTCTATAAAAGTTAGTCTGTAAACCAGGGAGGGGTCACCTCTTTGCAAGAGACAGCCCTGGCCGGTCAGTTTGATTCTCAGTGCTAGGCGCAAAATAAAGCTTTGCTTGACCTTCGCTTTGTATCAGTCTCTCTCCTTTGACCATGGACCCAACAGTATAATAAAAAATATGCAACTAATTTTAAAAATTAAAAAAAAAAAGAGTAAAGAAGACACAAAGAAGACATGAAACAAATAGAGGAGAAAGATGCTTCATTTTAAGGAACTGACTCACGTGATTATGGGGGCTGATAAGTCCAAAGGGTGCAGAGCAGGCTGGCAGTCTAAAGACTGAGTTGCTAATGTAGCTTGAGTCCAAAGGCAGTTTGGGGGCAGAATTCCCTCTTCTTCAGGAGACTTCAGGTTTTTTCTCCTACCCCTTCAATTGATTGGGTGAGGCCTATTCACATTATAGAGAGATTTCTGCTTTACTCAAAATGTACGGATTTAAATGCTGATCTCATTTAAAAAATACCTTCACAGAGACATCTAGATTCATGTACAGTACATATGCTAGACTGATTTCTAGACCAGATATCTGGCCATCATGGCCTAACCAAGTTGACATTATCAAATTAGTTATCCCAGATAGATTTATACTCAAAAAAATGATAATCACATTAAAATGTAAATTGGCTGAATACCTCAAGTAAAAGGAAGACTGTCAGATTGGATAATAAACACAACCCAGATAAATGGTATCTATAAGACATACTTTAAATATAAAGACATTGACTAAAAATAAAAAGGTGAGAAAAGGTATGCCCTACGAATACTATTTATAAGAAAGTGGAAGTGACAATATTAATATCAGATATAGCCAACTTTAGAACAGTAAATATAAATATTACCAGGGATAAAAGACATTTTATAATGACACTTTACCAAGAAGACATAATAATCTTAAGTTCACTTGTACCTAAAACAAAAGCATCTATATACACGAGGAAAAAAATTGAAGGGAGAAGTACATAAATAAACAACTGTAATTAGAAATGTCAATACTTTTCTATCAGTAATTGACAGAGCAAGTGGAAAGAAACTCAGAGATAGAAAACTCAAATAATCAGCCTACACTGAAGGATAGAGAAAGCCTTTAGGTAATCTTGACCTATTGAACCATGGTGCTATGGTGCTTATGCCTTAATCCTATATTTTGTAATTATCAAAATATATTAATGTTAATATGTATTTGTGATTAACAAATATGTTAATGTTAATATGTAATATGAGATTATCAATTATATATGGTGTTAGCAGTACGTGATTACAGAGCAGAGTTGTTAAATAAGAGCTTAGAATTTAAACCAGCAGAATGGAGAGAAAAGGTTAAAAAGACAAAAAGAAAAAAAATGCAAAGAAGTGCATTGTAGTTAATGGCTTCCACCATTCAGCAGGGGGCATCTTATTTCAGTGGTCTTGGGCAGAAGTAGTTTCCCTCTGGTAGTAATCCCTTGTTCTGAAAATTTAGAGCTAGCAGTTTACTAGGTCTTAAAATCTGTAAAGTCTTTACTCCCGGAGATTCTCTGAAAATTTCACCTTATGGCTTCGAATAGTGTCATCTTCATCATTTTTAGAGTTGGAGAAAAGATCATGTTTTCGCCCAGAGGAATTTATGCAAGGATCAATCCCTTGCTATGTCATCTCCAGCAAGCGTGTTTTCCCATGCTGTTTTCAAAATACCCAATCTTTTGGTCAAAAATCATGTAGAAAATTATTAGATGGTTTCTTGGGAGGGCAGTGGTATGTATGGATGATAGGACCAAATAGCACTGGCTAATTTATCATAACATATCATATCATAGATATGTGAACAGAGGAGAGTGAGACTCTTTGCTGAGTTACAGCATGCAATTAGTTTGTTCTCAATGACTTTTTGGAGAATAAGGATGTTATAAAAACTGAGAACATTAACAAAACTTTTAGAACTTTAGTTTAGTTTTTTTTTAGTATTAGGATTATAGTTGGCTTTTACTGAGAAGAGTAATTTACTGGAAAACAAATCTTTTTATAGACAATACTTCATGAGTCTTGAATTTGAGTATGAGTTTTTTATGTCTGAATAGTACGCAATCATTGAAACATGCTTTACCACAGTTTACTTAGAGTTAAACTAGGAAGGCTGAATTCTTAATTTTTCAAATTATTTTTGATCCTAAATTTCATAAATAAAAAAGTCTCACAATAGTGTTGAGATAAGTAAAATTTGGAGAGATGGGGCAAACCTAATTATTCTTTTGTGTTGTTTTTATAAAATGAAGATAATGAATGGTTTGTGCTACTAATAGTCATTTAGGAAAATAAAAGACATTTTGTGCTAAAAAAAAAGAAGAAACTGTGCTTTTTGTTTTAATTTGAATTTGGGGTCTGAATTAGATAGTAGCAAAATCCATAAGGATTTTTAGACGAGTCAAGGTTTGACCATAAGTAACAAGGATTTGAAAGCAAGAAATAACTCTACGAAATATATTTAAAAAATAAATTATAGTAATTAGTAGGAAATTTTATAAAAATGATGCAAGGATATGTTGAAAACACAGAGGATAGCAGAATATTTTAGTAATAAAAGAACCTCTGCTATCTGGGCACAAAAACCTGCAGTTTTGACAGAAAGAAAGCACAAATTCTGGTTTGGGTCTCTTTGTATTTCCTCTGTGTAACAATTGCAGTAAAAGATCCTTTTGTCTCATGAATAAGCCCATCATATTTATTTACCTTTGTCAAACATTTCAATACATTTTGTTCATTTAAAAATTATTATTTGTAGGTGTTACATTGCCAGGAAAATCATGTTCATTTCCCTTCAGACCTTAAGCCATCGAAATCATCCAAAAAATGTTTTCCAACCACAATGGAATGAAATTAGAAACAGTAACAGAAGGAAATTTGGAAAATTTGCAAGTGTATGGAATTTGAACAACACATTCCTAAATAATCAATGGGTCAAAGAAGAAGTCATAATGGCAATTAAAAACTACTTCGTGATGAATGAAAACACGTACCAAAATTTATTAGATGCAGTTAAAACATTACTTAGAGCATATCTGTAGCTGCAGATGCCTATATTAAAAAAGAATTAAGTTCTCAAGTCAGTAACTTAACTCTCCACCTCAAGAATCTAGAAAAAGTAGAGGCCGCTAACCCTAAATGTTCATCTACTGAGTAATGGATAAATGAAAGGTAGTGTAGAGTCATATAAGGAATATTATTTAGCAATAAAAAGGAATAAAGTATTAATACATGAGATAACATGGTTAAATCTTTAAAGCCTTGTATTAAGTGAAAGAGGCTAGTTACAAAGAGTCATGTATTATACATACCCACTTGCATGAAATGTTGAGAACTAGATACCTTTAAAGAGGCAAAAAGGAGATCAGTGGTTGCTGCCCTGAAAGGAAGAGAACATGTGGAGAAACTACCAATGGATAGGGGATTTCTTCTGGGGATGATGAAAGACTACTGTGATCACGGCACAATTCTGAGAATCAACACCACTGAATTGTATACTTAGAAATGGTGAATAGAGCAGTAGTGAATTAAATCTCAACACACTTGTTAAAAACAAAACAAAACAAAAAACCCAAACCAGAATCCGCCCCTAGAGGTTCTGATTCAGGTTTGTGGTGGACTCAGATGAATCATGCACTGTGGGAAGTGTGTGAGCTAATAGCTTGGCTATTGTGCCTTCAGAGGACTGCTGTCAAAATGCAAACATGGTATCTGGGAAAGTTAAGTTAATGAACACCTGCTATTCCATAGATATGAGTTAAATTATGAAGTTACCATCTGTCCTGTGGACTCTGAGCCATTGAAGTCCAACTGTGAGAATCTGAGTGGCAGGAAAGTAAAATACGGTTAAGATAAGTAGTTTAATGATGGGGAGGTGTATAAGGGGGTCCTAGGAGAGACAGTTTGTAAGGGAGAGGAATTCTGGGATGACAGAGGTACCCGAGCCCGCTCCTCTTAGACTAACCTGGTACCATGTGCATCTCAACTTAAGAATTAGGGAAAATGATAGCTAACATGTATTAATTACTTACTTTATAGAGGTCAATGTTGTAAATGCTTTTTTGTGGGCTTACTTTGTTTAACTCCTTCCAAAGACCTGTGAGATTGATATGATTTTTATTTCCATACTACAAAAGAAGAAACTGAGGCATAGAGTAGAGTGATTATTAGGTCTCAAATTACATAACTAACACTTGAAAAAGCCGGGATTCAGACTTGAAAGTTTGGCTCTAGAGCCTTATGACCACCCCCTGTCCCCAGGTTAGTATGTTGATGTCACCTGGCCGTCACCAGCCAAGGCAGAGGGCAGAAGGAGAGGGTGCCAGTTACTTTACCCATGGCTTCTTGAGGCCATGACCAGGCTGCAGGTACTTTAGAGAGGTTGGGTGACGCAATGTGGTGGTTCAAACAAGCACTAAATTGGATTTGGACCATCTTGAGTTTGAGCTCTAACTCTGCTACTAGTGTCTGGAAGATTAGGGGCATTTGACCTCTGTAGGCCAGAACATCTCAATATATAAAAGAAAAAAAAATTGTATTGTCTCTGCCTTGTGGTGAGATTCCAACTCAGACAATGGATCTCAAAAATCTCAGTGAACCTCAACGATTCATCTTAATGTAAGGTGGTGGAATGCCAACAATAACAGATTAAACCACAGGAGAGTCCCAGCTTCTAGATTATTCCTGGAGGCTCATGGGTTGATAAGCAATCAGGGAAGGAAACATCTGTCTTTTCAGACCAATTCCTAATGTTGAGAGTTTGTTACTGCGGTTTGAGGATCGCCGTCTCTCCTACTGGTGTCTGAGGAGTAGCTACTCCCCATTTCAAATAATTGACATTTAAGAAAATTCTATCTAAAAAATGAGTATTCGATATCTGTGAGAAAAGTTGGTTTGGCGAATACTCAGCTGGGGACCATGTCATCTCCAGCCCAGGCTGATGGCTCAGCAAACCCTTGAGAAGGCAAGCTGTGGCAACAGCTGTTGCTTAGATGAACAGACCGAAACATCTATACGTCTTGACAGCTCACTTCAAATTGTAATACCACTCTTTATTCAGGTGGGGGTCCATCTTTTATGTTTGTCCTCCACAGTTCAAGAGGGAAAAGGAGAAACGGTTTGATTTTGATTTCAACTTGTACTGAATGGAGGGTGGTGGAGGACTTTTACTGAATGCACTGTTAGGATGGCAGGCAGATGTCTCCTTAACAGGGGTACTGGAATTTAGAGCATTTTGGAAAGCGTTTTTAATGACTTTCCAGTAGCTGTGGGATTTCATAGCTCCTGAATGTGCTCATTTAACATTTGTTTGGTTAAGGGACCCTTCTTTTGAAATGGTAGCAAAGAAAGCTCTGAGGATCATGTTGAAGGAGAGCTGTTTTGAAATGTAGTGACAAGCTCATAAACTAAAGGTCATATCTGTGACTGGTTGATCATTAATTTGTTTTTTTGCCTCTGGGCAGACCAGAGCCTGCGTATTTGCAGCAGACCTTAACACCGATGATTTGAACAATGAAAAATGCCTGTGCTTTTACTCCAGCTTTCAGAGGTCTTGACGTATCAAGGGAAAAATGCTGAGCTCAAGGCCTGGAACTTGGGGTCTTACCATCTGTCTACTCTAATGGCCCTTCAACCGGCTCTATCTCTGTCTTTTTCACTGTTAGAATAGAAACCTTGAGATAGATTTCTGGGGCGAGTTGAGGACATTCTTTTTTCCAGGGATTTTTTTTTTTTTTAATTTAGGTTTTATATTTCCTGCCTTGGCTGGATTCTTTAATCATCAGGTTGATGTAGTTTAAAATAATTTAAAGTAGTATTTAAAGGAGCACCTTATCATTAACTCAGACAATGTAATTAAGAGTTTGGTTCTAATCACAGCATATTCTTATGTTTGTGAATAATGAGGGTGTTGATGGTGTTACCACTTCCTGGTAATCTAGTGTATTCGGGATTACCTCTTTAAATTAAGATGATGCTTGGCCCTGTCCTTGGAATCTTGTATTTCACATGTGATCTGCTACTCTAGCAGCTCTCGGGAAGAGAACCTTCTCATCCTCTCAGCTCTGCTGCCTCTCTTCTGCCCACCCCTTACCGGTTTCTCCCAAGGGAGGG
This sequence comes from Mustela erminea, assembly GCF_009829155.1. NCBI lineage: Eukaryota > Metazoa > Chordata > Mammalia > Carnivora > Mustelidae > Mustela > Mustela erminea. The sequence goes on along the minus strand of NC_045615.1, from coordinate 41,201,518 downwards.
CTAATCAACAATTAAACCAGGCAGAGCTGGGAACACGGACTGGAGCCTATGTAATTGGCTGGGGTGGGTGGGTCACTGTGGTTCGGTGGTTAGTACTTGCGTGTGACCCTCTCTTCCTCTGCTCTTCAAGGGAGACCCACCCAGGCTGCTCTCTCCCTTTCTCTCTGTTCCAAATACAGAATCCAAGAGGATTCCTGTTCTTGGGTTCCTGGCTCTTTATTCCATATTAGCCTGGGCCTTGTTGGCATACTTAAAAAGGCTGACTTTTAGAAGAATGTAAGAGCCCTACTTAGGCTAATGTCTGAGTCACGTACTCCAACTTAGCTTTCACCAAAAAGCCATATTGTGACAGTCTGTAATATTGGCTCACTTGCAAATAAATATTTGCTTCCCCAGATGACTAGTCTTCCAATCCCCAGAGTTCCCTGGGACAGAGGCATGAGTAATAACAGCTCAGGATTCAGAGAGTCCTGACTCTCTGATCTAATATTTTTGGAATAAAATCAAACATTTTTGTAACTGATAACACTGAGTGTTCCACACCTCGCTTGTCTGACTTTTGCTTTTTCCTACACTACAGTGGGAAGCATACTGACCTGGCTGTCGTTCATTCTGTTCTCTTCCCAGCTTTGCCTTTTATTCCTTCTGTGCGCTGGGCCCTTGATTTCTTCAAGTGTAGAATGAAGGGGTTGAGCTGAATCCTTTTAAGTTCACCTCTAATCTGTTCTGTGCTACTGCAAATGTCCCTTTAGTGGGTTCAGAGCCCACTTAGGACATTTATTTTTATTTTTATTCTTTGTTCTGAGTTATCTTTTGAGTCTCTGTCTCCCTTGTTCAGTCTCTCTTTTTCTGACACACACACACACTCGAATATCAGTGAATTAAATACATTTTCTGTGAATGGAGAACACATTTTACATGACATAAAATGCTTTTGGGGAAATGGAAGAAAACACCCTGAGCAATGCAGGGTTTTTTTTAAAAAGCAGCTTCAGGCCAGATCTTCTGGTACCAGAGGAAACAGATCAAGCAGCCTCTAATTGGCCTCATTTATAGCCTTTTCACATAACCCGGGGTATCCTTTTTTTTTTTTTTTTTTTAAAGAATGAGCCCGTTGCACTCTGAAAAGAGCTTAATGTTTCTGTGAATAACATAATTAAAATGGAGATTCACATCAATGACTTAATCTGGGCCATTGATCTATGAAGAAGTTCTGCAAGTATTTAGTCAGAAGGCCTGTGGAAAGGAAAAATAAAAATATGGCTTGGTGCTGGAGCTGGAGGTTGCACAGTCATGGAAGATGGCTGCTGCTGCCAAGCTGGATGAAACACTTCTGCTTGGAAACACCGTGGTCACGTGGGCAGAAGAGAACCTGGACAGAGAAAGGAAGAGCAAGAGATGAGACAGGAAACGGTCTATTGGGTTCCACCCCCATACCCGTGTGGCCCCAGAGGACAGCCTGCAGGTGCTTGACACTTGTGACATAGCAGAACGACAGAGCCAAGCAAATGGAAGTTCAGTCTCTCTTCTCCATAGGTCTCTGCTGTAAAGTCATTTGTCTCCTTTAGTCTTTGTGTCTTTGAGCTAAGTAGTATGAATGCCATCTTTCAGACAAGGAAGCCAAGACTTGAGGACCTCATATGGCATTCCAGTGTCACAAAGTGTTTAAGGAACAGAAATGAGGTGTAACATGTTGGGTCAGACCTCCAAGGCTCCCATTTTGACATCATTTTGTTCATTAGAGGGGTGGCCTTGCTGGAGGATGATACTGCACTTCCCATGAGGCCATGAACATCTGAGAGCTTGATTCTAGATCAGCTTTGGTAGCACAACACATTTACAAAGGCTAAAAATAGAGCATCTGACAATAGGTGTGTGTGTGTGTGTGTGTGTGTATTTAACCCCAGAGGTTTTGGGGATTACATTGATGAAAAATCAATATATATGAAGATTATATATACATATATATATATGTATATATAATATATGTGAGGATATATTATCTTCATATCCTGGGGGAAATATGCTTTGTTCTGGCAAACGCTGATTTGCTCTCACACCACAGTCTCTGTTGATACCTGGTGTTTAGCGTGGTTTGCTCCACCACCTCTTGTGGAGGAGAGGGGAAAGGATGGTGAGAAGTGGTAACAGAGCAAACCAAACTGTCACCAACTTTTATCATCATCCCAGAGGAGGTTCTATTTCATGCATGAATTGCTTGGTGTGTATATTATTTATGGAGTCACCCAATGAAAACCACAAACTCTCAAAAACAAAAATAATCCCTTCTATTCACCCATGGAGTTTATCTTCCAGTTCTAATTATTATCTGGAGAATTGAAGGGAGTTTCAGCCCACATCTATAGAATGTTACTTTTCCACTCATTTTTTTCTGTATGTTGGGAGACCATTCTCCACGGGTCTCTCATGTTTCCGTGTCTTACGACAGAGATACTACCTGCCCTCTTATTGAGAACTACCTTTTAGTGTTTGTCTAGAAAACAGCCTTTTCTTTGGAAAAAACAGTATTTTTTCCAAAGCAAAGAACAGGTATGCTTACTACAGAAGAAAATGAAAAAAATCTCTGTAGAGCAAACAACAAGTATACATATTGTCGATTACAGAAGGTTAAGTCTCCTTTTCTTTAATGCAAACCACTCTGTGTGAAGCCATGTATTTGGGCCCATTCCTGCCCCTTCTGTGAGACTTGGTACGAAGGGGAAAATCTAATTATGCTGATGCTCCCGCCTCCTGCTATGCCGTGAGTAGTCGAGTCCTTTGCCTGTGACCCACAGATCTTGTTTGTTTCTTTTCTTTTCTTTTTTTTTTTTTTTAAAGATTATTTATTTATTTATTTATTTGAGAGAGAGACAGTGAGAGAGAGCATGAGAGGGGAGAAGGTTAGAGGGAGCAGACTCCCCATGGAGCAGGAAGCCTGATGCAGAACTCGATCCCAGGACTCTGGGATCATGACCTGAGCCGAAGGCAGTCGCCCAACCAGCTGAGCCACCCAGGCGCCCCAGATCTTGTTTCTTCTGTGAGCATCGATGACCTGTTGATACATTATGGCAGCCTAACCTGTTTGCTTTTTTTAAAATGATAAAAAATATAACTGCTTGAAGCAGAAGTTTTAAAGGTTTAGATTGCCTTTTGTTGTGATTATTGCACTTAAAATGGGCTCTGTGCTGATGTGAAAGGTCGGTTTATTAAAAGTGGAAGCAGGTAGAACTACACAAATACAAAAAACATTGAAGTCCCAGGAAGACTCTGAGTGGCAATGTAAATAAATTAAAGAAATTCTTCAGAGAGAACTCCCTATCTAAAACTCAGTTTTATCTAATATATGGTAGGCATATTATTGATGTCTGTTAAATTGAATTAAATAAAAGCCATTTTGCTTAACTCAGTGCATGCACGATATCCATGGCCAGCATCTAGTTAAACATTTACAAAATTTGTCAACTTGATTGATGGAAAAAACTAGTTTCTAGATATGGAGAGACAGTAGAGGAAAAAATAAACAGTATTGTAGAAAGACTGTGAAAGGCTAGAAAATACAATTCTGAGGAAGGTCTTTCAGCACAAATATGATTTAACCATAGAATAATCAATTTTCCCAAAGAACATGAAACTTCTCAGAACCATTCTTATCACTTAACCACAAGAGGAAGGGGGTGATGCTGCAAATAAACTGTCCATGGACGTGTGGTTATACCTGCATGTCCTTCATATTTGCAGAACTACACTCAACCATGTTATCTTGGTCTGTGGTTGTGACTGATAAGTTTGTGGTCAGACTGCTGGGCTTGCCAGACCTTTAGTTTATGGCTGCAGGTCTTCTTTGTAGAGACTCGTTTTTATTTGTAAATGTGCACCTTTGCTAGGAGTCTCAGTGCCTATACCCAGAAAAGGTTCCTTCCAGCTCCGTTCCCAGCACCCGGTTGATGCACCCCAAATTGGTCTCACTCTTCGTGCTCCTATTAAGGCCATCTATATAGCTTAGAACTTACAGCAAGGGTTTGATCTGATTTCAGCTGCCATTTACTATTATTATTATTATTTTGAGAGGGAGGGTGGGGAAGGGCAGAGGGAGATGGAGAGAGAATCTTAAGCAGGCTCCATGTCCAGCATGGAGCCCAATGTTGGGGTTGATTCTGTGACCATGACCCGAGCTGGAATCAAGAGTTGGACTTTTAACAAACTGAGCCACACACGTGCCCCTATTATTATTTTTTATTGTCCTTTATGCTAATGGATTATTTTCTTTGTTAGCTTTTATGTTTATTTACTTTCCATATTCCATTCTCTGCTGTATTTTTTAAAACTTTATCTTTTATAAAAATATAATTTTTTACATCCACATGTGTATGGATACATATATAACATGTTGTGTTATCCAGGCCCTCAATAAAAATGCCTGTGTACTCATTAAACAGATTGAGATATAAGATTCTGGAAGCCTCCTTTATACTTCCTCCCAATAAGTACCCCTCCCTCCTCTCAAAGGCAGTCAATATGTTGATTTCTAGCATCAGAGAAGAGTTGGTCTTTTTTGAATATGATGTAAATGAATCAGACAGTTTGTATTCTCTTATGTCTGGTCTCTGAATTAGAAGTATATCTGTGAGATATATCTATATTATTGCATAACCAATGCATAACCATTGTGCTAGTACTCACACATATACCCCCCACACCATGCTTTATACAGTCTACTGTTGATAGACTGTTGGGTTATTTCCAACATTTGGCTCTTATGAATTATACTTCAAGGTAACTTTTATACATCTTTTGGGGCACATGTAAATACCACTCTGATAGACATATAACCAGGAGTGGAACTGGTAGGTATGGTCCATATATGTGATATTAATTTTATGTGTCAATCTGACTGGCCATGGGCTGCCTAGATTACATGTTATTTCTGGGTGTGTCTGTAAGTGTGTGGTTGAGATTAGCGTTTGAATCTGTCCCCAGTGTGTACATGGGCATCATCTAATCCACTGAGGGCCCAAATAGAACAAAAAGGGATGGTGGGAGGAAATTGCCTGGCTTTTCTACCTACTAGTTTGAGTTGGGTCATCTCATTTAATCTTCTCTGGCCTTCAGATTTTGGGGATTTTTTTTTTTTTTAAAGATTTATTTATTTATTTTTAAAGAAGGGGCATGGGAAGGGAGAGTAAGGGGAGGGGCAGAGAGAGAGAATCTTTCAAGCAGATTCATTGCTGAGCATGGAGCCCAAGTTAGGACTCTATCTCACAACCACAAGATCATGACTTGAGCTGAAACCAAAAGTCAGATGCTCGACTGACTGAGTCACCCACGTGCCCCCAAAATGGGATTTAAACCATCAGCCTCCTTGGTACTCAGGACTATGTATAAACTTGGACAAAATCATACCCCTGGATTTCCTGGGTCTCCAATTTGCTGTAAGGTGGATTTTGGGATGTCTCAGCTTCTGTAATCACATGAGCCAATTCCTCATAATAAATCTCTCTTTCTCTTTCACTTGAACATGGAGGCGTGTGCACATACATGTCTCTTTGTTTTGTTAAATTGTTAACCTTTGTTATTTCTATAATATTTAATTAAATAATGGAAAATTATAGAGATAATTTAGGGTCTGGAAGAGTTTAACTTTTTCTAGCAAGAATTTATTTCTCCTTCTGGAAGGCAAGTGGATTTAATTTAATGGATTTAACATTTGAGCTGATTTGAAGCTCCTTGTGAGGTATGCCTTGTTTTTACTTCATTACTACTCCAAGAGCGTAGATTTTCTGGAGTCCTAGCTAAAAACCTTGGTTGTTTAGCATAGTCCTTCTTTCTGGGACTGCCAGAGTTCATAACAATGAACAAAAAAATAAATAAATAAAATAAAAGACTTTCCAATTATTTTTTAATTTTTAATATTATGAGACATATTTATATTAAAACAAATTTTTTATCTGAAATTCAAAGCTAGCTTACATGTTGTATTTTATCCAGCAAATTTGCTTCTCCTTTAGTGGATCTGCTCTTTAATTTCCCATTAGCCAACCCATGAGGGTTTTGAAGGTTCTGTTCAGTTTTTCTTCCACCAATTTCTATTTAGCTCCTGAACTATGTGTTGGAAATAACAAATACCTCGAGGAGAAATGTGCTGAATATCCGGCATACCCCTGATTGTCACTTTTTTCTTGCTCTTGATCTCTTAAGTCCTCACACAATTATAACTGTCTGATGTTTTCTAGAAAATGTATAAATATTTTATTTTAGATACCAGTAATTAGAACAGAATTTCCAGTTCTTTTTCCAATTCAATTGTCCAATTCAAATTTTAAATCTACTTATTAAAATTACTATTTCTGGGATGTCTGGGTGGCTGTCAGTAAGCTTCTGACTTTGGTTCAGGTCATGATCTTAGAATCCTGGGATTGAGCCCCGTAATGGGCTCGACACTCAGTCCGGAGTCTGCTTCTCCCTTTCCCTATGTCCTTCTTCCTTCCCTCCCTTTCTCCCTGCTCTTCCTCTTTCTCTCATATAAATAAATAAAATCGTTTTTAAAGTGTTACTATTTCTGATTTATGAGTATCATTAATAATAACAATAATAATAATAGAAGATAACATTTTAAACACAAAATGTGTCTGTCAATAATTTAAGTATTTTACATGAATTGACTAATTCTCACAAACCTGTTTGAGATAGATATTATCATTATGTCCATTTTTTAGATACATTTTTTTAAAAGCCTGCAACTGATATCTATCAGGAACCGAGGAGCACCACCACAGAGAACTGAGAAAACAATTAGTGCTCACTGTTGGAGCTTGGCACGGTGCCTCATATTAGCTACTTACCCCATAAATAAGAATTAATGGTCACTGGACAGTTTGCCATTCAGGTGGCACGAATCACATTAGCTAATTGCATTTACTTGGCTTTGGGAACACCCACCTCATTTAGGATGCTGGTCTTTCAACATTATTATGCTTTTGTGGTGTGTTTCCTCAGACAATTTTGGAACCGTGTTTTTCAAGCCCTGTTTTAGCAACAGCAATTCAGTATTCCAAACACATCAATGGCTGAAGAAAGTTAGAGTGACACATGCTACTTGGTTATCTTTCTTTCTCTCCATTGTGAACTTAAAACTATTTAGAAATCTTCAGAGCTTTAGGGCAGCACAAAGTTTTGAAAAATGCCCATCTGACTCCTACCTGATTGTTCCAGAATTTTTTTTTAATTTATTTTTTTAAAAGATTTTATTTATTTATTTGAGAGAGAGAGAGAGATCACAAGTATGCAGAGAGGCAGGCAGGCGGGGTGGGGGGGATGGGGGGAGAAGCAGGCTCCCTGCTGAGCAGAAAGCCCCATGCGGAGCTTGATCCTAGGACCCTGAGATCATGACCTGAGCCTAAGTCAGAGGTTTTAACCCACTGAGCCACCCAGGTGCCCCATGTTCCAGAAATTTTGTAACAGTAAAATATGGTTCCAGTCCATGGGGATGGTTGATTGATCCAGAAGTAGAAATCTAGCACAGATTGAGCCAAGTTGAGCTCTTCTCTAGTATTTTGGGAAAACTAGTTGAGTAGGAAGCTGAGCTTTAATATAGAAAGAAGCCAATTCTTGGTCCCATCTCAGGGACTTGGACTTTACTCCTCAAACTGGGATTTTCCTGCTTGGAAACATTGCATCTTTATTTATCTATACCAAGGGAATTTTAGCAGACCTCCATTATGAAGTCTTTCCATGGATTTTAAGCCTCTTGAGGGCCCCGGCCATGTGCTCTTTTCCACTTGTAACCTCTGCAATGGTGATCATAATTGCACTCATGAGTCTCCATGGTGTACTTATAGGATCAATGGGTTTAAATACAGAAATTCTTCCATCTCAGTGCACTAGGTCACAGGTTCTTCGGTTAACTTCAGAGGGTGTCATGTAATCTCTTTAGACTAAAAAAAAAAAGAGAGAGGAGAGAACTTTCTTTCTTTTCTTTTTTTTTTTTTTTTGTATTTATTAAAAATGTAGAACAGAGAGGGATATCTGGGTGGTTCAGTTAGTTAAGTGTCTGTCTTCACCTCAGGTCATGATCCCAGCAGCCTGGGATTGAGTCCTGCATCAGGAGGAGGTCTGCTTCTCCCTCTGCCTATTGTTCCCCCTGCTTGTGTTCTATCACTCTGACAAATAAATAAGTAAATTTTTAAAAATAAAATAAAATAAAATGTAGAAGAGAGATGACACTAGAAAACAATACAAGTTCACAACTGCAAAAAGTCAACAAATCTCACCAAAACAAAGACAGAGAGAAACATGGGTGAGTGAGAGTTTTCCTAAGAACCATAAAATGAGTGTGCATAGAAACCTAAATTTTCCAAGAGAAATAGTCTCGATCTGATGACATTTTTCTTCTCCAAGAAAGCCCAGTGGCTGAAAGGGAAATAAAGACAGTAGGACAAGAGGAAGAACAGCAGAGAGGAAAAGGACAAAGGGAGGGAACATATTGAGAATCTCTGAATCTCAACAAAAATATCATGTAGATAACTTAAGAAATCCTCAAAGCAGAGGTGATCTGAATTAACAGATGATTCAAGCAGGGCGATTTCAACAGGGAATGGTGATATCATCAAAGTGGGGGAGACAAATAAAACTCGGTAAAAACACAGCAACTCTGCTCTTCATCAGCAAGTCATCTTGGGTATACAGATCCAAAAATCCTGAGGGCAAAGCTGGGAACATTGCTTATGGATCAATAGGACTACATCATTTAACCAATGACATTTTTATGTGACACTTTGATGGCCACGAGCACAAATTTCGAGCTAGAGAGACCTGAATTTAAAACCCAACTTTTTGTAAGTTTTCTCATCTTTAAAATGTAAAGAGCAAAATTTACCCATTTTTCCTTCTCTGTCTTTGTCTTGTGGTCATGAATGAAAGTAACCAAAGCCATGAACCTGTCCTTGCAAACAACATCCTGGGAAGCAAGGGCTAGATCTTTGATGTTATACCTCATGGGGTCCCATTCTCTCTGCTATTCATGGAGATATCAAACCCAATGTCCCCTGGTCTTCTAATAGTAATATTATGAGATTCTTACCATACAAAACTTTTCACATGTGAAGTGCATATATTCTGAGGCATTCAAAAACTAGGTATAGAGATGACAGAATCTAATAAAATGAAACAGCGCAGATAAATCTGTGCCTAATGCTCCTTATTTTTTCCATGCCTTTCAGTTTCTAAGTCCACACAGTGTTTTGAAGTGAACTGCATCCAAACAGTACAATTTCAGGTCACAGAGGCTAAGACAACTCTCTAAATAGAAGAGTGTCGCCTCAAAAAAAACATAAAAAATTAAAAAAAAAAAAAAAAGCGCATGTGAGAGAGAAGCTATTTGGCAGGAAGGAAAAACTCTCTCTGAAAAACAGCCTGAAACAAAAAATCAGAAACAAGGCCAAAAGAATGTAAATGTATTTCTTCAGGCTGACTTTGTAGGCACAATATTTATTTTACTTTCTCTCTCAGGAAATAAGAAAATTGGCCAACGAAGAGATCTGTTTTTATGCTCGGCATTGAAAATGGACAAACTGCCATCTTCCTGGAGGAATTCTAGTATGATTGTTATTTACAAATGTTTTGCTTAGAGAATAAGGCACAGAGTGGAGTTCTGTCCATTGAATACCTTTGTTTGTTTTTGCTTGGTTAGCTGATTTTCCACAATTACTTCTTCCACACCCACCTACAAATTACAGTAGAAATGTTGATGTTGCATTTCTGCCTGCGGAGTCTTCCTGTCATCAGATAGGAGCGCTGGAAATCCAGAATATTAACTCAAAAGGTTACACTTCTATAGCCCCTTCATTTCTCAAATTCATTTTTGGCATGAGACAGCAACGCTTTCTCCTTGCTTCAGTGTGAGACTGAGAATATTACTGTTTGGCTCAGCTCTGTTGTCCAAGGTCATTTCCCAGGCTACGGTATCCAGTTTAGACTATTCCATAAGTGGCGCCTGAGTGGCTCAATGGGTTAAACCTCTGCCTTCAGCTCAGATCTCAGGGTCCTGGGATTGAGCTGTGGCTCTCAGCTCAGTGGGGAGCCTGCTTCCCTCCCCTTCTCTGCCTGCTTCTCTGCCTGCTTGTGATCTCTGTCAAATAAATAAATACAATCTCAAAAAAAAAAGGCTATTCCATAAGCAACATAAATGTTAACTAAATAATAACCTATACAATGGCATGTATTAAGACAGACGGAAGAGAAGAAACTCTCTCCAAAGAAATAGCTACAAAGCTGGTTATTGTAGTTTCTTCTGACTCATCCTGAAAATACTGAAATGTGGTTTGAAGTTAATGTCCCAATAAATGGAGGGGTCTTTTGATTGGCATGATTAGCTGTCTTGTATTACAGTATGGGACAGCACAAGGATAAACATAGCTGGGTGAAATTCTACACAGTCTATAGCAGAAATAATGTTAAAGTTATCAATTTACTGGCAAGACCAGGACAACATGTGCTCGCACCTTTTCTTCATGTGCTTTTAGTCCTTTATTTCTTTTTTCTATCATCTGTGCATGGTGACATGCTCCACAATCAGAGGCCTACGATCAAATCAATTTGGAAAACTGCATATGCCAGGCTCCTCTTGGATATTTGGAATGTAGAGCTGAAAGTCAAAGGATTTGAGAAGTTCTGTGTAAAGAAGGTATTTAACTCAGCTTGTTTCTCGGGTTTTTGACCACAAAACACTTTTGATTGCTTTTTGTCACATGCAATTTACATGAAGAGTAGAGTGGGAAATTTTTTTTTTTTAATTAAAGTAGCGATCAGAAACTATGGATTTTAAACTGTTTTTTTCTTCTACTCTATTGGTTATGGTTTTCTTTTCTTTTCTTTTTTTTTCCTGTTGGCGAAAGGAGAGCTCCAATAGCAGTATGAAACATTGAGTAAGCCAGTGTTTCTTCTCTGCCAAGTTCTTGCAGGCCTCAGGGCTTGTTTGTGTTGATAGCTCTCCTCTCCTCTGGGTGCACCCTGGGGACACCCGCCGAGGCACAGGTGAGACACTCTATTGTTTCCTGTCTCCTCTGTGCTCGAATCCAGGGGTCAAAATTTGGCTTTGGAGGTCTGAATGTAAATATTACATGTTTTTCATTTATTGAATCATCTATATTTATCACAGAAAAATTTTCCAAAATTTTTTCTGGTAATTATCTTTGATCCATCTCTATCTACTGCCTCCTGCTTTTTTCCAAGTCATAATTTTTCTTAAAGATTTTATTTTTTAAAATATTTTGAAAATATTTTATTTATTTATTTTTAGAGAGAGGGCACAAGTAGGGAGAGGGGCAGACAGAGGGAGTGTAATGCCAATTGAATATTACCCCCACCTTAAAAGACCACCAGAGACGTGAGTCAAAGCCAATCAGCAAGGGTCGTTTATTGCAGGTTCGAACCTGGACCTCTGCGCCACTCGTTGCCGATAACGCCGAGAGGTCCAGAGCTGGGATGGTGCAGGATTTTTATAGACAGATACAAACAAGTTTCGGGTAGGGTTGTGCTAATTGGTTGACAATTTGAACAGGTATACCTGGCGCCAGTGGATTGGGTCAGGGGGACCCATGTACACAAGCGGGGGTCCGCGCGAAAGCAGACAAAGGATCCGTAGGAAAGCTGACAAAGCATGACAAAGCAATCTTACAGAAGCAGATCTGGCCGGTTAGCCCACGCATGCGAAAAAAGCACTACCAGGATATTGAAGGCCTGGTTACTTATCAAGTAAAGACAATTGGGAGTCTCCTGGTGGAATGTCACATTCCTGCTATCAAGCATCCTTGTTAATGAGATTTAGGTTTAGAAGAAATTGAACTTTATTTACTTTTCCTTCTACCTCCGCCTCCTTCCGTTTTCATGGAGGGGAGGGTGACATTAGGGCTTGAGGAACTGAGTTCTGTGTCCCTGGAAATTGGGCTATTGATAAGGTAACTTCTTTGTTGTAAATCTCAAGGACATTTGCAAACCAAGGGAGACTCCCGCCCTGCAGGACTGCGGATCTCAGCAAGTTAACTATTTATCATTTTATGGCAGTCAGGGGTGCCTGAAGAATGTCACACATATTACCAAGGGGAGTGGGTGGAGAGGGGGTGCAAGGCGCCAGCTTTTGCTTTGTCCTCAGCCATCCTCCTGCTCCTTCAGGAGAAGGAGAAGCGGGTTTCCCGCTGAGCAGGGAACCCAACATGGGGCTGATCCCAGGATCCTGGGATCATGACCTGAGCTGAAGGCAACTGCTTTAACCAACAGAGACAACCAGGCACCTCCCAAGTCATAATTTTTAAAAACTTCTTTTTATAAGTATTTGTAAATTAAGGTAGTGACCACTGCAATTACAGGCAAACCACCAAATTTCATCCATTGATTCAATACAAGTTTACTTCTCTGCTCATGAAGTTCAAAGTAGGCCCTTCCACATTGTAGCTCCATGATCTTTATTTGGCCTCCAAAATCTTTGCAGAGGGGAAAGAGAAAGGAGTGCCACATTTGGAGGTTTTATAGGCCAGGTCTGAAAGAGGCACAAATCACTTCAACTCTCATTCCATGGGCTACAATCCAGTCACACAGCACAACAACCATAAGAAATATGAAAGATAGTCAAGCTATCTGCTTGTGCAAAGGGGTGAAAGGGCTTGCTTCACAGCAACCTCAACACTAGCACTGATCATCTCTAACCCCAGGAGGGTGGGGAAGATTGCACTTCAATTATTTTGGGAGGAATTTTAAATTGTGAAAGGTGAACTAGTCTTTCACCAGTGCTCTTACATGTTTCCATGACCATAGCTCTTTCTAACCCAAAGAATTTACCAAGGAAACTAATGTGACAAACAACACAAAGGTTATTTTGTGAGCTTGATCCCAGTTAGATATGAAGATGATTAACCGAGAAAAGCCAAATATCCGTGAAGCATACACAATTCTCTAAAGGAGTCATCTTTATGTAAGCAATGAGTACACCGCACTTGGTTACTTTTTCCTTCCTTCTTTTTTCTTTTAAGATTTTATTTATTTTTTTGGCAGAGAGAGAGAGGTAGCAAGAGAGGGAACACAAGCAGGGGGAGTGAGAGAGAAGCAGGCCTCCCACTGAGCAGAGAGCCCAATGTGATGTGATGCATGCGTTGATCCCAGGACACTGGGATCCTGACCTGAGCCAAAGGCAGCCGCTTAACGACTGAGCCACCCAGGTGCCCCCATACTTGTGTTTCATTAAAATTTTAATGGACAGTTTAGACTTTTAAAGCTTGGTCTTATCATTTTTATTACAAAATCTATATATCTAACTTCTAAATCAGGTTCCTGACAGCAATAAGTTCCAAACCTTGCCAAATGTTACATTTCATTTGCTATACGTGCCATATTGCATTCTTAGGAGGCAATTTCGTAACGAACGCCAAAGATTTAAAATACTTATTAAAAGGAAAAGTTTTCAAAGTCACCTTTTCGAGTATCTAAAACTTTTTCTAGATTCAGAGAAATAAAAGAAAAGCAATGTTATAAATGTCTTCACATAATAAAACATATGCAGGATAATATGTTTTCTTTCTTGCTGTAATTGATGGTATCAAGAATGGTAATTAATGAGGAAAGTTGGGGTTTGGTTTTTAAGAACCTTTGTTCAAGGTTCAGATTGGCCTTTATTTAATTTTTATTTTTTTCTTTCCAAGTTTTTATTTAAATTCCAGTTAGTTAACATACAGTGTAATATTAGTTTCAGTTGAAGAATTTAGTGATTCATCACTTAATACAACACTGGTGCTCGTCACAAGCGCCCTCCTTTTTTTTTTTTTTTTTTTTTTTAAAGATTTTATTTATTTATTTGACAGAGAGAAATCACAAGTAGATGGAGAGGCAGGCAGAGAGAGAGAGAGGGAAGCAGGCTCCCTGCTGAGCAGAGAGCCTGATGTGGGACTCGATCCCAGGACCCTGAGATCATGACCTGAGCCGAAGGCAGCGGCTTAACCCACTGAGCCACCCAGGCGCCCACAAGTGCCCTCCTTAATCCCCATCACATATTTCACACATCCCTCCCTCCCTGGCCTGGCCCACCTCCCCTCTGGTAACCATCAGTTTGTTCCATATAGCTAAGAGTTTGTTTCTTGGTTTGTCTCTTTCTTTCCCACTCCGACCCATGTTTGTTTGTTTTGTTTCTTAAGTTATACATATGAGTGAAATCATGGTATTTGTCTTTCTCTGACTTATTTTACTTAGCATAATACTCTCTAGGTCTATCCATGTTGTTGCAAATGACAAGATTTTATTCTTTTGATGGCTGAGTCATATTCCATTGTGTATATATACCACATCTTTATCCATTCATCAGTCGATGGACATTTGGGCTCTTTCCTTAATTTGGCTACTATAGATAGGGTTGCTATAAACATTGGGGTAGGATGTGCTTTTTGAATCAGTATTTTTGTATCCTTTGGGTAAATACCTCATCAAGAAATTGCTGGATCCTTGGACAGTTCTATTTTTAACTTCCTGAAGAACCTCCATACTGTTTTCCAGAGTGGCTGCACCAGTTTGCATTCTCACCAATATTGTAAGAGGGTTTCTTTTCTGCACATTCTTGCCAGCACCTGTTGTTTCAGGTTGATTTTAATAACTGCTGATATAATTGCTTTCAATAGGAGTTTATGGTTCAATTATGCAAGTTGTTTTTAAAAAAAAAAATGATGCTTACAGAATTTTTGATTGACATTTTCCGTGGTTATTCCTTCTAACTTCTTTTCTTCCTTCCAAATTTCTACCAGTTCCTTCCAAAGTCCATCCAAATTTCCTTTTCCCAACCTCTTGATTAAAATGTAATGATTTTTCCTCTAGTAAATATCTTCATACTCTAGGTTTAAACATAACGTTTAAACACATGCACACACACACACACACACACACACCCCAAAACAATTAGAAGAAACACAGAGTATATGTGATTCCTTACAGTATATTGAGTAAACTGGATTTTACTCATTTCATTTTTATTCTTAGTTTGTTTGTACATTGGCCATACAAAGGCCAAAAACGTTTATTCCCAGACCCCTTGATTTTTGGGCCCATTATAAACATGTCTTGCCCATTTGGGGGGATGGTGTTAGAAATGTTACAGCCATTCCAAGGCCACGTTTTGAGGTTGACCCTTATCCAGCTTTCAGTAGCCACCCTGGGGCTTATGCTGAAGGGAGACCTGTATTAAAAATATACTATTAATTGACCAGTGCTATTACTAAGAAACTTACCCAGAGACATGACATTTTACTCTTTATTATCATCATTATTATTTTCATCAGAATTAATTTCTCTGTGTGGTCCATGTAGAAAAAAAATTAAATTCCCTTGGGAAGTCTAACTCATCAAAGAAGTGGAGAATGAAGCAGCTAAGACTCATTGTATTCTTCACTTAACCCTCAAAGAAAAAGTATGTTTGTTCTATGTGTCTTATGTTAATGTCATTTGCTTCTTTTTTGCTAGGTAGAGTGTTAAAGACAAGACCAAAAATTTGGTATTTTTTTGAAACAAGATGGGATCAGGAGGGAGACAAACCATAAGAGACTCTTTTTTTTTTTTTTTTTTTTTTAAGAAGTTATTTATTTATTCAACAGACAGGGATCACAAGTAGGCAGAGAGGCAGGCAGAGAGAGAGGCTGGCAGAAGCAGGCTCCCTGCTGAACAGAGAGCCTGATGCGGGGTTCAATCCCAGGACCCTGGGATCACGACCTGAGCTGAAGGCAGAGGCTTAAACCCACTGAGCCACCCAGAGGCCCCCGCATAAGAGACTCTTAATCTCACAAAACACTGAGGGTTGCTAGGGGGAAAGAGGGTATCTAGAGGGTAGTGGGGTTATGGACATTGGGGAGGGTATGTGCTATGGTGAGTGCTGTGAAGTGTCTAAGCCTGATAATTCACAGACCTGTACCCCTGGGGCAAATAATACACTATATCTTAATTAAAAAAACTGAAAAATAAAATAAAATAATTTTGGTAATTTTTAGTAATGAATTCTGAATGCAGGTGTAATGCTCATGATCCTTCATGTAATGGTAGTTCTCTAAACAGACACATTTTAATTAGGAATTCAATTTTCAGATCATATTTGACTTATAAGAATATAGATATTGGTATTTTTAATTACCTTGTCTTTTAAAATCCAAAAGGAAATAGAATTTACCAGTGCAGGAACATCTCTTCACAGATAATTGGCTGAAAATTGAGAAATTACTTGTGGTTACAAGTGGGAGATTTTAGGCATTGTGAAGCTTAAAAACAAAAAAGGTTATAAAGATATAGTGTCAAAACATAGCAGGAAAATGGAAGCATTTTGTGACTGAAAGTTATTTTACAAAATGTGGAATTCTCTTTGTTATGAGCAAAACATTAAATATTCATAGTACAATGCTCATTTATCAACTGTAATCAGCAGTCTATAAGTGTTATGAAATGATCAGAACATGTTAATTACCTAATTAAATACAAATTTGAGTAAAATGAAGTATAGCATGTTTAATTTAGACCAATTTACATGTAATTAATTTAAGTTTAAAAGCTTTCACCAAATACAGCACTCATGAATCCACTCATCCATTTATTACACAAAGGCTTTTTTTTTTTTTTTCATGAAATCAATGTTTTAAAGTTTTCTTTGATCAGTCTATGAGCACCCATCATGTACTGGGCCCTGTGCCAGTGGCGACTGTCACAAGCAGTTCAACAAAGGAAGGAAGGAACTAGCCTGTTCTTGACCTTTAGATTTCTGTCTAAATGTTCCCTCACAGGCTTCCCCTGACTGCCCGCATAAATTAGAATTCCCAGTAATTGCTATTTCAGTGCTTGAATAATTTCTTTGTAGGACTTATCACCACTTGTTAATTTGTCTACTTATATTTCAGATCTCTGTTCTCTACAATGTAAGCTTTATGAAGGTAGGCTGTTTACATCTCTTGTTCATAGTAGTATCTTAGTGCCTAAAACATATTAGATGCCTAACAAACAAGCTGAAGGAAAGAGCCGTGTATTGGTTAAGGTAGCATGACTTGGTGGCTTATGGACAATAAGTGCTTTTCTCTTAGTGGCATAAAGTACAGTTAAAGTAAACAATCAGTCAGTATAAGAATAAATGATGTAGACCCATCCAGCTCTAGGAGTACATATTCATAAATGTTATGGAGATATATTTTATATAATTTTAAAAGATTTTATTATTTATCTGAGAGGGAGTACAAGCAGAGGGAAGAGCAGAGGGGGAAGGAGAAGGACAAGCAGACTCTGCACCCACCAGGGAGCTGGACATGGGGCTGAATCCCAGGACCCTGAGACCATGACCTGAAGTTAAGGCACCCGGAGATCTTTTTTAATACGTGCTATTTTTGTCCCTCCTCCTATTATATGTAATCCTTTAGGAGATGCTTGGTTTATGAGGGTGGAGCCCTCATTAATAGGATCAGTGCCTTTCTAAAAGAAACCTCAGAGGGATCCCCCACCCCCTTTTGCCATAGGAAGACATAGCAGAAGGACAACCACTGATGACCCAGGAGGCGAGCCCTCACCAGATCCCCAATCTGCCAGCACTGAGATCATGGACTTCCCAGCAAACAGACTATGAGAAAAAAATTTACGGTGTTTATAAACCACCTAGTCCGTGATATCTTTATTATGGTAGCTGCAAATGGACTAAAACATAGAGGTACACATTAACATATGCTCTGGAGGTACAGAGTAACGTATATCATAGACATACACAGTCACAATGTCAGCGGTTCGTGTTAACGCATTTTATAGAGGGACACGTTCTCACATGTTATGGAGGTACATGCTAAGAGCTAAGGAAGCACCATCATGGATCCATTAACATAACTCTGGAGAAAACAGATGACATTTTATTTGGATCTTATTTTTTTTTCTTTTTTTAAAGATTTTATTTATTTATTTATTTATTTGACAGAGATCACAAGCAGGCAGAGAGGCAGGCAGAGAGAGAGAGGAGGAAGCAGGCTCCCTGCTGAGCAGAGAGCCCGATGCGGGGCTCGATCCCAGGACCCTGAGATCATGACCTGAGCCGAAGGCAGCGGCTTAACCCACTGAGCCACCCAGGCGCCCCTTTATTTGGATCTTAAATGACAAATTAGAATTTTTCAGGTGAAAAGCATTCAATATAGAGCACAAAACTGAAAATAATCGGAAGGGCTAAATGTGTGATCTCTGTATAAGGCAATCTTCTTCTTTCTGTGTCTATGTGGCAAAAATCTACAAATCTGGATATGGTGAGAAGATTCATGGGAGAGTGGCAGAGGTGGTCCTAGTCAGGTTTTGGTCCCCAGGGTTGGCATGGGAAGCACACTGAATGCCTGGGGGAGCAGCAAGCGAGAGAAGGAACATGGTGGTCACGCACGGAGAAGGTAGTAGTAGTAATAACTATGAAGGCTAGACACAAGAGTACTCTACTGGAAGCCCTGTGTCTTTAAGGGCAAATAATGAAACTACACAAAGTGAGCAGACAGCAGCTCTGCAGAGGGTATAATCATGTCTCTGAGAGGACAACCCACCTATGCCCATTTGGGCTACACTGCCTATGAGTGAGTAAAATGAAGGGAATAAATGAGTGCTAGTACTTTGAGCAATACCTGGGATTTTCTAGAATGTATATCTTTCTCATAGAATCTGCAGATTAAGTATATGCAGTTTTTTACAGTGAGTATACCTTTCCCAGTATCCTGAGACTGCCTTTAAGTAAGGGATGTTTGACTTTCTGTGGTGGTTTGTCTTACCTTGATTGAGGTGAGACACTTGTCTCAGTCCTTGTATTAGGAAAGTTCTTGTATTAGGAAAGATTTGTTATGACGCTTACATGTCTGTTAAACACAATCCCAGGGACTGAGGGACTGTTAGAAAAACCATGAGCCAAACTGTAAATATTTTTAACACATGTTTTTCATTCATTTTTTTATTTATTTAATTAATGTCTCAAATTTGAGACAGATCTCAATAGTTTTTCTGTTAGCGCTTTAATAGTTTTTGTTCGTTTGTTTGTTTTAAAGCATAGGACGTGGTCCTTAAAGAGGATTCAGTATAATGCCTCTGAGACTCTTATGGACAAATAGAATTGGTAATGACAGTTTTTTTTGTTTGTTTGATTTTTTAGCTAGAATATATTTGTGAGCATGAACAGAACCTGTGTGGAAGGTATTTTGGTGTCTCTCAGAGCAATAAGGCACAGAGTTCCTCTAGGACAAGAAGCTTCCAGGAAGGAGGGTATATCATGACTAGCTTGGAAGTTGATGACTTGGTCTGGTAAGTTTTGGATTTCAGTTGAGCATTGTAAGCTTTAGGCATTCTTGCTTTCAACTAATCTCTCTCCATTTAGTTTTGTCTTTGTTATTGGTCTGAAAACTGAACAGCTTACTTGACCATGCTCTTTGGTTTCTTTTCACATTTGTGATTTTATTTTATTTATTTTTAAAAAGATTTTATTTATTTATTTATTATATATATTTAGAGAGAGAGAGCGCGCGCGAGCGCGCGTGCGCACAAGCAGGGAGAACAGCAGGCAGAGGGAGAAGGAGAAGCAGGCTCACACCTGAGCAAGAAGCCCCATATGGGACTTGATCCCAGGACCCTGGGATCATGACCTGAGCTGAAGGCAGAGGCTCAATCAACTGAGCCACCTCAGCACCCAGCTTTGTGATTTTAGATTTGCCTAACGAGTATGCTCCTTTTGGCCACCTCAGGTAAACATCCCACCTGAACTTTACTACACCTGAGAGAAGTTCTTTTTACCTCTTTCTCACATTTGTCACCTGGTGAGCAGACCCTGGGCAAATGCTTCCTCTTTGTAATGTGTAGACATTGCCAGTGTGTTGAATACTAGGGGTTTTCAATTGCTCTAGGAATTTCAGGTTTTCTAATCATGGAAATAATAAAAGATGAGTTTATTAAATGACATTAAAATGTAATTATTTTTAAAAAGGAAAAGTATGAATGAACTTATAACCTTAAACTCTGTTAAAAAATTTTGATGAAAATGGAGAATCACCAATGATTTTTCAGGATACACTGAAGTTTATGTCCTTTGAAGTTCTTCAACAACTCAATATAAATCAACATACCATTTTCACATTCTTTCCCAGTCGAATCATAGTTGTGAGTAAATGGTCTTTCACATATGAAATGAGATTGTAAAACTGTGCCCTCTGCTTGCTCATTCTGGGAGATTTCATGTTGCACGAAGAAAGTTATTCAAGATCTATGTCCAAGTTGCTGGACTGAGATGAACTAGGCATGAAATCTGATCTGAGGACCATGAGGGATTTACCAATGTCTTTGTGTGACCTCAGTCTCTTGGAGAAGCTTTTGTAAGTTCCTGCAGGTCAAGAGCTGGAGGCAGGAGAAATCACAGCTGCATGGTCACAGATAACCACAAACCCTTCCTTCCTCTGCATGTCAGCAGTCTCCTTGGCAACACATATTCTCCCATGCCTTTGAAAATTATTTTCAAGTAGGAACGATTTGGGTTGTTTCAGCAATGAAGATGACTAAAGCGAAGGACAAGAAATAAATGTTTTTCTCCTTAGTAGGGAAAGAGCTCTCCCATGAATGTAAGTTATTCATAAGTTAAGCATTTCACTCATGCTTAATGCATTCTATAGCTTCATAGGGGCTCTCCTACTAAAGTCTCATAAGCTAGACTTGAAAATACTGTGGAAATCCAAGTGACTTCTGCCAGGAGAAGGACAATTCAAGGTTCATTTTAAGAACCAGTTCTAGGGAAAATAAATCAAAAAGGAAGAAATCAGGATGCCACTCTGGGTGGCTGCTGCTGGGAGCTCCCATTTTCTGCTTTGTTTCTGTTCAGTGGAAGAAACCACAATCTTGGAGTTACCACTTAGAAAATGGAACAGTGTGGCATCACTATTATTTCCTTTTAAAAAAAGAGAAAGATTTGTTTATTTGTTTTAGAGAGAAAGAGAGCATGAGTGGGAGGGGGAGGGGGAGATAATCTCAAGCAGACTTCCCACTGAGTGTGGAACCTGATGTGGCTAAAATTGTGCTTATGAAATAAAAATGCTGCTCTGTATGGTGTTGCTGGGAGTAAAACAATCCTGTTTTCCCTAATTTTTCTCCTTCATGGGCTCCTTCCTTCCCCTATTCAGTTTCCCCAATTCAGGTTGTATGGAAGGAGGCTATTTAGAATATTTTTATCCTGAAAACTAGATAGTTTTTAAGTTTTTCATGCAAAACCTTAAGTATTTGTATCAAATAAAAAGGTCTCCAATGTGAAAAAAAAATTCCTACTGAGCATCTCTGGGAATATACATGAACATATATGTACCATGAATGTGTTGTAATTTTAAGTACAAAAATTCTCCTTTCATTACAGTGTTCTGGATCTTTGGGAATTTTGGGTTCCCAGCATGAATTGAAACCCTTTTTTTTTTTTTTTTTTTGGATTTTGACTGGAATTTTATTGTCTTTATAAATCAACTTAGGGATAACTTCTATCTTTATAACATAGAGTCTTCTAATCCATAAATGTGGTGTTGCTCTTTATTTGCTTAGATTTCCTTAATACCTTTTCACTGAAATTATATAGTTTTCTTCTCAAGAATTGAACCCCATTTATATCCTGACCCATACTAATCCTTTCTAAAAACTTAAAAAACAATGGGCAGTTTGCATGAACTAAAAGAGCTCGATGACCAGATGAAAAGCCCAGTATTAATGCTTAAAAGGCTTTCATTTGTGTAGAATGGGGTGACTGCCCCATAACGCAGGGCATGGAAATAGCCCTCCATAGGAGATGGAGCAGTTAGGACTCATTCATGAGATACAGTAGTCCTTCATTACCTGAGGTTTTGTTTTCTCTGGTTTTGGTTACCAGGGTCAACTGCCATCTGGAAGCAGATGATCCTACATCCCAATACTCATAGTCATGCACCTCACCTCATCTCATCACAAAGCATTTTATCATTGCATATTGTCACCAGAAGAATAAGTATAGTAGAGTAAGATATTTTCATAGAGAGAGCGCATTCACTTAACTTTTATTACAGTATATTATTATAATTGTTCTATTTTATTATTAGTTATTATTGTTAATCTCTTACTATGCCTAATTTATAAATTTATAAATTTATCATATGTAACTCTGGATAGGAAAAAATAGTATATATAGGGTTCAGTATTCTGTAGTTTCAGACATCTGCTGGGGGTCTTGTAACAAATCCTGCATTCAGTAAGGGGAAATACTTTATTTGCCTGTCGTGCCCGAGGATTGAGACTTCATGATCCTTACTGAGTGAGTCCTCGATACATCGCTCAGCCCCCTAGGCAGAGTGGGCTGACTTAAGCTGGACAAGCTGGAGAGCTGGAGCCTATCTTTCAGTAACTTAGAAATAAGACAGATTGGGTCTAGCAAGTGTCCACACCTGATTAAGTTGGCCATGATTGTGTATATACAAGGACAGTAGAGAATGTTGGTCTGCACAGAGAAAGAAGGTTGGAAGGCATTCAGTGGAACAGAGATCACTGACAATGTGTCTCTAGAAAGAGAGAATCCCTGGGCATCTCGCTATTTGATTGCCTTTGGTTTAATTTTAAAATTTTATTTATTTACTTGACAGAGATCACAAGTAGGCAGGAAGGCAGGCAGAGAGAGAAGAGGAAGCAGGCTCCCCATGGAGCAGAGAGTCCCATGTGGGGCCAATCCCAGGACCCTGGGATCATGACCTGAGCCGAAGGCAGGCTTTAACCCACTGAGCCACCCAGGCACCCCTGGTTTAATTTTAAAAGAACAATACTCGTTAGTTTTTACCTGGTTTCATTCTGGGAAGTATTACTGGGCATGACCCAATGTCAACCGTAAGAAGAACCTAAGTCTGCACTAATAGAAGATTTTGGTCTGTCCTGTAAGGCTCCTAATGCCAAGAAAATAATCAGAACCTAGGCTCAACTATTATCTCTACTTAACAGCTCTAACATATAGCAATATATGGTGGAAAATGGCCAAGAATACTCATTGGTTTATGGATTTCATAATATAGTAATTATATCATAACTTTTCCCAGGTGGGACATAAGAAGGAACTTTCTGTAGTGGTCTATGGCAAAGTGGTTCCTCCCCAATATCTTCTTTCTAATCACCATAGTACTATTCTTTCTCTCTCTTTTTAAAAGATTTTATTTATTTATTTGACACAGAGAGAGAGAGAGATCACAAGTAGGCAGAGAGGCAGGCAGAGAGAAAGGGGGAAGCAGGCTCCCTGCTGAGCAGAAAGCCTGATGTGGGGCTCGATTTCAGGACCCTGAGATCATGACCTGAGCTGAAGGCAGAGGCTTAACCCACTGAACCACCCAGGTGCCCCAGTACTATTCTCTTTTAACCCAAACATTAAATGTATCTGCTACAAGAATGAGGTCATGCCATAGAATCTAGCTCTAGCTACAGAACACTTGCGCTGAATTTCTGTTTTTATCACTTCACTGATACCGCTCACACCAAAGCGGCAGATAAACTTTCCTGCTGCCAGATCCAACGGCCCCATTCCAGTTCTCATTATACTAATCCATTCACCAGCATTCATCAGGATGGATCACTGACTACCTCAAAAGCTTCCTTTTTGTGTTTCTTCCCTGTCTCCACCTTCCTTGTTTTCCACCAACCTGACTATTCTTTTTCAATTTCCTATGTTAATCATCCTCTGTTCAACCTCTAATTTTGCCATGTCTCAGATCTGCCAATATCCTTGTTCCTTTCTTGCACATCTAAACACTCATAGAGGCCAGTCACCTCAAATATTTCTTGTATGCCAATGGTTCCAAATTTTATCTATCTCTGATATTTCTCATGAATTTCTTAGGCATGTATACAACTGCCTACTCAAAATATCTGTACATATTTGTTTCCAAGATACTTCAAACATAAAATATCCAAATAGAATTCTTTATTCTTCATATTTCAAAATAAATCCCAGTCTCAGTAAATAGCACACAAACTACCCAGTTGTTCATGCCCCAACCTTAGGAATAATTTTTTTTTTCCTTTTTCCACATCAATATATATACCAGTCTTCTCACTCTGCCTTAAAATAATCCCAAATCCCTTCCTTCTTCCCCATCTCTCCAATATTAGTATCTTAAAGACAGTCATTGCTTATCTGAACAACTACATTAATCTCCCTTCCTTTCACTGTTTCTGCATCGTCATCTAACCACCACCGGAGCAACCAAAGTGATCTTTCCACATCTATGTAAGGCCAGAATACTCCAGCTTATAATTCTCCACTGACGTCCCATCAAATTTAGAAGAGGGTCAGTGGGCTCAATCTGATATTTAAGGCCCTGCCTAATGAAGAACTTCATCTTGTACCCTTCTTTCTCCCATAATTCTCCCCTTCTTTTACTATGCTTCTGTTTCATTGACCTTATTTCTGTTTCCGAGACATTGGAAATAATTCTCATTTAAGAACTTGTGTACCAACTAGTTCTTTCTTCCTGTGTCTTCTTCTAACTTAAGATCTTAGCTTAACATCCACCATTTTAGAGTTTTCCCTGACCGAGCATATAAAGCCATACATAAAACTCTACATACTCAGTCTTATTTTCTTATGGTGTTAGTGAATTAGTAATATTACTGATACTTTTGTTTATTTTTTTTTTATCTCCTCTTTATTCTCTCTTTAGAATGTGAACTCAAACTATCAGGTTAGAAGGTGCAATTCACAATGTGCACATTGTTAATGTTTTCAGGTTAAAAGATTTTATTATTGCTTTATTATATTATTATATTATATATTATTATTATATATTATATTATTATTTATTATATTATTGCTTTATTATAATGGCAACAAAATGTTTTTTTCCTAACAAATCAGTATGTTATAATAATTTTTAGGCAGAAGGAAGTAGTGTCTTTTTCTAATGTTATGTATGTATACATTCTAATATCATTTATATATACATATTTGATAGACATTGTTGATCTAATATCTCAAATAATCTGTGCTTCCAAGCAAAGAAATTGCATTTTAAGTTAGCATAGTAATCACCATATCTTAAAAATTTTTGAAAGCTCCCATTATTCTTAGCACAGTGACCAAATTTGATATTTAATATTGTAGTTCCTCTATACTCTTTTATTTGGTGCTGTGTTACGTTGCTGAGTTTTAAAATTCAATATATAAGTACTTGCATAATACAATCCACTATTTAATAACTAAGGTATTTTTTTGAAGTGTCCTCTGTAGATATATTAGAGATCACTCTTGCAACAGTTTGGTGAGTATAGCATAGCATTATTTGTTACTATGATTATTTCACTATGTAAAATATAACTTTCTAATTTAAATAACCTTTAGATGCATATTATTTTAAAGTGCTATAAAATTTAAGATAAAATACTACATTGTTAAATCTTATTTCACTACAGATGTCAAGATTAAAGAAAAGTAGAGCTGTTAGAATAGAACTATAAGAATATTATTCTGTATCATTAAACAAAATTTTGGAAAAATGTGATGAAATGCAAAAAAAAAAAAGAGGAAAAATAATTCAGAGCTATTACTTTCAGCAAACTATAGCACAGATATGCCACTGATAGAGTAAAACACAAATTTCCCCTGTACCTCCATATCAACCATATCTAATGAATTTCAAGAAAAACTGATAGGAAAAGAAATGGATGACCGGGACGCCTGGGTGGCTCAGTGGGTTAAGCCGCTGCCTTCAGCTTGGATAATGATCTCAGGGTCCTGGGATTGAGTCCCACGTTGGGCTTTCTGCTCAGCGGGGAGCCTGCTTCCCTCTCCCTCTCTCTGCCTGTCTCTCCGTCTACTTGTGATTTCTTTCTGTCAAATAAATAAATAAAATCTTAAAAAAAAAAAAGAAAAAAAGAAATGGATGACCTATTTATACCAAATGTACTTTCTCCTGTCCCAGATATATAACAATGTAACTAGAGTATTCAACTAGAAGACATTCTTGTTTAAAGTTAAGTTGGAAATAATAACATCTCAAAAGGTATTGCATGTAGAAAGTTTTCAGTAACTTATTTTACATAAATTATTCTAAATGTTGAAAAAGAGTCAACATTTTTAATTCTCAAGGGTTTTGTATTTGCTCTTTAATAAAGACCCTTTGGGGATAGGAAAAAATGACCTGAAGAATGAGAATGGGTGAAAGGATTGGCAACAATTATCACATATTTTCTGTAGACATAAATAGAATGTAACATGTACTAATGATATCAAGTATTCAAAATGAAATTCTGATTTAACTACTATAACTCTGGATCCCACAGAGTAGACTCTATGAAAATGAGACACAATATTGACATGCTGCTATTGAATGCCTGACTTTGATTCAGTTTTGTGAAAGTGTCTAACATTCAGTGAGTCATCTATAAAATTTTGATTATATCAATAAGGATATTCTTAAAATGGCATGTGGTGGACTATATTATTGTCCAAAAATATTTTCTCTTTCTCCCCGTACCTCCCTTTGTGGAGTATATTTCCCAGTCCCTTGAATTTAAATGAGACCATGAACTTCCTCCAATCAATGAAATGTTCATGGGCTCCACATGACTGAAGATTTGAAAAGCAATCTGTGATTAGGCATGCTCTCTTGCACATTTGTCTTCACCAGGGAAAGAATTCCCAGATTCGCCTGCTGGCCTCAAGAATAGGATAAGAGAATATGGTACGGAGCACCTTCATTCATTCGAGTTAAACCAACCCCATCCTACATTATTCAGCAATAGCCAAGCTGAAGATGTATGAGTGAGCCACATGGATAGCAGAGCTAGCCAGCTGAGCCTTGCTAGATCAAATACCCTTGTGAACCCAGAATCACTAGAGCAAAATAAATGCCTATCTTTGTATAACACTGAGATTATGCAATTGTTTTTTACAAAGGAATGCCCACCAATACTGAACAAAAACAGTACCAAAATTTGATGATGGTATAGGAAAACATTTGTACAGAGCACAGATATCAACAACAAACAATATGATGTATTTATAGGCAATAAATTACAAAAATTAATAATCTTTTTAATTTTTAAAAAGAGTTTATTTATTTATTTAGAAAATGCAAGTGGGCAGAGATGCAGAGGGAAAGGGGGAGAGAGAATCTAAAGCAGACTTGTGCTGAGTGCCAAGCCAGGCTTGGGGCTGGAGCCCATTACCCTACCATCATGACCTGAGCTGAAATTAAGAGATAGACACTAAACCAACTGAACCACCCAGGGGATCCCCTAAAAATGAATAATTTAAATAACCACAGGTATGATATATTAAATTTATTCTGACAATGTAAAAGATTCTAAATTCTACTCAATTTTGTAGATATGGCTCCTGAGCAAAGTAATGTGAAAGATAATAGAGTTAGACATAACTTCCAAAATACAAGTGGTTCCATCTGAGATAATGTGAAGAATTTTGCCTAATAGATAACACAACTGAAGCAGGATTGCATGCATTTATGTAAAGTCTTATAAAACCTCACTTAGATAAAAATACAGGAAAAAGTTCAGGAACCGGGAATATGATGATGCTGTTAACATACTGTAAAAAACTAATTGAATGAAAATTTATTATAAAAACTGTTATGACACTTTACATTTCTTGGTAGGTGCATTCTTTAAGTGTTTTTTTGTAAATACAACAGACAAAAAATATCTTGTTTCCAGCTTTACTGAGATATAATTGACAAATAAGACTGTATATTATGCAAGTTGATACTTTGATATACTTATTTGTCAAAGCAGGTTCATCAATTATAACAAATGTTCTACTCTGGTAGGGAATGTTGATAATGGGGGAAGCTGTGCATTTGGGGAACAGAGAGTATGTAGGAAATCTCTGTATCTTCCTCTCAATTTTGCTGTGAACCTAAAACTTCTCCAATTATATGTAAATATATATACATATGTATATATATATATAGTATATATACTACATACTATATATATAAAATCTTAAGTAAGATCATACAGTATTTACCTTTCTGTGTCTGGCATATTTCACTTAGCATAATGTTCTCCAACTCCACATCTTTCTAAAAGGTAGAATTTCATTTTTTTTAAAGTCTGAATATTCCATTGTGTATATACAGAGCACATTTTCTTTATTCATTTCATCTGTTTATGGATATGTAAGTAGTTTCCATATTTTGGTTATTGTGAATACTGCTGCAATGAACATGGGAGTGCAGATATCTCTTCAAGATACTGATTTCATTTTCTTTGGATCTATACCCAGAAACAAGATTGCCAGATCATCAAGTAGTTCTATTTTTTATTTTTTTCAGAACTCCATAATGTCTTCCATGATGACTGAACCTATTTACATTCCCACCAACAGTATACAATAATTCCCTTTACTCCATATCTTTCTCAATACGTGTTATATTTTGTCTTTTTGATACTAGCCATTCTAACAGTAGTGAAGTTATATCTCACCATGGTTTTGACTTAATTTTCCTAATGATCAGTGACGTTGAGCACATTTCACATACCTATTGGATATTTATATCTCTTCTTTAAAGAAATGTCTATTTAGATCCTTAACCCATTTTTTAATGGGGTTATTTGTGTGTTTTTTGTTATTGAGTTATAGGAATACTTTATATACTTTGAATATTAAGCTCTTGTTAGTTATGTGGTTTGCAAGTATTTTCTCCCATCTTGTGGGTTATCTTTTCACTCTGTTGGGATTTCTTTTGCAGCTCAGAAGCTTTTTAGTTTTATATAGTCCCACTTGTCTATTTTTGTTTCTGTTGCTTTTGTTGTCTGCTTTTTGTATCATATAAAAAAAAAAATCACCCAGACCAATGCCAAGAAGTTTTATAAGTTTTCTTTTAGTAGTTTTCAATTCTAGACCTTGTGTTTAAGTTTTTAATTCATTTTGAGTTGACTTTTGTATATGGTATAGGACAAGGGTCCAACGTAATTCTTAAATGTATGGACAACCAGTTTTCCCAAACCCATTTATTAAAGAGACTACCCTTTCTCCACTGTGTTTTCTTGTCACCTTGTTAAAGATTAGTTGACTGTGGGTGTGTGGATTTATTTCTGGGTTCTCTATTCTGTTCCGGCTGGTATACATGCCCATTTTTATGCCAGCATCTTACTGTTTTGATTACTGTAGATTTGTAATGTATTTTCAAATCAGCAAGTATGATTCCTTCAGCTTTGTTCTTCTTACTGCAGATTGTTTTGGCTACTCAGGGTCTTTTGTAGTTCCAAATGAATTTCAAGATTGTTTTTTTTCTCTTTCTATAAAGAATGGTTTTGGGGTTTCGATAGGGATTGCATTGAATCTGCAGATCACTTTGAGTAGTACAGACATTTTAACAATACTAATTCTTCCAACCCATGAATACAAGATGTCTTTCTATTTGAGCTGTGCTTTTTCAAAAATCTCCTTTATTAGTATTTTATAATTTCTAGTATAATATGTATTATTTAGTTTCCACTTGTTTGTGAATTTTTCTGTTTCTTTTTATTGATGTCAAGTTTCATTCCATTCTGGTTGGATTAGTTTTAATCATCTTAAATTTTTTGATACATGTTCTGTGATCTAAAATGTGATCTACCTTGGAGAATGTTCCATGTGCATTTGAGAAGAATGTGAAAAGTTCTTGAAAAGTTGTGAAAAGTTGAAAAGAAGGTGAAAAGTTCTATTTGTGTCTGTTAGGTCCATTTGGTCTATAATGTTAGTTGTTTCTTTACTGATTTTCTGTCTGTATGTTCTACACATTTTTAAAAGTAGCCTATTGACATCTCCTACTATTATTGTATTGCTGTCAATCTCTCCCTTCAGATATGTCAATATTTGCCTTATGTATTCAGGTGGTTTGAGGCTGAGTGCATATATATTTATAATTATTGTATCTTTCTATTGAGTTGACCTTTTGTCATTATATAGTTACCTTCTTTGTCTCTAGAGACAGCTTTTGACTGAAAGTCTTTTGTGTTGAATCTAAGTATAGTCACCCCTACTGGGGCCCTCAGTGATGAAGGTTGCTGGAATTCTCCTCTTCTCCTAATCCACCATGGGATGTAGGAGATCCTGCAGTTCAGGAGATCACGTTTAACATTAAGCTATGCCAGCTTGTGATATAAGATGACTCATGTAAAATGCTTTCTATGCTTTTCCACATGGCCATCCTCAGTTTTTGTACTCTTCTTAATTATATTCCAGAGCTCTCCCACAGCTATTTTCACCCATGAGTAGTTATAAAATCACTATTTGTTTAAGGGCACAAGGGCTGTGACCTCCTAGTCTACCATCTTGCTGAGTCATTCTATAAACTTTTAGCAAAATATAGCCTTGACTTCATTAATATTCTTTTTTGTTACCTTTTGGAACATTGGCATTTGTTGAAAGGCATTCACCTAACAATGTGAAATCACCAGAGAATATATGATACAAATAATCAAAATGATATCACCAAGTCTAATAAGTTATTTAGTAGGATACTTAGTTCTATTTTTAAAGAAGTTGTTGATAGTAAGATATCAATTCTAAAATGTAAAAAAAATATCCTTTAGAAAATGTCCACTTGTAAATTTCTTGGCTTAATACAAATTTTACATGACATTTTCGGTAAAATTAATATTATAAGCAAATTTATGCTAACAAATTTAAATATATAAACTGTCCCTGGAAACATTGAGAACAATAAGAAATTATTTCAAAGAACACCTGGGTGGTTCAGTGGGTTAAGCCTCTGCCTTCGGCTCAGGTCATGATCCCTGGGTCCTGGGATGGAGTCCCACATTGGTCTCCTTGCTCGGCAGGGAGCCTGCCTCTCTCTCTGCCTCTGCCTGCCTCTCAGCCTGCTTGTGTGCTTTCTCTCTCTCTCTTTCTGACAAATAAATAAATAAATAAAATCTTGAAAAAATAAAGAAATTATTTCAAGTAATATTATTCATTAAAATATATTATTGACTCTAAAACAAATTAACACCAAGTATTTAGCTAGCTTTCAAAGAGAAAATGCAGAAAAAAATATGAGGAAGAAAATTCACTTCAACTGTATATCCCAATATTAATTTAACATTAATACAAAACTGAATTTTAAAATCAATTTATTTTTCTATATTGAATAATTTTTTTTTAATATTTTATTTATTTGTCAGAGAGAAAGAGGGAGCGAGAGCGAGCACAGGCAGACAGAATGGCAGACAGAGACAGAAAGAGAAGCAGGTTCCCTGCTGAGCAAGGAGCCCGATGTGGGACGCGATCCTAGGACGCTGGGATCATGACCTGAGCCGAAGGCAGCTGCTTAACCAACTGAGCCACCCAGGCATCCCTGGATAAAATTTTTTAAGTTGCATTTATGATCTAAAGTTGCATTTATTGTGGTATTTTCATTGTTTAGATGATATAAATACATAATAGAATTATACTGAATATAAGGTAGTGCAATAATATAAAAATTAGCAAAAATTCCCGAACACAGTAAAGAATATATTATTTATGTACATCAATTTATGTACATCAAGTAACTAAAAAAAGAAAATTAACACTGTCTTAAATTTTAGTAAGGAGACTCCTGGGTGGCTCATTCGGCTAAGCTGCTGCCTTTGGCTCAGGTCATGATCCCAGGGTCCTGGGATCGAGTCCCACATTGGGCTCCTTGTCCAGCAGGGAGCCTGCTTCTCTCTCTGCCTTTTCCTGCCACTCTGCCTGCTTGTGTTCTCTCTCTGACAAATAAATAAATAAAATCTTAAATTTTAGTAAGGATATCATTGAAGTATTTTACATATTTACTTATATAGTTTGCTAGAACTACTGAATATTTCTGAAACTGTCATTTATTAATTTACAGAATCGTTCCTCATAGCTTCTCAAAATTATTATTGAAAAGGTACAGAAGGACTTCAATGTCATTAGAAGGGCTATTATATTTAACATTCATTTGTATAGAAAATTCAATAATGGAGCAATCAAGCATTGAAGCTATCATGAAGATTTTTCTATCTACAAAAGCAGATGTATAATTCTTTTATGGTGATGATTATTATATCTAGATGCTTTGACTTTTTAATCACTGTGATTAAATTTTTTATGTTCAAAAATGTATTTTTACTTCCAGAATTATTTTCCATTTGTAACTCTTATATAACAATTATACAATTGCTATAATGTATGTATGTAATTATTATATAAATAATTATATAATAATTATGTATGTAATTATTATATAAATAATATTCTTTTTTTTACTTCCAGAATTATTTTCCATTTGTAACTCTTATATAACAATTATACAATTGCTATAATGTATGTATGTAATTATTATATAAATAATTATATAATAATTATGTATGTAATTATTATATAAATAATATTCTGACCTCAAATATATTTTATTTGAGGAACAATGGCTTTTTAAAAAAAAAAAATCACTTAAAGATGTCACAGATAAAGGGCTGATATTGAGATCTATAAAGAACTCCTCAAACTCAACAATCACAAAACAGATAATCACATCAAAAAAATGGGCAGAAGACATGAACAGACACTTCTCCAGAGAAGACATATAAATGGCTAACAGACACATGAAAAAATGTTCATCATCATTAGCCATCAGGGAGATTCAAATCAAAACCACATTGAGATACCACCTTACATCAGCTAGATTGGCCAAAGTTAACAAGACGGTAAACAACAAGTGTTGGAGAGGATGTGGAGAAAGGGGAACTTTCTTACACTATTGGTGGGAATGCAAGTTGGTGCAGCCACTTTGGAGAACAGTGTGGACATTCCTCAAGAAATTAAAAATAGAGCTACCCCATGACCCTGCAATTGCACTACTGGGTATTTATTTCAAAGATACAGATGTTGTCAAAGGAGGGGCCATCTGTACCGCAATGTTTATAGCAGCAATGGCCACAATCGCCAAACTGTGGAAAGAGCTGAGATGCTCTTCAATGGATGAATGGATAAAGAAGATATGGTCCATATATACAATGGAGTATTATGCCTCCATCAGAAAGGATGAATACCCAACTTTTGTATCAATATGGATGGGACTGGAGGAGATTATGCTGAGTGAAATAAGTCAAGCAGAGAGAGTCAATTATCATATGGTTTCACCTGTGGAGCATAAGGAATAACATGGAGGACATTAGGAGTAGGAAAGGAAGGGTGAATTGGGGGCAATCAGAGGGGGAGATGAACCATGAGAGACTGTGGACTCTGAGAAACAAACTGAGGGTTGTGGAGGGGAAGAGGGGTTTAGGTGAGCCTGGTGGATGATATGTATTCCATGGAACACTGGGTATGATGCATAAACAATGAATCTTGGAACAATGAAAAAATAAAATTAAATTAAAAAATAAATTAAAATATGTATGCACACAGCACAATATACATTAAAAAACATACAAAGAATAATATATTTAATAAACACATTTGAATAGTTGTCCAAGTTGGTATGGTAGGTACTTAAGCAAAAAGATGAAGTGATTATATAAAGAAGTAAAACAGAGTGGTTTGGTGTGACCATGAAATCACATGGTACCTGGAACCAAGGGAATGTCATTAACTCAGTCCCAAACAATTACATTTCAAACAAAAGCAGACATACAACTTTAAGTGCACATGTACTGTGGACAAACTATATGCTAATTCATTTTTAAAATCTAGATTAAATAAATGCATTTCCAGAAAAATATGTTAGTATTAAGACTCAGGAATAAATATAAAATTGGAATAGTCAATAAAACTGAAAGAAATTAAGAAGCAGGAGTCAAGATGGCGGAGGAGTAGCAGACTGAGATCACATCAGGTAGCAGGATATCAGCTAGATAGCTTATCAAACCATTCTGAACACCTACAAATCCAACAGGAGATCAAGGAGAAGAAGAGCAGCAATTCTAGAAACAGAAAATTGACCATTTTCTGAAAGGTAGGACTTGTAGAGAAGTGAATCCAAAGTGATGGAAAGATAGACCATGGGGGAAGGGGCAGGGTCTGGCAAGTGATGAAACAACTGAGCACAAAATTGGAACTTTTAGAAGTCTGCTCCACTGAGGGACATTTCTCCAGAGGCTAAGCGAGGGTGGAGCCCTCGTGAGGACAGTGTGGTCTTAGGTTCTGCAGTGTCACAGAAGGATTGGGGGTGACTGAGTGTCACAGAGCTCACAGGTATTAGAGCAGGGAAGCTGGCTATAGAGATGTAGCAGAAGAGTGAGCTACCAACCCGGGGTTACCTTAAACTGTGATCTGTGGCACAGTCAGACCACTTCTCTTTGAGCAGGGACCCCACAAGTGGTGATCCGGGGGGATACCCCTGGAAGAGCAGCATGGATATGCTGAGTTTGGAGACTCCAGGCAGGGCTGTGTGCCAGAGACAGGGATGCTCAGTCACAGGCCAGGTGAGATCAGAGCATGACTAAAAGCCAGGGAGATGGAAGTGATTGAGCGCCTTTCTCTGAGGGCACACGGAGGAGTGGGGCCCCTAGCTCTCAGGTCCTCTGGGCTGGAGATTGGGACGCTGCCATTTTCATTCCCTTCTTCCAGAACTCTATGGAAAGCATTCAGGGAACAAAAGCTCCAGGGAGAAGATTACTTAGCCTGGCCCCTGGCAAGGGTGGATCAATTCCACCTTGGGCAACAATACTTAAGAATCACTATAACAGGCCCCTCC
Organism: Mustela erminea; assembly: GCF_009829155.1. Taxonomy (NCBI): domain Eukaryota; kingdom Metazoa; phylum Chordata; class Mammalia; order Carnivora; family Mustelidae; genus Mustela; species Mustela erminea. The sequence continues at coordinate 41,166,848 of NC_045615.1, read as the reverse complement.
CCCCAGAAGATCAGCAGGAAGATCCAGCCAAGACCAAGCTCACTGATCAAGGAGAACAGCAGAATTCCAGAGGAGAAGAAAGCAAAGCATGGAATTCATGGCTTTCTTCCCATGATTCTTTAGTCTTGCAAAGTTAATTAATTTTCTTAAATTTTATGTTTTTATTCTGATTTTTAAAAAACTTTTACTCATTCCTCTTTTAATGTTTTTTAAACTAGTTTATCTTTTGAACCTTCACTATTTTTTAAAAGAATTTATTTATTTATTTGACAAAGAGAGAGATCACAAGTAGGTAGAGAGGCGGGGGGGGGGGGGGGAGCAGGCTCCCCACTGAGCAGAGAGCCCAATGCAGGGCTTGATCCCAGGACCCTGAGATCATGACCTGAGCTGAAGGCAGAGGCTTAATGCACTGAGCCACCCAGATGCCCCTGAACCTTCATTATTATAGTCATATTTTATCCTTTATTGTATCTAACTTAATTTTTTGTACACATAATAGGGTTTATTATTCTAAAAACTTTTGGTATACAACTTCTTCTAATAGATCAAAATATACCCTAGATCTAGATCAGGGTTTGTTCTAGTATCCAGCCTGAGCAGATTCTCTCCACTTTCTTTTTCTTTCTTTTCCCAACCAACTTATCTTATCAACTTCTTTTTCAGATTTTTAAAAAAATTTTCATATTTACAGTCATATTCTGTCCCTTCATCATGTTTACCTTTATTGTGTGTGTGTCTGTGTGTGTGTGTGTGTGTGTGTGTGTATTCTTTTCTTTCTTTAAAATTTTGGGAGTTTCTTCTAAGAGACCAAATACTCCCAAAATTAAGTGGGTGCCTCTGTTCTATTCACCAGTCTAATATATATTTTTTCTTTTCTTTTTTAATATTTTGAACTTCTTTTTTTCCCTTTCATCTCCTCACAATTTGGGGTCTTTTCTGATTTGGTTAGCACACAGTTTTCTGGGTTCTTTGTCACCCTTTTAGTATTTTATTCTCTCGTTCATATATTCTTATCTGGATAAATGACAAGGCAGAAAACTCACCCCAAAAAAAGAACAAGAGGTAGTATCAAAGGCCAGGGACATAATCAATAAGGATGTTGGTAATATGTCAGATCTAGAATTCAAAATGATGATTCTCAAGGTGCTAGCTGGGCTCAAAAAAGGCATGGAAGATATTAGAGAAAACTGTCTGGAGAAATAAAAGCCCTTTCTGGAGAAACAAAAGAACTAAAATCTAACCAACCTGAAATCAAAAAAAGTATTAATGAGGTGCAATCAAAAATGGAAGCTCTTACTGCCAGGATAAATGAGGCAGAAGAGAGAATTAGTGATATAGAAGACCAAATGATGGAGAATAAAGAACTTGATCAAAAGAGAGACAAACAACTACTGGACCATGAGGGGAGAATTTGAGAGATAAATGATACCATAAGATGAAAGAATGTTAGAATAATTGGCATTCCAGAAAAGAGGAAAGAGAGAGGGGAGCAAAAGGTATATTGGAGAGAATTATTGTAGAGAATTTCCCTAATATGGCAAAGGGAACAAGCATCAAAATCCAGGAGGCACAGAGAACCCCCCTCAAAATCAATAACAATAGGCCCACTCTCTGTCACCTAATAGTAAAACTTACAAGTCTTAGTAATAAAGAGAAAATCCTGAAAGCAGCTGGGTAAAGAAGCCTGTAATATAAAATGGTAAAAATATTAAATTGGTAGCAGACTTAGCCACAGAGACCTGGCAGGCCAGAAAGAACTGGCATGATATATTCAAAGCACTAAATGAGAAAAACATGCAGCCAAGAATACTATATCCAGCTAGGCTATCATTGAAAATAGAAGGAGAGATAAAAAAAGTTTCCAGGACAAATAAACAAAAGTTTCCAGGTGTTTGCAAACAACAAACCAGTCCTACAGGAAATACTGAAAGGGATCCTCTAAGCAAAGAGAGAGCCTAAAAGCAGTAGGCCAGAAAGGAACAGAGACAACATACAGTAAAAGTCACCTTACAGGCAGTACAATAACACTAAATTTATATATTTCAATAGTTACCCTGAATGTAAATGGGCTAAATGTCCCAATCAAAAGACACAGGGTATCAGAATGGATTAAAAAAAAAAAACAACCCATCAATATGCTGTTTAGCAAAACTCATTTTAGACCCAAAGACACCTCCAGATTTAAAGGGGGGTGGTGGTGGAAAACAACGTACCATGCTAATGGACATCAAAAGAACACTGGGATGGCAATCCTTATAAAAGATAAATTAGATTTTAAGCCAAAGACTATAATAAGAGATGAGGAAGGACACTATAGCATACTAAAAGGAAGGACACTATAGCATACTCAAAGGGTCTGTCCAACAAGAAGATATAACAATTTTAAATATCTGTGCCCCTAACATGAGAGCAGCCAACTATATAAACCAATGAATAACAAATTTAAGAAAACACATAAACAATAATACAGTAATAGTAGGGAACTTTAATATGCCCCTCACTGAAATGGACAGATCATCCAAGCAAAAGATCAACAAGAAAATAATGGCCTTATATAACACACTGGACCAGATGGACATCACAGATATATTCAGAACATTCCATCCCAAAGTAACAGAATACACATTCCTCTCTAGTGTACATGGAACATTCTCCAGAATAGATCACATCCTGAGTCACAAAGTAGGTCTCCACTGGTACCAAAAGATTGGGATCATTCCCTGCATATTTTCAGACCACAATGCTCTGAAGCTAGAACTCAACCACAAGAGGAAATTTGGAAAAAACCCAAATACATGGAGGCTAAAGAGCGTTCTACTAAAGAATGAATGGGTCAACCAGAAAATTAAAGAAGAATTGAAAAAATTCATGGAAACAAATGATAATGAAAACACAATGGTTCAAAACCTGTGGGACACAGCAAAGACAGTCCTGAGAGGAAACTATATAGCCATATGAGCCTTTCCCAAGAAACAAGAAAGGTCTCAAATACCCAACCTAACCCTACACCTAAAGGAGTTGGAGAAAGAACAAGAAAGAAACCCTAAACCCAGCAGGAGAAGAGAAATCATAAAGATCAGAGCAGAAATCAATGAAATAGAAACAAAAAGAACAGTAGAATAAATCAACTATACTAGGAGCTGGTTCTTTGAAAGAATTAATAAGATTGATAAACCCTGGTCAGACTTATCCAAAATAAAAAAGGAAGGAACCAAATTAATAAAATCATGAACGAAACAGGAGAGATCACACACAACACCAAAGAAATACAAACAATTATAAGAACATATTATGAGCAACTATACACCAGAAAATTTGGGAGAATTACAATTTGGAAGAAATGGATACTTTCCTAGGGACATAAAGTACCACAACTGAACCAGGTAGAAACAGAAAACCTGAGCAGACTCATAACCAGTAAAGAGATTGAAGCAGTCATCAAAACTCTCCCAACAAATTAGAGACCAGGGCCAGATAGCTTCCCAGGGGAATTCTACAAAGCATTTAAAGAATTAATTCCTATTCCTGAAACTGTTCCAAAAAATAGAAATGGAAGGATAACTTCCAAACTCATTTTATGAGACCAGAATTACCTTGATCCCAAAACCAGACAATGATCCCATCAAAAAAGAGAAGTACAGACCAATATCCTTGATGAACACAGATGCGAAAATACTCAACAAAATACTAGCCAATAGGATTCAACAGTACATTAAAAGGATTATTCATGACAACCAGGTGGGATTTATTCCAGGGCTGCAAGGTTGGTTCAACATCTGCAAATCAATGTGATACAATATATTAATAAAAGAATGAATAAGAACCATATGATACTCTCAATAGATGCTGAAAAAGCATTTGACAAAGTACAGCATCCTTTCTTGATCAAGACTCTTCAAAGTGTAGGGATAGAGGGTACATACCTCAATATCATCAAAGTCATCTATGAAAAACCCACAACGAATATCATTCTCAATGGAGAAAAACTGAAAGCTTTTCCACTAAGGTCAGAAACATGGCAGGGATGTCCATTATCACCACTGCTATTCAACATAGTACTAGAAGTCCTAGTCTCAGCAGTCAGGCAACAAAAAGAAATTAAATCGGCAAAGAAGAAGTCAAACTCTCACTCTTTGCAGATGATATGATACTTTATGTGGAAAATCCAAAAGACTCCATTCCAAAACTGCTAGAACTTGTACAAGAATTCAGTAAAGTGTCAGGATATAAAATCAATGCACAGCAATCAGTTGCATTTCTATACACCAGCAGCAAGACAGAAGAAAGAGAAATTAAGGAGTCTGTGCCATTTATGACTGCACCCAAAACCATAAGATACTGAGGAATAGACCTAACCAAAGAGACAAAGAATCTGTGCTCAGAAAACTATAAAGTATTCATGAAAGAAACTGAAAACGACTCAAAGAAATGGAAAAATGTTCCATGCTCATGGATTGGAAGGACAAATGTTGTGAAAATGTCTATGCTACCTAAAACAATGTTCATATTTAATACAATCATTATCAAAATCCCATCCATTTTTTTCAAAGAAATGAAACAAATAATTCTAAAATTTATACGGAACCAGAAAAGACCTCAAATAGCCAGAGGAACATTGGAAAAGTAAGTCAAAGTTGGTGGCATCACAATTCCAGACTTCAAGCTCTATTACAAAACTGTCATCCTCAAGACAGTATGGTACTGGCACAAACAGACACATAGATCAATGGAACAAAATAGAAAGCCCAGAAATAGACCCTCAACTCTATGGTCAACTAGTCTTCGACAAAGCTGGAAAGAATGTCTAATGGAAAAAAGACAGTCTCTTCAACAAATGGTTTTGGGAAAATTGGACAGCCACATGCAGAAAAATGAAACTGGACCATTTCCTTACACCACACACAAAAATAGACTCAAAATGGATGAAGGATCTCAATGTGAGAAAGGAATCCATCAAAATTCTTGAGAAGAACACAGGCAGAAACCTCTTTGACCTCAACTGCAGCAACTTCTTCCTAGAAACATCACCAAAGGTAAGGGAAGCAAGGGCAAAACTGAATTATTGGGACTTCATCAAGATCAAAACCTTTTGCACAGCAAAGGAAATAGTCAACAAAACCAAAATACAACTGACAGAATGGGAGAAAATATTTGGAAATGACATATCAGATAAAGGGCTAGTATCCAAAATCTATAAGGAACTCTGAGGTTGTTGTTTTACGTATGTTGGAAGTATATCATTAGGTGCATGTATGTTTATGATTATTATATCTTCCACCTCTGTTACTCCTTTACAAAATATAAAATTCTTGTATTAAAGTAACATAAGCTGCAGTTACAGATAAGCCACAAAACAGCACTAATGTGACACAATAAAAAATACTTTCTTCCTTACACAAAGAACAATAAACTCCAGGGGATGTGGTGTGTTCTACATGGTCATTCATGGACCAGGGCTGATAGAGGCAATGCTACCTCCAATACATAGCTCCCAAACTGGCTTGACCACCGATATTGCCAAAATATGGGGAACAGTAGGATCACATGTTTTATGAGAAAGTGTCATACTTTGGGTCATTTTCCCTTGGCCCAGATAAAACCACAGAGCCACACCCTGCCTCAAAGAATGTTGGGGAAGATGGCCTTTCTATGTGTTTGTTCATAATTAAATGTTAATCTAGCTGATCTAAAAGTCTTAGGTTCAAAGTTGATCTCTTTAAATACTTAAAATATATTATTCCATTACCTAATTAAAGTTAGTGTTAAGAAGTATCACATAGGGGGCGCCTGGGTGGCTCAGTGGGTTAAAGCCTCTGTCTTCAGCTCAGGTCATGATCTCAGGGTCCTGGGATCGAGCCCACAGGGGGCTCTCTGCTTAGCAGGGAGCCTGCTTTCCTCTCTCTCTCTGCCTGCCTCTCTGCCTGCTTGTGATCTCTCTGTGTCAAATAATAATAAAAAAAAAATCTTAAAAAAAATAAGAAAGTATCACATAGATCTTGTTCTTACTTCTTTGTAGGAAGCTTTTAGAAATATCTGATGTCCTTATATATCATTAAAATTCCTGTTTCTATTTTATCTTTTCATAATATTTCTATTTTCCATGTGTCAGTTGTTCTGCTTCTCTCCTCCACATCTCTTAGCTTTTCCTTTATACTTCATTTCCCTTTTGCCTTTCATGCTATCCTCAAGGATATTTCTTCAATATAATCTATAGGTACACTAATTACTTTCTCAACTATTTATATCCTACTACTTACTTATCTTAACCTATTGTAACTGTTTTCTTTCTAATATTTCTGCTTCCTGTTTGTGACTCCATCCTACTAAATATTACTAATACTCATTTTAACATTTTTGAGGGCATTTATAATTATTGTCTAAAATTATTTTTCTATTTTAATAACTACTTCATGTGATATTCATTGTTGGTTTTGCTTTCTTTGTAGAAAGGATGGTTCTTCTAAGATCCTAGTCATGTCGGCTTGTATGTTTGTGTTCTCTTAGAATGTCTTCCTGCTCTGACTTGTAATATGTAGCAGGGAAAAAACAAAGGTCTGGAGGAGTCTGTCTTCTCTGACTTTTAGGAAAGGGCAAGAGGGGAGGCCAGCACACACAGTTCAAGGTAATACAGAGCCATTAGGTAGACCATTTAATCTCAAAAATTCATCTTTAAAATCCCCTTAGATGGAGACAACTTTAGAAGGGGTCATTTCTTTGGAATGATGTGAGCCCTGGTCTTTGGAGTGAGGGAAGGCAAATAATGTAGGGTCATCCAGTCTGCTCACACCAGTTTATGCCAGCTCCTGGTCCCAGTGGAATTTTGTACTATCCTTGAGTCCTCTTTCATATTCATCCATCTCCACAAAACCAGGAGGCCTAGGCTTTCTGTGGCTATGGGGCAGGTAATAATTGTCCAAAGCAATGTAAAGAGAAGAAAAATATATCTCCTCCTGTGTATTCTTTCAAAGTTGTGACAGGATGTTCTGAGTCAGATGCTAATGCTGCCTCTGAGACTATCCCTGTCCTTTCTGTTCAAGATGCTATCAGTCTGTCTGAAGCTGGCAGCTGGCACAGGTTTTGTATAATTTTTTCAGATCCTTGGTTCTTGTTCTCTGTGGATTCTCCAGGGCTGGTTCAAGGGAGGGAGTAAGAAGAAATCTTCATCATCACTAGCCATCAGAGAGATTCAAATTAAAACCACACTGAGATACCACCTTACACCAGTTAGAATGGCCAAAATTAGCAAGACAGGAAACAATATGTGTTGGAGAGGATGTGGAGAAAGGGGAACCCTCTTACACTGTTGGTGGAGCCAAGTTGGTGCAAGTTAGAGTCCAAGTCGGTGGTGCAAGTTGGTGCAGCCACTTTGGAAAACAGTGTGGAGATTCCTCAAGAAATTAAAAATAGAGCTTCCCTATGACCCTGCAATTGCACTCCTGGGTATTTACCCCAAAGATAGAGATGTCATGAAAAGAAGGGCCATCTGTACCCCAATGTTTATAGCAGCAATGGCCACGGTCGCCAAACTGTGGAAAGAACCAAGATGCCCTTCAACAGACGAATGGATAAGGAAGATGTGGTCCATATACACTATGGAATATTATGCCTCCATCAGAAAGGATGAATACCCAACTTTTGTAGCAACATGGATGTGACTGGAAGAGATTATGCTGAGTGAAATAAGTCAAGCAGAGAGAGTCAATTATCATATGGTTTCACTTCTTTGTGGAGCATAACAAATAGCATGGAGAACAAGAGGAGATGGAGAGGAGAAGGGAGTTGAGGGAAATTGGAAGGGGAGGTGAACCATGAGAGACTATGGACTCTGAGAAAGAATCTGAGGGTTTTGAAGGGGTGGGGGGTGGGAGGTTGGGGGAACTGGGTGTGGTATTAGAGAGGGCATAGATTGCATGGAGCACTGGGTGTGGTGCAAAAACAATGAATACTGTTACGCTGAAAAGAAATAAAAAATTAAAAAAATCTAAATCTTATTTTTATTTGATTTAAATTACAATTATGATACTTTTGGTGAATCAAATTTTTGAATGTTAATGTAGTCAAATATTTTTTTCTTTTCATTTTAAATTCTTTCATGTTCTTGTCTTCATTTCAACACATTGCAGACATATGCCAATAGCACATTAGTACCCTTTCAGGTATTGGTTCTCAGTATGTGAATAGGGCAGAAGACCAGCCTAGGGGCACACATCACTGTGTGTGTGTGTGTGTGTGTGTGTGTGTGTAAAAGGTCATGTATAATTTTAAAATAGTCTTCCAATTCAGGATGTTATATCCTCTCTATTTTATAAAGGAATCTGATAATTACTCGTGTTGAAAGTACTTCCCCAACCCAAGGCTTGAGTTAAATTTAATATAGCCCAGTGAGTTATGCAGAATATGTATGCAATTCAGGAAAAAGTCACAGAGGTAATGAAAAACAAAAAGTTCTTTGAGGGCTAAAGATAAAAGAATTAGGAATTTAATAAGAAGATTGAAGGATGATAATGGTCACGTGATTCTGTGAAGTTGCTCTTCAAGCCCAGCCTGTTTTAGTCACTGTGAGTGTGTATGAGGTGGGGAGTGAGGAAAGATGAAAAAAGAGGTTCTTTTTCTCAAAAGACATGCCATCTAATTTGGAGCAGATTTGCATATATAAAATAATGAGAAAAAGCGAACAATGTATAATTATCAGCTAAAAAAAATGGTATCAACCTCAAAGGCAAGAGAAATCAGAGATGGGAGAAAATAAAATTATTCTGAGTAGTTAGGGAAGCAATAAAGGAAGACTCCAGAATGGATTTAGATATGATTTTGACAGATGGGGAGTGAGGGGGGCACATGTTTCAGTTACGGGTGTGTGTGCAGGTGTGTATTCATTTGTGTTTCATGTTGGAGATGTAAAGAGTAAAGGACTTAAATAATGAATGTTATTATAGACATTAAGCAGAACTATTTGGCATTTATTTCCTAGACAGCAAAGGGCTGTTGAAATTTTGTGTAAGGTACCAATGTGAGAATAGCAGTATTTTTGTCAGGTTGCAGAATGCAGGATATATTGGAAGATGGTAGAGAATAGAAAGGCCATTTTTGACCATCCAGATGTGAGGGAATATGAGTGCGGACAAGGACAATCGCAGTGCCATAGAAAAGAAAGAACATTATAAAATTCAAATACACTGACATCAGCAATAAGATGATTTGTGATTACATGTGAAAAAAAAATAAGGGGCAGCAATCTTTTTGCCAAAAGGATACAAATATTAGGGGGAGAAAATAGTTTTTGATAAAAAATGAACACATTATGAAACAGAAGAATGGCTTTTAAAATGTGCTTTATGAATTATTATAGTTCCTTAGAAGACTTTCAGGGCTTCCAAAAGTCAGAAAACATAATTTAAAAATGAACTATTGACAAATTTTAATTTAAAAGAACACATTCCCTCATATGCATAATAGAGAAATGTTGACTCACTGGCGGACACTGAGGGCGTAAATAGGAGCATCTGTGTTACCTCTTTCATAAAGCAGCATGTTTCGTCTCTGTACTCAAATTAAGAATTCTCACAAAAGTACTGAAGAAAGGTTGTTGTTTTTCAATTACTTTTTCTGAATTTAGACCAACCTACAGAAATACACCTCAATCATCATCCATAACTTTTTATCTACATACATATGTATGTAGCAAAATGACTCAATTGCCACATTTAAGGATTTCACAATAAGTATTTGCTATTGTATTAACTTTGATCTGATAAAATATTGGGTTTCCACTTAAGACATATTCTAGAAAGGGATCTGTTTTAGAAAAAGTTGAAAGCTACCAGGTCAGAAGATGCTAAGTCTGAAATTTTAGTGGAACACTGTTCAAAGTAACCTTTTAGAAAACTGGAAATGTGGGATTAAAAATCCTATTGCTCATTCTGAGACTGGTGTGTAGATTTGAAACTAACTCACATAGTTGAAACTGAGAGTGAGTGAGTTCTCTAAGGGCAACAGGTGTTTTAATTTTTATTTTTAAAAAGATTTTATTTTATTTATTTGTCAGAGAGAGAGAGCACATGCACAAATAGGAAGAGAAGCAGGCAGAGGAGAGGGAGAAGCAGGCTCTCCAATGAGCAGGGAGCCCAATGTGGGGCTCAGTCCCAGGACCCTGGGATCATGACCTAAGCCAAAGTTAGATGCTTAACCAACTGAACCATCCAGGTGCCCCACAACAGGTGTTTTAGACATCTTCCAAGGATATGGAGTGGGAGAAGGAGCCGGATCCCAGATTGGAAATGAAGGGAAGTTGGAGGGTTGGAGATGTATCAGTTCTCAAGCATATTAGATTATTGGATATTATCTGAGAAGCCAATGAAAAGAGTCTCAATCTCAAGTGAAGGTTCTAACAAAAATATCTAGACAATAAAAATCAAATTTCACAAGGAGCTGGTGAAGAAGAAATCTCAAATGCATTGCATTGAAAAGTGGAGGCTTGCCCAAAGGAAAACAAATGCATTCCATTGCTTCTGTGAAGAAAACTGACCCAAAAGAAAGCATGGCTAGCTAATATAACATCTCTTCTAACTGAGAGAGGCAAGGAGGAAGAGACAGAGAGAGAGGAGCAAGGATAAATGGAAAAAATAAGAAAGCGGTATCTACTATACAACACAAGTCAAAAACAACAGAAAACTGGGAAAGAAAACTGGTAAATATGACTGGATATCAGTAAAAAGGAAAAAAAAATGAAAGAAAAGTCAAAGGGTAATGGAGCACAAAAGAAATTTATCACAACTGGAGTTCTTTCTGTAGAGCATGATGGAAATGAAAAGTTGAACTTGGGGATGTTCAGGTCTCCCAACAAGGCATGTAGAAAAGGAAGAGGAATTTCAATGAAATGAGGCTGTTTCCATTTTTTGTTCTGTAGAAATGACTTTTATTTCTTCCCAGATCTTAGGAACACTTATGCTCCATTAAGAATCCCAGGCAGCTCTTGTCAGAGTTTATATTTTCTTCACTCACAATTTTTCTTTCTGATTGGAGGAAGAGTTTTGTCTTCTACTTTAATAAACTGTTTAGAAAACTTGCTATTGAATTCTGGCCTTTTTCCTGTAAAAGGCTAAGAAGTGATTGCATTGAGCTTTGGACAAAGTAAACACTTTTTCTGTTTATTTAATTTTAGAGCTTGTTGTTTCTTTCCTATTACATGCTTGCGCGATGTATGTTCATATATAGATTCTATTCAAACCAATATACATTTTTATGTACAGAAAAGGGAAAAGACTGAAATTGTATAGAGCATCACTGTGTGTTTATATGGTTACAAGTATAAAATCTGGGGGCTCTGCTGACGATAAGAATAGGTTCTTTCGTTCAGTTAAAGTTTAATGCGACACTTCCTAAGGATAACATATATCACAATAGCATGTATGCATGTATATTGCTTCCATTTTAGCCTTGTCTATACCAAGCTTTGACTTTGAGACTTTCCAATCTAAAAAATAGATGTAAAATACTCTAGTGCCATAATCGCACCAAATTCCCTCAACTTTCCCCTAGGAAATGTACACAAAGATAATCTCATCTTGGAGTTGGAAAAACTGAGTCAGAATGATGACTACTATTTTCAATGATCTAATAGAAATCTAAAAGTACACACCAAAATACTACATAAAGTTCCCGCTTTCTTGAACCCACTTGCCGCTTTAGTGTACCACCAGCTGCTAGCACCATTTCGATTTTAGGCCAAAAGGATTCATTTAATGCTATGATCTGGGATAAACACACTTGAAACTAATCTGGTGTTCATTTAGTGTGCTAACTGTGGTAACATTTCTGGATGGAACCTCCCCAAATCTTCAGACACCTGCTTTGCACCATTTTGTTTCTCTCAAAGACTGAGTGGAGTTCTTGCCTTGAGTCCCAGTTCAGTGTCTGGCTACCCAACTTCCCGCTGTCAGAGATCTTGCCAGCAGGCTCCATGGTAGTCCCCGTAGTTCCGCTTGTCTCATCTAGGGAGGGATGTTACTGTGGCCGTGCATGCTGTGGGCCCCAGGGATTGCCTGCTTCGTCCAAAGCCTTCTGTTTATGACCCCAATCCACTATCGTGGTGGTTTTAAAGCTTTCAACCCGGTATCCAGCCCTGACTTCCACTCAGTTGTGCTATGGGTTTCTGCATTACCCTGGACATATCCCCATCTTGCACCATCTTTCAGTTCACCCAGTATCTCCTGATGTTGATGGAAATTATAACCAAAAGAAAACAGTATTAATTTTTTTTATTTTGCGTTCAATTCTACAGGTTTGGAATTCAGGATAATTAGAATAAATGCTGGTTATTAGTTAAACTAATAAAGTTTAACTTTAATATCATACTAATGAAGGAGAGAAATCTGCTAAAAAATAGTAAGGCATGAGGTAGAATATTAAATTTCATGAGAGAATGAACTTTCCAAACACATTTAAGATCTTTTCACCTTTCCATAGAAAATACTAATATATTATTTGGGAATCTCGTGTACTCAACAAAGCATTCCCTTTAAGAAATTTTTTCCAAGTAAGTTTTATTTCATTTATTGATCAATACTATGGTATTTATTTTAAAATTGTGAACAGATATATTTTTATTATTTTTTTAAACACCCTGCTGTTCCTTTTCACTTAGATAAAATTAGCAAGACTTGTTGAATTAGTTCAAAAACATCGATCATGCTAACATTTATACATTTGTGAGTTTATAGAAGAACATGCAATAGAAAACACATAGGAATTAAAGCCTCAATTTGGTATAGCTGCCAAAAAATAGTTTTTTTCTGTACTCCATTGAAAACCTATGGTACCTGAGCAGTGTTAAAAACATATTTGACCCAATTGCATCAGGTTTAGAATATGGCTAACTTAAAATTCAGCTTTCTGGGCCCTATGTCCCTATTTTTGAAACTGTGCATTAAGAAGGGACATAGGGACAAAAAGGAGCCCAGGAAACTGGAAAGTGTGTGAATGAAGTGACATGTGAGGCTCATGGAGATCTCACAGTGACCCCTGCATTTCATAGTTGAGGACTAGTGAAGAACTAGTGAAGAGCCCCGAACTAGACAGAGGAGGAAACATGACAGGGAAAGAACTAGACTACCTTGAACAAAGACCTCATGCCAGGCGCCTTACAGACAGGACTGTTGACTGGGTTGGCTAGACTCAATGTTGGACAATGAGGAAGTAGCTTTATTATTGTTCTTCTACTGCCCTGAAAACTGGCTCTGCTGGGTTTTCTTATCTCTGAAAGTTAATCTTGCAAATACGCCGGAGATTTGGGGTTACTCAGATCTCATTTTCAAGTTTTAAAAATCTGATGCCTCTTGAAGTTTCAGTCTGTCCTCAGATTAAAATCTCCACTCCCTGTGCTTAGGGAGGTGAGGTGGAAGGGGGAAAGGTCTGGTTTTAAACTATTCTCCCAGGTCTTCACTCCCAGTTCTCACCATCAGGGGTCATGGCAAATTCACCAACTGCAGACTGCTGTCTTGGAAAAGATATTTGGGGATGCCTGGGTGGCTCAGTCAATTAAGTGTCTGCCTTCTGCTCAGGTCATGATTCCAGGTTCCTGGGACCGAGTCCTGCATTGGGCTCCTTGCTCAGCAGGGAGCCTGCTTCTCTCTCTCTCTGCCTGCTGCTCTGCCTGCTTGTGTTCTCTCTCTCTCTCTGTCAAATAAATAAATAAAATCTTAAAACAAAACAAAACAAAGCAGTTAATCTCATTTTAAAAAAAAAAGATATTTTGTGCCTGAATCTGACTGTAAAATGTTTTGGATTACATGTCCTCCTTATCAGTTACCAATAGGAAAATGGGAATAAAATGTTTCACCTTTAATTGTTTTGGATCATATTCCATTTTTCTTTTTAAATAAGGTGCAGAACATCTTATTAACTAACCCAAGGCCATAGAAAATGATTTTCCTGGGATTTGAAACCATGTATTTGGAATCTAGGGTCCAAGTTCTTCTCATTGTTTTATCAAGCTTCCCTATGAGCCTAAACATAGATAAATAAGTTTCATACCTTTAATTCATCTTTTACTCTCAACCAAGGTTAAAATAATAGATTATATGTTTAAGACAACTAATACCATTAAAGAATCAACAACCAAAAAGTGACTTACAAATCAATCAATAAAATGCTTACTTTGTTTATTAAAAAGAGTCCAAAATATTGAACATTATAAATGAAATAGATTTATATGGTTTTCTATTTTTAAAATACAGATAATATTTTAAAAATGAAAACTGATTGGCTAGGAATCAGAATATAGATGGAAGGCTTTTAAAGATTTGAATGTTTGGACATGTGGAGGGCAATCCAACAGTTCTCAAACAAAAATAAAAACCTACCATGATTCCAGGAGGAAATACTGGTTCGTGAGGTGTTCTTACCACTCATTGTTCAGGGCCATTAGTACAACCCTGAAGATATGCAGCACTGTAACTGTGAAGTGTAGTTGGAGGTGGAGAGAAGGAGTGGGAGCAGAGGTGGCTGAGATGCCTGACTTGCTGATTTGCCTCCTTTCCATAAAACCCCCAGGTTTTATTTCCACCCTTTGCCTGATGTAAATGGAGACACTGCACTGCCAGTGAAAGAGTCTTGACAAGTACAAGTAGATCAGCATTCCTCAAAACTGTTTCCTTTGGATTGTTTAAATTAGGGAAAAGATTTTTGGAAACTTGGGATAACAAATAAAAATATTGAGGAAAAACTGCCTGTTCTGAAGATAGCTATCCTTCTGGGTGTAAGGTTAAGCCAGATGTTTCCTATTCTTCCATCACCTCGCCACTGAAATCCCCTATCTCACCCCTTTTGGTCCAGTATCGAAAGCTGTTCTAGAGGCAAATAAGAAGAGGGTAAGAATGAAGGGTGTAGTGATTTACTGAATTATCATGACCTGTTTTACAATTTGGGAAGTTAGTAATGGTCCCAAACTATGGGTTCACTTACCTGGAGGATTTACATAAGGGGACTCAGAAGTGTTTGCTATAGCACTTAGCTATCTAAGAAGAAATCAACAACCATGTGACTATTTGTGACAATCCTGGGTAATAAATGGAAACAAGTTGTGGGGTTTCCAGAGCAGTATCCATCCTCATAAAAGGTACCTGTAATGTACATGGTGTTTATATCAATAATAATGAGCAAATCGTTGTTCATTTACAGTAAGCAGATTTTTTTTTTTTTTTTTTTTTTTTTTTTTGTGAAGTGTCCCTGAGGAGAACAGACTAAAGATTGTAGTTACGGAAGTGCCAACATTAGTTCTAGGTTTTGTTGCTAGGGTTGGATGACCTGGGAAGCATTTTGTGGATATAAAGTCAAGGTTCACATTTTACAAGGCTGAGTTTGGCATGCATTATGGGGCAGAAATTTAAGCACCAGAGGAGCCTATATGATGAAATCTACCTTCTGAAATACTAAAAGGAGCAACTATTACATTTTTTGTAGACAGAATCAGGTGGAGGGAGACAGATCTGGCAATGAATTAACTTCAGAATGGTAGCTGTATTAGTTGGGGTTCACAAAATAAATAGAACCAATAGAATATAAAAGGAGATTTATTTTTTATTTTATTTTTTAAATTTTTTATTTTTTATAAACATATATTTTTATCCCCAGGGGTATAGGTCAGTGAATCGCCAAGTTTACACACTTCACAGCACTCACCATAGCACTTACCCTCCCCCTTGTCCATAACCCCACCCCCTCTCCTGACCCCCAGCAACCCTCAGGTTGTTTTGTGAGATTAAGAATCACTTATGGCTGGGACGCCTGGGTGGCTTAGTTGGTTGGACGACTGCCTTCGGCTCAGGTCATGATCCTGGAGTCCCGGGATCGAGTCCTGCATCGGACTCCCAGCTCCATGGGGAGTCTGCTTCTCCCTCTGACCTTCTCCTCGTTCATGCTCTCACTGTCTCTCTCTCAAGTAAATAAATAAAATCTTTAAAAAAAAAAAAAAGAATCACTTATGGTTTGTCTCCCTCCCATCTTGTTTCATTCATTCTTCTCCTACATCCCTAACCCCCCAGGTTGCATCTCCACTTCCTCATATCAGGAGATCATATGATAGTTGTCTTTCTCTGATTGACTTATTTTGCTAAGCATGATACTCTCTAGTTCCATCCAGGTCGTCCCAAATGGCAAGATTTCATTTCTTTTGATGACTGCATAGCATTCCATTGTGTACATATACTGCATCTTCTTTATCCATTCATCTGTTGATGGACATCTAGGTTCGTTTCATAGTTTGGCTATTGTAGACATTGCTGCTATAAATATTCAGGTGCACGTGCCCTTTCAGATCACTACTTTTGTATCTTTAGGGTAAATACCCAGTAGTACAATTGCTGGGTCATAGGGTAGTTCTATCTTCAACATTTTGAGGAACCTCCATGCTGTTTTCCAGAGTGGTTGCACCAGCTTGCATTCCCACCAACTGTGTAGGAGAGTTCCCCTTTCTCGGCATCCTCGCCAGCAGCTGTCATTTCCTGACTTGTTAATTTTAGCCATTCTGACTGGTGTGAGGTGATATCACATTGTGGTTTTGATTTGTATTTCTCTGATGCCGAGTGATGTGGAGCACTTTTTCACGTCTGCTGGCCATCTGGATGTCTTCTTTGCAGAAATGTCTGTTCATGTCTTCCGCCCATTTATTGATTGTATTATTTGTTCTTTGGGTGTTGAGTTTGCTTAGTTCTTTATAGATTTTGGACACTAGCCCTTTATCTGTCATTTGCAAATATGTTCTCCCATTCTGTCAGTTGTCTTTTGATTTTGTTAACTGTTTCCTTTGCTGTGCAAAAGCTTTTGATCTTGATGAAATCCCAATAGTTCATTTTTGCCCTTGCTTCCCTTGCCTTTGGTGATGTTCCTAGGAAGATGTTGCTGTGGCTGAGATCCTTGAGGTCCTCAAGGATTTTGATGGATTCCTTTCTCACATTGAGATCATTCATCCATTTTGAGTCTATTTTCGTGTGTGGTGTAAGGAAATGGTCCAATTTCATTTTTCTGCATGTGGCTGTCCAATTTTCCCAACACCATTTATTGAAGAGGCTGTCTTTTTTCCATTGGACATTCTTTCCTGCTTTGTCAAAGATTAGTTGACCATAGAGTTCAGGGTCTATTTCCAGGCTCTCTATTTCTGTTCCATTGATCTGTGTGTCTGGTTTTGTGCCAGTACCATGCTGTCTTGATGATGACAGCTTTGTAATAGAGCTTGAAGTCTGGAATTGTGATGCCACCAACTTGGGCTTTCTTTTTCAATATTCCTTTGGCTATTCGAGGTCTTTTCTGTTTCCACATAAATGTTAGGATTATTTGTTCCATTTCTTTGAAAAAAAATGGATGGTATTTTGGTAGGAATTGCATTATATGTGTAGATTGCTTTAGGTAGCATAAACAGTTTCGCAATATTTGTTCTTTTAATCCAGGAGCATGGAACATTTTTCCATTTCTTTGTGTCTTCCTCAATTTCTTTCATGAGTACTTTATAGTTTTCTGAATATGGATTCTTAACCTCTTTGGTTAGGTTTATTCCTAGGTATCTTATAGTTTTGGGTACAATTGTAAATGGGATTGACTCCTTAATTTCTCTTTCGTCTGTCTTATTGTTGGTGTAGAGAAATGCAACTGATTTCTGTGCATTGATTTTATATCCTGACACTTTACTGAATTCCTGTATAAGTTCTAGCAGTTTTGGAGTGGAGTCTTTTGGGTTTTCTACATATAGTATCATATCTTCTGTGAAGAGTGATAGTTTGACATCTTCTTTGCCGATTTGGATGCCTTTGATTTCCTTTTGTTGTCTGATTGCTGAGGCTAGGACTTCTAGTACTATGTTGAATAGCAGTGGTGATAATGGACATCTCTGCCGTGTTCCTGACCTTAGCAGAAAAGCTTTCAGTTTTTCTCCTTTGAGAATGATATTTGCGGTGGGTTTTTCATAGATGGCTTTGATGATATTGAGGTATGTGCCCTCTATCCCTACACTTTGAAGAGTTTTGATCAGGAAGGGATGCTGTACTTTGTCAAATGCTTTTTCAGCATCTATTGAGAGTATCATATGGTTCTTGTTCTTTCTTTTATTAATGTGTTGTATCACGTTGATTGATTTGCGGATGTTGAACCAAACTTGCAGCCCTGGAATAAATCCCACCTGGTTGTCATGAATAATCCTTTTAATGTACTGTTGAATCCTATTGGCTAGTATTTTGGTGAGACTTTTCGCATCTGTGTTCATCAAGGATATTGGTCTGTACTTCTCTTTTTTGATGGGATCATTGTCTGGTTTTGGGATCAAGGTGATGCTGGCCTCATAAAATGAGTTTGGAAGTTTTCCTTCCATTTCTATTTTTTGGAACAGTTTCAGGAGAATAGGAATTAGTTCCTCTTTAAATGTTTGGTAGAATTCCCCTGGGAAGCCGTCTGGCCCTGGGCTTTTGTTTGTTTGGAAATTTTTGATGACTGTTTCACTCTCCTTACTGGTTATGGGTCTGTTCAGGTTTTCTATTTCTTCCTGGTTCAGTTGTGGTAGTTTATATGTCTCTAGGAATGCATCCATTTCTTCCATATTGTCAAATTTGTTGGCGTAGAGTTGCTCATAGTGTGTTCTTATAATTGTCTGTATTTTTTTTGGTGTCAGTTGTGATCTCTCCTCTTTTGTTCATGATTTTATTTATTTGGGTCCTTTCTCTTTTCTTTTTGATAAGTCGGGCCAGGGGTTTATCAATCTTATTAATTCTTTCAAAGAACCAGCTCCTAGTTTTGTTGATTTGCTCTATTGTTTTTTTGGTTTCTATTTCATTGATTTCTGCTCTGATCTTTATGATTTCTCTTCTCCTGCTAGGTTTAGGCTTTCTTCCTTGTTCTTTCTCCAGCTCCTTTAGGTGTAGGATTATCTTGTGTACTTGACACCTTTCTTGTTTCTTGAGAAAGGCTTGCACCGCTATATATTTTCCTCTCAGGACTGCCTTTGTTGTGTCCCACAGATTTTGAACCATTGTGTTCTCATTATCATTTGTTTCCATGAATTTTTTCAATTCTTTTAAATTTCCTGGTTGACCCATTTGTTCTTTAAAAGGATGCTGTTTAGTCTCCATGTATTTGGGTTCTTTCCAAATTTCCTCTTGTGATTGAGTTTTAGCTTCAGAGCATTGTGATCTGAAAATATGCAGGGAATGATCCCAATCTTTTGATACCAATTGACATCTGATTTAGAACCTAGGATGTGTTCCATGTGCATTGGAGAAGAATGTGTATTCTGTTGCTTTGGGATGAAATGGTCTGAATATATCTGTGATGTCCATCTGGTCCAGTGTGTCATTTAAGGCCATTATTTTCTTGTTGACCTTTTGCTTGGATGATCTGTCCATTTCAGTGAGGGGAGTGTTAAAGTCCCCTACTATTATTGTATTATTGTTGATGTGTTTCTTTGATTTTGTTATTAATTGGTTTATGTAGTTGGCTGCTCCCACGTTAGGGGCATAGATATTTAAAATTGTTAGATCTTCTTGTTGGACAGATCCTTTGATATGATATAGTGTCCTTCCAATTCTCTTATTATAGTCTTTGGCTTAAAGTCTAATTGATCTGATATAAGGATTGCCATCCCTGCTTTCTTCTGATGTCCGTTAGCATGGTAAATTGTTTTCCACCCCCTCACTTTAAATCTGGAGGTGTCTTCAAGTCTAAAATGAGTTTCTTGTAGGCAACATATAGATGGGTTTTGTTTTTTTATCCATTCTGATATGTGTCTTTTGATTGGGGCATTTAGCCCCTTAACATTCAGGGTAACTCTTGAGAGATATGAATTTTGTGCCATTGTATTGCCTGTAAGGTAACTATTACTGTTTATTGTCTCTGTTCCTTTCTGATCTACTACTTTTAGGCTCTCTTTTTGCTTGGAGGACTCCTTTCAATATTTCCTGTAGAGCTGGTTTGGTGTTTGCAAATTCTTTCAGTTTTTGTTTGTCCTGGATGCTTTTTATCTCTCCTTCTATTTTCAATGATAGGATATAGTATTCTTGGCTGCATGTTTTTCTCATTTAGTGCTCTGAATATGTCATGCCAGCTCTTTCTGGCCTGCCAGGTCTCTGTGGATAAGTCTGCTGTCAATCTAATATTTTTACCATTGTATGTTACAGACTTCTTATCCCGGGCTGCTTTCAGGATTTTCTCTTTGTCACCAAGACTTGTAAATTTTATTATTAGGTAATGGGGTGTGGACCTATTCTTGTTGATTTTGAGCGGGGTTCTATGCACCTCCTGGATTTTGATGCTTGATCCCTTTGCCGTATTAGGGAAATTCTCTACAATAATTCTCTCCAATATACCTTCTGCTCCCCTCTCTCTTTCTTCTTCTTCTGGAATCCCAATTATTCTGATGCTGTTTCATCTTATGGTGTCACTTATTTCTAGAATTCTTCCCTTGGTCCAGTAGCTGTTTGTCCCTCTTTTGCTCAGCTTCTTTATTCTCTGTTATTTGGTCTTCTCTATCTCTAATTCTTTCTTTTGCCTCATTTGTCCTAGCAGTGAGAGCCTCCATTTTTGATTGCATCCCATTAATAGCTTTTTTGATTTCAACTTGGTTAGATTTTACTTCTTTTGTTTCTCCAAGAAGGGCTTTTATATCTCCCAAGAGGGTTTCTCTAATATCTTCCATGCCTTTTTCGAGCCTGGCTAGCACCTTGAGAATTGTCATTCTGAACTCTAGATCTGACATATTACCAATGTCTGTATTGATTAGGTCCCTAGCCTTTGGTACTGCCTCTTGTTCTTTTTTTGTGGTGAACTTTTTTGCCTTGTCATTTTGTCCAGGTAAGAGTATATGAAGGAGCAAGTAAAATACTAAAAGGGTGGCAAAGACCCCAGGAAAATACACTTTAACCAAATCAGAAGAGATCCCAAATCGTGGAGGTGAGAAAGGGGATAAAAAGAGGTTCAGAAAACAACAAAAAAAGAATCAATTAAAAAAAGAAAATGAATAAAGAAAAAATATATATATATATTAGATAAACTAGTTAAAAAACATTAAAAAAAGGTAAAAGTTTAAAAAAAAATAGCAGCAGAAGAAAAAAATTGAAAAAAAATTAAATTAACTGCAAGACTAAAGAATCATGGGGAGAAAGCCATGAGTTCCGTGCTTTGCTTTCTCCTTCTCTGGAATTCCGCTGCTTTCCTTGGTATTGAACCTGCACTCCTTGGTAGGTGAACTTGGTCCTGGCTGGATTTCTTTGTGATCTTCTGGGGGAGGGGCATGTTGTAGTGATTCTCAAATGTCTTTGCCCCAGGCGGAATTGCACCACCCTTACCAGGGGCCAGGCTGAGTAATCAGCTTGGGTTCGCTTTCAGGAGCTTTTGTTCCCTGAATGCTTTCCATAGAGTTCTGGAGAACAGGAATGAAAATGGCGGCCTCCCAGTCTCTGGCCCAGAGGACCTGAGAGCTCAGGGCCCCACTCCTCAGTGTGCCCTCAGAGAATAGCACCCAATTACTCCCATCTCCCTGGCCTCCGGTCACGCTCTGAGCTCACCGAGCCTGCGACTGGTTCAAGGTAACCCTGAGCTGAGAGCTCACTCCTCAGCTCTGTCTCTGTACCCGGCTTCTCCGTTCTAATACCTGCAAGCTCTGCAACACTAAGACACCTCCGATCCTTCTGTGACCCTGTGGGACCTGAGACCACGCTGACCCCAGGTGGCCTTCACCCCGGTTTAGCTTCTGGAAAGATGTCTCTCAGTGGAACAGACTTTTAAAAGTCCTGATTTTGTGCTCCGTTGCTCCGCCACTTGCCAGGAGCTAGCCCCTCCCCCTGCAGTCCATTTTCCCTTTGCTTTGGATTCACATCTCTGCCAGTCCTTCCTTTTAGAAAATGGTTGATTTTCTGTTTCTAGAGTTGTTGTTCTTCTCCTCTTCGATCTCCCATTGGATTTGTAGGTGTTTGCAATCTTTAGATAAGCTCTCTAGCTGATCTCCTGCTACCTGATGTAGTCTCAGCCTTCTACTTCTCCGCCATCTTGACTCCTCTCCCCTAAAAGGAGATTTATTATGGAGAACTGGGTATTCAGTTCTTGAGGCTGAGAAATCCCACAGTCTGCAAACTAGAGACCTAGGAAAACCAATGGCATAATTCAGTCTAAGTCTGAAGGTCTGAGACCCTGTGGAGTTAATGATGTAAATCTCAATCTGAGGGCAAGAAAAGATAAAATGTGATGTTCCAGCTCAGGCAATGAGGTAGAAAAAAGCAGCAAAAGCCTCCTTACTCCACATCTTTGTTCTATTTAGGCCCTTAGCAGGTTGGATGATGCCTATCCACACTGGGGAAGGCAAACAACTTTCATGATCCCACCAATTCAAATGGTAATCTCACCCGGAAACACCATCACAGACACCCAGAAATAATATTTTACCAGATACCTGGACATTCCCCAATCCAACCAAGTTGACATATAAAAGTAACTATCACAGTAGCTAAGAGAAAAATAAGCAAGAGAGTTTGTTTTTCCGTAAGTGGCAGAAGAGAGAAGACCTTAGGGGGTAAGTAATAACATAATGAAAATAATGGAGAGTATCTTGAAAACCTTTATTCACTTAATAAAACAGACTATTTTTCAATCTGTTCTACTTGATGTTTTGTTATCTGTCCCGAATCTTGATATATGACACATGAAGACCGAGATAGGGCCCATATTACATGACTGGCATGCTAAAAATTATTAATAATTAGTTATGTAAAATTAGTTATGTGAATAATAATAATAAGAGATTAAATTACTTTAAGCCTATAGAATTCACAAAAATTAGAAAGCTTGATAATGTTAAGTGTTGGTGGGATGTTAGGATAAACAACTACTATGTATGTATTGTAGGAACTATGTGGAAATATTTGGTCAAATTATTAAATGTGATTATCTGTTTTTTGAGTGTTGAATTTGAGGAGTTCTTTATACATCTTGGATATCAGCCCTTTGTCTGTGGTGTCATTTGTGAATATCTTCTCCCATTCCTTGGGTTGCTTTTTTGCTTTCTTGACTGTTTCCTTTGCTATGCAGAAGCTTTTGATTTTGATGAAGTCCCAAAAGTTCATTTTCGCTTTTGTTTCCTTTGCCTTTGAATACATGTCTTGAAAGAAGCTGCTGTGGCCGATGTCAAAGAGGTTACTGCCTATGTTTTCCTCTAGGAGTTTGCTAGATTCCTGCCTCACACTGAGGTCTTCTATCCATTTTGAGTTTATCTTCATGTACAGTATAAGAGAATGGTAAGGTTTCATTCTTCTATACATAGCTGTCCAATTTTCCCAGAACCATTTATTGAAAAGACTGTCTTTTTTCCATTGTATACTTTTTCCTGCTTTGTTGAAGATTATTTGACCACAGAGTTGTGGGTCCATATCTGGGCTCTCTACTCTATTCCACTGGTCTATGTGTCTGTTTTTGTGCCACTACCATGCTGTCTTGGTGATCAGAGCTTTGTAGTAAAGCTTGAAATCAGGCAACATGATGCCCCCAGTTTTGTTACTCTTTTTCAACATTTCCTTAGTAATTTAGGGTATTTTCTAGTTCCATACAAATTTTAGGATTGTTTATTCCAGCACTTTGAAAAATGCCAGTGGAATTTTAATTGGGATGGCATTTTTGATTTTGGATGAAAGGGACAGTGGAGTTTCAGAATAAAAGGTAAAAATTTAGAGTTATCTAATAGCGATACCAGCAAAATGAGTGTCCTTGGCCCTGGAGAGATCAGGAAAATAAAACCAAACAGTAAGTATTATCACCATCATTACTACTACTACTACTACTACCACCACCATTAGGACTATAGCTCTCTGGCAAGGAAAGCCCTTAATTCACTCTAAGGTTAAGTAAACAATAACTAAACATAGTCATAACTCGATGCTTTGACCATTTGTATAAAATATATTTGGGGGTATTCAAGGGGGCTTTCAGGGTTTACTTCTTTTTGTATCCTACTTTTATAGTTTTGCAAGGATCATGTCATTACCAGGCAGGACATATATTTAAAAGATATCTTCAGCAGTACCCTTAAAATCAGGCCATCTAGTTTATTTTCAAATTGTTTACAGTTTCCCTCTGCCCCATGGGGTAATATAATGAAACATTTTTGCTTAACTCAACTTGAAATACTTTGGTTCAAGAAGTACCTTTTGAGTGCTGAAGTTTCCCCATGTACTCCGCATCTTAATCTTTGAGTATTATTTTTCTCTGTATCACTGGTTTGTCTCTGACAGTCAAAAATAACCTCCATGAGATTCCTCAGTGTGTGTCTTTCCTAAGTGCTTATAAGCACAATTGCTCAGGTAAATGGTGCTTGCTAATATGGTAGAGAGCTGCTGTGTTTAGTTTTATTTGTCCAGAGTCAGAAGGCTCCCAATAGATGACAACTGGTTTTTGGGCAAGCAGCAGAGACATGAGGTTACTCAAGCACCACAGAAATTCTCATATCATCTGCTGAATTTGAAACTGTGCCTTCTTCAAGATGAGCACCTGCTTCTTTCGGGGTTTCTCAGTCCAGAAAAAAATCTATTAGCCTTGAGGTCACATGGCCAGGAAGAAAAATAAATTTCAACTTACATATACATTTTGTTGTTACTGTGGTCAACAACACTTAGAATCATAATAATGTGTTATCTTGAGATAAAATTGTATAAAATTTAAAGGAATGGAAACACAAGGTCAAGGATTAAAAAGAATGATATAAAATTTCTGACTGTTAAAACAACCTTAATGGATTATTTAAAAGTATAAATATCACACTGCCATGTTCTTTAGATTCCCCTGGATACATTGAGAAGAATAAAACAATAAAGTTATTTTAAAATATTGGTATTTCTAGTGTGCCAGAGATGACATCTTTTATAAATATTTACATTCATAATAAAAATTTTGAGGTCAACTTTCAAATGGGTCAGGTAACACTTGCAAAACTCCTTTGGAGTGCTTAAGATGAAAAACTCTGAAAGCTTCAAAATCTAGAACCTTGATTCTCAATGCTGGCAATGCATTAGAATATTACAATCACCTGGGGATCAGGAACATTTATAAAACACTGATGATTGGATGTACTAATGGTTTCAGGGAAGGGACAGGGCAGACAGCGAGAACTGAGGACCACAGATGTAGAAACAACCCTAGAGTCACTAAGGACTCTGCCGGGCTGGTACAGAAGTATATTGCTGTCTACATCCAAGACATTTAGGAAATACTATTAATCAAAATTGTTATAAGACCGAATGTTGACTACCTAAATGTGTGTCTTGGAAATGAGTTTTAAATTGTTTTTATTTTTTTATTTTATTTGACTGAGGGAGAGAGTGTGTTTGTGTGCATGAGTGGAGAGGGGCGGAAGAAGGACAGAGAGAATCCCAGACCCCCATTTGTGGGCTCAGTTCCACAACCCACAGATCGTGACCTGACCGGATACCAAGCATTGGAATCCCAACCAATTGAACCATTCAGGTGTCCCTGGAAATGAATTTTGAAAGGAAATATATTGTAATATTAGTAGTGATAAAATTGTCTTTTTGTTCTGGGATTGTAGATAGTTTTTTCTGTTTCTTAATACTTTTCTATTTTCTATAATAAAATATACGATTTTTCCTAACTAAAAAAAAGAATATGCTCCAAATTCTGAGCATTCCCCTTAAAAATAAGTTTGCTGCATTTAGATCCAGCCCCAAAGTCCAGACACAGTAATAAGCCATGTTATCAAAACTGCTTCTTGTGATGCTGTGTCTCTCATTTCATATGATCCTAAATTAAGCAAGCATACTAAATGAATAAAAATAAGGGTTTTTAGACAGCCTTTTTTTGGGTTTCATTGTGATCATGACTTGATTTACTAGTTAAGGAAAAATAATAATATAAGAAAAGAAAAAGAGCATAATATGCAACACTTGTGAATAGAAGCCCATGCATTTATCAAGTTGTTGCTCTTTACTATAATTATTTCAAAAGAAAATTTTCTACCTGGTTTTTTAATCCCCATCAATAAAATTATTTCTGGCAATAAAAGTATTTTCCTTTCACCTAATCCCAAAAGGATTCACCTAATCTCTTTCTTTAAAGGATAAGTTTGCTAGGGTCACAGCTCATGAAGGCATTATCTCCATGGAGACCCACATGCAGAACCTACAAGGCTGAAGTGGTTTTCTTTGGACGTGATCTATTATCCATGTGGCACTCTAAAGATACATTGGATTTTGTTTACTCAAGTAGAATAGAAATCAGTTTCTTGGAAAATCAAGCTCTCTGAAATAATTTAAAATGACTATTTGGTGTTCTGATCTTAAATTATTCTGGTGAAATTTTTGATTTTTGATGAAAATAAATAAAAGGTATGATATATATGCATAACATGCTCACACATACATGCCACACATGCACAAGGTGATGCTGTGGCTAGAGGCTAATGGTACTGTCATAGGGATTTTGTGGATAGTCGCTTCTTTTGGTCTCAGTTTAAGGGTTCCACAACTTCCTTTGTGAGGGTTAGTACTCTGAAATTATAGTCTATGTCCTTTATGCACTTTACTTTCTACTTCCCCAAATCCCAGCTCTTTCATGACCCTGTGTTTTTCTTAGTATACTTTATTCTCTCAAGCTAGAGGAAGAGGGTGAATGGGGTGAACATGGGCCTTGGAGTCATAGAGATGTGAGTTAAAACTATTTATGTAAAATACATTAATTAACTGGCCCCAGGAAAGTTATTTATGATGCTTGAGCTTCCATTTCTTTATCCTTAATGTAAGGGCCTGCTTAGCCAGAGTGAGCCATTTTGTTGTTTATTCAGTAAACTTAGATTGACCCTGCCCTCCCAGAGGAACTTACTTAGAAACAAGTCTGGGAAACCAGAAAAATATGACCGACCAGCCCCTGATAACAGAGCCCGTATACTAGGACGTGTCAAGTCAGGGGGAGGTAACAGAGCCCAGAATACAAGGATGAGCCAAGCCAGGTGGAGACATCCAATCAGGAAAGCACCTCCCTAACCACCCAAGAATGTGGGTGCCTTTTGGGTGCCAGTTTGACCAGAGTGATAGGCTAGTTCAAATAACTACTATAGGGTGAATTATAATTCAATTGGCCACCTGTGTGTGGCCAGGCTCAACCACATGGCCTTTACTCTATTAAAGTTAGTCTGTGAGGCTGGGAGGGGTCGCCTCTTTGCAAGAGGCGGTCAGTTGGCCAGTCAGTTTGATTATCAATGCTTGGCGCGAAATAAAGCTTTGCTTGACCTTCGCTTCATATCAGTCTCGCTCCTTTGACCATGGACCCAACAGAAAGGTCAGGAGACATCCTGGCCCTTTGGCACAGGTGCTCCCAAGTTCCCCTGCCTGCTTTGTAACTCCAAAGATGGGAACCTTCAGAAATTGGATGGGATTTTTGCCTGAGAACAGGGTTAAAAATAGAGACACCACTAGATTGGCCAATTCGTCCACCATATTTCATTAAGTATTTTCTCTCATTTTGCAAATCCTCTTCCCTTAAGCTTATTCAGTCCCACCTATTAAAATTCTTTTGTCTTCTTGAATGCATATTTGCTGTCAGAGTCCCAGAACTCAAAAGCATAATTATCAAAAACCCAGAGGCATTTTAAACAAACAAGAAGCAGGATCCATTTAATGTCCCTTGCATTCTGCTACACACTGACTTTAATAAAAATTAAGAATATTTCAACCATAGCATGACAAGGTTCACAAAGAGGAGGTGAGGTGAACATTACATGCTCACATGAGCCTTATTACTTAGCTACAGCTTAAACTTTCCTTAATTTCACTCCAAATAATTTACCCAGGGATGATGCAAATGTCAGTGGGAAAACATGAATCATTTAAATACCTACTAAAGAACCTGGCTAGAGATACTGTGAAAACCCTTGAGGTTCTTCAGTGAAAAGGAGCAATATTAATCATAAAGTATGCCATCATTAAGATGACTAACCAGCAGGAAAACTTACCAATATTAATATTGCTATGACAGATCTACAAGTTTTTTTCTGTACTGCAACATATAATATGTTCCCATGGATACCTTTGGCTTGCCTGAAAAAAAGCAGTGCTGATAAAGACTATGCTTTTCATATTGTCCTGATTATCTAAATGCCAAATGCTAAATTTTAGATATTTAAGTGGTCTAAACTTTAGGAGTTGAAAGCAGCCTAAAAATTCAATTAAATCCTAATCATTTAATTTACTAATTACTGAAATAAAATGGTTTCTTTAGAAATGAAGTCACTAGTTGGGGAAAATGAATGCTAACACTTTTATTTTGATTTAGTCATATTTTTACATGGAAATAGATTTGTGGTTTTAAAAAGTATGAAAGCGGAGTAAAGGAAAAGCTCATTTCATTTTCTAAAACACACGACTTTATTTCTGTTTCATTTAAAAAATATTTCATAATAAGCATGAACATACACATGATACCTCCAATCACAATCTTAACTGTAGCTTGCTCAAGGGCAAATGGATCACTTGTTTTCTTGCCTTTTTTGTTTATTGCAACTTCCTCCCATTGTTCATGATATTGAAAGGCAAGAAAGGAGGGAGACTTGTAGTGACATTTTTTTAAAGCACTTCTGGCTCAGGTTGAGTGTGAGGAGACATTGAGAGTATAATAAAGATACATATGAAAAGACAGTAGATGAAGCAAGCTGAGGACAGGGGTCTGGATCATACTCACCAGTTGGTAGTCTATGGGAGACAGGAGTTGCATCAGGAGTGAAGTTTTCAGAAAGCAGAAGAATATAATCCAGGCCCATATGGGGGCGGGGGGGGGGGGGAGAAACAATGAAATGCAACTGTTATGGGCTGACCTTTGTCTCCCTCCTCCTCCTTCCCCAAAATCCATATGTTGAAATTTTAACTCTTACTACCTCAGATTGTGAATGTATTTGCAAGCAGGGTCTATAAAGAGGTAATGAAATTTAAATGAGGGTACTGGGGTGTGATCTAATTTAATGACTGGTGTCCTTTTAAGGGAGAGATTAGTGCACAGACAGACACAGAAGAAGGACCAGGTGAAAAAATGGAGAAGACAGAAATCGATAAGCCATGGAGAAAAACCTAGAAGAAACCAACCCTGCCAACATCCTGATCTTCGATTTTGGTCTTTGGAACTTGTGAGGAAATATGTTTCTGTTGTATAAGCCACCCAGTCTGTATTACTCTGTTATGGCAGTCCTTGCAAAACCATATAGCAGCTAGTTAGGTTAGGAAATTGTTGCATATTCTGTGAAAGGTCTTCCCTCCATAACTCTCTTCATAAACCTGACTTTATGATTTTAGTGAAGTTACTAAATTCATGAAGCATTTAGATCTCGTGAAGCAGAGAAACAAAGATAAAAACAGCATGAAAACTGAAGTTGCAAGCAATACTACTCAGAGTTAGGATAATTGCAGAAAATTCTCCCAGGGGGCATTTCAGCCTTTGGGGAACTACCCAGAGGCCATATTTTTCAATCAGAAAGTACAATGGGAAACCGCTGAACTCTTTGTGAAGTTACAAGCTTGAGATTGATGTGTAACTTGTGTTCCATTAAAAAATGACTCCTTAAGGAATTGGAGTCCTCTGGGACCAACTTACCTGAAGAACTGTGCTCTTCACAAGGAAAGCTTATTATCCTGAACTGAGGTATCACTGTTGGAGCAGTGAGAAAACAGGAAACAGGCACCAAACCTGCCAGTTCAAGGAAGTGGACCTTTAATGTCAGAGGACACTGAACTGTCATGGCCTAGTGTTCTCAACCTCATTTTTTAGTGGTGCTTTTGGCCATGGTATCTGGAAGTAAGGGGTAAGATTTTTATTAATCTGTTCATTGTCTTGAAACCACATTCTCTTGGCTGCCACCCAAATTACAAGATGGGACATGAGAAGAAGCAGCCCTCCACATCACACCTTTAGTATGCCTCCAAACTAAAGCTAACAGAACGAATATTAAGCTATGAAATATCCATCCTTGAGTCTTAAGCCAGCTGTGCCTTAATGACACTGAAGTGCAATTGTCTTATACTAGGTTTGTGGTCTGAGTGATCATAGGTATCACAGCCTCCACACTGAAATTAGTTCGACCAGACAAGAACTTTGGATGAACCATGCTGTTTCTGCTGGGGTGTTTAGGTATAACAGATGAATGATACATCAGATAAATCTGTCTGCTCTGCCTTACTTTCCTCAATGTGATACTTTATACACTATAAAGCCTTACACAGGGCTCCCTGATGAACCCAACAAATTGATAGATGGCAGCTCCATTTAGAATGTCAGAGTGACTATGTTTGCATGTGGGAAATTTGTACAATTCTTCTATTAAACTGAACTCAGGTAAGTCAAAGTCACCAGTCCTTCAGGATTTGAGAATGGTTGAGTAGAAATAGAACAATCATAGCCATTAGATGTTCAGGGTATAGGAAACAATGATTCAGTTTTACCTTGAGCTTCTGTTAGCTTTAGTTTGTAGGCATTTATTTTTAGAGATGGATCTGAAAGTTTATTGATCCTCCACTACTAACTATAGGGTACTGTCTATATAATCAGGTACCTGTAAACATTCCATATTCCTCTAAGTAAATAAATGTATGTGAACTTTGAAAGGGAGAAAAGCATAATGGAAAAAACAATTTAGGCTTTGGAATTGAAAACACCACTGTATCTCAACTTTGGCACTTACTTGTGGGTTGAATTTGAAAATGTACTTAATCTTATTTTCCTCATTTGTAAGATGAGAATAACAGTCATCCAGTTCTTTGGGTTGTGATGAGGAGCAATCAGTGATGGAATGTTTGAAGGCACTCAGTATCGTTGTGAGCACATACTAAATATAAAATAATTGATCATTGTTATCATGGACTCTTGGCTTGATCCATTTGAGTATACCAGTAGGTCTAATTTGGGAGTTTTCTTCTCTTCTTTTTTGCTTTGGTACAGCCAATGTTTTCAATTTTTCTCAAATTATAATGACCTTATGTTGTAGATTAAATAAACATTAAAGTCTTCTCTTAGTCTATGTCAGAGCATAGAAACATTGGTATCCTTATTCAAAACTGTTTATTCAGTGCCAGTGAAGCCAGTTTTGTCACATCTGGTCTCTGCAAGGTGGGAAGTGATGGAAAAGCTGTCCATGTCACCAAGGATAAGTAGCAGACATTTTGTTTTTGTCTATCTGCTGTGTGTCCAGACAGATAACACTTTGGTAGTCCTTACATTTCCATCTTTAAATAAGGAATCTGGTTCAAAAAGCAAAACAAAGAAACTTTAAATGACTTGAAGACAATGACAAAAGTCAACAAAAGCAGGGTATCTGGGTGACTCAGTGGATTAAGCATTGGCCTTTGGCTCAAGGTCATGATCTCAGGGTCCTGGAATCGAGCCCCATATTGGGTTCCCTGCTCAGTGGGGAGTGTGTTTCTTTCTCCCTCTGCCTGACACTCCCTCTCCTTGTGCACACTCGATCTCTCTCTCAAATAAATAAATTAAGAAAATTTTCTTTAAAAATGTCAACAAAAGCAAGGCACTGTTTTATAAGAGAAACTTAAGTATCAAAAGGAAACAATGAAGCTCCAAGTTTGAGAGATTCCTGGAAAGAGTGGTTTGAGTTGAAAATGAAATAGGTGAGAAACATGACATTTTGAATATTAGTCATTTGTTTACATGTTCTACATAATTCATAGTTATGAATAAGAAATATCTTAATTGTAGTCTTAAGATGAGAATAAGGTTACTCTTACAATGGAAGAACATAACATTTATTGAGCACCTTTGAGTTGAGAGCATAATGTTAACTCTGTTCCTTTACTCATTCATTTCATTCCCTTTTTAATCTCATGTACTCGTCACTGTTGGAATATGGCTTGCTTTATCTTTCTTTCAGAAACTGAAACTCTGAGAAATAATTAACTTACTCAAAGTCACACACTGTGTTGCAGATCTGGAATCGAAACTCATCTGTATGACCATAAACCCAGCTCTGCACATCATAGCATGTGAACTCATTACAAACAAATAAAAGTGATAGACCTCAGAGAAAAGCTATAAAGAAAATTTTCTTCTCCTTAGTAAATCGTTCTGTTTTCCAGTAGTAGGCAGATCTCCCTCTGCTTTTACTTACTGGATATGTTAGAGCTAGATCTGTGAGATGAGTATCAGTGGCTTAGTTATCACAAGCTTGGTGAGAAAAATAAATTTGCTGTGATAAACATGGTTTAAAAAATGGAGCTAGGGATCAGAAGGGAGACAAACCATAAGAAACTCTTGATCTCACAAAACAAACTGAAGGTTTCGGGGGAGAAGGGGGTATGGAGAAGGTCGTTGGGTTATTGATATTGGGGAGGATATGTGATATGGTGAATGCTATGATGTGTATAAGCCTGATGATTTACAAACCAATACCCCTGAGGTAAAAAAAACAAAAAACAAAAAACAAAACTGCATCTGTCATCCTTCTATGCATCTATCTATCTATCTATCTATCCATCCATCCTCTATCTCCTCTCCTTCTCCTCGGTCCACATTCCACCCCTCTTTTCCTGCTCTTTAATAGCCCCCAAATGCCCTTCTCTCTCCTTTTATCCTTTGGATTTCCCTCACTTCTTCAACTCTCCTTTTAATTTTTCCTTTATTATTCATATTTTTTTGTTTTTTATTCATATATCTTCTTCCTTGATATAGATTGATTTGAGAGTTTTCCGCTCTTATTTGTAATATTATGAGGTAATAATGCAAATATTATGCAACCTGATGTTAATTAGATCCTCCCATGGATTTTTGTTCCATAAAAATCTTTTGACATTTTAGTAAAGAAACACAATTCTTATGTCAAGATTTCCAAAGATAAGAAACTCCTCTCAGCACAAGGCATTTTCATGAAGAATAAGGAATTTCATGATTTGGTAAGCAGCAGGAGAGAAAGGGAATTTGGAAAGAACTATCTAATTCTTTAATGGTTTTATACAGCTTACATATGAGACCTGCTGGGTTTACAAATTGGTTCATGGGTTCAGTGTATAACCTCAGGAATCCTTCTAGAACAAAGAGAATTGGGTGCTAGACCTCTGTACCATCCAGGATCAGTGGGTGAGACCCAAATACTCCATAGATTGATTTCAATTAAAGGTTAAATACATTTTTTCTTAATTTAACTGTTACATGAGATGTTGATATATGAAATTATTATTGTTAATAGTATTAATACTTGAGAAATTTCCTAATATCTCCAAGCTTCAGTCACTTTCATCTCTAAAATTCTACATATAGGGTTGTTGGATGATAAATTAGATATTATAAGTGGATGGCTCACTTAGTTGCTTAATGCAGTTTTATTTATTTATTTATATACACACAGGTGCATATGTTATAAAACCTTTTCTAAAGTCCCAAAGATGTTCCACTCATTCATGATCAAACTCTACTTGAATGAAACATCATCAGTTTCAACTAACAGTCAGTGAGAAAAACTTACTAAGATATATCATGATAAAAATGTGATTTGTACTGGTGCTTAGGGAAGATAAAACTTTAGATTAACCATTATACTTGCCTAGAGAGTCAAGAAGATTAAAGAGTGTTTACATGCCAATTACTATGCATTTAATCTAAAGTTATACTTATTTGCTATTGTATCATCATAAAGCTGAATTTCTAAGTCTATTTACTAAAGAAATATAAAGTAAATATTGTTAATCCTGATGATGATTATTATAATAAAACCAAATTCAAAGCTCTGGTGCCCATACTAGGTCTTCATATAATAAATATTCCATGCTCTTAGTTTCAGATATTCAGCTTCTCAGATATCTCCATAGGTATCTAAGGTTCACATTTATTTCAAACAACTTGTATACTTCTATCCCTCCTTCCAGACATTTTCATCCATGTTATCTAGTCACCCATCATATCCTCTATCCCAAACATTGCTCCTGACTAAATTCTTATCTTCGTTCTTGGCATCCCACAATGCCGTGAATCTGCTCATCCACTCAGAAATATGGTGTCCTCCTGGGTTCCTCCCTGGCCTTTCCTCCCACTCTGTATCCTTCCCATATCATTGAGTCAGTAAGATCTACCTAATCTACCCACAAATGTAAAGAACTACTTCTTGTCTACTTTTTCCATTATAGGCACAATTATAGTTATTTTAGCTCTATATCATGTTTAATTCTTTTCAATAGCTCTTCTATTTACAGATGGGGAAGCAGTGTTCACAAAACCTCCAAAGACTGCTCATGCCACAAAGCCGCATTGCCCTTTGTAAAAATTTCCTGATATCTCTTGCCATTCTCCTTTTTTGTCCTTTCCTATTTCCCTTGGTCTATTCAGAACTTTGATTTTCCCATGTAACCTTCTACAATAGTAGATGTGAGACCATATTATTCATTTTTGTATTCTGTCATACAAAACAGATATTTGTTAAATTAATGACTTTATGTCATTAATTCAACAAATAATTTAATGATTTTTATTATTTAATTTAATTTAATGATATTTATTGTGCCAAGTACAGACAACACCTATAAAACTTATATTTGTGCATCAAATAAATTTTTATTTTTCTCTCATTTGGTACTTTTAAATGTAAAAACAATTTAACTTATGTGCAGTTCTAGAAATAATCATTTTTTTAAATTTTTTATTTTTTATAAACATATATTTTTATCCCCAGGGGTACAGGTCTGTGAATCGCCAGGTTTACACACTTCACAGCACTCACCAAAGCACATACCCTCCTCAATGTCCATAACCCCACCCCCCTTCTCCCAACCCCCCTCCCCCCAGCAACCCTCAGTTTGTTTTGGGATATTAAGAGTCACTTATGGTTTGTCTCCCTCCCAATCCCATCTTGTTTCATTGATTCTTCTCCTACCCACTTAAGCCCCCAAATAATCATTATTTTGAACAATTTTTTAAAAAGATTGAATTTGCTTATTTGACAGAGAAAGAGAGAGTAAGAGGGAGCACAAGCAGGGAGATCAGCACAGGGAGAAGGAGAAGCAGACTCCCAGCTAAGCAAGGAGTCCAACATGTGGGGACTCTATCCCAGGACGCTGGGGTCATGATCTGAGCTGCAGGCACATGCTTCACCAACTGAGCCACCCAGGAGTCCCTAACAATTTTTGTTTTTAAAACAATAGAGAGAGAGCTGAGGCCAAGGAATAGCAGACTGAAATGACATTAGCTCCCAGAAGTTCAGCTAGATAGTCATCAAACCATTCCAAACACTTACAAACTCAATAGGAACTAGAAGAGAAGAAGAGCAGCAATTCTAGGAACAGAAAATAGACCACTTTCTGGAAGGTAGGATGTGCGGAGAAATGAATCTGAAACCACAGGAAGATAGACGACAGGGGGAAGGGCTGGCTCCTGGCAAGTGGTGAAGCAAAGGAGCACAAAATAGAAACTTTTCGAAGTCTGCTCCACTGAGGGACATCACAGAGGCTAAGCAGGGGTGGAGCCCTTGTTGGGACAGTGTGGTCTCAGGCCCCACAGGGTCACAGAAAGATAGTGGGTGTCTGACTGTGGCAGAGCTCCCAGGTATTGGAGCAGGGAAGCTGACTATAGAGACAGAGCCAAGGAGTGGGCTTTCAGATCAGGGTTACCTTAAACCATGATCCAAGGCATAGTCACACCACTGCTCTTTGAGCAAGAACCCCACAAGTGACAGATCTTGAGACCGACCTCCTCCTTCCTCCTCCAGGAGTGGCACAGGAATGTGTGGCAGGAATCTGCTGGGTTTGGAGACTCCAAACAGGGCCATGCACAAGAGACAGAAATGCTAGTTCACAGGCCAGGAGATCACAGACCACACCCAGAGACCAGGGACACCAGAGTCATTGACTGCTTTTCTCTGAGGGTGCACTGAGGAGTGGGGCCCTGAGCTCTCTGCTCCTCCAGGCAGGAGACTGGGAGGCTGCCATCTTCATTCCCATCCTCCAAAGCTGTATGGAAAGCATTCAGGGAATAAAAGTTACTGAGAACAAACCCGAGCAGATTACTTAGCCTGGCCCCTGGCAATGGTGGCGCAATTCAGCCTCCAGCAAAGACATTTGAGAATCACTTAAACAGGCCCCTCTCCCAGACGATCAGCAAAAATATCCAGCTAAGACCAAGCTCACCGATCAAGGATAACAGCAGAACTACAGAGTTAGGGGAAAGCAACTCATAGATTTCATGGCTTTTTCCCCATGATCTTTTAGTCTTGAAAAGTTAAAATTTGTAATTTTATTTTTTTCTTATTCTATTTTTTTTTAACTTTTCCTCTTTACTCTTTTAAAGTTTTCTAACTAGTTTATCTTAACAATACCTTTCTTAAAAATATCCTTTTAAATCTTCATTGTTATAGCCATATTTAATCCCTTCATTGTATTTAGCTTAATTTTTTAAATACATATAGGTTTTTTATTCTTTAATTTTGGGATACAATTTCTTTTGATAGATCAAAATATACCCCAAATCTAGCACATGGCTTTGTTCTAGTCTCCAGCCTGAGCACATTCTCTCCTCCATTTTTTTTTCTTTTTCCAACCTAATTATCTTCTCAATTCCTTTTTTAGATATTTTTAAATTTTCATCTTTACAGTCATATTCCATCCCTTTATTGTGTTTACCCTTATTTTTGTATATTTATAAGTTTTTCTTTCTTTAAAATTTTGGGAGGTAGTTTCTTCTAAGAGACCAGAATATACCCAAAATTAAGTGGGTTGCTCTGTTCTATTCACCAGTCTAATACACACACACACACACACACACACACACACACACACATATATTGGGGGTAAAAGAAATTTAAAAATTTTTAAATTTCTTTTAAAATTTCTTTAAAATTTCTTTTTACTCCCACTCTTTTCCTTTCAGTTTGGGGTCTCTTCTGATTTGGTTAGTGTACATTTTTCTGGGGTCTTTGCCACCCTTTTAGTATTTTCTTCTCTCATTCATATATTCTTATCTGGATAAAATGAAAAGTTGGAAAAACTCACCACAGGAAAAAAAGAACAAAAGGCAGTAACAACAGCTAGGGACCTAATCAATATGGACATTGGTAATATGTCAGAACTAGAGTTCAGAATGACGATTCTCAAAGTGCTTCCTGGGCTAAAACAAGGCATGGAAGAGATTAGAGAAACTCTTTCTGGAGTAATGAAATCCCTTTCTGGAGAAATAAAAGGACTAAAATCTAAACAAGTAGAAATAAAAAAAGCTATAAATGAGGTGCAATCAAATATGGAGGCTCTTACTGCTAAGGTAAATGAGGCAGAAGAGAGAATTAGTGATATAGAAGAGCAAATAATGGAGAATAAAGAAGCTGAGCAAAACAGAGACAAACAATTACTGGACCATGAGCAGAGAATTCAAGAGATGACCTATACCATAAGATGAAACAATATTAGAATAATTAGGATTCCAGAAAAAGAAGAAAGAGAGAGAGAGGCAGAAGGTATAGTGGAACAAATTATAGTAGAGAATTTCCCTAATATGGCAAAAGGAACAAGCATCAAAATCAAGGAGACACAGAGAACCCCCCTCAAAATCAATAAAAATAGGTCCACACCCCATCATCTAATAGTAAAAGTTACAAGTCTTAGTGACAAAGAGAAAATCCTGAAACCAGGTGGGGACAAGAAGTCTATAACATACAATGGTAGAAATATTAAATTGGTATCAGACTTATCCACAGAGACCTGGCAGTCCAGAAAGAACTGGTATGATATATTCAGAGCACTAAATGAGAAAAACATGCAGCCAAGAATACTATATCCAGCTAGGCTATCATTGAAAATAGGAGAGATAAAAAGTTTCCAGGACAAGCAAAAATTAAAAGAATTTGCAAACACCAAACCAGCTCTACAGGAAATATTGAAAGGGGTCCTCTAAGCAAAGAGAGAGCCTAGGGCGCCTGGGTGGCTCAGTGGGTTAAGCCGCTGCCTTCGGCTCAGGTCATGATCTCAGGGTCCTGGGATCGAGTCCCGCATTGGGTTCTCTGCTCCGCGGGGAGCCTGCTTCCTCCTCTCTCTCTCTCTGCCTGCCTCTCTGCCTACTTGTGATCTCTCTGTGTCAAATGAATAAATAAAATCTTAAAAAAAAAAAAAAAAAAGAGAGAGAGCCTAAAAGTAGTAGACCAGAAAGGAACAGAGACAATAAACAGTAACAGTCACCTTACAGACAATACAATAACAATAATTCATATATTTTAATAGTTACCCTGAATGTAAATGGACTAAACGCCCCAATCAAAAGACAAAGTGTATCAGAATGGATAAAAAAACAAAACCCATCAATATGCTGTCTACAAGAAAACGCATTTTAGACCCAAAGACACCTCCAGATTTAAAGTGAGGGGATGGAAAACAATGTACCATGCTAATGGACGTCAAAAGAAACCTGGGCAAGGGGGAGAAAGAAAGCTGGAATGGCAATCCTTATACAAGATAAATTAGATTTTAAGCCAAACACTATAATAAGAGATGAGGAAGGACACTATAGCATACTCAAAGGGTCTGTCCAACAAAAGATATAACATTTTTAAATATCTATGCCCCTAACATGGGAGCAGCCAACTATATAAACTAATGAATAACAAAATTTTAAAAAACACACTGACAATAATATAATAATAGTAGGGGACTTTAACATACCCCTCACTGAAATGGGCAGATTATTGAA
Source organism: Mustela erminea (assembly GCF_009829155.1). Lineage (NCBI taxonomy): Eukaryota > Metazoa > Chordata > Mammalia > Carnivora > Mustelidae > Mustela > Mustela erminea. The sequence goes on along the minus strand of NC_045615.1, from coordinate 41,128,175 downwards.
GCAAAAGATCAACAAGAAAATAAAGGCCTTAAATGACACACTGGACCAGATGGACATCACAGATATATTCGGAACATACCATCCCAAAGCAATAGAATGCACATTCTTCTCTAGTGCACATGGAACATTCTCCAGAATAGATCACATCCTGGGTCATAGATCAGGTCTCAACCAGTACCAAAATATTGGGATCATTCCCTTCATATTTTCAAACCACAATGCTCTGAAGCTAGAACTCAATCACAAGAGGAATGTTGGAAAGAGCCCAAGTACATAGAGGCTAAAGAGCATCCTTCTAAAGAATGAATGGGTTAACCAGGAAATTAAAGAAGAATTGAAAAAATTCATGGAAAAAAATGATAATAAAAACATAACGTTTCAAAATCTGTGAGACACAGCAAAGACAGTCCTGAGAGGCAAATATATAGCAGTACAAGCCTTTCTCAAGAAACAAGAAAGGTCTCAAATACACAACCTAACCCTACACCTAAAGGAGCTAGAGAAAGAACAACAAAGAAAGCCTAAACCCACTAGGAGAAAAGAAATAATAAAGATCAGAGCAGAAAACAATGAAATAGAAACAAAAAGAATAGAACAAATCAACAAAACTAGGAGCTGGTTCTTTGAAAGAATTAATAAGGTTGATAAACTCCTGGCCAGACTTATCAAAAAGAAAAGAGAAAGGACCCAAATTAATAAAATCATGAATGAAAGAGGAGAGATCACAACCAACACCAAAGAAATACAAACAGTTATAAGAACATATTATGAGCAACTATATGCCAGCAAATTTGACAATCTGGAAGAAATAGATGCATTCCTGGAGACACATAAACTACCACAACTGAACCAGGTAGAAATAGAAAACCTGAGCAGACCCATAACCAGTAAGGGGATTGAAGCAGTCATCAAAAATCTTCCAACAAACAAGAGCCCAGGGCTAGACAGCTTCCCAGGGGAATGTTACCAAGCATTTAAAGAAGAATTATTTCCTATATGCCTGTAATAACTTCCAAACTCATTTTATGAGGCCAGCATTACTTTGATTCCAAAACCAGACAAAGACCCCATCAAAAAGAATAATTATAGACCAATATCCTTGATGAACACAGATGTAAAATTTCTCACCAAAACACTAGCCAACAGGATCCAATAGTACATTAAAGGGATTGTTCACCACGACCAAGTGGGATTTATTTCTGGGCTGCAAGGTTGGTTTAACATCTGCAAATCAATCATTGTGATACATTAATAAAAGAAATAACAAGAACCACATGATACTCTCAATAGAGGCTGAAAAAGCATTTGAAAAAGTACAGCATCCTTTTTTGATCAAAACTCTTCAAAGTGTAGGATAGAGAATACATACCTCAATATCATAAAAGCCATCTATGAGAAACCCATAGAGAATATCATTCTCAATGGGGAAAAACTGAGAGCTTTTCCCCTAAGGTCGGGAACACGGCAGCAATGTCCACTATCACCACTGCTATTCAACATAGTATTAGAAATCTTAGCCTCAACAATTAGACAGCAAAAAGAAATAAAAGGCATTCGAATTGGTGAAGAAAAAGTCAAACTCTCATTCTTTGCAGATGATATAATACTTTATGTGGAAAACCCAACAGAGTCCACTCCAAAACTGCTAGAACTCATAGAAGACTTCAGAAAAGTGTCAGGATATAAAATCAATGCACAGAAATCAGTTGGATTTCTATACACCAGCAGCAAAACAGAAGAAAGAGAAATTAAGGAGTTCATCCCAGTTACAATTGCACCCCAAACCATAAGATACCTAGGAATAGACCTAATCAAAGAGGCAAAGAGTATGTGCTCAGAAAACTATAAAGTATACATGAAAGAAATTGAGGAATACACAAATAAATGGAGAAATGTTCCATGCTCATGGATTGAGAGAACAAATATTGTGAAAATGTCTATGCTACCTAAAGAAATCTTCATGTTTAGTGCAATCCTTATCAAAAGCCCATCAATTTTTTCAAAGAAATGGACCAAATAATCCTAAAATTTATATGGAACCAGATAAGACCCCAAATAATCAGAGGAATGTTGAAAAAGAAAGCCAAAGTTGGTGGCATCACAATTTCAGACTTCAAGCTCTATTACAAAACTCTCATCCTCAAGACAGTATGGTACTGGCGCGCGCGCGCGCACACACACACACACACACACACACACACACACACACAAAGACACATAGATCAATGGAACAGAATAGAGAACCAAAAATAGTCCCTGAACTATACAGTCAACTAATCTTTGCCAAAGCAGGAAGGAATGTCCAATGGAAAAATGTCTCTTCAACCAATGGTGTTGGGAAAATTGAACAGCCACGTGCAGAAGAATTAAACTGGACCATTTCCTTACACTACACACAAAAATAGACTCAAAATGGATGAAAGACCTCAATGTGAGACAGGAATCCATTAAAATCCTTGAGGAGAACACAAGCAGCAACCTCTTCCACCTCAGCCACAGCAACATCTTCCTAGGAACATTGCCAAAGGTAAGGGAAGCAAGGGCAAAAATGAACTATTGGGATTTCATCAAGATCAAAACCTTTTGCACATTAAAGAAACAATCAACAAAACCAAAAGACAACTGACAGAATGGGAGAAGATATTCACAAATGACATATCAGATAAAGAGCTAGTATCCAAAATCTATAAGGAACTAAGCAAACTCAACACCCAAAGAACAAATAATCCAATCAAGAAATGGCCAGAGGGCATGAACAAACATTTATGCAAAGAAGACATCCAGATGGCCAACAGACACATGAAAAAGTGCTCCATGTCACTAAGCATCAGGGAAATACAAATCAAAACCACAATGAGATACACACACTAGTCAGAAATGGCTGAAATTAACCAGTCAGGAAACGACAGATGTTGGTGAGGATGCAGAGAAAGGGGAACCCTCCTACACCTTTGGTGGGAATGCAAACTTGTGCAACCACTCTGGAAGACAGCATGGAAGTGCCTCAGAAAGTTGAAAATAGAGCTACCCTACAACCCAGCAACTGCGCTACTGGATATATACCCTAAAGATACAAATGTAGTGATCTGATGGGTCATGTGCACCCAAATGTTTAAAGCAGCAATGTCCACAAAGCCAAACTATGGAACGAACCCAGATGTCCACCAGTGGGTAAATGGATAAAGAAGAAGTGGTGTATATATACAATGGAATACTTTGCAGCCACCAAAAGAAATGAAATCTTGCCATTTGCAACAATGTGGATAGAACTAGAACGTATTATGCTGAGCGAAATGAGTCAATCAGAGAAAGACAATTATCATATGATCTCCTAGATATGAGGAATTTGAGAGGCAGTGTGAGGGTTTTGGTGGTAGGGAAGGAAAAAATGAAACTAAATGGGATTGGGAGCGAGACAAACCCTCCCAATAATTTTGTGAGACTCCTAATCTCACAAACAAACTAAGGGTTGCTGGGGGGAGGGGGCTATGGAGATGGTGGCTGGATTATGGACTTTGGGGAGGATATGTGATATGGTGAGTGCTGTGAAATATGTAAGCCTGATTATTCACAGATCTGTACCCCTGGGGCAAATAATACATTACATATGTTAATAAAAATAATAAAAAATAAATTAAGCAATAGAAAAATAAATCTTAAAGAAACTAAAATAAGTAATCTGATGTGTGTTCTGAGTGAAAAAGTTGATTAAAAATTATAGATATTTCTGCAAAGAAACACACCAGCACTTATCCTTGTCCTCTCACCTCTAAGCATAGGGGATAGGTGAAATCAGTGAAGGGGATTAAAGAGCACACTCATCAGGCGCCTGGGTGGCTCAGTGGGTTAAGCTGCTGCCTTCGGCTCGGGTCATGATCTCAGGGTCCTGGGATTGAGTCCCACGTCGGGCTCTCTGCTCAGCAGAGGGCCTGCTTCCCTTCCTCTCTATCTGCCTGCTTCTCTGCCTACTTGTGATCTCTGTCTGTCAAATAAATAAATAAAATTAAAAAAAAAAAAGCACACTCATCTTGCCTAGATTTTATTACTGTCATATTGGTCCTTTCTGAAGCCTCTCCATTCAAGGTATTTATTATAAAAGATACCTCAGAAACACTTACTATTCATTCATTTATTTGTATGCTTTAGTTCAACATTGATGATTATTTCTTAAGAATTATACTTCATATTGGAGATTCTGAATGAAAGAGCTCACAGTGTACTTTTAATGCTTTCAATTTTAAACTGTAAAAAAGCAAAAAACAAACAAAAAATCAACCAAAACAACCCAGCTCATCATTATCTATGTTGATTGCAGCACCATTCTTAGACTTTTTCAGCGAAGATTTACATTTTAATCCATTTGACAGCACATTAAGTACTGTGCCATCTTCAATGAGGATTGGGAACTCTGTGGAAATTCCAAAGAGCAAGATTTTTATTTACTTTCTATGCTTGCTAATTTTTTGGAAGTAATTTTAGTGCAGATGCATTTTTCCCCTTTTTTCCTTATCTTTGCTATACCTCAGATAAGAAAAGTTCAGATGCATTTCCAGTAGAGATTTGTTAAGTTAAAACAAACAAAATCTTAACAATTAGAAGAAAATACCATATATTGTGTTATCAAAAAAGTCTTGTGATTACAAGTAATAATGATTTGTTAATAATTAAACTTTGCAAGGAGACAGCGAGACAAAGCCACACAAATTATCATCCAAAGAAGTTTACTAATCACGTTAACTTTTGTTTCCTTGTGCACTGTTGGTGGGAATGAAAACTGATGCAGCCACTGTGGAAAACAGTATGGAGTTTCCTCAAAAAGTTAAAAATAGAGCTACCCTATAATCCAGTAATCACAGTGCTTAGTATTTTATTTACCCCTACAATACAAAAATACTAATTCAGGGATATACATGCACTCCTATTTTTACTGCAGCTTTATTTACAATATCCAAATTATGGAAGCAAACCAAGATCCCAATAATAAATAAATGGATAAAGAGAAGGTGGTATATATGTATGCAATGGAATATTATTTAGCCATAAAAAAGAAAGAAATTTCTCCTTTTGCAATAACATGGATGGAGCTAGAGTATATAATGATAAGCAACATAAGGCAACCAGAGAAAGGCAAATATCATATGATTTCACTCTTATGTGGAATTTAAAAAACAAATCAAATGAGCAAGGGAAAAAAAAGAGAGAGACAAATAAAGAAACAGACTCTTAACTATAGAGAAAAAATTGATGGCTACCAGAGGAAAGGTGCTGTGGGGATAGGTGAAATGAGTGAAGGCGATTAAAGAGCACACTCATCTTGATGAGGACCAGGTGATGTATAGAATTGTTGAATTGTATATTGTACACCTGAAATTAATATCACACTGCATATTAACAATACTGGAATTAAAATTAAAAACAATTAAAAAAGAAAAATATTAAAAGTAATTAAAAAATACTTAGGATTACTAATCCTTGAAATTTAAATTGATTTTAGCCATACTGTCCAGCATCTCCTCTTTCATCTCAGTTTTTAAATTTTGTATTTTGCTAATATCATTTATTTTTGCATGTAATTTTTTCACTGCTGACCATAGCTAAAGAACACATTCACAATTTTAAGAATCATCTGAAATTTCATCTCATCTATGAAACTTCCCCTAACTCCCCTATGTAGGTAGAGTAGATCATTTCTTCCTCAATTCTCTTGCACCACTCAGTTCATTCTTTATTCTAGAAACTATTACTTGTGATATGAGTATTGGCTTAGGTACATGTTTCCCCCTCTTGAAACATAAACTATGTGAATACAGATTATTTATCTTTGTGAGTCCAGAATCTGAAACAGTGTCAGAGGCATGGTAGATGACGCAAACCAAAAATAATTATTACATTCAGATATTCACAGACCTGTAACCCTGAAACAAATAATACATTATATGTTAATTAAAAAGATAAATAATATTAACACAAGTATAATCTTTTAATACATAATAAAACAAATATTCAGCAACACTTTCTGCTCTCCCCACCAAATACACATAAAGAAGATACTAAATGTTGTTTTTACTTTATTTTTTCTAAGATCTGAACTCTTTAGTTTACCCAGGAGAAGCCATCTAATTTCCAACAGAGACATAAGGTGGCATTGACATTGAAATCACTATGTATATTAAGCCGTCACACTAGATATATTAGATTGATGTCTACAGTGCCAGGTTTGATATGCTCAGGCTATATTGTTAAGTTGACTTCGTAAACACTCCCCAAGGAAAGCTGTACCAATCTGGAGTACAGATTCTCCTGGCTCACACTGTCCACAAAACTGCAATAGTTGGAGTAGACTTTATTTCTCTGGATGGAGCAGAGGGTAGCCATGGCATAGTCCTGGTTTCCTGATTTAATTTTTGCCATGTAAACTGGGAGACAAATAGGGTGCAGGACTTCAAAATCCAGTGTAGTGGACAACAACATATGCCATGGGAGCTAAATGATCCCTAAATCCTAAATTGAATATTTAATTAAGAAGTCATTACTGTGGGGACACCTGGGTGGTTCAGTGAGTTGAGTGTCCAACTCTTGGTTTTGGCTTAGGTCATCATTTCTGAGGTTTTGGGATGGAGCCCTGGTTTAGCGGGGAGTCTGCTTGAAAGATTCTTTGCCTCTGCCCCTCCCACTAATGTTCATTCTCTTTCTCTCAAAATAAATAAATAAGTCTTTAAAAAAAAGAAGTCATTACTATCCCTTACTATATGCCAAGATCTATAAAAAAAAATGCTGAATGATAGTGAATGTATCTTCTTTTTCTTTATTTTCTTTATTGTTTTACTCTTTTTTAGTAGTTTCTTCCACATTCCTTCTGGCTCTTGCCTCCAGAGGTCTTTTCTCTTCTTCAAGAGAAAAGGTCTTTTCTCTTGAGCTGGCTGTAATAAAATAATTGTCATTTTGATTTATTTTCATTATTTATTCAATGAAAATTAAGACCTGATCAAATTGATATCCTGGAGAGTTGCTGCTTCCCTTATGATTTTGAAAATAAATACACCACTTGAGCGTATTAGGTTCTTGTGTTTAAATATTTAACAATTATTTCATTCACAAGTCAATTTCTCTTCTCAGCTAGACTGCTTTCCGGTGTTCTCCAAACCCATTCCTTCCAAACCCTATCACCAAACTTGTTATTGAGCCCAATTCTCTACCTCTCATACAGTGGGTAATGTGTGAATACATATTTGCGTAAATATCTTCAAAATTGGTTCTTGTTGGCTGAATACAGGTCAAGATAGTAGTAGATTCTAGGTTGGTTTATAATTGTTCTGACTGAAATTTTCATGGAGGCATGGAGGGATTCTCCTTAAACCAGACCAAAGCACCTTTGACATCAAAGCTAAATCTTGGAAAGGTAACCAAAGACTTGATAATATAAGAGTGTCAGTCTCTTCAGAAGAATCCCACAGAAGAGAAGGGAGAAATCGTGCATTTAGAGACTTCATGAGTGGAAGAAACCCAGGAAATCAGAGGTGTTTTAGACTTTAAGAATGGCTGACCAATAAAATACCTCTCAGAAAGGTGACCCATGGGAATGAACTCTGCTATATCTAGGGTGAATTAATGATAGGACTTGGGATGTGTGAGACTGAAGTTAGGCTGTATAGGGAGTTGCTATCTGACTAGGTGTGTCTCCGTCTCACATTGTACATATGAGTTATGGTTCATGGCCAGTTAAATTGAGAGGTTTTAAAACCATGCTGACTCCAGACTATTGTGCTAGCTCTCTATTTTGCTGAATTTAAATTTTAGAATTTGTGCTCTGAAACCCTATGTGGCTTGGATTTGGTCTTACTCTAATAGCTAGTCAATTTCTCCTTTCTCTTCATTTACAGTCTTCTTAGGGTTTATGGTAGATTTTTATAAAAATAGCTACCATAATTTATTATCCTATGTCAATATTCTTTGCCAGTGTCTTTCCACACTGACTCTGAGCTTGTCTATGTGACCTCTTGAATAAAGGTGTATTAGCTAACTTGAAAGAGATTACGTTGGAAGTACTCGCACACTGGAGCTCACCCTCTTCCTGAAACTCTTGAAACTCAGAGTTCTTGAAACTCTCTTATGTGTGGAAAACTATGCTCCAGTTAAATGCCAGTGTGAAAGGCCATCTTTGGTAATACACCCCCCAGCCCTCATGCCAGCTGAATGCAATGCTTAGAGAACTCAGTAGAGATCAGCTTATTTTCACGGTGTCACAGATTGCCAGACCAGATCAAAGAACCATTAGAATGACCTACAAACTACAAAATAGTGAACTAAAGAAATGGTTGCTGTTTCGAGAGACTATGTTTGGAGCGATTTTTTTTTTTTCCCAGCAAACGTTAACTGATAAAGAAAATGATATCTAGACTTGAGATGTTTCCATAACAACAACAACAGCAATAAACATGTGACAGTGGCTTTGGAGACCATTCTGTGCCAGAAGCCATAAGACATTTTGTGAAGTCTGGAAGATTGGCAAGCAAACTGCTAGTGGAGAATGGAAAGATTGTGACATGTATGAGATGATCTTATGAAACAACTCACAAAACTATTTCCTGGTGTAATCTGGAAGATAAAAAATGTGGACATTGGCAAGATAATTTTCAAGAGGACTTTAACATTTCTATTGGATTCTTTTAGTTGTCTGTGATAATTCATAGGAAAAGAAAGATGAGCTAAAGAAAGAACTGATTAGCTTGCAGGAAGAATTTATGTAAAACATGGAGGACCCAGGATGCACTAGATTAACTATTTCTCATTTGCAGTCTCTCCAGCCAGTAAGAGTCCCAGTGTAAATTAAAACCTAAGGGTGTTTTGAAAATTCAGAACACTTGCAGTAAAACGTGGCTTCTGTATCAAGATCAAATCAAGGATATGACTGTAAAATTCTTGTTAGGACTCTAAAAAACACTTATGGTGATATCTAGTGGACTTTCTCAGTTAGACCAAAGCACTTCAAAGGTTCTAAATAACATTGCCTTATAAGCAGCCCAAAGTAAAGAAAAGCCTGTATTGAAAATAACTGTGGAAGTGACTTTTGTTAAAAGATGTATAAAAAGCACACACATTTTTTTTTAAAGATTTTATTTATTTATTCAACAGAGGGATCACAAGGAGGCAGAGAGGCAGGCAGAGAGAGAGGGGGACGCAGGTTCCCTGCTGAGCAGAGAGCCCGATGTGGGGCTTGATCCCAGGACCCTGAGATCATGACCTGAGCTGAAGGCAGAGGCTTAACCCACTGCGCCACACAGGTAACCCAGCACACACATTTTTGAAGGAAGTTGTATCTATTTAAGATTTCTTAGACAGAAACTGAGTCACTTCAAATAAAAAAGAGTCCTCTGGACTTTCAAATTTCTATTGGAAGCAGTCTTAGAAAACTACTCAACTGTCAACCAGGGACATTTACTTTTTACAGAAAAGAGTATCTCAGAGGGAGGAACCAAGAGCCAAGAGCTAAGAGTCATGGAAAAGAGACTGCTTACAAAATGGCGGGTTAAATTTCTATTGTACTCCCAGTGCCTCTTGATAGTGTCCTCTCACACTGCCTTGGGGCTTGTCATGTGACTTCCATTAGTGGATGTAACATTAGCAAACTTGATCTAAACAAGTACTCTTAAGAGTAATGGGGCCCTTCCTTGTCCTAATTTTGGATCTCTGCTTCCTCTGTGTAAGGAAGTGTAGCCAGCCTATTTAATGAGTGAAACTTGGCATACTCACCCTTGTCCCTCTACATGTCCCCACCAATCACTACACCTTGGAGTGAGGTTCTATTGAAATACTGTGTCATGGTCAGCTATCTTTCTAACACATGGGACACTTCTGAGGAGATAAGTTAGAACCACCCGGCAATCTATAGAATCATGAGCTAATAAAAGGTTATCATTTGAAACACTAAATTTTGGGGTAGTTTTTACACAGAATAAGCTCATTGATGCACACCTTGTCTAAGGCACTTATCATATTATATTTCTTGTTTTAATCAAGGTATAGTTGACATAAAACATTACATTAGTTTCAGATATACAATGCTGTGATTAAGCAAGTTTTATGTTAGGCTATGATTGTCACAAGTGTAGCTACTCTCTGTCACCACAGAACACTATTACAATAACACTGACTATATTTGCTATACCTTGTATTCCTGTGACTGATTTATTCCATATCATATTATATTTTAATTAACTGCTTAGAGGTCTAGAACCCCTATTGTACTATCATGACCATGCTTTAGTAGAGCACATCACATCTCAGTCACCTTTTTATCCCTAGCAACTGGTATAGTGTCTGGGAGATAATCAGGATGGGAAATGTGATTGCCCTTGAAAAATATAAAACTGATTATGTCACTTCCCTAATTAAAATTCTAAGCTCTTTGTGCATGCATACAAAATATTCAATAAATACTTTTTAAAAACACACGTTAAGCTTTTAAAATGCCTTTTTGTTGACGAAATTAATGATTCATCTCTAACTTCCCCAGCTCTAAGATGACTGTTGAATTCATGAAAAATTTATTAACAGCTAATATATATCTGGAATACTATGTGCTAACATTCTAATAAGGGAAACAGGATTTTAAACAAATGCAAATACAAATAAAAAATAAGTATTACTAGCATAATAATGAGCATATATATTGAATACACAGACCAACCCAAAGGAGCACATCTCACCCGAAAGGAAGCACAATGCTTCAGCTGTGTTCAGTTTTGCATTATGAGGCTGTACTGGTTGTGAAGAAATAGTGAGAGGAGAAGCAGTCTTGGCAGAAGAAGCAACATGGGTAGATCCCAAGTGGCAGGAAACTGCAAGGAACACAGGGGTATAAAACATTTTCTTTGGTTGCATTGTAGGGGTAAGAAGGTCAAGTGCAATTCTTGGTTAGAGAGGTGAGGCAAGGACAGATTATGAGAAACTGCTCCTGACACCAAGGGGCTTGGAACATGCCAGTGGGCTTACTTGGAGAGGAAGAAGCAGAGGCATGCCATGATAAAATGTCTGTGTTAGACTAAACAGTTTCAAAGTAGTAAAATATGGTGGAGGTCATATTGTTTTCCATCCATCCAAATGTAAATGCTAGAATAAATGGAAGGAGTATTATGGTTTTGTTGCCTTTTCTAAATAAAAAAATAAAGACTAAAGATTTTTAAGCATGCACATCAATTCAGCAGTGTTTATAGTGGAATGAATCTAAGTTCCCCCGGGAGAAGGGAAGTTTTGTTGATGAATTATCCTTGTCAAATGCTTAATGCCATGGTGTGCACCCAATGACTTAATTCAAATTTGCTGATGCTCACAAAGTAAACATTCAGTAAATTTATATTTGAAACGCAACATGTTTTTCTGCTTACTCTCCAGGCATGGAGAGTGTTTAATTTGTGCAGATTTTTAGTTCTGATAATTCTATAGAATTATCTATAGAAAATTCTTCCTCAATTTCAAATTGCATTTAAAGTGAACATCATCTGTGACTCTCTAAAAGGTTATTCCCAGAGTTCATACCAGAATTTATTGTGCTTTGTTTGTACTATTGTCATTTTGTTTAAACATGGTCTTCACTTTCTACCACTTTGTATTTCTTTCTCAACTGAAAAATTCAATCTTAAATATGTTGACTGAAATCGTTAGTTTAATGAAACTAAGAGGTTGGGTCAGATAGAAGGTCTATTGCCACAGCTAGATAAAGAGAGCACTTGCCTTCTCAAGTGTGACTAATGACCACTCTCAACACAGAGAGAAGTGATTTCAAAAAGAGCACTGCAAATCTTATCTTTATGAATAGGAATACCTAGCCATTGATAATGCTTTGCAATAGACAGCCCTGCTAAACAAGTCTTCAGATGCCACTATTTCTTAACAGGGAGAGTTGTTTTTTTTTCCCCTCCTCCCATCTAATAAAGCTCAGTTCACATGTGCTGAATAGTGCTATCTGAAGTGTTGTTACACAGGGCTGAATAACACGGGGCTGAATAAGCTGACATCCCTCAGGTAAGATATCATCATCATGGGTACAGTCTTATGATTATTAATTGCCCAGGAATCTAGCTCCAATATTTAGGAATCAAAGAAAGGAACAAGTAGAGAAATTTTCAGTGGACAAGGAAGAGAATATGCATATGGCCAGAGATGGGACTTGTTGGTAGATGGGTGAAGGCCAGGGAGATAAAAATGAAAATCTCTAAGGGCAGAAGTCTTGGGATTGAATCCTAGAGGTAGGCCAAAGGAAATATTATTCTTCTGGCTTAACTAGGCGTTGAGGCAAAATAAACAGGAGACGTTTTTATGTCTTATGCTAACTATCATACCTACTATACTGAGAAGGATGCCAGAAAACAACGGTGAAGAAATACATTGAAGACTTGTACAGCTTCTGGAAAGTTCAGCTCTCAGACTCCCAAACTCCTTTCACTGGATCAGTTACATCTCTTTTGAGTTACTGGACCATAGCTTAATTTAGATACAGTCCCTGTCTCAAGTCAGAAATTCTTTGGATCAAATTTTATTAATCTGAGGTCCGTGAGTAATGGACGGTTTTCGAATATCTGGGAAGCAGAGTGGGGATTTTTCCTTTCAGGTCACTTCCCACTTTGATGAAAGCTGCCTTTCTGGGGACAAAGTAATATGCACATCTTTAATAGAACAAGGCAAAATAAAAAGCAGGAAGAAGCAAATTTGAAAATATAATAGCTTAACATAAATTATGTCGTTCAGGTATGGTTTTTATTTAAAAGAATTATAGAGCATCATGGAACGGACTGGTCCAATAATGTAGGGCACAATTATCATCATCTTTGGAATACTTCATCAACAGCAGTTCTGAGTTGGGAAAAAAAAATACAACTTTGCTTTCCATTATAATCATGATTATCTGTTTTTGTTTACATTAGCCTGGATTTTATATAGGAAAATACTAATAAAGAGGGAGTATTTTGGGGCTACTTATCATCTAGTTTTTAATTCAATTTACACATATGATAGAAGACAAAAGTTACCCATTCATTTTGTATGGCAAGGTATTTGCCAGTTAGCACATGAAGTACAGGTGAGGGTATCTTTAATTAGTTTATCCTGAAAACACATCAGATGGCGTAAAATATTTCTATCAGAAGAGGCTCAATTTTCAAGTCCTTGAGCATAACAAAACTTTGAATTTACCTCTAAAAATCCCTGTTGGTAGCACATGTCACAAGACTATTTATTCTCTTCCTAAAGAAGGAAGCCTACTCTCAAAATGAAGTCCTGGTTACAACCAAAGTGCTTGTGGGTTGGGGCAGAAGAAGAAAATGAAAGTTTCTGCCAGATCACAACATACAGTTTAAAAATGCTGTTGTTTTTTATATGCAGATGAGTCAGGTCAAGGAAGAAATGGTGCTTATGACATTTCAGACCTGTAACTGAACCAACTTGAACTCCAGGTGTTCCTCTGTATAGCAAGCTGCTTCTTCTTCTTCTTCTTCTTCTTCTTCTTCTTCTTCTTCTTCTTCTTCTTTCTTCTTTCTTCTTCTTCTTCTTCCTCTTCCTCCTCCTCCTCCTCCTCCTCCTCCTCCTCCTCCTCCTCCTCCTCCTCCTCCTCCTCCTCCTCCTCCTCCTCCTCCTCCTCCTCCTCCTCCTCCTCCTCCTCCTCCTCCTCCTCCTCCTCCTCCTCCTCCTCCTCCTCCTCCTCCTCCTCCTCCTCCTCCTCCTCCTCCTCCTCCTCCTCCTCCTCCTCCTCCTCCTCCTCCTCCTCCTCCTCCTCCTCCTCCTCCTCCTCCTCCTCCTCCTCCTCCTCCTCCTCCTCCTCCCCTCCTCCTCCTCCTCCTCCTCCTCCTCCTCCTCCTCCTCCTCCTCCTCCTCCTCCTCCTCCTCCTCCTCCTCCTCCTCCTCCTCCTCCTCCTCCTCCTCCTCCTCCTCCTCCTCCTCCTCCTCCTCCTCCTCCTCCTCCTCCTCCTCCTCCTCCTCCTCCTCCTCCTCCTCCTCCTCCTCCTCCTTCTTTCTTTCTTCTTCTTCTCCTCCTCCTCCTCCTCCTCCTCCTCCTCCTCCTCCTCCTCCTCCTCCTTCTTTCTTCTTCTTCTTCTTCCTCTTCTTCTTTTTCTTCTTTTAAGATTTTATGTATTTATTTGACAGAGAGAGAGCAGCAGAGGGAGAGAAAGAGAAGCAAATGGAGAGGGAGAAGCAGGCTCACTGCTGAGCAGGGAGCCTGATGTGGGGCTCATCCTGGGATCATGACCTGAACCAAACCCAGACACTTAACTGACTGAGCCACCCAGGTGCTCTATGGCAAGCTTCTTGTTTCAATTCCCATTTTTAGTAAATACTTGTTGAATAAATAAATAAACTGCAGAGGCCACAGATATTAGTAATAATTTTTATGTTCTATAAATATTGGATATAATTCCTAATATTCTGTTAAGGATTTCTGTACCTATTTTCATGAGAGTTATTGTATCAATAATTACTTTCTTTACCAAGTTTTAGTGGTAAGGTTATGCAGGATTCAAAAAATGAGATGAGAGTTCTTACCTCCTTTATTTTCTGAAGGAGTAAGAAGGGTGAGATTTCCTTCCTAAACATTTTCTTTTAAAAATTTTATTTATTTATTTGACAGAGAGAGATCACAAGTAGGCAGAGAAGCAGGCAGAGAGAGGAGGAAGCAGGCTCCCTGCTGAGCAGAGAGCCTGGTGTGGGGCTCGATCCAGGATCCTGAGATCATGACCTGAGCCGAAGGCAGAGGCCACTGAGCCACCCAGGTGCCCTTCCTTCATAAACATTTGATGGAAATCACCAATAGAACTAAATATGCCTTATGCTTTCTTTGTGGGAAGATTTGTGATATGAATAAACTAATTATCTTTAGTGGTTGTAAAGTTATTCAGATTTTCTTATTTATTTTCTGTCGATTTTGGTTAATTATAGTTTTCTAGGAATTTGTACAATTTTATCTAAATTATTAAAATTGGTAGCTTAAAGTTTTTCTAAAATGCGTTTTCATATATAGAGAGAATTTGAGTGATGACTGTACTTTCTTTTCTGATATTGGTAATTCATGTTTCTTCTTTCTTTTTTTCTTAATCCATCCAGTTAAAAGTTTACTAAATTGACTGATCTTTTAAGAGAATCAATTCTCTTAATTTGTTTATTATTTTTTTTCTATTTGACTAATTTCTATATTTTATTATTTTCTTTTTTTTTTTAAGATTTTATTTATTTTATTTATTTCACAAGTAGGCAGAGAGACAGGCAGAGAGAGAGGAGGAAGCAGGATCCCCACAGAGCAGAGAGCCTGATGCGGGGCTCGATCCCAGGACGCTGGGATCATGACCTGAGCCGAAGGCAGAGGCTTTAACCCACTGAGCCACCCAGGCGCCCCTATATTTTATTATTTTCTTCCATTTACATTGGTCATTAACATACCTTAGTCCTTTTTCCTAATAATTTAAAGCTGCAGATTTCTCTCTGAGCACTACTTTATCAAGAAGAAAATTTTTTGATATGTTGTATTTTCATTTTCATTTGCTTAAAAAATTTTAAACATCTCTTATGATTTTTTTTACCCATGAATCATGTATAGCTTAATTTACAAATATTTGAAGTTTTCTAGAGATTTTATTTTTATTGATTCTAATTTTATTCCACTAT
Source organism: Mustela erminea (assembly GCF_009829155.1). Classification (NCBI taxonomy): domain Eukaryota; kingdom Metazoa; phylum Chordata; class Mammalia; order Carnivora; family Mustelidae; genus Mustela; species Mustela erminea. Next base: position 41,112,527 of record NC_045615.1, on the reverse strand, counting down.
GACCAATGAACATATTGTGCAGGATTTTCATCCTCTTTTAGTCTATGGAGACTTTTCTTTAGCCCAACATGTGGTTTATCTATATTTTTTTATTTTTAAATTTTTTTAATAAACATATAATGTATTATTAGCCCCAGGGGTATAGGTCTGTGGAATGCCAGGTTTACACACTTCACAGAGTCTCTTATGGTTTGTCTCCCTCCCGAGCCCATCTTGTTTCATTTATTCTTTTCTATCCCCAAGCCCCCCACATTGTGTCTCCACTTCCTCATATCAGGGAGATCATATGATAGTTCTCTTTCTCAGATTGACTCATTTCGCTAAGCATAATACCCTCTAGTTCCATCCAACATGTGGTCTGTCTTAATGAAATACCATAAGCACTTGTAAAGAATAAGCATTCTGTTGTTACTTGGTATAGAGTTCAATAAATATCAATTTATCAACAACATCGACACTGTTCAGATCTTCTATGCCTTTACTGATTTCTTTTTGGCATAGTTCCTTCACCAATTTTTGAGAAGGCTACTAAAATCTATAATCATTAATATAGTTTTATCTATTTTTCTCTTTAAATTCCATCAATTTTAACTTCATGAACTTTTCATTTCTGTTGTTAGGTATAAACCCATTTGAAATTATGTCTTTCTTATTAAGGAACTCTTACCGTTATGAATTATTTCTCTTTAGCTATGATAATTATCTTTGTCTTGATATTTTTCACTTTATCTGACTTTAATAAACTCACTCTGATCTCCTTAATCTTACTGTTTGTATGGTATAATTTTTCCCATCTGTTTTTCAATATATCTATTTTATTTCATAGACTAACTATGTGCTGAAGAAAAAAAAAATGTTTTCTTTTAACAGAAACTTTTTTCCTTCTTCATTTTTTTTTTTAAAGATTTTATTTATTTATTTGTCAGAGAGAGAGAGAGAGCAAGAGCGAGCACAGGCAGAGTGGCAGGCAGAGTCAGAGGGAGAAGCAGGCTCCCTGCGGAGCAAGGAGCCTGATGTGGGACTCGATCCCAGGACGCCAGGATCATGACCTGAGCCGAAGGCAGCTGCTTAACCAACTGAGCCACCCAGGCGTCCCTCCTTCTTCATTTTTAAAGGCTATTTTCATGAAGGTATAGAGCTCTGGGTTGATAACTTCACTTTCATCACTTTAAAGATGTTCATCTGTTCTCTTTGTTCTCTATTGTTTTCATGAGAATTCTTCAGCCATTTGAATAATAATTGTTCCTCCATATTTAACATGTGATTTTTCTCTTATAGATTACAAGATGTTCTCTTTATCATGGCTTTTCAAAAGTTTGTCATGTAACTAGGAATGTTATTCTTTGTATTGACATTTACTGAAATTTTCAAATATGAAGATTCTTATCATTCACCAAATTTGGGGAATTTTGAGCTATTATTTCTACAATGGTATCTTTTGCTTTGTTCTTTCAACACTCCCCTATGGAGACACCAATTGTACCTATGTTACACATGCTGATATTGTCCTACCAATTACTGAGCATCTCCTTATTTTTAAAATATTTTTCTCTATCAGATTGCATAATTTCTATTGATAGATTTTCAGGTTTACATAGTCTTCTCCATTCTGCTATTAGATTCATTATTTGAATAATTTTATTTTTGGCATTATATTTTTCAGTTCTATCAATTTTATTAGTTTCTTTAGGTTTCCTATTTTTCTGTTTGGATTTCTAATCTTTAGTTCTTTGGAGACATAATTTATTTTACATCCTTGGGCACAGTTTTAATATCTGCCTTTAATGCCCTGTCTCCTCATAGTAACATTTGGATGGCCTGGGATCAGTGTCTGTTGGGTTTTTTTTTTTTTTTTTTCCCTTGAGGATGCATTGTGTTTTCCTACTTCTTGATAGGTTAATTAACTTGAACCTGTAAATGTTATATGTGAAGATTTTGGATTCTGTTATATCTCTCCAAATCAGTGTAGTTTTTTGTTGTTTGGTTAAGCAATTCATTTGGTCTGTTTCAAATAACAAACTCACTCCTAGGCAGCAGCATACATCTTTGTGCACTTCTTCTAGCCTTGACCATAGTGATTGGACACTGACAGATACATGGTGTAGGTGTCAGCTAAGGATTTAGGCAGAGTTTCAATATAGACTTTGAGCCTGTCTTCTTTTGGGGGATTTGCCCTTATTTTCCAGTGATTCTGGCTACCCCAAGTCTTGTCTTCTGGTTCTTCAACCAAGAAATATAGTAGATTTCTTATTACTTTTTTTTTTTTTTTTTTAAGAGAGAAAGGAAGAGCACATGAGTGGTGGGGGAGAGGCAAAGGGAGAGGGAGAGAGAATATTAAGCGGACTCCACACAGCATGGAACCAGATAGAGGCTAGATATCATGACCCTGAGATCATGACCTGAGCTGAAATCTAGAGTAGAATGCTAAATTGACTTATCCATCCAGCCACCCCACTCTGCCTGTCGTCTTTTGGGGATTTGCCTCTCATTATCTAGTGATTGTGGTTGCCCAAATCTTGTCTTCTGGCTCTTCAGCCAAGAAATATAGTGGATTTTCTTCCTTTTTTTTTTTTTAAATTTATTTATTTATTTGAGAGACAGAAAGAGCTAGAGAGAGAGAGTACAAGAGAGGTAGGGAGCAGAGTGAGAGGAAGGCTCCTCACTCAGCAGGAAGCCCAATGCAGAGCTCAATCCCAGGACTCTGAGAGCATGACCTGAGCCGAAGGTGGACACTTAACCAACTAGAATCATCCAGGGACCCCTGGGTTTTCTATTACATTTTTAACTGTGCTTCCTGGCACAGATTGTGAGGGCCCTTCAGAGTAGAAGCCCTAAAACAAAAATGGAAAATGCACCCAATGCTGCTTCTTTCCTCCTAGTTGTAATTCCCCTCTAAAATTTGCTGCGGCCTTCTCCTTCCTTCCCCTCTCCTTTTTGCTCCTGTTCTTTGCTTTCCAAAGAACTTCCATAGTTGTTTTTATAAGTATTCCAGCATGTTTAGTTGTTGTCTGAGGAGGGTCAGTCTAGCAAGAGCTAACTTGGCCATTATTAGAGGTGGAATGCATAGAATTGATATCCCAGAAAAAAATTACATTTCCTTTAGAAAGAAGAGAGGTCTGTCCCCAGAACAAATGTTTTGGAAAGCACTTAACAATTACCTAATTATCTTGTTTTTTAAGATTTTATTTTTAAGTAATCTCAACACCCAGTGTAGGATTTAATTTCACAACGCTGATATCAAGAGTCAAGGTTCTACTGACTGAGTAGAACCCGAGCTGCGGAGAGTGAGCTTCCCCTACCTGAGCAGCCTGCTGCCCTTCAGCCGCGAGCCTCCCACGATGAACCCCGTGGTGGAGCCGCTGTCCTGGATGCTGGGTACCTGGCTGTCAGACCCGCCGGGAGCCGGGACCTTCCCGACGCTGCAGCCTTTCCAGTACCTGGAGGAGGTGTACATCTCCCACGTGGGCCAGCCTGTGCAGAACTTCTCATTCAACACCTTCCACCCGGACACGCGCAAACCCATGCACAGGGAGTATGGCTTCATCCGCCTCAAGCCCGACAACCAGCAAGGTGGCCTTCGTCAGCGCCCAGAACACAGGCATCGTGGAGGTGGAAAACGGCGAGGTGAACAGGCAGGAGCTGTGCATCACGTCCCACTGCATTGCCAGGATCTCCTTCGCCAAGCAGCTCCACATGGAGCAGATTACCCGAAAATTCAGGCTGAATTCTGAAGGCAAACTTGAACAGACGGTCTCCATGGCAACCACTACCCAGCCCATGACTCAGCATCTTCACATCACCTACAAGAAGGTGACCCCGTGACCTTTTGGCTTCTCTGTAGTCGCTCACAGCCTGTGCGGATGTGGCCGCAGGCCTCGTGGGCCCCAGAGTGCTGCTACGGGTTCCTGTAACAGCGTAGAAAAAACAAATAAAAGGCCTTTATTTAAAAAAAAAAAAAAAAAGTTTCTACTTTTTTACTCTAAAAAAGCCAAGGTTCTACTGACTGAGTCAACCAGGTGCTCCCTAACTTCTTGATAAATGTTTTTTTTGTCCGATACTGTGGTAAACCTCTCAATTCCAGGTTTCTATAGTCACCATCATGCATACGACTAAAAGCTGATGGTATCTTAGCCAAGCTGTCACTTCCAATAAACGGATTTGGGGTGAAAAACCATAAATATTTTGCTATATTATATAAAATGCTTCTATGGGTGCAATTAATGTAAAACAAAAACTACTTCAGACAGAAAGCTGAAGACACTTGAATATACCAGGGAAAATTACCATGTCAAAGATCAGATGACTAGTACTTACCAAATACCTACAAATTTCTTACATTTCTCAGTACCCCTTTCGATTATGTTAGGTTTATTTAACTAATTCTGGAAAATGAAATGGAAGTGCAATGATACAAATCTGTTCTGAGCCAAGGCATTTATGAGTTGGTGAGCTGCCTCTACCTCTATCTCCCACATCCTGGGATCCGGGAGACTGCATACTCTATGTGACATTGGATTTATATTGAAGAGGGTTGCCTGGCCTGTCATGGATTTTGCAGGAGCAAGAATTAAGACTTTAGTTTATTTTGCCACTGAGATTTTGGTGTTTTTCTACTGTGTCAGCTATTTTTAATTTTTGAATATACCATTCTACAGTTTAAATTCCTATTTAAATTATAATTAGCAACCTTTTCATTAAAGTTGCGCTTGGAGAATTTACTGAAAGTTTACTTTTTATTTTAACTGCATGGTTTTTTTCTTTATATGAGGTATTCTTTTTTTCTCTCTTAAGAGTAGTCAATTTTTGCATTGAAAAAAGGAGGACAAGAGAAAATATTTTTACATTTTGGACTCTTAGAATAAAATGCATTTCCAATAGAATACAAATTGCATTCTCCTATTATATCATTGATCTGTTTAACTTGTTCATAGCAAGGAAGTTTCTAAAAGTCTTTATGCATTAATTGAAGGTATTCGATTATTAAAGAGCTGATGGCTTCTAAAGCTACGTTATAAAAGTCTTTGTATATCTATTTCAATGTTTTCGAACACAAAGTCATTCAGAGTAAAAGCAGAACAGAAACAGTCTTACTTTCAAAATGTTCCTATGCTAACACAAAATTTGGTACCACAGGCATAACTTTATGGAAAATTTTGATCAAAATGTGCATTTGACCAAGGTGTTACATTGTAATCTACACATATAATTTAGGCCAAATCTTTCTCTTGTTGCATTCCTTATTCAGCTCCATCTGTCTCTTTTCTCTCAAACTACCAGGTCTTATCAGCGGAGGAGTCCCATCACTGCTGCTGTTCCCATGAGTCTATAGATATTTGACCTCAGAGTCTTCCTTTCCCATGGGCTCTTGATGTTCTATGGTGTACAGCCAGGCTTGAGTACTGAAAAATTACGTGATGGATCTAGAACCTCTTAACATCTTAACCTTAAATGAATTACTGGTAATTAGTAAATCATACACATCAGAGAAATGTCTAAAGAGCACTTCTAAGGTGACAAGCCCAATATCAAAACCCTCAACCTATCCTTTGGTTATGTCTTCTAGGTACCATCCATCCAATTTTACACCCAGGCAGCCTTGACATTCTCTCTTACCCCACACAGTTAGTCACTTCACAAGTCTTATCAATTTTATCTCAAAATATCTCTCAGGTGTGTGCCGTTCTTTCCATCTGTACTTGCAGCCTTCCTTTTCAAACTACTGGTATAACTCTCCTGAGCTACTGTGACATGGGACAATCTGGTCCCAACAGTCTCCTCTGCCTCACTCAAATTCCCACTTCAGAATTCTTTACCCAAGGTTTTAAAGTGCAATCATGTCATCTCCCTGCTCACAATCCTCTTAAAATTTTCCTTTGCTGTTATGAAGAACAAAACCCATGATATAGCATACAAGGCTATTAGTCTGCCCTCCATGACCACTCTGGTGATATTCCACACTTACCTCCCCTCCTGCTCTCTGTGCTCAGCCTTGATGATCTTCTGGGTCTCAGTGCCATTCCTTTGGCCTTGGACATTCTTCATCAGGTTAAAATTCACTTGTCTTTCAGGTTCTGGCTCAAATGAAACTTCCTAATAGGTCACAGTGTTACATCTTTTCTTATCCTTTCATAATTTTTCTTCATAGTTTAAATGAAGATTACATTTATGCATTTACTTCTGTGACTTCTTATGGTAACCTCCATAACCAAAGGGGCTGTGGCTAGTCAAGCTCTTCGTTTCATCCCTAAAACTTAGTACTTTCCTTGTACTTAGTTGGAGCCCCAAGGATATATATTTCATGAGTGTATGAATATACAATTAAATTAACAAATAGAATTTGTAATTCCAAAAAAATTTTTTTTTTTAGTGGCTGAAAGACAACTTTATTACTTTTATGTACAGAAAATCAAGCTGTGTCCGCTCAGGCCAGTTTGGTGGCCAGTTCTTTAGCCTTTGCCTTTTCCAGCTTGGCGATGTGAGCCACCGACTTCTGACGTTGCCTCTCCAGTGGCGGTGGATCTCGTCGTATCTGTCATTGTAATTGGTCCTGATGGCTTCCACCAGCTTCGCCAGAGCCCTTTTGTCTTCTGAGTTGACCTGCGTGAAGGTGACCGTGGTGCAGGTCTTCCTGTGGACCAGACGCCCCAGCCTGGCCTTCCCCTTGATGATGCAGTAGGGAACCCCCATCTTGTGACACAGGGTGGGCAGGAACATCACCAGCTCAATGGGGTCCACATCGTGCGTGATCACGACCAGCTGGGCCTTCTTGTTTTCCAACAGTGTGGTGACTGTGTTCACCCTGGCTCGCAGCACAGGGGGGCCTCTTGGTGAGGACATCCCCTTTGCCGGCATCTTTCTTCTTGTTAGATTATCTGGTTAGATCTACTTAATAGAAAATGAAATGCAAGAATAACAGAGTGCTGTAGTATTATCTAAGTCTAGGAATCAATGGTAAGAAATAGTAATTAGAGAAGCTTTAATTGCAGATCTCCCCAGTGTAAGTGGGAATTCCAGAATGAACCATTTTCTTACTGAAGTCCCATTTAAACATTCAAACTCATTTTTTTCGTATTATAACTGCCTCTGTTTTCCAAATATTGTTTGTTTTTGTTTTGTTTCTAGTTTACTTGTATGTAGAATTTGTAGTATTAAAGAAAAGTTAGTATCATTGATTATGTTGTCTGGTAGTTACATTTTCAAGAAATAGCTTAGGACTAGAAAAGTATGCACTTTACAGTACATTTCATACAAAATAATCTACCATATTTCCTATATTCATTCTATTCCCAAATACCTTTGTGGTAATGTTATGAGAACCATTATTTTCCAAGTCAAAACTAACATACCTCGTGCTTCACATGTTTGACAAACTCATTCGAATGTTTTTCCTTTTGAATTTTTACTTAAAAATATGCTTTGTATTTTGAAAAGAAACCAAAGACTTATCAAACTTTCACCAAATAGAATTTCTACAATTGTTGCTGCAGAGGAATAATTAGTGTGTTTTACTTATTGCTGTTCTTAAAGCCTTCATTCTCCTTCTGGTTACATTCACCAGATTTAGGTTCCTGCTGTTTGGGTCTATATATGAAATGCTGCTCTTAACGCAAAAGATTTTTGGGTGTTGGGTAACTGAATTGCCTGAAAGTCGACAGGCTTGGGAACTTATATCTCAGAAGACTTATGATGTCCCTTTGGCTACCAACTTGGAAGTACCAAAGAGTACCTTTCTTGAGCTGAAAGCACTTTTCCATTAGGAATAGGAAGTACTGAATTGATAGTACAGATGAATGGTTTCCAATCCCATCCTGTGACCTGCAGGGCACAAGCCCCACATTTTAGTGACTTAATGAAGATGAAATGAGTATCTTTTTAATACACGTATTTTAATACTTTTCTCATACTGAGTGATTTGGTAATTCCTATGAAAATTTAACAAGCAAATACTCTTTATTTTCATTTCTAAGAATGTATCTACAATCAAGGATATTAATTACAGCCTTGTCAACAGAAAGAAATAAAATAGACTAACCTAAGCGAGAAGGAAAAAAGAAAAGGCAACTGGTTTAGTTCTTTACCTCTACTCAGAATGGAAGGGAGACTCTGGGGGCTGTGTCTCCTCTTAGAGCTCAACGTTCTCTCAGATCAACTGTTCCAAGGTTTCTACTGGGGAAGAGGTTATTAGCAAGCCCTTTTGGTTCTCACATTAAGCTAAGTCCTCTTGTTCTTCATTAGTTTAAAACTGGTCTTGTGTTCTCCATCTGGTAATTTTTGTCCCAACTCAATTGGTTCAGAAGTCTGGTGATTAGTTGTCATGCTATTTATTAGATTGTGTCAAAACCCAAAAGTGTTGATAATCGGTGATCCCCAAGATATAAAATGAAGTGAAAAAATAAGGGGTAGAGAAGTAGGTATCATTTGTACTGAACAGGAAGATTTGCATATATTCTTTTATATTCATTTGATATCTCTGAAAGTTTATACTGTTGATGCTCCTGAGGGGAAATTTCAGGCAAAGGCAAAGGAATAGAGAATGCCTTATTTTTCACTATATACCCTATAATTATTTGTCATTGTAAAACTCTGTGCATGTAGAACTTTTTCAGAAAAATAAGTTAAAATATAAAATTTTTAAAACCTAATATATGCATTTCAATCTGCTCTTTGGAAGTAATGTGATTAATAAGACTCCGAGATAGTACTTACTGAGAAACCTGCTATGCCAGGCTCTCTGTTAAGCATCATGATGACTCTCTCATTTCAACTCTATCAACCCTATTATGTAGATCTAGATTTTACAATTGTAGATGAGGAACTTGGGCCCAAAAAGGTGATTCACACAAGATGACACAGTATTTATCAGAGCAAACATGTAAACTTAGCTTTTGTAATTCCAAGGTGCATGCTCACTTCATTATATCACACGGGAGTTCAGTCTTAAAACTCATTTTGTTTATTCACCAGGAAAAACTGAATTGAATTATAAATGGTGGCAAGCCTAAGCACTACTGTCCTCCCATTGGGTGCCTGAGATTTGTATAATGCATGTTGAATTTGTTATATTAAGGCTTAGAAAATCCTTGGGTAACTTGCGATAGATTTAGTAATGACCATTTTATCTAGTCCATTTTATCTAAAGTCCTCCTGCCCTGCCCCCCCTTTCTTTTCTGAATCAGGCAACTAGCTCCCAGAAGAAGCACTAGCAAAATGGAGCACAAGATAGGTAAATAGTTTATCATTCTTAAATCATCTTGTTTGTGGTATCACAAGGACATATGTGGCTTTGTTTGGGGGGCTTACCACAGAATTGGCAATGTGAGGCCACCACTAAATCACATGTTGTATTTATTTCACGTTTTAATTTAGAATACACTGTGTTTCTCTTGGTATATTACTGAACTCTAGCCCATGCTATGTTACAGAATTTCCTTTGAGATTAGACAATTCAATTCTTTATCACTTCTAGCTGATGACCTTGGGCAACTTAATCTTTCTATGCCTCAGTTTTCTCATCTTTTAAATGGGGATAATAAGAATACTATCTCATAGACTTGTGATGAATATTATATGAAATAATAATAAAATAACAATGCCTATGAAATAATAGGCATGTAATGCTGAGGTTGCATAATGTTTAATAAGTCTTACCTATGTATCATTACGATTTTATCCTAAAAATCAGTTTTTGTTTTTGTTTTTTTTTTAAATTTATTTTTTATTTTCAGCATAACAGTATTCATTATTTTTGCACCACACCCAGTGCTCCATGCAATCCGTGCCCTCTACAATACCCACCACCTGGTACCCCGACCTCCCACCCCCCGCCCCTTCAAAACCCTCAGATTGTTTTACCGAGTCCATAGTCTCTCATGGTTCACCTTCCCTTCCAATTTCCCTCAACTCCCTTCTTCTCTCTATCTCCTCATGTTCTCTATGCTATTTATTATGCTCCACAAATAAGTGAAACCATATGATAATTGACTCTTTCTGCTTGACTTATTTCACTCAGCTAAAAATCAGTTTTATATTTGCTTAAGACTTTAAAATTGTGATAGTCCTGCTTTCATAGGAAGGATAATGTGAAAAATCTTAAGTGGGTAATTATGTCAAATGGATCAAATACTGAATAAATTACCATCCATTTATAGCTCCTTTGATGGGACTTTAATGTATTGTGAACTCAAACCAATTTGGAATGTTTCATTTATTTTTTCCTTTGTTTCTCAGTTTGGTTAAATCAAGAAAGAGTTTGGGACGCCTGGGTGGCTCTGTCAGTTAAGCTGCTGTATTTGGCTCAGGTCATGATCCCAGTCCTGGGAATGAGTCCAGTATCTGGCTCCTTCCTCAACAGGGGGCCTGCTTCTCTCTCTGCCTCTGCCTGCCACTCCGCTGCTTGTGTGCTTGCATTCTCTCTCTCTCTCTCTCTCTCTCTGAAAAATAAATAAATAAATAAATGTAAATTAAAAAAAAAAAAGAGAGAGAGAGCTTAAAATATTTTAGTCTTAGTCAAAGTTTGGATGATAATATAAGTCATGTAGTTGTGAAAAAATTGGACATATTTTACAATAAAACTTTCCATTTGAGTTTATTGTATTATTGTAAGCATATTCATAGATTTGGGTTCACAATGAGCTGAATTGCTCTCCAGACAAATGTTATGGATTTCTTTCTCTCTCTCTTTTTTTTAAAGATTTTATTTTTATTTGACAGACAGAGATCACAAGTAGGCAGAGAAGCAGGCAGAGAGAGAGGAAGATGCAGGTTCCCTGCTGAGCAGAAAGCCTGGGCTCAGTCCCAGGACCTGGGATTATGACCTGAGCAAAAGGCAGATGTTTTAACCCACTGCACCACCCAGGTGCCCCTGGATTTATTTTTCTAATTCTGTCATATACACTGCTTACCCTTCTGAAGGGGAGGGGGCAGCTAAGTTTTATTAAGGTCATCAATTTCCCTCTAAAATGGTCTGGTAGAAATATTTAAATATTAGGTTTTTGAAGTCTTTAATTTTTCACTAACTAAATATTATTATATTCATAAATCTCACATGTTAATTTATTATATTATATATTATATTCATGCATTACTTATTTTGAGATCATATCTTAGCTACAATTTTCACTGAATTTAATGTTGTATTAGGAATTTAATTTTTAATCAATGTCTGCAATTTTTGTCTTTTTTATTCAGACTTATTCTTTACTATAATATAAGAGATATAATTTTTGTTAATTACTGGCATATAATTGCATACAATAAAGTGCCAAATTTTAACTATAATGGTGAATGAATTTTCAGTAAATGATAAACATGGGTATGTGAAATGTATACACCTGTGTGATCATTTCCCAGTTAAAATACAGAAAACAGCAAGCTTTCAGAATGCATGTTTTCCTCTTACCTCTTCTCAGACAATCTCTCCTTGGAAAGTTAAATATTATTCTGACTACTGTACCCATAGATTAGATTTGTCTGTTTGAAAACTTTAGGTTAAATAAATCATATGGTATATACTGTCTTGCACATGGCTTCTTTTGTTCAACTTTATGTCTGTTAGGTTCATTTAAGTTGTTGTGTGATACCTATTTATTCTTTTTCATTGCTGGGTAGTAGTCTGAGAGTATGTGTGTGTGTGTGTGTGTGTGTGTGTGTGTGTGTGTTTATTTACATTCTCCAGAATGTTTATTTATATTTCTCCAACTCACTGTGGATGGGTTTTTCCAGTTTTTAGTTATAAACAAAATTGTTATGAATATATTTCTATATTTTTTGACACAACTACTTATTATTGTTGAACATATATGTAGGAGTATAACTGTTGAGTTGTAGTATATGTTTGTGTTCAGCTTGGTACATGCTATATATGGGATGTGTGTGTCCCCCCAAACTTAATACATTGAAATCCTACCCCTCAAAATGACAGTGTTAAGAGGTGGGGCCTTTGGAAGGCAATCAGGATTAGATGAGTGGTGAGTCATGAATGGTGGGCGAATATACTAATTTATATTCCCATCAGTAGTTTATCAATTTTGTAGATTTTTTAAAAACATTAGCTTTTGATTTTATTTTTTACTTTTCCCTAGCTTTTACATTTTCTATTTCATTCACTTCTGGTCTGATATTTATTTATTTCCTTTCTGCAACTTTGGGTTAGATTTATTCTTTTCTTGGGTTCTTAGAATGGAACCAGGATTATGGATTTTAGATCTTTCTTCCTTTCTCATGTAAACATTCAAAGCTATAGTTTTCCATCTAATCACTGCTATAGCTTCATCCAATACATTTTTATTTTTATTTTCAGTTGTTATATTTTATTTTCTCTTTCTTTTTGATTTCTTCTTTAGCCTAGAAGCTATTTAGTATATGTGTTCCCGAAGCGAGCACAGCCTAGAAGTTATTTAGAAGAGTTGTTTAATTTCTACATATTTTATGTATTTCCAATTTTCTTTCTGTTGCCAACTTCTAATTTGATTCAGTTGTGGTCAGAGAACCTACGTTGTATGATTTCAGTCTTTCAAATGCATTTAAGCTTATTTTATGTCTTCACATATTGTCTATAATAGAGAATGTTCTATGTGCACAAAACAAATGTGTTCTGCTTTCTGTAGGGTAGAATGTTCCATATATATTCCATATATAAGAATTTGGTCAAGTGGGTTGATAATGCTGTTCAAGGGTTCTATATCCTTACTGATTTTCTGTCTAGTTGTTATGCCATTTCTTGACAACAGAATATTAAATTTCCAGTTGTAAAGTTGAATTATATATTTCCCCTTTTAATTTGTCATTTCTCACATCATATATTTTAAGGATCTGTTTTCATATAATCATGTACTTATAATGGCTATTCCTTCCTGACACATTGCCCTTTTTATTATTATGAAATAGCTTTCTTTCATCCTGTCATATTTCTTGTTTTGAAGTCTTGTTTTATATTAATGAAGTCACTCCATTTCTCTTATGGCTAATGTTTCATGGCAAATATTTTTCTACCTTTTCTTTTCAACTTATTAGTCTTTGATTCTAAAATGTACTCTCCTAGTCAACATTCTGTTCTCAGAAAGTAGCATAACAGCCATTTATTGTTAGTTATTCTTCACTCTTGAGATTTCAACAAATGAGTGATCATTTCTTTGGAATTTTTTAAATAAAGTGCTACTGAAAGGGATGGAAGAAGACGGGGTAGAAAACATAAATAAGGGCGCCTGGGTGGCTCAGTGGGTTAAGCCGCTGCCTTCAGCTCAGGTCATGATCTCAGGGTCCTGGGATCGAGTCCTGCATCGGGCTCTCTGCTCAGCAGGGAGCCTGCTTCCCTCTCTCTCTCTCTCTGCCTGCCTCTCCATCTACTTGTGATTTCTCTCTGTCAAATAAATAAATAAAATCTTTAAAATAAATAAATAAATAAATAAGTTCCTAAAACTTTGGGGAGTTGTATTTCATAAAGTTTGGAGAAAACTAAATATATTAAAAGCAAAAAGTCAAAATACTTAGTATAAAGTTAGTTAAATATTAGTAATTAAAATGAATAATTAAAGGAGAACAGACCAATAAATTATACTCATTCATGATGCAGAATTTTTTGTATGTTTTATTTAAAGCTATATCGCCTTTACCCAGAACTGTGTTTGCTCCAGGGAAGACTCTTAATAAATGCATTTTGGATGAATGAAGGCAGTCCTTAAAGAAACCTTTTAAAAGAAGAAACTACAGAAATATAACCAAGAATAAATATTAGCGAATTGTTAGAGGGATGCTCAAACATTACTAGTAAGGTAATTCTTATAAAAGTGTGAAAGCTACACAAAGATTTCTGATCTCCAAAGGAAATAAAACCCACAGTTTTGGGGACCAGCAGGTATTGACTACAAAGATTAAACAGATATACTAGAATTATAGTTAAGATACATGCGTTCTAATCCTTGTTCTTTTTTTGTTCTCCTTTCTTTTCACTTGGACAGATCAACTCAATTGTTGAAATATGGGAAGTGAACAGCCATGTTTATAGTTTCTTCTGTTTTTTTTTTAAATTTATTTTTTATTTTCAGCATAACAGTATTCATTATTTTTGCACCACACCCAGTGCTCCATGCAATCTGTGCCCTCTATAATACCCACCACCTAGTTCCCCCAACCTCCCACCCCCAGCCCCTTCAAAAGCCTCAGATTGTTTTTCAGAGTCCATAGTCTCTGATGGTTCACCCCCCTTCCAATTTCCCCCAACTCCCTTCTCCTCTCTATCTCCCCATGCCCTCCATGCTATTTGTTATGCTCCACAAATAAGTGAAACCATATGATTGACTCTCTCTGCTTGACTTATTTCACTCAGCATAATCTCTTCCAGTCCTGTTTCCTCTGTTTTTAACATTGAAATATTTCTTAAATGGCATATTACTTTTACCTTTTCTGTTGAAAGAAATTTTTTTGATGGAAAATAGATAGAATGAAGAAATTTTTTTGATGGAAAATAGATAGAATGAATGGAACTGTATCATTTACAAAAATCACTTAGGATGCAGCCTACAAATGCAAATACCTGGAATCTATTGTCTGCTCTGTATGCCAGTTCAGTAAGTCTCACATGGTACCCAGAAATCTACAATTTTACCAATCATTCTAGATTATTCTGATGCAGGTGCCCTGAGGATTACTCTTTTAAAAAGTATAGTCTTGGTTAAGAGAGAAGTTCAGCCAAGGGTTGGTGAAGAGGCTATCTGAGAGCATCTAGGTGCTCCAAACCAAGACTGCCTTCCAACTGATGGATATAGAAAAATAAATTAGTAGAACATTTACTATTATGGAAAATTTTATTAAAAATTAAAATTTACATATTTAAATTACTATGAATAGATACTTTATATTATTATTATTATTATTATTATTATTATTGGAAATCCTAGAAAATATAAAAAGATTATTAAAAGTTGGTAAGCTTACATTAGGGCAAAATCATGTTCACATAATAAGAGCTATTATATGAAAGAATACATTTCAGTAGCCCCCTGGGCAGAGTTAGCACTATTTAATCAAATATACAAAGAGAGAGATTTTATCTTTGAAAAATACCTTCTTGAACATCAAAATTGTTTAAATAGCTAAAAATTCAGGAATTGATTTAGCTTAAAGGAAGGTTTCTAGTTTCTGGTTTCTGGTTATACTCCAGAGATCTCTGTTCTCAATTCTGTTCTCTGTAGCACTATTTATTAGTCATAAGTTGTAGGCATTATTATAACATTTGGAAATACTATCTAGAGTATTTTCATCTGATATTTCCATTTTCTATTGATGCTACACCCCGCCCCCACCCAGTCAGCTAGGTAATCCCATATTCATTGCTATAGGGAAGGAATGTAGAACAGAGAAAAAGTATTCTTTATTGGTTCCTGAGTTTAAAGTTTAGGACTTGCAGAAAAAGAGAAGTATTCTAATAAGATAATACATTTGTATAAATACACAGAAGGAAAGAACATGAATTCTGGCATCCAAGGTAAAGGTTCTTCTGGTTGGAGAAGGAGAAGTGGATGAGGAATAGTGATATGAGTTTTGGTGATGCTAGCTTCTTCATAAATGGTGCCGGGCCCCTGAGTTCATGCCCCCCAGGATGAGTGGAGGGGGATGTGGCAGGGGGGAAACTGTGTGCCCTCTCCTGTAAAAAGTAGTTGTCAGTAGAGGAGCTCTGGCTGCCTGTTGTGTCTAGGCAGATAGAAATTCCATGGAATCCCAGCTCAGAGTCCATGAGCTCCATACTGGCAACAGAACAGCAGTCTGAACTGTGTGCTCAAAGAGTCCATTGTGTCACAGAAAGACAAGAAGTTCTGAAGAGGACTTCTGGAAGGGAACAAAGTATAATACAACAGGACTTACATGTAATAGAGCTAAGTTGCCATGAGCCTGAAGATGACTCGACAGATGTCCACATGGTCAGATGGCAACCAGAGCAGATGCATTCCTCCTGCCAACTTCCCACCACCTGCCTCCTATCTCATTGGCATCCTTCAAACCTTCTTGGAATGTAAAAGTGATTGTAAGTAATGTCAGCTGGGGGTCTTAAATCTACAAAGATTAAATTTCTCTACTTGGAGGAAAGGGCCAATTTAAGTTGGGCGATTAAAAACAAAGAAGAGGCTCACATTTGCTCTGTAGACATATATGAAATTTAAAGAAATAATGAAACCATGTGAGATAGGAAATGTGTGGGTGTTTGGCCCATAATCCAAAAAGTAATAAATAGTTGGATGTATGGGCCAAAGCCATCAAGATAATATGTTATGGGGAGAATGTGAACATAATATAAATATTCAAGCAGAGCCTGAGAGCTTAGCCACAGAGAGGGTAAATAGCTAAGAGCTTTAATGAACCTTACAATGCATTAATAAAGTCATAATGGCTAAAGAAAAGGATGGTTCTAATCCACTGCATTGGAAAGATAATCTTGGAGGATGTGTGTTTGGAAGGTGTGGGGGGTGTGATGGCAGTTATTTGTTTTTGTTTTGTTTTGATGGTGGTTATTTCCATGTAATTTGCTCTAAACTGGGCTGAGTTCAAAGAAATGTAAAAAAAGGCAAAAAAAAAATTAATGAGGTCCTATATTCTATGAATAATATGACCGTATACCATATATCCAATTAGCTCAGGACAGTTCCATTAACACCTGTTGTCTTAGTGATTTGCAGGTTTTACATAAAGCAGCAGTAAAGAATGGAGATTTGTTTTTATCTGTAGGTAAGAACTGGTGCTCTCCCCGATGGCGGATGACTCACCAGGTGGCTGTCCTCCATCACTAAGGGTTATCACTTGGAAGAGGAGT
This sequence comes from Mustela erminea, assembly GCF_009829155.1. NCBI lineage: Eukaryota > Metazoa > Chordata > Mammalia > Carnivora > Mustelidae > Mustela > Mustela erminea. The sequence continues at coordinate 41,095,726 of NC_045615.1, read as the reverse complement.
TGAGCTTTTCTGTGGTGCCAGCGGATAGAATTAAGGCCACTTTTTTTTTTTTCCTCCAAAATATTTAATTCACTTATTTGACAGACAGAGATCACAAGTAGGCAGGGAGGCAGGCAGAGAGAGAGGGGGAAGCAGACTCCCCACCTGAGCAGGAAGCCTGATGCGGGGCTCAATCCCAGGACCCTGGGATCATGACCTGAGCTGAAGGCAGAGGCCTTAACCCACTGAGTCACCAGGTGCCCAGAATTAAGGCCACTTATAAAAGATCCAAGAAGAGGTGTTTTAACTATGAAAAGAACTTTTCATACATTGAAGCTCTCTGAGGATAAAGAAGGTGTCCCTTAATGGGAGTGAGTTTACAGTCACTAGCAGGAAAATTAAAGACCAAATGGTTTTCAGTCAGGATACTGCAGAGAGAATTCAAATATCTGATGGATGATGGGGTCAGATGAATTTCTGATCTTTTCTCAAACTGATATTTTTATAGTATTTAGGTTTTGAATCATGCAGGGAATCAGAAAAGGATTTGAAGACTAGAAAGAGAATGATTGTCAGAAATCATTATAGGTTACAAAGGCAGTTCCTAGAGCAGGAATAGTTGAAAAAACTGAAGTATATTCATGTTCTCATTTATTATAAACCAAAATGTGTTATTGTATTTCCTGTTCTGCTCCTACTACCAAATAATGTAAAAATCTTGCCGAATACATTTTGCATAAAATAATCTAAAATGCAGAAATGCTCTTTTGGTTTATGGAAGCCAATTGCTTTCCTCTGGCAGAAACCATAGCCAGTCTCTGGAACTACAGAGCTCCACGGAAAGAGGGTTCCTGGGTTCTGCCTTCCTGGGACGGAAGAATGAGTACACAGGACGTCTAGCACTTTCTGGTGCCTTCATATTTGGATCTGTTGGCATGCTTTCAGGAACAAGTCACAGAAAATCTAGCTAAACCATAAAGATACTTACTCTGTTGCACAGCAAGAAGCCCAGAATAGGCAGTTAAAGGGTTTGGTGGATTCAGTGGCCTATGCTGGCCGGTATCCAGGTTGAATTCTGTGATTCTTTTTGGCTTTTCCCTTCATAGCTTCAACCTGGCTGAATCACGCGAATAATCACGTAAGCTGGAGGAAGCAGCTGCACAGATATTAGATATTGTTCTCACATTATAATGTCCAAAGGCAAAGAAGAGTGTCGATCCTGTCTTATGTTGCTTATTAAGAGGGAGCAAGCTTCCCCAGAAGCCCCGCAGTAGATTTATGCAGCAGCAGACAACTCATTGGACAGTACTGCCAAATGTGCTCAGTGTAAGAAAAGCAAAACAAAACAAAACATTATTCCGGGTAGAGGAAATGGAATCACTAGGAGAGGCCAGGTACATGGTGGGTAAATGGATATTCAGTGTTTGAGCTCATTCAGTGTTCTCTCAGTGGGGGAGAAAAGTGATGGGGCATAGATGGATTTCAGCTAGGTAGCTAACAAGGTCTGCTACAACCCTCTCGTGCTGGGCTCAATGTCTGCTCCAACGTGGAAATAGCTGCTGTATTAATTTCCTAGGGCTGCCCTAACAAAGTACCAGAGGAAGGCTTGCTAGAAAGGCTTAAAGCAGCAGAACTTTATTGTCTCACTGTTCTGGAAGCTGACGTCTGAAATCATGGTGTTGACAAGACCATGCTGTCTCTGAAACTTTCAGGGCAATCCTTCATGGCATTTTCTTAACTTCTGGTGTTGGCTGGTAATCCTTGGTTTCCCCAGTTTGTAGATGCATCACTCCAGTCTCTGCCTGCATTGTCACATGGATGTTTTTTCCCTCTATAAATACCGTCTTAAAAGAATACTGGTGGAGGGGTGCCTGTGGCGGGGGGAGCTCAGTTCCCTAAGCATCTACTTTCAGCTCAGGTTGTGATCCCAGAGTCCTGGGATCCGAGACCCACATCAGGCTCCCACTTAGCAGGGAGTCTGCCTCTCCCTGTCCCTGTGTGCCTCTGCCCTGCTCATGCTCTCTCTCTCAGATAAATAAATAAAATCTTATTAAAAACAAAAATAAGAACAAAAAAGAACACTAGTCCTACTAGATTAAGGCTCACCCTAATGATTTCATCTTAATTACATCTACAAAGATTCTATTTCCAAATAAGGTCATAATCATAGGTACCTGGAACTAGGACTTCAGCTAAGCTTTTTGGGAAGACAAAATTCAAACCTACATCTATGTAGTGATGCTCTTTTAGGAATCCCAATGCTAGAAGTTTGCTTCTTCTAAGTCTTCCTATATAACACCAAGTTTCCACCCAATGACACAGTATAATATATTGGAATGGGCACCCAAATAAGGTTTGAAGGCTCTAACACTATTTGGGTCATCTTAAAAATGTCACTTATTTCCTGAAAATATTAAATATTAGAATTATTTAGTTTATCCCTTTCCAGTGTTATATTCATGTTACACTCTGATTATAAAGTTTTTCCATATGATATGCTTATAGAATATGTAAATTCTTCTCCAGTGTTGTTATGTTTCTCAGTATAATTTCAACCATTGGCCCCTGAATTGTTATGAAAAAATGTGGATTTTTTTTTTGTATTTCCAAATTCTCAGTTGTAAGACTTCATGATCTTTCCTCTATTAAGGCAGGTTCTACAAGGAAATGTGACATTCTCATTTTTAATATATAATGTCTTGGTTAGAAATTTGCATTTTGAGATGTTTGTGATTTAATAAGAGAAACATAATTATTGGTTGAGATATTGAATTATGAGAGGAATAGGAACGTGTAGAGGTGAGTGAAGTCAAGTTATTACAGGTGGAGTTCGTAAAAAAGAACACCCAGACTTCCAATTACAGGAGCGGGGTGGTTTAGAAGTAAAGGAGATTTCTTGAATTCCACTTGCCTCCTTAATAAAGGTTGAAGAATCCAATTGTTTGAGGAGATAAGCCCAGCATAGAACCAGCTGAGCTGATATATTTTTAGGGGAAGGGGCATTATCCATGAATGAGATCACTTATTCTCATACATTCTTAGAGAGTCACAAGGATTTAAAGAGGTTCAGGATAAAATAGTGAGAGCTGGCTCTCATGCTGGGTCAGGACACACAGCCCTGCTTTAGTGACTATGGTAATGAATATTTATGTCTGCCTGATACCTTTTCTCACCTTCTTCTAATTGAGCATGCCTCACTATCCTCAGGAGTACATCTACAACATATGCTGGAACTATCATATTCCCTTACACTGGTGCACTGTATTGTTTCTTTTTAATGCAACATCATCCCCTTGAGCAGGAAAGAGGCTAATAAAGATGGTCAGTCTCTGAAGAGGGCACAGACTTAGATTTGGCTAAGGAGGATTATGCACAAAGAACAAACTTATAGAGGGTTGGGCTAGCCGCTACAAGAAAAAAAAAAAAACAATGGATAAGGGCGCCTGGGGGGCTCAGTTGGTTAAATGTCTGCCTTTGGGCTCATTATCTCAGGATCCTGGAATTGAGCCCTGCATGGGGCTCCCTGCTCAGTGAGGAGCCTGCTTCTCCCTCTCACTCTGCCTGCTGCCCTCCCCCTCACCTTGTTACTCCCTCTCTCTGTCAAATAAATAAATAAAATCTCAGAAGCAACAACAACAACAAAACCACAAAAAAACAATGGATAAACACATCCAAAGGGTCAGATAATGCCTATTCAGGAACCAGTTATTGCTGGGGCGCCTGGGTGGCTCAGATGGTTAGGCCTCTACTTTTGGCTCGGGTCATGATTCCAGGGTCCCGGGATAGAGTCCCACATTGGGTTCCTTGCTCAGCAGGGAGCCTGCTTCTCCTGCTCCCTCTGCTGCTCCCCCTGCTTGTGCTCTCTCTCTCTTTGTGTCAAATAAATAAATAAAATCTTTAAAAAAAAAAAGAACCAGTTATTGCTGCTAGGATATACTTATTCCCAAAGTTCACTGCACTATGCAAAATCACGCTATAGAAACTACAGAGCTATCAGGAATATGTGGCTAGGGCCACAACAGTCCAAAACTGTCAGTGACATATAAGAATAAAAAGATAGGTGAAGGGAGTGGAGGGTTAGAGAAACTGGGTGCTGGACATTAAGGAGAGCATGTGATATAATGAACACCGGGTATTATACAAGACCGATAAATCACTGAACTCTACTTTTGAAACTGACAATCGATAATGTGTTAATTAATTGATTTTAAATTTAAAAAAGAATAAAAAGACCGGACTGTAATTAAAATGGCAGCACAGTTTTATATATATTAAAAGGTTAAGGAATCCATAGATGATAAGGTAAATTTTATCACTTGACCCTGAAAAAGACCCAGAGTGTGCTTGGGTAAGTGGGCATTGGAAGGCTTGTAGCTTGTGAGTTATTGTGGAGTGGTGGAAGAGGGTTATGTCAAACTGGACAGGAAATTCTATCACCAGATGTGGATAGATGTGGCTCCTAACATGCAGTGATTAGGGCCAGCTAGTTGACTCTCAGAGGTTTGTGTATATGGGTGGGTGTTTTTCTACCCCTCTTTCTTCAGCTAGCACAGTTTTCTGTGTTTATCTAGTTTTTCTTATGGACCAGGTTGTGCATAAGCAAACACGAAATGAGTGTGGTGTTCCAGTTGTTCCTAACACAACAGTCACATCAGAACACTCACATTTTTGGGCACCTGGGTGGCTCAGTGTGTTAAGCCTCTGCCTTTGGCTCAGGTCATGATTCCAGGGTCCTGAGATCGAGCCCTACATGGTGCTCTCTGCTCAGCAGGGAGCCTGCTTCCCCCTCTCTCTCTGCCTGCCTCTCTGCCTACTTGTGATCTCTCTCTGTATTGAATAAATAAATAAAATCTTTAAAAAAAGAAACAACTCACATTTTTAAAACAAGAACCATAGCAGAAATGATTATATTCCTAGAATAAAGCACATTTTCTCTCTATCTAACTAAAGGTGATTCATGGCAATATATTTGAATAAGACCTTTCCCATTTGGTGATCTAACAGTTTCTTAAAACTGATTTGCACCTCAAGCTTGTGTGAAAAACCACAAAACTCATAAGTTAGACACATATTCTGAGATCCAATGGTATATTGTTTGACATTGTTATAATAGGTTTCTGGCTTCAGTAAAAGTAGAATTTGGAGCACTGGCTGAGTACTGTGCAGACCCAGCTTAAATCAAGATTTATAATGCTGCTGCTATGTATTTAGAATGCATCTTTGTGCTAAATTACTTTGTTCTGAGGAAAAATAAATTAATCACAGGATAGAAAAGGGAGAAAAAAATCAATTGTTAGTTGGCATAGCCAAAGATCAGTTCGTCATTTCCTTTACAATGTCAATTTCCACACATTTCTAAATCAACTAGAAAAATGCTCTTCAGGGTGAATATTGCCTTTGTTTTCTTCATTCTGTCTCAGAAAAGTGGCAAACCAGAATAAAGTGTGTATTCGTCTGCTGGGGCTGTCACAACAAAATACCACACACCGGGTGACTTAAATAACAGAAATGTTTTCCTCAGAGTTCTGGAGGCTGGAAGTTTGTGATCACAGTGTTGGGAGTATTGGTTTCTTCTGAGGCCTCTCTCCTTGGCTTCAAGATGGCCATTTTCTCCCTGTGTCTTCACATGGTCTTTTTCTCTGTGCATGTCTGTGTCCAAATCTCTTCTTATAAACATGCCATCATATTGAATTACGGCCCACTCATGACCTCATTTTACCTCAGCAACTTCTTTTTTTTTTTTAAGAATTTTTTATTTATTGACAGAGAGAGATCACAAGTAGGCAGAGAGGCAGGCAGAGAGAGAGAGAGGGAAGCAGGCTCCCCACTGAGCAGAGAGCCCAATGTTGGACTTGATTCCACGACCCGGAGATCATGACCTGAGTCGAAGGCAGAGGCTTAACCCACTGAACCACACAGGTGTCCCCCTCAGTGACTTTTCTGAAGGACCTATTTATAGACACAGTTACATTCTGAGGTACTGAGGGTTTGAAATTCAACATATGAATTTGGGGAGGACACAATTCAGCTATGACAATACATTGAAGTGAAAAACATTTTATAGGTTAAGTGTAAGGCTGGACTTGGATTTAGAAGGGCTTGGGTCCCAGTTCTTTGTTCACCAACTCTGTGATTTTGGGTAATAATCAAATATTTCTCAATCATAGTGACTGTGATGGGACAAGATATCTCTCCCAATACCCAGAAAACAGCTGTCCATGAGTGAGGTTCTCTTGTTCTCATCCCTCTTCTTCCCAACACTGTTCCTATCAGTCTGAAAAGAAACATACAGTCTATACAGTCTTACTGGGAATCTTAGAGTAAATTGAATAGAGAATTACAACTTGAGAAAAAAAGATTAAAAGTCTATTTTGCACTTTCCCTAGAATCTCAAGAAGGAAAGCACTTAGGACTTATGTCTTTTCAAAAGAGGGTATGCCCCGTGACAATTTACTTTACTCCTATCTTTACATCCAGCCTTAAATTTAGGTTCCTTGTCCACCAATTCCTCCTTCCCTTGTCTCTCTGCTCTTATCTCAGGCTCCTTTGCACTACAAAATTCCGCTTTATCCACCAGAGTGGACCCCTGTCCCTCACTCTGCCACCAAGCCCTGGGACTCAAGTAGATTCAGGAGGACTTTACCATCACGGGACTTTAGCCATCAGTCTCTAAGATTTGCTGAAAACAGAGGTGGAATGAGATAGTTGAGTGGGGGGTGGTTGCAGTCTTCCCTGCAAAAATGTGGGCCAGCATGATACTCTCAATATGTCTATTTTTCCCATGAGAGACATCATTCATTTTTCCCCAGGGAAGCAGGGACAAAACAACAACAAACCACAATAAACAAAAAACACACACAAAACCAAAAACAATCAAATAAACAAAACCAAACCCATAATGAGGAGATAAGCAATGCATCTCCCACTATTATGTAGAAAAAATGTTTTCTTTCTGTGGATATTTTTCTGAGGATAGGAGGGAGGTGGCTGGAGGAAGATGACAAGGGGAGGAAGAATATGTAACTTCCAGCTACTTACATGAAAGTTTCCTGTAGTTTTTAATGAAGACTAGAACTTTGCAATACTTCAAGGTCTGTAAACCCTGTTTCAGGATGCACTGAAGACTGTCAGGTGATTAGAGCTATCTTTTTCATGCCGTTCAGATCCTGTTTTTTCCCCTAACAATTTAGTGGGGGTTACTGTTTTTAAAGAAACAGTGTATTTAAATATCAGGTAAAGAGGTATATGGTTAAAAGTCTACTTAATATAAATGTTGAGTAAAAATTAATAACAACCTAAATTTTCCCTATAATTACAGTCTCTGGATATTGACTTCCATTGAGAACATGTAAAATCTAATGACAAGCTGGGGCACCTGGGTGGCTCAGTGGTTAAGCCTCTGCCTTCAGCTCAGGTCCTGAGATTGAGCCCTGGGGCTTCCCGCTCAGTGGGGAGTTGCTTCTCCCCCAGTTTGTGCTTTCTCTGAGTCAAATAAATAAATAAATAAGACCTTAAAAAGAAAAAGATCTAATGACCGAAAGCCTTGTTAAAGATACAGAGATATTTCATAATATTAACTTATCAGTTACCTGTAACGATTCTAATTTGTACATACCTAATTCCTTGGCCAAGGTTCACCTTCATTTCCTTGAGATATGGACCTTCCCAGTGTGGCTGTTTGCTTCCGCAAAGCCATCAAAGGAGAGTCTCCTCTCAAGACAGGTATTACAATCTGATATAATGTAATCATGTACATGTAATCACGGATTCTTATATGTGACTGTATGCCTTGGTGGAGATTGTGGGGGTGGGGGCTACCTTAGAGTCTTTCCTCCACTTGTACATATATATTTCCATAGGGTGTCTCATTTATTCCTCACAATAGCGCTAAATACCATAAATGCCTCTATTTTACAGAGAAAAATATGTATGTGCTTTGGAGTTTTCATTCAACTTGAAGCATCTAGAAATTGAGGTTATTTATTTGGAGGTCTTTATTGGGTTAAGGTTTACTATTTCATAATTAATAAAAAATTCATAATAAAATATATTGCAAAAGGTGAACATCTTTTTAACTATCTTAGAATATAGTCTAATAAATTATTGATTTACTTACTCTGTATTATTGTTATTCAAACAAGTAGTAAATCCCTTCCCAAGGTTAAAATGAATTTGAGCCTGAAATGATCTTTTCTTGGAGTATTTGTACTACATTCTTAAAAAATACAGATTTCTGATGTTCTATTCACATATTTGTATTGGTTACAAGATTGTGTATGTTACTGATATAATTCCACATATCAAAGACATATATAAGCCCAGAGACTGGGCTTAATTAAAATTTTCATTAACCGGGACGCCTGGGTGGCTCAGTTGGTTAAGCAGCTGCCTTCGGCTCAGGTCATGATCCCAGCGTCCTGGGATCGAGTCCCACATCGGGCTCCTTGCTCAGCAGGGAGCCTGCTTCTCCCTCTGCCTCTGCCTGCTATTCTGTCTGCCTGTGCTCGCTCTCTCCCCCTCTCTCTCTCTCTGATAAATAAATAAAATCTTAAAAAAAAAATTTTTCATTAACCTTCTTTCAGCATACTTTGAATTATTTTATCACATTTCTAAAAGGAAAGTGAGAGAGGGAAAGAGAGAAATTACTGATCCTAAGCATTTAGTTTGTAATTAGCTGTAGGCTGGCTTTATAGTGATACCACGGTACATGCAGGTCATTGCAATCATGAAGAGTGAATTCTTAAAATATTATCGTTTGAGTACTATGGAATATTAAATAAATGGCTGAAAGTGAGACCTTTGTAGAGTAAATAATATTTGTTGCAAAATGCTCAGCTTATGAAGGTACCATGCTCAGTAGTGGACAGTTTGTAGTATTTTGCCCAAACAGCTAAAGACAGAAAGTGATGACCACCATCTCTAATGTTGGCTTTCACTGACTGAGAGCATCCACTCATACTCAGAGCTTGGGGAACAAAGATATTGTTAGGTCCCTGTGAAGGACTATCTATTGAAATATCTTCAGGGAAATAGTTCATAAATAAATAGCATTGGAAAAAATCAGCACCAGGCCAAGCAGGGAGTAATAACTTAGGTATTATAGTAATACCTAAGTTATTAGGTATTAACTTGGAATTCAATCCTGGATTGAATCATTGGAATTCAATCCTGGATTGGCAAAGCAATTTGCTCAGGTGCGCACAGCAAGTACAAAACAGAGCCAGGATTGACCCTCTGGCCAATGGACCCTGTAAAACCTCATCCAGGGCTTCTCAACCAGGTGCTCGTAAGAGTCACCTGCACAGCTTTCAAAAATTATGAACACTTTGGCCACAAATGAGACTAATTAAATCATAAACCCAAAGCTTGGGACTCAGGCATTTACGTAGTTTTAAGAAGTACTTCTGAGGATTTCTAATGAGTAACGAGGGTTGAAAGGCATGGTTTTATGCTATTTTATGGCCTTACTCATATCACAAAATTTTAGTACTCCATCAAGTTCCTCAGCTATGTCTCCTTTGCTCCTGTTTTTATTGTTTGCTTTTTTTTAAATTTCATAGTTAAGAGGACATAAGTATTATATATTTTGGAAACCATATTCATTCAGAGTAAGCTACAGACACATTTCTCATGGAAACCTATCAAAGATAAACAGGTAACAAAATGTGGGTTTTTTTCCCTTTTTAAATAGCAATGTCATCTCAGTTTTGATTTATTTGATTTTACCTTCTTTATGCTACTTAAAGGAAAGATTTCATTTTTTGTAGGGTCTGAATTCATGCCAGTCAATGGATATTTTTCTAACCCCAGTGTTCGTGTTCTTTAATAAATGTTTTAAAGCGTCACATAACAGGAATTTAAACTGTCCAAATCGCTTTGGGATTAAGTCCAAGTTAATCATTTGTTCAAATGTCAGCACAAGCTGTAATTTGAGGGCAACTTTAGGTAGTTCATTTAACTCCTTTCTGAGTATTAGATGAAAGGGTTTTCCTGGCCTTTTGATAAGAGTTTCACATTGAACTTATTCAAGAAAATTAGGCTTAGAACATGGAAATAGTGAATTTCTAACTGTCAACGGTGTTGAAGAAACTAAGAACCAAGTTTGCCTTAATTAATTAACTCTAGATACAAAGTAACTAAAATATCTATTACTAGGTACTCTGCTAAAACTTTTTTTATCTCATCTATTCCTCACAAATATTTTATTCTTATTTTTCAAAGACTACTGTTTCTTTTTTATGGCTGAGAAAACCTGGGCCCCCAAGCTGGCGAGTGACAAAGCTCAGATCTCTCTGGACGGGATATTTGGAACATCATAGGCTGCACTTAAAATATGTATTTTCAAATCCCTATATTTAAATCTGCTTTGGGCCATCTTGGTGGCTCAGTTGGTTAATATCAGACTCTTGATTTCTGCTCAGTCATGACTCTGGGTCCTGAGATCGAGCCCCTTATTGGGCTCTATACTCAGCAAGCAGTCTGCTTGGGATTCTGTCTCTCCCTCACCCTCTGCTCTCCCCTGACTCATGCATACTTGCTCCCTCTCTTTCTCTCTCTCAAACACAAATAAATAAATCTTAAAAAATAAATCTGTTTTGGGGGAAATTGGAAGGGGAGGTGAACCATGAGAGACTATGGACTCTGAAAAACAATCTGAGGGTTTTGAAGGGACGGGGGGTGGGAGGTTGGGGTACCAGGTGGTGGGTATTATAGAGGGCACGGATTGCATGGAGCACGGGGTGTGGTGCAAAAATAATGAATACTGTTATGCTGGAAATAAAAAAAAAAAAATAAAATAAATCTGTTTTAAATCTTTGGATCAAGATATATTTTATTAAGCACAGAGTATAAGAAAAATTTTTTTATGCAAAGCATAAAAAGAAGACTGTGGATTGAGAAAATACATTTTGAAAATTGAAACTATACTGACTTATTCTATGAAAAAAGTTCTCCTTCAGCCTTAAAATCTCTGAGACATAGTCATATGGAAAAGGATTTGAGAACAATAGCACGAGTCTGGAAGAGTCTGGAAGATGTATTATATGGGAGGAAGTTCAAGAGAAGTGAGGCTATTAATGACAACTTTCTGATATTCAGTCATTACCATGATTAAAATAATTACTTACAATAACATGAGAATCATCCCACAATGCTAACTCTAGCCATGACTTATTTTTGCTCGTTATGTCTATTTTACTGCAAGGATGAGAAACTGCACAGAATAAAACTGAGTTATTCTGAAACTATTCTCTAATAGGTAGAAAATTTAAAAATCTTTAAAAATAGAATTGGATCTTAATCTTCTATATGAAAGGGAAGAGATATATCATTCTATCCCAGTTTTCCATAGTTAGCTTGGCAATCTTCTGCAGCAGATAACTGAACCATGGGGTAGTAATTTTAGAGTATCATTAAGGCAAATATGTTTAACCAAGTACCAATTGCAGATAAACAAAGTGTGGTCTTCACATTATATTCCAAGGAATATGAAGAAAGAAAAAGACATGATGCCAGGTTTGGTAAAATCTGCCTGAGTTTTTGTTAATACACAAGGGAAATGCAATCAGTGCAAACTGCATTACTTAGGGTAACAAACTGAGGGTTGCTGGAGGGAAGGGGAGTTGGGGGGATAGAGTAACTGGATGCTGAGCATGAAGGAGGACACTTGATGTAATGAGCACTGGGTGTTGTATGCAACTGATGAATCATTAAATTCTACCCCTGAATCCAGTAATACAGTATATGATAACTAAATTGAATATAAGTAAGGAATTTTTAAAAAGTTTTTAAAAGCTGAAAAGAAATTAAGATTACTCTAGATGAACACAAGTTGAACCTCAATAAAGAAAATAATTTTGTCTGTATTAAAACCAACCTCAGCTCTGCCATCTAATCATGTCTTTTAATATCCAAATCTTACAACCTTTTCTTCAGTCTGTTTTTCTCAGTATTGCTGAGAAAGTGGAGAGATCACTTTGCTTCATATGCAACTAGTGGATTTGAACATTGGTAAAGATGGTTAATTGCAATATCTAGATGATAGAGACTTGTCAGTGTTCATGCATAATTTTTTGTGGGCTGGTCTAAAGTGTAGTTGCTACTGAAAGTGAAAAGATAATAAACTACTAGTTACTTCTGGGTAACACTTCTGAGAAGTGATGTGTATTCGTTTTCTATCTGTTGCAAGAGATATAAATTGAACTCAAATCACTTTGAACCAACGAAGATCACTGAACTGGTCACGTACATGAGATGTAGAGGGTGACGCATCTCTCCCTCCATCTCTCAGTGCTACTTTCAGCTGGGTTGGCTTCATTCTCAGAGAGAGTCTTTCTATACCCTGAAGATCCGCCAGGAGTTCAAGGAGTACAGTGCTCCTGAAGTGATCACACATCGAGGTCCCTTAGGACAGTCTGAGGTGGAGACTTAGCTCCTATGAATTTTCTGCTCACTCTAAATGATATAGGCAGTTCTGTGGTCAAGTGTGGTCATGTGACAGCTTCAATTCTGTTATAAGTATGTGTCTATTCAAGGGTTTGGTTTCTCGCTTTAATTTTTCTGCAAATGTTCTACCTCTCTTCCCCGTCCACCAAGAGGTTGGCAACTGCCTTTGAAAAAGAGTGAGATCATCTGCTTTTCTCTTCATTAATATCTTTCCTCATATGTTAACTACTTTTTCAAATACCCTAAGATGAATGGAAGGGAATGGAAGGGGGCTGTGGGGTAAGGGTAGGTTAAAGAGGCTGGGGATCGTCACATGCTTTGCATATGGAAGTTAGTTAAACCTAATATTTTGTCCTTGAGGTACTTCTAATTTATTTGATGGTTGCCCATTAAAGTTTCTTTTAACCTGGTAGATGTGTCTAAATTTTAGGTAGTTGCTAGCAAATTCTTTGACAGTCCCTGGAGGTCCAGAATTCATATCCCACATCGTGCTCCTGTGCTCTCTTCATCTTTCCAGGCAACCACGTTGGGCTGGACCCTAAATAATTCTCAAGTACCTCCACTCTCTTCTTTGTGATCCATCTTGGTTCATGGAGACATCCATGGGTCTTATGCCTTATTATACTCTTTAGAATTCCAGATGATCCCAATGCAGCACCCTTGATCTCATTAGCACAGGCTGAGGTAGCTATCTCAGATGTGAATCCAGTGCTAGTCCTGTGCCTCCCAGTTGTGGGTATATATTCCAAACTCTTTGAGAGGTCCCATGGAAGCTTCATGGCTGAAGGTCCTACGGAAGCCTCAGGGGAAGGTCTCATAACTTTATCCCTTTTGAGTGGAGTTAAGGACTCTGAGGACAGCAACAAAATTCTCCAAGAAAATTGCAACATCCTACTTTTTAAAATATTGTTGAAAACTTCTACAGAATTTATCTGGTGAAGGGGTCAAAGTGTTATTGAAGTTATCCTTGTCCATTTTCTTTATATAACAATTTAGCTTTGGATTTTCACATTTCTTGAGTCTTAGTACCTCTGGAAATTCCACTTAAATGTTCTATTACTTTAATGATCCCAGATTCTCTTTCCTCTAATGTCCAAATAATCACCACAAAAAGATTTTGTGTGATCTTGCTTGGGACACATGCCCATGGAGAGAGGCTAATTTGATGGGTCAGTGTAGGTCATATGTCCATTTCTGTGATGGGGGGGGTGGATCTATGTATGTAGCAGCTCTACTAGAAGAGGCAATATGCAGAAGTGGGGGCTTCAAAGAAGCAAAAAAAATCACAGTAGTTATATATTTCTCTCTCACTCTCTCTCTTTTAAAGATTTGTTTATTTATTGAGAATAAGAGAGCTTGCAGACACAGAGGGAGAGGGAGGAGCAGACTAAACACTGAGAAGGGAATCTGATGCAGGGCTCAATCTCAGGACCCTGGGATCATGATCTGAGCCAAAGGTAGATACTTAACTGACTGGGCCACCCAGCCGCCCTTACATGTTTCTTTAAGTGTTTTCAAATATAATTCCATTTTTTTCAGAGGCACTTTAAACTAATTGATACTTGTTTTATTGCCCAGCATGTGGGCTATCTTGATGTATGTTACATGTATATTTTAAACAAATACCTATTTGAAGTTTTAGGATAAATAGTTCTGAGTAATGCTACCATTGTGAGTTGGGTCCAAGTCATGTGCACCTGATGACTTGGCTTGCCTTCTCAATGGCCCAGTTGTTTGCAATGCTGGTAGAAATGTCAGTAAAGATAAGTTGGTGGATATTGTTGTTTGAATCATCTATAAATTTATTGTTTTTTTTCTCTACTTGTTCTCTGTACTGTGACGGAGGTTGAAATAGACAATGATTAATTGTGCATTTTTCTTCCTCATTTTAGTTCTTTCAGTTTTTGCTTCACAACTTTTGAAGCCTATTTAAAGCATATTAGCAAATTATGCATTTGATAAATGGAATAATTCATCTTTATTTTAGAAGTTCCTCTTTGTCTATATGAATAGTCTGTATTCTTAAGTCTGCTTAACTTTAGTTTTCATTAGCTCTGAAAAACTGCCAGATATAATTTTTTCAAATATGTATGTATGTGTATGTGTGTAAGTGTATTATATACATACACATATTTTTCTTCCCTTTGACTAGTTTTGCTCTTTAACCTCAAATTCACTGTTCTTCCCCAACCCCGCCCTACAGGGTCTAATTTGCTGGTAATTGCACCTAGCAAAATTTTTATTTCAAATACTGTATTTTTCATATCTAGAAGTGTTCTTTTTCACATATTCCATTTTCCTTTTAATTATGAAGATTAAGATGTGTCCATGTACATCCTTGAGAATATTCAGAACACCTAAAAAAACTATTAAGTAGGTTCTTGTTCACTAATTCTAACGTATTTGCCTTTTCTGTGTCTGTTTCTATTATCTGATTTTTCTACTGGTTATGAGCCACATTTTCCTACCTCTTTGATTGTTTACTTATTTTTTACTGGATGCCTGATATTAACAATTTTTATGTTGTTGAGTGTCTGATTTTATTGTATTCCTTTTACTCCTGTTGGAATTTGTCCTAGTAGGTAGCTGAGTAACTTGTGGGACAAGCTTGTTTTTAAGTTTTTTTGTTTGTTTGTTTTTTCAGGGTGGCTTTTCTAGCTTTTCTAGTATCCTCTACCCTTGGGTTATTTTCCCACTTCTTAGCCATAACCATTTTTTGAATCTCAATTGATGGCCCTATATGTCAAGTGAGTCCTCTCAACTCTAGGTACTGAGAACTCAAATCATTCTCAGCCCCTGTATGAGCTCTGGGGAGTTTTTGTATTACAGTTTTCTAGTAATTCTTCTTTCCAAGGGTGTTGTTTTTTTCTAGTCTCATGAGGTCTCACCCTATGCATGCACAGATTACTGTTCAATCAAAGACCCAAAAGACAGATTATATAACTCTTTCACTTAAAGGTTCTCTTTTTTTGATATTCTGTCCTATAAATTCTTGATCACATTACCTCCCCAAATTCCAATCACTGTCTTCTCAGGTCAGTGAGACTAATGGGCCATGTTTAGAATTTTATTTTATACCTTTCTACAGTCTTGAAGTTTTCTCTAGGAAGAAAATTGGTGGAAAACTGGTGGAACTATAGAGCACACCTCATGTGTTTATTTTCTACCAGGGCCACGGTCCTGTCGTATCTTCTAATCTGTAAGTACAATTGTTTTCTGTTTTGTTCAATTTTCTACTTGTTTACAGCCTTAGGGTAATTTCAAATGCTGTTACTTCCACACAAAAGTGGAAATGCTGCTATCAGTAATTTTAAAAATAACATGTCCTCCATGATTTTTCTTTTATTTTTTATAAGCCCCACATAATGCAATTAGGGAAGTGTTTTTCCTTTTAACACAAAAGGTGCTCACATCCACTTGTCATAAAAATTTGCTTGAATGCAGTTCATTACACAGATGATTTTCTATGTTTTTCCTCATCTTGAAACAATATAATTGCTCAGTGGAATAGATGGAATGATTTTATTTGGATTTTTTTTCATTGTTGTATTTGTCATACAGCTGACAAATTAATTTTTCAGCAATTTGTGTGGCTTATAAAGTTTGTGATTCTTTGCACTATTTTGTAAGAAACAATGAAAGCTTTATCCTAATGCCTAGGTTATTCTTAATATTCTAGGGAAAAAAACAGTCTTCCTTTAAATCTGGGAACTCTAATACACATATTTTTTCTTTGCAAAATGAAGCTTTTTGTTAAGCTTTTTGTTTTCAGAGTTCCTATCTAAGAGTAGGAATGTAGTAACTGTCCATTTTTATATAAAATTAGAAAACCCCATATTAAATATTGACATGAATATTAACATATTTTGAAATATGTAATATAGATAGAAGCCTTTGTAGATGAATTACATTCTTGTGATATAACACCTACAAATTTGAACTAATAAAATTAGTTTATGGATAATTCAAATAAAATAAATACACTATGAGTGATGAGATTTACCAAAATGGTGAAAAACTCTTAGTAAGGTTAAGGACAGAAACAAATTACAGTATCCCCTCAATTTATATGTCTCTGTATTGCTACAAAAGTCAGAATTTTTAAAACTATACAAAAAATAATTTGTACTTCTTATATGACAAAGAGGTAATTCCAAGGCTCAACTCAATTTTCCCATACACAATTACACTCAAGAATTATATGGCACACAGGATATTTATAGTAAGGCTCTGTCTTGGTACTTCAAGATGCCTAGAATCCTTTAACCTTGCCTGTTGAATGGAAGTAGTACCCTCCCAATCCCTATCCTTGTGGTCTCCAAAAAAGTCCTCACAAATTTTTTAAGTGTATCCTCTAGAATGGTGTCTCTAGCAGTGTGAAATACTATTCAAAAAGTTAAGGAGAAATGAATGTTGGCATGTATTTATAACACATCAACCATTCATTTGTTCCTTTAAGTATCTTCCCTGAAAGAGAATACAGAACATTCTCTTCACCAGGTCACTGAGGAAAATCATTGGTAAAAACAGCACAAATCTTCTTGAGAAACATGGTGGTGACTATTCTTTGTAGAGCAGGGATAAGCATGGAGAGGCTGCCATTAAAATGGGCTTCCTGATTGCCATAGGAAATTATGGGGTCCCCAGAGGAAAAAGCCAAACAATAGAATTTAACTGTTAGAGGAAAGATTAGTGTGGATTCCATAATAGACATTTGCCCTAGAAGAGTAAGCAGAATATTTTGATCCATCTAATAACTAATGGCTAATCAGCTCTGGGATCCCTAAGACTGAAAGATTTTTCATCCCTCTAGATTATTACCTAAAATAAGTTGTATAACTTCTTATTCTCTGCCACATTGCTCTGCTTCCCACTCCCATCATAAAAAGAAAAGAAGGAGAAAAAGAAAACTAGAACTTCATGGAGTTACCATGAGGGAAAGCCATGGGCTCTAACTCAACTCTTGGGTCTGAGTCAGTTCACAGACCCCTAACTGTTCAGTGAGAAGAAAGTTAGTAATTCCTGGGGCTCAGAAGCCAGAAACCATTGCTCTCCATTAATCACAGTCAAGGTTAATTAGAATGATTTGGTTTAAGGAGTTTGGGTCATAATCTTTGACTCCAGAGTGTGCAAATCATCCCAATTTCTGAAAGTCTGGTTGGTGTTGATCTACTCACTGACTCTCATGGCTTCCACATTGCTTATCTCTTCTGTGAAATGAGAGACATCGTGAAGTATCAAGTAATGTCTGTGTAGCCCTCTTTCCTTGCCAAAAATGAAGAAAGTGATGTCTTAGGAAATCACAGATATTAGTGCCACCATCAAACACCGAAGCAGTGATTCTGTGTTTCAGATTCTGTGTTTCAAAATTCAGAAGCAGTGATTCTTCTATTTCCCCCACTTTCTCCTCTATTTAGTCTCTACAGACATTGAATAAGGCAATAATTGCCACTAAAGGTGGTTAAGGTGTATTCCATTAACTATTTGGTTAACTAGAGTAAACCAAAACAGCTCTTGGGACCTGGAATTCAGCTTTGGACATCACATATTTTACAATTTAACCACAGTACATAGAGATTACCAGAACTTTGCTTCTTTCTAGCAGCTACAGCCATATCCCATCACTCTCCTACATCTCAGGACTGTCAGGTCCCTAACTTTGTACCAAAGTAAATCAATGGAAACTTTGATTATTGCAGCATACCCAAGGATTAAGTATGTGCTCACATCATGGGACCTGCTGAGAAGAAGCTTCAAGCACCCTAAATTTTCCATCAAGAATGAGAAATAAATCCTATGAAAATTCAAGATCTGTTACTTTAGTCATGCTTTGGTGGCCCCATGGTCTTAGTTATGTAGAAATACCTCTTTATAATGTAAGATTAATTGCATTGACTACCCCTAAAAATGATATATATTGATCACTTGGTGGATGTATTTGGATTTTAGGAGCAACAGAAAACTACCTTTGGTCATATTCCACCAACCAACTTATCATGAATCTAGGAACTGTTAAATTTGAATAGAACCCAGAGAAAGAGAAGCATTCATGACTGGATGACAGAAGTGTAAGCTGATGTCACTTGGCCCTTTTGATCCAACTAATCTAATAAGTCTTTATATGTCTATGTTCTGCAATACCTCTCCCAGGGCTCAGCAGGGGAGTCACAAATGACTAGTCCCTCAGACTTCAAAGCAAAGTCTTCTTGGCCAAAAACATTATGTTGAGATACTGCTGTTGGTTTTCAATAGAAACTTTTAAGAGAGTGACCGCCTGTCCACGGGACACTGAGAAAACATGCAATCTGAGCTTTTCCCATCAGGAACTGTTTGGTTTTGACTAATATATGAAGCCCTAAACCTGGGTACTCCTAGTGGCACTCCAACAAATACATGTATTAAAAACAATTCCATGGCTTGAACGAGTAAAGAATCTCCAAGTTACAGAAGCAACTGGCTCACATTCTTGTGTTGTGCCTACTTTGCTAATGGATGCCTCTTTTTCAGTACAGATTCAGGACCTCTAGGGGGAGGACTGTGACACTCCATAGTGTCATCACTACAACAAAGTGATGAAAATACGAGTTTAATTTCCAAATCCTTCTGCATCTTAAGTTGGCTCCCTCGAGGAGTGAAAAACCATAGGATTCGCCAGCAAAGGGGTGGTCCCGAGAGATGGTCTGGAAGGAACGACTTCAAGTGGGGCATAATTTTAAATGGCACTTCTGGTTTTCACAAATTTTTCTGGAAGACAAGATGGCCAGAAGTATGGGTCCACATACATTTATAGGAAATTTCCAGTGACTTCTTGAAGTCATTAGAGCAATAGCGAGAATGAGACTTGCAGGGGGAAGGGATTGGTGGGTATCTGAGAAAAGACCTAGAGAGATGACACTTGTGAACCACATGAATGTTTGCTCAAACACTGAGAGCACTCAATGAGAAGACGGCCTGCTCTGCAGAGTGAATTCTTACTGGGTGCATGAGCAAAACGCCCACAGAGATGGGATGGAAGTTACACAGGAACTCAACAGCATGAACTGCCTTTGCAAACCACTTTACCCCTAAAGCCCCCAACTAAATCCAAACTCACATTCTGAACAAGCCAACAGGCCATCTACTTCATAATTAAAATAACTCTAAGGTATGTCCTTAATAAATTCCATCCTCTCCCCTACCTATAAATGTATCTATGTTAACCTTCTTCCTCCTGTGCTTCCCCTCCAGTCTCAGGTTAAAAGTTGTCTCTCTAGTTTAGGAATGACACCTCTCTTTGCACTTGACTGTATCTTGTTCTATTTTATTTAGAGCCTGGCTTCATCCATTATCCCTTTAATGCTTTTTTTTAGGTCTTCCCAGTCACAATCAAGTTCCACCTATCTTTACAAAGAATCTTCTTCTTTGACACTGCACCCCACTTCTAGCTGCCAATGAATATTTCTCCTTCCATCTCTAGCTAAGTCCCATGACAGAGTGCCCTAACTTGGCTGTTCCCACTTTCTCAAGTCTCCCTTACCCAGCAAATCCAAAGGTCATCCTTAAATCTAATCTTACTGGATTGGAGCCATGCAATATTGAGTAATGCCTGATGCCAAAGGAATAATTTCTACTTGGAAATGTCTTAGGGTATCTCACATTGGACTTTGAAAACCCCTTGCTGTTTGCTTTTATTTCAAGGCTAAGGAACAAAGCCCAGGAAAATTTCTCAACCAATGAATAAATTTGAGTGACTTTCTTCCTACTATAGATCCTACAGTGTATACTTCCAGGAATGACTTTCATTAAATTGTGAAGATTAGGGACCCCCTAAGCCATAAAAGAGGTACAAGAGCTGCATTACTCTATTGGTTCTGAAGGTATTGGTTCTACATACATACGTACAATCCTTACTTTAACTGTTGGTCCTGCCAAATCTGAATAAATGAGATCCATTCTCAAAGGTTGTACTTATGATGACCTTCATTAAAGAAGCAACTTGTCCAATCGTGCCCTGGTAAAATGTGGGACAGATCATTATTAAGCCTATGTAAATAACTGTATTGCCTTAAAGAGTAAGGAGACTTAGTCAAAATATTTGTTTCTAAATTCTGAGGGGTCAGTGAAAGTCAGATACCATTTTTTAAAATTTATTATTTATTTGAAATAGGAAGAGAGAGAGAGAGCACAGAGGCAGGGAGGAGGGTCAGAAAGACAGGGAGAAGTCACTCTCCACTGAGTAGGGAGCCTGATGTGCGACTTGATCCCAGGGCTCTGGGATCATGACCTGAATCAAAGGCAGATGCTTTACCAACTGAGCCATGCAGGCTCCCTGTCAGATACAGTTTTAAAACATATTTCATTTTACCAATATTTAGTTTAAAATTCAGTCTCCAAATACATAGTCTTCTAAATTGAGGGCTAGAGAAAGCTTAAGGAGAAGGAAACAAGGCCTCTCCATGTATTCCTTAGAAGACAAAACATTAAACATGGTATCAGCAATATTCCAAATAAATAATCAAAATGAAACATCATTTATCAGGTTTTTTTTTTTTTTTCCAGTTCTGTGCAATTTACTTTTGAATCACCAGATCTTGGGTCAGTCCTCTGCTCTCATGAAGTTGTGTGCTTCTTCATTAAAAAAAAAAAAGCTCTGGAAATCCTAACTCAGTTTCCTGGCACAATCTCAAAGACAAACAAGGCAAATCAGCCTGGAAATCTGAATGCGAGAGAATATTCTTCTTCTTCTTCTTTTTTTTAAGATTCTATTCATTTATTTGATAGAGAGAGTGAGCACAATCAAGGGGAGCTACAGAGGGAGAGGGAGAAGCAGGCTCCCCACTGATCAGGAAGCCCAATGCAGGGCTTGAGCCCAGGACTCTGTGACCATGAGCTGAGCCAAAGGCAGACACTTAACCAACTGAGCCACCCAGGCACCTTGATAGCATATACCCTGAAATAGCAATTGTTGAGTATCTCTTAGGATCCTCTCCTGGAGGCTCAGAAATTGTTTTGACTAAAGACAAAGATTCTAATCTGAGTTTATATCAACACTTTAAACCTCAAAGTAAATCTCATGCTACAAAAATGACATAATGACGATAGTTAATTTATTGTCAAACCAACAATATCAGAAGGGGAGACCATCAAATCTGCTACTATAATTTTTTATAAGAATTTCTTTGATGTTTCCCCTGAACCTGAAGACACGTGGTCAGCGAGATTGTTAAAACATCTTTGGTTTCTAGTCCATCTTTTATCTTTGAAAAATTTATATTAGTAACATTTTACCAGTACAAAATTATTCTTTAACAACTCTGCTCAGGGAAATCTTACAACTACTGTTGGAGCTAATTAAGAAACATGGAGCATAATAAAAAGACTGAATTATTTCTAGATCCTTTTTTAATAATGCAAATAAATGAATCTCTTCTCCTGTTGTTTTCTTAAGTAATCGAGGGCATGAAACAGTCAATCTGGAGCACAAGAAAATTATTCCAGATTATCGGTTATCTGGGCGGATTGCATAGAAGGTAAAGCAAACAAATAATTTACGGTATCTTATTATGAGCAGACTAAGTACTCTAAGCAAAGTTATCCTACTGGAAAGAAAACCATGTTCTAATGAATTCACGCAATATCTGGGGATAAAAAAACTGTAAGCTCCTTAAAAAAATACCATCTGAACAAGCCCATCAGTCTGGGTGAACTTTGCCAAGATGTTTAACACAAATCTTTTGTATCCTCAGGTAATATAAACCAAAGCACATAAATTTTACTTCTCTCAAACCTTCAGCTTGCTGTACAAAATCAAGTTTTGCCCTTCACCATGTTTCTTTCGTATTTTTTCAGATAGTCTTGCACTTTATTTTAGGGCAAAACTTTTTCTTTTGCAAACAAGAGAAAGCTCATATTTCATACACTTCTGTTTCATATACATATATGCTCCTGCCATAGGTTCAAATAACCCATAAAAACTATACCATTTAATCAAATTAGCTAACTTCTATTTAACTGGGAAATACATAATCTAGGATTGTTTATCACACACCGGTGATGGAGAAGACAAAACTCACCCACCAGAGCCTCACAAATCATTTGTATGTCTCTGAAAAGTGACAAAAATAACAGGCTATATTCATTAACAAGACCTGAAGGGTAGCCACTCTATAATATAGTAGACTAATGATAAAAGTGATGTATAATAAAAAGTACATTTCATGAGCTAGGTATCAGTGTTCTTTCTTACTTAAAAAGCTATCAAGGGGGGCGCCTAGGTGGCTCAGTGGGTTAAGCCTCTGTCTTTGGCTCAGGTCATGATCTTAGGGTTCTGGGATGGAGCCCTGCATTGGGCTCTCTGCTCGGCAGGGAGCCTGCTTCCCCCTCTCCCTCTGCCTGCCTCTCTGCCTACCTGTGATCTCTCTCTGTCAAATAAATAAATAAAATCTTAAAAAAAAAAAAAGCTATCCAGGGATCCCAAGATTATTTATTAACTAGGTTTAATATTAGTCCAAGATTGTAAAGTTAACCAAGGATCTTGGATATTGTATTTTAAACTGGCACATTAGAAAACATGATTACTGCTGATACAAAACAATTTGTCAGCCCTGTGATCCAGTTTAGAGTAACACAATTTTACCTTACCCATAATTATAAATATTTTGTTAGTTGAGCACTAAAACGGTATTAGAAATCTAGGCAGTTTAGAGAGCTAGTATCAATTGGGATCAAAACAAACACAGATATGATAATCACATCAAGGAAAAGTTGTATAGAGGTGCTTTTAAATAAAATTTATTTAAGTAATCCAATATGTATCAGGATTTACTATAATCACATGAACCTGGAGTCTTACATAAAAATATAACTTCACTCTCTCAGTGAAAAGGAATTTTTTTCTTAAAAGCTTAGCACGTGGAAATATGAATTCCATGAATATGAGTTCACCTTCCTTATTTTGTACAAACACGGGGAAATATGAGATTTATATTAGTCTTATTAGCCTCTACAAACCAGTTACAACAAAGCTCCTTTAATCAGAGGAACTTCAAAATCTAATTAATTAGTACCTAATGGGAATAGGAAATATTTTACACTCATACAAAAGAAAAAGGCTTTGCTTTATTACAGATATGCGGGCACACAGCTTGCAACCTCATTTCCATAAACTCAGCTAGGATAATAAACACTGAAACAGAAAAATTCACTATTCCAGACCTCAAAAAGATGGTTTCCACTCTAGTGGGCACAGAATGATTCCCTTAATTGATTTGTGTACAGAAATAGAGAAATGTTCACAAAATAATAAGAAAGTGAATTCCCTGTCACTTATCACTGCAACAGAGAATAGATCCTTTACCATCTTTGGAGGGGTCGTCAAATGGCCAGATCATAAAACCAGTTTTCTGGTCATTGTTGCCATTTTTTTGAGGAACAACTCTTGCTATGTACAAACTGGAACAAGAATTTAACTTGGTGTTCTAACAAATCACCAAGTTCCAGATAAGAACCAGAAATGAACAAGAAATCATTATACATAATAAAACCTAGTGAATCAGAGAGTCAGCAAAGGTAAAGTTTGATTGCAAGTTAAAATAATTTCAGAAGGAGAGAAGGGGAGGGAGAGAGCCTGAGAAGCCTCTTGGTTGGTTAGTACAGTGTTATGACTCACACAGATATAAACAACACGTGTCAAATATTTTAGTATATGTGCTGCCGAAGTGAGCACGTGTCAAATATTTTATTCAACTTATTATAAGATGACAGAAACAGTGAGATGATAGGTGTGATTCAGAAAGCATTTGAGGATGTAGTTATTTATAGTCAACTTGATGAAGAAGTATTAACATAAGATTGTTAATTTAGGTATCAAAGTGCTTAATGTCCTACAACAAAATAAACTGCAAGCTTCGGGTTATCTCTTATACCAGAAAATCATTTGCAACTCTATTGGTCAAAAATATATAAGTTAACATGCAACCTCACTAAGTTTGGGAACTTTTTTTTTTTTTTTTTTTTTTTTTAAAGATTTTTTATTTATTTATTTTGACAGAGAGAAATCACAAGTAGACGGAGAGGCAGGCAGAGAGAGAGGGAAGCAGGCTCCCTGTGAGCAGAGAGCCCGATGCGGGACTCGATCCCAGGACCCTGAGATCATGACCTGAGCCGAAGGCAGCGGCTTAACCCACTGAGCCACCCAGGCGCCCAAGTTTGGGAACTTTAATCAGTTGTAAGAGTGAGTTGAACAAAGAGCATTTTCCGAGATAATAAAATAAACCTCTAGAGGATCTGCTAAACAATGCTACTCCATATCTCTGAAAACATATGGTACTCACTTTTTTGTTCTTTCTTTCCTTCTTTCTTTCTTTCTTTTTTGGCCATATTTGACAGTTTGTAATACTTTTTTCATAATATACCCTATATGTACATCAACTCTAACAGATCTAAAGCTAACTCCATTGTCATTCTTTCAAAATGGGTTTTTTTTTTTTTTGACTTATTATTTTGGCTAAAGCCATCATTATATACTCAATCACCAAGTTCAAGGCTTGATAATCCAGCTATCCCCTCCCTAACAAAACCAATACCTCTATAATCACCTGCTCTTGTAGTTATTTCTTTTCCAAAGTTTTTGAGATCTGTCCTTGAAATTTCATCCTTGCCATTTTTTTTATGTATTCCCTAAAGTCTCTGGGTGACTGTTTTCAAACCCAAATGACTATCAGAATCACATGGAGTGTGTCACAAGACAGACTCAAAGGTATCCCCTAATTTTCCCTCAATCCTAGCATTCAAGCTTTTGTGTGGGCACCATGTGGATTATTCCTTACCAATAGAGGAAGGCAAAGGTGATGGGAAGTCTCCTTCAAGATTATGTTATATAAAACTGTAACTTCTGTCTTGCTAGCAGACTCTCTCCCTTGCTGGCTTTGATGAAGTAAGCCTCCTTGTAGGGAGAGCCTTATAAGAAGAGAAAGGGGTGGGGATCTTCCAGGCAACAGCTAGCAAGAAGCTATGCTCTCAGTCCAACAACCCACAAGGAACCAAATCCCACTCACAGCCATCCGAGCTTAGAAGCAGATCCTGCCCCAGGTGAGCCTCAGAGGAGACCTTAGTCTTAGCCACCATCTTGATTGTAGCCTTGGGAGAGATCTGAAAGCAGAAAACCTGGTTAAAGTGCCTTAAAGTTCTTTACCCACAGAAACTCTGAGATGTTTACTATTTTAGCTGAAAAGTTTGTGGTAATTTGTTATATAGCGATATGTAACTAATAAGGGGGCTTTTAAAAAAAATATAGAACCTAGTCCTATGTGATTTTTAACCTTAAGGTTGGGGTGGGAACAAGAGTATTTTGAAATTCTTCATGTAATGCTTTTATTACAATCTGTCTTGATTGTAAATCACTGCTCTAAGTCATACCCCACTCCCCAAAAATTCTCTCATCACTACCAGAATATTCTTAAACAAAACTCAAAAAACAAAACAAAACTAAACACCTTTCCCATGCTTTAAATCCCTTGGTGACTATGGATTACCAATAGAATAAAATGCAACTATCTAGAGTAGAGTACAACACCTTCAATTATCTGGCTATTATGTATCTCCCAGTATTATTTCCCAGCTGCTCTTGCAAAAAGCATCCTAAACCTGCAGCTGGTTCTTCACGTCAGATCCTTTCATATCTCAGTAGGCTTGCTACTGTTTCACCTGCTTAGAATTGCCACCCTCTATCCCAGCCTCCATCAAATAGAAAGCTATTCAGCTGCAGGATACAAATAAAACGATCTCTATGAATCACATATTTGTCATAGGACTTACCACCTTGTGATATAATTAACTTCAATAACTTGTTTCTTGGGTACCAGATTGTAGGCTTTTGCATGACGTAGGCCCAATCTCATTAATCTCTGTTTACAGCAGCATCGTGAAAGATTAGATAGCCATCATATGCACACAGTAAATTCATGCCACAAAGTTGTTGGTCAGTGAAGTACAAAATGAATAAAAAAATCTGTGTTCAATCCTAGTTGCTCACAAACTACCATACAACCCATGTTGCTGTAGTCCTTATCTTTAACATATGTCTTTTTCCTATTAATTCAATTTTTTATAAATCAAATAATGTGTTTCACTTTCACTGATTCTGTAGCAAATATTTTGTTAAGCAAAGAATCCTTTTGAGAGCATAAAGTAATTATTATTTACTTTATACAAAAATTTCACAGGATACATTTGAATTCAAATAAACACCTTAAAAATCCTTATTTCAAGTCATAGAAAAAGCCATCTTTATAGTGCTCCTAAGAGGGAAAATACTTAATAGATTACAGATTCTAGTCCTTAAGGGTGGCTTAGATGCCCATTGTCAAAGTATGACACCCTTTAAGTGAAAGGGTCGAGAACATGGCTCTTCAGAGTTTTAAACTTTTAAGAAAAGCAACATGTTGATGACATATTTTGTAGTCATGAAGTAGACTAAATAAATGAGAGAATACTCAAGAACAAACAAGGAACAAACAGGGAACAGGTTCACTGCCACTTTCCTGTTATTTTTTGGCCTTCCCCTGCCCCTGTTTACAATTGGGGAGGAAGGGACAGATCAAGCTAAATCAAATGAGGATGCTTGTCCTATATTCTTGTTCCTTCCTTAGATACTTTTTTGTGATTTTTAAATTAAATCCCTGCAACTTGTGCTATCTGTACAAAAGAGTAAACAGTTTAGGAATTGAGAAAATGTAAATAAACATTCCATGCACAATTCACCCAGAAATTAATTTAAATAACCTAAGTCAGGATTGCTAAATATCAATGACAATTTACTCAGAGTTTAACCTGAATATTCAGACTTTAAGATACAAGGTTCTCTCTACGTTGATCAAATGAACAAGCAGCAGATGGCTTAATATCCAGGCCTCTTATCAAGGAAGGAAATGAAGGAAAGTGGTAATTTCTTTTCCATTTCAATTCTCTTGTTTGTACCCAAAAAGCACTAAAAAGTTACTGTTGTTGGATTTTGTTTCTCTTGGGGTCTGAAGTTGGGAAGAGAGGTGTTCATCAGGTAGAGAAATTGTCACACAAAATGTGAAACCGGAAATATTATGTGTTGAAGAGAGACACAGGGGGCTCACAGCTCTCTGACAGAGATATTAGACCTGCTAGGCTTGGTGCGGGACTATTTCCTATAGGAAGTAACTTCTCGTTAGTGACTTCTAACTCAAAAATTAATTAGGCGAAGAGATGTATCACCAAGAATTGATGTTGGATAATTTATACCTAAAAATCTCTATGGAAACAAGAGGTACTGTAACATTAAATCTGTGGGAGCAATGGGAAATGAATTGCTCAGCAATTTCTGAAGAACAGAAAACATTGGGATAATTCAGGTATTCTTTCTCACGCTCCCTGCCATTATCCCTTATTCATTTATTTGCTCCCTTATTTATTGGTGTATTAGCAGGACACCCCCCTTGATGAAAACTGGTCAAAACTAGATACACATTCACATGATCTGGGAAGCTTGCTAATGTTGCAGATGCCATCTCTCTCTCTCCTAAGAGTTTCCATGGCTTCGGACCAACCGGGGGTCTTGGAATCTGCATTACTATGAGGGACCTCAGGTGTACTTGATAATGGGAAGCCTAACACCATGGTTTGATAAATGTAGCCCTGGTTTATGGAACTGTATTCCTCATTCATATTTTCTCTGCTACACTTATCTAGATATAATCTTGTATTATACCTAGGATACAATATATAATCCACTGAACAGAAGGCAATATTTACATTTTCTGTATGCCTTCCCTGTGACAGGCAACTTAATTAAGTAATTGGCATCTCCAAACAACACAATTTCTTTATCAGATTTGATGTGTTAGCCAAGAACAAGATGAATGAATCGGTCAAAACCCTTATCAGAGCTATTTTTTATACTGCCAAAAAAGAGAAGAAAATTTAAAAATGCCAGAGGACAGAATGGCTAGAAGAGTATCACACTTTCTAATATTTGCTCTTACTTAATAGTATTGAGAGAATTACTCAGTGATGATAAGGAAAATATAGACTAAATGCCAGGAAATGTAATTTTCATTCAAGTGTGGTCTAGATGTTAAAGGATTAAATTGAACATCTCAGTAATTATTTTGAAGAGTCAACAAAATTCCTGAGCATATCACTCATGTGTGACAACGAGGTTTTCAGAGGGTTCGGAGGTTCAGCAGCTAAAATCCCCAGGTAGAAACAGAACCAGAAGTACATCCCTTCTACATATTGGCTGGTCCCAATCATTCCACAGTAAGTTAGTTCCACAGTTAGTGAACCTTTCTCTCAGGTTCACTTTTCTGGTAAGATTCCTCCCATAGCAGGCAACTCACATGAATTACCACGAAGGCTTTCCTGAGAAGAGGCTATGTTGGAAAGAAGAGAAGGGGAAAAAAAGAGAGAGAGAGAGAACATCCACATACTTTACCTTTTAAATTTTTAAGGGGTTATTCAAAGAGGAAAGGAAGATGGTGAAGAGAATGGACATACAGTAACGTAACGATCTCGGACAGAAGTGGCATCATCATGGACTCAAAGAATGAAACTGAGGGAGATTATAGACAGAATTCAGTGAAAGTAAATAAGAGTCTGAGAGAAAGGTGTCTATATCCTTGAAAGTGTGATTTACTTGTGTCTTGATTTGAATTTGGAATAATAGTTTGAATTAGGGAAGAGACAAAGATAACCAAAAAACATACCAGTATGGGCATAGGGAAAGGTTGTAGGTGCTTCAAGGTGAGGAGACTCTGAGTTGAGAGTGGGGAGGGTGTAGGACAGAATCACATGTGGGCACTCAAGTTCCTTCCAGTGCTACAGAATCAGACCCTCTCAGTTGTGTCATGTGTGACTCTAACATGGACCCCAATTTGGAAGAGCTACCCCAGGCTGTGGGGTTTGAGGAACAAACTATGTGGCTAGAACAATAAATCTCCTATTCATTTTAAGAGATTTCATGAATATCTGAATAATGGATTCAGTACACTTTTATATGATATTTATTATTTTCTTTAGTCAAAATAAAAGGTGAGCTTAAGAAAGCTTGAGAAGAAGGATGAAAGAACAAAACCACAGTTCGCATAGCATAAGTATAGTTAGCTTTAAAGGATATTTCCCTCCTGGTCATTTTTCAGAATCTTATTTAAAATTATGTGTTATATTAAACATACAGTTTTGCATTTAGAAATGAATATTCTATTGTACTAACATTTTCTGCGTTATTCGATAGTTTTCCTAGTAATGATTTTAGTAGAGCTACAACACTACTACAATAAAATAGAATATATACATATTTCTGATTTATGCTAGTAAGTGTCCCCTCTCTTCTTTCCTTCATGGGCCTATATGACCCTTCCCACCCTCCTTCCTACTTTCCAATCTAGGAGGAACTCAGTTGTCCATGCTAGGCTGGGACAAAGCAGAATAGTTCACAGAGTTCTGTAAAATACAGGCAGTGTATGCCTGCCTATGCACACGAGATTTCATTAAATCCTCTTTCTGTAACTATTTCTAATATAGGTTCCCCAGAGTATCTTTCACTAAAAATATATTTTCAAATCAAAAATTTCAATTCCAATTAAAAAGCTCCCATGATTAACCCAATGAAACAAACTCTTCTTACATGAACAAAATGTGATTCCCAGTTAGATATGGCCTGAGGGCAGACATGTCATGATGACTTGGAGGCCAAATCATAACCAAAAAACAATGCCATTTATCAAGGAGTTGGGTACAAATAACTTCATAAGCACTTATGTCCTTAAAGTTTAATTTCCATTTGAAAAAACGATTTCAACATAAATTGATAAATAAATAATGTAATGTGTTTTCATTCTTAAATAGAGGGCTTGCTTACTAATGGGATATATGTGTGTCTCTGGGGCCCTGCACAACTCCACACGTTTTGAAATCAATTTGAAAATGACTACTCTCATTTCCTTTACTCAGTGACTTTTCACACAGTGATTGTTTCTTATCTTGGCAGCCACTAAAAACCCAGATTCCCCAAAATATGAGGTCATTGGGAGGCTTGTAGTATAACTTAATGTTGAAACTGTGAACTAAATTCCAGGGTGGTACTTTGTGCAGCATCTAATAGACACCAAGTATCTAACAGATATTAAATATGGTTGTGATTTCTTCGAAATTTAAAATATCACACGAGATCCCATGTGAATTTGTGGTGGCAGCCCGGGCTTCCTCGGTGTACGGTTTGGGAACAATCGGCTTAGGGGCATCTGAAAATGTTCACTTCTGTGTTTCAGAGTCTATACCTAAAGAAAACATCACATAGTATGAGCACGTGTCAATAACTCTTCTTTCAGAGAGGGCAAATCAATCACCAAATTATCAAATGTTATGATTAATTTACTATAACAAAGCTGATTTTTAAATCATGTAATATTCCTTTGATATGAAGTAATATAAATGATGTTTTAAAAGATTTATTTATTTATCTGAGTGAAAGAGAGAAAGAGCATGAGCAGGGGAGGAGGGTAGAGAGAGAGGGAGAAGCAGACTCTCAGCTGGGCAGGGAGCCCAATGGGGGATTGGACTCCAGGACCCTGAGATCATGACTTGACCTGAGGTTGGATGCTTACCTGACTTTAACTGACTGAACCATTCAGGTATCTTTGGTTTTTTTGTTTATTTATTTGTTTTGTTTTTAGTTGGGAAAAAGCTAAGTAATTTCATTGACTTTCACTGTCGGATGCCCTTAGAAATTTCAATACATGCTTTTTCCCACCCCTCATTTTTCTTAAAGAGTTTTTCAAGATTAATCTAAAACTATTACTGTGCTGTTCAAAATACTTGAGGCTGTTTAATTATGGTTCTGTTTTGGGGGGCCTTAAGAAAACAGAATATGGATAATAAATTAAGAAAAAGCTAGGGAGAGAGATCAGAAGTAATGAGATACAGGAAATACTTTGAAGATTTCCAAAGCCAACCTGTGGAATTTTGAGAACTAAGACTGTGCTCTTATTCTAAAGTATTAAGAACATACTTCTTATTTTATAGTTGGAGACACTGAGGCTCAGAAAGATCAAATGACATTTCCAAATCACACAGCAAACAAACCAGATTCCGGGTCAGTGCCCAGATCCTGTGAGACCAACTTCTGGGCATTACTCAGCAATAACACATGGATAGAGCAGATCTCTCCACTGTTCCTCCTGGGCTCTACTCCTCAATGAAAGTTGTGTTGAGAATGGTGTACTTAAATATTGGAATTGGCTATCAGGCAATGTTATGTTGTCATCTTACCCGGGGTTTCTAAGAACCAGTTTAAGTACATTCACTTTAAGTAAGTCATCATGGGAGAAACCTACCTAAAGTTGTTTATTTGCACCTATCGCAATCACTGTGTTCACCGAAGTGCAGATATTGGAAACACCCCTTCTATTTTCCTCATGTATTCTTGCCCCAGGGTCTCCATGGACAGCAAAGATCTTAGATTTTGCAGTCTCTGGCCCTGATAATTTTATAGATTGCAAGCCAAAGCAGAAAAATTCACTGTGGAATTTCTGAGGCTACTGTTCTCTTCCCAGAAGAGTCCCTCTTTAATGGATGTATTACACACACACACACACACAGATACATCCAAAATACATATAAGGCAAAGGGATGACGTTGCTCTCAGGTCACTATCAGTTCCTTTCCTCCCCCTGCACACATGCCCTACTCCCCTGCAGAGGCAGAACATATTCCTCTTCTCCCATTTCATAAGCTGAGCTGAGAGTCTTGCTTCACCCAAAGAATGTAGCTGAAGAAATGTTCTGGAACTTGGGAGATTTGATCATAAGAAGCCTTGCTATTCTTGCTTGGGTGTCTTAGAATACTCTTGAAAATTCTTTCTAGGGGAAGCCAAAAGCCATGCAGTAAGTCTGACTGCTCTGAGTTTTCCGTGTGTGAAGAGAGATAAATACGCATCCTCCAGCTACCACAGAGAAGCCAGCCCAGACCCATGCATGTGCGTGAAGGTACATCCCAGAAGAGACTCACGCAGCTCCACCCCTCCCACTGAGGCCACACGGATCAGAGATGAAATCACCTAACTAAGCGGTGCACATATTTCTGACCCACCATGAGCAGCATGAAATCACTGTTTTATGCTACTCATTTTGGGGACAGTTTGTCAAGCAACAATTAAAAAAAAACAAAAAACAAAAAACAAAACAAAAAAAACACCAGCGTGGGCATCGTATGCTTTTCTATGTCAGATGGGAGCACTGCCTTATGAGCCTAAGTATCAGCGGACTTGCCAGGCGATGGAAGCTTACTTAATTTGGTATATCACTTACCATTGGTGAGAACCCAGTCTCTAAGTTTGAAGCAAGCTTAGAGAAAATTAAGTTTGGTTATTTTCCAGGCGAGATGCAGATGGTTTCTGTAATTTATGGCTTTTTTGCATACCAGGCTATCAACCAATGTTATATGTAAGGTCTCAGTTCTATGCAAGATTCTTTCTTATGTTGACTAGCTATAGGTATCTGCCTTTGGCATCCTGCTATTGTGCCAGTGCCCTTCGTACTCAATTAAATATTGGTTATGTACTTACTATATATTTTGTTTGTAAATAATGGTTTTGACTTTGAAAAATTTACTTTGACATATGTAGATGATGGTTCTTCCCCAGAGGATTCTACATTGTCTTGCTATCACACATCCCAGTCGATGCAATGGAGAAGAAAACGGTATGCCTGTGCTGGGGAAAGCCAAAAAATGGTCTCTAGCTAAGTTTATACTGAGTTGTGTTACTTTCCCCAAAAAGCATTTCCCCGATTCTCCCAACACACACCACTCACAAAAAACAGACAAACAAAAAACTGACCATTTCTTCCTTGTGACCCCAAACTTATTATGTCAGAGTCCACTAGAGAATCTTAATCTGTTTGTGGTACTTCTTTACTTTGAAATGTATAAAGCATTAATGGATCAGAGACAATCAGTGGCAGGTCTGTGTGTAATTCATGGTTACATGGATATTGTCTGGCACAGCACGTGTAATGAATTAGACACTCAATAAAGATTTGTTGAGAAGAGTTGTGAGCAGTAAAACATTCATATGGATTTTACACAATTCTTTTTTATAACAAAGAACAGTGAGTCCTGAATTAAATCCTACTAGCATTATTTAATTAATGTCTTAAAATTTTACTTCAATAAGCCATTTTACCATCTCCAAAGTAATATGTAAAAATTATGTATAAATCCTTAACTTCTCATTTCTCGAGAAGTACCCATAGTAATTTCATGAGAGAGAGCTTTGATTTCGCTTGCATTTGTTTGAGAAAAATTAAAAATTAAATTTGCTTTGAGTATGATTCAAAAAATATATATCAAATTATGTCTCTATATGCTACAGGGATAAACACTTATTAAATAAAATTGAAATTTCTAAAAGGGTGCGTGTTTCCTCTTTAGCCATGGGCCTTCTGTGCATGTTTCAGATAATCGAATGAAAATTTGCATTGATTAAATTCTGAATTCCACATAAAAATGTCCCTTCCTTTGTTCGATGTTAAAATTTGAACTGTGAATCATTTGCATTTCAATATCGTTTTAGATTTGGTTCCTTACCAGTCTCAATATCCATTTGGATGATCACCGAAAGAGAAAAATCTCAGCAAAATGTTGCATATAGTGCTTACAATCCTGCTTAATCACTTTGAATTTGCAATTAAAAATCCAAAACAAAAATAAAAACTCCAAATCCAGAGAGAAAAATCATAGCAAATGATATTTATGCTCAATTTAGGATTTAGCATCTATTTCGCTTGGAATGACTAGTTGCTTTTCTTGAGTGAGACACCTGTCTTCATAACATACTGCTGCCTACAAAATTTTAAAGAAAATCTAGCCAATCAGTTTCATGAAATGGATTATTTGATGACCGTTTTTTGCACACTCACACATTTATTGGCTCGCTTGCTATAAATGAGCCAAGGTTGCAAGGGTGTTGAAGGAAGCATTACTTTTTCATCTCAAGTGTGATTAGACCGTCCAGTTTTTAAAAACTGAGTTGATCTTAAATAAAGATTTGTTTAAAAAGTTAAAACACCTGTAGCTCCATTCATATAAAACAGTCTCTTTTTTCTGTGTCTACTTGATGCAAGTTCCACGGTAAATGTTCGGATATTAACTTCCACTGTGCCTTTTCCTGCCTGAAAGGAAAGGTAGACACACATCCCATCAGAAATATATTTACAACCAATAAGAATCAATATTATAACCAAATAACCAAATTACCATTAGGATATCTAGGTTCTATAATTTTTACTAAAGGGAATACTATTGAAACTTTAACATGAATTCCTGTAAGTAGGACTTAATAAACCTAAGGATAAATAAATAACTGAATTTGTTGAACACTTAAATAAAGCAAGACAGAATCAGTTTAAATATCCTAAACACTATAACTGTTAAGCTAATTTGATTATAAAAATTTCCTAACTAGCTATTAAACTTCTTTTGTTTAGTCAGACTTAAGTACATTATTTTATTAGCATCACTGAGCTTTTCTTACATTACTGGGGTTTAGAGAATTCTTTGGGCTTGCTGCTCTCTCTTTTGGTGCTGTGGAGCTCACTTTTTTCTCCTTCTGGAATCAGCTTCCACACTCCAGCTGCTCTACAGTGTTTTGTTTTGACCAGGATTTAATTCAGTTTGGTATGACTTGAGAGTTACTTAATAGTCTTTCAGGGAGAGCAAGGGACGCCTGGGTGGCTCAGTTGGCTGAAGGTCTGACTCTTGGTTTCAGATCAGGTCATGATCTCAGGGTTGTGGGGCTGAGCCCCAAGTTGGGCTTGCTCTCCTCACTCAGTGGGGAGTCTGCTTGAGACTCTCTCTTCCCCTCCCTCTGAACCCCATCCCCCCCACCCCAGCTCTCTCACTCACTCTCTCTCTTTCCCTCAAATAAATAAATAAAAATATTTTAAAATAAAAAGTCTTTCAGGAAAACTTGACATTAAGGTGAGAAAAAAAAAAAAAAAAAAAGCTGGCTTTCTGGCAGGAGTGACCCTAGGAAGAATTTCCATTAGGAATTAAAACACACTTTTTGTTTTTGGTGCTTTTAAAAAAGTTAAGTTTAAAATTCAGTTTCCTTTCACTAGCCACATTTCAAGTGCCCAAAAGCCAAATGCCCAAAAGTAGCTGCGTGGTTCCTTTATTGGACAATACAGATAGAGAACATTACCATCATTACAGAAAGTTCTATTGGACAGCAATGTTTTATAGATCATGTGTATTTCTTTCTATGTTTTTTTCCCTGTTTTTGCTTTTTATAATGGTTGTAAGTTACTTCAAACAATAAAATTATTTATGCCATGGGGTGGCGTATCTTGCTTTCAAAATAAATTTAGACTGAAGGAAATCCATATCATGATGTACTTCATCTAAAAAAAAAAGCATCATAAATGGTCTTCTATACTAATGTTATCTAACTTTGTCTTTTCTAACAAAGAGTTTGTCTGAAATTTCTTCAACTTAACAACATAAAATACTGATCGCCAAGTCATTTACTTTGGAGTCTCACTGAGAATACCTATTCAACCCAAAGTGGAAAAGAAAGTTACTTATTTGGCAATTAATCTATGGTTGTATTACTTTTATATTTATGAGCACTGAGGAATGGTTTGTGGCGGAGGGGAAATGGTGGTTGAGCCATGTCTAATGTGCTTGAGGAGGTCCATCAAACATCACATACTCATATCAGAGGCGGCACTATTGGAGGCCCACCGACAAGACTGTGGGTTATCTACCCATCTCTATTTTGGCCTCCATAGATCTGACCTGCTTAGGGACTTTACTTTTCAAGAATTAATTTCTTTCCTTGAAAATTCGGAAGATGTTTAAGAACATGAATTTTTGTTCTCTTAAAATGTCAGATCTGACAATACTGAATTTAAATTTTTACAAGGAAACTCAGTGGAATTAGCAGCCTCCTCCTTCAGAAAAGGCATGTACTTTTGTGCTTTCAATGGTATTGTTAACACCCACCACTCCCCACTGTCTACCCCAGCTTAGCTGGTGTATGCATTTATGTCATTGGCCCTAGTCTGGTAGGCATCTGAGTTGGAGTCCGCATCCTATTTGAGGAACAGTCGACATCTATTCTTCTAAGCTGCTGAACTGCCTGAGGAGCTAAATGATTTGACACCAGAGAAATCAGGCAGCACCAATCCTGGCCTATTTCAATTTGTATTAATCTGCATTTCACCATTGCTTCCACAAACTTATATCAGGATCTCAATAGGGTTTATTGGCATTCATCAGAGTGGTTCCTGTTCCCATAGCACAGAGCATATGCACATCAAAAGGTATCAGTTAGACTTTAATGCACAAAAATATCATGACTTAACTGCCAAAACTATCCTTGATAATAAGACAAGCGATAAAGCAACTTTAACTTCAATAGATCAGTGTTTCGTTCGGTTCTGTATTTTACTGGAAGAGAGTTAAAGAGATCATTTAATCTTCTCAGAGTTGCTGAGAAGATGTTTGTGGAACTATGTGTTTCCTAAAAGCTCACATGTCTGTATGGGAATAATTATGATAAATATTTGTATAAGAGTCCTAGGCAGCTTTTGAAAGCCAGTTGTAATGGAGGCAAAAATGTTCATAGAATCAATGTCAGTCAAGTCAGTTCAGCTCTCCAAAGCAATTAATCTGATTGCTTGTCTGTTTTCTTGCATGTTTTTGCGGTTGTTATTTCAAGCCATTCCTAGTCTTCCAAAATTTCAACTCCTTGGTACAGAGTTCACTCTTCACAGCAAACATATTAGGAAGTGCTGAATCTGTTGCATAAAACACATGTATGAGCAAGGAATATTTCCCCAAGGTAAGTATATCTGCCAACATATTTTAAGTAGAACTATGTAGAACATCCCGGATATTATTTGCAGTTCTGTTTAGTTTTGTTTCTTGGTAATTGAAAAGCCCAAATGGCTTCCTTTTTATACAGAAATATGCTCCTGTGGCATAATTCTACATTAACCAGATGATCAATTTCAGATTACACTGTGTAAAGATCCTTACATACACAGTATTACTAGGATGTGAGCAAGCCCAGATAAGAATGAAAATCTAATCCTTTACAGGGGATGCCATAACTAATATTTTTGAAGAGGGTACTTTTGTCTTTTCTTTTTTCTTTTTCTCTGTTGACCATCCTCACTTCAGAAGTGAAGTGAGGCACAGAGGGAAAGTATTTAGTGCAAAACCTCAACACAGGATAGTTAGGAAAGACTGTGGTTTCCAATTTCTGGCTTTCCTTTTTTTAACATGGCAGGCTCTGCTGCCCCCTCTAAAAATGAGCAAGAGAAAGAAAGACTGGTCGTAAATTTCTCTAAGGAATGGCTCTAAATAGAGCTTCCCGGGAGGAATCTCGAGGAAACAGACTCTGCAGCGTTGTGGACTGACGCCACCGTCCTGTTCTGCTCTGATCCGCTACCTCAGCTCACTGGGCTCAAGGCATTAGCAGAGGGCTTCTCCAAAAGAAGAATTCCAGAGGCTCGCACTCAGTGGCACAAGTGGCTTTGTCATGATGGAAGAGCGAAGGATGTGGAAATCAACTAACTGGAGAAAGAGACTGTGATTCGTTTGTCACCCATTGTGTTCTCTTCCTATAGAGCTTTTGCCTGGAGCCGGAGCGCACAGCCCCCAGACTGCCCGCGGGCTTTTGAATCTGAACCCGCAATACCTAACTTGTAAACTGTCAGCAGACACCTGTGAAAAGAATTGCCAACGGTGGGCAAAAGCATGTGAACTCGCTTTACCTTCTCGCGGGAGCACAGCGTCCGCCCAGTTAGAGGAGCACCAGCGCCCTGCGCTCCAGCCCCGGGCGAGGGTACCCAGGGTTTGTCCTTGGCACAACTGTGTGGCGTTTTTCTGTGGTTCTCCGCGGGTCCAGCTCCCTACCTCTGCTCCTGTGAGCAAATAAACAAAAGAAGAAACAACTCCTGGTCGAAGTTGTCGGATTTTCTCAGCCCTTCCAAGGTGGAGAGCTTCTACCTCGGCATCGGCCCCCTGCAAGCCCGAGGTCTCCTCTTGCTCGCGCTGCACCAGGGACCGCTGCACCCTCGTCCGAGGCTGGGTGGGCGCCCCACAGTCGCTTTCGCCTTCGACTTTTCCCTGGCCAATTTGGTGAACCCCGACTCCAGGAGCTTCTTACCGCGAAACTGAGGAGCGGAGAGCAAAGGGAGGGGTTTGTGGAAGGGAAAGGAGGTTGGGGTGCTGCACACGCCCAGAGTATCACACTTGGGGTCACCTGGGAAGCGGGCTGAAAAGTAGCAGTTTGCAGGTGTTAGTAGGGTGGGGATCCGCGAGGGGGCGCCGCGCTGAGTAGGGTCCCGCCGCGCGGGCTTCCAAACCGGGAGGCAGAGGCTACACTGTGGACACTGTCCCCCTCTTTCGCCACGGAAACTTCCGTCCAGCCCTTGGCGCTGCGGAACTGTCGCCCCCCACCTTCTGCACCTGTTTCTCTTCCTTCCAGGGAAGAGTTGCCGCACCCTCCACCCCCGTGCCTCCGCCCCCCACCGGCCTGGCATCCTCACCCGCTCACCCTGCTGCTGTGCGCGGCGCAGTGCGGTGCCCGAGCGCGCCTGGCCGCAGAGGTCCGCGGCAGAGCTGAGCAGCGCCAGCTCCCGGCGGCTCGGGTGCCGGGTGGACGCCGCGCTGCCGCCCCTCTCCGCGTGGCTCCGCGTGGCGCTGACGGTCCTGCACCGTCGGGAAGGACGCAGCGCAACTGGACTTGCCCCTGGGGACCTTCCAGTGGCCTCTTCGGATCCCAGGGCTGGTCAATCATCGCACGGACCGGCTGTGCACGTCTGGCTTCCACGTCTCAGCAGAAACGCCCTCGCCGGGGAAGTAAGTGTAAGTTCTAACTCTGATTCACATTCTGGGAAGAATACCCACAAAAGAGCTCTAGTCCTATGAAGAAGGTATGGGGGAGGTCCTCACTAGTGTGCGGACTCCCCCCACCCCACTCTCCTTTAGCCTGAAGGTGGGGGTTGGGGTGGTACCATCACCATTTTCTACTTTAGCTAGAATTTTCCTTTTCTGCTGAAGGTTTTTACTCTTTCCTTGACCTACTTAGAGAGAGGTCATCATCTTTCCAGAGCAGCAAGTTGTTACGGTTTCTGTTCCCCACCCCTTTTTAATCAAACACCTGTCTAAAGCAGAAGGTCATATTGGATTCGCTAAAGCTGTTCAAGAATAAGTACATTTATTTAAGCATTCACTGGTTTTGCACCAGAAGGGCTCACCCACTGGGTAGGAGCATATGGTGCACGAGGAGGAGGCAAAAGTAAAAGCTTTAAGACGTTTTGCAGTGGGGCACATCATTAAAGTCAGTGACATGAGATAGACAATGCTGTTGGCAAGCAAAGGCCAGATGTTCAAACACAAAGAAAGTGATCCATTACCAGACCTTTAGGTGAATAGTTTCAACTTTCTGCTTATGAAGCAAACAATCATGTCTTGTATGTAGCATTCTTGGAGTCCACTCCCCTCTCTCTAGGACTAACAAGTATGGGCTGTAAGGCAGGATTCCTGGGACCTTTTTGCCTGAGAAGCACTCCTGGAAGGTTTTGTGATTGACAAGATGTTAAGTTTTATTAAGCCATCTGTGGTAATAAGAGTACTGATGCAAAAAGCCCTGCAAATTTAAAAAAAAAAAAAAAGAAAGAAAGAAAGAAGAAAAGAAAAAAAAGCCTTAACTCATTTTCCTATTCTACAAAGAAATATTTCTGCAACAGAAACTGAAGATTCAGTTATTCAAGAAAACTCTACCATTCACAGTTCTAAAATGATTTGACCCAAGTGAATGCTTTCCATTGCCTTATTTCAAATAAAGTGTTTTTTCCCGTATCGACTCATCTTTTAATTGTTGTGCTTTTGAGTTTTGAATTAGTGAGCTCCCTCTATGGACTCCCTTTTCCTCTTCCACTTTTCTGGAAGTCCAACCCTAAAATGATACATTTGCGGGAGTGCTCTGACCTGGCTGAAAGCCAGATGTGTGCTTGAAAACAGTGATTAGTGCCCATATGCAAATTGCCTGTAGATCAATAACCATTTCTGTAGAGAAGCTTTAAGTAAAGGGCTCTGAAATAAAGAAAATGGAACTGAAAAGAAAAACCAAAATAAGTCAATAAACTAATATTCTTCTCTCTCAGGCTTACTCTCAATTTAGCTCATGGCAAACCTCAAACTCAGACCTCATGGAGTCTTGCTATTCCTGTTAATGAGTTGTCAGGATTGACTAATTGTGCTCTGTAAAGTCTCCTTTAGGTTCAGGGAAGTGGTGCAGCCTACCAAATACACACTTGAAGATTTAGATAATGAGTTTCACTTTTTTTCCCCCTAATTTCTAGAAAATGGAGGCAAATACAAAAGAGGGTCTAGGAACACATTATTTGAAATTTATGCAGACAGAACTAGAACATGTCAATGAAGCAAATATATATGAGTATATAGAAATCTCTCTCTCTCTCTCTCTGCAGTAAGACTCCAAAAGGGTGTGTGTGTGTGTGTGTGTGTGTGTGTGAGAGAGAGAGAGAGAGGCCCCTGAGACAGGAAGTTTCCTTATGGTGTATGCTGACTGGAACTTTTTAATGCTTTAATCAGAGATTGATGTAAGTGGGACCTTGGAACAAGTCTTGCAGAGGTGGTTACCTGAGTGAGAACCAGAAAATAAGCACGAGACTGTCACATCAAAGCAAAGGGATTCCGTATAAGCAATTATCTTAAGGAAAGGAAAAGAATCATTACTTTGAATTTTGTTGACTTCAGGTGTTTGGTAAAATTATGCTTTCCTTTACCTTCACGTTTGTTTAACCAAATTATTGAGTACCATCAATGTATTAGGTAGTGTGCTAAGGATTAAACAATGGATGGAAAAGATCCAGTTTCTGTCCTGAAAGAAATGGCTAGGTGAGGAAATAATTGCATTATGGCTTATGCTTCTTGCAGTATTAGAAGTGGACACAGATTTCTGAGGTAACTGAGAGGCTTCCCAGTTCAGAATGGAGAAAGTAGTGAGGCATGAGAAAAGCTGATGCATTGCTGGAATTGGAAACAGTTTAGTATGAGTAAAGCATAACATATGCATTTTATATGTCAGGAGGGATGAAGCCAGAAGATAGGCAGGAATTCATTCAAGAAAAGCGCTGAATGTCATATAATGGAGTTGGGATTATCTTTTATAGGCCAGTGGTATCAACATACACGTCAAGAACCATTATGGGAGAGCAAATTAATGACATCATATATGCATGGTAACAGCAGATCATGCAAAACAGAACCTGTTCGAGAATGTGAGGGAGGGGAAATTAAATGCAGATAATTGATTCCACAAGTGATAAGCCGAACAGAGGCTATTGAGGCCACTCAAGGACTAGCACGAGCAAAGAGTCATTAATATCCCCAGCCAGAGGGACGCAGAGAGTAGGTGGTGTGACCAAAGCCCAGGGACCAGGGCCATCCATGGGAAATAGAATCACTATGGACTAATCCTGTGGGAACCAGAGGCACAGAGGGGCTACTGAAGCACTGCCCAGAGGAGAGAGGGACAGAGAAGAAGACAGGGGCTTCTCCCTTCTTCTGTCCTCTAAATATCTGCCAGTGCCTCCTGTGATCATACTCAGCCAGCATCCCAGTGGACGTGGGAGCCTGAAATACAGTCTGCAAGAGTTAACCCTCCAGAGGAAGGGTAAGGAGTGGAAGGCTGGGGGCCCACCCAGGCATTGTCTGTGGGCTGAATAAATATGACTCACCTGCCAAAGTAGGTAGATGTCATTATGATTAGTAAAAACCAAATTTATTTAAAAGAAGTTCTGAATTAATGGTGGTAGCCTTTTGTCATTATGACTACATTAAAAACTTACTATGATGTTGGGCTCTGGATGTTTTTATAAGCTTGAAAAGAGAATTTCACATTAGTAACCAATATGTTATTTTGTTTTAAGCAATCTGGAGACATGGGGGAAATGGTATGATCACATTTGAATTTCAGAACAACACTTTTCATGTCAGAGTAGGCTCTTTCTTGTCAAAGGTAAGAGCCTGAGAGTGGAGATGCTGTCCTCTTGTCATTCCCCCCAGCACAAATCCTGGTTCCTGACATAGGTTTTCTTTTTCTTTTCTTTTTTTTTTTTTTAAGGATTTTATTTATTTGACATAGAGAGATCACAAGTAGGCAGAGAGGCAAGCAGAGAGAGAGAGAGACAGAGAGGAAGAAGCAGGCTGCCTGACGAGCAGAGAGCCCAATGTGGGACTCGATCCCAGGACCCTGAGATCATGACCTGAGCTGAAGGCAGAGGCTTAACCCACTGAGCCACCCAGGTGCCCCCTGACATAGGTTTTCAAATCTAGCTGAATGCATGTTAGAGTAAGTGCAAGCATCACAAGGGTGGGTCCAGGCCTGGCATTTTGCAGATGCACAATTATTATTGTTAAGAATGAATGAATGAATGAATGAATGAATGAATGAAAGTAGGAGAAGAGGAAGTGAGATAAGTCAGAAGAGTATTAGAGTAACAGTGGTAAGAACCTGAGAAGTACAAAGTCAATGTGGTAGAAATGATGAGGAGTATTGAGAGAGGTATACCAGATCAGTCTGAGGGCTCTCTTATATGTTGGGGCTAAAGGAGTTGACAAAGCCTAGAATAGTTGCCTGCTTTTTAACTGTACCTGGTGTAATCCATGGGATAGCATTGACTGAAGTAGGGCATGCAGAAGGAAAGCTTTGGGTGGGGTGCGACTGGGGAAGAGAAGTGTGAAAACTTTGGTATTTAGAGGTTAGAGAGAGATTATACTTAAGATTTGGACAAATTTTCTCCGTAGATCCTGGGTGGGATTCTGCTGTATGTCAGTAGGAAGTTGATCCAAATTATCAAAAACTGCAACTATTAAAAAAAATGCAACTATTTTATACAGTCTACCTATTTTTAACACTAATCCAAACACTAGAAGTCATGGTTATGGAGTGGAATCTGCTCAGTTTATCTTAAATACGTTATACTCCCAAAGTCCAGGCACCATGCAAAGTGTTTTAATAGTCTTCTCTTTTCTGTGTAATTTGCTGCTATATTTATACATTTAAAGCAGTCAAGATATTGAAGGCCATTTTCCTTGTCAGAAATTTGATGAATTTGATGAATTTGTCAGAGTTATAAAATTAATTGATAAAGTTTCTAACATTCATCCCACTTAAAATAGGTTGAATCCATTTGATAGCACTCGTGAAATTATGTCTATACTAGAGGTATTATATTTTACCACTGGTAATACATGTTTCAGGGACCTGGTTTAACACATCAGTATTTGTGAATAGACTTATTATTGGGCCTGCTTTCTTAAAATGGTATACTCTGTGAAATTTTAGGGATCAGGGGACAGGCATTTTGAGCCTCAGCAAAATGAAGCCAGTCCATTTGTGATGCGTATTTTCCTTGTTCCATATATCTTCTACATATATATTTTTTTTTTTAGTTGTAGATTCTTTTTCTGGTAGCTGAAAATGGGCCCAGTAGGTGCAGAGCCTGATGAGAACCAGACAGTGGAAGAAATGAAGGTAGAGAAATATCA
Source organism: Mustela erminea (assembly GCF_009829155.1). Classification (NCBI taxonomy): domain Eukaryota; kingdom Metazoa; phylum Chordata; class Mammalia; order Carnivora; family Mustelidae; genus Mustela; species Mustela erminea. The sequence goes on along the minus strand of NC_045615.1, from coordinate 41,051,707 downwards.
TCCAAGGCAAACCACTCCCAGAGGTGAGCTGGCCCACGACCCTGAGCCAGAGCTGATAGACAGCACCATGCTGATTGAGGTACGGATTATCCTCATATTAGCCTACTGCTCCATCATCTTGCTTGGGGTCATTGGAAACTCTCTGGTGATTCACGTGGTGATCAAATTCAAGAGCATGCGCACTGTAACCAACTTTTTCATTGCCAATCTGGCGGTGGCAGATCTTCTGGTAAACACCTTGTGCTTGCCATTCACTCTGACCTACACCTTAATGGGGGAGTGGAAAATGGGTCTCGTCCTATGCCACCTGGTACCCTATGCCCAGGGCCTGGCAGTACAAGTGTCCACCATCACCTTGACAGTAATTGCCCTGGACCGACACCGTTGCATTGTCTACCACCTGGAGAGCAAGATCTCCAAGAGAATTAGCTTCCTGATTATCGGCCTGGCCTGGGGCATCAGCGCCCTGCTGGCCAGCCCCCTGGCCATCTTCCGCGAGTATTCACTGATTGAAATTATTCCTGACTTTGAGATCATGGTCTGTACAGAGAAGTGGCCCGGCGAGGAGAAGAACATCTATGGCACGGTCTACAGTCTTTCTTCCTTGTTAATCCTGTATCTTTTGCCTCTGGGCATCATCTCCTTCTCCTACACTCGTATCTGGAGTAAACTTAAGAACCACGTGAGCCCTGGAGCTGCCAATGATCACTACCACCAGCGAAGGCAGAAAACCACCAAGATGCTGGTGTGTGTGGTCGTGGTGTTTGCGGTCAGCTGGTTGCCTCTCCACGCGTTCCAGCTTGCTGTGGACATTGACAACCAAGTCCTCGACCTGAAGGAGTACAAGCTCATCTTCACCGTGTTCCACATCATTGCCATGTGCTCCACCTTTGCCAACCCCCTCCTCTATGGCTGGATGAACAGCAACTATAGAAAGGCTTTCCTCGCAGCCTTCCGCTGTGAGCAGAGGCTGGATGCCATTCACTCTGAGGTGTCCGTGACATGCAAGACTAAAAAGAATCTGGAAGTGAAAAAGAACATTGGCCCCCATGACTCTTTCACGGAGGCTACCAACGTTTAAGGAAGCTCTGATGTGAAAATCTGTAGATGAGTTCTGCCCAGAGCTATAAATCTGGTTGAGGAGGGCTCTCGGGTGCATCCTGATTTCCCACTCTAAGGAAGAAAAGGAGAATCAGAATGGAAGCCTCTGCAGTGGAATTTATGGAAATCTGGCTGGCAGCGCCTGGGTAAAGATACTGATATTCAAAGATACAAGACACGGTTTGCCTAAATTGCTTCGATGGTAGGTCAAAGTCTGGGTAAAAGCAGAGGCAAACGCTTTTGACTGTTTCCCTGAATGAAGGAAACCTGAATGAGGTTGGGATTATTAGCATTGGGATTATTGGGATTATTAGCATTGCTAAAAAGTTGTGGCTGAATAATTTGTCTTTCAAATCATATTAGGGTGTTGCCGGGTTGGGGGGTGATGCACTGTTCACCGTCCCCTCATCTGATGGAAAGACCACCCAAGACCACTTTCCCTAGGTTGCTGCAGGCTCTTCTTTATGTATTTTTTTTTTTTTAAAGAATTATTCTTCCTACGCACTAATCCTTCAGGGAGCATTGAACTACAGTCATTCAACTATTTGAACGACTTCCAGGAAATTAGCTGAAATTTGCTATGTAATTAGTATTTGGGCCAGTGATAGGGGAACTCTTTAACACTCAGTTAGCCTGTTGTTCTTAAAACCAAATGTACATTTAGTGAAAACTTTCTTCAACTAGGAAGGGAAGGATGAACTTCTCAGAATTATAGAAATGTAAACCATCATTCAGCTTCTCATTTCAAGTTGTGCTGCTTTATATAGATGCTATTTACATAACAGATAAGCATACAACACAAAACTTTTAATCACTTCTAATTGTTATATCTTTTTGAACATCTATTATTTCTATGTTGGAACTGAGTTTGTCTCCACTAAAAATTAATTCAGATTAAGAAATAATTTTTGTGGCATTTTGCAACATTTTATGGTTATTTGTAAATAGTTTCAGCACAGATACATAGCTCTAATGTGTTTACAGAACACTGCAGTGTTATTTTTTGAAATTCATCTTCCATGGACCCATTCAGAATTAATAAAACAATATAATTTCATCAAAATGGAACCACCTAGTAAGAAATATTAAAAGCATTGCAAACGTACTATTTGGACCAATTTAAACAAAAATTATCTTCCTCTCAAGATACCTAGCTTTGTATTTTGGATAACTTATGAATATATACATAATAAAATTTTACCTATAAATAATGGAGTGTAGATGTTAGAGTATATTTCACTGAATAATTTTGTGAACACAATTTTTATTTCAATAGCACCTGCCAAAGATGCTTAAAACCCTAGTATGTTTATGAAAGCTCACTGAGCTGTTAAAATATTTGTACTTCTTTGGATGCTGTTAAAGAAATTTTATTGTAATCACATTTTGTCAGTATGACTGAATTTGTGAATAGATTTCTTAAATTTTAAAAAGCTTCAATATGAATATTATGTTTAGTTATACACATTAAGTTTATAAACTGGAGAGTTTTATTTTATGGATATATTTAAAATTTATACCATGGCTCTTGTTGAATTATTTCCAGTGAAGAAGTAAAACTTTTGATGTGGACTTGACATGGACTTCAGTGGAATACTGAAAAGAATGAAAACAGTGAAAGACTAAGAAATAAACAAAAAATAATATGTATGTAATATATCATGCAATGGACAAATTGATTTTTCTGTTGGACTTGATGTAACTATCCAAAAAGAAGCTCTTTGTCCTGTAAACAGCAGTTTCTTTGCTTAGGATGTTAATAGATAATTGTGATTAAAAGGGTTTTTTTTCCTCTTGGAGAATTCTTACCCTGTAGGAAATGTGTATGTTACTGTATCACAGTTGTAGTAGTATATTATTAGAATCCAATTAATGATCCAATTAACATATGTGATCTAATTAGTTCTGTTAACTCATTAACAAAATAACCTTTTATGTAGTGATTTTATCTGTTCAAATAAAAAAAATGCAGGAAATTAGAGAAAAATTGTGATATTTTATCTCAGACTTTCTGTCCAAGATGAAATAGTAAGGTTTAACATAATTTTAAAAAAGTAATAATGATGATGATGACTCCTAGACACTTTAGCTCTCTTTCCTTTCTGCACATGAATGTGAGTCAATGTACTCACTCCTGTGGCTGCAACTACAATCCGTATTTTGACAGTGTTTGAATCTTTAAGACCAGAACTTTTTTCTAAACTTCAGACCTATTTCCATCAGCTGACCTGACATGTCTGCATGGTCAGCAGATTAAATCCAACATGTCTAAAACAGAACTGCCATTTTGACCCACACCCTGCTTCACCTCTACTTTGTTTTCCTGTATTTCTTTTCTAATCATGATGATTCTATTCATCTAGTTCCCTAAAGCCTTACACTTTGGAGTGACCCTTCACTCTTATGTCTCTTTATCACCATGTCTAATTCCCACATTTGTTCCCATTCCTGGATGTGGCTTGAATCAGTTCATTTTTCTTCCTCTTTATGCTCCCCACCATGGTTCAGGCTGTGATTATCTTCCGGAGACCTGTACTCTCGCATCTGGTTTAATGTTGCAGCTTCCTGATTTGTATCTCTACATCCAGTCATCTTCCTATCCAATTCACCTTTTACCCACTTGCCAGAGTGATTTTTCAAAACTAAAATTTTATCAAATCACTCTTCTGATGAAAACTCTTCAATGTCTCCTCATCATTCTTATGGTAAAGTCAAAATCTTTCTGTGATTTGAAAGACTCCTTAGTACCTGACTCTACTTATATGTTCTATCCCTTGCAAATTCTCTTTCTATAGTCTTTGCTGCTAGATTTTAAGCATATGAGGGAGGGGGACAGGGGTTCTTTTAATCATTGTGGTAGTGCAGGTACTTGTGGCTTCTGGCACCAATTAGTGATCAATAAATATCCGTTAAGGAAACTGAGTCAATGAGTCAAGTAAATATTAAAGCCAAGATTTGGAGGTAGATCTGTAAGATTGTAAACCATAAACTTGTCCTAGTTTTGTTATGCAGGTTGTAGGAAAGTCAGGTTTTAGCCATCCAGGCGTCAAGAAAAGATATGCATTTGTTCAGGATTAAAGTTTTTACTGAAGGCCTTAAGTATAGACACTTGCATAATTGGAAAGGGCTCTATACATATATTCCATTTGGGGTTCACTCAAAATTTTCTAGACCCTTGCACAAGGGAAGCATGGAAAGGCTTGTACACTCTACTAGTCATAATTCAGATAACTAAAAAGAAGCCATGCTAGGTATGTCCAGCAAAAATTCATTTAATACAGGAAATTAAAATCTTGCAAAATCACTCAAAGAACTGGAGAAGTGAAGGTAAGGAAAAGCTGCCACTGGCATTGAAGAAGCTAGGAAATACAAGATTACATGAAACCTCTACGAATGCCTACAACAGAGAGTGGACGATGCACAGGAAAGAGTACAGGTTTATCTATTAAAATCTCATTGTCTCTTAATGTCTATTGATAGATTAATGTACACACACACAAATGCACACAGTGGAATATTCCTCAGCCATAACAAATAATGAGGTTTTGCCATATGTGATAACATGGACGGACCCAATATGGATGGGTATGATGCCTAGTGAAATAAGTTCAGACAGAGGAAGACGAATACCGTATTGTTTTACTTGTAAAGGGGATCTAAGAAATAGAACAGAAAAAGCAGGAGCAAGCTCATAAATACAGAGAACAAACTGATGGTTGCCAGAGTGGAGGATGGTGGGACATGGGCAAAAATGGGTGAAGGGGAAGGGGAGGTACAGGCTGCCAGTTATGGAATGAATAAGTCAAGGAGATAAAAGTAGAGTTCAGGGAATATGGTCAATGGTTTTGTAATCACTTTGTATGGTGGCAAATAGTAACTACACTTGTGGTGAACACAGCAGAACCTATGGACTTGTCCAAACACTGTATTGTACATCCGAAACTAATATAATATATGTCAACTAGATTTCGACCGAAAAAAATCTTATTGCCTCCTGCTAAGCCCATAATGGGCTCCTGCCCACTTCCCCTGCCATAGACTAAACAATGCCTTTTGCTTCTCTTTTGCTTTTCAAAATTCATGTGAATATCTCCCATCTGTGGACTATAACTCTAGTCTTGCTGGCAGGGATTTGGGGAAATGCAAACCACTCTCAGTTCTTAGGTTTCTATCCCCTAAGATACAGGGAGAACATGTAAGGGAGAATATGTTCTCTAACTGCTTTCAGACAATTTGACAATCTTGAGATTTGCCCAAATGGTGTAATTTCTGGTTTCAGCCCGATCCTCTCCTTCTGAGTGCTTTTTTGGAGTTTTCAGTTTACAATGATGCAGGTTCACTTATCCTTTTTTTTTTTTTTTTCCCCCTTTTCTGGTTTCAAGGCCAGTGTGTTCAAGATACTCTTTAAAACTGGCCCATTAAGACAGATGGGCTGAGGAGTAAATCATAAGGGAAGAATTTCTTCCCCCATCATAGGTTGATTGGAATGGAGGAAGAAGTAATTATATCAAGACTTAATGATCAAGGGGTACCTGGGTGGCTCAGTCAGTAAAGCGTCTACCTTTGATGTAGGTCATGATCCCAGGGTCCTGGGATCAAGTCCCACATCAGGCTTCCTGCTGAGAAGAGTCTGCTTCTCCCTCTCCCTCTGCTTCTCCCCACTGTTGCTCACCTCTCACTCTCTCTCTCAAATAAATTAAATCTTTTATAAAAGGACCTAATGATCTAAAAATCACAAAATATAAATTCTGGATTAACATCCTAGGATGAGCAAAGGAAATGATGCCTCAGGATGAATATAATCTATAGTTTTCAAGTTGATAAGGGATAAAATATGAATGTATAAAGATTGATTTGTGAGGATTTATAAAAGACACTTGTTAGATCATTGACCTTTTTTCCACAGTGGTACATTAGTCAGATGTCCACAGACTTCACAGGTTTTCCTCGATATGGGTGAGGTTATAGGGAAGATGGACTGTGGGTTAGATAGTTCACAAGTTATTTGTAACCTCAACTCTTTCTTGTTAGTCCATGAATATGTCACTGAATCGAAGTAAATGAAAATGACTAACTCTAAATCTACTCTCCTTTGCAAATCATTGCCAAGTTTTACCACTTTAACAAATTACTTGCCAAAAAGCACACAGCAGATCATGATAGGCACATGGTATCGCATTAAAGTTAAAAAATGCTGCATTATCTTCACACAAAAAAAGAAAGGAAAAAATAACAAGTGAATATTTTTTGTCATTATATTCAAAGACAGCATGAAACAGATGATTAAAGTCATGAGTATTATACTTAAACAACAACAACAACAACAGGTCCCAACAGCAATTTTTTTAGTGGATATAATTAGAGTATGGATGGTATTTTGGAACTGTCAATATTATGATGTAGTGCTACTTTTATGCAAAACACCGTTGAGCATATACTTTGAGCAGTTTTGCTACTCATGCTACTCATTTGTACCGATACATATTCACCATGCCTTAAAAAGTACAGTTCGCCCACAGCACCTTCTTAAAGATAGTTGCATGACTGTGCAATTATGTCACCCTTGCAGAGAACTCATGGTATTAAACAAATGAACATCATTTCTTTTTCTTTTTCTTTTTCTTTTTAAGATTTTATTTATTTGACAGAGAGAGAGAGAGAGACAGTACAAGCAGGGGGGGCAGGAGAGGGAGAAGCAGGCTTCCTGCTGAACAGGGAGTCCGATGCAGGGCTCCATCCCAGGACCCTGGTACCATGACCTGAGCCAAAGGCAGATGCTGAGCCACCCAGGCACCCCTTAAGAGCATTTCTTAAACAGGTTGTTTTAGTCCCAAGCCTGTGTCTTTCCCACAGTTTCTTTCTCCTATCATCTTCCTCCCCAGTTCTGTTTTCCACTGCCAGACACTGGCTGGAAGGACACACGATGCAAGTGGGTTCCAAGGAGCAGATAATATATTCCATAATGCATGAGAGGCCCACAGGTGAATCTATAGCAGCCAAGGCTTAGAGCTGAGGTGAGGAAGCTGAAGTGAGACAACAGCCAAGTCTAAGGGAGCAGTGTCTTAAAGGGATCATGGAACCAGGTGACAGCATCTGGGTGCGGACTGGATCAAATCAGGAACCAGGAATGCTGAAATGAGAGGCAGGGAGGAGCAAAGTAGCGGCTGCACCACTGGTTCTTTAATGCTGAACGACAATTCTGGAGCAAGATGGAAAATCTTAGATAGGCATCTCCTTACATGGATTTTATAAACTTAGGAGACCAACACTAACTCTTTAATTAAAATCACCTGCAAGCTCTCATAACTCTCTAAAAGGAAACATTTTAATTTAATTATTGATTGTTTTAATAGCTGGGAGTTCATTCAGTAAATCATTACCTAAAGTGTATTAAAATAGTAATTTCTTGTGCTGATTGTTTCCTGATTTTTACCAGCTGGGGTTGAGGTAGATGTATGTGAGGGAGTGCTCTACCAAACGTTTGTTGTTGTTGTCATTTTTGGTTTTATTCCCTGTGGGGAGAGGGAGACATGGAGGGGAAACTAAGCATGGAGGGGAAAGGGCAGCAACATTCTAAAGAAATGGGGCAGAAGTCCCCCAGTATTCTCGCTGGTCTGCATTCCGTCGATCGCATGGGTACCACCGACTCACTGGAAGATTCCCTGAATTTCTGTAGTCTTGCTGAAACCTCAATCAGCCCCAGAACTCAGAACCAATCCCCTTCTATTTTATATTTTAATTAAAATAAAATTTACAGTTATATGCACAGAATTATATATAATTCTGAGTTTTCACAAGGGTATACACGTATGTGATTATTTACCTCAGTAACTTTTCATCAACTTCATGTCCTCTTCCAGTCAATCTCCATCCCACCCTCATAGCAACTATTGTGCTGATTTTTGTTGCTGTCGATTAATTTTGTCTCTCCTTCAACTTTGTACACTTGGAGCCACAGAATATGTATTGTTTTGTATCTGTCATCCTTTGCATAAAACAATGATTTAGAGATTTATCCACGTTGGTGCATGTATCATAATTCATTCAGATTTTATTGCTGGGTCACATTCATTTGTGTGAGTACAGCACAATTTATTTATCCATTCTCTTGATCTATGTTTGGATTATTTCAAGTTTTTGGCTTTTATGATTAAACTTGCTATAAATATTCTTTCCTAAGTCCTTTTGTAGAGATATTTTTTATGTTGCTTAAGAAAGTAGAAAAGTAGTTGAATTACTAGGTCATAAAATAGATATATAGTGAACTTTATGAGAAAGAGCCAATGCATTTCCCAAATGGTTACTCTCCCACTTAAGATGTCCGAGAGATACAAGTTGTTTCACACTTTGTACCATTTGGTTACAAATGTTACTGTTTTTAATTTTTTCCATTGCAGTAGGAATCCTATCATTGTTTTGATTAGCATTTCTCTGTTGACTAATGATGTTAATCACTTCTTGATATACATATTCATCATTCATATATCTTCTTTATAGAAGTGTCTGTTTACATCAATTGTCATTATGTAAAATTGGATTTAATAGTCTTTGCTGCTGTTGTTTTTTATTGAACTGTAGTGGGTCTTTCTAAATTGTGTGTGTGTGTGTGTGTGTGTGTGTGTGTGTGTGTGTCTATATTATATTTAATGACAAACCAACCTTACATTCCTGGTATAACTCTCACATGAGTTTGATGTATTATTTTTTTTAATGTATTCTTCAAACCACTTTGCTAATACTGGGTTGAAGATTTTTACATCTATGTTCATAAGGAATATTAGTCCATATAACCATTTTCTTGTGAACTCTGTCAAGGTTGCATATCAGTATTAAGGTCTTAAGTTTTAAGGCCTCATAAAACATTTTGGTTAGTGTTTCCTTCTCTTCTTTTTTATGAAGGAGTTCATATTACTTCTTTCTTAACTCTTTGATAGAATTCACCAATGGAGTCATTTAGTCTTAGAGTTCTCATTGTGAGAAGATTTTCCTTTCTTTAAATTTCAAATTCAATGTCTGTAGTAAATACTGGACTATACTTTTTTTTTTTTTTGGATTGGTTTTAGTATATATCTTTCAAGGAATTTATTCCTTTCATCTAAGCTGTTGAATTTTCTTACATTGAACTGACTGTAATATTCCCTTAACCTTTTAATTTCTGTTAGCTATATATTGACATCCTTTCTTTAATTCTTCATTTTGATAATTAGGTTTCTCTCTTCCTTCTCCTTGATTATTTCTGCCAAAGTTTTACTAATTTTATTAATCTTCAAAAATCTAACATTTTGCTTTGATACTTTTTTCTATTTTTTCATGTTTTTTTTTGATACATGCCATTATTTTATTATTTCTACTTGCTTTAGCTTTAACTGGAAATTTTTGTACCTTCTCAAAACCAAAGTTAAATTAACTATTTTGTGTCTTATTTTTAAGTAAATTTTTATATATATAAATTTACCTTTAAAACCCTTTTAGCAATATTCCCCTTCTAAATTTTGGTATGTAGTAGTTTTGCTGTTATTCAGTTAAATTATTTTCTATTTTCTTTTGTGATTTCTTCTAGACCTATGGATCTGAGGGAGTGTGTTAATTTTCACATATTTGGAACTTTCCTAGACATATTATTACTGTTGACTTCTAATATAATACCTTAATTATCAGAAAATATATTCTATATAATTTCAATTGTTTACCCTACATGTTAGTTAATAATCCCTGAGAGATAGGGGAGAAAACCTTAAGATTAGAACTAGAATTGTCCCTGATTTCTGTCCTTAGAAAATCCCCAGGTTTCAGCATATAGGAAGGGAACACAGATAGAATCCAGCAGAATCTTTGAATTCAGGAAATAAAGTTAGAGGAGAAAAAGGAGGATAGAATTTGCAAGTCAGATTATAAGAAAGAAGAAAACATCACAGAAGAGACCTACAGAGACCCACAGAGGGTTTCCTTTTGAGTATTTATCAAAGTATGGAGCTACCTGTATGTTAAGAAAATATCCATGATTGAAAAAAAATTATCTTGAAGTACTAAAGTATAGTACCCAGAGAACACCCACTAGCTACACTGAAAAACCTTGTAATTCACTGGGCATTGTGTAGAGTACCAGAATGTTCTTGCCTCAGTAATGAGAAATCATTAACAAAATTCTTCTCTGGGTCTTCTCAAGAAATCTTAAAAGCAAAACCTGAAAGGAACAAAGTATTTCCAAATAGCTTAACTGTATTAAAAATGCAGCTCAAAAATATTTATAGCTATACAAAATGTATACAGGATTCTACAGGGCAAAACAAAGAAATTCTTTCTTCTGATCAAGATTGCCAGTCATATGGGGTGCCTGGGTGGCTCAGTGGTTTAAAGCCTTTGCCTTCAGCTCAGCTCATGATCCCAGGATCCTGGGATCGAACCCCTCATTGATCTCTCTGCTCAGCAGGGAGCCTGCTTTCCCCTCTCTCTCTCTCTGCCCGCCTCTCTGCCTACTTGTGATCTCTGTCTGTCAAATAAATAAATACAATCTTTAAAAAAAAAAAAAGATTACCAGGTATATAAAAAGCAAAGATATATGACCCCTAATAAGACGAAAAATAAATCAAACTAGACTGACTCAGAAACAGCATATATATTAGAATCAGCAGATAAAGACATCAAAACACTTATAACTATTGGATATATTCAATATTTTTGTTTAAAGATGTGAAAGTATAAAAAATTATCCAAACCAAATTTCTGGAGATGAGAATTACAATGTCTGAGATAATAGAAGGCCAGTTAAGAACTGCAGCAGAAAATAGTGAACTTGAAAACATAACAATAGAAATTATCCAAAAGGAAACACAAAAAGAAAAAAGGAACTTATAGTCATGTAAAGAACATCAGTGATGAGTGGGACAACTTCAGGCAGCCTTCTATCTGTGTAATTGAAGTCTTCAAAAGAATGGAGAAAAGACTTAGTTAATGTAATGGCTGAAAACTTTCCAAAAGTTATAGATAATAATCCAACAAAGGAGGTAATATGGATTCACAAAAATACTCAAGAATCCGGGGCACCTGGGTGGTTCAGTGGGTTAAAGCCTCTGCCCTCAGCTCGGGTCATGATCCCAGAGTCCTGGGATCGAGCCCTGCATCGGGCTCTCTGCATAGCAGGGAGCCTGCTTCCTCCTCTCTCTCTCTCTTTGCCTGCCTCTCTGCCTACTTGTGATCTCTATCTGTCAAATAAATAAATAAAATCTTTAAAAAAAAATACTCAAGAACCCAAAACGTGACAAATTTAGAAAAGAGAAACAAAACCATATGGGAAAAATACAAAACAAATAGCAAATTAACTTCCATCTAATCTCATCAGCAGTCATGTTAAAAGTAAATAATCTAAAGACTCCAATTTAAAAGGCAGAGATTGTCAGATTGGATATAAAAGCAAGACCTAACTGTATGATATGAAATTCTTTTAAATACAGAAACAACTCTACAAAATATAAAAACTACGATTAGAGTTCAGAATGCAAATATTATAACTCTTTTAATATAGATATTATTCTAAGATACAAAATGTAGGAGAGGATGTGAAGGCAAGGTAGAAGAAACTGGAAGTGCACTAATTAATTTTATTATAATAATAGCTCAATTGATGCCCTCAAAAGCTACTAAATCAACCTATAACAGTTCAAATATAATAATTATATATACAAATAAAATTAGAATAAATATGACCAAATTTCAGTGTGTATATGTCTCTGGTGCCTTCTAAAATATTTATTCTTAGATCTTATTTCAACAGATTCTGACTCAGGTTTTTGGTCGGGGCTCAGGAGTATGCTTTTTAAACAATTATCTATGGTATAACTGGGATGTAGGTGGTATCTTTGTATTATACTAAAAAATAGTATGCAGTTTTGATAATAAACTAGCTATATGTAGTAGTGGGGAAAGATGGAAGGTGGGAGTAAGAATAAGTCTTTTAAAAGAAAACTACAGATTAATACCCTCCATGAGGGTAAAAAAAATTTTTCTAAACAAAACTGTAGCAATAGAATACAATAATTTATAAAAAAGAAAATACATTATGGTCTTGTGGGATTTATTAATTTCACAATAGATAATCACTAAATATTATTTACTATATCAACAAACTAAAAAAGAATCTTAACAGACACATATAAAATGTGTGACAAAATAAAATAGTAATTTCTGATAAAAATCAATATTATGAAGTATATAATTTTTATTTTCTACTTTTTATTTTACCTACTTTACATCTCACTGATTGAGAGAATTAAATTTAAAATTTCCTGTGAACATTTTATGACTAATTTTTATCTAGAGCTCTTGAATATTTTATAGATTTTTCAAAATTAATTTTGATATTACTTTACTTTGTGCTGCCCCCCATTATAACTGAATCTCTGTTTTTGCCTTGAATTTGCTTTATCAGGTTTAATATTATCAGGTCATAATATTACAAAACTTGTTTTCATTAAATTTGCATTTTCTTTTTTTTCTATTTTGCTTTATTTTTTATTATTTTTTTAAATTAACATATTATGTATTATTTGTTTCAGGGGCACAGGTCTGTGAATCATCAGTCTTACACAATTCACAGCACTCACCATAACACATACCCTCCCCAATGTCCATCACCCAGCCACCTAATTCCTCCCACCTCCCTCCAGCAGCTCTCAGTTTGTTTCCTGAGCATAAGAGTCTCTTTTGTTTTGTCTCCCTCCCCAGTCCCATCTTGTTCATTTTTCCCTCCCTTCCCCCAACAAACTCCTGCCCTGCCTCTCAAATTCCTCATATCAGAGAGAGCATATGATAATTGTCTTTGTCTGATTGACTTACTTCACATAGCATACCCTCTGGTTCTATCCACGTCATTGCGAATAGCAAGATTTTCGTTTTTTGATGGCTGCATAGTAGTCCGCTGTATATACATATACACCACGTCTTTATCCATTCATCTGTTGATGAACATCTAGGCTCTTTCCATTGTTTGGCTATTGTGGACATTGCTGCTATAAAGTTTCAGGTGTACATGCCCCTTGGGATCATTACATTTGTATCTTTAGGGTAAATACCCAGTAGTGCGATTGCTGGGTCATAGGGTAGCTCTATTTTCAACTTTTTGAGGAACCTCTATACTGTTTTCCAGAGTGGCTGTACCAGCTTGCATTCCCACAAACAGTGTAGGAGGGTTCCCCTTCCTCCACATCCTCGCCAACATCTGTCATTTCTTGATTAGTTAATTTTAGCCATTCTGACTGGTGTGAGGTGGTATCTCATTGTGCTTTTCATTTGTATTTCCCTGATGCTGAATGATGTTGAGCACTTGTACATGTTTCTGTTGGCCATTTGGATGTCTTCTTTGAAGAAATGTCTGTTCATGTCTTCTGCCCATTTCTTGTTTGGATTATTTGTTCTTTAGATGTTGAGTTTGACAAGTTCTTTATAGATTTCTGGCCCTTTATTTGAGATGTAATTTGCAAATATCTTCTCCCATTCTCTTGGTTGTCTTTTGTTTTTTCTACTGTTTCCTTTGCTGTGCAAAAGCTTTTTATCTTGATGAAGTTCCAATAGCTCTTTTTTGCCTTTTCTCCTTTTCCTTTGGAGATGCATCTATGAAGAAGCTGCTGTGGCCAAGGTCACAAAGGTTGCTGCCTGTGTTCTCCTCTAGGATTCTGATGGATTCCTGTTTCACATTTAGGTCTTTCATCCATTTTGAAACTATTTTTGTGCCTGGTGTAAGGAAATGGTCCAGTTTCATTCTTCTGCATGTGGCTGTCCCATTTTCCCAATACCATTTGTTGAAGAGACTTTTTTTTTTCTTTCTTTCCATCTGATAGTCTTTCCTGCTTTCTTGAAGGATAGTTGACCAGAGAGTTGAGTGTCCATTTCTGGATTTTCTGTTCTGTTCCATTGATCTATGTGTCTGTTTTTGTGCCAATACCATACAATCTTTTAAAAATTATTATTATGTTGGGGCCCCTGGGTGGCTCAGTGGGTTAAATCCTCTGCCTTTGGCTCAGGTCATGATCTCAGAGTCCTGAGATCGAGCCCCACATCGGGCTCTCTGCACAGCGGGGAGCCTGCTTCCTCCTCTCTCTCTGCCTGCCTCTCTGCCTACTTGTGATCTCTCTCATTCAAATAAATAAATAAAATCTTTAAAAAAATTATTATTATGTTATATTAGTCACCACACATAAATAATTACTTTTTGATGTAGTGTTCCAAGATTCATTGTTTTTATATAACACCCAAACCATACTGTCTTGATGATTACAGCTTTGTAAATAGAAATGTGATGCCATCAGCTTTGGTTTTCCTTTTCAATATTCCTTTCACTATTTGGGGTCTTTCATGGTTCCATACAATTTTAGGATTATTTATTCCAGTTCTGTGGAAAAAAGTTGATGGTATTTTGATTGGGACTGCTTTCAATGTGTAGATTGCTCTAGGTAGCATAGCCATATTAGCAATGTTTGTTCTTCCAATCCATGAGCATGGAAGTTTTTCCATTTTTTTGGGACTTCCTCAATTTCTTTCATGAGTACTCTATAGTTTTCTGAGCACAGATTCTTTACATCTTTGGTTAGGTTTATTCCTAGGTGTCTTATGGTTTGGGGTATAATTGTAAATGGAATTGCCTCCTTAATTTCTCTTTCTTCTTTCTCATTGTAGTATATAGAAATGCAACTGAGTTCTGTGCATTTATTTTATATCCTGCCACTTTGCTGTATGAGTTCTAACAATTTTGAAGTGGAGTCTTTTGGGTTTTCCACATACAGTATCATGTCATCTGTGAAGAGTGGGAGTTTGACTTCTTCCTTTTATCCAATTTGGATGCCTTTTATTTCTTTTTGTTGTCTGACTACTGAGGCTAGGACTTCTAGGACCGTCTTGAACTGCAGTGGTGATAGTGGACATCTCTGCCATGTTCCTGACCTTAGGGGAAAAGTTCTCAGTTTTCCCTGTTGAGAATGATATTCTTTGTGGGCTTTTTGTAGATGGCTTTTACGATATCGAGGTGTGTTTTATCCCTACACTGTGGAGAGCTTTAGTCAAGAAAGGAGGCTGTACTATCAAACAAGACAGCATCTTGATGATCTGGAAAGCTCAAGTAGAAGTAGGGCATACATGATTTATAAAGCCAATGGAATTAAATAAGCAAATTTTTTGATAATGGTTATAATTACATTAATTTAACCAAATAACTAATTTATGTATCTTCATATACTCCCTAAAAAGAGTTTGATATTTGTAAACATTTCCTCAAATGCAAGGAAATGCTTTGCTAATAGAATTTCTTGCAAAATGAAGGTTGCTATAACCTGGATTGTAAAGGTCAATGATACAGCAAGACTTGACCTATTCAAATAATCAAGATGCTGTCAGATCTGTCGCATCAGAACCATTGGGAAAAAAAAAATCATTCAATTCCCTTGGCTTTGTAAATCATGTATGCCCTACTTCTACCTGTGAAAAAGATACCTGAACTATAGACTATCAAAGAAAGTGAATTTTTAAAAAGGATTTTATTCAGAATTTGTTTTATAGTAGTGTGTTTAAGGATTAAGTAGTGTTGGAAGGGGCAAATTAATATATGTACCTAGTAGCTGAATTAGAAATCACTGTTTCTTGGGCGCCTGGGTGGCTCAGTGGGTTAAGCCGCTGCCTTCGGCTCAGGTCATGATCTCAGGGTCCTGGGATGGAGTCCCGCATCGGGCTCTTTGCTCAGCAGGGAGCCTGCTTCCCTCTACCTCTCTCTACCTGCCTCTCCATCTACTTGTGATCTCTCTCTGTCAAATAAATAAATAAAATCTTTAAAAAAAAAAAAAAGAAAGAAATCACTGTTTCTTGCAGATAATGCTATCTATTGACCCAAATATCTCTGAAACACAATCTAGTAATGCGTTTTGGGCAGCTGAAGTTAATTGTAAAGTTAGAGAGTGAGTATTTTATGTACTAAATAGGTATCAGTACCAATTTATAAGATTAATAAGGACTTGCTAATAAGAAAGTGAGTCTTTCATAAGTAGTTCAAGGATTTAAAAACTTTATAATTGTAGTAATGAAAGAAAATTAAAATTGTATGAAAATATACATAGCCCAGATTGGGCATGGTGTTGAGATCAGATCATTTTACAGTGTAAGGCACTGAAAATGAGTAAAACCAGAGATTAACAAAATGCTAAAATGGGGTAAAGAGAAAATCACTGTAACAGAGATTTAGCATGGAGCCAAGAAAACTCTGGATTATCAGGACCTCTTATGCAAGATTTTATAAGGAGTAGCATGTTTCCCAATGATATGTCAAAATTACATTTATTAAACATTTTTTAAAGGGACTGGATTTTGACGTTTATAGAACGTTTCAGTCATTAGAAGTCAGATGGTTCTATGTGACTTCCTAAGATTTTCTTGCTTTAATGTCTACAATGTAATAATTAATCCAAAACAATCAAGCACCACATGGTGAGCTGAGGCCTCTTGAGTCCTTGGAGTTATTTCAAGAGGTCTGTGACTCCATATGTACACTAATCATTGTTGATTGAATAAATAATAAATAATGCATTGCATACACAAATGCAATCTTCTATTTTAAGTGCATGATATTCTGTTTTGGTTAATAAAGATTCAGGATAACATTTTGTCATTAGACATTTTATCAACACATTCCAAAAGCATAATTTTACTCCAGTGAGATCCATAATTTTATTTAGATCATATGAAAGAATCTTTACGCATGAGATGGCTAGAAACCATGCCTTCAAAGTTAACCATTTTCTATCAGGTTCTAACTAAGGACATTCTACCTTCAAATAACCAGTTTTGTCAGACTTGATTATGAAACGACTAATCAACCTCAGCTAGGTGTAATGGTTTGTGATAGGCACCAAAGATACAAATTGGTACAAGATATCCAGAGGTGGCACAGAAAAGTTTCAAATTTTGTCAAAATTTCTTCTTCCTCTCGAGAAATTAAAAACTCTTCACAAGTCTTTTTGTCTTGGTTGTATTTTCTATAGTGTTTAAGTGTACTAGCACTCAACTTCTAGCTCAGACTATAGAGTTATCTTGGATTCTCCCATCTTCTACAATAAAAATCCTTCCAAGAGTCCATCTATTTTCATCACTACCACCTCTGCTTCAGTTTGTGCTTAGGTGAGGAGCATTGAAACTCCTTCCTAAGTGGACTTTTATTTCTAGCCTTGCCCCACTCTAATGCATGTTCCATACTTGGCCAAGATAGTGTTAGAGTAACCAGACTAAGGTCCGAAATGGAGTCACCCAAATTTAGCCCTATATAAGCAGAGGATCTCTTCAAGATTCTAAATTCAATTATTTTGAATAAATACCCAGGAATGGTATTGCTGGATCCTAGAGACTCCACAAAAAGACTGTTGGAATAAATAAATGAATTCAGTAAAGTTGCAGGATACAACATCAACATACAAAAAATCAGTTGTGTTTCTACACGTTAAAAATGAATTATTTGAGGGGCGCCTGGGTGGCTCAGTGGGTTAAGCCGCTGCCTTCGGCTCAGGTCATGATCTCAGAGTCCTGGGATCGAGTCCCGCATCGGGCTCTCTGCTCAGCAGAGAGCCTGCTTCCCTCTCTCTCTCTCTCTGGCTGCCTCTCCGTCTACTTGTGATTTCTCTCTGTCAAATTAATAAATAAAATCTTTAAAAAAAAAAATGAATTATTTGAAAAATAAATTATAAAAAAAATCCTGGGATGCCTGGGTGGCTCAGTTGGTTAAGCAGCTGCCTTCGGCTCAGGTCCTGATCCCAGGGTCCTGGGATCGAGTCCCACATCGGGCTCCTTGCTCGGCAGGGAGCCTGCTTCTCCCTCTGCCTCTGCCTGCCTCTCTGTCTGCCTGTGCTTGCTCACTCTCTCTCCCTCTGTCTCTGACAAATAAATAAAAATCTTTAAAAAAAAAAATCCCACTTACAATAGCATCACCAGAGAATAAAATATTTAAGTGTAAACTTAACTGAAGAGATAAAACATGCATACACTGAAAACTACAAATCATTGATGAACGAAATTAAAGACACAAGGAAATGGAAGAATATTTCATGCTTGAGAACTGGAGGATTTATTGTTGTTAAAATATCCACAATACTAGCGGGATCAATCTATAGATTCAGTGCAATCCTTATCTAAATCACAATAGCATTTTTTACAGAAATAGGAAAAACCATTCTAAAATTCACATGGAACTACAAAGGACCCTAAAGAGTCAAAACAATCTTGAAAAAAGAAGAACAAAGCTAGATGCATCACATTTCCTGGTTTCATAATATCTTACAAAGCTAAAGTAATTAAAAGAATATGATATTGGTGTGAAGGCAAATTTATAGATCAATAGAACAGAATAGAGAGCCAGAAATAAACCCATGCATATACAATGAACTGACCTTCCTAATGGTGCCAAGAATACATAACAGGGATAGAGTGGTGTCCTCAACAAATAGGCCTGAGAAAACTGGATATCTGCATTTAAAAAAAGAGAAAAAGAAAAAAAAATTGGACTATTTTCTTACACCCTACACAAAAATAAACTCTGTATGAACATAAGACTTGAACATAAGACCCGAAAGTATAAAGCTCTTAGAAGAAACCACAGGGTAAAAGCTTTATCACACTGGCTTAGACAATAAATTCTTAAATATGACACAAAGGTACAGGCAACAAAAGCAAATTACTTAATATAATATACATAGCTCTTTATAATCTTTTACCACACTGTTTAAACATCATATTCAATCCTTTTCTTCACAGTCTTCCTGCCATTCCAAGTTAGAGGTGTTTTTTATGCGTATCATCTTGATTCATGCTTTAGGCATACATGGTTTGTTCCAACAACTATAGTCTCTATAACTCTTACCATAAGTATCAATTTTGTTCTGGTATTCACCTTCTAGAGATATGGGGTCACGGGAAAGAGACTATCCCCTCCATCTTTAGCCACTGTTTATGTAAGATTCAAAAAGATAATATGGTGCCATTTATTGGCAGCTTCAAAGTTCTTAGTTTGCCAATTCCTTCTTAGTCCTAATAGAATTCTGCTCTATCATCCTTACTTTCCTTTTTTAAAATAATGTTCTTGGGAAGTTTCTAAGCCTGGTTGGTTGTCCGTATTCAGATACCATGTGATAGGATAACCATCTGTCTGTTACATGTCCTTCTGTGCTTGTCATCTCAACAAATCACTGAAAGATTTATACCAAGGCCTTAGCAAGGTGAACCTATGCTGGTTTTGTCTGGCCAGGAGTTGTCAATTGTGCCGACCATTATCCTGAACCACTTTCTGAATATCAATGATAAGCAGCACTCCCCTCCCACCTCCTTGGAGGAGAAAGGAGTTAGAGAGTGAGTTTAATCACCACTGGCCCATGATTTAATCAACTCGGCCACTGTAATGAAGCCTCCATAAAACCCCAAAAGGACAGGGTTTGGAGAGCTTCTGTGTTAGGGAACATGTAGAGATTCAGGGAGAGTAGAGTGCTAAGAGAAAGCATGGAAGCTCTGTGTCCTTTCCTCATACCTTGCCCTATGCATCTCTTCCATCTTACTGTTCCCAAGTTATATCTTTTTTAAATCTTTATTTTTTTAACTTAAATTCAATTAACCACCATATAGTACACACTTAGTTTCAGCTATAGTGTTCAATAATTTATCAGTGGATATAACACCCAGTGTCCATCATATCACATCTTTTTAAAATCAACCCGTAATCTAGAAAGTAAAATATTCCTCTGAGTTTTGGAAGCCCCTCAAGCAGATTAATTGAACCTGAAGAGGGAGTCCTGGGAACCTCTGATCTATAGGCTGTCAGAAGCACAGATGACAACTTGGGCTTATTACTGGTACCTGACGTGGGGAGGAAGCAGTCTTATAGAACCAAGCCTTCATCTTGGGGAATCTGGAGCTATCTCCGGGGAGTCAGAATGGACTTGAATTGTAAGACACTTAGCTGCTGCCACAGAATAACTTGTCAGTGTGGGGACACTCCCTCACATTGGAATTGGTACCAGAACACATTTAGTTGGTGTTAGAGAAGTGGGATTTGCTAGCATAGTCCTTGCTCATGAAAACATGTGATTCAGGAAGAGAAAGGATCAAAGTGGGGGATATGAAGAACATTTGATTCCTGGGTGGCCAGGTCATCACCCATGGTATGGAGCAGCTACTACGCTGCATTCAGTTACTGAAGGTAAAACTTACCAATGGAATTCAGAGAGTTGGTTCACTGGATGCATAAGGAAACAAACACACAATAATAAGAAAAAGGTAAAATATACAATTCCTTGATTATTACTATCTAGTGTTTTGATAACACTTCATGGGATTCACATATATACATATATAGCTTAACCAACTGAGGCACCCAGGTGCCCCTATTAAACATTTCTTTTATTGTATGTCTGCTGGTGATGAATTCTCTCGGTTATATATATATATATATATATATATATATATATATATATATATTCTCCTTTCTCTTTGAAAGATATTTTTACTGACTGTAGAAACTTGGATTAATAGCTTTGTTTTATTCTTCAGTACATAAAGATATATTGCTGCAGTTTTTTCATGGTTTCTCATAAAAATTCAGGGGCTTTTCCAACTTTTTTCAACTTTCAACTTTGTTCCTCTGTATCTAATGTGTCATTTATTTCTGTCACCAAAATTTTCACTCTAACTTTTGCTTTCACTCATTTGACTATGGTAGCCCTATGCATGTGGTTATATTTTGTTTTGTTTGCTTTTTGTCTTTTGGTATTTTCCTGTTTATTGGGTCTCCGAGTTTTTGGATCTGCTGTTTGGTGTGTGTCAATTTTAGAAAATTCGTGACCATTATTTAAAAACAGTATTTCTTTTGCCAAGTTCTCTCTTTTCGGTCTGGATTCCAACTATGCTTATGTGATACTGTTTGATGCTGTCCTAGTGCATAGATGCTCCATTCTATTTTTGTTTCACTCTTTTTTCTCTTTGTGCTTCAGTTTGGATAATTTCTGTTTCCATATCTTCAAGTTCACTTATATCTTCTTTGGATACGTTGAATGTACTCATGAGCACATGAAAGGTGGTTTTTATTGTTATTGCTATTTTTCTCATTTACAGTATTTCCATTTAATCATGTCTTAATGTTCCATCTCTCTGCTGAAATTAACCGCTTAACTTTGCAGACTGTCTACCATTTTCATTAAAGTTATAAACATTAGTCAGAGTTATTTTAAATTCCCTGCCCCGTAGTTCCAACATCTCTGTCATATCTGAGTTTGGTTCTGATGATTGCTTTGTTTCTTGAGAGTATTTTTTTCATACATATTGATTGGGCCTGGAAATGGGCACATTTTTCCATCTGCTAGGTCTTTCATATATAGGTTTGAGTTAGAAGTTGGGTTGAATTGGAGACTTTCTGTTGCTGTGGTTAAATTAAACTCACATTTGAATTCCTATAGTGATACCTTGTGTTTAGAATGAGAATTGATTCACTGCAGTACCCATGTGACTCTCAGCTTGAGGTATCCCCTTGTCACTGTATCTCAAGAGAAGGTATCTTTGCACACTATTGGTCCTTGAAGCTTGTTTATTTTTTGGTGGTGAGTGAGAGCTCTTCTGTGTTCTGATGAAGCCTCAGCCTTAGGCAAGTGCCTTATTCCTGGGTGTCAGAGGTGGTGGCCTTCTCGGTTCTTCTGCCCACATTCTGGCTGTGTGGGCCCCTGCATGCACTCCTGCGTCTAGAAGGAGGAGTTTGGTTTTTCTGTTTCCCTTCACTCATCTGTATTTTAAGAGTGAAAGTGTTTGTTTGTTTCCCTCCCTCCTACAGATCTTCGTTTCTTTTTTTTTTTTTCCAAAGTAATTTAATTTTTTAAAAATTTCTTTTCAGTGTTCCAGAATTTCTTGTTTATGCACCACACCCAGTGCTCCATGCAATATGTGCCCTCCACTATACCCACCACCAGGCTCAGCCACCCCCCACCCATTTCCTCTCCAAAACCCTCAGTTTGTTTCTCAGAGTCCACAGTCTCTCATGGTTCATCTACCCCTTCGTTTCCCCCAACTCACTTCTTTTCTCCATCTCCCCATGTCCTCTGTGTCATTCCTTACGATCCACAAATAACTGAAATCATATGATAAGTGACTCTCTGCTTGACTTATTTCACTCAGCATAATCTCTTCCAGTCCCATCCATGTTGTTACAAAAGTTGGGTATTCATCTTTTCTGATGAAGACATAATACTCCATTGTATATGTGGACCACATCTTCTTTATCCATTCATCTATTGAAGGGCATCTTGGTTTTTTCCACAGTTTGGCTACCATAGCCATTGCTGCTATGAACATTGAGGTACAGATGGTTCTTCTTTTCACTACATCTGCATCTTTGGGATAAATACCCAGTAGTGCAATTGCAGTGTCGTCATAAGGTAGCTCCATTTTTAATTTCTTAAGGAATCTCCACACTGTTTTCCAAAGTGGCTGTACCAACTTGCATTCCCACCAACAGGGTAAGAGATCTTTGTTTCTTAAGAGGAGATGGGGATAAGGATCAGTGGAGTTCCCTAGCCATCCTGCAGGGTTGCTCTTCCCCTCTCCAGGGCTCTGCACCAAAACCAATATTTTTGACTCTCTGATCTTTTTTTGTGATTATATGTTGAGATGCATGGAGAAAATCTTGCAAGAGGGTGTGTACTCCTCTAGTTTTTAAGTCCCATGGGTCCCACACTCTCCTATAAGTCTGTCCTGGGCCTTCACCAAGATGTCAACTCTTGTAGCTTTGTTCTTATTAACTTCTAGTTACCTTGTGAGTGCATGTTCATGTCTCTTCTCTCTTTGAAGTTGCCCATCTTTCTTTGGTGTTTGGATAGGTGGCCACTCTGGAACCTCAGTTCTGCAATAGATTCTAAAAGAGTCATGAATTGGAAGTTACTCCAGCTATTTTTTGTTTTTTGTTTTAATTTTTTTAAATATTTTATTTATTTATTTGACAGAGATCACAAGTAGACAGAGAGGCAGGCAGAGAGCAAGAGGGGGAAGCAGGTTCCTCTCTGAGCAGAGAGCCTGACGTGGGGCTCGATCCCAGGACCCTGAGATCATGACCTGAGCCAAAGGCAAAGGCTTTAACCCACTGAGCCACCCAGCGACTCCAAGCTATTTTTTAAATAAAGGTGGAATTGATGTTCTTTCCTGCTCTTTACACTTTAGGAAGAGTACTAGAAGACCTTAATTGTTGGGCCCCAAGAGGCTAAGATGGCGCCAGGTGGCCTTCTCTTCCGGATCGGGAACCCACATGGCCGACCACAAAGGCGCCAAAGTGGCGGTTTCGGTTTCCCATCAGTTTCGTTTCCCGTGAGTCTCCACCCCCTGCAGGGCGTGTCTCTCCCAACTCCCGCCGACACGGCACATCCCCATTGGCCCCCACTTTGCTGACCTCACTTCCCTTCCCTCACCCCATATAAGCCGCTGCCCTGCTCAATAAAGCGAGATCCTGCTTCGACAGACCTCCCGAGCCCGGTGTCTTCTGTGGGTGCGTTCTGGGTTCGCGACACTCGCCATCCCGCTCAGCCCCAAGGAGAGGCCTCCGGCTGGCCCGGGCGCCTCCTCTCCTCGGCGGGGAGCCCAACAACTGGTGCCCCGTGTGAGGAACCTCACTCTTCTCGCTGACGGGCCAATCGGTCTACGGGTGAGTGTACCCCCATAAGCTATGGGGCAGTCCTTTTCTAAAAATGACCCTTCCTTAGAATCCCTACGCTGCCTTCTGAAGAGCCGCGGTCTTTCCCTCACCGACTCCCAGGCTCTCAAAACATGGGAAACCCTTATTAAAGCCGCCCCTTGGCTGCCTGCAAGTAATCTCTTTGACTGGGACACCTGGGACCGTATCGAACAATTAGTTCGCAAAGCCCATGTCAACCCTCCCGAAGCAGCTGCCCCAAATGAATCCCACCAGCCCTCAAAGGAGCCCGCCTCCACCATCTCAAACACCACTGGAGACCCCCCTGTTAAACCAAAGAGGCTCTATCCCTCGTTAGAACCCTTTGATGCAGCTCCTTGGCCCCTGGATCTCCAACCCAAATCTCGGGCTGAAGGCCCTCCTACGCGCCCCCCTTCTACTAACCCCTTCCTCCAACCATCAGTGCTCACTCCTCCGCCTCCTTATTGCCCCCCCCTTCCGGAGCATAGGACAATGTTTTATCCTTATCGCATGCGAGGACGCCTCTTCACTGTCAGCGCTGGATTCAGCTGCCTCCACCTTTCGTAACTCCCTTATACGTCCCTACCCTGACCAATATTGACCGGAGCAGGTAGGGACAGCTCTACGCCCCTATTCAGCATGAAGAAGTTACAGAAGATGAGACCTTCCACCTTCAACCACCTTAGAGATTTAAGGGTCAAAATTGTTCAGGGGGGAATGATGAGGGAGCAGGAGGCTGGCTGAGGACAAAGCAAAAGCTGGCGCCTTGCACCCCCCCTTCACCCGCTCCCCTCCATATGTGTAGCATTCCTCAGGCACCCCTGACTGCCATAAAACGATAAATAGCTAACTTGTAGAAATCACAGTCCTGCAGGGTAGGAGTCTCCCTTGGTTTGCAAATGTCCTTGAGATTTACAACAAAGAAGTTACCTTATCAATAGCCCTAATGTCACCCTACCCTCCATGAAAAACTGAAGGAGGCGGAGGTAGAAGGAAAGGTAAATAAAGTTAAATTTCTTCTAAACCTAAATCTCATTAACAAGGATGTTTGATAGCAGGAATGTAACATTCCACCAGGAGACTCCCAATTGTAACCAGGCCTTCAATATCACTGCCTTAGAAAAATCCCTAACCTCCCTCTCCGAGGTGGTCCTACAAAACAGGAGAGGGCTGGACCTATTGTTCTTGAGAGAGGGGGGATTATGCGTAGCCCTCAAGGAAGAATGTTGTTTTTATGCGGACCATACAGGGGTTGTTAGGGAAACCATGGATAAACTCAGAGAAAGACTAGCCCAAAGAAAAAAGGATTTT
The DNA here is from genome assembly GCF_009829155.1 of Mustela erminea. Classification (NCBI taxonomy): domain Eukaryota; kingdom Metazoa; phylum Chordata; class Mammalia; order Carnivora; family Mustelidae; genus Mustela; species Mustela erminea. The sequence continues at coordinate 41,026,599 of NC_045615.1, read as the reverse complement.
GAATCCCACCAGGGCTGGTTTGAAAATTGGTTTAATCGATCTCCTTGGCTCACCACCTTACTATCCACCATCTTAGGGCCCCTTATTATACTTCTACTAAACCTCTCCATCGGCCCTTGTATCTTAAATAAACTCGTACAGTTTATAAAAGACCGCTTGTCAGTAATCCAGACCATGGTACTGACGCAGCAATATCAACTCCTTAAACAAACCGAGCCCCAGACTGAACAGGACAAATGGATATAAGATTCTATCCATGATAAAGAAAAAGGGGGGGAATGAAAGACCCTTCCCCCAGTTGTTAACTAATTAACTGCTCTTTTGCCTTCTTGTAACCGCTTGTGCAAGAATACCCCTCCTCCCCTTGCAATGAAAGACACTTCCCCCAGTTGTTGACCAATTTAACCGCTCTTTTGCCTTTCTGTAACCGCTTGGCTTTTAGGGTGTGACATTTGTCTCCTGTTTGAACAAGATACCTTCTGCTAATAGCCGAGGCATAGTCACGTAGGCAGGGGTCCGCATAGTCACGTAGGCAGGATGCTTCTCTGCTGAGTAATAAGGTCCAACTCCCCCTCCTCACTCCCCCTTCCCGCCTTTTTCTTCGCGCGCGGGTCCTCCAAAGCCAATCCACTAACACCAAGTAAATTGTCAGCCAATCAGCTCCGCCCCACCCAAAACTTGTTTGTACCTGTCTATAAAAATCCTGCACCACCCCAGCCTGGGGTGCTCAGCTAGCAGGAGCTGCTGACCACCCGCAGGCGCCTGCGATACAATAAAGATCATCGGACTCCTGCCCAAGGACCCAACCGACTCCCACCGGGAGGTAAGCTGGCCAGCACTTGTGTTTCGATATCGATATTCCTGTTCCCCTGTTCGTCTGTCTCGTCTGTCAGTTATCGGTGCTCTGTTTTCTGTTTCGTACAACAACGTTGTTGCTTCGTATTTTGGGCAGCTTGAGAAGGAGTTGACGAACTCGGACTTCTCCCCTGCCACCCTGGGGGACGCCCCAGGGATTAGAGGGGCCCGCTTTTCCGGGGCCCCATTCGTTTGTGGGCCACAGGGGAAACTCGCGGTTCCCCTTGGCCGTTTGAATTTGTACTTTCGGTTCTGTACCGAAATCGCGCAGCGTCTTTCTTTGCCGGCTCGTTAATTGTTTTGTGTGTCTTTCTCGTTGCCCTTTGTGTTTCCCTTGATTAAGGTTACATTCTGTTTAAGGGGAGGATGTTTGCCCTGTTTGAATCTGAGGACATCGTACATGTCGGGAGGGAATATAAGAGATAGGTATAGGGGCACCTGGGTGGCTCAGTGGGTTAAGCCGCTGCCTTCGGCTCAGGTCATGATCTCAGGGTCCTGGGATCGAGTCCCACATCGGGCTCTCTGCTCAGCAGGGAGCCTGCTTCCCTCTCTCTCTCTCTCTGCCTGCCTCTCCGTCTACTTGTGATTTCTCTCTGTCAAATAAAAAATAGAAAAAAAAAAAAAAAAGAAAAAAATAAGAGATAGGTATTAAGAGCTAAAACCAGATTCGGTGAGTCAACTAGTAAATTTCCTCCTGACATATTGGATAATAATTATGCAAATAAGCCTTCTTCTAGTGCTTTCTTCTAGTAAACCCAGGTTGCTGGGCCATCCCTAACAAAGGGGACTCTTGCTGTATTTCTCTCTGTTTCTCCTAATAGATGTGGGGGCTTCTCCCTCACTCACTTCCCATGTTAATGGCTATAACTGGAGCCAACTGGGGTTGGTCTAACTCGAGACAGAGACTATAGGGAATATTCCCAAGCAGCTGCCGAAACTCTCTTTGTTTCGGGGAAGTTTCCCTGTGTTCTCTGGCCTGACTTGGACTGCCTAACCCTTCCCCCCTGGCTGATGGGAAAGCATGGTGTCTGCTCCTCTGTTGGGCCTTATGAGCTCTAAAACCGGGAATCTTTTCTCTGCCTCCTGGCAGCACTTTGTTTACGTTAACCCAGGAGGCAACCGTCCGGCTCCTTGGTACCCATGGGAACCTGGGGACCTTAAGGAGCTCAAAAAGGCAGTATTAGAGGACGGCCCAATGCCCCATGGACAGAAACCATCCTCCGAGGTCTGGCCCATGCCCCATGTACAGCAGCTGACTGGCGGTCGCTAGCTAGGGCCGTTCTTCCAGGGGCCTTATATATAAAGTGGACAGCCCTATACAAGGAGGAATGCCAACAAATTGCAGAGAGAAATGCTCGAGCCAATCCCGCCATCCCTCTCTTATTGGGGCTCGGCATCACTGCCGGGGTAGCCACTGGGTCGGCCGGTTTGGGCACCTCTCTCCATTTTTATAAAACACTCTCCCAACAAATGATTGATGATCTCCAAACAATAGCGGGAACCATCTTAAACCTCCAGGAACAATTGGACTCCTTAGCCACTGTGGTACTCCAAAACCGGCGAGGCTTAGATCTATTAACAGCCGAAAAGGGAGGCATATGTTTGTTTTTACAGGAGGAATGTTGTTTCTTTGCCAACCGGTCGGGTATTGTACGAGACAAAATCAAGAAGCTACAGGAGGACCTAGAGAAACGCCGCCACGCCCTGATGACCTCCCCCTTCTGGACAAGCTTTAATGGCTTACTTCCCTTTCTCCTCCCCCTCCTGGGGCCCATCCTAACCCTACTTCTCCTGCTGACCTTTGGCCCCTGTATTATCAATAAGATTGCCCAATTCATCCAAAAAAGAGTGGAGGCCATTCAACTCATGAACGTCCATGTTCAATACCAGAGACTGGCCACCCGTGATGACGAGTCCTACGAGGGGCCCCATCAATAGTCTCACGACCTATGGCGGATGGGATTCCTTGCAGGAACAACCCACGCCAGGTCAGGGACCAAACCCCTATACAGGCATGATATTCAATGACGGGTAAGACCGGCGGGGGACGCAGAGCAACCTAAGACAGGGGGTACACCAAAGCGGTGTGATTCCCCAATGACGGGTAAGCCTGAAGGCCCGCCGCCGGCGACCTAAGACAGAAGTCATGCATACAAAAACAAAAGGGGGAGATGTTGGACCCCAAGAGGCTAAGATGGCGCCGGGTGGCCTTCTCTTCCGGATCGGGAACCCACATGGCCGACCACAAAGGCGCCAAAGTGGCGGTTTCGGTTTCCCATCAGTTTCGTTTCCCGTGAGTCTCCACCCCCTGCAGGGCGTGTCTCTCCCAACTCCCGCCGACACGGCACATCCCCATTAGCCCCCACTTTGCTGACCTCACTTCCCTTCCCTCACCCCATATAAGCCGCTGCTCAATAAAGCGAGATCCTGCTTCGACAGACCTCCCGAGCCCGGTGTCTTCTGTGGGTGCGTTCCGGGTTCGCGACACTCGCCATCCCGCTCAGCCCCAAGGAGAGGCCTCCGGCTGGCCCGGGCGCCTCCTCCCCTCAGCGGGAGGCCCAACACTTAATGAGATATTTTTTGTTCTTTTTTTTAAATAACAGGTCTTCAAACATTGGTGTGAATTTTTCACTTAGGTCATATCTCAATTTGGATTAGCCATATATTTTTTTAAGATTTTATTTATTTATTTGAGAAAGAGAGAGGGAGAGAGAGCATGGGAGGGAGGAGGGTCAGAAGGAGAGGTGGGCTCCCCACTGAGCCAGGAGCCTGACGTGGAGGTTGATCCCAGGACTCTGAGATCATGACCTGAGCTGAAGACAGAGGCTTAGTTGACTGAGCCACCCAGGCGCTTCAGGATTAGCCGTATTTGAAGACCACAATAGCCACATGCAGTTAGGGACTTCCATATCAGACAGTCTTAAATTATAGCTATTGAATATCTTGCACATAATAATCATGATATAGGGGCACCTGGGTGGCTCAGTGGGTTAAAGCCTCTACCTTTGGCTCAGGTCATGATCCTAGGGTCCTGGGATCGAGCCCCACATCAGGCTCTCTGCTCGGTGGGGAGCCTGCTTCCCCCTCTCTCTCTGCCTGCCTCTCTGCCTACTTGTGATTTCTGTCTGTCAAATAAATAAATAAAATCTTTAAAAAAAATCATGATACGACTATTTTAAAATTAATGTTATTGGACTGCATCTTACCATCAGTGAAATGTTTTCATTTCTTCTTCAGGTTTTTTGTTAGTGTTCTTAGTATTTTCTAAGTGTGCATTTGATCAGAGCATAGAAGAAAACCCAATGTATATTATTTTAAATGTATACCTTACCTCCATTACTTTTTTTTATAAGCCTGATGATATTCAGAATATTCACAGTATATAGTTGAGATAAAAATTTGATCAATAGAGCATTTTTTAGTACATATTTTGGTACTTATCTTTAAGCCTAACTTCAGTTTCTCCATGCTGAGATCCTTATTACTATTCAATGCCAAAATAACAATATTGCTTTTTGTCCACCAGAAGCAAGTTGTAAGTTATTATGAATCAACTTGTTTGCTCAAATAGCAACACCAATCAAATATCCTTTTACAAATGCATCAGTTTTGACTTGTGCCAGATGTATCAATAAGAATTTGAATGCCTAATGTAGAATCCAAATGAGAATATTGAGGGAGTCTATAATGGCAGAAATGTAAGATGTCTTACACTTTATTTTATTAAATTCATTAGTTTCCAAATAAAGTACATTTTTCAGGCTATTTGTTTATATAACATTTGTAACTCTGATCTTAAAGCCTATCAATTTTAATACAATTTTATTCATTTTGCTTCGTATACTATACTGTTTTCTGCCTTCATCTGTTTCAGTATAAGAGAAAACCAATTGAGATAAACAGTTTCAGAAAATCGGTTCTAAGATTCTCTCTCTCTTCCCCCCAAAACCTACAATGTGTTCTAAATTCTGCTGTTTTGGTGGTCAATAATGATGTCTTTTTTTATTTCTCATATTTGCAATGATCTGATAAAGACTATAACATGTATGTTTATTTCACAAATAACTCTAAATGCAGTATAATTGAAGAATCAATCAATTTAAGTTTTGAGATAGCTGTGAATCATAGAAAGGTCTGAAATAAGCCAACAGAGAAGGGACACAGATTATAAATGTCCATGCTAGCTCTGGTTCCTAACACGTACATCCCCAAAGAGCTCAGATAGAAAGTCAATCAACATGAATTCACATGAAAGGTTTAGGTGGCTAGTTTAAATAACAGTTAATTAACATGATGATGTTTTTGTGACTAAAGGCTTCAATTTCTTCTAAGCCTGCTCTTGTGTTTCCTAGGCCCACCATACCAATCAACTTTGTTGATTATGGTAACTTATTATTGGTGGAATGGTACGGGTCTGATTGGAATGAATTTTTAAAAAGAGAAATAAAAGGGACATTGGAGGAAAAAAGTACGAATAGCTCTTTTGAGGAATTTTCCTAAAACCAAACCAAAAAAAAAAAGAAAAAGAAAAATATAGTAGTAGCCATGGGGCAAAATATGGTCAAGAGTTCTTTTCCTAAACATGGGAGAAGAAAGACCATCTTTGCACACTAATGGGGATGAAACACAAAGAGAGTGATGGTGGAAGACAGACAGAGGAGGGTTACTGCAGAAGTTGAGAGCAGATGGAATCAGGTACACATGTGGATGGACCAGCTTGAAGATGCTTGGATAGTATAATCAGGCTAAAGGCAGGGGGATAGAAGATGTGGGTCCTGAAGCTGGCAGGTGGGTAGGAAAGTACAGTCTGGGGACACCAGAACTTATCTTCTGATTGTTTCCTTTTCCTTAATGACTCAGAAACAAGGATGTCAGCTGAGAAGAGGGATAGGGAAGATAGCTAAAGGGGTAGGGGTGAAAATAAAGGAAAAAGGATGAAATAGACATCCAGGAAAGAAGAAGACAAAATGGATAAGGGATGATTTATAATATTAGAGGCCTTTAGTACTAAAGCCCATATCCATTTCAACTCTAAGCCCTGTACATTTTAACTAATAAATCATTCCCAAATCCATCCACTTCTCTCCATTCCACTACCGCCCCAGTCCAAACTACCACTGCCCCCTGCCTAAACTATGATGTCGGCTTCCTCACTGGCTTACCCACATCCACTCCTGCTCCTCACGAAGACATTCTAAACATTGCAACTGGGATCATCTTTTCAAATGAGGTTTGTTCATGTTACCACGCTGTTTAAAACTCTCCAAGGACTTTGGGGGTAGAAACAACCCGTCCAAGGGCAATGTCACCTCAACTTCTTGTTTCTGCTTCCTCTTAGCAGTTCAAGAACAATGGCTTTTCTCAGTTGTTCTAAGGAACAGTGCCTCCTCATTAAGCAGGGCACTGTGAATGCTGCCTAGAAAATCCTCTTCTGGCCTTACTTATTTTATTCCCAATTTTTCTTCATATTTCAGTTGAATCATCACTTTCTCGAGGAATGTGTCCTTGTTCTTTAATTAATTCAGCTTTCCTTTTATATGCTTCTAGAATACCATGTAGTTTTCATAGTCATAATTTTGAATTTAATTGTGGAATTATTTGATTATGCCCTTTTTAGACTGGGAAGCTCTAAGAGGTTTAGCATTATGTTTGCCTTTTTTAAAAAAAAAAATACAGACTACATTTGCTTTTGCTCACCAGTTTATCTCTAAATAGTTAGCACATATTGTCTAGCATAAAAGACTTCAATAAATATTTGTCAGATATTTAATATAGTGATTCAGCATTTCCATACAACAACCAGTGCTCATCATGACAAGTGCACTCTTTCATTCCTATCACCTATTTCACTCGTCCCCTACCCCTTTCCCTTCTAGTAACCATTATTTTGTTCTCTACAGTTAAGAGTCTGTTTCTTGCTTTGCCTCTCTTCTTGTTTTTTTTTTCCCCTCTCTTTTGCTTTCTTGTTTTGCTTCTTAAATTCCATATATGAGTGAAATCATATGGTATTTGTCTTTCTCTGACTGATTTATTTTGCTTAGCGTAATACTTTCTAGCTTCATCCATGTTATTGCAAGTGGCAAGATTTCATTTTTTTATGGCTGAATAATATTATATATATGCCACATTTTCTTTTTTTTTAAGATTTTATTTGTTTATTTGACAGACTGAGATCACAAGTAAGCAGAGATGCAGGCAGAGAAAGAGAGAGGGGAAAGCAGGCTCCCTGCTGAGCAGAGAGCCCGATGCGGGGCTCGATCCCAGGACCCTGGAATCATGACCTGAGCCAAAGGCAGAGGCTTTAACCCACTGAGCCACACAGGAGCCCCATATACCACATTTTCTTTATCCATTCATTAGTTGATGGGCCTGGGTTATTTCTATAATTAAGATATTGTAGATAATGCTGCTGTCAACATCAGGGTGCATGTATCTGTATGAATTAGTATTTTTGTATTCCTTGGATAAATACCCAGTAGTGCAATTGATAGATTATAAGGTAGTTCTAGTTTCAACTTTTTGAGGAAGATCTATACTATTTTCCAGAGCAGCTGTACTAGTTTCCATTCCCACCAACAGAGCAAGAGGGTTTCCCTTTCTCCACATCTTTGCCAACACATGTTGTTTCTTGGGCTTTTGATTTTAACCATTTTGACAGGTGTGAAGTAAGATCTCATTTTTGTTTTCATTTGTATTTTCCTGATGATCAGCATTGAGAATTTTTCATATGTCTGCTGGCCATTTGTATGACTTCTTTGGGAAAATATCTGTTCATCTGAAGACACTGAGTCTTAAGGAAATAAATTCTCCAGAGTTATGCAGCTGATATGTAAGCCAGACAGATCTGACTCTAAAGCACGTCCTATTACTCTGAATTGTGATTTTTACCAACTTGTTCATTTGTTGCTTTTGTGTCTTCCTTTCAGCCTAAATAGATTTATGTTTATTTTGAAAAGACTTCAACTTGTGAAATACACCCAGTTAACTCAAAATAATTTGCTTTACAGGTACATGTTATAGGCACATACTATTTTCAAAAGATGCATATGTCTTTCTTGGCATGATGTTCTGGGTTTTGTTTGTATTAGAATATATTTTTATTCTGTACATCTATTTCTGTGATAGAATATTTAGACTATAAATGAAATAAAAGCCAGAAAACCATTAGTGTTAATAGACTTCATTCATTATCCCAACATAAAGTGAAAAAAGTAGAAAAGTAATGTTTCAGGTTTTATATTGTAGATAAATGAATAGTAATGCTAAAATTTAAAGTTACATATTACTACAAAAAACCTGTGTTTTATCTCTAATATAATTTTACGATACTAGTTTGTTATCAATGAATGGGGTTTTCAGCTCTCAATGTACCTGTCAACTATTTAAAGCAAGAGAACATTAAAGTACTGGCTCAATAATTTATATTCTTAATTTTGAAGTTATCAAGCCAATAAATTCCTCCTAGGCCACTTTACTTGGAAAATACCATTCTTTATGCATTTTTAAAGACTTAGTAAACTCCAAGTAATTTAGAGAACTGCGTGCTACCCACAGAATACTATTGTGAGCAAACCTTCCTTTTCTTGTACTAAGAACATAACAGGGTCACCTTTTGCAACCACTAATTACCCCAGGCAGCAGCAGTCAGAAAATTTGTGACTGAGGCTGCTTTCACTACCAGAATCTATAGCATTGTATTTTCATGAAGGTGAATTCTGATTAAGTTGTGTGAATTCCCATTACAGGCACGTATCAGGCCTGAGAGGTACCTGGCCTATAAGTCTTCTGAAATTCATTATTAAGGGAAGCAGCAGTAAGTAAACACTTGACCACATTGGGTTCTATTAGATATATTTTTGGGTGAATGGAGCCACAGGGATATTGCATTAGCTGTAATGATAGGTCTTGGCTAAGTAACCTCAATCCACATTTCCCAAATGGTTAATTGCTCTTACATAGTCATTTCATAAATACTCATTGACTTATTTCCCTCACAAAGAGCACACTGAGTTTCCCCTTTTTGCTTTTGCATGCATACTCATAAATTTGTGATTCTGTTCACAAGCCATTGCCTCAGATCTGAAAGGGAAACCCCATGACTTATAGAAAATGCAATATTTCATCAAGGATATGAGACATGTTCCTGGATGGATTTCTGACACCCCATGCCAGGCTGACCACAAGTCACTGCCCTGAGTTCTTTGTGCCAGTGTGAAAGCCAAAGTAAAATATTATCTTCAGAAAAATAAGGCTCTACTGAACATTTTTTTTAAAGATTTATTTATTTATTTGAAAGAGAGGAGGGGGAGGGGCAGAGGAGAGGGAGAGAGAGAATCCCCAAACAGAGTCCCCATTGAGTGTGGAGCCCAAAATCAGTCTCCATCCCAGGACCCTGGGATCATGACCTGGACCAAAATAAAGAGTCTGACGCTTAACTAACTGAGCCACCCAGGCGCCCCTCCATTGAGCTTAATACTCTTACTAATAAAATCTGTTTGCACAGTTATAGTTTAAATGTCTAGATTTCCTCGCTGTTTAAGCCATCTGCAGTTGCAAGGAGCCAGTTAGGATGTGTATTAACCCCTTTAGCTCACATAGATGGTTCTTTGTTCTTTTGCAGACCTTGTATACCTGGCGATTGTCACAGGAGACCTAAGGCAATCAAAGGCCAGTCTTTGGTATTCAAAATGTGTTTTGTTTTGTTTTAAATCTCTCAAGTTAAAACCAAAACACTTTAATCCTTCAGATGTGCTCCCAGAGTAAGGAGGCACAGTCTCTGGTTGATGGTGTGCCCCATAGTCTGCTGTGCTCACCCAGCCATCACCCAAAAAATTGAAAAATAAGGGGACATGTGTCTTCTCACTGGCCTATCCTTCCTAAATCTCTTCTAGTTCTCTAGCCTAGGACTACCCATTTGCTGTTTAAGTCAAGAGTTAGATGAGGGGTGCCTGGACGGTATAGTCTGTTAAGCCTCTGACTCTTGATTGGGTCAGATCATGATCTCAGTGTCTTGAGATCAAGCCCCTCATTGGCTTCATGCTCAGTGTGCAGCCAGCTTGAGATTGCTTCTCTCCCCATCTCTCCCCTTCCCCCCATGCCATGCATGCTCTCATTCTCTCTAAATAAGTAAATAAATAAAATCTTTAAACAGTTAGGTGAGCTGTTTCTGATTCACTGCAAAGAGTGGAAAAGTCATTTGGTTTTGAGCCAATATTTTATTTTCCAATGCTTCTGTAAATAACAGAATTGATGCAAGACTATGTTTAGGAAATACAAAATAATCATTTAGAAAAGTATGGTCAGAGAGGAGAAATCATTAAGTACTACCTCTGTGGCTGGGCAACATACCTCATTGTGGGCAAAACGGCGATTCACTTCTTACCACCATTTTGAGTGGGAGAAACTACCAGGTTTTTTTCTCCCTAAGAAAAAAGTTTATCCTCACTCATCTATCCAGTAAATGAACATTCTCTGGTCGGTTGGTTGGTTTTGTTTCTGTTTTTGTTTTTTTTTTTTTTCTTTTTCATGTTTGCCTCTCTCACAGCAATCCTTGCGTGTTGTCTTTATGTCTTTCACCATAACATACTTCTCAACCTGTGTTTGGGAGTTTCTGAAAATATTCTAGTGGGTCTAGGAGGGTTCTATGAGAAGTTTTACATTTTACTTTTTAATTATAAAAAATAAAGAATACATATCATAAAAATACCTTGAATCATCACAGTCATTTTATAACCTAACTGTGTCAAATATATATCTGCATTTACTTATACAAATGTGGTTGTTCCATATTAATTAAGACTAACTGATATATCACAATGTTCTGTACAAATAAAATTTTCAAAGGAGTTCAAATAGAGACAAGCAGTGAGAGAATTTGTCCTCACCCATTCTTGGGTGTAGAGGCATGTCAAATTAGAAACAGAAAGCCTGCACTGTGACAGGGCCATACTCACGTTGTGGGGGAATATATTTGACAGGTCCCATATTTATAGGTAGAAGGAGGTCTAAACAGTTGTTTACAATCCCTATTAAGCAACAAAAACTTATTTTTCACTTGATTTCTTTTTTTTTAATATATTTTATTTATTTCACAGAGAGAAGGAGAGCACAAGCCGGAGGAAGAGCAGGAAGAGTCAGAGGGAGAAGCAGACTCCCCACTGAGCAGTAAGCCCCATGTGGGTCTCAATCCTGGGACCCTGGGATCATGACCTGAGCCAAAGGCAGATGCTAAACCGACTGAGCCACCTGGGTGCCCCTTAGCTCTAGATTTCAATGATAATTGCTTTATATACTGTAGTTGGTGCTCCTGACTACCGATCTCGTATCTATAATTACTTCTCTTCTTCTTTCACAGAACTTGATTATGTCAGCCTCTTGTCCCCCTGGTTGGCTGTGCTCCAATTCCTACCCCTTTCAGCATAAACATATAAAAATCGCAAATACTGAAGTACCACATCTTGAAGTTAATTTGATGCTTTGTCCTATACTTTAAAATAACAGTAATTGATTTAGAAAATAAACACTTGTGGGGGCGCCTGGGTGGCTCAGTGGGTTAAAGCCTCTGCCTTCAGCTCAGGTCATGATCTCAGGGTCCTGGGATGGAGCCCCACATCGGGCTCTCTGCTCAGCAGGGAGCCTGCTTCCTCCTCTCTCTCTGCCTGCCTCTCTGCCTACTTGTGATCTCTGTTTGTCAAATAAATAATTAATTAATTTAAAAAATTAAAAAAAAATAAAACAAACACTTGAAGTTAAGCATACCAATTCTTATAATATACTACTCATGTGAGTAGTCAATCTCCACAGGAATATTATTAAAGCAGACTTGGATTACATTGCTCTACTTACTACTATAGCCAACTTTGATTTTAGGTTAAGCAAAATGATGTCATCTTTTATATTAAATTCATGGTGTTAATACCAATTTCTTTAGCATCATTATTGTGCTTGTATTTGTTCATTAGTTTTGGTTTTGAAATTATACAAATCCCATACACAAAATGACTTTAAGCTTATTTAAGCAATTGTTAAGCTTAACTGACTATCTAGTCTAAATCACACGGATTTCTCTTAGAAAATATACTATGATGGTTCATGACGTAGAATGTAGAGGGAGATAGATTTATCTGAATCCTAACTTCACCACATGAGAATTGTGTGACACTCGGAAAGTATATCAACTCCTCTAAGAAAAGAGACTAATAAATACCAGCACTCCCTTCATTTGTTATTAGAATTGCTTGAGTTGATAGGCAGGAAGGACTTAAAACAGTACTTGGCTCGTGGTGCATGCAAGTGTTAGTTTTACTCTTATCATCATCATCATTATTATTATTATTATTATTTATTCTCTCATTTTTTGAGCAGTGATTGGGATGGATATTTACCAAAGGTGATGGTCTTGAACTGATAACTATAAAGCAACAATTTTAAAAATTGGATGTTTGCAATTTTATACCTCAAGAAGCTACTTTAAGACCAATCATTCTGCTGTGATCCTCAGGCACTCATTGTCCTAGTCTGTTCAGCCTGCTTGTAACAAAATGCTATCAACTGGGTGGCTTATAAACAACAGACACTTGTTTCTCACAGTTCTGGAGTCTGGAAGTCCAAGTTCAAGGCGCCAGCATATTCCAGTGAAGACCTTTTTCTGGGTTGCAGATTTCTTGTTTTGTCCTCATACAGAAGAAGATGCTGGGAGCTTTTAAGGGTCTTTTATAATAGTACTAATCGCATTTATGAAGCCTTCTCCCCATTACCTAAGAATCTTCCAAAAGCTCCACTTCTTAATACCATCACATTAAACATTAGGATTTCAACACATGAATTTTGGAAGGGAAACAAACTTTTAAACTTAGCACTAGCCAAGTTTCCAGTCTGTGTCTAAAACTACATGTATGGCCAACCATTAACTTACCTTCCCATAATTTTTTTTTAACTAATTTCTGGTGCTTTGTCTTTGGCTTTTACCAAGGGTTATTTCAATAACCATATTTCTTTGCAATAAATTCTAGGTTATTTATGAGCTCTTATACTCCTACACGCCAGGGATTTTCCTGGAAGGCATGATTCAAACCCATTTTTTAGAAAAATTAGAAATTTGTAGTTGAATCTATGAATAATTACTCCACATTAGTTTTGGGGACCTTATACCTTAGTTTGGTCACCTGAGGATAACATCTCTTACAGCTCTGCTCTGCCCAGTGATTTATACAAACAACTTAAGTTGAATTTATTTAAGTTTGAATCCCTGGAAATGGAAAGTGATCTACTACGCGGAAATGAAGTTCTCATTGGCATCTTTTTTGACTTAGCTTGTATCAGTTCCTCTACAGATATTCACTGTAAAACTGAGAGCTGTCCATGGGGAAGACTTTCATTATCCTCTTCATCCAGTTCTTGCCCTTGTTTGGCTAGTTTTCAAAATGCCAGCCAGATAGATAATTGACATTACTAAAACTTCTTCTGTCTGTGCTATAAGATCACTATTCTTCTAAGTATTTTGAGGACCAAAATTAGTTGGTTCATGAGAAAACCTTATAAGGGTACCTGGGTGGCTCTGTCCATTAAGCAGCTGACTTTCAATTTTGGCTCAGGTCATGATCTCAGGATGAGATCAAGCACTGTGTTGGGCTCCTCACTGGTGTGGAGCCTCCTTAAGATTCTCTAGCTTTCAAAAAAAAAAACAGAAAAAAACAAACAAAAAAAAGATTCTCTAGCTTTCTGCCCCTCCCCCATTCTCTCTAAGAACAAAAACAAAAATTAAAAAATTAAAAAAAACAAGAAGTCCTTACAGCTGATATCTTAAAATACAGTGAACATCCATTTCATTCAAATTAGGACCCTAGAGTTTTAATTGTGAGTAGTAATTTTATAATATTTCAGTGTTAAACTAAATTGATTTATAGTAGGAATCTTACTTGACTTGGAGAAATATTAAAGAAATCTGGGGGACTGGGTGGCTCAGTTGGTTAAGCAGCAACCTTTGGCCAAGGTCATGATCATAAGGTCCTGGAAATGAGACCTGCATTGGGTTCATTGCTCAGCAAGAACCTGCTTCTCCCTCTCCCTCTGCCTGTCGCTCCCCCTGCTTGTTCTTTCTCTCTGTGTCAAATAAATAAATAAATACATAAAGTCTTAAAAAATAGATTTTAAAAAAGAAATCTTAGGTGTTTCTTTAAAATTCAGTGGGAAAAATGTTAGTTTTTGTTCCCCAAATTCTTTGAGGTCAGGGAATGTAGTTTGAAGTGTGACTACAAAAAATCGCCTTACTCACTTTTCTAACTATGCAAATTTCCCTTTTACATAGTTATTTGTTGATGACAATTTGCATAATTTCTACCTGAAGATGTCAGACATCCATTAAATAATTATTAATGAATTGCTGAGAAAAATTAACATCTATCTCTTATTTCTTATATGAATATTTCATGTAGACTATTGCTGTACTCTTAGTTCTTAATATTTTTGAACTCATTTTAATTGTGGAATTGCATTTGAGATTAAAAAAATAAGCTAAGTTGACTATTGAAAACAACTTAGATAATATGATCTATAAAAAGAGCTACCCTCTATTCTCCAAGAAGCATATCAGACAATTTTGTTATTTATACTAGGTCTTTTTTTTTTTTTAAAGATTGTATTTATTTATTTGAGAGAGAGAGAGTAAAAGCATGAGAGAAAGGATGGGCAGTGGGAGGGCCAAAGGGAGAGGGAGAAAGAGACTCCTTGCTGAGCAGAAAGCCAGATGTGGGACCCAATCCCAGGACCCTGGGATCATGATTGGACAGAAGGCAGCCGCTTAGTATAGAGCCACCCAAGTGCTCTATACTAAGTCTTTTACAAAGGATTTGAAGTCATTTGTAGAATATGTGGATTTTATAAGGAATGATTAAGTAACGAAGGAGTTGGAGTGAAGGGAACTTCCAGCAAAATAAAAGAGAGTGAGGAATAAAGTTGTCACCCAAATATTTATAGCATAACAGCCTTTAAAATTGCTAGAAGTGGTACTGGAGTAACTTTCTTTAGTGAGGGGGGTTAAATATTATGTATTATGAAACCAAAATCCAATCACAATATTCTTTCTCAATAAAACACTATGAAGATGAAACTATACATGAGAACTTAAAATTACTAAGCTTCATATAAACAGCATCCATCTCCACAAGAATATTGAAGAGACTCATACTGCTTACATGTTAATTCACTTATAAGGATTGGTATTGAACTGGTGACATACGAATCTAGACTGAGAAAATGGTCTACTATATCCTATTCAGCTTTGCATCTTTAGTGAGCATCTATTGATAACTCAATAAACATTCATTGAAAGAATGAATGAATATAGGAATCAGTGAATTAAGAGAGGAATGAATAAAAGAAAAAATAGGGCTCTCTGGGGATCCTGATGACTTCTTAAACTTTGGGTCACTGTGAAAAAAAAAAACCAAAAGTGTTTTTCCAGCTGTTTCATTTTTTAATATGCAGAAATCTCAGAATCAGATTGTGAACTTAGATTAGTTGACAGTGGCTTATTCAGCATTTATCTTTCCTCCTACCTTTGTCCTTTAAAAAATAGCAGCTGTCATCAAAAACAAAATACAACAAACAAAAAACCCTCCTACTCTATGCCAGGTGCTTTTCATTTATCTCACTCTCTTAGCTCAGGCTGCCATGACAAAATACCATAGACTGAATAGCTGGAACAACAGAAATGTATTTTCTCATGTTCTGGAGACTGGAGATCAGGGTGCCACCATGGTTGGCTTTTGGGGAGAGTTCTCTTCCTGGTTTGCAGACAGCTGCCATGTTGCTGTATGTTCCCATGACCTCTTCCTTGAGTGTACATGGGGAAAAAGAGCAAGCTCTCTGATGTCTCTTCTGTATGGGCACTAATTCCATCATTAGAACCCCACCCTTATGACCTCATCTAACCCAAATTATCTCCCAAAGTTCCCATTTCCAAATACCATCACGTCAGGGGGTAGGGTTTCAATGTGTATTTTGTAGGGATACAAACGTTCAGTCCCTAACACTTAATCTTCATGAGACCCTTCAAAGAGAATCTTACTGAAGAAAATGAGCATGAAGTTGGAATTTTATATATTTATATCATTCGTTTGCTTAACTATAATCGAGATTTATTAGGAGCTGATGTGAACAGGCCCTAGAATGCAAATTTACTCTGAGCATACTCTCCAGCTTGATAACTATGTTAAACTAGAGTGTTAAATTAATATTTTGACATGAGAATATTTTGACTTGACAGATTAGTAAAAACTGCCCCGGTATGAAAAGTGAAGTAGATCGAAAGTACCAATGAATGAATTTATTTTCTGTATTTTCCACATAAGGAAGCTTCACTAATTACCTGTCAGGTTTTCTGCTAGCATTATGGAAGAAATGGGAAAATTATGCTCAAGAGGTGGACTTATATACTTGGATGAGCAATAACCTACAGAAAACTCACCACAGAAGATTGATGAAGCTACTGGAGCTTTTCCAGTTCACAGAGTTCGTCCGACAGGACGCTGTTAACTTGGTGATCTGCTTCCATATGACCACACTGTATGGTTGTGGAAAATGCATTTTCTAAGGTATCAGGATACCCGGATTTAAATCCTGGTGCTACTATTTCAAAACCTACAGCCAGTTACTTGGTTACACTGAGCCATCATTTTCTTGTAACAAAATATTCCTCAGGGTTCTCGTTCACTCAACAAAATAAAATTCAACGAAATAAAAATAAAAATAAGAGCTAAAATTTATTTAATGCTTCCTGTTCTAGACAAGGTGCTTATCATTTCACACACATAGGGTGATCCAAACTTCTGTGCACCTGTTCTTTCCCTGCACTTGCTGTGCCTTCCTGTGGGTGGAGTATACTTCCCTGTTCTGGCAATTCTGTGTGGCTAAAGGCATGTATTTATATAACGTCCAAGCAGACACCTGAAATTAACCTTTGCCCTTTAGGTCAGCCTCCTCCAATCTCTGCCCTTTGCCATGAGAAAAGCAGGTCTCAGTGGCTACTCCTTCAGTCTGACACTTGAACTACAAAGACACGTGAAATCTAGCATTGCTCAGAAGAGCCACAGCCAGCTGGAGCTCTCATATAATAAGTTCTGCTAATGAGTATTTATCACTGTAAGACAATGAGGGTTTGGGGTTGTTCTCTGCTACAACGATCCCTCGAAGCCAGTTATTGCCATAGCAATTCCTAAAATACGTGCTGTTGGCTTTAAGGCCACGTGATGGACAACCAGAAAATACTTCCAGATACCGGTTTACTTCTTGTTACTCCCTGGGATGCCACACTATTTAAACAGCATTCTTTTCAATTGTACTTTAATTTCTGAAGGGTGAGTGGTTGATATTCAAATGGTAGATTATTTTAAGTTTCATTTTATCATTGGTTATTGGTAGTAGAGAGAAATATTTTTTTTTTATAAATAATATATAGTACTTTTATCATTTTATATTGTTGGCTAATTATCTTTCATTAGTGTAAATATTTTTATGTTACAAATAATGGATACTTTATCTCTTCACCTTTAACCTTTATAAGTCATTTAATTTCCTGGCCAGTTCTGTTAAACAGTAGTGGTGATAAGGGGCATCATTATCTTACTTCAGACCTCAAAATAAATGTATTTAAATCTATATATTTGTTTAAACATATTTATAGAATTTTTTAGATAACTTTTATAAGCAGAAGAATATTCTTAACTAGTTTTTAAATTTTTAGACATTTTTATCAGTCTTGTTTTGGTCAGTAAAATGGAATTATTTTATTATTGTAATAAAGGTTTTTTTTCTTTAAGGAAATTAGACAAATATGAGTATAAAAAAAGCTGGGTGAGGGAAGAGTTGCAGTGGGAGGTCAAGGAGTCACTGAGGACTTCACTCTGAGGCGCTGAAATGAGTCTCCGTAGCAGTCTCTCAAGTTCGCCTAGAAATTCCAGTGATTGCTGCCTCAAGGTTTGGGTCTTGGTCTGTAGTAGCCAAGTAGGAACTTGTAAAGAAATCTTTGAAGCCACGGTATTTGGCTGCTGCAACCTCCCTGGAATGAAAACCTCATCTCCAGTTCATTTTCCAAATACTGAGCAAGATCTCCTTGGCAAGCTCTGGCCTAAAGCTATGTGGGGAAGAGGGTTCTGGAAAATGAGGTTCCTGGTATCTGCAATGCAGAATAATCCTTAGAAGAGGATGGTCCAATTGGCTGAAAAAATATAACTAAACTATTAAGTATGTATACCACACATAAATACTCTTTGGAAGAAATCTCAGAGGATGAATTCCACTAAGAAGGGTAGGAATTTAAGAGAAAGTTATGGGCTATGGGAAGTAAGAATAGGTAAAAGACTTAATAATAATTATCACTATAAGCATTAACAATGACAAGAGGTCATTGGCAAGGACAAGTGTTTAGCTATGGAAATTTTCATTCAAAATTCAAGACAACGTCCAATATTAATGTTTGTTTATTTAATACAATGCTACATGTATAGTAGTTATTACTTATCAGGCAAATATTAATTTAACTCATGACAATTTTTAACTCTTATGACCATTTAAGATAGGTAATACTATTATCCCCACTTTACAGATGAGAACAGTAAAGATCTAAAGAATGAATTGATATGTTCAAAGTCGCAGATCTATGAACTGTGGAGCCGAGGTTTATACCCAGGCAGTTATTTCCATACAGCACCATTATTAACTACTGCTCTTCTACTTGAACGCCAAAATTTGGTGCAGGGAGAATGGGGAGACGAGAGGGACGGAGGGAGTACGGATTTGCAGAACTTCTTGCTTTTGTGTATGGGAAAACATGGCAAAGGAAGCATCATAATTTTGCTCTTTAGATCAGACACGTACATGAGTGACATGATTGAATTTGACCACCGCACAGCGGCAGAACTGACAAATTGTATTTCTGACCGCCCACCCACATTAACTTGCTATCATGATGACTTCAAATCTAGAGCTCATAGAAATCAATGTGCCCATGACAGGCTATGTGATTACTCTTGGTTTAGGGCACCGTAGTAAGTGAGAGAGACTCATGACTAGAAACACGTCTGGTGGAAATCAGCCCTTTTTGAACTAGAGGGCAGTTCTCAAAGAATAGGATAATGTGATTTTGTCGCCAACCGCAGAACCTTTGATCAAAATGGCCATATCCTAGTTGTTTTTGTGGCCTCACCTGGATTCTAAAATCTCTGAAACTAGAACTAGACCTTGCCGCAGGTACCCAGCGTGCCACCTTGCACGGGGTCAAGGAACTACAGCACTGAGAAAGCACTGGATATCCAAAGTTCCAAGAATCTTCAAAGGAAGGATGATAAGAATGTTTCCATTTCTGGTTAAGTTATATAAAAGAGAATAACTCACACTGGAAAGAGAAGGACTCACCTCTCTTCAGGAGTGTTTTGTAGGAAACGCCACTAGGCCCCAGAATTATCTGGTCCATGAAATACCCGGGACTCAGACCCACAAGTTTTCCTTCAGTATGTGTGGGTGGGAACTGCTTTTCCAAGAGATTCTGACAGATGTGCTTCATAAATTTCACTGAGGAACTCCTGTCATCTAAGAAATGTCACCTTGCTTTCAGTTCTTACTGGATGGGGGTGGAAGGCGG
The DNA here is from genome assembly GCF_009829155.1 of Mustela erminea. NCBI lineage: Eukaryota > Metazoa > Chordata > Mammalia > Carnivora > Mustelidae > Mustela > Mustela erminea. Next base: position 41,007,107 of record NC_045615.1, on the reverse strand, counting down.
TTGTTGTCTTTCCCCCAAACCCACTCAAGTCTGTAAAGCCTTTCCTCCTGCCTCAGGATAGTTACTTGTCAGAAGGTCTTCTGTAGAATACCTAGTGATGAGCTGATTGATATTCCTTTAAACTGACCCACATATTTATTCTTTGTGTTGCTCTTTATTCTTTTTGTGGTTGTTTCCCCCAGATATCTTGTGAATCTATTTATACTCGCTCCTTTTCTTTTGGTTGCTGTTCAAATTTTACCTTTTTTAATGCCTTCTTTCTTTTTTTGAATGTTAGACATCGTGTGTGAAAAACTGTAGAGTTAATTTGAGATGCTCTATGATCTCATTGTCCTCCAGAGAAGATTAGCTTTTTTTGTCATTAAAATTAATTATATTAAATTCTGCCTTAGGAAAGTAGGGGAAGGATTTAATATAATATGGGATTGATCTGTTTGAAAGAGAAGCTTCGGTCTTTTTATTTTTTTAAGATTTTGTTTATTTATTTGACAGAGAAGGAGAGCACAAATAGGGGGAGAAGCAGGCTGGAGAGGGAGAAGCAGGGAGCCCAACACCTAGGACCCTGGGATCATGACCTGAGCCGAAGGCAAACACTTAACTGAGCCACTCAGCGGCCCCATGAGAAGCTTCAGTCTTTTTAAGTCTTATCAATTCCGTTCCACTATTACTGTTACAAATTAGTTTTTTTTTGTGTCTCTGAAAGCCATTGTTCAGCTTCTTTGGCCCCAGTAATGTGTGATTGTTAAAAGCTTTGCTCAACTTCTAATATATATATATATGTAATGTTAACTTCAGGAGGAAAACAACACTATGTGTTGAGGTAACTACTGTGAACTTCCCTTCTTCCTGGAATCCTGGCCGCTTAGTCTTCATTGCCTTACCAGGATTCTGGCAAGGAACTATGTGTTTTGTTTTATATTGCAAAGTGGATGGTTGCTGGTATTCTCTCTGTGCAATCTTTTGAGAGTTAGGATGAAAATACCTTCCTACAAAGAAATTTACTTATTCTTTCTTCCAGTTGTCTGGAAGTGCTACAATCCTACTATCATTTATTTAGAATTATTTAGAATTACTTGATTGAGGTTTTTTTTTTTTTCCTGTCACAAATGAGGCCTGAAAACTCACAAGAGAACTGCATAATGGCTTCAGATTCTAGAATATCTTTTTCCCCTTTGTCTAGCATGATAATTGTTACTAGCAAATTTTTCTCACTGTCTCTTTCTGCAAAATGAGATTATTTCTCGTTAGCTTGTGAACATTGAAATTTCTTCTTAAAGGATGGAGTTACCCATTGGTCTGCCTACTGTATGCAGGATCTAATCTCTATCTCTGTTCGCTGTCACAATAAAAATTTGTCATCTTGAGCTTCAGAAAATACCCTCAGGATGACACCTGGCTTACTCACTTGCTTCTGCATGGAAGTCTGCTTTCCCTTTGTAGTTTGGTTTGGTTTTGGTGCCACGTGTGTGCATTTGTTTGCTCCTGTATATATCTTACTTTCTTGCTCGATACCAATACTTTTAAAAACATAAATCTGAAAATATTTGAAGAACTTTAAACTACTTTTAAGGGGAAAAAAATAAGAAGTATACTATTGTTGTGTAAACAAAATTCTGCTATAATGTACGGAGGAAATTTAAGGAAATATTATCTTTCTAGAAGTGGTGTGATTGTGGAGCATCTTTTTGTGGAAGGATGTATGACAAAACACCCAAGTGTGTTATTTATCTCCTTCCCTGAGGCAACTTTAAGTCAACATTTTTCTTTTACTGATAACTTTTTTCTTATTTTTTATAGAACTTCTCTTAATGGACCTGTCATTCCATATCACAAACATCTCAAAGATTTATTAAAGGATTAGAGAAATGCATGGACTTTTCTCTTTTTTTCCCCCAGAAAAAAACTGAACTCAGCTAGTTCCTGGTCATTTTTTTCTTCATTTTCCCAAAACTGTGGTTCAATCTAGAGTCATCTCATTCCATTTTCATTACTCTGTGGAGCATTCTACTAGCAATAAGAGAGGAATAACAAACAGGAAAGGAAGCCTAATTACTGTAGGCAATATATCTAAAGAGGATTTTTATTAAGAAAACCTATCAAAAGGCCAAGATATGGCATGATTTTTATGATTGTAAGAAAATCTCAGAGACAGGGCACCTGGATGACTCAGTTGGTTAAACCTCTGCCTTCAGCTTAGGTCATGATCCTGGAGTCCTGGGATGGAATCAGGATCCCTGCTCAGCAGGGAGTCTGCTTCTCCCTCTGTCCCTCCCTCTGGCTGGTGCTTTCTCTCTCTTGCTCACTCTTAAATAAATAAACTAAAATAAAATCTTTTTAAAAAAAAAAAAAAAAAGAAAAGAAAATCCTGGAGACATTTCCAAGAAGATTAATACACAAAAGCTGTCAATTTCCACTTTCACTGCATGATTCTCCCAATGGTGACTCAAGAAATAGAACTCCCTACCTGCTTGTCCCTCCTTTCTCACTTCATCTCCTCTAGTCTTGAGAATTTGCTTCCACCTCTAGAATCATCTAATGTCATTAATATGCCTGTCTTATATATGAGCTGAGAGCAAACTGTGGGCTTTTAGGGAGTGTAGGGTATATCCTGGGGGCAGTGTAAATGGAAACAGCATGGGCATTATGAGGTCCTAAGAGGGTAAGTGGTATAAAGGGTAAACAGCTGGAATTTATTGATAACCCTCATGCTTGATAAAGTCAATCAATGCTAGGAGAACATCTCAGAACTAATATAGTCAGAAGCTGTTGCTGTGCTCAAGTTTTCCACTGTGAGTCATGACATAGAAACAGAACAACAGGGTGCCTGGGTGGTTCAGTCCGGTTAGCATCCACTTTCAGTCAGGTGATGATCCCAGAGTTCTGGAATTGGGTCTCTCTTGGGGTTCCTTGCTCAGCAGGGGGTCTGCTTCTCTGCTCCTCCCCTGGCTCCTGCAGTCTCTCTGTCTCACTCTCTTTCTCTAAAATAGATAAATAAATAAAAATTTTTAAAAAGCAAGAGGAAAAAAAGAAACAGAACAACAAAAAAGACTGAATGAACAGTATGGAGAGCGATTCTAGATAATCACTGGAGGAAAAAATGATCATTTTGTTGTCCTAGTGCTGAACAAGATTTAGGGTAATAACAATGGGGGGAATTACTGTGAGGTCTTCGCCAAGTCAGTTCTGTACTTCAGAATCTGTTATTGTTTCATCACACTCTTGGTTTCGAATTTCAGATCACTTAGAAATAGGTTCAGCAGGGATGCCTGGGTGGCTCAGTTGGTTAAACATCTGATTTTTCCTTGGGTCATGATCTACTGAGATCTAGGGATCTACTGAGAGCTGGAGATCCAGCTGCATGCTCAATGGGGAGTCCGCTTGTCCCTCTCCCTCTGCCCTTCCCCCCATCTTGTGCTCTCTCTCTCAAATAAATAAATAAAATCTTTTTTCTTAAGAAAAGTTTCTGCCACACATATGAAATAAAGTGCTAAAGGAGGCTGAACAAAATACAGTTAAAAATTTTTTTTTTTTCTCTCACACAATGAGGAATTTAAAAGTTGGTAATCAGAGCAAGTACATTAGCACCACATTCCTACAAGTGTCCCAGGCTTACTGTTGTTCTCATGGTTGCAAGATGTCTCTTTTCTGGATTTTATTTCCTCGGACATCACAACTGTTTTCCAGAAGGAAGGAAGAAAAGCATGAGCTGGCTAAGCCTGTGCCTATTTTACAAAGTATTTCTAGAAGCCCATGCAATGTTAGCCTGTTAGCCAGAACTGTTCCAATAACTACCTCTATCTACAAAGAAAAATGAAAAATATGCAGTGGAGGTGTTGAGATTATCGTCTGAACGAAACCACTATTCACTGATGGGGAATAAGGGAGATTGGATACCAAATAATTAATGGAACACTCTGTGGTCTGCCTGGTATTCACTTCACTACCCAGTAGTAGTGGCAATAGGGGCAATAATATTATCCTGTATGATAGTTGCTTGACCCAATATTTGTGATTCTCCCGTAAGGCATACTGTCAGAATAGTGTTTCCCCGCCTCCTTGAAAATACGCATGGCTATGGTTTTTGTTTTAGCCAACAGCATTGACTCAAGTGAGATGTGTCATTTCCTGGGGCAGACTAAGAGCGGATGTGCATGTGCTACTCTGGTACAACACTAGTAATATTCCAGACAGTAGCTGTGACACCAGCCTTGGGCCTTGATAGGCATGGAGCATGCGGCTTGCGTGGGCATCAAGCCACAGAGATTCGAGGGTTCCTCTTTATTACGCCTTTCTCCAGCCTACCATGACTGTTGCCTTCTAACACTAGATTCTAGAGAGCAGCTGGCTGTTTTTATTTCTTCATCATTTTATCCTTTATGTCTCTTTTTCCTTTCTCTTCCCTTCCTGTCACTAGTCTCCCCCACTCCTCCATCACCTTCCCCCATCACCCCAGCCTTCTCTTTCCAAGGGAGTAGCACTTCAAAATACTCTCTAGCTCCATTTTGATACTGAAGCTAAAAGCTACTTCCCCTGAGCTATGGAATAAGCTAGCATAACATAGAGTGGTTCTGTCTTCCTTTCCATAGGTTATGTTAAGGCAGTAAGCCTTGACCAGCCAAGTGCTCTCTTCAGGGTCTCATTGCCTTTTCCTTTTTTTTTCAGTTTTCTTTTCAGTCTGTGGATAAGAATGAAGACTGATATAAAAAGAAGTTCCTACTAGGCAATTTTGTTACTCGATTAAACCTGACAGAAACTCAGCACGTAAATGATGGTTTTCATTTAAATTTCTGTGGTACCCAGCCAAGAATACAAAGGATAAATAAGAAGGTGGATGCCAGATCACAAGATGTTAAGTCCTGAAATGCTACCGAAATGACATAAAAGTGCATATTTCGTGAAGCTTCACACATTCCACTTAGAATAGGCTTAATTGGCTATATATTGCTATATTTAGATGTCATGATTATGGTATGTTTTTTAAAGTAGAGACAAGTAATAGGCTCTATTGGTAAGAAAGTTTTTTTGATGATTACATCTCACAGAGATGATATAAATCATCCAAATGTGTCCTGTATAGAAGCAAGACACTGTGTAGTAATTAGGTCATAATAACCAGATTTGTAAGGAGTACATTAAGTGCATGTTAATGGTGAAGGGTGAGCAAGACTTAGAAATTGGAACTAATTTTTGAAAGTTTAATTATGTTAATTCAAGGAGTGTGATGGAATGAAGATTAGGAGAGAAAGATGCTTTTCGTACCACTCTCTAAAGGTTTAGGAGTCCTTTAAGTAAGACATAGTTCTCTTTCTGTCTTAGACACCTCTTCACTGATTTTCAGCGAGGTACATTCATTTTCTCAAGAGAAAAATAACCTCTCTAAAATCAGGGTGAATTGCCCCTAGGAAAAATAGGTATTAGAAATAATATATTAGAAATAATCAGAAATTATACCATTTGTAGTTGACACTTGTTATATTTGTTTGTTTGTTTATTGTCTTTTCCAGATGTCTATCTTTATTCTGTGGAGCTGTCTCTGCCTCCCATGTAGTTCTTGTGTGCTAGTCAGTCCCCATGCTCAAGGGCAGTTCACTATGAATTAACTACTGTTGGATTTGATCTGTTAATATTTTATTATATATTTGTTTAAGATTTTATTTACGTGCGAGAGAGAGCAGAGGGAAGGATGGAGGGAGAGGGAGAAGCAGACTCCCCACTGAGCAGGGAGCTCAACATGGGGCTCAATCCTAGGACTCTGGCATTGTGACCTGAGCTGGAGGAAGAAGCTTAAGCAAATGAGCCTCCTGGGAGCCCTGATCTGCTAATATTCTGTAAGTATTTTTTCATCTATTTACATGAGGCCTGATGGTCTTTAATATTTTTCTGTTTTTAAATAATATCTATCAGAATTTGGCATTTACTGTTATATTGGTCTCACAGAATGAACTGAACATTTTTTCCTCTAAATCATCTGGGCAAGATTAGCTATTTCCTTCTTGAATGTTTTTTTATATAATTCACCACTGAAACCATCTGGGCCTGGAGTTCTCTTTTCTAAGGATTTGATAAGAAATTAAATTTCTATAATAAATATAAATCAGTTTCTTCCTGTGTTGGTTTGGTGAGTTGCGTTTTTCATAATTGGTCCCTTTTTTCTAAGTTGTCAGATTTGCATAAAATTATTCATAGTGTTATTTTATTAACTTCTTTTTTAAAATTTATTTATTTTCAGCATAACAATATTATTATTTTTTCACCACACCCAGTGCTCCATGCAATCCGTGCCCTCTATAATACCCACCACCTGGTACCCCGACCTCCCACCCCTCCCGCCACTTCAAACCCCTCAGATTGTTTTTCAGAGTCCATAGTCTCTCATGATTCACCTCCCCTTCCAATTTACCCCAAACCCCTTCTCTCTAACTCATGTCCTCCATGCTTTTTGTTATGCTCCACAAATAAGTGAAACCATATGATTATTAACTTCTAATTGTCTTTATTGATAAGCACACCATCAGAAGACTTTTTTCAAAGACTCTTTACTTTTTAAGATTTTAACCTTTTAAACATTAATATCCCCTAGTCTATGATATTTATGCCTTCTCATTTTATGAGTTTTCTGAAAGAGTCTTGTCTACATCCATAATTTCAATAACTCTTTATATTAACAGTATCTAAGCCTGCCTGCACTTGATGAACACCTGGATGCTTTAAAAAAAACACTACATTCTATGCTTCTTTCCAAACCAATTAAATTAAAATTTCTTGGGGGGAAGACCCATGTATTAGTGTATGCAACATCTCCCTGATGGCTCTAACATTCAGCTGTGGTTGAGAATCACTGCTTTAAATGGATAAGACTCTATACTCTAATTCTCCCCAGTACATTTCTAGGAACCTGAAGTAATTTTTTTTCAACTGCCTACTGGGATGTTTGAAAAACATGAGTTCATTACCTTCATCTCTGAAACCTGCTCTTCCTTCTGTATTTTTCTCTCTCTCTCTTTTTTAGTTTTCAAAATTAAACATATCTTTTTAAAACATTTTATTTCTTTGCAGTGTTCCAGAGTTCATTGTTTATGCACCACACCCAGTGCTCCATGCAATACGTGCCCTCCATAATACCCACCACCTAGCTTACCCAACCCCTACCCCCCTCCCCTCCAAAGCCCTCAGTTTGTTTCTCAGAGTCCATAGTATCTCCTGGTTTGTCCCCCACCTCCAGTTTCCCTCAACTCACTTCTTCTCTTCATCTCGCAGTGTTCTCTGTGTTATTCCTTAATCTCCACAAGTGAAACCATATGATAATTGACTCTCTTTGCTTGACTTACTTCATGCAGCATAATCTCTTCCAGTCCCATCCATGTTGATACTAAATTTGGGTATTCATACTTTCTGATGGAGGCATAATACTCCATTGTATATCTTCTTTTTTCATTGACCATATCTTCTTTATCCATTTGTCCATTGAAGGGCATCTTGGTTCTTTCCACAGGTTGGCGACTATGGCCATTGCTGCTATGATCATTGGGGTACCAATGGCTCTTCTTTTCACTACATCATTATCTTTGGGGTAAATACCCAGTGGTGCAATTGCAGGGTCATAGGGAAGCTCTATTTTTAATTTCTTAAGGAATCTCCACACTGTTTTCCAAAGTGGCTGCACCAACTTGCATTCCCACCAATGGTGTAAGAGGGTTCCCCTTTCTCCACATTCTTTTCAACACATGTTGTTTTCTGTCTTGTTAATTTTGGCCATTCTAACTGGTGTAAGGTGGTATCTCAATGTGGTTTTGATTTGAATCTCCCTGATGGCTAATGACGATGAACATTTTTTCGTGTGTCTGTTAGCCAGTTGCATGTCCTCTTTGGAGAAGTGTCTGTTCATGTCTTCTGCCCATTTTTTGACGTGATTATTTGTTTTGTATGTGTTGAGTTTGAGGAGTCCTTTAGAGATCTTGGATATCGGCCCTTTGTAATATCATTTGCAAATGTCTTCTCCCATTCAGTGGGTTACCTCTTTGTTTTGTTGACTGTTTCCTTTGCTGTCCAGAAGCTTTTGATCTTGATGAAGTCCCTACTTTTATTTCCTTTGCCTTTGGAGACATATCTTGAAAGAGGTTGCTGCCTATGTTTTCCTCTAGGAGTTTGATAGATTCTTGTTTCAAATTGAGGTCTTTTATCCATTTTGAGTTTATCTTTGTGTATGGTGTAAGAGAATGTAGAGTTTTATTCTTCTACACATAGCGGTCCAATTTTTCCAGCACCACTTATTGAAGAGACTGTCTTTTTTCCACTGTATATTTTTTCCTGCTTTGTCAAAGATTATTTGATCATAGAGTTGAGAGCCCATATTTGGGCTCTCTATTCTATCCCACTGGTCTATGTATCTGTTTTTGTACATTTCAGACCAATATCCCTCATGAATATGGATGCCAAGATTCTCAACAAGACCCTAATTAATATGATCCAAGAGTACATTAAAAAGATTATCCTCCATGACCAGGTGGATTTATATCTGGGATGCAAGCGTGGTTCAACATTCACAAATCAATAAATGCAATAGAACAAATCAATACGAGAAGAAAGAAGAACCACATTGTCCTCTCAATTGATGCAGAAAAAGCATTTGACAAGATACAGCATCTGTTCCTGATTAAAATGATTCAAAATATAGGTATAGAGGGAACATTCCTCAACTTCATAGAGTCTATCTATGAAAAACCCACAGTGAATATCAATCTCAATGGGGAAAAGCTGACAGTCTTCCCTCTGAGATCAGGAACAAGACAAGGATGCACACTCTCGCCACTGTTGTTCAAATATGGTACTAGAAGTCCTAGCAACAGCAATCATACAACAAAAAGAAATAAAATGTATTCAAATTGGCAAAGAAGAAGTCAAACTCTCTCTTCACAGATGACATGATACTTTATATGGAAAACCCAAAAGACTCCACTCCCAAACTGCTAGAACTCATATAGCAATTCAATAATGTGGCAGGATACAAAATCAATGCACAGAAATCAGTTGCTTTCTTATATTTTATTTTCTAACACTGAAATTATAGAAAGGGAAATGAGAAAATTGATTCCATTTACTATAGCACCAAGAACCATAAGATACCTGGGAATAAACCTAACCAAAGAGGTAAAGGATCTGTACTCGAGGAACTACAGAACACTCCTGAAAGAAATTGAAGAAGACTCAAAAAGATGGAAGAGCATCCCATGCTCATGGATCAGAAGAATAAAAACATTGTTAAAATGTCTATACTGCGTAGTGCAATCTATACTGTCAATGCCATCCCAATCAAAATTCCGCCAGCATTTTTTTAAGAGCTGAAACAAATAATCCTAAAATGTGTATGGAACTGGAAGAGAACCCAAATTGCTAAGGAAATGTTGAAAAAGAAAAACAAAACTGGGGGCATTATGTTGCTCAATTTCAAGCTTTTTTCCTCTACAAACCAATTCAACTGAGGCAAGTTTATATGAAAAATACATTATTTTTAGGGTACAAACTAAAGACTTTTGAAAAATACATTTATCCATGTAAGCACTACTCTTATCAAGATCTGTCATCCCAAAGAAATCTCTCATTCTTCTTGCATTTATCTGTTCCATCCCGAAGGATAGCAATCAACCACTGATCTGGTTTCTGCCATCTATAGATTAGTTTTGCCAATTCTGGAATTTCAAATAGATGACATCATAGAGTATGTGTAGTTTTGTTTCTGGATTCTTTCCTCTTAGTAAAATAATTTTGAGATACTATCCATTTTAATATGTGTATCAACAGTTTGCTCCTTTTAATTGGTGCATAGTTTTCCATTGTATCAGGATAATCTATTTTGTTTTTATTCACTGGACAAAACACATTTGAGCTGTTTAGAGTTGTAGGCTATTATATCTTGAACTACTTATCTTGTGGAATATTGAAGCTCCTTTGAACTGTGATCTTGGACTTCTGGAAGTCAGTCTGCCATAGGTCTAAACAAATTACAAATCCTTAATTCTTTTCACAATGTCAAAGTAATGAAGACAAAGGTAAGGGATTGGAAAACAAGTGAACTTGTGACTGGGCCTTGAAAAGATGGACAGAAATAGATTGTCAGAACTCTAGCCCTTCTCCCAACTTCCTAGAGTGCCTGCTCTCCTACTGGAATCAACTAGCATGTTTCCAGGTGCAGAAAGCATTATTATCTGCCTTATCACCCAAGTCTGAGGTTGTGAGGGAGACCTGATGGTACATTTGGCTATCAAATCACCAGCTGAGTGTCCAACCTGTGAAAAGTAGAGACCATTATGAAGCGCTCTCCTTATTTGCATTCCTCAGAGAATAAGCCAACAGGTTGGTGGTGGGTTGATGACAGTGAAGCACTAGTGACAATTTGTTCTTGAATAGACACTTACTGTGGGTATAAATTTGCATTCACTACCGGCACTGCTTCTATCAGTATCACCGTCTGACCATCTGTGGAGTTACTTTATGCCTTATTTGCCATTGTAGTATCCTACACAATTTTCTCAGAAATGAACTTCTTTTGCAGTGAAGGAGGCAAGGACAAGTCTACCGCTCATGGGAGTCATAGGTGTTATCATATCACATGTCATCAGTTGGCTTGATGAGATGGTGGAATAACCTAGTAATGACTCAGTCATGTCTCTACCTGGGTGACAGACAATGCAAGGAGACTAAACTTCCCTTTAAAGTTTTGATGTATGTTTTGAGACAATGGCAGTGTGTATAGGTTTAGGAAACAAGGAGCGGGAAAAGAGTGGGTTTTATCATTCTACACAGTATTTTCAATTGGGTGTGATTTTGATTCCTCCCCACTGCCCCCAAAAACATCTGGTAATGCCTGCAGACATTTTTTTTTTAATATTTTCATGACTCTGATAGAGTTACTGGTGTGTAAGGTAGAGGGCAGGGACACTGTTAAACTTTCTACAACACACAGAACAGCTCTTACAACTGAGAAGAATACAGTCCACAATGTCAACAGTGTTCAGGCTGATAAACCCTGCCCTACACCTAATGACATATTCACAAAATGTGTGATTGCCATTAATGCAACTCTGGACTCTACCAAGAGCTCATAGGTCCAAGGGATGGAATTAATATCATCTGTGGTCTCCTATCTAGTTATAGATATGAGGACTATCACAACTACACATGATTTCTTCCTTTTTTTGTTATGTATGTATTCATTATGTTTGTGTTTTCCCTCTTCATTTAACTCAGTATTTTCATAAGGAGCATTGATGTAGTTAATTAAATAATTTAGTCTCTGGATTATAAAATATTTAGGATTGTAACCAACTAAAAGAGGAAATAACATCATACCGATCTGAATACTGTGTCTTTTGGGACTTCATGTTTTCATTTTGGGGGAAGAAGTTAAGCTCATCGTGATTTGTATAGGAAGAAATTTGTCATTTTTAAATGAAAGCATGAAACTACTCTTTTTGTTGTTTGGAAGCTTAATATGGGCTTTAAAAAGGGAATGGTTACTAATTGAAAGTCAAATGGGTAGACTATGAAATTTTCCTGTTGGCAACTTGGTACAATTCCCACTCCCTTCCATGCTTTCCTCTTACATAACCGAAGTCACACTTACCTTTAAGAATAATGTTAGTTAAGTGTCCCACCTCCATCCCTTTTGCCCTAAACTCCTACTTCTTCCATGTCTATATATGTTTGATTCTCCACCCCCACACTTCAAAGTTGTTGCTGCTGAATGCCAACACACCAGTGATTTATTTTTCAAATTCTTTAATCATAATCACTTATTCTTCTGTGTTATCATGCAAACATTTACAAATATTTAATAAATATCTCTAGCCCAGCACTGAGTATACTGTAGTTTTTTTGGCTTATATTTACATTTTATCTCTTTACATTTAGATTATGAAATTATTCCCAGTGTTTAAACAGTGTCTTAGGCATGGTAAGGGTACAGTTAATGAATTTTTAAGTATAGCACCAATCAACCTGAGATATGGACAGAACAAAATATTAATTTAATATACAATTATAAAGCCTTCACAACTGTGGAGCAGACACCACAGAAAGTAGTTGGAATAAAAGAAAAATAAGATAAAGTCCCTGATTTTGAATGGTTCACAGTCTAGTTAGGAGACTGACAAGTAATTACACTATAGTTCAATCATGTGTGTCTTATTTAAGTGTGATAAGACAGCTCTTTTTAATACTTGGGAAAGGTGGAAAAGCCACCTCTTGTCAACAAGGCAGTAGACATCTCAGCCTGTTCTTGCCAGAGAACAACAATATAAGAGAGCAACATCAAAAGAACAAGGAGAAGAGAACCGGCTTCATGAACAACTTATATGAAAGGTATATTTTTTAAAAGAGAAAGAATCGTGGAATAATACCATGTGTTTAGAGATGAGAGGATGGAGTTCTGTGGGGCTAGACAGAAAGCAACAAGGCAAAACTGAAAGGTAAGTTGAGTTCAGATAAGGCAAGAGTTTTTATGTCATGCCAAGTAGTTTGGGTTTTCCTTTGTAGGTAGTGAGATGCTACTGAAGGTTTTTAGTGAGAAAATCACATTCATGGTTGTGCAAAGCAGGTCCTACAAAGTGGAAAGATAAAATGTGGTGGACAATGATCATAGCCTAGATGTGATAACTAAGATGGGGGGGGGGGAATAAATCAGAGCAGTGTTTAGGTGGCATAATTGCCACCTCTACTCTCAGATATGCAAAGAAGGAATAATTAATGGGAAAGAACCCAAGATAACCTTGATTAAATATTTGCATCACCTTTTACATTAAAGTTTTATTTTCTGAGCCTACTCATCTGGGACTTGAGCACTCTAAGGGACATTGATAAATGTGTATTGGTGCACATCATTTACCACCTATTAATCTTTAAATACATTATATATGGTCTTTAATGCATTAATATGTAGATTTATGCTTTTATGCTAGTACAGATACCTGTGGGAAGGAAAAAGTAGTTTAAAAAATCTAGTATCTGTAGGTGAAAAATGATATCTATTTCTGTAGAGGTGGTAAATTATTTGAATTTCAGTGCATATTTTCTGTTTGGATTTATCACTTCTGGGAATTTTTATTTATTATGAAGAGTGGGTAGAAATATGAGCACAGCTTAGAAGAATTCTTTTAAGATTCACTAGAGTTTAAATTTTCAGTAGATATGGTATATCTCTTCTGGTAGTCAAAATATTTTAATAAATATGGGCACTTGATCTGTTAGGCTCTTGACTCAAATGGGTTTGATGAGAGGGTTGTGTTCCTATTCCTACCAACAGTGCATGAGGTTTCTCCATGCCTTGCCAACACTTGTTATTTCTTATCTTTTTGATAAAAGCCATTCTAATAGATACAAAGTGGTGCCTCACTGTGGTTTTGAATTGCATTTCCCTGATGATCAATGATGCTGAGTATTTTTTCATGTATCTTTTGATCAACTGCATATCTTGTTTGGAACAATATCTATTTAGATCTCCTGCTCATTTTTTCATCAGGTTGTTTGAGCTTTTTTGCTATTGAGTTGTATGAGTTCTTTATGAATTTTGGATATTAACCCCAAATCAGATATAGAATTTGCAAATATCTTCTCCCATTCAGTAATTACATTTTTATTTTGCTGATTGTTTCCTTTTGCTGTGTAGAAGCTTTTTAGTATGATACAGTAACACTTACTTATTTTTGCTTTTGTTGCTTTTGCTTTTGGTGTCAGATTCAAAACATCCTAGCCAACATTTATTTCATAGAGCTTACCACCCATGTTTTCTTCTAGGACTTTTATGGATCCAGGTCTTGCTGTCTACACCATACACAAAAATTAACTCAAATGAAAGGAAGACTTGAATTCAATACTTTTATGTAATTTTTTTGTGTGTCTCCTGGAGAGACAGAATATAAGTTGGCTTTCCATGATCCCTATCTCCTAATATTTGTGATTTTTGTATGATCCCCTCCATTTGAGGGTGAGTAGCATCTATGATTTGCTTCTAGCCAATAGAATATTGCAACAGTGATGAGCTATTACTCTTGTGATTATATTACAGTATATAAGGCTCTTTCTTACTACCAGACTCATCGAGGGATTCTCCTCATTGGCTTGGTTAAATAAGTGACTGGTTGCAGAAAGAACAAGGAATGATTAGATGATTAAATCTTCTAGTTATTCAACAATTATCAGTGATCTAGCCAATCATACGTATATAAAGAAACCTCCACAAAGCCCCCAAAACTATGGGATTTAGAGAGTTCTAGATTGGTAAACTCATATGTTAGGAGAATGGCATACTCAACTCCACAAGGACAGAAGCTCCTTCTGGGCCTCACCCTATATACCTTTTCATCTGTTTTATTTTAATTCTTTATAATATCCTTAACAATAAACTTATAAATAAAGTGTTTTCCAGAGTTTGGTGTGCTGTTACAACTAATTATCAAACCCAAGGAGGTTGTAATTAGAACCTCTCATTAATAGTTGATTGGTCAGAAGTATGAGTGACAACTTGGGACTTGGGACTGGCACTTGAAGCCGGGGCAGCCTTTGTGGGACTGAGTTCTTAACCTCTGGTATCTGCTTTAACTCTGGATAGTGTAAGAACTGAATTAAATTATAAGGCATTTGGTTGGTGCATGCAGAGATTTAGAGAATTTCTTGAAGTGGAAAACTCACACATTCTATGTCAGAAGTGTCAGGGGGGAAAGAACTTTTATTAACATCTAAGAGTTAGTACTTCTTAAATACATACCTAGGTTTTTCTCACCCTCCTATATACTTCCCTAAGTAGCTACTAGTCATCTCTAAAGAAATTTTAGTTAAAACACCAAATTCTTCCCTATTCTTTTTTTTTTAAGATTTTTTGTTTCTTTATTTGACAGACAGAGATCACAAGTAGGCAGAGAGGCAGGCAGAGAGAGAGGGAAACAGGCTCCCCACTGAGCAGAGAGCCCAACGCAGGGCTTAATCCCAGGACCCTGGGATCATGACCTGAGCCGAAGACAGAGATTTTAACCCACTGAGCCACCCAGGTGCCCCATTCCCTATTCTTTTTTAACTAAAAATTATTTCCTGGTCTCGAAAAGAAAAGAATTTTATTATCGGACAAAGAAGAGGAAAAATAGGAGAAATTGTACACAGAAAGTTTTTCTCTAATGTGGACAACATTCTGAACACAAATGCTCCGTAATTGTTATAACGTTATTTTTGCTATGAAAATGTTAAAAATCTTTTTTATGCAGATTTTTAGGGACTCTAGGAGATACTGAAGTGTTGAGTAGAAAGTTTAGTCTTGAGCAAATACCCATAATATTTACAATCTTCTTGATATTGCTATATTTTGGCTAAGGAGGAGGAATACAGAAGTGAAACTCTAGAAAGCAGATACTTGGATATGAATTTAGAATTTAGATAACTTTCACATTGTTATGTCATCTTTTGTGAATTGAAGAGAACTGGAGAGTTTAGGGTCGAGCAGGGTAAATGTGCACTGAATGTTCAGCTGAACAGTTAGGTTTCCATTCAGCTTCAGAGAGGAAGCATAGACTTCTGTAACCAATGGATATATATGTGGAATTCCAGCGAGTATGAGTATTGAGATAATAAATGAATTTATTTTTTGTTATATGTAAGTGATGAATCACAAAATTCTATTACTGAAACCAATTGGAATTGGAATTTAAATAAAAACTTGAAATTAAAAAAAATAAAATAGAATAAAATCAAAATCAAAATGTCTTCCTGGACATAGGGATAGTAAGTGTGGCTGTGAGAACTCAAGAGATCACTAGGGGGAGGAGTCAAGATGGCGGAGAAGTGGCAGGCTGAGACTACTTCAGCTAGCAGGAGATCGGCTAGATAGCTTATCTAAGGATTGCAAACACCTGAAAATCCATCGGCAGATCGAAGAGAAGAAGAACAGCAATTCTGGAAACAGAAAAACAACCACTTTCTGAAAGGTAGGACCAGCGGAGAAGTGAATCCAAAGCGACGGGAAGATAGACCCTGGGGGGAGGGGCCGGCTCCAGGCAGGCAGTGGAGCAACGGCGCACAAAATCAGGACTTTTGAGGGTCTGTTCCGCTGAGGGACATCGCTCCAGAGGCTAAACCGGGGCGAAGCCCATGCGGGGTCGGCGTGGCCTCAGGTCCCGCAGGGTCACAGAGGGATCAGGGGTGTCTGAGTGTCGCAGAGCTTGCAGGTATTGGAACGGGAAAGCCGGCTACAGAGACAGAGCCGACAGTAGGCTCGCAGCTCGGTGTTGCCTTGAACCGGTCGCAGGCTCGGTGAGCTCGGAGCGCGGCCAGAGGTCAGGCAGACGGGAGTAACTGGGCGCTGTTCTCTGAGGGCGCACTGAGGAGTGGGGCCCTGGGCTCTCGGCTTCTCCGGGCCGGAGACCAGGAGGCCGCCATTGGGATTCCCCATCCTCCGGAACTCTACAGAAAGCGCTCAGGGAACAAAAGCTCCTGAAAGCAAACGAGCGAGCGGATTACTCACCCTGGCCCCTGATAAGGGTGGTGCAATTCCGCCTGGGGCAAAGACACTTGAGAATCACTACAACAGGCCCCTCCCCCAGAAGATCAACAAGAAATCCAGCCGAGACCAAGTTCACCTACCAAGGAGTGCGGTTTCAATACCAAGGAGAGCAGCAGAATTCCAGAGGAGGAGAAAGCAAAGCACAGAACTCATGACTTTTTACCTGTGATTTTTTTAAGTCTTGCAGTTAATTTAATTTTTTTCTTTTTCATTTTTTGTATTTTTCTCGCCTTCTGGTTAAATTTTTTTTTAACTTTTACCTTTTTCTTTTTTAACGTTTTTTAACTAGTTTATCCAATATATATATTTTTTCTTTTTTATATTTTTCTTATTTGTTTTCTTTTTTTTAATTCTTTTCTTTTTTTTTCTTTCTTCCTTTTTGAACCTCTTTTTATCCCCTTTCTCCCCCCTCATGATTTGGGATCTCTTCTAATTTGGTTAAAGCATATTTTCCTGGGGTTGTTGCCACCCTTTTAGTATTTTAATTGCCCCTTCATATACTCTTATCTGGACAAAATGACAAGACGGAAAAATTCAACACAAAAAAAAGAACAAGAGGCAGTACCGAAGGCTAGGGACCTAATCAATACAGACATTGGTAATATGTCAGATCTAGAGTTCAGAATGACAATTCTCAAGGTTCTAGCCAGGCTCAAAAAAGGCATGGAAGATATTAGAGAAACCCTCTCGAGAGATATAAAAGCCCTTTCTGGAGAAATAAAAGAACTAAAATCTAACCAAGTTGAAATCAAAAAAGCTATTAAGGAGGTGCAATAAAAAATGGAGGCTCTCACTGCTAGGATAAATGAGGCAGAAGAAAGAATTAGTGATATAGAAGACCAAATGACAGAGAATAAAGAAGCTGAGCAAAAGAGGGACAAACAGCTACTGGACCACGAGGGGAGAATTCGAGAGATAAGTGACACCATAAGACGAAACAACATTAGAGTAATTGGGATTCCAGAAGAAGAAGAAAGAGAGAGGGGAGCAGAAGGTATACTGGAGAGAATTATTGGGGAGAATTTCCCCAATATGGCAAAGGGAACGAGCATCAAAATTCAGGAGGTTCAGAGAACGCCCCTCAAAATCAATAAGAATAGGCCCACACCCTGTCACCTAATAGTAAAATTTACAAATCTCAGTGACAAAGAGAAAATCCTGAAAGCAGCCTGGGAAAAGAAGTCTGTAACATACAATGGTAAAAATATTAGATTGGCAGCTGACTTATCCACAGAGACCTGGCAGGGCAGAAAGAGCCGGCATGATATTTTCAGAGCACTAAACGAGAAAAACATGCAGCCAAGAATACTATATCCAGCCAGCCTATCATTGAAAATAGAAGGAGAGATTAAAAGCTTCCAGGACAAACAAAAACTGAAAGAATTTGCAAACACCAAACCAGCTCTACAGGAAATATTGAAAGGGGTCCTCTAAGCAAAGAGAGAGCCTACAAGTGGTAGATCAGAAAGGAACAGAGACCATATACAGTAACAGTCACCTTACAGGCAATACAATGGCACTAAATTCATATCTCTCAATAGTTACCCTGAATGTTAATGGGCTAAATGCCCCTGTCAAAAGACACAGGGTATCAGAATGGATAAAAAAACAAAGCCCATCTATATGTTGCCTCCAAGAAACGCATTTTAAGCCCGAAGACACCTCCAGATTTAAAGTGAGGGGGTGGAAAAGAATTTACCATGCTAATGGACATCAGAAGAAAGCAGGAGTGGCAATCCTTATATCAGATCAATTAGATTTTAAGCCAAAGACTATAATAAGAGATGAGGAAGGACACTATATCATACTCAAAGGGTCTGTCCAACAAGAAGATTTAACAATTTTAAATATCTATGCCCCCAACGTGGGAGCAGCCAACTATGTAAACCAATTAATAACAAAATCAAAGAAACACATAAACAATAATACAATAATAGTAGGGGACTTTAACACTCCCCTCACTGAAATGGACAGATCATCCAAGCAAAAGATCAGCAAGGAAATAAAGGCCTTAAATGACACACTGGACCCGATGGACATCACAGATATATTCAGAACATTTCATCCCAAAGCAACAGAATACACATTCTTCTCTAGTGCACATGGAACATTCTCCAGAATAGATCACATCCTCGGTCCTAAATCAGGACTCAACCGGTATCAAAAGATTGGGATCATTCCCTGCATATTTTCAGACCACAATGCTCTAAAGCTAGAACTCAACCACAAAAGGAAGTTTGGAAAGAACCCAAATACATGGAGACTAAACAGCATCCTTCTAAAGAATGAATGGGTCAACCGGGAAATTAAAGAAGAATTGAAAAAAATCATGGAAACAAATGATAATGAAAATACAACAGTTCAAAATCTGTGAGACACAACAAAGGCAGTCCTGAGAGGAAAATATATAGCAGTTCAAGCCTTTCTCAAGAAACAAGAAAGGTCTCAGGTACACAACCTAACCCTACACCTAAAGGAGCTGGAGAAAGAACAAGAAAGAAACTCTAAGCCCAGCAGGAGAAGAGAAATCATAAAGATCAGAGCAGAAATCAATGAAATAGAAACCAAAAAAACAATAGAACAAATCAACGAAACTAGGAGCTGGTTCTTTGAAAGAATTAATAAAATTGATAAACCCCTGGCCCGACTTATCAAAAAGAAAAGAGAAAGGACCCAAATAAATAAAATCATGAATGAAAGAGGAGAGATCACAACTAACACCAAAGAAATACAAACTATTATAAGAACATACTATGAGCAACTCTACGCCAATAAATTTGACAATCTGGAAGAAATGGATGCATTCCTAGAAACATAAACTACCACAACTGAACCAGGAAGAAATAGAAAGCCTGAACAGACCCATAACCAGTAAGGAGACTGAAACAGTCATTAAAAATCTCCAAACAAACAAAAGCCCAGGGCCAGACGGCTTCCCGGGGGAATTCTACCAAACATTTAAAGAAGAACTAATTCCTATTCTCCTGAAACTGTTCCAAAAAATAGAAATGGAAGGAAAACTTCCAAACTCATTTTATGAGGCCAGCATCACCTTGATCCCAAAACCAGACAAGGATCCCATCAAAAAAGAGAGCTGTAGACCAATATCTTTGATGAACACAGATGCGAAAATACTCAACAAAATACTAGCCAATAGGATTCAACAGTACATTAAAAGGATTATTCACCACGACCAAGTGGGATTTATTCCAGGGCTGCAAGGTTGGTTTAACATCCGCAAATCAGTCAATGTGATACAACACATCAATAAAAGAAAGAACAAGAACCATATGATACTCTCAATAGATGCTGAAAAAGCATTTGACAAAGTACAGCATCCCTTCCTGATCAAAACTCTTCAAAGTGTAGGGATAGAGGGCACATACCTCAATATCATCAAAGCCATCTATGAAAAACCCACCGCAAATATCATTCTCAATGGGGAAAAACTGAAAGCTTTTCCACTAAGGTCAGGAACACAGCAGGGATGTCCATTATCACCACTGCTATTCAACATAGTACTAGAGGTCCTAGCCTCAGCAATCAGACAACAAAAGGAAATTAAAGGCATCCAAATCGGCAAAGAAGAAGTCAAATTATCACTCTTTGCAGATGATATGATATTATATGTGGAAAACCCAAAAGACTCCACTCCAAAACTGCTAGAACTTATACAGGAATTCAGTAAAGTGTCAGGATATAAAATCAATGCACAGAAATCAGTTGCATTTCTCTACACCAACAGCAAGACAGAAGAAAGAGAAATTAAGGAGTCAATCCCATTTACAATTGCACCCAAAACCATAAGATACCTAGGAATAAACCTAACCAAAGAGGCACAGAATCTATATTCAGAAAACTATAAAGTACTCATGAAAGAAATTGAGGAAGACACAAAGAAATGGAAAAATGTTCCATGCTCCTGGATTGGAAGAATAAATATTGTGAAAATGTCTATGCTACCTAAAGCAATCTACACATTTAATTCAATTCCTATCAAAGTACCATCCATCTTTTTCAAAGAAATGGAACAAATAATTCTAAAATTTATATGGAACCAGAAAAGACCTCGAATAGCCAAAGGGATATTGAAAAAGAAAGCCAACGTTGGTGGCATCACAATTCCAGACTTCAAGCTCTATTACAAAGCTGTCATCATCAAGACAGCATGGTACTGTCACAAAAACAGACACATAGATCAATGGAACAGAATAGAGAGCCCATAAATAGACCCTCAACTCTACAGTCAACTAATCTTCGACAAAGCAGGAAAAAATGTCCAATGGAAAAAAGACAGCCTCTTCAATAAATGGTGCTGGGAAAATTGGACAGCCACATGCAGAAAAATGAAATTGGACCATTTCCTTACACCACACACAAAAATAGACTCAAAATGGATAAAGGACCTCAATGTGCGAAAGGAATCCATCAAAATCCTTGAGGAGAACACAGGCAGCAACCTCTTCGACCTCAGCCGCAGCAACATCTTCCTAGGAACAACGCAAAAGGCAAGGGAAGCAAGAGCAAAAATGAACTATTGGGATTTCATCAAGATCAAAAGCTTTTGCACAGCAAAGGAAACAGTTGACAAAATCAAAAGACAACTGACAGAATGGGAGAAGATATTTGCAAACGACATATCAGATAAAGGACTAGTGTCCAGAATCTATAAAGAACTTAGCAAACTCAACACCCAAAGAACAAATAATCCAATCAAGAAATGGGCAGAGGACATGAACAGACATTTCTGCAAAGAAGACATCCAGATGGCCAACAGACACATGAAAAAGTGCTCCATATCACTCGGCATCAGGGAAATACAAATCAAAACCACAATGAGATATCACCTCACACCAGTCAGAATGGCTAAAATCAACAAGTCAGGAAATGGCAGATGCTGGTGAGGATGCGGAGAAAGGGGAACCCTCCTACACTGTTGGTGGGAATGCAAGCTGGTGCAGCCACTCTGGAAAACAGCATGGAGGTTCCTCAAAATGTTGAAAATAGAACTGCCCTATGACCCAGCAATTGCACTATTGGGTATTTACCCTAAAGATACAAACGTAGTGATCCAAAGGGGCACGTGCACCCGAATGTTTATAGCAGCAATGTCCACAATAGCCAAACTATGGAAAGAACCTAGATGTCCATCAACAGATGAATGGATCAAGAAGATGGGGTATATATACACAATGGAATACTATGCAGCCATCAAAAGAAATGAAATCTTGCCATTTGCGACAACATGGATGGAACTAGAGCGTATCATGCTTAGCGAAATAAGTCAAGCAGAGAAAGACAACTATCATATGATCTCCCTGATATGAGGAAGTGGTGATGCAACATGGGGGCTTAAGTGGGTAGGAGAAGAATAAATGAAACAAGATGGGATTGGGAGGGAGACAAACCATAAGTGACTCTTAATCTCACAAAACAAACTGAGGGTTGCTGGGGGGAGGGGGTTTGGGAGAAGGGGGTGGGATTATGGACATTGGGGAGGGTATGTGCTTTGGTGAGTGCTGTGAAGTGTGTAAACCTGGTGATTCACAGACCTGTACCCCTGGGGATAAAAATATATGTTTATAAAAAATAAAAAATTATAAAAAAAAAAAGAAATTAAAAATAGAACTTCCCTATGACCCTGAAATTGCACTACTGGGCATTTACCCCAAAGCTACAGACGTAGTGAAAAGAAGGGCCATCTGTACCCCAATGTTTATAGCAGCAATGGCCACGGTTGCCAAACTGTGGAAAGAACAAAGATGCCCTTCAAGGGATGAATGGATA
The DNA here is from genome assembly GCF_009829155.1 of Mustela erminea. Taxonomy (NCBI): domain Eukaryota; kingdom Metazoa; phylum Chordata; class Mammalia; order Carnivora; family Mustelidae; genus Mustela; species Mustela erminea. Next base: position 40,984,780 of record NC_045615.1, on the reverse strand, counting down.
AGGAAAATGTGGTCCATATACACTATAGAGTATTATGCCTCCATCAGAAATGACGAATACCCAATTTTTGTAGCAACATGGACGGGACTGGAAGAGATTATGCTGAGTGAAATAAGTCAAGCAGAGAGAGTCAATTATCATATGGTTTCACTTATTTGTGGAGCATAACAAATAGCATGGAGGAGAAGGGAGTTGGGGGAAATTGGAAGGGGAGGTGAACCATGAGAGACTATGGACTCTGAAAAACAATCTGAGGGGTTTGAAGTGGTGGGGGGTGGGAGGTTGGGCGAATCAGGTGGTGGGTATTATAGAGGGCACGGATTGCATGGAGCACTGGGTGTGGTACAAAAACAATGAATACTGTTATGCTGAAAATAAATTAAATAAAATATTAAAAAATAATAATAAAATAAATAAAATTTAAAAATTAAAAAAAAAAAAAGAGAGAGATCACTAGGATGGGGTTGGGAGTTTCAGATAAAGCGGAGGGTCCCTGAATGCCTAGGGACTCTTGCTGGGTGAGCTGTGCTAAGATTATATTGCAAGAGTCAGATGTCTCAACCTAGTGAGGAAACAGGATGAAAGGGGATTGTCTGAGTTTCCAAAGACACGTAAGAAACTAAATCTTAACAAACTGACCCCCAGACTTCAGAAGAGAGGGAGGAAATTTCCATTGCTTGCTCTCAGTCTTTCCTTCTCTGATTTAAGAGAACATGGCTTCATTAGTAAATCATTCCACGTGCAGTCTACATATGCAATGCAATTTTTCAAAACGACTTCATTTATTTATTTGAGAGGCAGAGAGAGAGCATGAGCAGGAGGAGGGGCAGAGACAGAGGGAGAAGCAGGCTCCCTGCTTAGCAGGGAGCCATATGGGAGGTTCGATCCCAGGACCTTAGGCTCATGACCAGAGCCAAAGGCAGATGCCCAACGGACCAAGCCACCCAGGTGCCCCTGCACAATGTAATTTTGCCACAATGCTCCACAATACTTGGAATCTGGAGCCTTATGAGGGTGATGGTTTGGAATGCTGAACTGAAAGAACAGGAGACTCCTGATAGGAGATAATGATGAGTGAGACCTAAGTGCACACACATCAAAGTTATATAATTTGAAATGTAAATAGCAATAAAATGGCTTGTCTCAGTCTTTTATACATACCAAAGAAGGTGAGGATCGAGGACCAACAGGACTTCCAAACATACTTTTCAGTAATTCATTTGAAACTGACTATTGAGGGCTACCTAATGCCAGGCCCTATTATGGATTCTGTGGGTGGATGAATGAATGAAAACAGCAAGGTGCTTGTATTTAAAACCCTTACGTCCTAGAAGATGTTGACATAAATAAGACAATTCAGAGAGTGTCCTAAGGAACAGAAAACGAGGTGTAATACTATATAGTGAGTGGAAGTGAAGGAGGGTGAGTGATATTACACTGGTTGGAAGAGGACAGTCATCTGTATCTACAGTCAGAGAGTTTCTAGTAGAGAAACAAGTGAATGTAGACAGGAACAGGTTAACATGTTTAAGGAAAAGAAAGAAAGCCACTGTGACTGAAGTTAGGGAGCAAAGTGGAAAATGTTAAGAAATAAGATCAGTAGGACACCTGGGTGGCTCAGTCACTAGGCATCTGCCTTTGGCTCAGGTCGTGATCCCAGAGTCCTGGGATTGAGCCCTACATTGGGCTTTCTGTTCAGTGGGAAGCCTGCTTCTTCCTCTTCCACTCCCCCTACTTGTGCTCCGGCTCTCGCTTTGTCTCTCTCTGTCAAATAAATAAAATTAAATTAAAAAAGAAATAAGAAAAGCAGAGTAGGCAGAGGCCAGATCATATAGAGCTTTGTAGGTAAGTATAGAAAATTTGGATTTTATTGAAATGTAACAAGAAGCCATTGGTGGAATTTAAGTGGTGGGTAAGGTAACCCAACCTATGTTTCATTGATTTTATTTTGTTTTTTTAAGTATTTCTTCCTACAACAAGAATAAATGTGGGGCACCTGGGTGGTTTGGTCGATTAAGCACCCAACACTTGCTTTCAGCTCAGGTCGTGATCTGCTCAGTGGAGTCTGCTTGTCTCTCTCAGTCTGTTCCTCCCTCACTCATATAAATAAATAAATAAAATCTGAAAAAATAAAGAGAATAAACTTTATTAAGGCAAGAATAGAAGCAGAGAGACCAGTTAGCAGGTCATCTGCGGTAGTTGCCTAGAGATAATGGTGGGATCACTATGAAGTATATTTGAAACTAACATAGTATTATATGCCAACTATACTTCAATTAAAAACTTAAAGATAGGGACACCTGGGTAACTCAGCCAGTTAAGCGTCTGCCTTCAGCTCAGGTCATGATCCCGGGGTCCTGAGCCCTGCATCAGACTCCCTGCTCAACAGGAAGCCTTTTCTCCCTCTTCTTCCCCCGCCCCCGCCTGTGTTCCTTCTCTTGCTGTGTCTCCCTCTGTCAAATAAATAAATAAAATCTTTCTTTTTTTTTTTTTAATTTAGGATAGGTAATGGGTGGCTTGCATTAGGGCGGCCACAGAGTAACTAAAATGATGAAATGGATTTGGATTATATTTTGAAAGTAGAGCCATAGGAACTCACTTATGTTTTGGATGTAAACTTTGAAGGAAAGAAAAGTAAAATAATAAAATATCTACAGATTGTATTTAAAGCCATGGGAGAAAATGAGTTCCCTAGTGAGGAAATTTAGGTCAAAAATAATGGAAGGTCCTGAACTAAGCCTTCTAACTCACCAATATTATGCATTTAACTAGAGCAGAAGCCAGCAAAAGACATTAATAAATTTCCCTCCACTGATGATTTCTAGAATGATGGCTTTCACAGTTTGAACAGTGGCAACATTCACTTGGTGAGATGAGGACAGACCAGACATAAAAGCAACCAAAACAAAAATGTTGAACTCAGAAAACAGAGGAGAGTGGTACTTGCCAGGGTCTGTTGGGTAGCAGAAATGGCAAGATGGGGGCACTGCATGGCTCAGTCATTAGGCAGTTGACTTTGGCTCATGTTGTGATCTCAGGGTCCTGAGATCAAGCCCCACATTGGGCTCCCTGCTCTGCAGGAAGCCTGCTTCTCCCTCTCCCTCTCTCCCTGTTTGTGTACCCTCTCTCGCTGTGTCTCTCTGACAAATAAATAAATAAATAAAATCTTTTAAAAAAAGATTGTGTTATACAAAAAGCTAAGAGAAACAAAAATTTTAACAGAAGCAGACAAAATATTCTATTTCAGAAGAATGATTAGCGAACAAAAACAATGAGAGTATACGTGTAGTACACAGCCCGGATTTAGTCATTTGCCTATTTAATATATAGAAGTTTAACTACACTGCCAATAGACTGTTTCTTCCATCTGTGGACACTCCTATTTTCCAAATGTCAGGGAGAATTATCTGTCTGCTTTAGTATAGCTGTTCTCCACTAGAAGAAAACTGATGTGTTTATCTATCTCTTAGAATACACCATTTGTATTTGTCAAACTTTCTGAACAATGCAGGAATCTGGGCTATGTCTTGCTTAGATTTCTCCCAGTGATTTGTTATCAGTGACCATGTGTGAAGGTCAAAGCCTCTCAAGTTCTGCAGGCTGAGGGATATGGTATAACATAGTTTAGTACAGCGACATTGTCAGGTTATCCAAGACAGATGACCCAATTTATTGACCTCCCAAGTCCTTTTCTTTTGATTGCCTTTGTCCTACTAACTTTTTTTTCCCTACTACCTTTTTAGTGCTTTTTTGAAACGATACCAGATGATGAGAAGAGTAATTTAAGAAAAGAAAAGAATTTGAGAAAGAAAGATGGGAGGAAGGGAGGGAGGGAGGAAGGAAGGAAGAAAAAAAGAAAGAAAGAAAAAGAAGAAAAAGTTTTCAATTATGGTGCTTCTCAGCAAATCTGATTTTAACTTCTGTGTGTAAATGGAAACAAATACATATATGTCAATTAAGTATGATAGTTGATTAAATTTAGTTAATTAGAACCTTTTTCTTAAACTTGCAGTAACCAAAGTTGCCCTTCATTCAAGCATGGATATGTGATCATCGCAATAGAGAAGTAGGAGGGATGGCAAAGCAGAGGAAATATGGAGGAAAGATCCATTTCGTTTTTTGAACTGATTTCCTATACGGGTACTTGTGAAATTTTCCACTAGGTCAACAGTAGGTGCTCTGCACTTTAGTACAGTGCAGCCTGACTTAGAAGGCAGGTCTGTACCCATTCTTCTTACCAGCATTTCATGATCACGCAAATGTCTCTGCAAAGAAAATGGCCCAGATTCCAAGGAAAACCATGAGATCTATTTCAACAGAACAGCCTCGATACCCTTGGCTGATGTAACAGAATTTTAAGAAGGGAAGATAATTTAGTCTTCAGATGAATAAACAAGGAGCATAGAGAAGACAACATTATGGGTCGGTCACCCAGCTACCTGTCTCAGAACTGAGACCAGAACCCACTCCTCTAAGAAGCCTCTCCGGAGCTATTGGATTCCCTCACATTTAAATTGCAGGTGTCAAAAATCATATTAATATTCTAGACATGCTGTGATGTGAATCCCACTTTACTTCTGGTCTCCCTCACCCAAACCCATAACCCCAGTGTCATAGTAGGAAAAAAAAAATCAGACAAATACCCAGTAGGGGAAATTCTTCAAAGTATGTGCTAGGATCCTTACAGCTAGTCAAGACAGGTCAGTAAAACCAAGAAAAACCTGAAAAACCATCATAGCTGAGAGATGCAGAAACAGACATGACAACTAAATATAATATGGTATCCTGGATGGGATGCTGGGACAGAAAGTGGGCCCTTGGTAAAAACTAAGAAAATCTGAATGTTAGTTAATAATGCATCAGTTGGTTCATTAATTGTAATACATGTACGATAATAATGTAAGGTGTTAATCATAGAAGAAATTGGGCTTTGTGTATGTGGGAGCTTTATGTACTATCTTTACAAGTTTCCTGTAACTTTAAAACTTTTCTAAAACAAGAGATTTATTAAAAATTATTTTTACCTATATCAGGCATATCTACCTTATCATTAAATAGGAATTTCAGTCATTAGTTCTAATTGCAGTTGTCATTGCTTTTTGGCTTCATAGGAAACATAACCAAATCTGGTTTTCAATTTCTGAGGCTTCTATGATTTAAGAATGTTTCTGTGAAATAATATTGAGTGTGCCAAGGTTCTGGAAATTTTGACTTTTATCTGGTTATGAACTCATCCATTGTAGAGCCTATTCCTGGATGAGGTAGAAAGATAAATTTTCTAGGCACAAAGGTAAATGTTTTCATTTTGAGCTGATTCAAGTTCATCACATTAATTTTATAATTAATCAAGTCTAATTGCTTGCTAACTCTTTTGTAATCATTTATCACTAGAGATGGAAATAGTAAGGGAATGACTTAAGACATATAATCCTTTACTTTTTCATTATGCACTCATTATTTATTCATTCATTGTTGGTTTTAATGTGGATTGTGGTCCCACTTTACAGAGATACATTACAAAATATAAAGTCACTTTTCTGCCACCAAAAACTTACAATCATGGTAAGAAAAAATTTCATCCAGTCTCACGTACAGCTTCGAAGACCTAAACTTACCTATGGCTTTAGATCCACCATCCTGCATTGATAACTATAATGAAACCACCACATTCTGACTTAAGAATCCAAAAGAACAAGTTCAGCTTCACTAGTCATAAAAGAAATAAAGGGAAGAGCTACATTTATCTTTCCCTACCAAATATTAGGGAATTGGGAATGCTGGAGCAACTGAGCATGTTGGGGACAAGCATCTGGGCATGAGAATAAAAACTGCCCATGGACATAAAGATCTGTAAAACCCATCAGAGGGCAATTCTGAAGTGTTAATTGGAAATGTAAATATATTTGAACCCAACAATTCCACTTCTAGGAATGGATCATGAGGAAACAGATGTGTTAAAAATATATGTAAAGATGTGTCAAAGAAAACAATGTTTAATTTAAAACGTTCATAATAGTCACAGCCTGGCAGCACAAATAGGCAACTGGTTAAGTTAATGATAGTCCCTCTCTAGGACAGAATCCATGAAAACAATCCTGTAGAAAATACTCACTTACAGGGGAAGAGATTTGTAACACATTGCTGAGAGATGGGAGATAACTACCGACAAGGAAGGGTGTTGCCATTGTATAGGAAAATATACTAGTCAACAGGAAAAGTTCTGGAAAAACATATCTCAAAATGTTAACAGAGTTACTAACATTTTGTTAGATTATAATAATTATTTTTACATTTGAATTTTTCTGTATTTTCAAGTTTTCTGAAAACTTGAAATTTAATATTTTCAGTGTAATTTTTTAATGAACAGAGAGACGTATGAAATAAGCAAAATTAAAGCTGTTTTGCATCAGACTAAAAATATATGACAATGACTGCTAGAGGCTCCCAGTATCTGTTATATTTCTCTTTTTTTAGTAATAAAAGCACTTATTCTTAGCTTGACATTAAAGCTTTGAATAAATACTTAATTTCAATCTTTGTAGCAATTCGCTGTGTGGCCAAATTCTGGTCAGTGAAACAGAAATAAATGTATTGCATAGAACTTCCAGGAAAATTCTGAGAGCTGTAATATTCCTGATAGTAACTGTTTAAGAAACTAGGAGAGATTTTTAAAGAATAAAGAGAAGTGATTAAAAGAAAACTGTTTAAACTACTGAATTTTCTATAATACATATTCCTGGAGTATCTGAAAAAGTATTGATGTATGCATATAAAACAAAATCACAGTATGCACATTTCCCATGCTATTTTCATGGTTAAATAACATCAAAGTCCTCCAGTAGCATTTTGTTTGTAATGACTAATGTGAAATGATAGTACACTCTGACACGTTGATTCATACAATCTCAGGCCCCTTTTGGGGGGAGGGTAAAACCTGTACCAAGAGTTTTCCCATTTCCCGATTGCCTAAAAACAATGGGAAGAGGGCATGGAAATTCTTACAGATACTTTCAGCTGCAAATGACAGAAGAGGTTACTCAAAGTGGTTTAATAACTAAGAATACATGTTATTTCATATAACAAAATGTCTGAAGTACATAGTTCCATGGTGAGTTAAAAATATCAAAAGAATTAGAATTATAGCCCCAAATTTTATGATTTTCCTGGCTTTCCCCTCACACACTTAAAATGGCTATAAGTGCATCTATCACCACAGATTCACGCAACAATGTTCAAAGGCAGGACATTACACATGTTCCAAGTGGCTCTCAACCTTACCACAATTCCCTTTAAATTCCTTTAGCCAAGGGAGGCCTGGGTGGCTCATTCATTTTAACTTCTGCCTTCGGCTTGGGTCAGGATCCCCAGGGTCCAAGGCTGGAGTCCCACATTGGGGTCCTTGCTCAGGGGAGAGCCTGCTTCTCTCTCTGCCCGTCACTGCTTCCTGCTCTTGTGCTTTCTCTCTCTCTCTATCACAAATAAATAAATAAAATATTAAATAAATAAATAAATTCCTCTGGCCAAGATATCTGTAGTTAAAGGAATCATTGGTAATTAGTAGAATTGTCTTGATTAGCTCAGGCAAACCTGTACTCCTCCTTGGGGTTTGGGAAGGGGCCTGAGAGTATTTGGATGCCCCAAATCTTCTAACAATGGTGTTGGAGTGACAATAAAATAATCTAGCTGTGGGACCTGCAAATACACAGTTTTTCATACTGAATGCTGACACAGAGGGCAAAACTAGGCTCACCAGAGTTTCTCTCCAGTCCATGTAGATATTTCATATGCATAATAGCTTTAAAAAAGGACATTTTTCTAAGATAAGAAAAAAATATAAGTATACACATGTGTGGATCAAATGTATATATTATACAATGAATGTAAATAAGTGTTACATATTGTATAAAATATACTAGATAGAGCATGATGGGAATTGAAAGAACAAAAATTATTTTATGAGAGTGTTGAGAGTTTTAAAGTTACCCAGTTATGTAAGGGAAAACAAAATCACAAAGCCATTTAGGTAGACATTTTTGTAAACCCATGTGATGAAATTGTACCTTCTCTGAATGTTAATGCTTCATTTCTCTTTCTGGAATGGACAAGTAACTCACACAACATGTTCAGCTAAGTGACTCTTTATGGGTATTGTCCCTGCCAGAGCTTAAGTCTGTCTCTTGTGGGAGTGAGTAAAGAAGTAATGCAATGAACCCTACTAGTCTAAGCCTGCGCCTTTGCCTAAGTGCTCAATTCCAACAGAAAGCCTTCCATCCTAGGAACAGTTGCTCCAAGTGTTTTACAATAACAAGGACAAGAAGATCTACAAACACAGTTAAGGATGAACATGTTACAAAGATTTTTCAATCAGCTCTTGACAATATAAAATAGTGTATAGTTTGATTACAATTCAATTGAAAGATTTTTTTAAAAAATTGAAGTAGAGTTGGAGCACCTGGGTGGTTCAACCAGTTAAGTGTCTGACTCTTGATTTCAGCTCAGGTCATGATCTCAGAGTCCTGAGATTGAGCCTCATGTCAGACTCTCCGCTGGACATGGAGCCTGCTTAGGAGGCTCTCTTTCCCTGTCTCTGTTCTCTGCCACCCTCCAACCCCTGGGAGGTATTTTGTTGTTGTTGTTGTTGTTCTTTTATTTTCATCATTTGGTCCTAGAGCTAGATACCAATGTTACTGTGAGGTTCAGAGTCCAGGCCACATCCCAGAGCTGGCCCTGGGGAATGTACAGGTTGAAGAAGAAGTCCATTCTTGGTGTCAGTTCTTGGGAGTTGATCATAGAGCAGCTCATTTTCTGAGTGGAACAAGCATAGTTCCAGTTTGCTGCTAAATTTCTGTCATATGTCTAATAGTCTTGATGATTACATGAAAAAGGACACTTTTGGGAGTTCTCTATTGACGTATTTTCCCCAAGGAACTGGATCATGTAAGTAAATTACTGCTCAGAGTGGACACATACTACACTAATTACAATGGACAGATACAGTATACTTCTTCTGAAATATATATTGTTCAAAACAAAAACTCTACTGCATAAACAATTCTAACTAAATTAACTAAGATTGAACGGCCAAACAATAAAAGTATGAGACAGATCCCATAAACATCCTGTGTTTTGCAAACAACAAAAAAGAGTACAGCTTTTAGTGAACAAAGTTATTTTCATGCAGATCCAATCCTACTGGCATTTTCATTATGTATGGACACCCCGCTCTGGGGAGAGAAGAAAGAAGAAACTGTGGTTACTCAATCTAACAGGTCTAAGTAAAAGTTTCATAAATTATATGACCTACTTTTTTAAAAATCAAGAATGAGGGAGAAGATGGTCTATGTTGGGAGAGGTAGAGTTTGGTGGGGAGAGTGACAGTGTTGTAGCTTAGTCTTGATTATACACTGTTCAGATTAGAAATCGTGTGTTCTCCGTGTGGTAGCTGTCCTTAGTAATGGCTTATCTACTTGTAATTGTAATATGCAGAACCCAATTAAAATATACCCCTCCTATATAGAGTCTTCTCATATCATTGTCTTCATAATAAATTACCATTGAAAACTTATTATCTTTGGAATATAGTCAATGTACTTAATTATTTGGAAATCTGTATGAAAATTTTAGCTTTGAGAATAATATCATCTGTGAAAAAAGAACTGATTCTTGTTCATTGTTTTGGTGACCTGTAATATTCCTGATAGTAACTGTTTAAGAATAGTGCTCTTGTATTTAGTCAACTGTAAAAACATTATGAATCAATATCTTAGACTATAAGAACAGGAAGGGATCATAAAGAACATCCTGGCCCAACTGCCTACTATTAATGGCAAGAAATTAAGCTCTGAGAGGATTGTAGAACACTCAGTGTTCAACACTAGCAATTTCATGGATTGCAGTTGTTGCTTTTCTTTCTCTTTCATTAAAATATAAACAAACACCTGTTGTATCTCAGTCTTAATTATAAACAAGCCCTTAAGACAGCACAAAGAATCTTCTTCACTGTTGTCTGACAAGTCTTTCCAGTCACATATCTCACCATTCTTCTGTGTACTACTAAGGATTGTTTTAAAGCTCAACATGAGGAAGGCTGGGTGTCTCAGTCAGGTAAGCATCTGTCTTTGATTTGGGTCATGATCCCAGCGTCCTGAAATCAAGCCCCGCACCAGTCTCCCTGCTAGTGGAGAGTCTGCTTCCCCTGCTTGTGGTCTCTCTCCCCCTCAAATAACTAAAATCTTCTAAAAATTTTTTAAAAATTAAAAAAATAAAGCTCAACATGGTATTTTGAGGAAATTATTAATCTTAAAAAATAGAAACACAAAGTTATACACATATGTACAAAAATGTACATATATGTGCATTTCTTATCTTAGGTAGATGTATCTTAATCTCTAAGATTTTTGTAGGAGAAGGTATATATTTAGGTGCCCCCAAAATTGCTAAAACATTGAGCAGGGAGTGTGGTTCTCATACTCAAAGAACATCAAGGAGACATGTGGCTGGCCAGAGGAAGTAGAGAGAAGACAAGTAGAAATTGTGAACAGAGACAGGATAAGCAGAGGTTTTTCCCAGTTGTGCAAGGCTTTGGCTTTTATACTGAGCAGAATGGGGACCCACTAGAGGGTTGGATTAGACTGACTGACACATACTGTCTTTAAAAAAAAATCACTCTGACTACTTCTGGTAAGAATAGATTTAAAGGGTGTGACGGTAGAAGTGGGGGAGCAGTAGAGCGATTATGGCATTAATCCAAGTAGGAAGTGATGGCATATTGTACTAGGGTGGTAGCAGTTGACCAAGACAGCCTCAAGGAATCCCTCAGCCTGACTAAACTGTAGGCTTCAGTCCCAGATCTCTCCTGTCTTAGAACATTTACCTTTGAAAGCTCATAATTACAAATTCTTTCACTGCCCTTTCGAGATGTCCTTTTTAAAAAAGCTTTTGTTAGTTCTATAATCCAAGAATGTCTTTCTCAAGGATCTGCGAACCATCCCGTGGAAATGAAATCAAGGAAGATAATATTCTTTGAATTTCTGTGGGAGGATAGGAGCCTAACACTGGGGATGTCTTGTTCCAAGCTGTAACACTACTCCTTGTCATGAAGTCCTATATGAGAAAGTTTACTTTTTCTTTGGGTAATGTATGCCAATTAGCCAACACAGGCCTACAATCTCGTTCTTTTCACCCCAGCACTTAAACACTCTCCAGCCCTGTCAAAGTTTTGAGCTGAGACTGAGTTCTAGCTCTTCTTTCCTAAAGCAGTACCTTTGAATAAAGTCTTGCTTACCTGTTAAACTTCATCCCAGTGCAATTTTTGCTTTGATTCAAATATATCATTGGATACATTTTAAAGATAGAATTTTCTGATGAAATTAAATGTAGATTATAAGAAAAGAGAAGGGTTAATTAAGAGTGATGTCAGAGGCGCCTGGGTAGCTCAGTGGGTTAAAGCCTCTGCCTTTGGCTCAGGTCATGATCCCAGGGTCCCTGGATTGAGCCCCGCATCTGGATCTCTGCTCAGCAGGGAGCCTGCTTCCTCCTCTCTCTCTGCCTGCCTCTCTGCCTACTTGTGATCTCTGTTTGTCAAATAAATAAATAAAATCTTAAAAAAAAAAAGAGTGATGTCAAAAAAGTCAATGCACAAATGGAAGAATTAAACTGTCATTGACTGAGGTGAACACTGTGGTTAGGGCATATGGGTTTGGGGGCTGTGTTGAGTTTAAGATGAGGGAGTTTACAGAAAATTTCCTCTAATAGCTTTTAAATTCTCTTTGACAGGCTTTTTAAAAAAATTCATAGCACTTTAAGATATCTTATAGGGGAGCAATAATTAGGGAGGTTTTAGGATCTAAATCTCCTCTCACTTATAATGTAAATTGTAGATCACCTTGAAGAGTACTTCCCAGAGATAAATTTCCACTTAATTTTAATGACACATCCATGACTTATTTGTGGAGCTCTCTTTTCTTTACCAGACAATAATAAAAAAGCTGTCATACAATTTAAGTATTATTTCCCAACATTTCCATTTATTACCTTTATTCTATTGCATTTTTACTGTTACCATTCATACTGCAGACAAAAAAAAAAAAAAAGATAGTCACCTTATCTCTGTACAAATTGCATTTCAACAGTTTGGATTTTAGCCTACCAATATTTACACAAGGCAATTGTGTTCTTTTAGTTGATATGAAGAGAATAAAATTAATGTTTAATAATAATGCAACAATAAGAACTAGCATTAATTAAATACATACTGCTAAACACTTTATACTTTACATGGATTACATCACTTAACCTTTACAGTAAATCTATTTAAGTTAGGTATTACTATAATACTCATTATTTAGATTAGGAACTTGAGGCTTAAAAAGGTTACATCACTTGCCCAAGGTCATACTTATTAAGTCACAAAACTAGAATTGGAGCATAGGTATTCCAACTATTCTCTATCACCACAGTATTCCAGGAAGTGCCCTATTGCAGTACTGTGTGTGTGTGTGTGTGTGTGTGTGTGTGTGTACTTATGTTTGTTAAATGTGGATAAATATGTTCTCATATATAGTTTCTGTGTATTTATAAGTGCATTTTCAATGGTTTGGAAAACACTCTGTACTTTTGTTTTACATTTTCTTCTTGTTTGTTTGTTTGTTTGTTTTTTTAACACAGCTTATTTGCACCTGGTTCTCACAACATTAGAGGAGTCATTTATATAAAGATTTTTATTCAACTCTCCAGGCGTCTCTTTAGCTGTTACTGAAAGATATCACATTCTTATCAGTCAGGGTTCCCTGAAGAAATAGAAACAATAGGAGATTTAGATAGGTGATATATAGATAAATAGTTTTTGCTCTTAAGACCTTAAATTGAATATCAACCACATTATCAAGGGTATTTCTCATCACTTAAAGTCAACTGATCATTCATTCAATATTCTCATATAAATGTTAATGTGAGCATGTGTGCTTGTGTATGTATTGATAAGGAGAGAGAGATAATTTTTGTTAGTTCTCTTCCTTCTTATTTAATGCCAGCCTTACTGCAGTGCTCATGGTGTTCCTATTCTAGTACCATCTGCCTTGACTGATGCAGTTAATCTGTCCCAAAACATGAATTTTTGCCCAGGCTCCTATTTTTTTGTTTGTTTGTTCTGGTTGAATTTTCTGCTTAGCATCACTTCCTTACTTCCTTACAAGTCTTAGCTGTGACACCAGATTATTGACTGCAAACTTGTCCCTAAACTTCTCTTAATTTATAATCCTATTCTAGCATGTACACCTCCACTGATCCTTTCTTTTTAAGGATGTATGTCTCTACCTATCACCTACCCAAATATCACTCCCAGGACTGGCCCTAATTTTCAAGTTGTCCTCTTGGTACTGTCAGTGAGATGACTCATAACCCAGTGTATATTTCCCCTGTGTGACAAAAGCACTGGTCACCATGACTGTATTAATTCTCTTAGACAATTAGATTGTAGGGTCCTGTTTTATGTATCAGTACATCTTCTAGAATATTTTATACATAGTAGACATGCATTATTTGTTTAATTGAAACTGCAACAAAAATAATAGCTTTATAGGAAGATATTGTTTACTTTTTAAATTCTGTGATACACTGAATATGCATGCAATTTACATGCCAATTAAATTGTGCCTAATTAGTCCCAGTATTTATGGGATCAGAGAATCCTTCTTGAAACTTTCACATGCTAGTCAAGAATGTAAACTACGCTGAATCACTGTATTGTACACCTGAAACTAATTTAACACTGTATGTTAACTAGATTGGAATTAAAATAAAATTTTAAAAAAGAATGTAATGTATACTATTATAACTTACCTAGTAATTAAGACATAAGCCAAGTCTTAATGACTATATGACATCATACAATTAAAAAATGGAGGGAAGGGCTTTCCAAACAGATAAACAAAACACAACAAAATAATAATGACAAAAATATAAAAACCAGCACAAGAAAATGTTCAGAAGAATAAAGAACATGATATTCTTAGGGTATGGAAATCATTCAGTATGGCCATAATGTTAGGAAGGAGGAAGAAAGTAAAGAAAGATGAATAATTCAAATTAGGAATTCAAATTATACATGACCTTGTGTACCCTGCCACAGAATTTAGAATTTTTTTCTAAAACATAAGCATTGTATAACTTTAATTGTGGGGCAACCTGAGCAGGTTTATATATAAGAAATGTTTTCTCTGGGGCAGGTAAGAAGGAGAAGGAGATTGGAAATACCTATCATAAGATTTGAAAGAAACTTTATAACAATGGGAAGAGAAAAAGAAGTGGACTGAGGTCTAGAAAGATAGTAGAATCAATTTGACTTGGAGACTTATAAAGTAAGATGGAAAGGGGGCAATTAGTGAGGCATTGGAAGTGTCTAGTTTGTTGGACCTGGTGACTATCGTGCCAACCTGTTCACTGAGATAGTAATTCAGAAAGAAAAGGAGGTCTGGGAATGTCTTGTGAGGGTAGGTGAAGAAAAACGGGTCTGAGGAGAGAGCGCGGAGAAGGGAAGAAGGAGTGAAGGAGTACAGGTCCTATAAGAGATGGGGGTTTGTATGGGTCTGGAGATGATAGGGAAGCAAAATACGTCTAAATATGTCTCTTTGGTAGGTGGATTATTTTAGGCTGATTTTTAAAAATATTTTATTTTATTTTTTATTTTATTAACATATAATATATTATTTGCCCCAGGGGTATGGATCTGTGATTCATCAGTCTTACACAATTCACAGCACTCACCATAGCCCATATCCTTCCCAATGTCCATAACTCAACCACCCTCCCCCTGCCACCCCCCAACAACCCTGTTTGTTTCATGAGATTAAGAGTCTCTTATGGTTTGTCTCCCTCCTGATCTCATTCTGTTTCATTTTTCCCTCCCTGCCCCCCATGACCCCCTGCCCTGCCTCTCAAATTCCTCATATGAGAGAGATCATATGATAATTGTCTTTCTCTGATGGACTTATTTTTGTTCAGCACAATACCCTCTAGTTCCATCTACATCATTACAAATGGCAAGATTTCGGGTATTTTGATGGCTGCATAGTATTCCCTGGTAGATATACACCACATCTTCTTTATCCATTCTTCTGTTGATGGACATCTAGGCTCTTTCCACAGTTTGGCTATTGTGGACATTGCTGCTATAAACATTTGGGTGCACGTACATGCCCCTTTGGATCACTACATTTGGGGTAAATACCCAGTAGTATGATTGCTGGATCACAGAGCAGCTCTATTTTCATCTTTTTGAGGAACCTCCAAACTGTCTTCCAGTGGCTGCACCAGCTTGCATTCCCACCACCAGTGTAGGAGAGTTCCCCTTTCTTCGCATCCTTACCAATATCTGTCATTTCCTGTCTTGTTAATTTTAGCCATTCTGACTGATGTGAGGTGGTATCTCACTGTGGTTTTGATTTGTATTTCCCTGATGCCGAATGATGTTGAGAACTTTTTCATGTGTCTGTTGGCCATTTGGATGTCTTTGCAGAAATGTCTGTTCGTGTCTTCTTAGGCTGATTATTTTTAAGAAACAGAAGGCTCAGAAAGAAACTTTGACTTTTCCCCTCATTGCCTGAAAGAATTTAGATAGAGGGCTTGCTTGGGGAGGTAAGCTACCACCACAGATAACTACAGTATAACATAAGTGAGGGGCAGTAGATAGGGAGGAACTTAGCAAAATCTGTTTGTTAAAATTCCTCATTTTGTCCCATTGTTAGGATATGGCCCAGCAAATATTTGTTTGCCAAACACTCACTTTTTCTCCGTCCTGTGAATGGTCTTCTTTTTGTTTGAAGTTCCAGACCCTTGCACTGTTCTTCCTAGCTCAGAACGGCATATAAGCCTCAATTGCCTGAAACCTCCCCATATACATAATTAAATTTGATTTTCTCCCGTTAATCTATCTCATGTAGGTTTAATTCTTAGACCAGCCAGAATCATAGAATCACCAGCAATTGATCAACATTTTCATTCAAAGTTCATATTTCAGGTAGCTCTCCTAAGAGCTTTCTAGAAACCTTGTACTGCTCTTCCTGCCTCCACAGATCCAAGTCATTTGGTCCTGAGGAGTTTGCCCCTTCACTAGCCCTCTTCTGCCTATTCACTGCCCCAGGGAAAGCAAGCTCCTTCTCTGCAGAGTGGCCCAGTTGCCCTGTCTTTCTTTCACGGCAGTTTGCTCTCTGCTCTGCTTCCACAGTGGGAAAGGAGTATTTTATCTTTCTTCTATTTATGGGGAAAGATTTCCAGAGTAAATCTGATCTAAAATTGGCTTCCTAGTTGCATACTTCACTGATAAAAAGACTCTTCTTTATAACACCATTAAATACTGCCTCAGCCTGCAGCATGGTGCTTCACTACTTACACACATGCATTGAAGCCTGTCTTCTTTCCTGTAGGAGACAACTTCTTTTATTGCAAGGGGACCAAGTGTCATGGGAGTGTGTGGGCCGGAGGGTGGTGCTGCTCTTTACTGGGAATTGGGATGGGTCCAGACAGACAGATGATCCTATAAAAACATGACTGAATCCCTCAGAAGGCACAACCTAAGGAAGTCATGCTTCTGGGAATGTTGCCACACTGCTTAATGAGCTCTAGATCAAACACCTGGGGGCAGTTTGCAGGGAGACACACTCTTTCTAACTACACCTGTACAATGCGTGTGGTAGTGCTATAGAATTCAACGTAGTCACCTCCATCCCACATTCTTTAGTGCGTTTCCTCAAATCTGTCCTTCTCCATTTTTAGTTCTTTATTTCAGCTTCTCTGACCTTTTTTTTTTTTTTTTTCCCTAGTCCTTTTCCTTTTTCCTGGACTTTTTCTGTTATCTAATTTTGCATTTACAAAAGCACGGACTTCTTAAATATCTGTATGTACTCCAAATCCACCAGGTAAAAATGAAAGACTAAATACAAAGGCTCCACATATTGCTAAGGCCTCACATAATGCTAATATAATCTCTGTAACAAGTCTATGATACCAGGGTACTTCTATCTCCCCCACTTTGCCAAGGTAAACTGAAAATGGGAGGGACTACCAACTTGTTCAAGGTTCCATAACTAATAACAGACAGGACTCAAAACTTTTCTAATAGGCTTTAGGAGATATGAATCATTGATCCTAGAAGCCATGACTTAGTGCCTTGGTGCTGGAGACACAACAGTGACAGACCAGTCACGGTTCTCATGGAGTTTACCTCCTCTTGGAATATCAAAGAAAAATTGTATGGGACAGAATAAAGAGGCAAGGAAGAATTTATTCAAGACTACTACACTAGAGGAGAGAGACTGAGCTCAACTCCTCTGAAACATAAGATGGGAGGGATTTTAAGCACTGGAATGAGCTAGTGGGAAATTACTGGAGAACACTAGGGGGTCAATGTGATTAAGCTATGTAAGTAAACTGTGTGGCTAATGTGGGGCTGGAACTCATGACCCCAAGATCAAGGGTCATATACTCTACTGCCTGAATCAATCAGGCACCCCATAAGCCATTTTGTTTTTTAAATGATACCTGTCAAAGTTAGGCTCCTACTCTCCCACAGAGTAGGAAATAGGGTACAATCTTTCTTTACAATTACACTTCAAAGAGATGGTTCATAGTTCCTTGATAAAAATATTCTGGGTTGTGAAACTGGTAGGAAGCTAGGAGAAAACTTATCTCAAAGGGGAAGAGAAAGAATTTCCAATAGTAAGTTTTCTAAAAGTAAATGCTTTAAGAAAAGAGAGTTCAGAAGTCTACTGTCAGGAAGAAACCACTCAAGAATTTAGTCAAGCTGAGAGGACCATTAAGTTCATCTTGATAAAGAGATAAATAAAATATACAATAAGTGTAATATCAAGCAAAATAAGGGTGGAGATGCTATTTTATAGGACTTATATGACTTTCTCCCAGTTTGTTCCTAGAGTAAAGGTGTTAAGCCCCCATCCCTAACTTAGTAGAGGAACTAGTTGGCATTAGGGAGAAATATCTTCTAATGTCAGAAATGCCACAACAGACCTGGTATTTACTAGAAACATGGTACCCTGCTGGGTCTTCCAGTCTAGCTCTTGATCTCAAGACTTTTTTAGCTATTATTCCTAATGTGCCTCATTAATTCCAGGCACATGACCCAGCATCAGAAAATGGGCTATTATCTTCTCCCACCCCAAGTTTCTGGACTGTAACCCAAAGGCCTGACTATAACCATGTGCTGGATAACGTGGCTATCTTAATTTTCCAGAGGAAATACATCCTCAGTAACTTTAGCTTGCTTCCTTTCACCTCTCCTAAATCTGGCACATTGTAACAATTCTAAACATGAAGTGTTCATATACCTTTTTTTCTGGTCAATAGCACTACACATGGAATCTTCAAGGACAAGGAAGTTACCTCAGCACCTCAGGAGTCATCCCCCTACCCCTACCCCAACTCCTTGGATAACCAAGAAGACTTTTCAGCAGCTCACTAGCTGAGGCATGAAAAGCAAGTGGTTAAAAAAACAAATTTAGCCTCCAGAAGGACATGTCTATTCCATTATATGGTCCCTAGTATTTTTATGTTCTTGTAAAACATGACAAAGCCTTGGCATTTTGTAGATAAGAAGACTGAGGCTTAAAGACGCTTGTTCAAGCCCCATGGGTGTTAAACAAAAGAGCTGAGATATAAATGTAGGTCATTCTAATTCCAAAGTCCATGTTCTTTGCAATTTTTGTTTCTACTGTTACGAGCTACTACTAATCAAGTTTTATTCTGGGGATATGGAAGAAAAACCTAGATTCTATGGACTTTTTCCCCCAGGGAAATCATACCTATCTATGGTGACATTGAAAGGAAACATTTAGAAATATTGTTCTAGCATGTTGTAGAGTTTCTCATAAAGTTCAATTATTACTGAAGAGTGTTCTATTCAAGTGTTCTTCTAAGGAGTAGATCATTAGGGGAAAAGGCTAAATGGTATAGATGATTCATATTTATTTCAACATTAAGAGGAGCTGTTTTACTAGCTTATTACTTCCCTTTGTGGATTCATAAGCTCAATCAGTTTCATTTCTTTAAAGAGTTTTGCAGAAAACAGAGAATACCACATTGTAAATTCCAGTTAATTTGTAGAATATGAAATATTTCACCTTATGTTGGTTGTTTGCTCAAGAGAGTTTTTTCTGATTAAAGAATTGTAATTTAAAGTACAGGAGTAGATTTTCCTTCTACATTATTTCACAATTTATCTCTCCTCTCTTTCACATAATTATATCATAAGTCTGATTCCCATCTTGGCTTAGGGAATAATGGTTGGTGCATCCCTTGGAAAAACTAAGCCATATGTTTCTGTCTTCCAACTTCTCAACCTAGAATTTATTATGAATATCTCAGAAAATTCAAACTACATCTATAGAAAAGTGGGTTTGAAGGATGGAAATCCAAGACACAAGTGCCAAGGTGCACTCATAGAGGTGGAACTATGGCAGCTGTGTTTGGTGATGCTCTGTCCCGCTGCTGCCATGATCCTCCTGAGGCCATGAGTCCGTGCGTTTTGCACTGGCTCATTTCGACCCAGATGGGAGGTGAGAGACATGAGAACCTTAAGGCCACATAACAGTATGATTCTTCAATACAGCACAAGCTAGAGGAAAAGTGTGAAAACTCCCTATCTTAGGAACTATTTAAACCTGGGTATTACAGCTGTATAATTGGAAGGGTGGCCAGGGGTTGTAGAATTACATAGTCTTGCAGGAAGAAGGGGGCATAAAGACCACATAGCTGACTCCTTATCACACTTAGAATTACTTAATAATCACAGGGGGATGATTGTTGAACACTGTTTTAGATTGTTAGATTGCTATGTCCTATCCCAGTAACACTATGTCTCTCTGAGTTGCTAACAAAGCTTCCTAAGTATTTCTTAGTTAGCTCTGAAACTCAAATAGGATATGAGTAGGTGGTTAAATGGTGCAAAGAACCTCTGAAACCATGTAATTCAAGAAGGACAACAAATAATTCCTGAATGATCATTTTCATCCTAATAGTCTGGGTAAAACCTAGCCAGACTCTAACTCTTCTGCAGATTAAAAACCCATTCTGTTTTCTCCTAAATGGATGGATTGCAACCTGATTTGATTTTGCCTCCTGCAGACGTTCTGTGTCTGTGTCCCTGGGGAGAGACAAAAGGGCATGAAACAGAGGTCATCGTAGAGGACAACTTCTGTTGTGGAAGGTACCTTCCTCATTCAGACTTGAGGCAGATATCAGTCCTTAGGAGGTAATGAAAGGTCTGCTCCTGGAATCCCTACTACCTCACCCCTCCCAATTCATCTGAGAAGTGAAAACAATGTTGCCCTCATGATCCCAGGATAGATGAAATGAAAGAGGATGGCTTTCTCCCAACTCCTGGGTAATTAGTTTAGTCTAATGTGTCTGTTCTAGCATCCAAGGACTGCGGTAATAGGCGCCATGTAAATATACAGATAGCTTGAGAGAGACCACTGTATTCAGACAATCTAATTACTGCTTGGTCCACCCAAAGTTAACAATGACTTAAAGCTCTCATTCATTACTCGTATCTTACATGTTATGGCAACTTTTAGTATTTAATGTACTTTTACATATCCCTTGAAGAAGCTAGTGCTTAATGAACTTACTAAATTTTTCACGAGCTTAACATGGAGGGTGGATCAGAGTCGGGATTTAGAGGCAAGCCTAGAGATTTCAAGTCTAGTTTCCTTTAAAAAAATATGGGGGCAGGAATGTCTGGGTGGCTCAGTTTATTAAGTGTCTGCCTTCGGCTTAGGTCATGACACCAGAGTCCTGGGATCGAGTCCCACATTGGGCTACTTGCTCAGCAAGGAACCTGCTTCACCCTCAGCCTGCTGTTCCTCCTGCTTGTGCTTGCTCTCTGTCTCTTTCTCTCCAAAAAATAGGTAAATAAGGTCTTTAGAAAAATGAGGACATATGTAATTAGTGTTTCCAAATTCCTCAGTTATATGGGAAATTTAAAGCTCTGGTCACAATAAAAATGTTATTTGGCTCAAACCATCATCCTGATATGATAGGACTGTGAAGTCACTCCTACCTCTTATCAGGGGTTGGTTTCTCCTGAAAAATACTCCACAATCTCCTTTCTCTGATCATAGTTCAGGGACAGCTCATCGGATGTAGCACTAAATCCTAGGGTCTTCATATGATTTGTTCTCTTTAACAAATCTCTCATTCAACAAATGTGTATTGAGCATGTACTAGGGATTAGGCATGGTGCTGAGAACAAAATTAGAAAAAAACAAAAAACAAAAAAACAAAACTTCCATGCCTCCTTTGAGCTCACAGTGGCATAGAAGATTCAGAAAGTCTTAAACAAGATATTATGCATTAGATATAGGATATAGGGATATTTCTGGTTGACATGGAAGCACAAAGATAGTCAATCTATACTGACATTGTCAGGGAGGACTGCTTGGAGGAAGAATTTTCTAAGCTGGTCCATAAAGGATGAGTAAGGGTCAGGTGGATAAATGGAGATGAGATGGAAACTAATTTCCAGTCCAAAGGAAGCAGCAGATTGAGTGAAATTAAACAGTTTACTGTCCAACTCTTCCCCTGGAAGTCATAAGCCTTCAACGGATTCTAGAATTCCAAGGTAGTTACATCAGACAGATTCTGCCAATACAGTTGTTGTCTAGACATAGAGACAGATTCTTGATCCTCCGTATTCTGTCATCTTCCCAGAATTCTTTCCTGCACTCATAGGTATTTGCACAAAAGACATGAAGCCGTATGTCTGCAAAGAGCCTTGAACAAAAATATTTATAGCAGCTTTTTTGATAATCATCAAAAACTGTAAACAATCAGATGTCCAATGAGCATCCAATCAACAGAGTAACAGATAACCAAATGATATATATCAATAATAGGTTTCTCAGTAGTATTTTCTACAATAAAAAGCACCAAACTGATGATACATGTAGCAACTTAGATGAATCTTAAAAATGTTATGTTGAATGAAAGAAGCAAGAAATGAACAAGTACATACATATATTTCCATTTGTATATAATTCTGAAACCACACAAATTAACGACAGTTATAGACATCAGACCAGTGATTGCATGGGAGGCAGAGGGAAGGTGGTGGCTAAAAAGGACACAAGAGAACTCTCTGGGATTATGGATGTGGATGTCAGGAGGGCATGCATTTTTCATGCTGATTGAATGACAGCCTTAAGATATGAGCATTTTATTGTATGTACATTATATTTCAAAAGGAAATAATTCTTTTAAGCTCACTAAAAATCACCCTTGTAAATTTTACTTGACCTTGTTTATCAGTTGATTTTGAACATACATGTGTGGATGATAACCATCCATGAATTAAAAACATTAAGGGGGTCAAAATATGATTTTATGTTTGAATTCAAGTCATTTAATATGTTTCATTCAGGTCCCACACATATAAAGCTGAGATACTGATATTAACCAAACTCATTAGTTAAAGATCTCTTAAATACTTAGTAATAAAGGCAAATTATCCTTTATATCCTATGTCGTTTAGTTTGTCATGTAACAAGGAAAAGCGTCATTATTTTCCATGTTGTTACCATAATTTATATTTCACTTCTTCTGTAGAGTGGTAAAATCATGTGGGAGATAGGTAAAAGTGGGGACATGTCATTGTTACTTTGTAAAATTGATATTTGATCAACAAAGTACCTTCTTGGAGATATATTTATGTAAATATCATAGTATCTTGGTTATTATAAATAGGAGACCAATGTGTTGAGTTAGATAGTTAGGAAAGGGGAAACGTGCTTCACTGAGCAAGCAGCAGATGGGCAACGACTCGAGGCTGGTGGAATTAAAAGAATATTTGGCCAAGTACCATTTCATAAAGAACGAAAGGACAGAGCTGTCCTGAATAGCAACAATGCTTGTGAGGCCATGGAAGAATATAGGAAACCTTCAGATCGTGCCAGAAAGCTGAAAGGTAAAGAGGAAGAGGTATGTTGTAAATTGTAGGACACATCAAGGTATTACCCAATTACTTATGAATTACATTCAGATAAAATCCATATATCTGGAGATGGCTGCTTATGCAAATAAATATTTAGAAATAATGGCATTTTCACCTCCAATAATCCTGAAAATCACTCCAGTTTCTAAAAGGCCAAATATAGTTTGCAGTTATATAAACAAAGGAATATTTAAGAGGGAGGACATTTAGTCTATCTACACAGGTGACATCAATACATATCGTCAAGCCTGTCAGTGGATATGATATAATTCATACTGATGCATTACAGCTTCAAAAGTATTCTTTGAAAACACAATATGTGCCAGAACAAAGAAATATTCCTTGTTCCCACACTGCTGACTGTTTTCTTGGGTGAGTTATTTAAACGCACTCTCAGCATCCCTGTTTAATGGTAGTGCCTACCTCACAGGGTGGATAGAAAGATTAATGATAAAATGCATGAAAAATATCGAGCACAGTGCTTAGATTAAAGTGAACATCTAGTAGGTGCTAAAGTCTAATATAGATATATACACAGACACGTATAACGTAATTAAAAACACTCGATAAAAGAAGATACCAATTTGACAGATACACATCCAATTATGCTTGTTACTCATGGCAGAGACTAAGGATTTATTAAACATTTCCATTTCTTCTTGGATCTACAGTTAGCTACAGTTAGCTTACCTGTGTTAACCTTTCCCCAAGCAATGTGATGCCAGGTCCTGAGTTCCCTCCACTTTCAGGCCTGGCATATGAGACCCTTCCATGAATTTCTCTACTACATGTTCTTTTCCCCTCTTAGCTCACTTGCTAAAGGATGGAAGATCCCGGATCTCTGACTTCAGGCACTGAGGACCACCACCAACCACCATCTCCACGCCCACCCCTGACCCTGTTTCTCAGAGTTTGAAGTGCATAAAAAATAAATTTTTATTGCATTAAGGCCACTGAAATTCAGGACTCCATCTGGTGAAGTAGCTAGCATTACTTTGACCAATACACCAGTACACTAATAAATATTAAAGGCAAATATTATATAAATTATGTAACATTGGCGTGTGTATGAATAGTACAAAAGTGTATCAGTCAGAATTTCATTTGGTTCCAAGTCCTTGAAAGCCTGTTCCCAGCAGCTTTAAACACCAGGGGTTTAATTTCCTTGCAAGAACATAGGTTAAAAAAACACAAAACCCAAAACAAAAAAAAAAAACATAGATCCCGAAGTAGCAGTTATTGCCTTATTTCAGCAGCCAGTGTGTCTGGGAAACTCTTGCTTTTCCTGCAATGTGATTGATGCAGCTCTCATGCTATGTTCCAGCGTGGAAGAAAGCAGAAAAGCCCACTGCATCCGTCTCCTTTCAGAAAAGTAAAAACTTATCTAGACTTCTCGGCAAACATCAGCTCAAATCTCACAGGCTTCTGCAAGTGTGTCCTTTGTCACCACGAGCCATAGGAAGAATGGAAAGCTTCTATTTATCCAGATACCTTGTTGCCCTAGACATAATTGTGGTTCTGTTATCAAAGGAGAATGGGAAAATAAATATTTGTTAAGTAAATGACAATGGGGTAATAATGACCTCCAACCTGTTAAATTTTTTATTCCACATATTGTCTATATGGGAGATAAAAAGACTCAGAAAGAAATCAGAAAGTAGTCTATTTTTACCGAATGCCAAAAATTAACCTAAATAATCATATTTATGCAAGAGCTATATTTAACTTCTGCTTCCATGTGGAAGACCATTTGCAGCATGAAAACCCAGTTACATTCAAGTGGTTGTTTCTTGTTCATGACACAGTAAGAAAGAGATAAAAACATAGATGTGTACAAATACTTTCAAAATGATGTGGGGGAAAGAAAACAACAACAACAACAACAAAATACTTATGAAAGTTTTCAGGGTTAAACCCTCCAAGTCTCCCATATACTGGCTTATTCAATCAACATTTTACATTTCAATTTAACTTAGTTTTAGGTTTTGATTAATCAGATCTTGTTTAGTTTGAGTATGTGTTAGCAGGTGAGGAATACATAAGCTGCTGCTTCTTATTCATCTTGCCAGGAGTTTCTAATTAAGCAACTCTCCTATATGACTCATAAATAAACTTTTCATCCAGTCAAAAACATCTGGAGGCCACATCTCATATATTTTTATGAGAGATTTGACTTGCTGTCATGACTCATGGATGACAATAATGATCATTGATTTGAAGATTGACATTTCCTTCCTTTTCTTGATGTGGGGGTAGTTTAAGCTGAGACATTCAGCAACTAATGAAGATTTTGGTGTATTATACATGAATCTGCAGTATTCATATATTCTGTTAATTTTCCTTGTAAATCTTTCCTTCAACATAAAAAAATTGTGTATAGGTTTATTTAATTAATATATTTTCTGTAATTATATGTTAATATATGAATTACAATTATTTAAAGGAATTCCTAAGTAGACATATTTGTTACCTAGGGAATTTTATCCATAGCCATGCTTTTTTTTTTTTTTGTCTGTAAATATTCCAAATAAGCATTCATGTTGCCAGCTTTTATGACTGGTTAGTACTGTTGATTTCCAGGGAACCCACCTCTCTTGGATTAGCTCTTATCACACTGGCCTATGTTTCCAATCATACGCACCGTGTCCTTTCATCTTTCGGACCTTGATATGTTGGGTCACCCTAGGGTTTAGTCTGGGATTCCCCTTTTCTTCTTTGTCCTATGCTCACCCTCTAGGTGATCTTATCTAATCCCATGACTTTATACCATACCATCTCTATGCTGCTAACACCCAAATTTATACTTCTGGAGCTTCCCTCCTTTGATTTGAATATTCAAACTACATGATCTCTCCTTTTGAAAATATTATTTACAGAAAAAAAAAACTTTTTGCTTCCCCCTTAAACTTGATTTCCGAGTGTCCCCAGTTTAATAAAGTCACCATTATTTGATAAGGGACACGGAGTTTGATAAATGGCATTGAGTCTTTTGTTTGGCCTATTTTTTTCTCTTCTATTTTTTTTCACACCTTCCCCGAGCCCGTGAGTAAATGGTGCAACATCTCCCTTGAAACACATCTGGAATTTGATGATGCAACTCCTCCTTCAAGCACTGTCCATCTATCCCCTGAACGATTGTAATAGCTTCTGACGTCTATACTCTTGCCCCCTGAAGTATATTGTCCACCCAAACACCTAAGGAAATGTTCCATATCTTAAGAGCTTGTGAGATCACTGGTCTTAATTCTCTGATTTTATACTGTGATACTAGAATGAAACCAAAGCCTACTTCATGCCCCATGAGATCTGACTGGTCCAAATCCTGTTCTACAGGTATTAACATGGTTTCTCATTCACTCCTTTTAGGTTTTTGCTTGGAATTAGTCTGTTTAGATGGACATCTATCTGATAATCCTCCACAGTTCTATTAACTTCTATTATTTTATCTCCTTAACCTGCTTAGAGGTTATTATACTATGAACTGATGGGCGTTACATTATAAATGTGCTTGTTTGTTCAGTGTTTCTCTTCCCTTCTAGAATATAAATGACATGAGGGGATAAACTCTGCTTGGTCCATTCAGGTATACTCTATTCTATAACTTCACTCATACTTATCATATCCTGGGCTTCCATATCATATAGAATCATTAATATTGCCAAAATCATTCCTCTATCTCACAATGCTGCTTTCCCCTCCCTTTGGATTTTTAAATTAAGCTTATCCACTTAATATTACACATATTTTTCTTTCTTCTTTAACAAAGGGAAGTGTCGGTGAAAATTTCCTCACTTGCCTTTATAACTAGCATGGTGAGTGAGTTGACCTGGCCAAATCTTCATTCTGGAAGAGTCACAACTTTGATTATGTATTTCTGAGACATGAGACATCATTCTTGGGGAAGGATGAAGCTGTGTATCCAAGATGTTTCATCTGACATCAGGAAAACAATGCTATTATTGATGACTCTTAGTGTTTTAGGTTGCCTGTCTCAGGCTTGGCTAACAAAATTAATTGGGTTTTCCATATATATTTAAAAACATAAATTAATAGAGAACAAGTTAAATAACAATTTTGTATAACATTTCAAAATAAAATATTTTAAAATTTAAAATGACAGACTTGAATTGTCTTTTATGGACATGATTTCTTCAAGTCAGGGTTTCTAGATGAGATGTCCAGATACAATCCTAATCAAGACATTTAAAGATAATCTCATCAAACCCCTAATAATCCCAGCAGACAAGATATATTATTAATATTGATAAGTAATAAAATATTTTTTAAGATTTTTTTATCTGAGAGGGGCACCTGGGTGGCTCAGTGGGTTAAGCCTCTGCCTTCAGCTCAGGTCATGATCTCAGGGTCCTGGGATCAAGCCCCGCATCGGGCTCTCTGCTCCGCAGGGAGCCTTCTTCCCTCTCTCTCTCTGCCTGCCTCTCTGCCTACTTGTGATCTCTGTCTGCCAGATAAATAAATAAAATCTTTTAAAAAAAAGATTTTTTTAATCTGAGAAAGAGAGAGTTGGGGGAGGGATAGAGGAAGAGCAAGATGGAGAGAATCTCCAGCAGACTCCATGCTGAGTGACGAGCCACACAAAAGCCTTGATCTAATGATCCCGAGATCATGACCTGAGCTGAAATCAAGAGTCAGATGCTCAACCGACTGAGCCAACCAAGAAACCACTGGATAAAATTTTTGAATAGATATTTCATACCTTACAAATTGGTGATTATAATTTATATCAAATTGTTTGGCATAAATCAGAACATTACAATTGGAATTTTATTTAAGGAACTGAACAGACTTTTCTTTCATTAACAGTTATAAACTTAAAATTTCTTGTGCAAAACAAATTAACCTCTACATATAAACTATTTTCATGTTAGATATAGTATATCAAAATAATCATGGAACTCTGGCTTGTAAAAATGGCACCCAAATTATTTGAAAGGTCAGAACCATGAGCCTACAGGCGGTATGGATGTTACTAAAATCTCATACAAACTCTGAAGTCAACATATACTTGAAGACAGAACTGTGCCCTTGGGAAGACTCCCCCTGATTTCCAGGAGCTATCCAACTTCCGTTGGTTCTACCTGGGCTGCCCACCATAGTTGTGATTCTTGAGGACCCAAGAAGCAAACTCCCCTCCCATTACAGTTAGCTATTGAAATAAAGGGCATATGGTTGAGGGTCTTTGGAGTCAAGGTAGAGCAGTAAATTCCATTGTTCTTCACTGTGTAGCAGTCTGCAGGTACAGAGTGGTTTACTCGCAAACCTCCTTGGGGCACCCTTCTAGAAACACCTATGGAGCAGTTTGTAGCTGGAGATGATCCACTTGACCGGAGCTCTGCCCCAAGCCTCTCCTGACTGCCCTGACAAAAAGACAGACTGTTGTCTCTGTACCACATCAGTGTGCTTTTGATCTTTTATGTGCCCTGACCTGGCAGTTTGGAATTTGGGGGAAAGAAAACCGAAACCAGGAAGACGTGCAGGGTTGTTTCATTCGGACCTCGCAGTATTAATGCTAAGAGTCTTGTTTGTTTAGGTGATGCCGTTGTTCATCTAGAAAGTCATTAAACATGTAAAAATTATGAATTCTGTTGCTGACAAAAAGCTATACTCTGTATCCCTAGTTTGTCACGATCTTTATCCCTCCTTTTTTGCCTGTTCAGTATGGAGGTCATGTGACAGTTGGCCTTATCAACATACTTGTCGAGTTCCAAAGGAGAGCCAAATGTTTCTCTTAATCATGTTGGTTAAAGTGGGAAACCTGAAGATAGAGATGGCTTTATGTTTAAAAAAAAAAAAGGCAGTCATATTTGTTGGCGAAAGTGAAATACACCTATGTGTTCTAAACCAAGTCAGTGTGGATTGCAAAACTAGGAATTAAATGTGATTTAGAGCTAAAGAAGAACAGGAGGCTATCACATTGCATAGGCAAGCATGTGCTGCCTCTTTTCATGGTGGGTCCAACCTCTGTGCAGGACAATATGGCAATAGCTTTCATTGTTAAAATGCATGAATCTTTCAGTGCAGCGCTGAAAGTTCTCAACTTTGTTGCTATGATGGTGCTTATCCACGTGTAAAATGATGTACCCACGATACTTTACAATATCGTCTGTGAGAAATGCTGATGAAGGGACCGGTGCAGACCTGGCCTGATTAAGACAAAGTGCCAACCAAAACCACTGAGAGACATTACTTAACAGGTATATTTTAGGGTTAAAAAATCTCAAGGTTGGGGTGTCTGGGGGGCTCTATCAGTTGTGTGCCTACCTTCAACTCAGGTCACTATACTGGTGTCCTGGGATCAGGTTCCGTATTGGGGGGGGGTCCCTCCTCAGTGGGACCTTGCTCTCCCTGCTCACTCTCTCTCTTTTCAAATAAATAAATAACAATCTAAAAAACCAAAAAATAAAATAAAGAATGGATGAAAACATTAAAAAAAATCAAGCTTTTTAAAGACTCCATGGTAACTGAAATTGTTTCCTTCAATGACCTATCCAGCTGTCCAAGGCACAATATCCCCATTGGCCCCAGACAACAGCCAGCTAATCAGCAGTTTACCGAAGGAGAGGAAAATATAGGTCACATTTCCACATGGTTGGTGTTTTTTCCTTCTTCCTTTTTTCCTCTTCACTTTTCCTTTTATATAAATCATGGTAGTTTCTCTTTTTTTAAGATGAAATCAATTTATTAATTGGCTTCCCTTGTATAGAAATTAAATAGCATATTAATGGTCATGTAACTATATGTCTGATTTTTTTATTTGACACTGTAATATCTGCAAAGGATTGGAAATAAATGGTCTTTTAAAAGGGAACTGTCCAATTAAATTATCAAATATCCATGTAATGCAATGGCATAAAACTATAAGAAAAAATATTTCTATATGCATTAGTCCAGAAAGTTTTCCAAGGTATAAACACTATGCGGCCTAGTACACTCATTATAATATCATTTGAGGGTGGTAAAAAGAACAAATAATTATATGCTTTTAATATATACAATATCTTTGGAAGGACAAACAAAAAAACTAATAACAGTTGCCTTTTGGAAAGCGAAGCTGGTGGCCAAGAACAGCAAAGGGAGACATTTTTTACTATATACACTTTTATACCTTGTTGAAAGGATTCTGTACCTTAATTCCAATGTGTGGAGGTTTTACCACACCATCGACAAAAAATTCTGCAACACCAGCTGAATGTTCTACAATTCTGACACTCTGTACGCAGACAGCATCTGATTCAACAGGTTAAGAGCTCAGTCCCACATGATTCCCCACCCCTTTAGCCCCTAGTGCCTCCCCCCCACCTCGGATGCCCATTGCAAACCCAGGTTATTTATCACCTCTGCTTCTGATTGGAGATTCCCAAGACCCCCTCCTTGGGTTCGATTAATTGGCCAGAGTGGCTCATGGAATTCAGAGAAACTTTTTACTTACTAGTTTGCTGGTTAATTATAAAAATACATAATTCAGGAACAGCCTGAGGATTCAGTAAGAGATCCGTAGGGGATGTTATGGGGTAGGGTGCTTGCCTAGCTTCCATGCCCTATCCCAGTGTGCTACTCTCCCCAAGTCTCTATATGTTCACCAACCTGGAAGCTCCCCAAACTCCCTTCACTTCGATTTTTATGGAGGCTTCATTTCCTAAGACATGACTGATGAAATCATTGGCCCCTGGCAATTGATTCAACCTCCAGCCCCTCTCTCCTCCCAGGAGCAGGACTGAAAGTTCCAACTCTCTAACCCCTTGGCTGGGTCTCTTAGCAACCAGCCTGCTTCCTGAAGTACAGTCAACTTGTTAACATAACAAAAGACACCAACATTGCTCTTATCACTTAACAGATTCCAAGACTTTTAGAAGCTCTGTGCCAGAAGCAAATATGAAATATTTATTTATTACCACAATGTCACCCTGTGAATCTAGGACTTTGTGAACCTACCAGCTTTTAGCTCTGGAATACAATATTAAGTTTGTGTTTGCGTTTCGCTTAACAGCGATCTTCATACATATTTATTATTATGTAGAATTGGAAAATTGTTGGAAAAAGAGTGAGGAAAGTTGCACGGGGGCCAAGCAGCTTCCCGGAATTAAAAAGACAGAGATACTTCTTTTGCATGACCCCTCGTCACGATGTACTAAAGTGCCTCCTGCTCAATGTAGTGGGAAAAGGTGGCAAAAAAAGACTTCCTGAACAGCAAGAGGAGGGCTGATCAGCCTCTGTGACTAGATGCAACACCACATGGATTGTCTTGGGATACAACTGCTTCCTGGGACAGGAAGATCATGGCCCATGCTTGAAGTGTCCCTTGAACTGACTAACCCTTCTGGAACAAGTAAGTGTGCTGTGGGGTTCTGTACGGTGTGTGTCAGTTAAAGAGCATGCAGGGCCGGACGCAGA
The DNA here is from genome assembly GCF_009829155.1 of Mustela erminea. Lineage (NCBI taxonomy): Eukaryota > Metazoa > Chordata > Mammalia > Carnivora > Mustelidae > Mustela > Mustela erminea. Next base: position 40,953,369 of record NC_045615.1, on the reverse strand, counting down.
TTTGGGTCATTTGGCCTCTCCATTCCCTAATCCCTTCACTAGGCTCGGAGACTTCTGGCATCCATCCCTGCAAACGTCAGATCCACCCCCATATCCTGCATCCCCAAATCTGTCACCTACAAACCTCTCTGAATAAAGGGCATCACTATCCATTCATTCACTGAGGCTAGAATGAAACCCTGATGCTGTTGTCGATTTTCCCCCTCATACCTCAGATTCTATCCATTAGAAACATCTATTTCTCTACCTTCCAAATGTATATCAAATCCAACCACTTTTTATTACCTCCAGCACTACAACCCCAGACCAAATCTCCATCAATCTTTATCTGGGCTAGTAAAGAAAACTCCCAACGGGTTACTCCTCACATAGTAGCCTTGAGAGAACTTTTTTTTTTAATTTTTATTATTTTATTAAAAAAATTTATTATATATTGACAGAGAGAGACACAGTGAGAGAGGAAACATAGCAGGGGGAGTGGGAGAGGGAGAAGTAGACTTTCCTCCAAGAAGGGAACGCAATGTGGGGCTCAATCCCAGGACTAAGCAGAAGGCAGACACTTAACTGACTGAGCCACCCAAGGGCACCAACTGAGAGAACTTTTTAGAGTGTATGTCACATCACTTCACCTCAACTAGAACTCTTTCACTGCACTTGGAATAAAATACAGACTTCTTAAAATGCCTCAGACTGTCTATATAATCTTCCTTCCTCTTTGGCCTCATTTCCTTCCTCTCTGCTTCTTGTTCGCCACCCACCATGTTGGCATTTTCTCTCCTCAAAGCCTTGGCCCTCAATGTTCTTGCTGCTTGGACTGTTCTTCCAACGAGTCTTCCCAGTGCTGCCTTCTCATTTCAGGTCACAACTCTCACATTTTTTCTTCAGAGATGCCTGTTGAAAAGAAATCTTCCACAGCCTGGTCATGGTCTATCACACTAAACTACTTTATCTTCTTCACAGTATTATCAGAAACTGAAATTATTTTATTTGTATATTTGCTTAGGTGATTTTTGTTTGCCTCCTCCTGACCTTACCATAAGTTCTTTGAAAGCAGGGGTTATTATTGCCAACTCCCTAACGTCCATAGAGGAGTCCCACACATGGCAGCTTGTTCACCGTTTGACGAACGAGCAGTTTTGATATGGGATAATCAACATCCGGTAACCTTGTGGAAATCACAATCACAAGCTTTGAAGATGTAGCTCTGTGTTCTAAATCTGGTAATGAGATAAAAGTAGCTACCGAGTGACCATGCCCTCCACTCACCCAGAATGAAGGCTCACTGTTGAGTCTAGTTTCAGGACCCACACTTGGAATATCTGAATTTAAGCTTTAGTTCATGGATTTTTCTACCAAGATTTGTCCTTTAGCATGAATGAGCCAGTGAGCCCTGGGCTTGCTTGCTGTCTTTCCTCCCGCCTTCCCATCCTCACTCCCTTTCTTCCCTCATTCCTCCTTTTTGGTTGCTGAATAGTACCATGGGAAGGATACCAAGAAAGAAAGAGTTCTCTTGATAGGGCTCAAGCTATTTAATTGTGAATGTTAGAATATATGTGAGGTTTTCCAGCTTAATGCAGTCACACATACACATACACAGAGAGTTTTCCACTTTAAAAATTTTGTTTTGTTTTGGGCTGAAAAAGTGATGCAATGTTAAAATAAAATTTTAAGCTATTTGCAATAGTTATCATACTCATTTTAAAGCCATCTTAATTATATATAAAATAATTTATATAGATTTATCAAATAACAGGGTCCTTGCTCTTATGTGTACTATGGTCATTATAAACACATATGCAGTCTTTTATACTCTATTTTTAACTTGTACTTTATCAGCCAAGAAATATTCATCCAGGCCCCACTGATAAAGGAAAAATAGCAAAATGTATAAAATATATAATATATATAAAATATCATTCTCTGCCCTCATAAAGTTCTTTAGTTGGGGAGATACATACATTCGCCTACAAAGGTGAGACCTTCCATAACAATTATTTAAGGCAAGGGAACAATGTAGTAAAGAAAGTAATGGTTACTCTTGAGTATATGGAAGATGTGTAGGGATCACAGTGTATTTTCCCCAAAGGGAACCCACGAGCACAATAGATTCATTAATTTTAAGAGTAAAATGGCTCTCTGTACAAAATACAAGTGAATATTAATCAGCCTCAGAACAGGATTGGTTTTATTCTTTTTCTAACCAACAGATTTTCTTACTATGCCTGATTATTGCAATTCTACCAAGAATCGTAATTTTGTTTTAAAAGCTTCAAAAAGAAGCCTAAAGCTTATTTCAAAATTAGGTGGGCAAGAATATCCAAGAAAAAAAAAATCTGTGAGGAGGAATGATCAGAAGGTGTGGTTGAAATGTTTCTTTTCTACTCAGTGTTCAATCTCTGTTTAAACTGAGCAGCTAGGACATTCCTGAGAACTATAATTGAATCAAGGATGTGTCGTCCCAGATAAACAAGTCGATCTGATTAGACCAAAGGAAAAGACATCTCTCTAATTAGGGGAGAAGTTCCCCTATGTTTCTCCCATGGATGAATGAGTAAGCATTTTGTCTTGCAGTGCAGTTTTTTTTTTTTTTTTTTTTGAATTGTGGTAAAATACACGTAAGATAAAATTTACCGTCTCACCCATTTTTAAACGTACGGTTCAGTAATGCTAAGCACACACTCTGAGGCGCAGCCGATCTCCAGAATTCCTTCCTTTTGAGAAACTGGATTTCTGTACGCATTAAACAACTCCCATTCCTGTGTGGTTCCTTGTAGTTCTGGCAATATAAAAAAGTTTCTAGTTTTGTTTATGAAATTTCTTTTGTTTTTCTGTAGTGATGATGGGATCTGACAAAGTGATCCATGATGTCTTTCTTTTCTTGCACATGCGTCGTAGGGAGGTTAATCCTGAGAAACCTTCTAATTGACTATGTCAAAGCCTGTTTCGCAACCTGCTGGCTTTCCTGACATTGTGCCCCCCGCCCTTAAGAAAGACAATGCAAAGGGGTAGGGTGGCAGGGAGAGGGACGGAGGGGGAGAGGGAGAGGGAGAATCTTAAGCAGTCTCCTTGCACAGTGTGAACCCAATGCAGAGCTCCTCACGACCCTGACATCAGGACCAGCACCGAAATCAAGAGTCCCAGCCCTTAACTGACTGAACAACCTAGGAGTCCCGCCTCACATTTTAATAGCAGATGCAAAGAATATGACTAACTCCTTAATTACTATGGATTTTCATTTTGTAGATTTAATGAGGTCCACCCTCTTGAAAACAAGGGTAGTGACTACAAGGATGTTGGCTCTACTATTACTTATTATAGTAAACAATTATAAGGAAACAAATTGCCCAAAATAGGTTAGACTGTAGTTGCAGCATCAAAGATTATTAGAAAATGCATAATAGCATATGTTCATTATCTATTGTTGAGTGGAAAACGCTGATAACCAGAAATTTATAGAAATATAACACATATGTATAGATGCATATATTCAAACATTTTTATTCTTTAAAATTAAAATAAGATCAAAACTGCATATTTGGTTTCCTGAGTTTTGCACTCAAATATATATATATATTTATATAAATAAATTTTATATAATATGTATTTGATATATATTTATATATTTTATAGATATTAATCTATAATAAATATATGCAAAGATATATGTATACAGAAATACAACACATAGGTATACACACACAGGTGGCATGGGAGAGAGGCACAGAGAAAAACAGAGAGAGAGAGAAGGAATTTTATCTCTATTTTCTTCACTCTCCATTTAATTCCAACTATAGGAAAAAAGGCACTGGAAATTAAAAGCTGGAAGAGTACAAAATATGTTAACTATGATTATTTTGGGGAGATGGAAATGTGGGTTATTTTTGCTATTTGCACTTTCTAATTATTTGATAATTTTATGATTACATTACCTTTGTAACTTATGTATTACTTCAAGAAAAAGAAAAGTTTATATCCAAATTTTCAGTCAGTTTTGAAAAATTTTCAGGCATTTCTAGTAAAAGATGTATCAGCATAATATGATCATTTCATCTTTTTTTTAAAATTCTGTAGTTAGCAGACAGTGTTATGTTAATCTGAGGTGTATAATACCGTGATTCAGCATTTTATACATTACTCAGGGCTCATTATGGTAAGTGTACTCTTCATCCCCTTCACCTATTTCACCAGTCTCCTCACCCACCTTCCCTCTGGTAACCCTCTACTTGTTCTCTATAATTAAGAGTCTGGGTTTTTTTGTGTGTGGGGGGGTCTTTGTTTTGTTTCTTAAACTTGACATATGAGTGACGTCATATGGTTATTTGTCTTCCTCTGACTGCTTATTTCACTTAGCATTTATACTCTCTAGATCCGTCCATGTTGCTGCAAATGGCAATGATCATTTCATCATTAGCCCAGAAATGAAACTCATACCACATTTTCCAAAGTTATGAAATGAAATCTGGCACGATCAATAAATAACATCATAACCCAATAAAATAAATCTTGAATGGTTAACTTTAATTCAGCACAACATGAAGTATGATACTAGAAAGCAGACAGTAAGTACATCTCCTCAGGTAATTCTTAAAATAACATCCTAAATTTAATACCAATAATTTAGTTAACATTATACAATTACATGTAACATGTTTCAAAATAATCAAATCACCTGAAATTTTAAAACAGAAAGAATTCAGGGAAGTCTCCAGTTAAGCATTTATATAGCATTCATTATTCTGTCAGCCAGTGTACGTAGGAAGCAGGGCAACTGATAATATCTTTGCTTTGTGTAACATGGGAGCATATGGGACTAAGTACCTATTAATATAGCACTTCTGAAATTAGAGCCAAGATGACATCAGGGAAGTTTGTTTTCTGTACAGGTTTATTCTCGGGAACTACTTTGACATGCAATTTCTCCCATTTTGTGAAATTCCTTTTTCCCATTGTATCTTCGCCTGTGACTTAGGGCTTGAGAAACTTATGTCCTCCACCACCCATGAAGTAGTCATGTAGGTGTCCAAAGAGCCTTGATCTGGTGGAGTTATGGAGAAGGCACTGGAAGGATAAGGACCATCTGAAAGGATCACAATGAACCAAGCTGATAATAACCATGGATACAAAATTTAGTGTGAAAAGTTTTATTGGGTTCTCAAAATTATGGGATGGGGGCAAATTACAACTAGAAAACTGGACATCTCATCTCTAACTCTGGATTCTTCTGGTTAGTGGTATGGGCGTGGGCAAGTCAGAGTAATTTTGTTCAACTTGGAAAGAGGGTTTGGGCCTGTTTTATTAAAGTATTAAAACACTCCCAGATGCAGTTTTATCACTCTAAGGGAATACAGCTATGGACACTTAACTATTATCAGCTACTGCTTTGGCAACAGTGAAAAATATCAGTTTCAATACTATTAAAACAATAAATGAGCCACTAACATTTTCAAAATGTGATATAATACAAATCACAGAAAAATTGTTATCCCTGAACATTTCTTATCTTCTTCAAGAAAACGGCCTCTTCCTTCTGATCTAAAATGCCATATAGTTTCTCTTTATTTATGTAACACTATTTTCTACAAACACTATTTGTTATGGAAAATACATTGTGTAAAATATTTTATTTTTTGTACTGATAAGTAAATTTCTAGGGAAATTCTTTTCAGTAATGTTTTAGAATATTCATTAAATTCTTATGTCAAGTGATCAATACAATTTACAAAACTGGAAGCTTCACCTGAAGATCTATAGGTTTTTAGTGTCCTTAATTTGAATTCCCTCTTATTATAAATTAATGAAAACTTAATGAGTAAATATGTCTATTTACATTTGATACTTTTAAGGACATATGGGGAACTCATACCCCTTAAACAGATAAATATATTCACGAGAATACTACCAGGCTGGATTCGCTCCTTTCGATCTCAGAAAATAAGCAGGGCTTTATTTTCACCCAGCTCCCAAAACTCAACTTAATTTCTGCTGCAGGAAAAAAGAGGGTTTCATTCAACTAGATAACTGGCCAGCACAGGTTGCTGTAAACGGGAAATAATATATTATTTATCATAGTAAGACAAACTTCCCCATTTGAGGGAAACAACTTGTTGGGTCTTTGCAAACACCTCAATTTCTCTTTTCATCCTATTTCACAAACAGTGCTAAGAAATTAGTATTTACGTTTCTTTTTAGGAACTCCCTAATACAGGTCATCTCCGTATTCTCCTTTGAGTGCTAGACTGGCCAGGAAAGTGGAGATTTCTTCTTGTTTACTAAAAATGTATGTCAAATAACCATTATCAATGCTGCCTACATTAACCTTCTCACATACATGAAGTGGGGAAATGCAGGGCTCTTGGTAGTCCCTAAATGAAAACAATGCCATGTGGTTTACTTTAATTACTAATTTCATTCAGTGCTCACAACAACTAAGAAGGGATAATGGCAAGCTACTGAATATGATAATGAAGAAGAAAATAATTGGGAAGTGTAAGCAAATATTTAATATGAAATTTATGACACATTTATGATCTCATATCCCTGATCTTTTTTTCCTTTTACTTCCCTGGAATTTGCAAATTCCTTTTTAGCTGTGAATAGTTAATTGGATATCAAAAACAACGATTCATTCTGGTAGGCACTATATATGTATTTGGTGAAAAAGAGATGAGCTAAATCCCATGTTTTGATAGTACATAGTGAGGATAACAGTTTCAATTTCATGAAGTATGCTCCTAGTTCCTGGCAGTGTGCTTCTAGTTTTGTTTATAATTTTAAAACCAATTTATTCATAGCACTGATGTGATCATAGAAAGTGACCCACGGTATCTCCCTAATTTTGCACATGCACCGCAGTGACGTTAATTCTCTGAAACTTCCTGAGTGACTATCTCAAAGCCTCTGTTCTACAACCTGCTGGCTTTCCTGACATTCTAATGCTAGGTACAAGGCATTTGACTAAATCTTCAACTATTATGGAAACTTCTTCCACTTTATAGATCTAATGAAGTTCAACATCTCTAAATAACAAACAGATATTTCTTAAAAGGAAGATAATCTCCGGATAACAATACATGATTTTAGGATCCCAGAGGTGATATGTGTTTGTAAAGTTGATATAATACAGATTCTGGAGGGAGAAAGACTTAATTCTCATCCCGATTCAATCACATGCTAAATGTATGGCAAGTTATTTCTCCGAGTCTCAGTATTTTTTAATCTGCAAAATAACACCTACACTGAATAATTGTTCTAAAGATAAGAATTGACATCTGTAAAGATCCAGCAGCAAGCATACATTAGGTGCTTAATAAATAGTAATTATTTATTCTCATCCATCATTGCGCTGCACCATTGGCAAAAGTAGTATTGCAGCTCTGAGAGCATACATTTGGTCTGTGATAAATCAGCTGACCAGTTCAAGTATGAGTCCAATTAATTTAAAGATATGCAGAGATCAAATAAATAAATAAAGATTTTTTGGGCATTTTCTACAAATTGCCTTCTATATAGGTGTCTTCTAAATATAAACTATAAGACTCTGGAATAAGCTAAGAGACTGAAAATTACGTTTATCACCTTTATGGCTTTAGTCTGGAAAAAATTATTAACAGTGATAATGACCTTGAACTCTCATGGAATTTCCATAACTATTGCGTGAAGTGTATTACTACCAAGAAATGGATGTATTTTTGGTTCCACTGGAATAATAAAGTGAGATAGAACTTAGAATACACATTTTAGAGGTCTACTCATTATAAAAGTGCCTACGATTGTCACCTTAAGTCTGGGACAGATAAAACTCATATTAAAACATAAGGCAAACTTTTGAAATAAAATGCCTCAACAATTCAAGTTCTACTGACCTACTGCCTTAACTGACTGAAACTCTAACTTGCACAGTGCAAGTGCAACTGCTTGAGCTAAAGATCAGTTTAAAAAATATATATATATATATACATAAATACGTATGTGTATTTACATATATGCATACCCCCAGAGATGATTCCTTTTAAAACCTGAACCTAGGTGCACAAGCATTCACAGATTTCATTAATAATTTCTATGATTATAGCACCTAGATGGTTTCCTATTCTGGGGAATAAACACACTTAAATACCATGCACAGTTTCAGGAAAGTGACCATGGATCATCTGACTGTAAGGACAGTCAGGACGTGATGGTTATTCAAATGGTAAGAGCAATCTGATTATTAGCTTCTCATCTGAGGCATTTTACCTACAGTCCAAAAAAAAGCTTTCAGTTATTTCACTGATTAAACTCCAAAGCATCTTTTCCATTGTTAGTGGAAACGGCTGGCATTTAATAAAAATAGACTTTTCTAACTATAACTAATTGAATAAATAGTGGCTAAAATGGTGAATTGATAACTAAATTATGTAAAGCTGAGAAGTATCAGAACACTTTTGAGAATACAGTTCTGCTTGGAGGGCTCCAGGGAGGAAGTGCCTCATTTTCCAGAAAGGGATGACGCTTCTTTTGTTTTCGTTCGATTCTTTCCTGCCTTTCTTTCTTTTCCTAAAGAGAAAATAGAAAACTTTAAATGTATATACATATATGAACATTATTTTCAAATCAAGTTGCTTGCTAAAGAACAAAGTACCACATTATAAGACATTAAAATGTCACTTCCTATTTAACTGGTTATAAAGGAAAAGCGGCTGAGTATATTGCTCATCTATATTACCAACAGGTACTAATGCATCACTTAATCACTTATTTTTTAATATTTAAAGTGATAATATTTAAACAAAATTATGAAAAATGGGGGAAAAAGACTTATAATTCCATAACTCAAAAAGAAAATTATGAGAAGTTAGTGATGGCTTGAGAACAGAATCTCAGAACTTAATTTACTGGGTGCAAAGGTTGAATATGCCATGACCAGCAGGGACACTTCAAAATGGTTATAAATAGTTGAAAATTAAGTCTCACGTTTCTTTGATTATTAAGTTTGAGCACATTATATTTTTCTTTAGCCCTTTCATGAATTTTTTTGCTTAATTATCTGGCTATGGGTATCGATGCTTTTAATGCTTAGTAATCTATATATTTTCATATAATATATATTATCTTTGCAGCACACATTTTACCTACATTACTGTCCTTTTTAGCAAAAAAAAAAAAAAAGATCTATTTCAGCCGAGACAATTGTTTAAAGAGTAATGTAATCAAAACTTGTGTGCCCACCATCGCCTTATGAAAAAAAAAACAAGGACCAATACTTTTGAAGGTCTCTGTGTTCATTCCTCCATCATACTGCTTCCTCTCCACCCCAGTGAGGTAACCATTACTCTCAACTTGATGCTTATCATTTCAGCGCATCTCTTAGTACTTGTATTATAAATGTATTAATTTCAAAACAAGTAATTTTGTTTTGCATGTTTTTATAATTAGAGAAAAATGTAACATGCTGTACTTTTGCAGCTTCCTTTTTTATCCATCTTAATATTTCTAAGAACCACCTATGTGAATTACAGCTCTAGTTCATTGATATTCCATAGAATATTCATAGAGTTCCAGCATGTCAACTTATCACTATTTGTTAACCTATTTTTGTGTTGTTGAAACATGATTTTTTTCCCCCTAGTAAACATCCCTGTTTGATGCCTTGTACTTATAAGTCAAGATTTTCTCTCCAAGTATCTGCCTAGGAGTGAATCTGCTGGTATTAATATAATTTGCTGGGAAATGATTTATTTTCCAAAGCAGCTGTAGGAACCCACCGCCCCAAGCAGAACCTACATGGATTTTTTATGTTAACATATTAGTGATTTTAAATTCAGTATCTATTCATGTTTTTCTTTTTATTTCTATAGCACTTCTCGCTTTAGAAAAGCATCTTATCCCTGTGAGACTTGATAGTGTTTTGTTTTCCTTCAGTTCTTCTATTGTTTGGCATTTTATATTTAATGCTTAGGTGCTTTCGCTTTGCTTTGAAGTGATCTCATGCCCAAATGTCACACAAATAACCCAAGTTACAGTTTCCTTGCATCCATTAATTTGTGTTATTTATTATATAGCAGCACATCCTTCCTTGTCACAGGTTCTAAGAGGTCCTGGGGCGGGGGGATGGGGGCGTCTATTATTTACTGGTATTATACTGCTTTGATTTGTGTTCATTCATCCAACTGTTAAGCACCAAGATCCTACTCTGGGTCAAGCAGTATACTATAGGGGACCACGTATAACGTGATTCTAAAATCCCAAACACAAATCTGGTCCTTGTCCCTCAGGGGATTTTCAAAACAGACAGTTAACAAACAAACAACAGATCATTTCAAATTGTGAAAATTTCTATGGAACATATAAAAAAAATTGTTGTGATTGCTAAAGAATAAAACAGACTGCATGGCTTCAAACAAAAGTGGATTCAGGGAAAGTCATTTCAAAGTGAGACAAGCCAGATAAGAGAAGCCCCTTGTGAGAGGCACTGAGGAGAGAGCATTCCAAGCAGAGCGCGAGCAGTATGTGTGAGGGCTCGGACACATGGGAGAAACGGGGGATGTGAAAGAAAACAAGAGGGCCAGTGCTAGCCAGTGTGACTCAAACTGGGCAGAAGACAGGAGAGGGTACCAGAAAAGACAGGTGGGTGTGTGAGGTGGTGTGGGGCCTGCAGGCCAATGGTAACATGTGGAACACAGGTAAGAGAAGAGAAGTCAACAAATGCCATTGAGGAGAAAGGCAGAGAAATGAGAGACACCAGGGGAGCAAGGTACCCAGGAGAGGTGACAGTTGCCAGAAGATGAAAGTGGCTAGGGAGAATGTTTGAGAGGTCTGGGGAATGCAGCAGGAAACAACACATTGGATTGCTAGATGGTTTGGCAAAACTAACTTTCGAAGCGTAGTTACAGTATAGTGATGGCGAAAGAGACAAGGCTGGAGTGTGCTGAGGGTGAAAAGGGTATGGAGTGTAAATAAAACTTCCTTAGAAGTTTAGCTATTAAAAAGGGGTAGTGAGATGTGGAACCACAACTGGAGGCAAATGAGGAATTAAGAATTAAGAATTATACATCTTGGAAAGTGATGGGACAAATCCAGGAAAGGAGAATGCTGGTTCATGGGAGAGTAGGATGGTAAATTTATACTTTATTGCTTGATAGAAACAGTCTTCTACCTCATCTTATTTTGGAAATATTACCTTCTATATTCTCCCATTTTTATTATGCTGGATGAATTTTAGAATCATTTTGTTTCCCTGCACATACTCCCTTCAAAGAAAGGGCTATGTGAGGATTACTATGAAAATTAAACATTAATCCAGGAATTCCTGAAATGTTAGCAGCCCTAGCTCTTTTCATCCTACAGCTCAGATTGTCTCCTCATTTCTCCAAGTCTCTGCTAACACTATAGAATTCGGTGGTTTCCTCATATTGGTGATTTTCTCAAAGAGCAGCAGTATCCAGGAACCTTAGATAGTGTCACCTCTACAGGCTGGACAGCTTGGGAGGGGCAGCATCTTGGTACATTATGAGGTGTCTATGATTCTTTCACCAGCAAGTGTATGGAATTGATGTGTCACAAGAAGAATACGATAATGCAAGGTTTCCATAAGCATACAATTATTCACATACAACAAAGGGAATGAAAAGAGATATGAAATTCTTTTTACTGTCTTAACATTTTGCCCCATGCTTGATATTCCTACTAAAGCAAAGAGTGATTCTCCTTTCAGAATCCCAACTAAGAAAAAAACAGCAACAACAAAAAACTGTAACTGGGCCTCTGTTAAACACTGTAGTATCTTAGAGAGAGACACACTTTCTAGCTAAGGAGCAGAAAAGCAGTGTGGGGCTGAGTCCACAGAAACTGACTGCACACACTATGCTCTTTTTGTCCATTCCATTTCACATGGGGAGACAGAGGAAAACATGAAACAAGTCTGCTCTTAAAAGCAGGTGCTAAGAAAGTCAGAATAGGAAACAGGCAACTAATTATCAATCTTAATATCAATTAAGATGATCAAAAAGGTTATCTGGAGTAATCAAAAAGGTTTTTGGAGTGTGAATTTTTTACTCATTCTCTTATTAATGGTAACTATTCATTAATCTGGGAACCAGCAAAAGAAGAGAGTCTTACTGATCTTTGACTGTAACTTTCCCCTAAAACGATGACCCATCCAATGCTCATTACTTAAAGCAGGTTTTATAACAAAATCTTGAGATGTAACTTTACATTAAAGTTGAAGTTCTTAGATTTCCATATGGGGGTATTTTTCCATTCTTTCTAGAAACAAATTGCAATAAGAAATTGGCAAGTTGGAGGACTAGATTTGTAATGTGACTGGATGTTTTAATAAGTAGCATTATATTTGTCAAGGTTGTACTACATATCAAAACAAGTTATTTTCATCTTTGATAAGTTTTTTTCTCCAGAGGACTGATTAGAATAAGAAAGTGGCTAAATACTATAATAAAACACAATGTACCTAACAGTGACTTAGTCATTAAGAAAATTCTATTCCCATCATCAAAAGTATGTGAAAACTGAAAAATACGCCAATTTAGTTGCCCTAAGTGATATAGCACAGTTAGTATATGCTTCCTTGATAGAAGAAGACTTTCAATTTTTCTTGAACCAAGGACTATTTAAGAGTTTAAGGAAGCCATCACAAAACACTACCTTTTTCATTCAAACCATCCAATCAATTCTGATCACTTTTTTTTCCTTACTGTTTTTCTGCATGGACTTAGCATAAAGTAGCACTAAAATCAACACATGAACAAGAAGAAATTCTGTTGGCCTATTTATTAGGAATGCATTAAATTTGTAAATTGCTTCAGGAAGCACTGACATCTATAACATCATTATAAGACGGAGTGTTTCTATCCAAGAGCAGTTTGGATCCAGGTTCTCAAGTCTTCATTTGTGTCCTGCAGGAGTATTCTAAAATTTTCTTCATAGTGGTCTTGTACATTTCTTAAGTTTATTCCTAAGTGCTTCCTTCATCTTTTTACCCTATCTTTAAATAGATTGCTTGGTGTCCTGCATGCCTCTCTAGCTACTGTTGGTTCTAAAGCTGATGTGAAAAAGTAAACAGTAACAGTAAGAAATACTTTGAAAGACATGCTAGGAAGAAAGATTAACCAAAACAGATACGAAAACATATGAAGCCCTGAATGAGACAGTACAGTGCTGGAATATGTACCATGAAATTTGAGATTGACCAATTGACAGAAAGTCAAGAAATTGACCCTAAAATCTGGGAAGGTATCATATAACAAAGGCAGTACCTCAAATCAATGAGTAAAAGATAGGCTATTTCATAGGAAATGCATTTGGAAAAAATAAAATCAGAATCATATTATTATCACTATTACCACTATTATCAAGGTAAATTACAAGCTGATCAAATGTTAAAATGTCTAGATACTAAAATTAGAAAGTTATTAGAAGAAAAATGGGAGTACTTCTTTTAGCCTCAAGTTATAAAGAAAGCTTTTTCAATTATGCTTGAAAATCAGAACCTAATAGATTGGTAAGTTTGACACCAGAAAATAAAATTAGTTCTTCATGGCATAAAATACTATATGCAAAGTTTAGAGACCAACAAAACAATGGGGGAAAAAGTAGTTGTAACTCCTATCAGAAATGATGTGTTAATTTCCCTAATACTTAAACAAGCTTCTAAAAATCAAGAAGAAAAAGACCAACAGAAAAATGTGGAAAGTCTATAAATTAACAGTTTCCACAAAAAATTATAAAAGACCCTTATACAAATGAAAAGCTGCTCAAGTTCAGTCCTAACCAGAGAAATACAACCACAAAATACCCTGGATGATATTTTTAACTAGCAGATGGATGTGGATTTAAAAAAAAAAAAAAAAAAAAAGGCAGACAAGCATTCCTACTAGAAAGATACCCTACTGGATCCCAAACCCAGCGGAGCAATTTTACACGGTTTGGTTGCTGCAACATGGGATGTGCTAACCACTCAGATGAATGTGTCACCAACTCATATATAAAGTACTTATTCATAGGAATGCATTCTTAGCCAAATATTGATAAACATGCATATTTATAATGATATTTTAAGCCAGAACATGGTATTTTGCTTAACATCAATGAAAAGTGACCTAAACATAAGTACGTTAAAACAAACAAAAAATACAAAAAACAAAATAATGTTAAGTCCAGTTAGACATTTTCCTCCCACACTTTCTACTTACTTTCTTTCATTAAAAAACACCAAAATGAAACCTTCTCCTTGAGGTCATTAGAAAGATCAAAAGAGAATTTAAAAAATGGAGTAACTTTCTCACTATTCAATCCCGTATTACTATGTGTCATGACAAGTCCTACCTAAAATAGCCTGGCATACCGTCAGCAATGCACTTGTCAGCTCTCCATGATTTTAGACAGAATAGTTATTGCAAAGGAAGAACAGGCGTGATTGGTAAGTAAATGAATGTCAGGATGCAGATAACGAAGAATATTCTGCCTGACATTTGAGTGCTCGAGGAAAGAGTAAAAGCATCAACAGAAATGAGTAAATCAAAGAAAATAGGATGGACACGGGGAGAGAACGAGATTCCACAAGGCAGCTTCAGGTAAAAATGGTCAGTAGGCAGAGACAGAGAGAACTGGATGGAAAAGTCACGAATAAAGGGCATTCACAAGACACAAGTGCATTAACAGACAATACCTACCAGCCATTTTTCATATTCATCAATAGCTTGCTTATCTTTATCTTTTTTCTCTGCTCTTTTCAGTTCTTCTCTTCTTTTCTCATTTATTTTCTCTTTCTCCTTTTCTTTGAAAAAAGCATCCTTCTTTTCATTCCTATGTAGGATATTACAGAACACCGGATGGTTAAAAGGGAGGATAGAATAAGAAAAGATTAAGATTCCTGAATATAGCTTTGCAATAATGAGATGGCAATGTTTTAGTAAATTTCAAGCAAATAATCTTTTCAAGAGCCTTAAAGTGTTATTCACTTGGAAACTATCAAATAGCTCCCATTTGGGATTACCATTTCTCAACAGCAGTTAGGTTATCTTTTCTTTTCTCAGCAATCGTCTCCTCCTCTTTCTGCTTCTTCACTCTTTCATATTCTCTCTCCTTTTTATTTTTCTCCCTAAGATATTCCATCTTTTTCTCTTTCCATCGTTCAAAGGCCTGAAAAAGTACACAGTGATTTTCTTATTAACCGTGAAAATGATCAATAAGGAGAGCCAGAGCTAGTCACTAATCTCCAGTAGTCAGAGAAGGCAAAATCATGCCACCAAGGACTTTAAGCCGCCGAGTACCTGCAGTGCTTCTTCCTTTCTCACGGCATTTTCTTCCTCTGTTTTCTTCTTGTTTTTGGCCTCAAGCCTTTTTTGGGCAGCTATTTTCTTTGCTTCCTTTTCTTTCATAGCCTTCCAGGCCTCAAAGGATGCTAATGCTTCTTCTCGCTTAGCAGCTCTTTTCTGTTTCAAAAAAATAAGAGACAGACATATAAACAGTGGACAGACAGCGGCAGATACAGACACATACTGATTGTGTTGAATTCCCTTCATCATCATCATTTCTAGACCTTGTTGTTCAGAGTAGGTAATTTTTTTAGAATGGTTGAGACAAGTGGATTTAGAAAAAAAGTGTTATTGGAATTATTCATTGCAGTTTAAAATATCCTTTTCTAAACCCGTTTATCAGATATTGATCTGCTATTCATGGGAAAGAACTCTTTTTTGGAAGCCTACTAAACAAACGTTATCAAAATAAACTATAATGGCCTGAGTGCTACTGCAAAATGCTCAGAATAAAACATTCCATTACAAGGAAAATATCAGGAAAGTTTCAGGCTTATAAAGTAAGAGTGAACTCAACTGGCCAAGTCCTGCAGAAAGCCCCGGATCTTTGCTTTGAACCTGAATTTTGACTGACATCAAAGCATAAAACTGTTACAAAATAAACACAGCCGGGATGCTGAAACTCGGTGCCAGACTAAGAAAAATGTAGATGAGGGTATGGTAAGCATGTTATTACTTGACTTACCTCCATCTAATTCCATTATATTCTCTGCCTTATTACTTAATGCTAAATGACATGAAGTCTTCTAAAAAAACATGCTTTAGAAGTAAAGGTACAGGGCCCCTGGGTGGCTCAGTGGGTGAAGCCGCTGCCTTCGGCTCAGGTCATGATCTCAGGATCCTGGGATCGAGTCCCGCATCGGGCTCTCTGCTCAGCAGGGAGCCTGCTTCCTCTTCTCTCTCTCTGCCTGCCTCTCTGCCTACTTGTGATCTCTCTCTGTCAAATAAATAAATAAAATCTTTAAAAAAAAAAAAAAAAAGAAGTAAAGGTACAAGCCACCTCAGCGAGTTGTGACGATGACAGAAGAAGGTGTCGGGCTTGCAGCTCAGCCATCTAAGGCCGCAGAACTGCTGATGGGGATGCAGGCACACCCCTGAATGCTTCTCCATCAGTACCAGGCATTGGGGAAACCAGTTTCCTTCTGAATCCCTTTAGTACTGGACAGCACAGGGAAGGGTTTCTATTTCAGAAGTCGGGAGGGAACTTAGCATGTTGTGGACCGCCAGGCAGGAGTCAGAGGTAGAGACTGAAGTACAGACCAGAGTAAAATAAGAGTCCACCTCCAGAAAGTGGGAAGGATACCAGTCAAGAGCTCACATGGGCGTTAGTATTTTCTTTTCCCCCAAAGGCGTTAGTCTTTTTTTTTTTTTTTTTTTTAAAGATTTTATTTATTTATTTGACAGACAGAGCTCACAAGTAGGCAGAGAGGCAGGCAGAGAGAGGAAAGCAGGATCCCAGCTAAGCAGAGAGCCCAATGTGGGGCTCGATCCTAGGACCCTGAGATCATGACCTGAGCCAAAGCCAGAGGCTTTAACCCACTGAGCCACCCAGGCACCCCTCCATAGACGTTAGTCTTTAGGACATAGATAAAATTCAAGATGGAAAAGAGGAAAAATGGAGGTTCATATCTGCTGATCCTTTATGTTCCTGGCTAAGTTGTAAGACTGAAGTCAATTTTTAACAGTGAAAAATTAAGTAAGAGTGAATAGGTAGTCACAAGTAATAGTTAAGTTCCTAAATCAGTAGTGTCAAATATATTCCACACATACAAAAATCAGAAATCTTTGCATATCTGTTTTCATGTGAGATGGTTATGTTTATATCAAACTAAAAATGTATGAAGTGCCAGAAAAATAAAATCAGTAATCAATTCTTTTATATCTATGTTATTTTGCCATTTAAAAAACAGTGGATTTAGAAATGTTACTCAGAGATATTTTACTAACTTAAAAACCCAGAATATTTTCCATTTCTATATTTCAGAATACCTGTTCATTTTGAATCCTTAAGTTTTCACTTTCGATCCTTTTAATTCTGTGCATTTCATGTAAATACACATTTTTCTTTTCTAACCACTCCTGTGAAAACAAGAAAAAAGTATGTAACATTCAGTTTCCCAAATGATTCAGAATTTTTACTCATTTCTGAAATATTTGATAGAAATTTTATTTTAAGATTTTATTTATTTGAGAATGGGGGGGAGAAAGAAAGAGAGAGAGAGAAAAAACAAGCAGGGGGGAGGGACAGAGGGAGAAGCAGATGCCCCGCTGAGCAGGGAGCCTGTTGTGGGACTCGATTATGACCTGAGCTGAAGGCAAACACTTAACCAACTGAGCCACACGAGCACCCAAGAAATTTTAAAAAAGCAAAAATACAAAATGTAGAAATTCCATATAAACTAGTATCACTTTTCTTTTTCTGATAATATTCTAATATATAAAGATGAGTTAAGAAAATAAAACTTATCTTAGTTTTAACAACAGACTCTGAAGATTGAACATAATGGCTACATAAATTAACATTTTTCTCCAAAATTTACAAGTATAATTTTCTAAAGTGTACTATTTTGTAAAACAAACAAGACCAAAAAAAAAAAAAAAGGATGTCTTTAGGAACTGTGAAAAAAAATCAGGAAAGTCTTGTTCTGTATAAGCTTAATGCAAAGTCTTAGGAAAAAATTAAAACTCTTTGTGTTCTTAACAATATACATTTTAAGGAGAAAAAGTATAAAAACATGTATAGACCTTAACAGTATTTTTGCTTTTATCGTATTTTCATAAGTTGCTATGGCATATTCTCTTAAACAACCATGATCGGTTAAGCAAAGCTTGGAAGGAAGTATTCTAGTAAAACAAAAAAAACTCTGGGTTGCTCAGGTATTATAAAAGAACATCTTTCCTAATAAATTAAGTATTAAGCCATCATTTATGATAGGGTCTTTTTATTCCTTGGTAAACAGGTAATCTTATTACGTGATCAGTTCTTCATTTTTTTGTTATATGTTTTCCTTTTTACCTGATAAACAGCTGCCCTTATGCTGTCTGCTCTTTCAGGTTCTATGTTCTGTTTCTGTGAGGGCTTTTGGTCCAAGACTTTCAAAGTCCCTAAATAGTGAGAAGAGGTAGCTGTTGACGGAGTTCTCCTTACAGAATTAGATTTCTTTAAGAACTCAGGGGTCATTAATCTGAAAAGATCCAAATAAATTAACAGAAAATATTAGTTGTACTTGGTATAAGAAAAATTCACTAGAATTCACAACTACTATATTTGAAATTATATTGTAAATTAATAAATTATAAGTACTTTGAAAGTGATGATAAAATAGGAAAATGATAGTTTTTTCTTCATCTACTAAGAGCTTCAAATGGATGCTCTTTCAAGATATTTATAATTAGAACATTTTCAAGAAAAATGGACTACATCTCAAGTTATATGGAAAAAAAAGTATTAATAAAGTAGATTTTAAGTCTCTTGTATCATTTTGTTACAAAAAACAACTCTAAATATAAAATTAGAACAGCATCCTCTATTTCAGGGGTTGGCAGGAAAATATGGCCCATGATCCAGTTTGGTACAGTCTATTTATTTCTTAAGTTTACTGCACCACAACTATTCCCCTGCTACACCAGCAGCACTGAGTAGTTACAACGGAGACCATACAGCCTACAGAGTCCAATACATGAACTAACTGGCAATTTACAGTTAAAGTTTGCAGACTCTAGTTTTATTTGATTTATGGTAATTGAAAAGACTGAGAAGGTTCTGATTATCATTTATGAGTTAGGCATTCGTTATCATCAGTGTGAATGAAGCAATATAGAGTCTTTTCATCTCAATAAACCAACTTAGTCCATAGAACCTCGAGGTTTTAAGTACAATTTTCATGTGTGAGACAAAGGTATTTAATAGAGAACTATGATGCTGGACTTCAGCTTTATTACTGATATGTACTGTCTCAGGAAAAACAGGACAGAAACTCCATCCTAGGAACAATGCAGAGCACAGAGAACTCCTAATCACCTCCTTTTCATAAAAGACTATGATCAACTCAGGAGTTTTATCATGAAGTAATGAACTCATTCATTCATGAGAGGAGAGTTTAAAGAAAATCAAGTAATACCAAATGAAATTCACTTTACAGAAGTTAAATTAAAACTAGCTATATTGGAATGTACATTCATTAATAAGGGATAACGACAGCTTTATTACCTGCCAGATGCACTGGAAGCTCTAGAATTTGTTGACTTTTTAGTCTTCATATTTCTGTCTTCAATTGTTTTCTATTAAAGAGAAAATACCACAGATGGATTACTCACTGTAACTGTCATAGTTACCTGCCTAGAGGCCAGGAAATTAATGTTTTTAGAGCATCTACTATGTGTCAAGTACAGCAGCTACTGGAAACTAATAAGGATGCTACATTTTAGAAAGGGTTGACAGACATGAAACACAAAGCCAAATATGAGTCATGATGGAGATAAACTAGGGTCCAGTGAGTGTGAAATAGGATGAGGGGTTACGTTAATGACAGTGACCAGGAAAGGCCTCCCTGAGGTCTTTTTTTTTTCTTTTCTTTTTTTTATTTATTTGACAGACAGAGATCACAAGTAGGCAGAGAGGCAGGCAGAGAGAGAGGGGAAAGTAGGCTCTCTGCTGAGCAGAGAAGAGAGCCTAATGCGGGGCTCGATCCCAGGACCCTGAGATCATGACCTGCGCCGAAGCCAGAGGCTTAACCCACTGAGCCACCCAGGTGCCCCTGGCCTCCCTGAGGTCTTGACAGCAGTGTCAAGTAAAATGATGGGGAAAAAGGGGCCCGCATCAAGGAAGGTCTGTGGGAAGAAAGAAGCAGTAAGTACTAAGAGCCTGAGAAGGGAAAGAGCTTGATAGTTTTGAGAAACAGAAAGTGAACGACGCCAGTGCACAGCAAATGGCAGCGGCAGTGGATGAATATATAGTCAGAGAAGAACGGTGTGAGGTCCTGAGGATGTGGGAAGGAATTTGCATTTTATTCTTCTGATGACAATCCAATCGAGACCTTAGCAGGGGAGTGATGTGATTTAGACTTGAGGAAGATCCCTCAGGACAGAGTAAGGATAAAGCCAAGGATTCAATCAAACGAAATGTTACGCTCTTACTTGTTATACAAAATTCCCTGTTGTTACTGAGAATTGTCCCTATTAGACATTTCTAGGATCCTGTCTGTAAGTTCCAGAATACCCTTTTTCTTTTTAAGGAGTAACTTCTCTACTTTACACAGACAGATCAGTGCTAGCATTGAAGTGAGACCAGAGATGTAAGCATATCACTAACTTGGCATAAGTGACTTTTCCTGAAGAAAGTGGTTAGGAACAATATAACTGGAACATGGTTTAATGAACCATCTCCATAAATTTTAATACAAAGCACTAGCTCTAATATTCTGTATTATAAAATTCCTACTCAACCACAGGTTTTCAATTAGCACTGTTACCTTCCCCAAGATCAAGTATACATAGCCACCAGCTAACTATAGCTATAAGGAATAAAGACTAAATTTAAGAGGAATAAAGACTGGGGCGCCTGGGTGGCTCAGTGGGTTAGGCCTCTGCCTTCGGCTCAGGTCATGGTCTCAGTGTCCTGGGATCGAGCCCCGCATCGGGCTCTCTGCTCAGCAGGGAGCCTGCTTCTCCCTCTCTCTCTCTGCCTGCCTCTCTGCCTACTTGTGATCTCTCTCCATCAAATAAATAAATAAAATCTTAAAAAAAAAAAAAGAGGAATAAAGACTAAAAGTACTGTACCATAAATGTTAAAAACTATAGTTTTCTGGCACATTGTAGTACAGTGACAAGTAATCCTACACACCAAAAATCTGGTTCTCAAGGTAATAATAATGTTTGTGATAATAATCCTGTCCATCCCTTTAAGTAAGCAAGATGGTGATAACATGTCTTAAGGATTTTCCTTAAAATTTGTAAAATGTTTCGGGGTGCCTGGGTGGCTCAATGGGTTAAAGTCTCTGCCTTCAGCTCAGGTCATGATCCCAGGGTCCTGGGATCGAGCCCTGTATCGGGCTCTCTGCTCAGCAGGGAGCCTGCTTCCTCCTCTCTCTCTCTCTCTGCCTGACTCTCTGCCTACTTGTGATCTCTGTCTGTCAAATAAATGAAATCTTAAAAAAAAAAAATTTGTAAAATGTTTAAAAATGATACCTAAAAGAGTAACTTTCACTAATTCAAAACCTCAGAAGTTGTTCCAGATAGCTATATTTTTATAATACGGAGACCTATAGAAACCTACCCACTTATGGGTTTGTATTTCTGAGATATTTAAGAGTATATTATGATCATATGCCTTTGATAATTTTTAAGGAAATACTGACTTTTTTATATTCACTGCAAACCTTCACCAAAATAAAACTCTACTGACTCTATTGTCTACCTGACAATATGTCATTATCAAAAGATGAGTTTTCCACAGACAATTCAGAAGTACATAATGTGGCCGATAAAATATTTAAAAGGTCTATTTTGAGTTTTAAACTGTAGTATAAAAAGCATAATTTCATACAAATACCTTTGAAGGCTCCGTTGCATCAGTAGATATTAAGATACTCTGAGCTTTCAACAATGGTGGATCAACTGTTAAGTCATTCATCATCAGTTCAGCTTTCTCCTTTTCTTCTTCAAGGTCATCAGTAATCACTTGACTTTCCTGGGATTTCTCAATTGGAGGAGTGACAAAGTCTATCAAAAATGAATTCTCTTCATTTTCATTTGATCTCATGTGGTTTTCAGGGAGTTCTTCGTTCTGATCTATTTTGAGACAGAGTCACAAAACTAAAACTCCCTTCCGAACTAGTAACACATTCATTTGCTTTCTACTAAAAGGAGTGTTTACAAACTCTTTGTCTTGCAGAATACAATAAAGGCAGAATACAATAAAGGAGAGCTACTGTATTCAACCTGAGTAAACTTTCTCTAGTGATCTATGAAAGAGAAAATGGCTACTCAATCTACAAAAACACTTGACATACCTAACACTTAGAAAAAAATATATGAGTAAAAAAATGGAATAACTATCCTAAAGCAAAAGACACACCAAAAGTTCCTGTTGATGATAAACCAAGTAAGTAG
This sequence comes from Mustela erminea, assembly GCF_009829155.1. Taxonomy (NCBI): domain Eukaryota; kingdom Metazoa; phylum Chordata; class Mammalia; order Carnivora; family Mustelidae; genus Mustela; species Mustela erminea. The sequence goes on along the minus strand of NC_045615.1, from coordinate 40,930,948 downwards.
GCCGGCAATATCTATTCTATTCAAAGTCTGGCCTTCTTAGCTGGAACAAGAGGCTATGTAAGCTGGAGGCACACATCTCTACGTTACCAGAGGCATAATCAGTACAGCTGTAAACTTGTATAGGTGCAGGGGAACCAAGAACCCATGCACTTTTAGAAGAGTCATCACATCAAATAAAGCCATCCTCTAGACAGCTTTATCCCTCTTAAGATGCCTGCCTTTACTAACAGGCACTAAAGGTGAGCCTGCTGCTTATCCTTTCTGTGCTCCAAAGGACAGTCTCAGGCTCTGGCATGAGAAGATTCCATTTTGCTATCACAGAACTGCTTCTGTTATTCTGTCTGCCCCACTTTGGAACGTTTAACAGAAAGAAATCAATCACCAACTCTCAGCTCTACTCGGAGCCACCTGCTGGTCAAAGTCTTAATTCTGCTGCTTTCATTAAAGCCATCTTTGAAACCTGCTTTGCAGTAAGCAGGAGTTAAGATAATTTTGTAATAGAGTTAGACCTGTTCATCTGGAGAGCACTCATGACTCCAAGTACCATCAGTGGATTCTTTAGAGCTGCTAATCAATGCGTTCAGTTAAAAGAACGACTATGGAGCCAAAGATTCAAATTACAGCTCCGTTACTGACCTTGGGTATGTTTCTCAATATCTCTGCACTTCAGTTTTTCTTATCTGTAAAATGACAAAAACTATACTACACAGCAAGCACTTAATAAATGTTACACATCTCGGTCCTAGAAACAGTGATGCCTTTTTAGCTCTCATGAAGCTCTAAGTCATAGGACTAGGGAAAGACATACATCACCCCTCACACTTACTGCATGCTTACCATGACACTGTTCTCAGTGCTTTACATGTATCATTAACCCATTTAGTTCTGATGGCCACTGTGTGGGGTGGGTTGCTCTTATGATCCCCATTATAAGATCAGTATACAGGGCCAGAGAGATTAGTTGCTTTACTCTTGGAACTGTGTCTAGTTCTGCATCTAAAATCACATGGTTAGTAAATAGCACAATTTGAGGCAAATACAAAACTGTCATTCCTATAACTATGTATTCTTTCTTTTACAAATAGGATTCTAAGCAGTATAGAGTTCACACATAAACTAAGATGTAATAATTTGATACAACTACCTTTTATGGATGCTTTTCCTCCAGATCCTGGTGAAAAGGAATCTCCAAGACTTTCTTTAAGGGATGGCGATGATAAACTTGTTAAACATGGATCCTATTTAAAAAAAGAAAGAAAGAAAGAAAGAAAGAATTTACAATGTAGGTTTAGTTCTTAAGATTTGTGGTAGGGCAACAGCATTATTAAGCCCATTTTATAAGTCTGAAATCATCATAATTAGGAGTTTGCTGTTGAAACACCAAAAGCATTAAGCCTATGGAGGCTAACATGCTTTACTTGGAAGACTTGATGGCTTGATCATTAAAAGGGATCACTAAAGAGCTATTCTAGTTCTTGAGGCAGCATCTCCATATTTGTTTTCAGTGATTTTCAAAACTCTTAATCTCAAATCAAATCTCATAAATATTTGAGATGAAGATTTGATGTATTTTTCTCTAATTCTTATTTCTAAGAAAGCATAAAGAAGACAGTAGGCAAAAACCTTTGGTGTCAAATATTACTATTTGGCAAATGAAAGCAATTTATAAAACCAAGTAAACAGCTACTACCAAATATTTAGATAGAAATAGTATAGATTTCATGCACTTGAGTCTTCCTCAAAATTTTGAAAAGTATATCTGAAATGCAATAATTGTGTATGTGAACTACACATCTCTTTAGAGAACAGTAATCTAGCCAAAGGTTGATGATATCACACTGTAAGAAGTTTGACTTTGTTGTATAAATAATAAATTCTATTTTTTATTTCCACAATGTTTTATGGTACAAATACAATTATTTGTTAAAAGCAATAAATAGAAACCATCTAGGAAGATGACAAAAGGGATGAAACACAGGAATCTACCTTGAGAGACAAAGCTTTGCAGAGGGGACTGGCAAGTTAGTAGCTTTATGTCTGAGTGAGTTCACCCATCTGTGCAGCTCAAGTGGTAAAAGGTTACAGCCTTACTGGGCTAGCTGAAGGGAGCAGAGGATATTGTCTAGGACTAGAAAATCAGCCAGTAAGTTTGAGGAGGAGCTGCAGTAGGCATGAACCCCAAAATCTTCATAAAAAATTCACTCAAAATTATTTGCTCATCTATGCATGGCATAGAAAAGACATCAGAAAAGATCCTATAAAATCACAGCAGTTACAAATTGTAAGAACTAAGCAGATATCTGCAACAAGGGAGACAGAGTTGGGAATTTGAGTTCAGCCACAATATCCATATACTAAAACACCATTCAGAGGAACATAACAGAATCTAGAATCTCTATAACATAATCATTCACAATGTCCTGTATTCAATCAAAAAGTTGTTAAATAGGTAAAGAAATGGAAAATGGTGACACATACTCATGAAAACAAAAACAAAAACCACAAGAATAGTCCTTGGAAACTAACCTAGAGATGACCCATATATTACAATTAACCTTTAAAGTAGGCATTATAAATATGCTCAAGCACTTAGAGGAAATGCACACATGGAGGCTGACACAGATGGGATCTTAAAGATACTAGAAATATAAAAATACCAATGGGTATTATACAGTTGGACACTACAATACTGAAATAAGAAATTTGCTGGAAAGATAACAGCAGATCAAGATGGCAGAACATGGCTGTGAACTTGATGACAGAGCCATACAAATTATTCAATCTGAAAAACAAAGGGAATAAAGACTGAAGAAACATGAACAGAATTTTAGAGATTAGATGAGATATACCAAAGATTTCAGTACTAAAAGAAGAGAAAAGAAAACTAGGGCAGGAAAAAATATTTTAAAACTTCCCATTTTCTTAGAAAGTACCAGCTTATACATCCTGAGAACTCAAAAGAAACCCAAGTAAATACTTTTTAAACACACACACACATCTAGTTACTCTGTAGTCAAATGATGTAATACAAAATTAAAAAAAAATCTTGAAAAGCAGCCAGAAAAAAAACCAAAACAAGACATATTTAGGAAGGCAACAAAATGATTACCACTGATTTCTCACCAGAAATAATACAGGCCAAGAACAATGGAAACCTATAAAGAGTTGTGAGGATGAGAAGGGAACTCTTGGCCCCGAAGCATATATTCAGCTAACCATCCTTCAAAAATGAAAATGAAATAAATATTTTTTAGGTAAGCAAGACTAAAGAACCCATCACTAGCGAAACAGAAATAAGTTCTTAAAATTGAAGGGAAATAATACTAGACGGTAATTTGGACTTATAGGAAGGAATAAAGATCCTCAGAAATGCTATATATAATTTAAGAAAACTGTACTTATTTTTTTCTTTTAATTTATTAAAAGTGGAAGACAAAAAATTATGTTTAAAGAGAAATTGTAACACTGAATTTTGAGGATTATATCATATATAAATGTAGTGTAATATGACAACAATAGGATGGACGAGGGAATATATGGAACTACACTATCACAAGATTTCTATATTAAATATGAAATAGTGTAGTATCTAAGTAGACTGATAATTCATAGCTACATCTTGAAATCCATAGAGCAACTACTAAAAATATAACACAAATAAGTACAGCTAAAAAGGCAAAAGAGGAATCAAAATTGGAAACTAAAACCCATGTGGTTAACTCTCAAAAAAAAAAAAAAGGCAGGGAAAACATTATAGAGGAACAATAAATCAACTAAATAAAATGCAATAAACAGAAAACCCACAGCAACAAATCAGTCCCAAATTAAAAGTAAATGGACTATACACTCACAAATGGAATAGAATTAAAAAGTAAACTGTCAGACTTGATAAAAAAAAGGTAATACCAAATAATTATTACAAAAGAGTTATTATAAAAAATAAAAAAAGAAAGTCAAAAATAGTTTGAAGAGAATGATAGGAAAAGGTACACCGTGCAAATACCAGTAATAAGAAAGCTGAGATATCAGACTAAGCAAACTGCAAGATAAGGAGTATTACGAGGGGTAGAAACATTTCATAATGTAAATAGGGCTGAGACATAATGATAATAAATGTGTATGTGTCTACTAACAGTCATAAAACACTGACAGAACTAAAGGAAGCGAAGACACATTCACAAACATAACTGAAGATTTCAACACCCCTTAGTCAATATTTGGTAAAACAACTAGACACAAGAACAATGAGGATGGAGAAGATTTCAGAGACATTACCAGCCACCTTGAGCAAACTGAAGTTATAGAACATTACACCCAACGTTTGCAAAAGTTACGTTCTCTATAAATGCAAATTGAACTTTCATAAGCTACACTTAGGCTGAGCCATAAAAAAAAAAACCTAAAGAAATTTTTTAAATGTGAAATCATGTAAGATATATTCTCTGCTCATAATAAAATCAAATTAAAATCAATACAAAATTACATCTAGAGAAGATACAAATATTTGAAAATAAAACTAATCACCACAAAATAACCAGTCAAAAAGGAAATTAGAAAGTACATTTAAAGGGGGCGCCTGGGTGGCTCAGGGGGTTAAGCCTCTGCCTTCAGCCCCGGTCATGATCTCAGGGTCCTGGGATAGAGCCCCGCATTGGGCTCTCTGCTCAGCGGGGAGCCTGCTTCCCCCTCTCTGCCTGCCTCTCTGTCTACTTTAGATCTCTGTCAAATAAATAAATAAAATCTTAAAAAAAAAATTAAAAAAGAAAATACATTTAAAGAAAATATATTTTAAAAAATGACAGTGAAAGTGAAAGGCATTAAAAAAATGGGATGCTCCTAAAGCAGTGCAGAGAGGGAAATTTATAGTTGTCAATGGTTTTAATAGAAAGGATAAAAGGCTTAAAATCAATGAACCCATTTTCTAACTTAAGGGTATAAGTAAATTAAACCCAAAGAAAGTAATAATAATAAGTGAAAATCAGTGAAATTAGAAACAAACAATAGTGAAAATTAACAAAGTCAAAGTTGGTTAGAAAAGTTAGAAAAGTTTAATAAAACTGGATAATGCCTATCAAGATTTAACAAGGAAGACAGAAAACATAAACTTTTTATTAGAAATAAAAGATGGAATGTTATGATAATCTCACTGTCATCAAAAGGATAAAAAATCACAACCTCCCATTTATAAATTCAAAATCTTAGATGAAATGGACAAATTTCTTAATAGACATAAATTACCAAATTGATGAAAACAGGGAATCTGAATACCAAAATACGTATCCAAAAATAAAATTTACTGTCAAGTATCTCTTCACAAAGAAAATTCCACATTGATTTCACTAGTGAATTTTCTCAATTAAGGAAAAAAAAAATTGATACCAAACTTTCGGTTTCATACCAAACAAACTTTTAGAAAAAAAGAGGAAGAGATACTCCCCAACTCATATGATACCGAAGCCAGATAATAACATGGTAAGGAAAAAATTATAGGTAAATAGCCCTGTAAATATGGATGTAGAAGTCTTAACAAAACACTAACAAATCAAATCCCATAATAAAATATTCTACCATGATCAACCAGATTTTATCCCAGGAATGCTTAGTTTGACATTTGTACATATATATGTATCATCTCCACACCCCCTGCTCTCTTCTCTCTCTCTCTCTCACACAGACACACAAAAAGGAAAGGTGGGAGATGAGGATGGTAAGAAAGCCAATGTCACCATTTCAAGATCCAAAATTTCAAGATATTTGAAGGAAGATAAGGCAGTAGAAGGAGAGGCATGGTATCAAGAGAGAGTGTACACAAAGTTAAAAAGTCCTGATCATATTTGAATGTGGATGGAAACAGACCAGTTTTTGATTCTTCCAATAAAGGGCCAAAGGTCATAGATATGGCGAGAAAAGAGTTGAGCAAAAAAATAAATGGGAAATCCTTGAGAAGGTGGGTTTAAAGAAGATTCAGAGCACAGGAAGATTTTTATAATGAAAAATATGTAACATTTAGATTATTGAAAATAGAAGTATGCAGGGCGCCTGGATGGCTCAGTGGGTTAAGCCTCTGTCTTCAGCTCAGGTCATGATCTCAGGGTCCTTCCTGGGATCAAGCCCCACACCCGGCTCTCTGCTCAGCAGGAAGCCTGCTTCCCACTCTCTCTCTGCCTGCCTCTCTGCCTAGTTGAGACCTCTGTCAAATAAATAAATAAATAATCTTTTTAAAAAAAAAAAAGGAAAACAGAAGTATCCAATATACCCCACAATAACATAAAAGTTTTGTATTATGGGCTATGCTATAATCAGTAAGGAGAATATGGTCTCTAGATCACCCAGCAGCATAGAAACACTTTATGATCTAATATTGAGATAAAGAAAAAGTATGATACAAACATTATGTTAAGATGGCAAATGTGATTAAAAAAAAAAGTTTAGAAAAACAGGCTAAAAGGAAATAAAACTGATAAACATAGTTACTATGAGATTGTGGGATTATAAATTGGGTGTCTTATTTGATTAAATTTTGTCATAATATGATGTTACTTTAAAAACTTTAGGAATACCTTTTTCCCCCCTTAAATCAAAGGATACGGAAATGTTAGCAAAGAGCATTTAAAGCGAGGCACCAGTACCACTTTCAATAGTGTTCCCTTGAAATTCAAGTCTATCCAGAACCTCAGAATGTGATCTTATTTGAGAATAAAGTGTTTGCAAATAGCAGTAGTTAAAATGAAAACATACTGGAATAGGTGGGCCCTAAATCCAATGACTGGTGCCTTTTGTAGAGAAAAGAGAGGGAGACGCTGAGACACCGGGAAGAGAAGGCCACGTCATGATGGAGCAAAGGAAGGATGTGATGCTGCTACAAGCCAAAGAGCACCAAAGACTGCTGGTAACCAACAGCAGGCAGAAGAAGCAAGGAAGGATTCTTCTCTAGAAGCTTCAGAGAGAACATGGCACCGCCCATTGGACTTCTAGCCTCCAGACTGGAGGCTTCTGTCTGGTTTGTGGCAGCTTGTTATAGCAGCTACTGTAAACTAACACGAAATCTGCTTGAACAGATCATTTTATTAAATATAAACTGACTGGGTTTGAGAACACCTCTTTTTCTTTTCTTGAATTTTTCAGAACAAATTAGGAAAGGGCACATTGAGGTCAGAAAGATTTATATCAAATTGTCAGCTTTACTGGCAAAGCTAAACTACGAAACCAGATTTGAACCTGTTGTCTACCGTGCTCATACTTCCTTGTCCGAACTGGAAAGTCATAACACACAGGAGTTACCCCAGTTTCCCTCTGTACCACCTTCCAGAAACCAGATCTTTACACACATCACTACAGAGGAGTGAGGAGAAAAAGAAAGCAGCTTAGTCAGGTACCATTCCATTCCTTTTCCCCAGTTTGCTCAAGCAGATTATGGAGACAGTGTTCTTCCCATTCTAAATGTTAGGTGGAAGTTCACTAGGGACAGTGCAATGTAAAGAGGGGAGGTCCAGTATTCTCTCCTAATAACAATACATAGTAAACTCTCTGATGAAATCCCAAAGGGTCACATTTACTCCCATTCTGGCAGATCCCCAAAATATAGGACAATGCCATGATCATTCAATATACCTTTGTTGAGTGAATAAAACCAAATAAATAAAATGACATTGGCTATATTATCCTTAGCCATAAATAATGTAATTCAAAGATATGTGAATATGGGACACTTGGGTGGTTCAGTCAGTTAAGCGGCTGCCTTTGGCTCAGTTCATGATCCCAGGGTCCTGGAATCGAGTCCCGCTTTGGGATTCTTGCTCAGCAGGGAGCTTGCTTCTCTCTTTGCCTGCCTGCCACTCTGCCTGTTTGTGCTCTTTCTCTCTCTCTGACAAATAAATATATAAAATCTTTAAAAAAAAAAAAAAGGTATGTGAATAAACCTATAAATTCTTATGATGAAAGATAGTATCACACAGATTCAAAAGGGCAACTTTTTTTTTCACATTTTACTTTCTCTGCAATTGGATGATTCATTTTATAATTACTGGTGTCTATAGTTTTCTCCTTTCTTAGCAGTACATAAAATAATGCTACATCTTTGTTATATCTTAGAGTTGGTAAACTTTTAGACTCAGTGGAATACTGTATATTAAAAAAAAAAAACACTTTAGATTTCCCTATCAACTGCTGAAGAAAACATGTATGACACACACAAACATCCACACACATGCACACAAATATTCTCTTTTCCATAATTAGCTGCAAAGACCTCAGTTCAAGAGCACAAGCCAGCAATTCAACAGTAGTGCTAACCTCAGGATCGAGGGTTTCGGAGAACAATTTTTTCATAGCTTCTAGTTGTCTGTCACTTAGTTTTGGAAAGGGGGAGGGTGCAGAATGTGCCTCTAATTCTTCATGGAGGGCAGTGGTCTCATCTTTGCCTAGCCCATCTTTCTCCTCCCTGTGGCTGTGGTTTTTCAACATGCTCCGTGGACGAGGTAAAGGCTTAAAGTGCTTGTCTGCTTCAAGACTGCTGCCATTTTCTGTTGAAAAATAAACCGTTTTAAGGTGAGCATACCGAACAGTGCCCATGACTTCATCTACCACACTTCGCCGCCCCACTTCCTTCCTGTGCCTGCACACCGTGGCTCTCTGTCCTGGAGAGCCAGAAGCAGCCCACAACCCTTCTCTACACAGAGCTCCCAGAAGCACAAATAAGCAACAGCTCACGACCAAATTTTCATTAAAAGTAGTTGCCATCCTGGAAGGAACTAGCATACTTATGTTTTGTGAAAAGTTAACGCTTCAATTTTATGAACTCTCCTAGCATGGAAAAAATTAAAAAAAAAAAAAAAAAAAAAAAAACACCAACTACGCCCCAGTTTCTGCCTCTCTTAACAGGAGGGGGCTCATCTATGAGCCTTCAGCCAGTATCTGTGGCTAGGCCGCATACAGATTACTCACATTCCCAGACTTGATAGTCAAGACAGTGACCATCGCCCTGTCCAGGGTTTTACAGGTTGGGAGGGGAGGTGGTTCTAAACAACAGAAATTCTAAGAGAAAGGTAAGTTCTGTTACAAGTAAGAAGATGATGTCGGTACTTGGGGCAGAAGTGTTCGCTCTCCCTGGACAGAGGAATGAAGAACATTTAAGAGCTGCTGCTTTTTGAGTCCATAAAACTTTTCTGCAGTTATTAAAAATTTCTCAGTGACTATTTCCATTACTTCCAAGTTTAAAACAACAATCTAGGGCTGGTATATGTCCAGTCCTCAAAATATAAGAAAGTTTTTACATAAACTTTTTGCCCAAATTTTACCTGTTAAGCATATTCATTTCTTCACTGTTCTACCAGTGTTTCCCTCTAACAAAATTTCAAACTAAAATAATCAGCATCTTCCTCCTCTTCATCTACACATGGCCTTATGAACACTGCTAGAAGACTCCATCATCATACCAAGTGGCACTACTATAAATGTTTCAATTGCAAATTTTACCTGTGTTCTAAACTCTGGCGAAATGTTCAAGCCATCCCAGATGTTCCCTCTCTATCTAATGGGTCAGGATACCCCACTGATTCTTCTTGCTACATCTCTCATTTAACCCACTTCCTGCATCCCCACCCACAGCTCCTCATCCGCTCTTTCCTAGATTACTGCCTCAGAGGTATTTGAAAAATGAAAATCAGATCACATTACTCCTTTCCATAAAATGCCTCAATGGCTCCCCAGCGTCAAATCCTGTGGAATAAAAGCTTAAGGTCTTATGGTCTTCTCCAGCTGGCGCTGCCTCATCTACCCGCACATCCATTTTGTAATCTGTGTTCCAGAAATGCCAGGCTCACTGCTGTCTCCCTGCTGTGCCATAATCCCTCCTGCTACCATACCTTTACCCAGCTCATCTCTCTGCCTAGAATGTCCACTTCCCGCTGCTTCTCCTGACAAATGCTTGCCTGTCTTTCGAGCCTCAGTGTAAGCAGAATATTATATAATGCCTAAAAGAAGGTGTTGAGTCAGGTTTTTTTTTTTGTAAATTGTGGTAAGAACAATTTACAAAATTGTTAAGAGGTAGGTCTGTAACCAGCTCTGTGGTTACAGCCTATCTTCTTCACAAATTTTAAGCGTACAATACGGTACTGTTAACTAGAGAATCAGTGTTGTACAGATCTTTGGAATATATTCACCTTCGTAATGAAACTTTACACCTGCTGAACAGCAAGCCCCCTTTTCATCACCCCAGAGCACCTGGCAACTACCATTCTACCTTCTGTCTGGAGGAGTGTGTCTAGTTCAGGTATTTCATACATGAATCTTGGCTCTGACATTTACTAGCATTATAACCTTACATGACCATATCATCTCCACGAGCTCAGTTTCCCCATTAGCAAAATTAGTTAAGAATTCCCAAGGCCCCTGTGGGACCTAAGTGAGAAAATGAAGTGCATAGCACAGTGCCAGACTCATGGTAAATGCTCTCAATGAACATTAATAACTGTGGTAAACTTTTCTTTCTTTCTTTTTGTTTTTGTTTTTTTTTTTTTTGGTTTGTCACTCCTGTTTTCTTTGGGGTAGTCTCTCCTCTTCTCCATCCTTGTAATTCTAGTGGGTTAACAAACATCTCCTCCGTACCTCAGTGAGAGGGGTGTGCCCACAGTATATGTCACCCTCCCAGCTTATCACAGAAACATCATTTCTCCTGTCCACAGCAGATGGTCAGGTCAGTATTTTTCTATTTAGAGTTGGAGGATATGCCTTTAAGGTCACAAGGCCCAAAGGATATGATTTGGGGACTACTAGTGGCATTCTTTCCTGCCAGGTGAAGGGAAGTCTGAGACAAAGAGACCCAATGACAAAAATATAGGACCAGCGGATGGAGTAACTGGGCCAGTGACAGGGGTGGGAGGAGACAGTGAGAAGGTCTAGAATTCAGGGAGGGAAGAAGAAGTAGAAGTAGAGAATGCAGATCACATAAAACTACTGTTTACAAATTTAATCAGACCTAAAGAGAGGTCTTTTGACATCCATGCTCAATAAGGTGATAAATTTCTCTTTCCACTGAAGTTTGAATCAAGTCATTTGCAACCAAGACTCCTGACTATGGGTACTATTATTTCAGTTAGAACTATTATTGCCATTTCCTCCAGGAAGCTTTACCTGATGCCCTCAAGTAAACTTAGGTGCCTCCTTTCCTGCGTTCTTACTACACCTTTTATATACCTTCCCAATAAATGGTAAAGTCTTTGCTACAGTCTAAATGCTTGTGTACCCCTCAAATTCTTAGGTTGGAATCCTAAACACAAAGGTGATAATATTAAGGCAGTAGGGAGGTGACCCCATCACAAGGGTGGAACCTTCATGATGGGGATTATAAAAGAGCCTCCAGAGAACTCTCTCGCCCCTTCCACCATTGTAAAGACACAATGTGAAGTCTGAGATCTGGGGCTCTCACCTGACCGTGCTGGCACTGTGATCTCAGACTTGTAACTTCAAGAACTGTGAGAGATTGGTTTCCATTTTTTAAAACCCATCTAGTCTATAGTACTTTCATATAGTAGCCCAAATGGACTAAGATAGTCTTGGAGGATCGGTACTACGTCTTTTGGTTTTTTTGTTTTGTTTTGTTTTTGGTACAATGTTTTTTAATGTCGTATTCTTAGTTATCATCACAGTGCTTGTAACATACTGAAACAGACTGTATTTATAATAAATATGTATGGAAAAATAAAATGATCTGCTTACAAACAAATGCTAAGTAATAAAAGCATTTAGAAAAGTGCTTTATGCCAGATTGTTCTAAATACTTCAAATATATAAACTCATTTAATCGTCTCAAACCTTTAGTTCAGGTTCAACTATTACGCCCATCTTACAGACAAATAAAATGAGGAACAAAGAGGTCATATGCCCATGGTCATAAACTCTAGTTTGTGGGATTAAAGCAAGGGCACCCTGGCTCCAAAGTTCAAGACTTTAGTCATTTTAATGTTAAAATAAAAGCAACACATCCTGCAAAAATTACTTTCAGCAATCATTCCCCATGTGACAGTTGCTCAATCAAGTGAAGAATCTAGTTACTGCACTTTTAACAAAAGACAGCAAGAACAAAGTAAACTTTCAGGTTCCAATATTTTTATAAAGCCTTAATTGCTACTTGGCAATGTCTCACATTAAAAACACTAAGTTCCAAACTTCATAAGAAAAAGAAAAAAGTCTAAAAATTCAGAAAAGGATAAAGCTTACCTTGTGAACCACACTCTTTCTTTCATTAATGAAATCATTCACTTATGATTACACTAAAATACTTATTGAATTGTATATGGCAGGCACTAAACACTAATCTCAATTTTTTTCCTCAATCTGAAGAGTCTACGAATAATGACTTTAATATATTTTATACCAAAATTCCACTCCACTCCTAGAAGTACTGTCAAGCTTTCAGAAAGAAAAAAAAAATACAACTATACATTTTCAAAATGCTTTCTTTCCTAATTAAGTGTAAATGACTGTTTTTGGTAATTATTTTTATATAACATAAAATAAATTACAAATGGCTAATGACTTTAAAAATAAGTATTGCACATTTGTGTCTAGTATTTAGAATCTTGGTGCCATCTTGTGGTTTAAAGACAGTATTTCTTTATTAATTTTAATTTGTCACAGTTTTTTTTTTTTAAAGTGTTAATAGATTATTGATGATTATCCACCATCCAGTTCTAACTAGATACTTCTACCTAAGACTAACTTTTAGTTTCTGTATGCTTACATTTTCTTATTTACCTAATGAAAAGCTTTTCAGAATCAAGACAAATACAGTAAATACAATCCATAAAAATAGATTTCTAAATTTACTGGAACCAGGTAACACTGTCTGCTCTATCCTTCTTGAAGATTCCCCATTCATATTTTTTTATTAATGGCTCAAGAAGTTCTCCCACTAAGAAATCACTTTAAAATTTCTAAAATTCTTTGTTTTTCCAATAATACCAAAGAACAGACTGTAGAATGTACTTTGGGAAATGGTGAATTACTAGATTACTCACCAAGTTCCATTATGTCCCTTTCTCTCCACTTTTGGTGCTATTCAGTACACCGGGAAGGTACATTCAGCAACTTAATTCTGTTTCATTATGTCTTGTGCTTATATTTTTGGTAGAACTATATAGTTTCTGAGATATACTTCAATAGATTCTTGAAACAATTCAGTAGAACAAGCGCAGGTTTTATCCTCCTCCTCATGAGGACAATAAGGCCTACCTTATTTGCCAAGGTCACATATAATTAACAATACAAATGGCTCTTCTCCTAGTAGTTCCTGCTCTGTTCATATTTGAAAGTCAATGGGATTGTGGGGGAAGGAGTGGTTCCCTTAAAATTTCTGAAATAAAGTTCTGTGTGATGTTACTAGTGATATCTAATATGTGAAGTATGAAATATCTACCAGTAGAATATTTGATGATGATATAAAGGAAAGATATTTTTATGAAGGTTAGTATCAACTAATATTTTTTCTATAAAACAGGAAAAAAATGACTAGAAGACACCAAAACCTTAAACTTCTATGCCCGTTTCTGTATCTATGGTGGCCCAGGGGACCTCTTGAGAGGCTGGTTCCTGCTTCACTTCGTCTTGTGCTCCATTGTGTCTAGAGCTCAGTAGAATTGTGAAGAAATGACTCTACTCCCAATCACACCAGGAACTTCCCTTCAGAAAACTGAGTTTGAGTGGATTTTCCCAGGGAACAGAGAAACTAAATGGGGATTCTGTTTCCGTAAGGCAAGCTGGAGGCTTAAATAACACCACCAGCAACAAAACTCTCTCCCTTCACATTCTCAAATGTCAAAAAGATTTTCTGGCAAATGATGGCATGGAAATGATTGAAGGACTAGTTCCTTCCTGCTGTAACTAATTTCTGGAGTGTAAAATGGATTAGAAAGGACTGCATTGCAGTCCCATCTCTAAAAACAAAACTGAAGCCCAAAGGCCTCAGAAGGCTGGACCTAGAAACTTTGGGAGCCACAGGTGTAGAGGGCAAGGTACTCTGGCCTTCTGTTAGGCACCAGCATACATGCAAGACTAACATGCAACCGGACATCAGAATTATGAGTTTTCTCTGTGGTTCCATTATTTGCTTTATAACTCTAAATTACAAAGTTATGCCTATTTCTTAAATATTTACTAGCTACCATATAAAGATATTTTGTGATTATCTTAAAATAAGTTTTCAAGGGGCACCTGAGTGGCCAGTGGGTTTAGAGTCTGCCTTCAGCTCAGGTCATAATCTCAGGGTTATGACCTGAGGAAGCAAGTCTCCTTCTCCTTTTGCCACTATCCCTCCCATCACGTGTGCTCTCTCTCATTCTCTTTCTCTCACTCAAATAACTAAAATCTTTTTAAAAAATTAAAAATTAAAAATAATAAATTAAATAAGAGAAATATAATTATAGTAACATGAATTACCTGAAGATTTGCCTTTGACTGGAAGAATTCTGGGTTTAGGTTTCATTTTAATTTCGTCTTTTTCAATTTCCTGGTCTTTATTTTGAGATTCAGATAAGGGAGTATCAGCCATATCTCCACAGCCTTCAGGGGCCATTTCCTCAACATTTTTGGTGGAGAATACAGCCTCATCTTCCATTATGTCACTGTTTGATTTCCTGGTTTTCAAAAATGACAGTTTTGGAGAATTCTTTTCTTCATCATCTGATAAATGGAAATCATTCATCTTTTTCTTATCCAAATTTTCATCTACTGAGGTGTCAGAAAAATCACCTAAGGAAACTGAAAAATGGAAGAGAAAAAATGTTTTCAATAGCCTTTTTAAAGCTGTGAAGATCATATTAATCAAAAAGATTATCTTAAAGACTAGAAATGAATTTACAACAATGAATGGACAAGTATCTGCAGCTCTAACACACAGCTAACTTAGGCAGTTGTTATCGGTATTTTTGGGAAAAAAAAAATTCAATTTCATTAATTTATTCAAAACATACTTAGTGAGTGTGAATTGTGTGCCAAACTTGCTCTGAGAAGTTATTCAAAGATTCCTCAAAATAAAGATGACTTGGGTTATTTAAATTAGGTTTTGGACTGTAGAGCTTTTATTTGCAAATGACTTCATTATATAAAATCAAAAACACTGGTGAGTGGAAGATTTTACTAGTTAATTAAATTATTACTAGCTAATTAAATTATTTTCCATAAAAACTTTGGTACTACAATTTCATCCATACTGAGTATTAGATTTTACTGTGAGAAGAGTATTAAAGAATGCCAATTTAACTATACAGCAATGCTTTAACTACTGTTCTGATGATTTTCACAGAGAACATTAAAAATTATTCACTTAATATTAAAGTATAAAGTGCTGAATTTCAAGTTTGGAATTCTGTGTGCTTACATCTGAAACCTAAAATGTTAATATTTTTACAGTATCAAAAGAGACAAAATTAAGTCATACCAGCACTGATATACTAGGTTTTTAAAACTAAACCCCTATTATAGCCAAAAGAAAATCTGATTTACAAAAAGCATTATAAAAGTGATTATGAGGGGCGCCTGGGTGGCTCAGTGGGTTAAAGCCTCTGCCTTCGGCTCAGGTCATGATCCCAGGGTCATGAGATCGAGCCCCGCATCGGGCTCTCTGCTCAGCGGGGAGCCTGCTTCCTCCTCTCTCTCTGCCTGCCTCTCTGCCTACTTGTGCTCTCTGTCTGTCAAATAAATAAATAAAATCTTAAAAAAAAAAAAGTGATTATGACATGCACTAAAGTTTAGCTCTCTGGGCTCTAGTTTTTAATTCACTGTAGAGTCTCATACGGTTGACACTGTTGTGTCCAACATGGTTTATAGCAGACAGGCATACTTTTACTTCAAACCTGCTATCAGTTAATTTATATTTTCAGTATACACCATTCAGCAATAAAGATAATCATACAACTTCTTGAGCTTCCGAGTGGCTTTTTACTCACTAAAAAGTTGGAAATTTAGAACCAATTATTTAGAACCAGTTATTTTGACATAAGTGATTATTTTTGAAGGGATGAGCTAAACATAACTAAGGAAACAAAAAGAGGAAAAGTGGTTCACTTTTCCACATTGACACATACCAATTTCGTCACTCTCAAAGTCATCTGAGTATTCAGAACTCCTTTGCCTGGCCGAGCGAGCTGTAATTGCTTTTATTAGCTCATCCTGAAACGAGATAATTAAAATCAATTTCCATCCAAACATAGAGGTCTCATATTTAGAATTAATTCTTTAAACAAACAACGCTTGATTAATAACTGCTTCAAACTCGGGTTTCATTCATATAACAAATATTCAATGAAAGCCTACCTTATGCCATGCACCCAAGCCCTCAGACTCAAAGTGTAACATCACAGACAAGCCCCTTCTCCTTATGGAACTTACAGTTCAACAGGAGGAGACAGGCAACAGCAAATAAATTAGTTACAGGGTGTAATTAAGGCAGGAGAGTAATAAACAAGATAGGACTCAATTTAGACAAGATTTATTACAAACTGGCATTCTGGAAAAAACTGGTACTTTTTAAGATCCTTTGTTTTAGCACACTGCAGTAATAAATGTAATTAATACCGCAAATTTAGAGGCTGAGTTCAAAACTGTAGTGACTGGATGGAAAAAAACTGAAATGTTATTATAACAGAAAAAAACTACATGCAAATTTAAAGTTTCTATATAACTTAACTTTTAAAAGTTGATTTAAACTTTTAACTTAGTAAGAACCTAGTAGTGAAGCTAGTTAAATAGTCTGTAAGCCACACAGCAGAGTTGGTAGGTAACACTTGAGCCCAAACAGGACCACCTGATAAAACATCCAAAGGAATGTAAGATACACTCCTGTGTTACACAGGGCCCTTTGTAGAATCATTTCAAATCCAACATTGCTAATACAATGTTTACCTTTAAAATCACTCAAAATAAAAATGTTTGAAATACTTACCTGGAAAGAAGTCCTTTTGGTGACTTTTGGACTCTTTGTATAAGCCAAAATTGTGCTAAAAACTTCATCGGACATAGTGTTTTTTTATTTTTACTCTACCTTTATAAAACAGTTAATAAATAATAGGAATAATTCAAACTCTGATGATATCTGAAATAAAAAACAAATCAGACTTTTTTGCATATTTGAGAATTTCTATTACTACTCCTTAGTGCTAAAAAAAAAAAAGAGCAAACAAAAAAAATTAAGAAAAGCATCTCATAACATTGTGCTACATATTCACTTAAATATTTAGCGTTCTTATAAAGAAATATAAAATTTTCACAAGTTTATTATCAAAAAAAGGAAAAGTCAAATTGAAGTTATCCTGAAAGAATTAGCAATTATTTTAAGGATGAGCAAATAAACGACTGTAACAGCTTAGTATGGTAAAATGTTGCCAGTTAAAATACAACACCTTATTTTTCACTTCTGTTCCATACAGAAAATATAATAGTGCCCATGAAACAGCCATACCTTGTTTTAAAGGCGATTGGCAGCATTTTTAAAAGATACAGCTAGAAGGACAACCAAAACAAACAAGCAAGCAAACAAGCAAAAGCTTGCGTACAGCTCTAGTGAAAGACAAAGATCATAATGCTACACTTCAACAGCGATATATATATATGTGTGTGTGTGTGTGTGTGTATACACACACACATATACGTATCTTTTTTTTTTTTTTTTTCCCCAATCGCTCCTCCCTGTCGCAACAGTGCTCACAGGGCTAGATAAAACAAAACGAAGTTTCCATGATAGGCAGTATTAAAATCACTGCACGAATGGGCCCTTGAACTTTTCCAGTGCTCGGAGCCGAGGCCTGGGCTTCGGCTACCCAGCCGTCCGCCGCAGCGCGCCACCAGGGACCGCGCCGGGCCGGCCGAGTGGCGCTGGGTCCCAGCCGGCTCCGCACTGCACCGCGCCGCCTCCCCGCCCAGCTCCCAGCACTCGCCAGGCCCGAGCACACCGAGCGCCATCCACGTCCCGTTCCTCCAACACCCTCCAAGACCCGCGTTCTGTCCCACCCCAGCCGATCCTACGGAAGGCTCCCGCCTCCCACTGAGCTCCTGGCCTTGGGCCGGAGCCTCCCGCCCTGACCTGGGCCTGCCGGCTCTCGAGGACCGCACCGGACTGAGCACCTGACTGAGCGAAGGGGAGGGACTAAAAAGCGGAGATGGGAGACGGTTGCTAGGAAACCGCGTCTCCGGAAGGAAGTGACTTCCCAACTGCCAGGTCTCTCGAGTCCAACGCCGCTCTTCCGCCTGAAGCGTTGCGGAAGGAACGGCTGAAGGAAATGACGTCACCCCTTTGGGTCCCTGGAAAAGGGTGCACTGTCGTCCGCAGCGCTACAGCTGTTGCCTAGGAGACAGGCCCCTCCGGCTCCCACCCGGAACCAGGAGCCTTGTGTTTTCTCGTGGAGTGAGATCCTTACCTCCACCTGCTGCTCGAGCCAAAGCACGTTTACCGTTTTGCCAGAGTTGGGATATGTAGTTCTGTGAATCCGAATAGTGCACTGACAGAATAGCTACATAGTGACATTTGCGGGCTGAGGAGAGGAACTGCTCTGTTGAATCCCGATACTCCTTCCCCTATACCCGTGTGATGTCAGGCAAATTATGCTCCAGTTTCCTTTTTTGGGAAAAATATAATGATGATAGCCACCTTAGAGGGTTGCTGTGAGTACCCAATGGAATAACGCAGGTGGGATACCTGCAAGGGCGCCTAGGATTGCATTCAGTCAATATTAGATACACTTTTTATGCAACTCAGTCACAAAGCACCTGGAAAGAAATCATCTCTTGTGGACACAGGCGCAAACCCATTCCAAGTATTTCTTTAATGTAAAGCTTCCCCCTTTGTATGGGAAGTGGATAATCTGGTTAAAATCAAACCAGTCAATAAACAAAATGGTCTAATACTGGAGCACCACATGCTGCTAAAGGAACCCAGATCAAGATCACTTAATTAGCATAGGGAATTCTTCAATAAACAAAAGACAAACACTTCTTTAAAGACTTCAAAATAACATGGATTTTGTACTATTTTTAATTTAAAAGATATTTAATCCAAGCTAAATTGTCCAAATAAATATATTGACCAGTAATTAAAGTTGTACCTGGTATTTTTTCCCATATCTCTAAAATTTATTAATTTTTCACTCATTCAACAATTATTTATAAACAAATCCCATTGAGATATATGGTTTAATAAACAAATGTATTGAAAACTAAATGTGCACAAAAAATATGAAATTTAGTTAAAAATTATGCTTTTAGCAACATTTACAACATTTACAATTCAACTTTTTCAAAATTGTGTTTGGTTCATGTTCCACTTGTTTGGAAAATGAAGTTTGATCAACATTTGCTTAATTTTGGAATTTTCAAACATTTTTGAGTGAGATTTCTCATTCCTACCAGTTACTGTTAACTTTCTAATTCATATAAATTATTAATAAATAAGTATGATGGGGTGCCTGGGTGCCTCAGTGGGTTAAACCTCTGCCTTCTGCTCAGGTCATGATCTCAGGGTAGGGGTGGAGCCCCGCATCAGGCTCTCTGCTCAGCAGGAAGTCTGTTTCCCCCCTCTCTCTTCCTGATCTCTGCCTACTTGTGATCTCTCTCTCTCTCTTTCTCTGTCAAATAAATAAATAAATAAAATCTTAAAAAAAAAAAAAAACAAGTATGATTCCATTGTGGTACCTGAGCCCACAGTGAGAAGACAGGATCTACATCATCCTAATATGCGAAGTCCTAATTTGTTCATGTTGAATATTTATATCCATCCAAAAAAACTGTTCATTTTTAATCCACCTGCCTAATATGTAGTTTTCATTTACATGTGATTTAAGAAAATAAAAGTCACACAAAATATTAATGAAAAAGCCTTTAAAATACTCTTTTCCATAGAACCCACTGGATTTTTAATTTCAACTTAATACAAAATAATTAATAAACAATATCCAACTATGACTTACAAAGCTATAGTAAACAAAAGCAGTTAACCTGACCTCAATCTTATTTCTACACAAAACCTAAAGCACAGTATTTTCCTACTGTTATCCTAAGCAGTAGAATATTATGTACTTTATCAATATTTTCAGGTAGCTTCAGTATAATATGTTAAAAATGACATTATATAATATCTGAATTAATACTATGATTTTATCTAACACATAATTTACAATAAATGCATAATTGTTGCGTGAACTCATGCATAAACAAATAGCATTTTAAATGAAAAATAATTTTTGAAACGTTCCCAAAGGCCACATATACTCAATTAAAAAAAAAAGGCATTACAACACACACAATTTCAGTAGCTTATATAACATCTTCTCTTTACTTTGTTTTTCTTTTTTCAAGTATATATTTGATCTCAGAAATATTTGCTTAGCAAGTATTTTTTGAGTTTATGCCTTTTTCACTTCTCAACCTTGCCTTCACTCATTCATTCATTCATTTAGTACATCCATATCAATAACATTCTAGGTCAGATCCGGAGAGTTCAAATGTAAACCGGAGTAGGTCTCTGCCTAGAGATCTTATAGACCAGAGACAGCTGGAAGGTTGGGTACGCACACAGTGATTATACATTGTGCTAATTTCTCTGTAGAAGTACAAAGAGAGAAGGTCTCAAGAGAGAGCAAAGAATTCTTCCTGAAGACACTACTAAGTTTTCACAGAGAAACTAAGAGTGAGTTGATTAATGAGTTTAGGAAGTAAGAGAGATCAGAAGTATATTTTAAGCAGAGGAAATGGTCTATGAATGTGAATTCTATCTCATTGCAGATGTAAGAATTTGAACAAAATGATAGTGTGTTGCCTTTCAGGTCACAAGGTGAATGAGGAGATCTATTTCCAATCATAAGGCAACTGAGGAATGACTCTTCTTCAAAAGTTCCCTGCCCTCCGCTCAGCAAGCAAATTATTTATTGTCTTGTGACTGGCAGCGCAAGTTAGAGACGAAGGATGTACTCACAGCCAGTCCTGGGTGAATAAATAAAGCACATGTCTAGCAGTTTGAGAAGTGCACTACAAAAAAGCAAATCTTCACTGATGTCAAATGATAAGGACTATATATAAATTAAACACTGAATGCTCATGTCAGAAGAGAATGAGAGTAAACAACCAAGATGCAAGTGCATTACTCAATGCCAGTGCCGACTTCCGGGGTGAGAACTTCTAGAAGGAAAGTGTCAGAATCTTGAGGAAGCCAGTGATAAACAACTACACTGATTAAAAGTGTTTATCAGCTTCCAATGAATGAAGGAAACCAGCCACTGTTAGTCTATTATACCAGCATGTCTAATGTACCATCTTGAGACTCAGGTAGTTTTGAAAAAATATTATTCAACTTGATAATCAGGTAGTTATTTTCATCTGTGAAATGTTGGACAAGACTGGTTTGTTATATTAACTTTATGATGCTACAGAAGTTTTAAGAAATCTTCAGTTTTATTAATGTTTTCATACAGACAATGACATTATTCTTACTTGGGAAGTTGAGCTAGTGTGTTCTTCCTTTCCTGATCTATTAGCCCACACTGTGGAAATGGTTTTACATGTCATTTCTTCCAAGTGTAGCTCCCTCTTTCGTCTACCTTTTTGGAGTTGCTCAGTACCTTCCTGCTTTGTGCACCTTCACCTTAAGACAAATCTGATTTGGGGAAAAAGACAAAAACTATTACTGTTTTTGCACAAAAAATGCCTGAGTTTCTGAGGAATTAAGATACAGTGTTGAGGGAAGTCCAGGCATTGGTCAGTCAGAGTTTCCTTGTAAAAGATCACCCCTTTCAGGATGTTCAAAGAAAGAGAGGCCAGAATCCAGCTGTAGGTAGTGTGAATAAAACAAATTTTTCAACACTATGGAGAAAACATAATTTTGCTTTAGCATTTCACTTCTGTGAGAATATAAATTTTTCTAATCTGGGAAGTCTTCCAGGTTAAAAGAAATCCGTGGCTTGCATTAGTAACCTACTTCCAAAAGATGGCAGCAAAGGATTTAGCATCCTGGAATATAACAAGAACATGATCATTAATATTTGGGGATGTTTTATTATGATTAGAGTGATTAAAAATTACACTGAAAAATAAGCTACTTTTAAAATAATTTTATAAAGCTTTTTGAATGATCAACCTTTTCCTTACATTAGAATGTTAGGAATTTAGTTTAATGTGACAAGAAAATATTTTTTTTTAATAAATATTTTTAAAAGACCTGCATAACTGCTCATACTCCAAGCTATACTCTACTCTCCTGAACTCAGCCGTGGTCATTGTTAAGAGTTAGCATTCTTTTACATACTATTTTTCCTATTCACATTTAAATGTCCAGGTTACACATAACCTGGTCTTTTCACTTGAGTATCTTTTCATGTTAATTAAATTTTAATTGTGCATTACTCTATGGTTATACAATTATGGATATTCTAAAATTATTATTGAACTCTCTTTAGATTATTTCCAGCTTTTATGAGAGCTGGAATTGTTGGGTCAAAGTAAAAGTATATTAGCTGGCTTTATATTCATTTCCAAAATGCCTTCCACAAAGGTTTTTACAACATATGCATAAGAACATAACATAAGAATAGTGTTCACCTAAATTTATTCATGACTTAGATACCTTATTGCTCCCTTATAAGATGCAATTGTGTAGACTAAACTTTTCTTATCATTTTATTGTATAATTCCTGGGTTAATTGTCTCTTTTTAAAAAATGTCATATATTGGCACCAAATAAAAAAACTACACATCAAGTAAAAACATGAATATAAAATATTTCCTTCAGTTTTTTAAAGGAAACATTAATGGTTAAAGAAAAAAGGAATTATTTTAAAATCTAACAGAAAAATATTCTTCTGGAGGTAAAAATAAAACATTTCAAATCTCCTAATTCCATAACTATTACTCCTAACATTAGGAAGGCACTATTTAATAAAGTGCTCTTAAGGAGATCCATCAGGTCACAGAACTGAAAAATAACATAAATTAAAACTCTTCATGTTTAAAACAGGCAATGATGAATGCTAAAGCATTACTAAATAGTTTACGTAACTTCAAAGACACTACATTTGCCCAATCAAGGATTCAATTTTAGGCATTTTATATACATATACTGTAGCCAAACTTAGAATAAACATTCGTAAAAAGTTTCTGTTATGCAAGCTTCTTAACCTTAAAATGAACTTTTGTGATTCCTGAGTAAATATATAAGGTGATGCTTTTATTCCTTGACTTGGATTCAGATGTCAGCCTTTCATTTTAAACAGCATGTCCGTACAACCCATAGTCATCTGACTTTTTTCTATTATGGAGGAAAAAAAGAGGAATGTATTCTATAAAAATCCGATGCAGGCTTCTTCTTTTTTTTTTTCCCCCTGCATTACATATTATAATGTTTCTTTTCCTTCTATAATGAAAGCCCACGAAATTTTCCCTTTAAGATAGCCAATACTATCTGCTAGATAAGATAAAATTTTCCCTATTAGCTGCCAGTGAATCTATTTTTTCCCTGTTTTTTTATTATGTTGGTTTTATTTTACATTTTGAAATGTTATATGTCAGGGGTTGGTAAAGTGATGTCTAAAAGGTTACAGATCGTACAGATTTTGTTTTTCTTCTCTTTCTTCTTTCACTTTTTGTTTTGTTTTCTTTTGTTTTTTGGAGAGGGCTAAGATTGCAAAACCTAAATCTTTTGGAAGTTTGGACTTACCTTTTTAAAAAGGAAATCTCACTGTTTTAGATGGAATGAAGTAATGAGACATGATTTTGCATCTGGTTTATGAATATCAGCTTCGAAGTTTATATTTGAGTATGTTTTAGATTCTTTTCTTTTAGACAAAGCAATTTAAGAACATTATGTCTCACTTAGAGAGTTCTGCTGTCTAAATGAAACTGTGTCACCTTGCAAGAATAAGTTAGAATCCTAGAATGCCATAGAAATAATAATATAATCCTTGGTATATGAGTTGACAATGTTAAGGGAAAATACATGTTGGAATACTTCTAATGACGTAGATGGAATACACCAAGATCTGATACATGTTTTCATTCTTAGCTTTAATTATCACAATTTTATTCTTCATACTTAATCAAAATGTGCTATCCTACTTTATATACATTGATTCTAGTTCTACGCTGCAGAATTTCAGAGAATAAATCTAATATTTCTTTCACATGACAAAATTTCCATTTTGGATATATTTAGCATATTCTCTCTCCCCATTTACCTTTTCCCTTTACTGCTATTTTCTGAAGTTTCAAAAGTCCATTATCATCCTGGTTGTTCTTTTCTGGATAATATAATTTGATTTTGTCCTTCAAAAGTTGTGTCTAAAGATAAGCAGAATAACAACCTAGATGTGGTTTAACCTATGTAAAGGAATGATTCCTTTCTAAGGCATGAAAACTGCTAACAGTCTGAGCTTATGTTGATGTCTTTCCAGAAGATGGGTTCTACCATTGGTTCGTGTTGTGGACTTGTATTCAACCAGATGCTGTGATTTTTTAGGTACAATATGATTCAAAAGAAACTTTGAATCAAAATGTATGTGATATTTTAATGTGTTAAATATTATTGTATGTTTTGGGGCAACTCTTTTCAATCTTTCACTCTATAGAAAACTTCTTGAGTTCTTATTTTGTCATCCAGCATACAATTTTTCACTTTTGTATTATCTTTAAATTTAATAAAGATATGTATATGGCAAGGATATTTACTACAAATATCATTAGACGGGTGCCTGGGTGGCTCAGTGGTTAAAGCCTCTGCCTTCGGCTCAGGTCATGATCCCAGGGTCCTGGGATCGAGCCCCGCATCGGGCTCTCTGCTCAGCAGGGAGCCTGCTTCCTTCTCTCTCTCTCTCTGCCTGACTCTCTGCCTACTTGTGATCTCTGTCTGTCAAATAAATAAAATCTTTTAAAAAAAATTGTAAAATGTTTAGAAATGATACCTAAAAGAGTAACTTTCACTAATTCAAAACCTCAGAAGTTGTTCCAGATAGCTATATTTTTATAATATGAAGACCTATAGAAACCTACCCACTTATGTGTTTGTATTTCTGAGATGTTTAAGAGTATATTATGATCATATGCCTTTGATAATTTGAATTCTCAAACAAAAATGGACATTTGGGCTCTTTCCATAATTAGAGAAATGGAATTACCACTTATACGATATATAATGGAATATTATTCAGCCATAAGAAAGAATGAAATCCTGTTAATTGTACTGACATGGATGGAATTAGAGAGTATTATGCTAAGCAAAATAAGTCAGAGTAAGACAAATACCATATGATTTCATTCATGTGGAATTTAAGAAACAAAACAGATGGAGGAGGGGGACAAAATTGCAGAGGAGTAGGGGACCCTATTTCAACTGGTCTCCTGATTTGAGCTGGATATCCACCAGAGCACTCTGGACACCCATAAATCCTGCCTGAGATGTAAGATTATATATGTTTGGATCTCTATGGGACAGCAGATCATCAGTTGAGAGGTACAAAAGACAGAGGTGGGATTGTGAAGAAAGATATCAGGAGGATAAACAGAAGGGGGAGGGAGCCATCAGAAGGGAGCTATTGGAAAGTAATACCCCAATGCAAAAGTGCCCTGTGCTTGGGGACCAGTGATACCTTGGGAACCAGTGGCTGTGGGATGAGGAGGGACTGATAGTAGCACTCAAATAGAACAAAAGGGCTTAATGGACAATTGCTGGGATGGGGGAGGGGAACCTTGGGGTGCTGCAGGCACAGATCTAAGCCCATGGTCCTGGGACCAGCTGCAGCTGCCACCCACCTGTGCCTGAGAGGACCCAGCATGGAGTTGAGTTAGTAGTCCCTGGGGCTGGCAGCTTCAGTCAGTGGTCCCTGGGTCCCCTGGGTCCCACCTCTGTGGCTGCCTCCACCACCCCTTGGGGCTGAGAGGACCCCAGAAGTACTTGAGTCTGGGTCCCTGGGACCAATGGCTACCACTGTCACCACAGCCACTGTTGCCACCTCTGCCACTGCGGCAGAGAGGACCAGGATTGGACTGGAGCCCACAGTCCCAGGATCCACAGCCACTGGTGCCAGGCTTGCCCAGACTGTATTGCTCATGGTTTTGGTGGCACAGGGGTACAGAGACAAAAAGGACCTTGAGGGACCACTGAAAGGGTCACTTGGGGGCACGCACTACCTGTGGAAGCCTGCAGTGTTCACCAGAGCTTGCAGAAGGGGTGTCTGTGTTCTGGAGGATTCAGAGATGAGCAGTCTGTTTCTCTCTAAGGCAAAGGTCTGGGTGCGGATAGTTTACTTTGCTCTGACCCTCCAAAAAGGTGCAAAAAGCCACCAGAGAATAAGAGCCTCCAGAGAACAAAAGCCCCCAAAAATAGTTTCTATGGAGCCCAGTCCAACTATGCCCAAGCAGGACTGATGGAACAGCAATACAGCAGGTTCCTCCCCCAGAAGACAAGCTGAAGGAAGAAGAAAACAACAACCACAGGGTTCCCATAAAACTGTAAAACCCCAACACCAGGGAAAACAATATATTAAGCTATTGTCTAACAGTCTGTATATTTCTTAGATACAACTTTTCTCTCTCTATCTCTTTTAATTATTTTTTCATGATTCTTGTTCTTTTTTTTTAACCTACTTATCATTTCAACTAGATATTTAATACAGCAAATTTCATAGCAACTTTTTAACTTGAACATTTTCATACACTTTTTTCTTT
The DNA here is from genome assembly GCF_009829155.1 of Mustela erminea. Lineage (NCBI taxonomy): Eukaryota > Metazoa > Chordata > Mammalia > Carnivora > Mustelidae > Mustela > Mustela erminea. The sequence continues at coordinate 40,904,257 of NC_045615.1, read as the reverse complement.
TTCTTTATATCTGTAGCTATAATATAGATATAGATATAGATATAAGCTTCAATGTAGTCCTTTTTCCCTACTCAATTATTCATATATATATATATGTGTGTATATATATACACACATATATATACCAGTTTTAATGTCTGTGTATCTCTGGAAAGTTGAATTCTCAAACAAAGATAAGAAGATACACCCAGGAAGAACTGAAATACCCTTACTCACCCATACTGAGGGATTATAACCACCTTCCTGCCACCCCCCCCCTTTTTATTTTGGATTGTTTTTTCTTTTGTTGGTATTTTGTTTATTTGTTTGGTTTTGTTTTTATACTTTATAAATCTTACTCTTGGGACAAAAGATATGGGTTTGGCTTTTTTTTTTTCTTTTCTTTTCTTATTGGTGGTGACTTCCTATTCTTCTGAAACTTCCCAGGATACACCTTGCCTGGATAGTGGTTGAAATTTTTGACTGTACATCCCCTCAACCACAACTCAACAGAATGACAAGGAGGAGGAATTCTCAACAAAGAAAAGACCCAGAGACAATGGCCTCTCCAGCAGATCTAATGGATATGGATCTAAGTATGATGTCAGAAATAGACTTCAGAGTAGTAGTTATGAAGACAATAGTCAGCTGGAGAAAACTATTAATGGCAACATAGAATTTAAGGGCAGAAGTGATAGCAGATTTGGCAAAACTTAAAAACTTGTATCAATGAGATACAATCTAATCTAGATACTCTAAGTGTTAGGGTAACTGAGGCAGAAGAATGAACTAGTAATCTTGAAGACAGACTGATGAGGAGAAGGAGGCCTGGAACAAACAGCTTAAAATCCGTGAAGACAGAATTAGAGAAATAAATGACACCATGAAATTCTCCAATGTCAGAATTATTGGGATCTCTGAAGTGGTGGAGAGAGAGAGAGGACTAGAAAATATATTTGAACAAATTGTAGCTGAGAATTTCTCCAACCTGGGGAATGAAACAAGCAATCGTGTCCTAGAGTCAGGGAGGACATCCCCCAAGATCAGTGAGGGTGGACAAATGCCCAGGTATACACTAGTAAAACTTGCAAATCTTAGAACCAAGAAAACCATTTTAAGGGCAGTTAGGGGGAAGAGATGCCTTTTGTACAAGAGGAGGAACATCAGAATAATGTCAGACCACCTGGCAAGCCAGAAAGGGCTGGCAAGTCATATTCAGGTACTAAATGAGAAGAACATGCAGCTAAAAATTCTTTATCTGGCAAGGCTGTCATTCAGAACAGATGGAGAGGTAAGAAGCTTCCAGGGCTGGAAGACACTGAATGATACATGACCACTAAGGTGGCCCTGCAAGAAATATTAAAGGGGGTTCTATAAAAGGAGAAAGACCCCAAGAGTTATATAAAATAGTGATATACAGAGATAATCCATAGAAACAAGGATTTCACAGGCAGCATGATGACAATAAAATCTTATCTGTCAATAATCACTCTCAATGTGAACAACCTAAATGCTCCCATAAAACAGCACAGGGTTACAGATTGGATAAAGACAGGGCCCATCCATATGCTGTCTACGAGAGACTAATTTTGAACCTAAATGTACATCCAGACTGAAAGTGAAGGGGTGGAGAACTATCTTTCATGCCAATGGATCTCAAAAGAAAACTGGGGTAGCAGGTTTCTACTGCTGCTTTCTAATATCAGACAAATTAGATTTTAAGCTAAAGATACAGAGATAGTCAGAGATACAGAAGGACACTATATCATTCTTTAAGTGTCTATCCAACAAGAAAATCTAACAATTGTGAATATCTATGTCCCCAACATGGGAACAGCCAACGACATAAGCCAACTGTTAACCAAAATAAAGAGACATATTGATATTACATTAATTGTAGGAGACCTTAACATTCCACTCTCTGCAATAAACAGATCAACTAAGCAGAAAATCAATAAAGAAACAAGAGCTTTCAATGACACACTGGACCAGATGGACCTCAAAGATCAATACAGAACATTCCAGCCTAAAACAACAGATTAATTTTTTCTTGAGTGCACATGGAACTTTCTTCAGAACAGATCACCTACTAGGTCACAAATCAGGTCTCAACCAATACCAAAAGACTGGAGATTATTCCCTCTGTATTCTCAGACCACAGTGCTTTGAAACTGGAACCCAATCACAAGAAAAAGTTTGGAAGAAATTCTAACACTTGGAAGCTAAGACCATCCTGCTCAAGAATGTTTGGATCAATGAGGAAATCAAAAAGGAACTTAATCAATTCATGGAAACCAATGAGAATGAAGACACATCGATTCAAAACCTATGGGATACAGCAAAGGAGGTCCTAAGGGGGAAATACATAGCCATCCAAGCTTCACTAAAAAAAAAAAAAAATAGAAAAATCCCAAATATACAAACTATCTTTACACCTTAAATATCTGGAGAATCAACAACAAATTGAATGCAACCCACGCATGAGAAGGGAAATAATTAAGATTAGAGAAGAGATCAATGAATTAGAAACCAGAAATACAAAAAAACACATTAACAAATTAGAAGCTGGTTCTTTGAAAGAATTCATAAGATCGATAAGCCACTGGCCAGAATTATCCCTCCCAAAAATAGAAAGGACCCAAATTAATAAAATTATGAATGAAAGGTGAGAGATCATGATTAACACAAGGAAAAAAATACAATGATCAGAAATTATTATCAACAACAATATGACAATAAATTAAGCAACTTGGAAGAAATGGATGCATTCCTAGAAACCTATAAACTACTAAGACTGAAACAGGAAGAAATTGACAGCCTGAATAGACCCATAACCAGTAAAAAGATTGAAGCAGTAACCAAAAACTCCCCAAAAATAAGAGTCCAGAACCTGAAGGATTTCCTGGGGAATTCTACCAAACATTCATAAAAGAAATAATCACTATTCTCCTGAATCTGTTTCAAAAAATAGAAACAGAAGGAAAAGTTCTAGACTCTCTATGAGGCCAACATTACCTTGATCCCAAACCAGGCAAAGACCCCATCAAAAAGAATTTCAGACCAATATAGCTGATGAATATGGATGCCAAAATTCTCAACAAGATCCTAGCTAATAAGATCCAACAATATATTAAAAGGATTATCTATCATGACCAGGTGGGTTTTATCCCTGGGATACGAGAGTGGGTCAACATTTGCACATCAATCAATGAGATAGAACACATAAATAAGAGAAGAGACAAGAACCACATGGTCCTCTCAATTGATGCAGAAAAGGTACTTGTCAAAATATAGCATCCTTTCCTGATTAAAACTTTTTAGAGTATAGGGAGGGAGGAACACTCCTGAACTTCATAAAATCCATCTATGAAAAATCCACAGTGATTATCATTCTCAATGGGGAAAAGCTGAGACCCTTCCCATTGAGATCAGGAACACAAGGAGGATGCCCACTCTTGCCATGATTATTCAACATAGTACTAGAAGTCCTAGCAACAGCATCAGACAACAACAACAAAAAAAGGTATTCAAATAGGCAAAGAAGACGTCAAACTCCCTTTCTTCGCAGATGACATCATATTCTATGTGGAAAACCCCAATATCTCCATCACCAAATTACTAGAACTCATATGGCAATTCAGCAATGTGTCAAGATACAAAATCAGTGCACAGAAATCAGTTGCTTTCTTATACTCTAGCAATGAAACTTTGGAAAGAGAAATTAGAGAATCAATTCCTTTTATAATAGCAAAAAAATCACACGATACCTTAGAATAAACCTAATCAAAGACGTAAAGGATCTGTATTCTAGGAACTAAAAAACACTCATGAAAGAAATTGAAGAAGACACAAAAAGATGGGAAAACATTCCATGCTCATGTATTGGAAGAATAAACATTGTTAAAATGACTATGCTGGCCAGAGCAATCTATATTTTCAATGTCATGCCAATCAAAATACCAATGGCATTTTTCAAAATGCTGAGAAAAATAATCCTAAAATTTGCATGGAACCAGAAAAGACCCGGAATCACCAAGGAAATGTTGAAAAAGAAAAACAAACCTGGGCATCACATTGGCTGATTTCAAGCTATATTACAAAGCTGTGATCACCAAGATAGCATGGTACTAGCACAAGAACAGACACATAGACCAATGAGAGACCAGATATGGACTCTCAATTCTATGGTCAACTAATCTTCAACAAAGCAGGAAAAAAATATCCAATGGAAGAAAGACAGTCTCTTTAATAAATGGGTGCTGGGAAAACTGGATAGCTAAATACAGAATAATGAAACTTGACCATTCTCTTACACCATACACAAAGATAAACTCAAAATAGATGAAAGACCTCCATTTGAAACAGGAATCTGGGGTGCGTGGGTGGCTCAGTGGGTTAAGCCTCTGCCTTTGGCTCAGATCAGGATCTCAGGGTCCTGGGATCAAGCCCCGCGTCAGGCTTTCTGCTTAGCAGGGAGCTTGCTTTCCCTTCTATCTCTGCCTGCCTCTCTGCCTACTTGTGATCTCTCTTTCTGTGTCAAATAAATAAATAAAACCTTAAAATAAAAAAGAAACAGGAATCCATCAAAATCTGAAGGAGAAAAAATAGGCAGTAACATTTTGACATCGGCCACAGCAACTTCTTTCAAGACACATCTCCAAAGGCAGGGGAAACAAAAGCAAAAATGAACTTTTGAGACTTCTTTAGGATAAATATCTCCTGCACAGCAAAGGAAACAGTCAACAAAAGAAAGAGGCAATCTACAGAATGGGAGAATATATTTACAAATGACACTACAAACAAAGGGCTGATAGCTAAGATCTATAAAGAACTTCTCAAACTCAACATCTAAAAAACAAATAATCAAGTCAAAATATGATCAGAAGATGTGAGCAGACACTTCTCCAAAGAAGACATACAAATGGGTAACAGATACATGAAAAAGTGTTCATCAACATTAGCCATCAGGGAAATTCAAATCAAAACTGCTTTAAGATACCACCTTACACTAATTAGAATAGCAAAAATCGACAAGGCAAGAAACAACAAATGTTGGAGAAGTTGTGGAGAAATGAGAACCCTTTTACACTGTTGGTGGGATTGCAAGTTGGTGCAGCCATTTTGGAAAAGAGTGTGAAGGTTCCTCAAAACATTAAAAATAGAGCTACCCTATGATCCAGTAATTGTACTACTGGGTATTTAACCCAAAGATACAGATGTAGTGAGAAGAAGGACCCCTGCACCCCAATGTTCATAGCAGCAATGTCCACAATATCCAATATATGGAAAGAGCCAAGATGCACTTCAACAGACAAATGGATACAGAAGGTGTGGTCCATATACATAATGGAATATTACTCAGCCATCAGTAATGGAATATTACTCAGCCAACTTTTGCATCAACATAGATGGGACTGGAGGAGATTATGCTGAGTGAAATAAGTCAGAGAAAGTTAATTATCATATGGTTCCACTTATTTGTGGAACATAAGGAATAGCATAGAGGACATTAGGAAAAGGAAGGGAAAAGTGAAAGGGGAGAAATCAGAGTGGGAGACGTACTTCTGAGAAACAAGCTGAGGGTTTTGGAGGTAGGTGCAGGGGGCTGGAGGGATGGGTCAGCCTAGTGATGGGTATTAAGGAGGGCATGGATTACATGGAGCACTGGCTATTTGTTTGCAAGCAATGGATTGTGGAATACTACATCAAAAACTAATGATGTACTGTATGGTGACTAACATGACACAACAATAAATAAATAAATAAATAAATAAATCTGACTAAATAAATAAATAAATAAATAAAACAGATGAAAACATGGGAGGAAAGAGAGAAAGGGAAACCATAAAACAGACTCTTAACTGTAAAGAACAAACTGAGGATTTCTGGAGGGGAGATGGGTGGTGGGGATGAGCTAAATGGGTGATAGGGATTAAGGAGGGAGCTTGTGATGAGCACTGGGTATTGTATGTAACTGATGAATCACTAAATTCTACACTTGAAGCTAATATTATCCTGCATATTGACTAACTTGAATTTAAATAAAAACTTGAAGAAAAAAATTTAACACTATTAAATATATTTAAAATTAATATAATTAATTTAATTACATATAATTAAATTACAGATAAACTTTAAGATGGTTTGGGAGGAACAGAATTACATTGCAAAAAATTACTATTACCAGACGCATCGAATATTGAACTACTGAAAGGTATAGTAATAGTTTTAGCAAATAAAGAATTTAAGCATAGAGTCAGAATGAAAACAGAAATAGTCCTAATAGTTCTAGGATTAGTTAGGGGACATCGATAGAGTAGGTGGAGTAAATTTCAAAAATGTAAGAATTTCTTTTTTTTTTTTTTGAGTGTTACATATAAATTATTCCAAATCCTAGGATAAGCTGCATTTCTATTACAGGAAACACCAACAGACATGTTTCCATTTCTTTTAGTTTCTATCTTTAGACATTTGGTTATTGATAAGAATATTTATTTCTATTTGATTTTATAGTTAGACTTTTGTTGCACAAACACATAAATATACACACAGTCTTTCATAGTTTTTGAGCAGGATTCCAACTATCATTGAATAAGAAATCTTTTATCACTTTGGGCATTGCTTTTATTTTTTGGAGTTAGATTTTACCTTATTTTATCACAGCACTCTCATCATAGTTATCCCAATAAAACCTCAACTGTATTCCTTGTATCCATGTCAATATAAAGCTACATCTTGAAAAAGGGGAATAGTGGGGAGCTTTTTTTTTTTTTTTTTTTTTTAACCAAAGGCATGCAAAGAGGACCACTGTGCGGTTGCAGGTTCTGCTCTCTGGAATTTCACAGAGAAATGGTAGAACCAATGGGAGTAGTGAGATCAGGCACAGGAAACAATAAGCAGGAATGGATAATCTCCTCACCTGTTCAACAAATCAGTTGGAAATTAGAAGTCTGTCTATTTCTAAAATGGAGGTGATAGGAATATATGTAGAGTGGAAAAATATGAAAACCAGGGAGTGCTACCCAGAAGATGGAGAGAATGAAACACAGGGTAAAGGAGGGAGCAGAAAGTGCTTTCAACTACATCAGTGTCTGTGTGCAAGGAGGGGCAGCATTTCCCAAACTGTGAATGTGACCCAGTAATGACTTATCACATTAATTAGATCGTAATCAAGATTAAAAAGAGATTCCTGGCATAAGCTAGATTAGAACAGTACATAAATACACAGACATTATAAACCAGAAAAGTATGTGCTATTTCAGAAAGCCTGTATTCCCACATATATAATGAATATATTATACATTGAAAATATATAACAAATATTTATAATACATTACATAATATACAAATATAATGTCTATAAAATAGAAATTTAATACACATATTGTATATGCACATATGTTGAGGTGGTAGAATAAAATATATTTTTTTCAGTACGTAGGGGCAAAAATTTTGATAACCACTGAATTGTTGAATGTAGTCTGCTCTTTAAGGCAAGAGAATGGGAGGAGAAAGATAAGAATCTCCTAGTTCTTATAAAACCTGAAACCAGTTTCCCTAAAAACATAATATTTAATTTGTCTACCATTATGGGAGGACAACTCCAATTTGTGTGACAGCTTTACAAATAGAAATGGACTAAGCACTGTAATCTTGCAGGGGTTGATACAATTAAGAGCATCAAAAATGTGAATAAAAGTTAGAGAAATACAGAACTCCATGACTACACACCTGCTTCCAACCCCACAATCCCACTCTTTTCAGGCAAACCTATGTTTTATTATTACCCATACACTGTGTTTTGGAAGCATCTTTTAAATAGAAATGCCATTTCTTCTAATCCTCCCACATACCATCATTCAAAATTCTTTCCCACATTTATATCCTCCACAAAACCTTCTATAATTAACAAATACAATGTGATAATTTCTCCCTGAGTATCCACCTTTATTCCACACTGTCCAGATCTTAAAATAGATAGATTCCATCATTTAATCTCTATTATATGTGGGTGTTTATAGAAAAAGTGAAATAATTCTTGTATATAACTTCCATGGATTCAGAATTAAGGGTATTGTGTGTTCTCTGTGTGTAGATATGATATAGGTCTTACATAATTACATGTCTTTCTAGTCAAATGTTACTTCAGATAAGGGTTGCACTTATTTCAATTTTTGTGTTTTTTAGTGGAGAGGGGTGGAATTCGCTTAACAGTCTTTCCCAAGGGCAGCGCAATGGACATAAGAGAGTTCAGCTACTTTTAGTTTCTGGTGATGATAGAAAAGGTGCTAATTTCACACTGAAGAACAGATCGTTTCTTGAATCAGTTACCGTAACTTCTTTCAGTAATCTTATTCCGTATCTTTTTCAGCATAGAGTATTTTATGATTTTTCTTGCTATGCTCCCCAAATAGTGCAAGCTTGGACTACTTTGTAATATATTAAAATATATTAAAAGTGCTTGCAAATATGATAGTCAAAAACAGTATAGAGGGCATTTACAATTGCACTGCATGTGTGTTAGAATAAATCTCTGAACTCACCCCTGCTTATCTTCTTGTATCCTGGCTTTTTCTTACTGGTTTATGGGTGGAACATTCATCTTTCAGTGGTTCAAGAGATTACAAGATTTTCTTACAAGATTAAATTGGACATTTATGATTCAGACATGGCATTAATTGTTGATGCTCCCTTTAAGTTTAGAATATTCTTATTGTTGGACTTGTATAAATGGCAGATAGAGAAAAATAAATTTTTGAAAAATGAATCAAAATATATTTTAGAAGGAAAAAAATCAGAAACAAGATAATAGGCAAGTTTGGAAATCAACTCAGTGGGGGCAAGAGTGTTGATTAATTAACAGGAATAATGCTGTAAGACCATACTCATACCTGTGGCTCTGACCACCAATTCTTAGTTGAAAATCAATGGGCATCCAAATCAGAAATTTTCTCAATGCCTGTTGAAACTAGATATAAACCTATCAAATTTTATTCATTTATATGAGTAGCTCTTAGATTTATGTACCATTTTTGTGTCGTTATCCATTAATTTTTTCTATTTGTTTATTAAAATTAAATCTTCTGTATTCTTTTTTCTTTTTATAAGTTTTTAGACTTTTGTTTCATGTTTTCACTTTTCTTTACATCTTCAAGTTCAATGTAAACATTTAAAGTAGATTTAAAGTAGATGTTGCAATTTGGCACTGTGTTCATGTGTCTTGCATAGTGGCATTTTGTCTGTTTTAATTTGTCAGTTAAATTTGGGCAATAGGATCAGAAATCTGTGTTAAAATCCTGGCTCTTCCACTTAATAGCTCTGTGAATTTGGGTAATTGCTCAACCTTCTGAAGCATCCTCCTTTGCAAAACAGAAAAAAATGAAGATACCTTTCTCTGATTGCTGTTGAGAAGATTAATAAAGATAACATGGAAAACATTATCATAATGTTAGAGTCATATATATGATATACCTTTCAGTTTTATATTACATTTTCTGTCATTTATTATATGTTATATAATACATACTATATGTTCCGACAAACTCCTCCTATCTCTATAGACACAACCCAACTGCCCCTTAATTAATCAAGATCATTTACTCTCTTCTTGCAAAAGAAACCCAAATGCCCAGGTTATAGTCTTAACTTCTACATGGGACCATTGTTTTATCTCCTGGGTGAAGCATTAATCTTTTGGGAAGCAAGACCTTTCAAACAGACAGAACCCACCATTTCAGGGATGAGAAACATGATCTTCAGGTAATTCATTAGGAATAACAGTAAGTTAAGATTTTGTTCTTCCTTGCTTGTTCCTGAAACTGTGTACCTTTGGGAGAACTAGCCATAATATCTGTCCCAGTTCAATGCAAGTACTGCATCATGTGGGAGAGTACCCTATTCTGACCAGTACAGTAACTGAGATCCATTCAACCATTACATGAGAGCCAGTTGCTTCTGAGTAAGGGGAAACATGACACAACCAGTGATCCCATGGGGTCACCGTAGTACATCATTTTTTCTTCGGTAAAAAGTGTTCCTCAGTCAAATTCAGTGCTCTGGTGGACACCATGATGGTAAATATGACATTCAAAAAAAATTTGGGGTGGTGTTTCTGGCAGAGCAATCTAAACAGAGAAGACAAAGCCACATGCAGAATAAGTATGTATATTTCAGTAATCACAAATCTCAACTTCCTCCACGATGAGTATAGTCTAGTAGAATCAAACTGTATAAAAGTGACTGGTCGGTCCCATCTGCATATGGTGCCCTAGCAGGGGCGTGTTGTTGGTGTCTGCTGTCGGAAGGTTAGACATTCAACATTAACAAGCCAAAACAGCCATGGTGAGGATGAAATTAATTTGCTGAATTCGTGTATAATCTCCCTCCTTGTTGAGGATTCCACTTTGAATAAACACAGGGGTAGCTGAAGAAAGGCTGACTAACATTCACAGAGCATTAGCTAATCTTATCTATCTGATTATGAATAGAGTCTTCCTGGATTTTTTATATTTAGCACTCAGAACAACAGACTAAAAATTGGGACCCCTTCCAAATGATCTATCCACAAACTTTCTTGTCATCAATTCTGTAATACTTTATTTCTAAGAAATCATCAGATAGATCAGTACCTTGTTGTAGAGGAGCTGCCATCCCTCCTTTATCATACCAAGAGTGAATAAGCTGATCAACTGCCCACAGTGCTGCCCACTGGAGGATTTCTCACCCTCACTCTCCTTTGGGCGCTGTCATTTTGCACCAGTGCACTACTGACTGATATCAGCAGATTGTCTGCTTTTTTTCCCACCCCACACCCCCATAGCTAGTCCTAGGAAATTCCCAAAGTAGTCTTTGTTTAGTTTGAGAAAGAGGTGAAATGCAGTTGGAGTAGATGCCACAAAAATAGGAAGCACCTACTCCTGTAACTTCATGTTTGCCTTCAGGACTGTTACTTGTCCTCTCTCATTCTCAGATCCTACTCCCTCCCAAGTAAAATTAAGGAGTGTGTTTCATGGTATAATATCTACCATCATTTCGAGCCTGCAAAGAACTATGTTAGAGCTCTTGAAGGATACTGGAGCTCCCCTCACTGACATATGTCAGTGCTGCAGAAGAGTGTCCTTCTGGATTCTTCAGGGCATGTATTAAGGGTTGGTTGACTAAGCTACACATAATAAAGCTACTCCAACATTTCCAACTCCTTATTCTATAGATTCCTTCTTTGGGTTGTACAAAGGAAGTTCTGGAATCTCAAGTTCATTGACTACACAATACCATCGAATTCAGATTTCCATCGGACAACCAATATTAAAATTACTTCTAGTGCTTGAGCTAACACATTAAACAAAGACACTCTGATAAATATGACATTAAAAAATTTCATCTGACAGAGTGTTAGGCTACTTCCTCCCCCAGTTTAACACTGATAGAATGCAATCTCACAAATATTCTCCAGGTTTGCACTGAAATATGTTGAAAACTATTGTGATTATTTTGGTCTTCATGTGATATTTTCCTTTTCCTTGTCCGTACTTTTTCTTGTTCATATGCAGCATATAGGAGTCTGACTCTAGTTACAGATCTAGAGCTATCAAGAAGTGTGGAGAACAGGGACATCTGGGTGCCTCAGTCAGTTACGTGTCTGCCTTAGGCTCAGGTCATGATCCCAGGGTCCTGCCTCACATCAGGCTCTCTGCTCAGTGGGGAGCCTGCTTCTCCCTCTGGCTGCCACTCTCCTTGCTTGTGCTCTCTCTGACAAATAAATAAATAAAATTTTACAAAAAAAAAAAAAAAGACAGTTTTTAAAAAAGAAAAGAAGAAGTATGGAGAATACATTTTGAGGCATAAGAAAAATGCCTCAAATAAAGGCAATGAAGGATTTCCAAGGAAAGAAATCTAATGGGCTGAGACTAAGAAAGTCAAGCCCTTTCTCTCAGACAGTCACAGTGGAATTTAAAGGATAAAGGTCACCAGATTATTCTGAATCTACCCCAATTTCTCATGTCCAGTTCTTTAGGACTCACACTTTCTCAACCATGTCCTGACTTTCATAAAGAAGACCTGCTCAGACTATGAATTCAAGTAGCACTATAGTTCAATTTGTGCTACAATTATAAGCAGAAGCATAAAATTTACATTTGCTTTAGTAAACAGTGGTGTTGGAGCTGTGAGGGAGAAGATTGTCTTGCATAGTTATGGAAGCTCTCTGAGAGGCCCAGAACTACTTCTGGTAGCAAATGTTCCATGAGCCAGGGTTCAGTAAGAAGAGCAGAAAACATTCCAAGTTATTGAAAGCCAGAAGGATATCATATAGAGAATTAAGGGATTTAAAGAAAAAAAAAAAAAAACTATAGGAAAACATTTAGGTAGGAAGAGCAGAGGAGCTACTACAAATTTTAAGGAAATCAGGTGGTGTGAGGTATGAGGAACAACTGTTAATGCTGTGAGCTGCCCACAGCATGATGATGGTTGTTCACTGGAGGCTCCCGAGGACACGTCAGGCCGGCAGTGTTCTGTCCCACATACTGGCTGGTACTCCAACACTATGCTCTAGAGGAATTATTTCAACCATGAAATGTCTCTGCTTGACTCCCTTTAATGGGGTAATCAAGACTATTGTGTGCTTCCAGAAACAAACACGTAATTTATTTTGATTGACAAAATAAACAAGAAAACTAAAAATAAAAAAGAATTCAAGAACACAAAACCAAATACAACATAAACATTTTCTGTTGTGGTCTGTTTTTATTTTTAGTTCCTTAACTGTTACTCTTATAATGTTCTCCTAAACATTTAATTCAATAGTTGATGTCGTATTCATTTTAGGAGTGCAATCTAAAAAACAAAATGAGGACTGTTGGGAAAAAATCACCTCGATATTATTTACATTGCTAAAATAAATGAGTGATTTTAAAATTAAAGTACTTTTATTCTGATGGTTCAAATAGGGAGATGCCCCCCCTCCCCACTTTCTGGTGCCTAAGAGGAAAAACTTTTATTAATGTATTGTGACCCATTAACCCATGCTTTACTCCTCTCCACAGATGTGGGATGAATTACTTTATGAAAGCCATTGATCTGTACTTTTCATGTAGTTGGAGCTAACCATTTTAAAATTTGAAAGTAAAAGATCTCTTTCTAGAGACCCATTTAGAACACGGTGAGACTGCAGTCCTGAATAAAAGTGGTCCCATACATGTTGGGTGAGGTGGTGCAGGATCTGGGCTGGAGAAGGGGGCAGGGAGGAACTCCATTTAATTCTCACATTTCAGCTACAAGCTCCCTTATGGCTTCATCAACTATAAGGCAGATCTGCTTTCCTCCAACATCTGTATCACAGGTGGCTTTGAAATCAGATTTGTAAGAGGAACCCAACAACACAAGGACAAAGTGCTCAACTGAAAACAATGGGAGAATGTAATGTACATTGTACATGTAAATGTACATTGTAATGTAATGTGAATTACATTGTATAATTACAATGTAATGTACAATGGTGACAATAGTTAATGATTCTGTATTGTATATTTGGAAGTTGCTAAGAGAGAGTCAGATGGGCCAAGGACTTGATGAGACACATTTTCAAAGAAGATAGTCAAATGACCAATAAATACATGAAAGATTCTCGACATCATTAACCATTAGGAAAATGGCTACATTTTCCCATTCTCAAATGTAGAATTTCCCATTCTACATTTCCTAAAACCACAAGATACCACTTCACGCTATTAGGATGGCTAGATTTTATTTATTCATTTATTTATTTATTTATTTATTTATTTATTTGGTAAAGGTTTTATTTATTTATTTGACAGAGATCACAAGTAGGCAAAGAGGCAGGCAGAGAGAGAGGGAGAGGGAAGCAGGCTCCCTGCTGAGCTGAGAGCCCGATGTGGGACTCGATCCCAGGACCCTGAGATCATGACCTGAGCTGAAGGCAGCGGCTTAACCTGCTGAGCCACCCAGGTGCCCTATATATATATATTTTTTAATTTAAAAATATTTTTAAATTTTCAACTTAAATTTTAAAATTAAATTTTAAATTTTTAAAAAATTAAAAAAATTAAACTTTAAAAAATTTTAAAAATGGAAAAAAATAAATGTTAATAAAAGTATGGAAAAATTACATTGCAAGTGAGAATGCAAAAGGGTGTAGCCACTATGAGAAACATTTTAGCTGTTCCTCAAAAAGTTAAAAATGGAATTACCATATGACTGAGTAATCCCACTCTTTGGTATACACTCATAAGAACTAGGAATAGGTATTTAATTAAAAAAATAAATTTATACACATATTTCAGAGGAACATTATTCACAATAGCTCAAAAATGGAAACAACCTAAAAGTCTAACAACTGGTAAATGGATAAACAAATGTGGAATATCCATACAACGGAAGGTCACTCAGCCATAGAAAGGAGGAAATATTGATACATGCTACAGTATGGGTGAAGGTCAAAAACACAACCCGAAGTGGAAGGAAACATACAAAGGAGCATGAATTGTATGATTTCATCCATGTGAAATGTCCAGAGTATGTAAATCCCTAGAGATAGAAAACAAATTGATAGTTGTCAGGGGCTAGAGAAAGAGGGGGATGGGGACTGAATGGTCAAGCATGTAATGAGGCTTCTTCTGGCTGTCATGAGGATGTTTTGGGATTGTAGGGAGGTGATGGTTGCAGAGGATTGTGAACAGACTAAATGCCAATGAACTGTACATTTGAAAGTGTTTTATTTTATGTTATATGAAGAAAAAGAAAACCCTATATGTGGTTCCTTTACATGTGAACCTTGAGAATCAGATTAAATAAATTTTGTGAAACAAAATATCACACAGAGGCTTTGCGCAGTGGGGACGTGCAGCTTTATACCTCAGGCTTTAGCTAGCTGGACAACATGGGATTTATAAAAGGCCCATCCCGGCCTTAAGCGAATATGTATGAGCTTACTGAGCCTTAATAAGCATGCAGAGGCAAGGATTCTGCTGTAAGAAAATACTAATCTCTGCACACCTGTTTAGCTCCTGGGAATACATATGTGAAGGATTGACACAGGATTCTCAAACTTCAATGTGCTTGCAAGTCCCTTCAGCAGCTGGTAAAAATGTAGATTCTGATCCAGTAGGTATGGGGTGGAATCTGAGCTTCTGAATATATAATAGGCTCCTAGCTGACACAGAGGCTGCTGGTCCACAGATTTCTTGAGTGGGATTAACCAGCCTATTTGGATCTGCCATTTTTAGAGGGCCAGCACCAAACAGTGACAGGAGTGCAAGGTGAATGGATACGCCTCCCTCTGGCTCCCTTTGGGTGACGCTGTCCTTATAGGCCCCTCTTTCTTATTTAACTATTATGCACTCTCATTAAGAATGTAGGGGTGGTATTATTTTCAATCATCTTAGGAACTGAAATGATAAAATCGTGGGAGAGCAATGCC
This sequence comes from Mustela erminea, assembly GCF_009829155.1. Lineage (NCBI taxonomy): Eukaryota > Metazoa > Chordata > Mammalia > Carnivora > Mustelidae > Mustela > Mustela erminea. The sequence continues at coordinate 40,888,845 of NC_045615.1, read as the reverse complement.
TACCTGCATTTTCTCTTCTTGACTTGTCATGGATCTTTCTTTCTCTTCTTCGCATCTGTCCTTTTGCCTACCTATCACGTTGCCTCTCTTCTCTTTCTCTTTGGCCCACTCTTTGACCAACTCCATCTGCCTCTCTATTATACTCTTTTTTGTAATAAAGGGACTAAGAAAGAATAGACCAAAGGCTAGAGAGAGACTCTATACTGTCAAGGATCAATTGACTGACAGATACAGATATAGAACCCAAATTTCCAAATGCATATTTCTTTTTTTTTAGTTTATTTTTTATTTTCAGCATAACAGTATCATTATTTTTGCACCATACCCAGTGCTCCATGCAATCTGTGCCCTCTATAATACCCACCACCTGGTTCCCCCAACCTCCCACCCCCAGCCCCTTCAAAACCCTCAGATTGTTTTTCAGAGTCCATAGTCTCTCATGGTTCACCTCCCCTTCCAATTTCCCCCAACTCCCTTCTCCTCTCTATCTCCCGATGTCCTCCAAATGTATATTTCTTTAAAAAATTACACTTTTACAAAACTTCTGCAGATATAATTTAAAAAGACATCCTATTTGTATAGAATCACCTATTTTAAAAATATAACAATTCACTGCCCCTCTTTCATTTCTGTTAGAATGACCTATTGTCCCTGGTATGTTTTGCTAATCTGGAGGATAGAGCTAGTATAGAACAGGAGAGATGAGAGAAGAAAGACAAAGCTTCATGGCTTTTGCTGCCCTATTATCTATGTAACTGCAGAAATGATCCCAATTTTTCACCCTTCTCTATTCGTGCCCTTGCTATATGACTTCTTTATTCCTCACATCAAAGGTAGAGTTTATTTACTTGCTTCTTGATTTTGGATCAGCCATTTGACTTGTTTTGACCATTGGGGCTATTAACAAATGTGACACCATGTAATGGTTAATTTAGCTTAACAAAATGTAAACAAGTTTTGAAATCTACTGTCAGAAGTGTACGTACTAAAATTATCAGAATACATTTGGTAAGCTTGAAAATTATCAGTAGGGTAATATCATTTCTTGTTTTTGATATTTATTTCAACAAGGACCATTATATTATACTCTTCAAAGTAGATCATCTATAAGGGTTTTGGGAAAAATGTTGCCAAAATCTTATCTATAACAAATTGGCCCTGAACTTTAGAAAATGAATGTAATTTAATTAGGATAATGCTTTTTTCTCAGATGTTGTTATGATAATGTTCTAATTCTGTCAAGTGTGTAACTATAACATACTTAAATTCCATTAGAAACATTGGATAGATATTTTAATAATTTCATGATATCAATATTTATAAAAATCTAGCAGTTTTATCTCATTGAAATTTATAAAAATTTTTGGATGTCAACTTAAACATGTGAGAGAGAAACATAATTTATAAACATTCATTTAGGAGATCATGAGCAAAATGTTTAAAGACCACTGAAATGACTTAATTCAATTTGGTTCATATGACTGCTAGCTTATTGTAATAGAATTTAGAACCCACCGATAGTTAAATGAAGATTAGAATCAGCTTCTTTCCTATAATCTTGTCATGAAGTTATAATGAAACTGAGTTTTATAGACTCTGTACTTCTATATTCTTCCACAAATAGGCATTTATCAGCGAGCAAGAAAAAAAGCAATCATGTAATTTTTTTCTGTAAGCTCAATGAATTCCCAACTTTCTGTCTTTCTTTGGTGCTTCAAAAATGCCTTGAATGAAAATTTTACTTCAGAAAAGTAAGACATTTCAATGTCAGGATTTGGTCCATCATCCACTGAACTCAAGAAACTAGAAATCCTCTGAGAACCACTGGTAGGATATAGGATATTTTAGGGACCAAGTCTTGGGTACCAACTCCTAGCATACAGTCTCCTCTACCCAATAGCGTCTTAATCCTAGTTATGCAAGAATGAAAAGAATCATGACACTATCAGTTTTACTAATGAAAATCCATTCCCAACATCTATTAATCTTAGTAAATCCTCTAGTGTTAATGGAGGGTTACAAATCTTTGAATTTTTTGTTGAAGCTAAATCTAGAGCATAGCTTCCTGATTAGAATTCTAACTGATCACTAACATTACTATCTAAAATTAGAATTCCCATTAGAGTCTGGATTCTTAATTAAGGCAATTGAGCCAACCTACAGTACAACTGAAATTGACATATGCATAAATTCATACTTTCTGTGCTTTCTGTATGCTTAACTTAATTACATATGTCATAAATCATTGGGTGTAAGAATATATAAGGTAACTATGGGGAGCCTGGGTGGCTCAGTGGGTTAAGCCGCTGCCTTCGGCTCAGGTCATGATCTCAGGGTCCTGGGATCGAGTCCCGCATCGGGCTCTCTGCTCAGCAGGGAGCGTGCTTCCCTCTCTCTGCCTGCCTCTCCATCTACTTGTGATTTCTCTCTCGTCAAATAAATAAATAATTAAACAAAAAAAAAAAGAATATATAAGGTAACTAAATCCTATCAGATTATTTTTCAAATTGCCTGTGCTAGTTTATATTTATAAGAACAAAGAATGAGAATATCAAACCCCACAGTTTTGCCAATAGTTTTTGTTGTCTAATTTTTGAAATTTTTTACATTCTTATGAATTTTAAATGTGTGTCTTTCTAATTAATAGTAAATTTGGACATCCTTCAGAACACATTTTCAAAAAAATGTTAGTCTTTTGGGCTTCCCTTTCTGTGAATTACAATATATATAATTGCATATATAAATATTCAATTTATTTAAACAAAAAAGGTACCTATTTCTTCCACCCTCCACTCCCCACTCCCCTATCTCTGACAACCACTAACCTGTTCTCTGTATCTATGAGCTAGGTTATTTATTTATTTATTTATTTAGACGACACCTTAAGAGAGATCATATAGTATTTGCCTTTTCTGACTTATTTCACTTTTCACAATGCCCCTGAAGTCTATCCATGTTGTTGCAAATGGCGAGGTTTCATCCTTTTTTATGGCTGAATAATATTCTATCGTATATTTCTGCATAAACACACATACATACCACAATTTTTTTTCTTTTTTTTTTTAATTTTATTTATTTATTTGACAGACAGAGATCACAAGTAAGCAGAGAAGCAGGCAGAGAGAGAAGCGGAAGCAGGCTCCTTGCTGAGCAGAGAGCCTGATGTGGGGCTCGATCCCAAGACCCTGGGATCATGACCTGAGCCGAAGGCAGAGACTTTAACCCACTGAGCCACCCAGGCGCCCCAAGCCACAATTTCTTTACTCATCCCCTCATAAACACTTAGGTTGTTTCCTTTTGTTTGTATCTCTATTAGGTTTCCTGTCTTTACCTTGTTGACTTATACTCATTAATAAATATTTCATGTTAATTAGGCTCTTCATATTTCAAAAGAGACTTGGGTTCTGTTAAGAGAAAAATACATATGAAAATAAAGAAGGCGGGCACCTGGGTGGTTCAGTGAGTTAAAGCCTCTGCCTTCAGATCAGGTCATGATCCCAGGGTCCTGGGATCGAGTCCGCTTCGGGCTCTCTGCTCAGCAGGAAGCCTGCTTCCCCCTCTCTCTTTGCCTTCCTCTCTGCCTACTTGTGATCTCTCTCTGTGTGTCAAATAAATAAATAAAATATTAGAAAGAAAAGAAAAGAAGCCAAGCATCTTTGGAGCACAACCTCTTGGGAATCAAGAAACAGAGACAACTTACTTGATTGGAATCTATTTTTACAACCAGAAAAACTCCTTTTAGGTCCAAATAGCTCTGGAGATAGATTCACTGCTTATCTCTTAGCAAAATGTATTGATAATGCTCCAGCCAAATTTCCTTGTTTTATTTTCTTGTCACCTTCCCCTCCTTTGAAGTATTTTCCACATCTAACAGCCAGAACATGCAACTGTTTCTCAGGTTACTATTTTGGGCAAAGGGACCCTTCTCTGTTTGTGTGATAAAAGCCAAAAGTCCCTAGAAATACGTGTGTTTTCAAGTTAGCCTGAACAAGTGACCTACTGGTCCGTGCTTAGGAGAGCCTTATCTCTCTTGCCTACCATCAGATGATTGAGGTCCGATCTACACACCCAAGTTCCCCTGCAAGAGCAGTTGAGGCAGGGGATTCATCCCCTTTTGCCAACGTTTTCCATTTCAGCACTGAAAGCCCTGTATCTAGGAATTGCCCTTGGTCCTAGGCAAGCCTACCTGGGACTTTGCCTGGCTTCACATTCTCGCAGAACACCCTCGTCTCTGTCCAGCTTCCCACACCTCTCACTAGTTTCTACTCTGAGTAATTCCTTAACAAAGGACTTGCACGCAAAGTTGTCTTGGAGTCTGTTTCTGGGGAAGTGACCTAGGACACTCTCTTAACTCACGCCTTATGTTATTATGACTCAGCTGGTTTTCTGGCCTTTTGGTTTTTTTTTTTTTTTTCATGCTATTACTGATGTGTATCTCCAAGGCCCACTTTTTCATTTCCATGAAGACAACCATGTCCTGATTGGTGCAGTTAGTCAACAAGATCATGCTGGCAAGAATTTAGCTAACAAAAAAACTGTCGCATATTTAGCAGATATTCTTTTTCATAAAATAGCTTCTACTAAAAACAACACCCCCCAAAGCCTACATTTTATTATTTCATTAAATGCTAAGTATTTTATGAATTTAGGAATCTTTGACAATGTTATCCAAGGTAATATTTTTAGGTAAAAGTAATCATAAGAGATATAGGTCAAGAGGCAAGGCAAAAAGTAGTGGCATAGGAGGCATACAATAAGAATGTAGAAGCGGCAACATATTCTAATAATTGCATTTCATTCATTAATGTATACTCTGTAACTTCAATTTAGACAAGCAGTTCCTTATAATACAGCTTATGAATACATAAGCATTAAAAATTTTATCTATCTGCATGTTCTTAGACAAATCTACTTAAGGCATTTGTGGTTTCGGTGTGAGATTTTGCAGCTATGAAACTCACTTTCTTTTTCAAGCTCTGCAATTTACTTGAAGTTGTTTATATAAGGAACACCAAATTAGCTTGTTATACTTAGAGTCATTCAACTATTTCTACCTTGCGCTCGGTGTTTGAATCCTTGAATAAAATACAATTTAGGGCGCCTGGGTGGCTCAGTGGGTTAAGCCGCTGCATTCGGCTCAGGTCATGATCTCAGGGTCCTGGGATCGAGTCCCGCATCGGGTTCTCTGCTCCGCGGGGAGCCTGCTTCCTCCTCTCTCTCTCTCTCTGCCTGCCTCTCTGCCTACTTGTGATCTCTCTGTGTCAAATGAATAAATAAAATCTTAAAAAAAAATACAATTTAATTTTTTTTCTATTGCTTTCTCTGGCATCTTTAAAAATTAAAAATGACATACATATTTTTAGATGTTTTCTAGCAATGCTTCTCAGAAAATTTACCTAATTCAGAAGATTTTACCTTTTATTTTAAACCCATTTCTTTTTTCGGGACAACGATGAGATTCTGAAGATTGAAACATTTCTAAGGATTTTGCATCCGTTCCAAAGCTGTATGCCTATGGAAACAACTCTTACAGCATCTATTGTTTTAATACAGGATTAAACTCAGACCGTTAGTGTGGGTATTGGGGGTACCATTAAAAGATTTTTTTTTTAATCACCCCCTTCCCTTGTTTTCGGATATTAATGTGATTCCTGGATGTTCTTCTCTAGCCAGCTCTTCATATTGTCAGGAAAATCCCCTTTATTTTACTTAATAATTGCTTAAACATTTACTCTTCTCTATAAAAATCTTGGTAATTTTCAGCCTGAAACAACAGAGCTTCCGCTCCTTGAAGCATACCTCGGCCAACAGAAAATCTAAAGTAGGGTACAGATGCCTTTAGTCTGTTGTCTTCCCCTACAGCCCATCTTTTTTTTTTTTTTTTTTTACTTCCAAGTTTTTAAAGTAACTAATACATAATATAAAAATACAATAGTACTAAAAAGCTTGCAATAAAATGAGTGGGTTCCCTCATTCTCCCAGCCTACCATGCCTGGCCCTCTGTCCCCCTAAAGTAAACAATGTCTTAACTGAGGCTTTATTTTTAATGATTTCCCATTAAAAAATCATCTCTAAAAATATGACTCAGTTACTATATCTTGAGTTATAATTTTTAAACATCTACTTGCATACTTTCTGGTGAAACAGATACAACTTATCTCACTCATACTCTGCCACCAATATGGAACTGTGTCACTTTTGGATTCTTCAACATCCTTTAAACTTTAAAACAAAACAAAACAAAACAAAAACACAAATTGACATCTCTCTCTCTGTCTCTTTTCCATTCTCTTTTACTTTGTAGAAACACAGATAGTGTATTACCGAAAGCCAAAAGAGAAGACAGAAAAATAGTTCGTTTACCCAAATAGTAACAAGGGTGCTAGTGAGATTTAGGTCATTCTTGCTGATATTTACAACAATGTAATCCTTAGTGGCATATTGTTAGAGGTAGCACTTGATACTTAAGTCTTACTTCCTATCTTGATATTTTTGAGCAAGACCAAGAACAAAAACAACAGCTGCCACTACACACTACAACAAAATGCGTGACATTTTCTATGTTCCTTCTATGTATTTTTAAGTCCACGCCTATGTATTTAAATCCTTTAAATACCCACCACATCCTGACTTAAGTGTGCTGTGCCCATTTTACAGATGAGGAATCAAAAGGAAGGGAGGAAGGTGTCTTGACTAATAAAGGAGATACTGAATTGTTTTGTATAACCAGCAATGGAAGTCATGCCATCTCACTTCCTTGCCCTCTATTGAGCACAAAAATGTGCCTCTTATGGTAGTTTTATTTTTTATAATTTGAGGACCCTCCATACTGTTTTCTGTTGCAGCTACACATTTTTCATTCCCAGTAGAGTGCACAAGGGCTCCAATTTCCTCACATTCACACCATCAACTTGTGTGTGTGTCTTTATAATAGCCATCCTAGGAGGTTTGAGGAGGTTATCTTCCTGTTTTGATTTGCGTTTTCTAAATGATTAGTGCAGGACCATCTATTCAGATATCTGTTAGCCATTTGTATGCCTTCTTTGGAAAAATGGCTAACCCTTAGTGCATTTTTATTATTTTTTTTATTTTATTTTTTTACTTTTTATTTTTTTAAAGACTTTATTTATTTATTTGACAGAGAGAGATCACAAGTAGGCAGAGAAGCAGGCAGGGAGAGAGGAGGAAGCAGGCTCCCTGCTGAGCAGAGAGACCGATGCGGGGCTGGATCCCAGGACCCTGAGATCATGACCTGAGCCGAAGGCAGAGGCTTAACCCACTGAGCCACCCAGGCGCCCCCTTAGTGCATTTTTAAATTGAGATATTTCGGGTTTTTGTTGTTTTTTTTTTTTAAGATTTTATTTATTTATTTGAGAGAGAGAGAGCACAAGCAGGTGACAGGTAGAGGGAGAAGCAGACTCCCCACTGGGCAGAGAGCTCAATGCAAGACTCGATACCAGAACCCTGGGATCATGACTCAGGCTGAAGGCAGATGCTTAACTAATTGAGCCGCTCAGGTGCCCAAGAGTTTGATAATAATTGGAATTAATTACTTATTCTTTAAATGTTAAGTAGACTCCATTAGTGAAGCCATCTTGTTCTTGACTTTTCTTTTGTGGGAAATTTTGGCTATGATTCAGTCTCCTTACTGGACATAGGAGTGTTCAGACTTTGTATTTCCTCATGATTTAGTCTGGTAGGTTGTATGTTTCCAGGAATTTATCTATCTCTTCCAAGTTATCCAGTTTCTTGGCATATAATTGTTCACTATAGTCTCTTATATTCCTTTTTATTTCTAAAGCATCAATTGTTATAAATCCTCTTTAATTTCTGATTTTATTTAATATTTTCTTTTTTTCTTAGTTTAGTTGATAGTTTGTCAATTTTATCTTTTCAAAACCCCAACTCTTAGTTTTCATGATTTTTTTCTATTGTTTTTCTATTTTCTTTGTCATTGATTTCTCCTCTAATGTTTATTATTTCCTTCCTTTTAACATTAGATTTTGTTCTTTTTCTACTTTTTTGAGATGACATGTTAGGTTGTTTACTTGAGATTTTTATTCCTTTTTAATGTAGGTATTTATTGCTATAAAATTCCCTCTTATTCTGCTTTTGCTGCGTTCTTTAAGTTTTGGTATTTTGTGTTTTTGTTTTTGTTGGTCTCAAGATATTTTCTGATTTCTTTTTTGATTTTTTTTGATTCATTGGCTATTGAAAGTGTATTAATTTTCACATATGTGTGAATCATGCAGTCTTCCTTTTGTTATTGATTACTATCTTCTTTCCATTATGATTGGAAAAGATACTTGGTATGATTTCAAATTTCTTAAATTTGTGCAGATTTGTCTCTTATCTAACATATGATCTATCCTGAGGAATATTTTTTGGATTCTTAAGTATATTCTGCTGCTATTGGGTGGAATGTTATCTCAATGTCTTTTAGGTTTACTTGGTCTATAGTGTTATTCAAGTTTGCTGTTTCTTTGTTGATGTTCTCTTTGGTTGTTTTATCCATTATTGAAAGGTGAACATTAAAATCTCCTAATTTTATTGTATTGCAATTTCTCTCTTCAGTTCTGTCAATATTTGCTTTGTATATTAGGTACTCTGACATTAGGTGCAAATACACTTATAATTGTTACATTTTTCTGGTAAGTTAACCTTTTATCATTATATAATACCCTTCTTTGTTTTTGTGACAGTTTTGACTTTTGGTCTGTTTGGTTTGGTTTGGTTTGGTATAAGTATAGCTATCCCTAATCCCTTTTGATAGCCATTTTTATGGGATAATTGGATAATCCCATGGAATTATCTTTCCAGGATAATCTTTTCCATCTTTTGGGGATAATGGGATGATCCACATATGGGATATTACTTTTTCCATCTCTTCACTTTCAGTCTATGTGTGTCTTTAAATCTAAAGTGAGTTTCTTATAGGTGACATATTGTTGTATTTATTTTTTAATCTATTCAACCACTCTATTCTTTTAGCTGGGGTGTTTAATCCATTATATTTAAACACATTATTGATAGGGAAGGATTTACTCTTGCCATTTTGTTAATCATTTTCTGTTTGTCTTGTATTTTGTTGTTATTGTTGTTGGTTGTTATTCCTCTTTTCCTTTTTCTATCATTGTGTTTTGCTAATGTTTTTGTATTCTTTGATTCCTTTTTCTTTTTCTTTTGTATAATTTCCATAGTTCTTTTATTTTTCCTGGTTACCAGGAGCACACATAAAAATATCTTATAGTTATAGTTATAACAGTAATTATAACCATTATATATATATATATAGATATATATATGTATATATACAGTTATAACTGTAGTTATAGTTACAGTCGATCTTAAGCTGATAACTTCAATAGCACATAAAAATTCAGTTTTACCTCCCTCCCACTTTGTTATTGATATCACAATTTAAATCTATTCATATTGTGTATCTATTGATATATATTTTAGTAATAGTTATTTTTAATACTTTTGTATTTTAAAGTCCACAACAATTAAAAGTAATTTACCCTCTACCATTAAATTAAGAGTATTCTATATTTGTCTATACATATATAGACAACAAGTTTTACCAACAAGTTTTACCAACAAGTTTTATACATTCCCTTGCTATTATGTTACTTTTGTTTCAAGCTGAAGAACTCTCATTAGCATTTCTGTAAGGCAGATTTGGTGATAAACTTGTCAGCTTTTTTATCTTTTTAATGAATAAAGTCTTTTATCCATTAAAAGAAAAACATAAATTTATTTTTTAGAGATGTTTTAGGTTCACAGTAAAATTGAGAGGAAGAAACAGAGATATCTCATATGCACTTTTCCATTTATACATGCATATGAGATGTATCATTATAAATATGGCCCACCCCCATTATCAATATGGCCCACCGGAGTACTATGTTTGTAACAATTGATTAATCTAGATTTACATATCATAATCACATAGAGGCCATAGTTTACATTAGGATTCACTCTTGGTGTTATTCATTCTATGGATGTGAATAATTATATAATGACATGTATTCATCATTACAGTATTATTCAGAGTATTTTTACTGCCCTAAAAATCCTCTGTGCCATGCCTCCTCATCCTCTTCTCCCTAAACCCTGGCAACCAGTGGTCTTTTTACTGCCTCCATAGATTTTATTCTGCCTTTTCCACAATTCCATGTAGTTGGAATCGTATAGATGCAGTGTTATCAGATAGGCTTCTTTCATTTAATAATATGCATTTGGGGTTTCTGTACGTCTTTGCATGGCTTGATAGCCCTTTTATCTTTAGTGTTGAATAATATCCTACTGGTTGCATGTGCCATAGTTTATTTATCCATTTACTCACTGAAGGACATCTTGGATGTTTCCAGGTTTTGGAAATTATAATTAAAACTGTTATAACATCTATGGATTGGCCTCATATAGGATAAGACCTTCACCAATCAATTTAGCCAGAGCTTCTGTGGGTTGCTTAAAGCTTTGTGGTAGTACAACCTTCCAGTGTTTGTTCGTACTGGCCCCTAGGTCTTTGTAAATGCTAATTCCCATCAACGTTCTAAGACAGGTAAGACAAAATCTCATCTCTTGATCAATTACTGAAAAGGTTGGAACATTTGACAGGTGGGCCAATTCTCTTCTTTCCCAGGGAGAAGCTGGGAAATCATTTTTTTTTATGTCTACCCACTCTGCGTTGAGCCAGGGAGACAAGCTATAGTGAGGGCCCACACACTGGTTCAAACTGCTGCCTTTGGTCTCTGTAGACCCCAGGGGTCTGGAGCATGCCAGGCCCTGCTAGTGCTCCTAGACAGGTGAGAAAAAAAGCCATCCCTTCACGCAGTATCTGGGAAAGTTGAAAGTCAGATGAGCAGTCCAACTCTTTCCCTCCTCAGGAAGAAGCCGTGAGCTGGAGGTTTCCTTCCAGGCATATGGTACTATGCCAAGGGGGGGTATTATGGCAAAAGGGTGTCTCTCATTTTCCTTCCAGTTTTAATGCAGCTGGTTTTGCACTTCCCCATGGTGCAGGAGCTTTTCAACTAGTTTCTGGATTTCTCACAAATAGAATTGATTCATGAATTTCTGTTCAATTGGTACATCCCTGGGAGGAAGAAGAATCCAGGGGCTCTTTTTAGGCCATCTTGCTGATGTCACCTCCAAGAACTTCTTAAGATTAGTTACATGGCATAACGTTTTTTCATCTTTATATGTAAAAAATTCTCACAGTTCAATAAAATAAACCAACACTATTATTTCTTTTTAGAGAGAGAGGGAGAGCAGGGGCGGGGGTCAGAGGGAAAAAGAGAACCTTAAGCAGGCTCCATGCCCATCTTGGAGCCAGATGTGAGGTTCAATCTCATGACCCTGAAATCATGACCTGAGCTGAAATCAAGAGTCAGACAGTTAACTGACTGAGTCAGCTGGCTAGTTGCCCCTACATCATGATTTTTAAATAAGAAATATATATATATATATTGCATTTGAAGAAATTATACTCATGTCCTCTGTTATCAGATTTTGTTGTTGAGAAATATAACTTCTCTTTTTGTTATTTTCTTCTGAAAGAGTTTAGAAATGATGGTTTTATTACTGGTATTCTAAAATTTACAAAATTTATGCATTAAAGTATATGTAATTTCATTCTTTGGTCTTAAAATTTGTCCTGCTTTCAATCAACATACCTTTCATTCAGTTTTGGAAAGCTATATCACTATGCTTTGATAATTCCTTTTTTTCATCTTCCATTTTTTTTTCTTTCTAAAACCTTCCTTATTTAGAAACTGTGCATTGTGGATTGATCTTTCAGCCCTTCCCTATCCCCCCCTCCCACAGCCCTTTGCTCTTAGTCTCCTATTAGGTGCTTTTCTATTTTAATTTTAAAAGATAACCTGAAATATCTCTACCAGACAATCTTTATGTTTATTTCTGCTTACTTCTACTACCTTTGTCTTTTGACTCTTTTATCTTTTCATATCACTGTGAAAACATTAATTAGCACTTTATGTGACTTTTTTTTTTTAATTTGATTCTGGATCTACTGCTGTTTTCTCTATATTTGGTATTTAAACAATTTTTTTCAGACTTGAGGATTCTTCAGATGTTTATAATTAGTGGTCTGTTCCATTCAGAAGTGAATCTCTAGAAAGCTAATTGGAAGCTCTATGGGCCTAGGTGGAGTTCGCTGACTGCTAGAGGTCATCTGCAATGTTTTAGATAGGTTGCCAGAAATTAATTTGGTAAACCAGCAGCTGATAGTAAAATGCTGCAATAATTTACCTAGAAGGATAGCTGTTAATCTTGAGTGTGTTTGTGTGTGTACGTAAATGCATGTCTGTGTGCTTGTGCATGCAGTTAAGTATTTATCATGAAAATATTTACAATATCAGGAATGGTCTACTATTTTTTATGCTTACAAATGTATTTATCTCAAATTAATGTATATTTATTATTAATTATTTTAAGGAGAAAAAATTAATACAACTATATTTTTTGCAATGAAATTTTACTTAAAAGTACTAAACATTAGTTCAATTTCTAATTTGTAGGCATCTTAAATTTTATTCATTGCTTTCTTATTTTTGAGCTAGAAGAAGTAAAGCAAGGTGAAATTATTTTCTCACTATTTCTGTTGAAGAATTTAATATCAAAATTGATGTGGTAATCTAACTCTATTATTCACATCTGGACACTTGTCAAGATTTTAATATTAAAACTAACAAGGATGTTTTATTTAATAAACCAAAAATTAGTGAGTTAAATTTATGACAATGAATATGTAATTGAGAGTTTCTTTCTAAATAATCAGAGAAGTATACACAATTGAAAATAGTGAGGATTAGTAAAAATTACATTGCTGTTCAAAATTTTGCATTATAAGAAACAGAATATATATTCTTGTGTTTGTTTACAGCCATCATTTCCGTGATTAGTCTAATCAGAGGAGGAAATGACCCTCCATCTATCTATATGTGAATTTAAGGCCAAATCGAACCAATGAGCCATCACCATCATTGTCTTTTTTGTTTACTGAGCATCCATGGAATATATAACATTGGCTTAAGTTTGAGCGGTCCTGGTTCCTGTCATTGGAGAGCTTTTGACCTACATTAAGGAAATGTACTACACAGGGTCAGGATAAAAACATAGGATATGGTGGGGGGCAGGGATGCTGAGTTTGTTTGTGAGACTTTGCCATCTTTTGCCTGTCACTGTAACGTTCATACAATGGTTCTGACATGTGGGAAGTTAGGGTTTTAGACAAAAGAAATTTTTTAAGATATTTCAGATTTTGGAAGGGTAGTTAGGTGAAATTTTGGAACCAGAAAAGAAAAAAAACCCATGCAGCTGGTAGTAACAACATCAGTTTGACTCAAACAACACATGTTTACAGATCATTAGTAAAGTAAAAGGAGGCTTTACCATGGTTGATGACAGCCTGGAAAATTATATTACCAAACACCTGAGAGAAGGAAATAAAAGAATGAAAAAGCACAGACAGGATAATTAGCATGAAGGTATGAGTTAGAAAGATGAGTTCCCTAAGCCAACAACTAAGAAATGAGAATAAAAGGCACATTCATTATAATAATAATAATAAAAAAAGGCATATTGAAAGTATGCTATGTGGACTTCTTTAAAGAAAGAACAAGGAAACCATATGCAAAATTGGGGACAAGCAGTATCTTAGCATCTACTATTCTCAAGGGAAGATTGTCAAGGAAAACACGAGAATATAGTTTCAAATTCAAAGTGGTTGAAGGCAGAAATGAGATTGTGTAATTGCATTGAGATGGTTTGGCATAATTTTCATGTTTCTGTTGCCATATTCAAAAAAGAGATGGTACTGAGAGCGAGCCCTGGCAGCATTGGTAAGAGTTCAGATAACGGAGCCAAATTATCTGAGTTGGAATTCACCCTCCCTGATTTCTGGTATGTGACCCTGGGCAAACTGCTTCACATCTGTGAGCTTCATCCCCCTACTCAGCTCACAGAGGAGTTCTGAGGGTGAAATGAGAACATATATGCAAAACTCTAGAATAGCACCCTGTTCATAGCCCAGGCAGTTGTTTTTATTTCCATTAATTTTCCTTTTTCCAGTATGTATAAGGCATTTTTACATATTTCTGAATATTTATTTTTCTGGTCTTAGTTTTATGGGTGATTCAACAGGTCAAGAATACTAAGTACCTGGCTATGGGAGTATGTAAGATGCATAAATCTGTGCTGAAGAGCTTGTATTTAGTTAGTGAGAAAAGACATACTAGTGGAGTAAAAACTTGATTTTAAATCATGCCGTTTTCAATGCCTTTCACAACTACCTCTTCCCCTACCATTCAGGGTTCATTAATGGCTTTTTCTATGTACTGCCTTCAGTGTAGGTTTGTTATTTCATATATAAAGAACAAAAGAAAAGAACTGATGCTTAGTTTTGAACTTGAAGATCTTAGCAAAGATCTTCAGCAGCAAAGTCTGAAGGACTTGGAGTCATTTCCAATTAGTAAACTACAGAGTAGAAAGAACATAAGACAAAGTAAGACATTTTGATTTTCAGCACATTAATAGAAAAGACCTTTTTTAAAATGTGGGAGGTAGGAGTGGGAATTGGTTAAAAGGAAAGAGAAAAAGTATTTAGAAATTAATGAGGAATTCCTCCCACTGTCTTCTCAAGACACATCCCATGCCTTGGAGGGAAATGATAGGGCAACAGACATTTTTTTAAGGGGGAATCCCAGGGTGTAGAGGATTTGTGTCTTTTTTTTTCAGGACCAGGTCAAAGGGCACTGCATGCCTCAAAGAGAACCTCAGCACTGAGCCAGAGTGTGGATTAGCAAGAGAGATAAGAAAAAGAGCAAGGGAGGAGACTAGAGATAAGAGTCTGAGATGATTTCCTATTCTGCCAAAGTCAGAGTTTTGGGATAGTTTTCAAAAAGGGCCCCGAAATGAGAGAGAGAGAGCCAGAGAACTGAACAAGTCTTCCCCATTCGAATGAGGAGAACCTGAATATGTCCATGAAAAGCCATGGACGCTGAATGTCAGCTACCCATGTAGTCTTGGCAAAGGACAGTGGTGGGAACTGGCTGACCCATCACATCACTGTGCAAACCTGGGAGAATGGAAAAGGGCCACAGACCTAGGAGCCCCTCTCCTCTGTATCCCTCCCCTACCTTGATTTCTATGGTGCCATCTGAGCCCCTTCCAGAAGCTGAAGTTATCCAGACCGAAGGGAAGGGGGTGGGAGTGAAGGGAAAGAATTCTACTACTGAGAATTTACAGGGGAAAAAGAAAAGTGTTTTGTTTTGTTTTAATCTGGAATTGACAGGTTTTCTAAATTTGCAAGATCAAGTGATTTTTGTTTTGTTTTGCTACTGAGAGGAATGGAGAGCTATCAACAGTGCAGCTTTCGGATCCAGGGAATGATCAGTACGTCTTTTTCATCCCATTTTTGCCTCTGACCCTCACCCCAGCTTACACTTACAATGAACACTTCAGTACCATACAAGTAGTCTGACCGGCCTCAGGAGCGGGGGTGCAGAAATAACCTCTTTAGGGAAAATGCAATATGGGCCAGAATGTTTACATAGCTTGTGAGTTTCAAATAGGCAGAGGATGAGGGAATGGCATTTGGGGTCTGAATCAAAGCAGATAGGCTGGAAGGAGGCACCGAATAGGAGCATGGTGAAGGTCAGCCTGGAAGGAAAAAATGGTTCAGGGAGTAGTTGGGACACTGGAACTCAATCCCTCATCACAACTGAGGAACATACTAAGGAACAACTAATTGGTTTTCTGCTCAACATGTAATTTTATTTTATAACCCTTGCGGACAGTGAACTCACTATTACACAGAAACCATCATTTCTCAAAAAGGTGATGGAGAACACTCTTTGTCTTCTGTGGTGGAACCCATTTTCCTCATTTCCCTGGACACATGACTTACATCCTCTGCCTTGAGTTTCTTCCTTATGAAGTGGGCATACTGAGAGGAACCTCATATGCTTGTTGTGATAATGACCGAAACTAACACGTGCCTAGCACATAGCACACAATCTGTAATTAGCAGAACATTTGTTTTAAATAAACTTCACCAATCTTGAGAAAACGAAGTACTATATATTCTAGTACCTCCAGGTTCCTGGGTTCAGTAGTGGACACAGAACCATTATTCCATGTCTGGGCTAACTGAGGTTATGTGAATAAGAGATCCTTTTAACCCTGACTTGCAATTATAAATAACATTTTACTGCTGCCCCCTTCTTTGTTACAAACAAGGATTTTGTTTGGCAGCTTTGTCTTCTCAGGAATTTTCTATTTTGAGGTTTTCTTCCTGTGCTCCTTTCCACTTCTGAAAAAATTTTTTGTTTTTTCAGATAAGGGTTTCTTATTGTACAGTTTTTTTTTTAACTGATTTTAAAATTCTCTGACAACTAAGCTTTTAGATGCCTAAAAATAAATAAAATAAAATAAAATAAAATAAAATAAAATAAAAGCAGGCAATAACATAATCCCTGTTTTTGCTTTTTAGTACTCATACATTCAGAATCCTTTACATTCTCTTTCTCTTTCCTTTCCTTTCCTTTCCTAGTGATGATTTGCTGACAATAAATACTGACATATTGATGGTGAAGACTGAATTGAGTTTTGTTACAAAATTCTATGGACTCTGCTTTCAAGGTACTTTCAAGAATCTGGAGATGTTTCACCTCTTCCACTGCTGCTGCTGCAGTCCAAACAACCATCAGGTGTCACCTAGATCATCGAGACATCCTCCTAACTGACCCCCCCCACCCTTTGACCATTCTCCAGCTCACTGGCCTCCTTGCATTTCCTGACTGTGCTGAGCATCTTGGCTCCTAAGGTTCTTTGCTCTGGCTATTACTCTTTCTGAAAGACTCTTCCTTCAGAGAGCCACATGGCTTGCTTCACTTCCTTGGTGTCTTTAGACAATGGTGATCTTCACAACAAAGTTTGTCCTGATTATTCATTTCAAACTGCGGACAGACACTTCCTCACTCTCAGATCACATTCTGCTGACAGTGTTCTGCCTTTCTTCCATAAGAGTTTCATTTTCTTATATACTGTATAATTCATGTACTTATTAGAAAGTTGTTAATTTTCTGTCTCCTCTCCTCCCCTCAAGACAGAAATCCTTCCCTTCCTTTATCCCCTTAACTTATCCCAAAGTCCTAGAATGCTACCAGGAATGTAATGATCCCTGAGTAGGTGTGTACAGAATGAGCGAAAGACAGATAGCTTCTGTATTGAAAAAAATATGAAGAGGTTATTTCAGTTTTTGGACATACAAACTGTTTTCTTTTTTAAAAATATATAATCTTATTATGGCTCAGAGATCACACTGCTTAGTTCTATAGGAATTAAGTTATATGCTAAAATTCCTTTTTTAAAAAGATTTATTTATTTAATTTTAGAGACGGGGATGGGGGAGAGGGGGCAGAGGAGAGAGGGTCTTAAGCAGACTCTACGCTAAGCATAGAACCTGTGGGACTTGATCTCATGACCCTGAGATCATGACCAGAGCTGAAACCAAGAGTTGGATGCTTAATAGACTGTGCCACTGGGTGCCCCTATATGTTAAAGTTTTTGAATTTATACAAATGGGGATAGCTGGTAGAGAATATAGTGGTCAGATTCAGATTATGTTTCTCTCAACTTTGGGTTCCCTTCTCTGTCAGTCTCTCTTTCTAGAGCTAGTGTGATTCTGTGTATAGATTATAACCAAACTTATCTATTCCACTCAGATATATAATTGGTCTTATGGGGCATTTGGATTTCTCAGAAGTTAGGTGTCTACCTTCAGCTTAGGTCATGATCCCATGGTCCTAGATCATTGGGCTCCCTGTTCAGTGGGGAGCCTGCTTCTCCCTCTCCCTCTGCCTGCTGCTCCCCCTGCTTGTGCTCTTTCTCTCTCTCTCTCTCTCTCTCTCTGTCAAATAAATAAATAAAATCTTTAAAAATTTTTAAAATAAAATAAAATAGGTCTGGAGATTCTGATGAGTTTGCAAATCCAGTATTTTCCTGAGTAAAAGAGCAGTGCAAATTAACTAAAAGGACAACTCATAAAGCATACATCACATCATCAGACAAAATTCCATTTTATGTGAATTAAAGTCCTGTTGAATTTCATTTTTTTGCTACATTAAAAATGATGTGAAGATAAAGCATATCTTAGACATACAAATGTTTGAACGTGGGAAGTAAAGCCATTCTGTAAGACTTTCCAAAGTCTGGATAGGAAGAGAGAATGACCATTTGGTAGAAACTGTGAAATACTAAAGGTATGAATGTGGGTGGATTTGGGAGAGATTTAGCTCACTGATCCAGGAGCTCTTTGAATAAATGTTTTATAGACTTAGATTCTTGAATGTTTGCCATATGACAATATTTGTTCCATTTGGGAGGGATGGATTTGGCAAACTCTTACTATTGTTTCTTGGGAATGGTGCATTAAAGTTATATTCCATTGAGAAACTATATCCAATTTATAAGGTAAAGACATAGAAGTTTGAAATAAACTGAGGATTTTTTATATTTTTCCTCCCTGTAAAAAAGGATGCATGGTAATTACTTATTAATATTTTTAATAAAAGAAAATTTTCATTGAATGCCCCAATAAAATCAGACAGATTATGATTAGATGCTATCCTATATAGGTTATAAATAAAGAGCAAGGCCTCAAGCTTCTGCCTCACTTTAGGGAAGTGTTATCATGTCTTGACAATGAAACTTGGACATAGACATGTCTCTCTTTTCTGCCACTTTTTTAAAGATAAGAGTACTTCATCTGTTCAGAATTTTGAAATTAAAGGAAGTCTCACCAGAAAACGATTGAGAAATTAGGGTGAGTGTTACATCATTATCACATGAACTGTATGAACTTAATAGAAATTTAGGGGAAGAAAAATCACACTATGATTGATTTCTATCTCTTTGGATTCTAATTATTTTATTGCTCTTGAAAAGGTTCAATTGATTATTAGGGACTGGTAAAAAGAAAAGGGTTTTCCTGATTTTGGCAAAGATTTCCGAAGAGGAACTTTGTCTTATAAGAACTTGAATAATGTGGGTATGTTATAACTTACATCTTACTCACAGTGAGTTTTTAATATATAGTTTACTAGATTAACCAAGGATTATGAGTGAGAAGAGCAAAGGACAACTGTCTTAAATGTAGATCTATGTAGTTACTGGGGGGATTTAATATATGATGCATCATTAGCTAACTTCCACTCTTCGTGGCTGTTAGTCTAGGGATTATCTTCCAGGAGGTACATTCTGAGACCTCAACAGAATTATAAAGGCAGTTGGCATGAGAGGAAACTTATGTTGTTTAAAAAGTTGTATTCAACATTAGAGTCTCATACATTGAAAAGCATTAACAACAACAACAACAACAAAAAACAAAAACGTATTTTTAAAATTATGAACTATAAAAAAAAACTAGCTTGATAATAGTTTAGGTCATGGAAATACATAGCTACTAGAGTAATAAAATATTTGGGTTGAGCTATGCAATTAATAAGATCAGTGATGTATGTCTATCACTTATTATTTTCTTTGTGGGCATGTAAGGTATGATATCCACAGGTAGCTCAATTATATACCACAAATATTAGTGAAAATAAAATCCCAAATCTTTGTAAGAGTTTATGATATCCTACATGCTCTGGCCTTGGGCCAGTAGTAGCTCTTCCCATTTTTCACTTTTTCCGATTCACCTTTACATTGCAGCCCCCCTACCCGAAATGGTCCAGCATCATCATGGCTCCCTACTTATTTACCTCATTCAGATTTCTGCTCAGAAGCCACCCATCAGAGATACCACCATGCCAGACTTCCACCCTAACCCTCCTCATTGCTTTCCAGTCCCTTTCCTTACTTTATTTTCCTTTATGCACTTATTAACATATTATATATTTGGTAGGTTTTTTAAAATTAATTTTCTGCCTTTATCAATGGAATATGCAAGAACAGAGGTACTGCTTTGGTCAGTGTACTACCAGAATTTAGAACAGTTCCTGGACCAGGGTAGCCATTTGGTTGATAATTGCTGAATCAATGGATGAGTTCGGCGAGCAAACGAGCAGCCTTCGACATCAGGAGATTCTTGAAATCAACACTTGCTATACCATAATTTGGATAGTCTGATTATACCCTTCTTATTTCCCTTTTTTGTCTTCTTTAATTTTTTAAAAATTTTTCTTTGGGTATCTGAATTTAGCAAATAAAACAAAGTAAATAAACAAAAAACAAACTCTCAAAATATTTTATGAGACTTATGCCAAGTTCCGGCTATACACATTATAAGGAATGGCATCCAATTTAATACTATGATCTACATCAAACCTACTGAGCCATGTCTCAAACTCACCTTCATTACTGAGCACTATTTGGGGTAAAAATGGGGATATATTATTTTTAAAAGCAAGATTTTTTTCCAAGGTTAATCATTTGTTTTTTCATGAGTTTAGATATCCTGATACATGGTGGAAACTCTTCAAGGGCTTTTAAAAATTAATTGAGTGCCTAGGTGGCTCAGTCTGTTAAGCATCCGCTTTAGTCTCAGGTCTTGATCTCAGGGTCCTGGGATCAAGCCAGAAGTCAGGCTCTCTGCTCAGCAGGGAGTCTGCTTCTCCCTCTGTGCTCTCCCTCTCTTTCAATAAATACATAAAATCTTTTAAAAAATAAATAAATTGTAGAAAATAGGAAAAAACTCAAAATGCTGAAGAAAAATTTTACAAGACTTTTCCTCATAAAAATATTGATTTATCTTACATTTCTGTCAGATGCATAACTGATAGTTTAGCTGATAATATTTTTCATTTTTGTAGATACTCATTACATAATTACATTGTTCTTAGTTCTGATGACTCTTCTGATGAAGAACATGATGCCTAGCTATTTATTTAATGTAGAGAGAATAATTTGTTTTCTCAAGTATTGAGGTCAAAATTGTTGTAAAATATGCTAAATTAAAAATCAAAACCAAAAAACAATAGAGTAGGCCTGTGGTTTGCTGGAAATGCTACTCCAGACATCAGGATTTATATTTTAGAATATCAGAGGAAAAATCAGATCAGGCATCTGAAAAAAGACCACTGCCAACAGAGTTAGACATTTAACATAAGAATTGTGGACTTCTCAAGGCATTAAATCCCAGATACCATGAAAAACTCCACTCAATTGCTTATTCTGTTCTCCCTGGAGAAGCTGTACCTGAACTTTGAGCAAAGTCAGGCCTCACTGGAAATGAAAGGCCCTTCTTCACTTGCTGTGGCTTGAAAGAAAAATCTCTTGAAAGTCATTTCTAAGGAAATAATTAAATCTGAATTAGAGTAATTTAAAATGATTAGTGAAATAATTTTTATAGATAAAAAATGCTACTTAGAAGCATGCGAACCTCACTATTTAAACTTTTTTGTGGGAAGATGTTTAAAAGATGTTTTTATCATTCAACAAAGTTTTTGGTAATCAAAGTAATTTAAAAAAAATCACTTTAGAAAATTTTACAGTAAAATCTCAGTTTATTCTAAAATATGCAAACATGTTTCACATCAGATTTTCCCATATTACTGTTGGGTCCCCCCAAAATTGGGTACCCCAATAATGGGTCCATGATTAAAGGAGTGAGACTAATACAAAGCGAAGGTCAAGCAAAGCTTTATTTCGTGCCAAGCATCAGGAATCAAACTGTCCGGCCAGGGCCATACCTCTTACAGAGAGGGCGACCCCTCCCTGCTTTCCAGACCAACTTTTATAGAGCAAAGGCCATGTGGGCCTGGCCACACACAGGTGGCCAATGAGATTGTAACACACACAGGAAACTCCACAGTGATGCTAGGCGACCAATTGAATTACAATTTACCCCAGTAGACATTTGAACCAGTCTATCACCTACTTCAGAATGGGTGCCCAAAAGGTGCCCAAAGGGCGGGGCCCATACTCCTTGGTAGCTAGGAGACAGTATGCGCCCCCACTGATTGAATACCTCCACCTGGCTTGATGCACCCTTGTATTTGGACTTTGTTAGGCGTGGGAGCGGGGGCAAGGTCAATTTAAGTTTTACAACAAAATGGCAGTTTAACCTGGGTGGGGCCGCTCTGACTGAATAGGCCCTTTCATTACCAACACTCATTTGTAAATCTTTTTTCTCTGCACTTTTGGCTGTGAAAATGAAACAGTGCAAAAAGTTTGATGGTAAAAGTATGTTTTATCTTCAGATTTACTTAGAATTGAAAATATTATAATTAGCAACTGACACAAATTTTTGATTCAGCTGTTATCTGATTGATGTAAGAAGAAAATATTTATTTTAATGTTAAAACAATGTTTTCTTATCATTGCTCTGGGCTTAGATTTTTTTGAAATTTTAAATAGCATTAAAGGATAGCAAGACTTTTTTTTTTAATCAGACTAAAATATTATACAAAAAGTTAGAAAGAAAATGACATATGGAAGTACTACTTGTGAACTCAAATTCCTCTTCACTTGGTAATGAGTGTAAATGTGTCACAGCAGAACTCCAAATCTAGAGGTACCCTGAGCCACTATGTAACCTGAGATGCAGAAAATCTAGTCTTTTTCTGGAATCTTCTCCCTTCCTTAGTACTCATTCTGTCTGCAGTTGCTGGGGAGCCTAGTTCACACAGAAATATAAATGGGAGAGTCCCTCTGAAGCTTTTTACGTCCTCTGCTGTGGTGTCCAGAGCTTTGCCACCCCCCTGGGGCTAACCCCACCTCCCACTGGCAGCCTGGTCTTTTGCTAAGCCCTCTAGCGGTTTTCCCTCAGTTTTGCAGAGTAACTCCTGCTTCTCTTCTACCAGTCCTTAGACACAATTCTTTCCTTTACAGTGGAGTCACCTCCTTCCCAGAGTTTGCATATCTGGAGATACTGAAGTGAGACAGGGCTACTGAGGGAGCAGGCTGCATGGGGGTTGGCCAGGCTGGGCAGATACAGTCTAACTCTGTATCTGGAATAAGTGCCCTTCTCTCCCTGCCCCCACAATATCCTTGCTTTGCACCTTGGACTGACCACTTCATAGTGTAATTTTCTTTCCCTCTGGTTCCTTCCTTCTTTCCTCCCTTCCTCCCTCTTTCCTCTGTCCTACCTTTCTACTTCCCTCCCTTCTTCTTTCTTTCTTCTCTCCCTCCCCCCTCCCGTCTTCCCTCCCTCCTTCCGTTCCTCTTCCCTCTTTTATTCCTCCCTCCCTTCCTTTTTTTCCTTCCTTTCTTTTAATATATTCTAAGCACCTATGTGCCAGGCATTATGTGAAATATTTCATAAACTTATTACCACAAGTGCTCAACAAGCTAAACACATGTGCCTCTCTCTTTTCATAGTCTTTTTCATAAGATTTCTGTGTCATTCAGAACACTAAATTCACTGTAAAGTTGAGGAGAGGAAACTTCATATCTATTCAACAAATACCAGGAATTCCCATGCTTTCTTCTTGTACCATCTCAGCAGGATGTGAAAGCAAGAAATGGAATCTTCCAAATCAAAGGAAGTGTCTCAGCAAATGTTTCAGTGTGTCTGAGACACACTGGAGCTTTTCTCTCAGAACAGGACAGCCTGCTCAGTGCCTACAAACGATCTCTAGGGGGTGGTGTGGCTTAATGCAGCTCTAGAGGTTATAAAACGTGCAAAAATCTCAGTATGTTTGTGGGTTGGTTTCTCTCTGGCTAATGAACTGTTTCTAGAGAGAAAGTCACTCAAGAGAAAGCAAGTTGTGTTATTTTATTATTCCCTCTTTGTTGCCTGTTTCTAGCATGCGATACGTGGGAAAAGGGCTCTCAGGATGCTGAGTTCTACTTAGTTTGGGAGTGAGAGAGCCGCATTTAGGGCTGATGGCAGAGGATACTGGATTCAGAAGAAATGCCTTGATTGGGAGATTGATTTTCTTGTCAAGTGTCACTGCAGAGGCAAAAGGGGAAGGAGGGATGGGGGCTGGAGGAGGTTCCTGATATTGGTTGAGACCATGGTTGGTTTCCTTCTAGATTTTAGAATGAGCTGAGAGCATTACATGACTTCGAAAGACTCTTGGGTGTGTATTTGCTGTGCAGCATTAGTGAGCTGACCCTGGGGAAAAGGGAACCTGCTGGAGAGCTAAAAAGGATAGGGAGATGGGGATGGGGAACAGAACCAGACTAGGTTCACTGTCAAAACCCACACTGAGAGATCTAACCTCTCATGATATTCTCCCTCTCGGTGCAGATTCAAACACTATGGGGCATTGTTGGATAAGTATTATAAAATGGATAGTAGAGACCTTATAATTTTGGTTCATGTTGTGTTATTTTAAAAAATCCTAAAATAATTTTTAGAAGTGAATAGCCTTAAAATCTGGGCAATGTAGAGAGAACATGACTCTATAATCCAGGAATTTTCATGCCATCATTTTATTGAACAAAAGGTTATATTGGCCCTTCCTGAATAACATTCTTTTTTAATATAAGAATAGAAAAGGTGAAAGAGTTTTGTAGACAAACTGACATATTTCAGATACTTGTTATTATTATTTTTAAAAAGATTTTATTTATTTATTTATTTATTTGACAGAGAGAGAGATCACAAGGAGGCAGAGAGGCAGCAGAGAGAGAGACCAGGGGAAGCAGGCTCCCCCCTGAGATCATGACCTGAGCTGAAGGCAGAGGCTTTAACCCACTGAGCCACCAAGGAGCCCCTCAGATATATATTATATACATATTTATATAATTATGTAATATAGATTTATATTATTATAATAATATATAATACATATAAAAAACACAATATATCTTTCACGGTGTGTTCTAATACAAGTTTGAAAGCAGGTGAAATTAGTTAATTCTCTGGTATTTAGGAAAAAAATGTTTGAAATTTGATTGTCTTTGGTTGGAAGTAGTGAAAGGGCTAGAGGTCCTATAGATAATAGGAGAAACAAAGCCTTTGAGTAAATCATATTTTCAAGAAACATCAGTTACTAAAAACCTGAGGAAGCTTTGTAAAACTACTCTATGTATGTTGTAAAGCTCAAATCAGTGGAACAATTGCGTCTCTCTTTCCCAAGAGGGTATTACTAACTTGTGTTACCATGAGCTTTGCGCCCTCTAGTTATCCTGCATCTCACTCTGCCTCACAGTAGGACGTGAGGAATGCTCAGATTTTAATATGAGGATATGATGCTACCAAAGGCAGATTTCCTGGAAAGCTAATGAAGGTTAAGCTCTGGGGTCCCTCTCTTCCCCAAACCTGTGTGGGAGCTGGGAGTTTCTGAGAGTTTCAGGTATTCCAGATGAGAAGCAGAATCCAAGCTGTAACCTGGAAGCATTTTTGTGGAAGAAATCCTAGTAATCGCCTCAGTAGATCTCAGAAGAAAGGGACCTAAATGTATAAGCCTTCTGTAATTTATTGGGATTTTCAGTCTCACTCTAAGTGTTCACTTGTGTGAATTTTATATTTTTAATTTGTTCATTTCTCATAAAGATGGCCTCTCAAATTCTGTAAGTTTAAGTTTGACCAAACCCAGATTCACCCCCAAATGTAATAAATAGATGAAAATTGCATAAAAGTTCAAAGGTAATGTAAATGGGTTTTATTTTGTTTTGTTTGTTTGCTTTTGTGTTTTTCCTCATATAATACTACAGAATAGGTGAACAGGTTTGTGGTGAGCCCTTCTCCATATAGTCATTCAGGGACCCAGGAGAATGGACATTCTACCATCCCAGTATGGCTTCTAAGGTAACTGTGGGGTCATCAACATCCTAGGCAGTTAGAGGAAACAAAACAAAACAAAAAGCTGGTACAGGGGAGGATTCTAGGGACAGCCTGGGAGTGATGCTTTTCACTTTTGCTCACATTCCATTGAGTCAGTCATATTTCATAACTAAATTTAAGTGAGGCAGGGAAATGTCATCCAGCAGGGTGCTCAGGAAAGAGAGGAGAAGATGGATTTGGGGAACATCTCTGCAACAAGCAAATTCTTTTAATATTTTTCACAGTCTAGATACACAGATTGTGTAGATACATTTTTTTTATATATAATCATTTTTCTGAAGCATGAGAAAAACTTCTAAAAAAACATCTGGAATGAGATTTAAAATCTCAGTCTGGAGCCAATTTACCTAGGAATCATTTAATGAACATGTGTACACTTAATGCTTACTTACATTCTAATGTGGACTGGTAACTGAGTCTTCTGAATGGGAGCTGGCTAATCTAGACTTTAGAATCTAAAGAGATGGTTCATAAAGTGGCACCAGGAAACAAGAAGATTAGGTGTCTCCTACCTTCTTTCAATGATTGGGGTCAGGCGAAGACCTGAAACAATAGCATCACTGTAGCTACTTAATCGCCAACTGTTGAACTAGGGAAAACACCCTTTGAAATAGAAATTAATTGTGCAATACTTTTCAATATGTTTGCTTAAAATGAATGTGCAAATATCGTAAGGATTGATGGTACCTGTGATGACATCACTTCATGTGCAAAGAGGACATAGAATGCATAGAAAATCCACTGGTTAGCAAAGAAAGTGACTTTCAAAGTGAAAGCAGAGGTCCCTAAAATGAGAAGTGCAATGCTTACTATATAGAATTTTTTCGAGAGTCAAATTAATGAAATAATGTATATAGATGATCTTTGCTAGTTGTAAAGCACTATAGAAATACAAAGAATTCTTGGGGCACCTGGGTGGCTCAGTGGGTTAAGCCTCTGCTTTTGGCTCAGGGCATGGTCTCAGGGTCCTGGGATCAAGCCCTGCATAGGGCTCTCTGCTCAGCAGGGACCCTGCTTTCCCCTTTCCCTCTGCTTGCCTCTCTGCCTACTTGTGATCTCTTTCTCTCTCTCTCTCTAAGAAATAAATTAAAAATCTTAAAAAAAAAGAGAGATGCAAAGAATCCTTATTGTTGTTTTTAAGTACTATTCTAAAATTTTCATTATTTCTTCTTAACCTAAACAGTATATAGTAGATGGCTAAAAATGTATTTGTTTAAAGACAGTTTTATGACTTGATGTTTTTTTTCTCCCCCCCGCCCAGTGACAGGCTTCTAAAGCTTATAATTTTCAGTGGAGAATATGATTTGATATATTTGCTTTGCACATGACTTTCTGGAAAGGCAACTAATGCTTAAGAGTAGAGCAAATTGAGACTGAAAACTGTATTTACTTTTGAGAAGTAAAATACTTCTTGTTCCTCAGGTCGTTTTTTCTTTCCCCTTTAAAAATTCTCATCAAAATCAGAGACTTGGCTTTATAAGTCAGCCTTTTGTCCATTTTCACTGGTGCAGATTTTCTGCTGGATAAAAATAAGTAATGCTTATGTATTTTATTACTATAACCTGGGAGATAAAAGATGGGCAAGAACATGAAGTTTGAAATAATAAAGAGTAAATTATCAGACACTCAAAGCAGCAGATACAAGAAACAGCTTAATAATTGCAAAATGTTTACTAGAAATATTGTAGAGAAAGAAGCTAATAATATGCTCTAATAAGAGCCTTGATTATACATTTCAGTCATCGGTTAATGGTTTGGTCAGCCATTGGTTTGGCTAATGTAACTTAGAGCTGATGACGATGCCTCATCCTTTTCCTTTCTAGCAGATTCTGTCTAAAGCTTCCAATTCTCATCTAACAATGCAAACATTAACTAAAAGGCAGTGATTACTTGATTTTTTTTTTTAAATGTTCAGATGAGTCAGGAAGTTCTGTGCACTATGCCAATGCTGCCCTGAAAGTTTCAGATTTATTTTTAAGGAGCCTCTGTGTATGTAAAAGAATATTTACTGGAGCTCAGAAACTGCTGCACCATTTATATGAAAGCAAACAGGAATTTTTAAAAGTGCCTTAGGTTAAAAAAAATATGATAATAATAATAAGTAACAGAAAAGTCCTTAGAACAAAATCTCTTTACTAGAGGTAGAGAAGGTGGTGGGAAAGTAAATAACCAGAGTCACCAAATAACACAAGGTCACTAGACAATAAGATAAGTAATAAAGAACAAATCTAAAAGTACAGATAGTGACTAGAAGACTAGTAGGAAGTTGTTGTCAAGTGTTATAGCTAGGGGTGACTTCTTGAAAGAAGTGAAGTCTGTGTGAGCTTTGACACACTGATAAGTTTGCTTCAATACAGAGTCAAGGAGCAGCGAAAGGATTTCAAATGTAAGGCTCAAAAGAGCAAAAAAAAAATTCAAAATACAATTATTAATTACTTTTAAGGACAAGTGAAAAATTATTCTCCAGCAGAGCAATGAGAAGATATAATATAAAATGTAAATTGAGCCATGCTCCTATGCCAGACAGAGCAAGGGAGGCTTTATTCTTTAAAGCAGTGGAGCTGGTCTTCTGCTTCCAGAACAATGGAATAGATATATTTTTCTTGATTTTCCCTGTTAAGTAAAATCTGTATGTTTACACATACAGGAAATGTAAGACGACTCTGAAAGGTGGAGAGAGGAAGGCAAACCAGCAGCAAACCCAAGGATCCAAGGAACAACATGGTGATGGGTTATTTGGGTTTTACTTTTGCCTCATGTATCCTGTACTTGGAGGTGAAGCCAGCAATCTAGAAACACCAAGAGACACAGAAGAAAAATAACCAAACAGAACACCTCCGACAATAGCCTGCTTTCTCTCTAGACAAAGAACCACGAAGGAAGAAGCCAAGCAAGACAACCATGAGACAATAACAGGTCTACCTCAGCCAATCACACAGAAAAAAAAAAAAAAAAAAATGTGGCTCTACCCACATCCCTGCCAGCAGAGGTCAGTTGGGGAGCTCAGCTATGTATGCAGTGGGGCGTCTGGCTGGCTCAGTCAGTAGAGAATATAACTCTTGATCTTGGGTGTGTGAGTGCGAATCTCATGTTGGGTGTAGAGTTAACTTAAAAATAAATTTTTAAAAAGATTTTATTTATTTGAGCAAGAAACAGAGCATGAGCAGGGTGTGGAGAAGGCAGAGAGAGAGGGAGAAGCAGACCCCCCACTGAACAAGGAGTCAGATGTGGGGCTCGATCCCAGGATCCTGAAATCACAACCTGAAGCAAAGGCAGATGCTTAACTGACTGAGCCACCCAGGAGTCCATAAAAATAAAATCTTTTAAAAAAAGTGTATGTGGCTATTAAGTGCAATTTGAGACATTCTTGTGGGGATGAAACCATTCAGCATCTTGATTATGAATACCAGTATGATCTTTGTGATATTGTAATGTTATATTTCTGCATCGCCATAATTTTCTCATTGCTGGGTATTGAATGAAGAACATAGGGGATCTCTCTCTATTGTTTCTTAGAGGCGATGAGGTGGTTGAGTGGTGAAGGTGATGGACTCCTAATCCATTGCTCTCTGCACATATGGGTTCAAATCCTACTGTCAGTTTTTCCACTGAGGCTGGGGACTGAGGTTTCAATACTTTGTGAGGGAAGAGATTCATCAGTACTTGTTGGAAGGGGTTATGGGGCGGGGGAAGGATGGGAGTGTATTATTTCTTAAAATTGCATGTAAGTCCAAAATCACCTCTTAAAATTTTAATTGAAAAAATGCAGAGCTAATTAGGCGGGTTTT
Source organism: Mustela erminea (assembly GCF_009829155.1). NCBI lineage: Eukaryota > Metazoa > Chordata > Mammalia > Carnivora > Mustelidae > Mustela > Mustela erminea. The sequence continues at coordinate 40,859,292 of NC_045615.1, read as the reverse complement.
GTTGTTCAAAAAGTTGCAACGTAAGAATAGATTGGAAGAAAGAACCTGAAGGAGGGGGGCCATAGAGGAGACCAACACTAAATTATCAGCCATTAGTTGGAAAACCAACTTATCATAAGTTTTCAAATATTTACTCCATTACTATCATACTGCTTCATGAGAATAGTTGCCTGGTGTTAGTTATATAGGTTTACAGAGCCACTGCTTTCCCAACTACTGCTGTCCTTTACCAAGAAGAGCTCCGTCTTCCCTAGGATGAAGTTTCCTGCTCAGTAGAACTCAAAAGCTGAGCAGAATGGAAACACGGATTAAGACACAAATCATATTGAGCTCAATTATTGCAGCAGTATCGGAAACAGAATGGGTCATTAGGATAATTTTACCATAAGCATATTTTTTTAACCAACCGGAAGTAGGTATAAAGCATCCCTATGCCAAGGGACACAGACTTACTTGAAATATAACCTAATCCTAAAGACAATTCTGGGATGGGTAGTGTTTGGCTAGCTATCTTAAATTAAAGGAGGAGATGAGGAAAGGTGTGAGAAAATCTTGTGATGGTTGAGATACAGAGTGTATTTCAAATATAATTTAAACTTGGAAACAGAACAAATCGGTTTTGTGTTTGCCTCTATTTACAACATACATTACAATTTTGTCAGTATATGTTAGCAGACAGGATGGAATACAAATGTGATGGCTTTATATCATCAGACTAAATATATGTTTATCTGCGCACAGAAGATACACACGAAGGCCATCACATATAACATTTTCTATTTTGCTTGATGGCACTGAGTAGAGCATCCATTGTCAAATATAGGAAACTTCATCTCTGATATTCAGAAGAAGTTTTCAAGGAGTCTATAAATCGAGAATATAGGAAAAAATAAAATAAAATAAAAATAAATAAGTTGCCCATAGCCTAATACCTTCAGAAAACTAGTCTTGAATGTTGGCACCTTCCTTCTCCAGTCACTTCTAAATGCCAGTATGTTTGCTTTGTTACTAATATGTATCGGTGACCCTACTTTTTATACAATATTATATCTTTTTCCACCCCATGTAACTTACTGTGTCAGACCCAGTTCCAACTCCTTGGCTGGTCTTCTCATTAGTTCTGTGCAGTAAGGGAGACAGTTCCCCCAGTTCTGCTGACTGAGATGTATGTACGGGGAAGAGTGTCCAGCAGACAAGGAGAAAATCTCTTGTTACTAGATTTGCTGCTTTGCTCCCTGCCTTTGAATTTGGTTTTAGTGTCATCTGTAGAAGCACAGTTGAGTTTATGAGGTGATAGCCCCCACCCCCAAAAAATGAAGTGTCAGCATGATACTTAAAACAGAAGAAGCAGAGAGTCTGACTTCTGGATGTTTTGGTTGAAAAGCTGGAGCAAAGTCAGCCAGTAGCCAGCTACCTTGGACAGCTTGTTTGATGGAAAAACTAAGCCAAAATTTATATAAGTCACTAGGAACTGGGTATCTATTACTTGTTATTTGAAGTAAGTGTGGCCCTTGGTGTGACACACACTATTGGATAATCCTCACATATATAATTAAAAATGCTGTGGAATATTGCAGAAAGGATTCACCACAGCTATTTATTTGTGCTTTTGGGGGCAGGTTATCTGCTATGATTGGACTTTAATTTTTACACATAACATAAGAGGAAACACCCCCCACAGGTTCAGTTTCTGGGCCTTATATCCCTGGTAACTTCACTGAAGTGAATTTACTACTTCAAAAGGTACGAGAAATTGTAAGGTGTTAGATACATTTGAAGTAGTTAAGTTAGATTGTTTTATTTACATACTATTGCAGAAAAAATTAACAGTTTCAAGGACATTCCATGATTTCTTTCAGTCCACAGAGAAAATTGGGACTTACAGCAGGGTTTCGGTTTCTGATTATTTTCATCTTTCAAGGGTCCTACATCCCCTCCTCTGTAAGGTCTGGACAATAGTACATGGAGAAACTCTGCTAGGGACAACATTAAATATGAAAGCATTTCTTTTAAGACTGTCTACTGCTTTTTTCTGTTAACAGCTTCTCCTTCTTGTCAATTTCTTTGTCTCCATCTGCCAAATATTTTCTGCTAAGGATTCCAGGGAGTCCAACCAGCACCTCTTGTGCTCAAGGTAATGCGACAAATTTTATCTATCTGAGAGCATTAATCTTATGGAGGAATTCTCAGACTTTGACACAGAACTCCAAGACCATAGGTCTGTGAGATCATTTTAAGCGATCTGTAGGGTTTAAAGGGTGCCTGGGTGGCTCAGTGGGTTAAGCCTCTGCCTTTGGCTCGGGTTGTGATTTCAGAGTCTTGGGATCGAGCCCCACATCCGTCACTCTGCTCAGCGGGAAGCCTGCTTCCTCCTCTCTCTCTGCCTGCCTCTCTGCCTACTTGTGATCTCTGTCTGTCAAGTAAATAAATAAAATCTTTTAAAAAAAGAAAGAGATCTGTTGGGTTTATATTATATCTTATTTTATTTTATATTATTTTGCCTTTTTCATTGTTTCAACTGCAGCAATGATGTAAAAAACCATGATAGGTAAAACTGTTAACATCTTCATCTAAATCAAAGCAGTCATACCAAACCACTAGTTCTCTGTACATGTGACTGCCACAAAAACTGGCTATTTTTTAAAGTCAACTTCATTTAAAAGTGTCCTTGATGAGGCAATGGACATTTTTTCTATTTTATTACATTTCAATCTTTGAGGGCAAGTCTTCGAACATCCTGTGTGACAAAATGACAAGTTTGCATGTAGAGCTGCTGTGTTCCAAAGGAGAATGGTTGTCTTCAGAAACAAGCTCTTGAGTGATTAAGCTGTGAGATCAACTGGTGGCTTCATTTTATTAGACCCATATTTTTACTTGAAAGGATATCTGACAAACTATGGTTATTCACAGTTGGGCATTTGACAAATATTTTTGTGAAAATGAACAGATTGAGCCAAATGGTTATAGTTGTCAGTGATAAAATTCAAGTTCTGAAGCTGAGACTAGACTTTTCAAAAACTTGTGTCAGCCCTTGAGAGCCTGCTAGCTTCCTAGTACTTAAAAGACTTTCCTGATGAAACTGATGGTGATTATTAGTGAATAGGAAGCTGTACTATTTTCTATTCAATTTGGAATCTATTGACAACTTAGCAAACCAATATTTGAGAATGATCAGTGTATGGTGTTATAAAATAAAACATGGGAGAAGACCTACTCAAAAGGCAAGATAGAACGATGGATTGCAATGTATCCGAATGCAAAAAGTTATTTGTACGGCTTCAAATTTATATGGCAGCTACTCTCAAAAAAAAAAAAAAAAAACAAGTTGTCAAGTTTTGGTGTCATATCAAAAAATATATTCACAATTATCTGGAAGGATTACTAAAATACTCTTCCCTTTTCCAACTGTATCTGGGAGAGCTCAATTTTCCTCAAATAGTTCAATCAAAACAACACATTAAAATAGAGTGAATGTAAAGTAAATCAGAGAATGCAGCTGCAATTAGTTCAGCCAGACACGAGAGACATTTACAAAATGAACAATCTTTTTTTTTTAGAAAAATTCAGTTACTTATCATGAAACATGCAACTCATGTTAATATCTAACATAAAGGCATATATTTAAATTGCCTCAGTTTTAAATTCTAACACTATCTCTATATTTATATCCTATAAGTCTTCGGGGTCTTCAAAAATCTCTTACAGTATAAAGGAGTCCTGAGATAAAAAATCATTTAAAAAAAAAATCTGGTCTAGCATATTTGTTCTCCCAGGTGACATTTGCATTTTATCACTATCCTCACTTTTTTAACCCAGAGTAGAGAATTTTAGTGGTCTTTCCAAATATCATCACTGGGAATATGAGGGAAATCAGTTTCATTAAAGAAAATTTTAATGCTTCTCAAAAATGTCTTTTTCTGCAAAAGCTTGAAATGGTTCTTTGTGACAGAAAGCACCTCCTCCTTGAACTGAGCCTCAGATGGGTACAGGACTAGTGAGGTACAGGATTTACCTGTCCCTCTCTACAGCCTCCAAAAAGAGATGACAGAAAGCTAGAACTGGACTTACATTCACAAAAAGAAATGCTACATATGGAAAGAGACTGAGCCGACACGCGATCCCCCTCATTGGCTATGTAAGTACGGAGACAAGGCCCAGAAATGCTGCATGACTCCTTTAAAGTTGGTGACAAGTTTGCACATCTCGAGCTGGAACCATTTCCCGGACCCTTATCGGTTCCTATTGTTCTTCATAGCTGGAACAGAACTTCTGTTTTAAAATTGCGTTTTTGCTGTTAAACATTACGATGGGTTTGACCTTAATCTCCTCTTAACTTAATGACTTCATCTTTCACATGCTTTCTTGTGGGTAGAATTACACACAATTACTGGTAGTACAGCAGAAGTTGCAGAGCTATTGTTAACTTGAAATGATGAGTAAGAGCAGAATGACCTTTGCTGATCAAATATAGAAGCAGAAGAGGTCCCCCAGGTTGTGGAGAGTGAGAAATCGCTCAGTGTTCTCAGGCACATCTACGTGCCTGCAGGCCTGCCGCTGCCTGTGAACCTCACGAGCTCTGGAAGTCACTGTGAGTTCATGTCAATGGCTAACTGATACAGCCTTTGGTCTGACTCTTCGTTTTGTCATTTCTTTCCATGTTTTTCTTCCAGGACCTGGGTGAGACTAGAATGTCTTGTCTCTGCAGAAACTCCATCACAGGAAGCCTGTTACTAGTTCAAAGGTATGCTGAGAATGTTGAGTGTGCTGAAAAGTACTCACTTCATTAAAATAAGGCCAATTACTATAGTTGAAGATTCCTTCTTGTATGCATCATTCTTATTTTTGCTTTGTGGTCATATATGGGGCTCATACCCTAGAACAAATTCTCATGGAGGCATGTAACTTATCATAAAGTAAGTAAACCAGGAGAGTGTGAACAGAACAGAATACCTATGATGCCACAAACGGGAAAAAACAAAAACGAAAACAACCTTGCCCATAGGTCTCCCAATATTTATGTGGCAGGCAGCAAGTCTTCAAACCGAGGGTGACCATCAGGGGAATAAGCATGTAGCATGACACAGTGGGAATCTTTGACAATCATCTCCTGATTTGATTAGTGTTGAGCATTCAGTAATTAAATTCAGAAGACAGATTTACTTTGAAAATTAAAGTTCTGTAGTGTGTGTGTGTGTGACTGTGTGTGTGATGCTGGGGGTAAGGTACATGTGGTGCGTATACTAAAAAATCGCCAGCACTTCACCGTATGGCCTCAAAACTCGGTTATTTTGAAAAGCTGGAAAAAAAATTCTGGAACCCTCAGATAGCCAAATGATCTTCTTACATTGCATCTGATAAATCACTCAGAGCTATTGTGGGCATAACTATAGGAAAGTAACTGGCGCTCCTCCTGCCTTCCCTTGCCAACACACAAATACCCACAGAAACTCAATGTGATCATAGGATGAAAACCAACACATTTTCTCTAAGATTATCTGTATTACTTATATGGCTAAAACTTATTTATTTATGTTTTAGTAAATATTCTTAGCTATTTTTAGTGATCGGCAGGCTCATTCTGTTCCCTACAAGAATTCTCTCTTCAGAGCTCTGCCATCTCCAGTGGATTCCTCATACATTGGGATAGAGCAGTAACATTTTTTCCCCCAAAGTCAGTATATTTGGACTCCACTGCAGAGGGATCAATTATCCAAGTGACAAATAAGACTTTTCATAAGGCGATCTCCCCTCACAGAGTTATTGCTAAAGACAGACTTATATAGAGGTTTTGAGTACAAGTTATTAACATGTTTATTTCTGTCTTTGAAAATCAGAATTTTAAAGCTATGAGGATCCTAGTGAACACATTTGGCTTATTATTAAGGACCAAGGTGATAAATAGATAAGCCTACTCGGAGTACAGATTCTTTTTAAGTTTCGTTACCCGAACACCTCAACAGCATTGCTGATAAATTACATCTGACTGTATTTAATATTAATGAAGGTATGTAATTTCTGCAAGAATTAGAATATGTTGTAGCCACTCCACTGGGCTGCTATGTTTAAGACTATGCTCTTTCAGTTAAAAATAGTCTTGCTTAAGGGTTTTCAGAATTCTCAAGCATTTCAATAATCTTGAAGAAAATCAATATTAAAATGAACTATAAAATATTTATCATTTTTTTTATTCATTTGAGTATTTACTGCTTACTTACTTTGGGATAATTACTCTTTTAGGCAATGGAGATCAAATATAGATTTGAAAAAAAATATGGTCTCTGCCCTCAAGAAGTTCACAGTCTAATAAAATCCAGAGACCACAAGGGCTAAGGAATTAGCTTGCCAGACTGCTTCTAGGTTTATGTTACTGGGAATTGCGTTTTGACTGTGCCAAGGCTTAATTAGAAGAAGTAGCTTAAAAGATGAGTAATGAGTACTGAATAGAACACATTTATTTATCATTTTTACCAAGACCTAACCCTAGAAATATTTTCTTCCGTCTTTGGACTAAAGTTGGTCAGAAGTAACCAAAAGCCAGACAACAGAAATCTTTTTCCTTGTGGCTGTCAGAAAGAAATATATACACTTCTTGGGACACAATTATGAGAGGATATAATTCCAGTACTAAAATTCTTCCCAGATAAGCAAAACTACACACCTCTTAAAGGTCTTTGACATGAGAACAACCTTAAGTCCCAAAAGCCTGATATTTTATTTACTTTTTGAAAGCTATTGTATCCGTCCCAAACAGCCTCAAAAGTAGGGAGAGCAAGGACTTAAGCAGGACAATTACTAAGGCAGAGAGATGTGTGAATACCATTCACAACATAGTCTTGCTGTGAGGCCCCCTGGTGCACTGTAGTCTCTAGAACCATAGCACATGTCTTTCTTCCCTCTCCCATACCCTGCCCTTGTCACCTCTTGCTTATGGCTTTTCAGTCATTCTTAATGCAGTTGTTTAGGTAAAATGAGCTACTCTGAAGCTGTCTATATTAGCGTTTACAGCTCTTCCTGATCAGAAAGGGGCCAAGGGCATCGATATGTATTGGGTATGTGTTTGGGTAGATGTTGATGATCTTAAAGTAAGCAATGGACTTCTAAGGGAAAATTGAGCATGTACATATGCTGAAATCTTGGCAAGAAGCAAATAAATATCAAGACCCCATTAAGCTTCTAGTGCTTTTTAAAATGAAGAGGGTAAGGTGGCTCAGTGGGTTGAGCCTATGCCTTCGGCTCAGGTCATGATCTCAGGGTCTGGGACTGAGGCCCACACTGGGCTCTCTGCTCATCAGGGAGTCTGCTTCCCCTTCTCTTTCTGCCATCCTCTCTGTCTACTTGTGATCTCTCTTTCTCTGTCAAATACATAAGTAAAATATATATTTTTTTAAAATGAAGAGGATGACAGTGGTGGTAATGGTGGTAGCTAAGACAACAGGAAAGAGAAAGGATCAGGCAATGTTTAAAAAAGAAAAAAAGAAGTGCCATGGAGAATACATGTTTTTTCAAGGAGAACCAATTTTCAGTTTAGATCGCAATAAAAAAAAAAAATTCTCGTCCCTCCTAAAGACTGTGGAATAATCCTAAACACCCGCATCTCATACTGTACCTAATGCAGAAACCCTATTCTTAGATAGTTGGGAAGTTTATAACCTGGGATCTCCAAATATTGAACTTCAGGAAATACAGAATCTTTTGAATGATAACCGAAATATTGTGTGTGTGTAAATGTGCATTTTCTATTGAAAAAGTTTACAGAATTAATTAACTTCTCATAGGATGCTCTGACTCCAAAGTGTTTAAAACCACTGTTGCTGATAAAACACTGTTATCAGAGAACACAGATATAAAACAAAAGATTTAGTATAGATCAGGGGTGTTACAATATCCCAACCAGATCAGAACAGAATTTCAACAGAAATGTTTGCATAAAAAGAAATTGCCTAGAAGCTGCCCTTTGAACAATGCATACACAACTCCCTAGAGCTCACATGGAAGAGCTTCAAAGCAGGAAGTAGTTACCTATGAGTCATAGGCATGAGACTTGGGCTATTTGGGACCTAGGAAGTTAAATAAAAGATGATCAGATCAAGTCTTTTACCCACATTGTGTTCTTCGGTTTTAAGTTACCATTTACTGAGCACCTCGTATATGGCAGTTACTGAACTAGACATTAAATGTATGTAAATTTAACACACGTCATTTTCATATGTAAAAACATATTCAGTAAGTTTCTTCTTGCTATCTGAGTGTTTTCTATGGATCTCTGATATGTGTTCCTAGGGCTCTGGCCATAAGATACAGTAATGCTATTTTGTCTGCTCAAGCTGCTGTAATAAAATCCTGTAGATTGGGGTGCCCTACAAGTCAAGAACAACAAGTAAACAGTCAATGGCACCCACTTCCCCCAAACCAAAGCATAGAACGGGATCATTTATATAAAGCAGACTATGAAATAGTGAAACCAGCTGTTCTAGTATTAGCCAATCACTCACCTCAAGCCTGTGAGATTATCTCCAGAGAGATAGAGGCAAGTGATGTCAGTGGGGTTTACTATGGAGAGAGTTGCTGACCTCTGGTGGATTTGCCCTGCCTCACCACCACAACTCCTTGTAGAAAAGGGTGATAGGATGCTTCACTCTCACATGTGCCATGTACAGAGAGAAGTTTCAAGACTCCTCTTTAGAGGTTTTGGGATGCATTCCTTAAGGCCAGGGAGATGTAGGGTGGGGATGTTTTTACCAGGACAAATTTAACATAAGAAGCTGTCTGGAGCTGGAAGACCAAGATGTTGTATGAAGAGCAGACTATAATTCTATCCACGGCAGAGTGAAAATGATCTTTTGGACCAACTATGGACTTCATGGAAGAGACATAGCCTGGAATTGTTTGGCAGTGACCCTGCCCAAGAGGACGGTCTAAAGGTATGATGGATGCTGTAAAGGGAAGGAACAGCAGAAGTTCCAGTGCTGTGTGGAGAGCTATTAATGTCCTGATAGAGGAAACAAATGACCTACTGCTCTAAAACTACAGTCTAAAGTCCCCAGTGTGAAATCAATAAAGCCTGCTTTATTGGACTTCTGTTATTGGACTTCTTATTGGACTTCTTTATTGGACTTCTTATTTGGACTTCTGTTTTGTCTATAGAGTATCAACACCATATCACAACTGTACCAATCAGGTAAGATAATTTTCCGGTTGTCTCTTCTGTCTCTCTTCTATACTCCACCAAAGCAGCATTATGTAAGTGGAGAAGTAGAACAAGAAAAAAAAAAAAAAAAAAAAAGAAGAAGAGGCACCCATGGTCTCTCTTCTGTAGATTTCCTGATGCATGTTTGAGTTGGTGGAATGGAGAAAAGTTTTGGGCAGAAATTGAAATTTTGCTATTATTGTGAATATTTCTGGATTGGAAATTTTAAAAAGATTTTATTTGTTTATTTTGAAAGAGAGAGAGAGAGAGCATGAGAGCAGGAGGAGGGGCAGAGAGAAAGGAGAGAGAGAATCTCAAGCAGACTCCATGCCCAATGCGGAGCCCAACATGGGGCTCAATCTCACGACCCTGAGATCATGACCCGAGCCAAAATCAAGAGGTGGCCCCTTAACTAAACCACCCAGATGCCCTGGATTGGACTTTTATATTATATAAAAGTTATCTAATATAAACATTAATTATTAAATTTGAATTAAATATTAATAAAGTTATATAATATAAAAGCATATTTTATATTAAAGTAATGTGACTATACATCCTAATTTGCATAGGACAGCCTAATTTTTACCTTATGCCTTTGTGATAATAGCCATCATTTTCTCTCTCAACAGTGACATAGTTTGAATGATAACCTATATAGTTTCCCAATCCAAGAGTGACCCAAAAATATATGATACTAGGTTGGAAATTTCGTCTACAGATGGGAAGAACAAGTGAATCTGTCAAGCACAAAGAGGAGAAGGAGTTGTTTTTTTGTACTATGAAAACTAACAGGAAACTGGAAACAAAGAAGAAGTATGTTCCTGTACATTGTATGAAAATACTTCTAGTAAATGATGTAATTATATTTCTGGGTTGTAAATGCACCATAATCCAGAGACTGTCTTTACGGTTTTGATCTTATCTCCAGGTAATATTTTCTTATCCTATTGTTACAAAGAGATATCAAGATTTATATGGAACCTACGTGACGATTACAACCAAGATTCTGGTGACCAAAAAGGATGAAGTCATGTAAGCAGATTGTGTTACACAATTTTTATCGAAAAGAGTTATTTCTATCGGGGTGTATTTCTCATTACATAAGAGACAAGAAAGCCAGAGAAAACTCTACAAAATAAATTCTTGCCCAAACAAATTATGCTTAGAAAATATTTCTGTTGTTTTGACTAAAAATACCTTGTTTTGGATATATGGCTGTTTTGCAAAAAGAAAAAAAATCACATTCAATTGACCAGTTTTAAAATTAAAATATTCATATGAAAACTTAATGGGAAATATGTAAATACTTGAATTGTCTATTATTTATGAAAGCAAAATTTATCATAAAAACCATTCTCATCCATCAAAATAGCCTAAGGAAACAGGTGTAGAATAGATTATATTCCATTTAAAACATTGCTTTGCTTTATTGTTTTTAAATAGGCATATGTGAAACTGCACCCACTGGGAAAAAAATGAAATCAGAATGAATCACACACCCAAAGGTCATTGATCTAAAAATATAGGTCCTGTGAAATGGATAAACATATTCTACTTAGTGAAAGTCATCAAGTGAGAGAATTTTAGAATCCTTTCAAACCTTCTGGGCTTGCAAGGTTCTTAATTAATTTATCAATAAAGAAAAGGCAGCCACTGTCCTCCTGAGGGGTGCAGAGCAGATAAAAATGATCCTGCTGAGGAAGGATAGAGATCAAGGGGCTTAACCTCTCCCCAGGAAAAGGAGAGAAGCATCTGTGCAAACAGGCAAAAAAAAAAAGCCAAGCCTTAACACTTGGCTTCCTACAGTGGAAGTAGATGGAGTAGAGCCTCACAAAATCCCGTTTGTGATGACGGTTGCGCTCCATTCCTGGCACAGAACAGAACAGAACCAAGCGATGAAAACAGAACCAGCATTTGTTGTCATCCAGATAGTAAACATAGTTTCTAAAAGGAATGAGAAATCGTCAGGCATTTTTCATGTAGCTATTTCTACAATTATGGAGAGGAAGAATGCTGTTAAGGGAAACAGGAGTCTACCTGTAGGGAAGGAGTTAACAGGAATGTAGAAGTTTCTAATTTTTTTTTTTTAACTTTAAAAAATAGTTTTAATTGAGCCACCAACCAACGGACAGTTTTCTTTGATAGAAGGCTATTAGATGTCATACATTTCAGAGTTTTAAATAGCTTGACATAAAACTATTGTCCTACGTGTTGAAAGCTAATGGGATAGACCTCTCTTTTGTAGTGGTGCTTTTGTGTGAGAACGCTATTGATGATACTGCTTTTTGTGAATAGATACACTTATGGACAGCACTGTAACCAATGGCAGGGGCAGTGAGGTCCGTTCACTCTGGGGTAGAGTCTATTTAGGGACATGTAATTAAAAACAATGAAATCAATAAAAGTCAAAGTGACATTTATCCCTATGAGCTGGCAATTACGAACCTTATCAGTAATGTTCATCTTCTTCCGTGCCAGAAAGAACACCTCCCTCCATTGACTTCCCCACACCACAGTATGTGTATATGGGTGTATATACACAAAAACCTGCCCACACACTCACATACAACCTCCACATACATGGAGATCTTCCTCTAGAAGTTTATTCCCTTGTAAATTGGTAAGAAAGACTTCTGAATTTCAAGTATAACTTGGACTAGGACTCAGTGCTAGTTTGCCACAAAATTATGATTATTATGTCATTGGATAAAATTTTGAAAAGATAACTTTTTTCCAATAATACTTCCTTTTTTCATAGTCTCTCCATAGAGTTGATCTCTTAACCCCTGAGTGAGGCAAATCTCCGATTAATAGGTGAGAAAATCAAAAGTTACGGCTGCTAGTTTTCCCACTATCATACAGTTTGTAAACTAGTTAGGAAAAGTAGAAATGTAAATATGTAAATCAAGTCCTCTGAATCTAATACTTTATTATAATTACAATAAAATTTTATTTGAGTAAATTTTCACACACTCAGTAAATTATCTTCAATTAAAATATGATCTCTTAATATAGATTGGTGTTTAAAATAAATTAAATTTATTATATGTAATATATAACATATTGTATATTATATAAATTAAATTTATTAAAATTTACCTAATATTTTTTTCTTGTGTAAAACCAAGGAAAAACTATTTTAAAATCAATTTTATTTAAATTCTAAGCAAAGTTTTCTTTGCACAACTTGTGAGGTCTATCAAATTTCAGATGCCCCAAAATAATTTGTGATTTGTCTTATTTATGCAAATGTGAATATAAGATACTCATAATCAAGTGTATACATACCTGCAAGTGCGGTTTTGTGTGGGTATGTTTTCAGCTTCCTATGACATGCTTAATTAAACAAGAGCACAAGGGCCCGAGTTGTTAATTTTTACAAAACTGGTAATAAGAAGAGTTCAAGAAACATGTTTTCACAGACATGGCCAGAAGTTAATTTCTGAAATGACAAATGCAAAAATCTAGAATTCTTAGTAATATCAAATTTGTCTTTAATATTGAATTATTTTAGGCTAAAAAATGGGCCTGATTTAATTAGTTTTAGAATAAGCAGAGGGATAATATTGAATGTATTAAAAGAAACATTATCTTACATAATTATTACAATGAATAGACTCTGTCAGGGTATACAGTCCCTAGGGAAATGGACAAGAAAGACTAAGTCTATGTAACCCTTTTTCAGTGCTCTGTACAGAGAGCTGTGGAGACACACTCAGAAGTTATATACATCCAACCAGGTGTCCTGGATAGCAATCTAAATTGGAAATAAAGATGGGAATTTAGCTAAAGGAAAGAAGGAGGAGTAGAGAAACTGGTGATGAGCCAGAGGGAAATGTCATCACAGATGCCATGAAGGTCTATTTGAGCATGAGTTTGAGGAAAGTAAGTTGGTTATGGCAGAAGCATAGATTGATGGACTGATGTGGAAGTTAGTCCAGGTGAATAAAAATTAGAGAGACTTAGTATGGCAAGAGAAGGATTTTTAATTTATTTTGAATCCATGGGGAAATAAAGCAAAGACTGATAGTTCTCAACTAAAATCTCTTTTTTTCCCCTGGGTTATAGCTTTACTATATTTTAGTCTCCCTCAGAACAGGGTGTAGCCAATGTGATTGAGCTCCAGTGAGTGAAAAGTAAGCAGTGATAGGTACTTCTCCTATAGATGTCCCATTCTCTTTTCTCTTTCAGGCCCCTCAGGATGGTGAGATTCTGGATAACCTTGGATGCCACATGTTGAAGGTACCAAATGCTCTATCAGTCTAGGGGTTAACACTTGACCTAAACTATTACATTACCAATGTTTGGGTTATTACAACTGGCCTAGTTGTTAAAGTAGTTTGGATGACCCTAGCTAAATGGGAATGTAGTAAAATATTTTAATCTGGGTTGTATCGTAATCATGTTTATATTTTATAACTACCTTTGGCAGCAATGATAAGGATGGGTGGAAATCACTTAGAAGGCTATTGTAATAATCAGATTTGATAAGGACCTGGACTAAGGAAGATGGAGGATTATAACTGGTAAAGGGAAGTTAGTTTCTTTCTTTCCTTCTCTCTGATTTTATTTATTAGCGAGAGAGCGAGTGAGAGAGAAGGAAAGAGAACATGAGCAGGGGGAGGGGTAAAGAGAGAAGCAGACTCCCTATTAAGCAGGGAGCCTGATGTGGAGCTTGATTCCAGGACACTGGGATCATGACCCGAGCTGAAGGCAGACACTTAACCGACTGAGCCACCCAGGCACCCTGGGACGTGTCTTCTTTTTCCCTCCCTCTCTCCTTCCTTCCTTTCCCCTCTCTCTCCCTACTTTTCTTTCTTCTTTCTCTTCCTTTTAAATCTGGGAGATAGGGTGAGGTATATATGTCAAATAAATAGGCAATGGTAGTTAAGATAAATAGGAAATTGACCCAGGACCTTTAGAAGGTAGAAGTGGTTAGATGTTGTGTGGAGCATTTAGATAAGGAACATGATTAAGGGGAACAGTAAATAAGTTCAAAATGAAGCATGTTGACTTTGATTTGGCTCTGAACCACTGAAGAACTGAGGAAGACACATCTATAAGATAAGCTGATTTAGAATTCAGGCAAAGGGTCTGGGCTTTTGACAACTTTGCACTGTCATTTTTGTGTAAAGCCATAAAAACTGGGTGAAGGGATGTCACAGGCCCTCCAGCTAGTGATGGGAAATATGATTTGCAGGTGGACAGATGAGAAAGAGAGAGCATCAGAGAGTGAGAAGGAGCAGGTAGAGAAATAGAGGGAAGAATCACCAAAGATGAAGAAAGAATTTTAAAGCTCAAAATTTTTTTCACACACATGAAAATAAGATAAGGATTGAAAATAATTCATTAGGTACTACATCAAGGTGTCATTGCCGACTTTACACAAAGCAGTTGGAAAGATGTGGTGACCAAAGCCCAATGGCAGTGAACTGAGCACTGGACAGATGGAAAAGGGGCCATGAGCACAGACAACTGTTCCAACAGCTGTTAGGATCATGACTACATGGGAATGTTGAGTCAAGAGAGAGATTAAATTTTTTGTTGTGAATTGAGACCCCTTTGTCATCATTAAACTATGAAAGATAAGACCAATTCTAAAGCTATGGAGGGAGAGATGACATATGGTGAACTGAAGTCCTAAACACATGGAAGCAGAGGGGTTAGATATATTTAATTTGGACAGGAAGTGATGCCTCTTCCTCTACTGAGAGGGAAGAAAGTCAAAAGAACTTAAATTTATGTGGACTATGTAGCAAGACATTCAAGGAAGACCTCCTAGAGGAAGGGTTCTCTTTTTGTGATAGAGAAATGAGTGAAGTGAAAATGAAATGATGGTAGGAAATAAAACTATAAGTGACAGAGAAGACGACAAGGTATAGATATGGACGCTGAAGTCAAAGTTTGGAGAAGGCTGCTGAAGGCAATAGAAAATCACACTGACCAAGACATGAAGGGTTGCTGGGTGGCACCAAAACCCCAGATGGTGTTGGAGCCCATGACTGCAGGGACAGCCATCTCTACTCTCATGTGATTTTCTCCAGCCTTGCAGCATAGTTAGAATATACCAGTAGAACGCTCAGATGATAAGCTCAATTCAGATTTGAGGCTTACCGAGTTTTTAAAGCCTGCAATAAACAAGGCAGCAAAAAGAAGAAGCAATGGTGAGGGGGATCCTGGCAAAAATGTCTTGGATGGACATGGTTCTTAATTTTAGCCAAAAAAAAAAAAATTGCTTTAGATTGTGTTAAACATAGTGTGGAAATAATGTGTTGGCACACAGTGTGAAAATTCAGTACCAGAGAGATAAAAATAAAAGCATGCTTCAATGACTGACTTTTAGTCCTCAAAACTTTATTTAAAATATAAACGAATTGCCAAAAAGAGGTGGAGGGGTCTGGATTACCAGCATAATTTAGTGCACTTTCTTAGCTGGGCATACAGTAAACTATATGTAAAGGCCTAGTAAACAGGCCCCAAACTAACATTTATCTGCCTAACAGCTCTTCCAAAAGATGACGGCTAATTCCATCCTGATGTGCTGGTCTGCCTTCCTATGAAAACAGCCTAAGTTCTTGAACTTGAAATGGTGATAACATATTTTCACTTTTCACATGTCATGGGTTTTATTTAGCTCCATTTTGCTCTCAGGAGAGGAAAAAATACCAGAGGGAATACATATCTGCTTGAAATTTTTTCTCTTGGCTTTCTTAGTTAACCTACTGCTCGAATACAAAATCACTCTATGGTGATTTAAAACCTTCAGAATGCAAAACTTCATAATCAAAAAGAGATTCGTGCTAAATTTAAACTGGGAATGTACTTAATAGTCAAAGAGAGGTTCTGTTTTGTTCTCTTAATAATAATAGAGAGTGACATGTCTTTGCCACTAGCTACCTTTTCTGTGTTGCTTCTGATGCCAATAGCCAGAGGGTTGAGTGTTGACTCTAATAGATGGTGACACATATTGTTAATTATGTTGACATGGATTCTCTTGACCCTACTTTGTAAGGGATGGGATAGGAATGTTTCTTGTAGTTCTAGCTACATGCAGAAGTTAAATGTTACTTATGTTCTTACTGAGTTAAGTGAGGGTCTACTTACATTTGTGTTGTAGCTGCTTAATATTTTGTGTGTTTCTAAATGTATTAGTGGATGTACATATGTATATATGTAAATAGGTGTGTAGGTTTTGGAGCTAAAAACCTAACATTAACAAATTACTTAAATTGATAAAAATAATTGAACAGTTAGTAAGCTTTTCTGTGTCAGTTGCAGTATAAAGCAAGCTATGTATGATAGATGATAGTTCTTAAAATAATTCCAACATTCCAACTTTAATGATGTGGAAGCTAAGACTAAGAAGTATGGCACCTCTCATATTCATAGAATGTTAGGTATATTAAGGCCCAGGTGACCCTATAGTCTAATTACAACCAAACATTCTTCTTTACTTGTTCTCAAAAGAGCTTATAAGATTTATTGCAGTTAATTAAGCAATGAAAATGCATCCTATTTCCCAAGCCGGATATATTTGAATGTCATAATCTATGGTATCAAATAGAGAAGCTTTATTAACATGTGTCTACACCAAATTATACCATCAATCTTTCTTTGGGAAAAATAGCTACAAATGTAAATAATAATTTAAAGCTATGCTCTTTCTCATTTTGTAAAAGCTTACTTGATATTTACTTATGTGTGTCATCTATGTTTGCCTTTTGTTTCTGAAACACATGGTCAAAGATTGGGAAACTGCACATGAGAGTCTGAAGTCAACAACAGTTGACTATTACTTTGTCAATGCCACGGTATGGGAAGTCTGTAGGGTAGAGTCCTAATATCTTCAAGAGAAAATTACTTTCTGAAAGGGAGACTCAAGAAATAACAATTAAGGGACGCCTCGGTGGCTCAGTTGGTTGGACGACTGCCTTCGGCTCAGGTCATGATCCCGGAGTCCCGGGATTGAGACCCGCATCAGGCGCCCAGCTCCATGGGGACTCTGCTTCTCGCTCATGCTCTTTCTCACTGTCTCTCTCTCAAATAAACAAATAAATAAATAAGATTTTTTTTTAAAAAAGAGAAATAACAATTAATATATGTAGTTTATCAGTCTAAAAATATTTCACAATAAACTATGATGTATATCTATACTGTTGGTTAAGATTTGCAAATATAGAAAAAATAAGATGACATATGGTCCATGTATACTTTTGATGGGAATGCATGGGAATATCACTGTCAGAAACAATGTTCCACAAACAGGTAGAGAAGCATTTTCTTATATGTTAATTTTGTTGTTGAATTTAATATTCTCAAAACTCCATGAACAAGATATTATTTCTAACATCTTAGGTGAAGAAATTGGTATCTGAATAGATTTTACTCAAGATCACATAGCGATAGCAGAATTTGACACTAAAGTTTATGCTCATGGCTCTATATCCATGCCACCTTCTTTGGATTATGTAAAAGGAGCATTGGTTAATAAGCATTTTTAATTGTTGTCTTTAGTGCTGTCCATTAAAAGTATTTTAGTTTGCAGTTATATTCTTGTCACATTAAGAGTGAATATATAACATCATGTGTTAACTATACTTCAATAAAAAAAAAAAAAGTTTGCATAGATTCTGATGAGCTTGATGGTATTGCTCTTTAGGTCATCCCAGGTCCCTATTCACAAAACAACTTTTAGATGGTAATTTCATATTCAATCTATACTTTCTTTACTAGATGAGGAATGCATGAACCATCTGCCTGAGTAAGAGTTGGGATTGGCTTTACGTAACAGTGTTTTACAATTTCGGTAATGTGCCCCTTTATTTTTGCCTGATCACCTCTATGTCTGATGGCAGTATATTCTTTGATTGTAAAGCTAAGAGCCATGTTCTGAACCATCATGGCCACTAAGAGACCATATTCCTCTGTGAAAGCTGACCTCCATTGGTCCTTCCACATTTAACTTCTTTCTCAACTCAATAGTTTATACAAATAATTATTGAATATGGTCATTCATTTTTGTTAGTCAAAAATGAAAGGTATGTAATGAAGAAAAAGTATGAAGAGTTATGCTTGATCAGAAAAGCAAAAATCAAACTATGCAAGTCCTGGGTCTCTTCAGAGTCAATTATTTTAATCATCAGCTCTTCCAAACTGGAATTTCTCACAACACCCTGAGAAGTTCTTTCAGTGATAACATATGTAAATGTGTTATTATAGGAAGTAAGCCTCCTTTAGAAAAGGTAATTTAAGTTCTTATTGAAAATTGACAAATTCCATTGGAATATTAAACACTCATATAAAACAGAGAAGCATAGGGAAAGGAAGGAGAAAAATAAAACAAGATGAAACCAGAGAGGGAGACAAACCACAAGAGACTCTTAGTTATAGGAAGCAAATTGAGGGTTGTTGGAAAGGAAGAGGTGAGGGGTAACTGGGTGACAGGCATTAAGGAGGGTACATGATATAATGAGCACTGGGTGTTATGTACAACTGATAAATCACTGAACTCTACCTCTGAAACTAATAATACACTATATGTTAATTAATTGAATTTAAATTAAAAAAAAAACACTTTTGTTATCAAAATGCCAGTTCCTCTGGTAGACAAAAATATTCCCCAGTGAAAATAAAGCTCAGAATGACATTGAAGAGAATTTTTCTTAAATGAGGTCAATGATGTGTAGCATTGGTTTACTTTTCATTCTCCAATTATAAATAAAGTGTGATAATTTACATGTATTTTTTCCTGATACTGAAAAGAAAAATAATTGAGTTGAATATGCTTGTCCATTTTAATTTCAAATGATATAATAGAGGGCAAATTAGATTAAGATTAAAATTAGATTATCCTTAAAATGAACTGTCAGATTGTTTTTACGGTGATCCTCCTTATTCCCTCTATTCCCTTAAAACCAAACTAAACTACTGGGCAGGAGTATCAGTGACATACAGTGGTAAAGAGCCCACACTTCTTGCTGTTGTCTTGATCAGGTTGCTTTCAACATCTTTATGCCTTAGTTTCCTTATATGTCAGTAGAAATAATACTAGAGATGTTGTGATTTTTATATAAATAAATCTTGTGGACTCTATGTCTGTGTCTGCACAAAACTCATGTGTTGAAATTGTATCCCTCATTGTTGTGGTGTAGGTGAGAGGGTTTTTGGGAAGTGACTGGGATTAGCTAAGGTCATGAGACTGCCCAGAATTGGACCATGCCTGCTCTATAACTTCAAAAAAAAAAAAAAATCGGTTGTTTATAATCCACAAAGTATATGGTAGTTGGTTAAAGCAGCCCCAACTGATGAAGACAAGTACTTATAATATGTTTAGAACAGTGCTTGACGTACAAAAAGTATGCCACTAAATATGAGATATATGGTTTGGCGGCTTTACTTCACTGGGAACAGTACAGCATTTCTCTCTGGTCTTAGTTGGTCTATTAACATTACTTTTCTGGAGGAGTGCTGGGTGGTTCAGTTGTTTAAACATCCAACTCTTGATTTTGGCTCAGGTCATGATCTCAAGGTCATGAGATCATGGTTGGGCTCTGTGTTGGGACATGGAGGCTGCTTGGTATTCTCTCTCCTTTTCCCTCTGCCCCTACCCCCCTATTCCCATGCTCTCTCTTTCTAAAAACAAAAACAAGAACACAACACTTTTCTGTAATTAATCAACATAATAAATATGAAATTTGACTGTGACTGAATTCTGATTGTGTTACCAACTATGCCTGCAATACTCTCCTCCACCCTCAGTCCTCCCCTGTCAGCCTCCATTTCCAAATGACTATTATATTACTCTTCAAATATATCTCTCTTGGTGGTTTTCATTATGGCTTATTTAAAAGCTGTGTTAGTTTCCTGCGTCTGCTTCTTGTGACAAGTTACTACAAACTTGGTGACTTAAAACAACAGAAGTATTATCTTCTCAGAGTTCTGGTCAGAAGGGTGAAATCAGGGTAAGAACAGTTATGCTCCTTCCAGAGGCCAAGGGCGGAACCTGCCCCATTATTCTTCCAGCTTCTGGTGGGTCCCGGCATTGTTTGGCTTGTGACAGCATCATCTTAATCTTCCAAGCTGCCATCTTTGTTTTTTTGTTGTTGTTTGTTTGTTTTGCTTCAGAAAGCTTTATTGTTTCCATTTCATCCACTGCTTGGGAGAAGACTCCAGGGTGGTTAAAAAGCTGCCCTGTGGCTGCAGGAAAAGTTTCACACATGAGCTCTGGCACCACAGGGATACCAGAGGGGCCCTTCCAAGGCTGCTGGTCTTCAGAAACTCCTAGTTTTGCTTGAGGATGAGTCTTTTGAAGAGAGATACCCACCCAGCCCAGCCTGGGGGCCAGACAGCCTGCAGAGGTTAGTCAGGCGGTCACCCATATTCTTGATGAGTTTCACGTCCTTATCCTGGAAGTGGCTTTCCAGGAAGGCACAGAGATAAGAGTCTTCCCTAGGGTGGGAGGTACCCAGGGCTTGCAGATCCAGGGCAGCTTTCATAGCATTCACGGTTTTACCCCACTCATTTTGGGAAGGCTTCTGCAGGTCCCTGAAGAGGACAAGGTCTCTATGATGGTTTTGCCTCTTTCTGGAACTTTCACTATCCTCGTGCTTCTCCTTAGTCAGCTCATGGAAGAAGTGGGCCAGTTCTCCACAGCCACCTCATCAAGGTTAATATAGAACCCCAGAGACATTGGTATAAGAGGCCCACAGACCGTATATTGACCAGATGGTTGATAGCAGCCTTCACCTCATGGAATAATTGTGAGGAATCTGAGAGCTCATGGGCGATCCATAATAAGGAACTAGGCTCAAATAAGGTGTTGGCTGGTGTCAGAAGGCTGCCATCTTTAAATTTCTCCCCTTGGTCTTCATATAACTTTCTCTTCTTTTGTCTGTATAACCTTCCTCTGCTTCTTTCTGATAACACTTGTGATTAGACTGAGGGCCTATTTACTCAATCCATGATAATCTTCTCAAATCAAGATCATGAATCATATCTGCAGAGGCCCTTTCTCCTCATAAGGCAAAATTTACATATTCCAGAGATTAATATTTGACCTTTTTGGGTGGCCATTATTCAGACTGCTACATAAGCAATCTTCCCTTTCAATCTGCAAATTTGTTGATAATGGCACTAACTTCACTTTTAATAATTGGTCTCACACATGTCCTCACCCATTACACTGTAGATTAACTGAGAATAAATAGATATGGGATTTTTTGTATTATTTTTTTTCCTCTGCAGTAACAAGTTCATAAACTTGCACATGATTATCAACTTCTGTTAAATTAAATTTAATATGTTTTAAAATCATAAACATTACTTAAGGTGACCGCTATTATTGAAAATATTGTTTTCTCATTTTTCAGTGTATACTAAATCTATTCTTTTATTCTATTCTGGTGCTGGATCTTAAGGTTACCAGAATAATACCATGTTCTTATATGCAAAAGTTTCACAGCTTAGTTAGAGAGATGAACAATAAATAACTACAAACAAATGTAATAATGTTAAATGCACAAAAGGAAAACAGAGAGGTATTCTACTGGGATTCAGGTATTACTCCTGAACAAGGTGGAGCTAAAATTGCTTCTATTATAGAGATCATAACCAATTTATTATTTCTTATCACTAAATGCCAGAATCTTGATTGATAGACTTTGAATATTATTAATCTGAAGTGCATGTGATATATAATTAAAACCTAAAATTATAGTGACCTTGATGTATGCTCTTTGATATATCATGCAGAATAAAGCCATCCATACTTTCTTTTAAAGAACATAATTGCATTTGGCTACATTTTATTGTTTTTTGCTGAGATGATAGGCAAGCATCTTATATCTTGGTTTTTTGACTTCTTTAATTCCCCCTTTTAAAAAATAACTATGTCCTCAAAGGAGCATAGAATTATCTTACAATTCCTGCTCTACTTTTTGAACCTGTGCTCAAGTGCAGAGACAAGTGGTATGAATTAGCTTTGATCTCTTTTATTCTGCTCCTCCAGTAATAATATTCTTGATATGGTCCAATAGCAGTAGTGTTCCTCTCATGATAGGCCTTTTAGAATTTTTTCTCCTGGGAACCAAAGGGCATTGCATTAAAAGCTCAGAGGAGTCACAGGGTTATGGGAATTATAGTCTGATTCCTACTATATTTTCATATATGACAATTTTGTCTCCCAATAATTTATTCTAAATATAATTTTTTTAAAATTTATTGTAAGGTTATATCCATCTTGGGGAACCTGGGTGGCTCAGTCTGTTACGCATCCAACTCTTGGTTTCGGCTCAGGTCCTGATCTCAGGATGCTAAGATCAAGTCCTGCGTCGGACTCTATCCTTGGCACAAAGTCTATTTGTCCCTCCCTCTGCTCCTCCCCCCATGTTCTCTGTCTCTCTTTCTCTCTCTCATAAATAAAAATCATTAAAAAAATATTTTCTCAATCTTACTGGAATCATGATATCTTGATTTTTTTTTTCAGATTTTATGACACTTCTTTTCCCTTCTCTTCAAGAGATACTCTATTTTCCTTGTTTCTTAAGGACATAAAGTTTTCACTTGGGTCTAGATAACAATGAATAAAACAAACCTATTTTGTTTCAAATATTTTTGTTAAAGACCCATTTGTCCTTGACACTCACTGAAGATAGTAAGGAAGACGTCATTCAAGAGGATTACTGTAATAGCCTTTTGCACGCAGGAAGAGAAATCGGGCTCAACTCTGAGTAAAGAAAAGCAGCATGGTATAGCCAAGGAGCAAAGTGGGAGTCGACAGATGAACAGTTACTAAGAGGAAACATCAAGGCTTAGATGATTCTGGCTGAAGGGACTTGACAGGATTCTTGCTGAGGGCAGGCCAGGGTGAGAAGATATCCAGGGTGGAGGGTGAAGAATTCAATCAGATATGGAGGGTGATCAGATACCAAAGATGGAGGATTCTGGCTAAACTGACTTAGCAGGATTCTTGCTAAAACTGGACTCCACAAGAATGGAGATTGAAGACAGGGCCTCTTACGGAGCAGGGGGCTCAGAGGAGTCAAAACTCCTTAATCAAGTTTAATCAGAGAGAGAATCTTTTTCATTTCCGATCGCTTCTGAGGGCATTTAAACTATCTTGGAAAATCTCTTTCTACTCTTTGCTTTTTACCAACAGCATTTATTTATTTTTTATTTTTTAAAAAAATATTTTATTTATTTACCTGACAGATCACAAGTAGGCAGAGAGGTGGGCAGAGAGAGAGAAAGGAAAGCAGGTTGCCTTCTGAGCAGAAAGCCCAATGTTGGGCTCGATCCCAGGACCCTGGGATCATGACTGGAGCCGAAGGCAGAGGCTTTTAATCCACTGAGCCACCCAGGCTCCCCACCATCAGCATTTATTGACACTTAGTGTTGGCCGTACATTGCTCTGATGTTTTAGATCCACTGCAGAAGCTAGGTGTTATCTTATGTTAAAGATGAGAATACTGAGGATCAGAGAAATTAATCTGTGCAAGGTCATATAGCTAGGAAGCGGTGAAATGAAATCAAGATCTAATTTTCCCATTCATTATTTCATCTGGCATATATACGTTGAATACTTATGTTATAGGATTTCTTTTCTTCAGTGCCCGTGGTTCTAGGTTGCAGCAGTCCTCTTGGTCATGCTGCTTGGAAGAATGAAGAGGTAGATCAGACAGAGTTTGTGGGCAGCAAAGCAAAGTTTATTGAGTGACAGAAGGAAGCTCCTGAAGAGGGAGGGGACCCAGGAGGGTTGCCATTTGGCATTTAGATCTAGGGAGGTTTTATGGGTTTATTGGCTGGCTGTTTTAATCTGATTAACCCTCCTTGCACCTGTCACTCAGTCATGATTTTTGTCTTCTGCCTATCCAGTGGGAAAGGGTGGAGACCTTCCAGGGTGGCATCAAATCCTTTTAAGGTGGTTTCCTCTTAAGGTGGAGGCTCCTTGCCCCTGCCTTCCTTTCTTCCAACTATCCTTCTCTTATTCTATATCAGGCACTGTTTTGGACAGTGAAGACAGAGGAAATGAACAGGAAAAGGTAATGTCCCTTCTTCCACAAAGGCAACAACAGAATATGGGATATTCTAATATAAGATATTCCAATATGGGATACCTAACATTTAGGTGACCACATAAATAAATGTACAATTTCATCTTTGATATTTGTTATGAAGAAAGAGACATGACAATTTGTGTTATGGGAGATTGCTTGTATTCTTTTTTTTTTTTCATTATGCATTTTTTAAAATTAAATTAATTTATTTATTTTCAGAAAAACAGTATTCAGGGTGCCTGGGTGGCTGAGTGGGTCGGGGCCGCTGCCTTTAGCTGGGGTCATGATCTCAGGGTCCTGGGATTCAGTCCTGCATTGGGCTCTCTGCTCGGCAGGGAGCCTGCTTCCTCCTCTCTCCCTCAGCCTGCCTCTCTGCCTACTTGTGATCTCTCTCTGTCAAGTAAATAAATAAAATCTTTAAAAAAAAAAAAGAAAAACAGTATTCATTATTTTTTCACCACACCCAGTGCTCCATGCAATCCGTGCCCTCTATAATACCCACCACCTGGTACCCCAACCTCCCACCCACCCCCCGCCACTTCAAACCCCTCAGATTGTTTTTCAGAGTCCATAGAAATAAGTCAAGTAGAGAGAGTCAATTATCATATGGTTTCACTTATTTGTGGAGCATAACAAATATCATGGAGGGATTGCTTGTATTCTTAAAGAGGGGTCCTATAAGGTTGCTTTGGAAAACACTCATTAAGGCTGAACTATGAGAATGGCATGTGCAGTGTGTGCAAGACACAGGCATTACTACAAACTGAGTTGTGTCTGCACCCCCTCCATTCATTTGTTTACATTCTAAATCCCCAATGTGAAGGTATTTGGAGATAGGGCTTTTGGGAGGTAATCACGTTTAGATGAGGTCATGTGGGTGGAGTTACCATGATAGGATTAGTACTTTAGGAGAAGAAACATGGGAGAGTTTTCTTTCTGTCTCCTTGCATCACACACACAAAAATTGTGTGAACGCACCATGAAATGGCAGCAGCCTACAGTCATGAAGAGGGACCTCACCAGAAACTCTCCAGGCTGGCACCTTGATCTTGATCTTGTTAGCCTCTAGAACTATGAGAACATAAATTTCTGTTGTTTATGCCACAATCTATGTTAGTTAAAACAATCCTGTTGTTTACACTGCAGCCTGAGCTGACTAGACAGGCATACACAAACATTCTGTACAAGAAGATAACTTGGCCTGTTGGAAAATATGGAAGGCCAGTGCGGTTATTGTGCAGAGGACAAGAGGGAGTGTCACTTGGAGTGAAGCTAAAGATTCAGTTCATGGTTGATCCAGTTTATGCACAGTCTTGGGTCCAGCATCAGGAATATGACTCTTTATCCTGAGAGCATTTGGTAATCATTGAAGAGCTCATGACTCGACACATTTGCATTCTGGAAAGATTAGTCTGGCCATTATGCAGGCTGTGGATGTGAGATGGAGATGGTGAAGAATTAGACAAGAGCCGGGGATGGTTCCCATGTTTTTTCCTTGCACAGTTGAAGTCAGGGAGGAGGGAATGCTGAACAAGGAACAGATGTACAAGGATGGAAGATGTGAGACAGTATATAAACCTCCAAACTTGCCTTATCTAAATCCTTGTGTATAATCCCCTATAGGCCAAACACAGAAGCAGATTTGGGGTAACATTAAAGGCTCATTTTTCACATGATTTTGAGATAACCTTGAAACATTTAAGTGATAACTTCGACAGGCAATTAGTATACTGGAGCTTAGAGGAGAAGTCAGGGATAAAGATCTGTATTTGTGGGCATTTGCCACTAAGGAAATTGAAGAAATACGGGGAATATAGAGTAAGAACATAGGACAGTCCAGAACCAAATAAACCTTATACCTCAAACCAAATAAACCTTATACTTAATGACCACATAGAAGAAAATAACTTGTAAAGGTCAGGAATGAATGAAGGAAGATCCCTACTTTACTCTCATCTCTCCCCTGTCTAGCAGAGAACTATTGCTTCTCTGCCTTTTTTATATCATTGGCTACTTTGAGCTACTGGTGGAAGATTGGAGAGTAGGAAATGGGTAGATATCTGGGGATATCATCCTGTATTAGTTTTCTATGATTGCTATAATACATTAGCATGTATTTAATTGCTTAAAACAACATGTCTTTATTATCTTATAGGAGTCTGAAGAAGGTCTCACTGGGCTAAAATCAGGTGTTAGCTAGGCTATAGTCCTTCTAGAGAGTCAAGGGAAGAATTTGTTTCTTTGCCTTTTCCAACTGGAAGAGGTCATCTACATTCCTTGGATTGTAACCCTTTTCTTATCTTCAAAGCCAAAAATGTAGTATCTCCAAATGTAGTATCTTGGCGTCTCTGACGCCAACCCTTGCTTCTGTTCTTTTATCCCTGACTCTCCTGTCTCTGTCTTTTTCTTATAAGGCCCCTTATGATTTTATCTGGCCAGTCCAGAAAATCCAGGTTAATCTCCCCATCTCAAGATTCTTAATTTAATCACAACTCCAGAGTCCTTTCTGTTATGTCAAGTAACAGATGCAGAGGTCTTGAGGATTGGGTTGTGGTCCTTTAGAGGGGGACATTACTCTGCCTACTATGTACTTCCCCTCACTCATCTGGCTATGGCTCCCGTTCCAGTCACAAGTCTCCTCCTAGTTGGTGTGAGTTCCTGACTTGAAGACTCCATTGTAATTTCAGATCCTACCAGATACCTCTGGCTTTGGGACTCTGATAAACCACTTCTCACCACTCCCCTTTCAGGGATGGTGGATGCTCCCTGATGCTGCTAGTCTCGAGGATCCTTCACTTTTTCTTGTTTGGAGTCTCAGGTCTTCTATTACACAGGTAACCATAGACTACATGTGAAAGGCCTCAAGTGGTTTCTGGTTTTCCAGCTTGCTGGATCTTGACAGGTGAGAACTGATGGCAGCTTGGATTCAGGAATAATAGAGCTAGGAACATTTGTTCATATTTAAGTGAAATAATTTTAAAAAATGATTAGATTGGGCGCCTGGGTGGCTCAGTGGGTTAAAGCCTCTGCCTTCGGCTCAGGTCATGATCTCAGGGTCCTGGGATCGAGTCCCACATTGGGCTCTCTGCTCAGCGGGGAGCCTGCTTCCTCCTCTCTCTCTGCCTGCCTCTCTGCCTACTTGTGGTCTGTCAAATAAATAAATAAATAAAAATCTTTAAAAAAAAAAAAATGATTAGATTGAGGAAAGATCCCTGTGTCAAAAATCCTGCCATATTCCGTCATGTTCATATTATTTTTTTAAAGTGTTACTTATTTCTCAATGAGTATCTCTTATTTCTCATGAGATATATGTCTTATATTTGTGGAAATTAGAGAAAAGACTGCCGCAAAACTTCCTTTTTTGACTAGGTACTTGATATATTATTAACAACTTCCATGGATGGATGGATTTTTTGTTATTTGGTTGTGATTGAAGCAAGACTTAGTTGAAGGGAAATTAAGGCCATCAGTAAATATCCAAGGAAAGTAACTATTAATGAAAGGGATTTACACATGATAAATTTTAAACAATACTAAAACTACAGTTTTTCAGAGATAAATTTCAAGATTAATGAATCAAATATTTCCTTTGGGATGTAGATAAGGAAAAAAAAGCTCAAATAACACATTTTTAAGATGCATAAAAAATTTATTACACCTGTTTAACTTCATCCTGGAAAACTTCTCTTCAGCATCAAGATCTTGATTAGAGTATATTATCTGAACTGATTTAGAAATCTACACACTGGAACAGCTTGGTGAAACAGATTTTGACTATTTGGGTTCAGTCCCAGCTCTGCTGCTCGTTAGCTTTGTGATTTCAATCTGCCTAGCCATTCTGAGCCTTGGTTCTCATGAGTAGCACAGAATCAATTTAACCCATTTTAGGAAATTGTTTGAGGATTAAATGTAAAGTATCTGTTTCTTAGTAGATGGGCAGATTTTTTTTTTTTTTGCTTGATGTCACAGTAGAAAATCCCAGTTGTAAAACTAAAGATTTATTGGGGCACCTGGGTTGCTCAGATGGTTAAGCATCCAGTTCTTGATCTGGACATGGTCATCTCAGGTCATGATCTGAGATGACCTGGGATTGAGCCCCACATGGGACTCTGTGCTCAGCAGAAAGTCTGCTTGATATTTTCTCCCTCTCTCCCCCTCTCTTTCTCTGCCCCTCCCTTACTCTGCACTCTGTCTCTAAGTAAATAAATAAATAAATATTTTAAAAAAACAAAACTAAAGATTTTTTTTAAACTTTCTCTCCTTGCATTCTCTAGTTTTCTTCTCATGGTGACAGGTGTTTATTAATCATTACAGAGGAAAAAGAGGGTAGGAAGTTAGATAAATAGGTCTGGATTTCAAGGAAGAAGTCCAGATTGGAAATATATATATTTGTTAGTAATCACCATACGGATGGTATTTAAAGTTATGAGACTAGGTGAATATGGGGGATAAGAAAATACAGCAGTAAAAAAAAATGAAAAAAAAATCAGTTGCATTTCTATTCACTAAATAATTGAAAAGAGGAATTAAGATAATCCCTTTACAATGGCATCAAAAAGAATAAAATACCTAGGGATAAATCTAAACAGGGAAGTAAAAGATCTGTACACTGTACCCATGTGGCTAAAAATACATTATGTTTATTAAAAACAACAAAAAAAGATCTGTATACTGAAACCTATAAAACATTGATAAAGTTATTGAAGGAGATATGAATAAATGAAAAGATATCTCATGCTCATGGACTGGAAGAAATAATATTGTTAAAATGTCCATACTACCCAAAGTGATCTACAGATTCAGTGCAATTGCTATCAAAATTCCAATAGAAAAAAATTCTAATGGCATTTTTCACAGAAATAATAATAAAACATTGCTTAAATTCCTTTTTTTTTTTGAAGATTTTATTTATTTATTTGACAGAGAGAGATCACAAGTAGGCAGAGAGGCAGGCAGAGAGAGAGGAGGAAGCAGGCTTCCTGCTGAGCAGAGAGCCCGATGTGGGACTCAATCCCAGGACCCTGAGATCATGACCTGAGCTGAAGGCAGAGGCTTAACCCCCTGAGCCACCCAGGCACCCCCACTGCTTAAATTCTTAAAATAGACTGAACACTGCATAAAATCCTTAAATAAGGAGCCAAAAAAGAACAAGATAGCCAAAACAGTCTTTAGAAAAAAGAACAAAAGCAGAGACATCACATTACTTGATTTCAAACTATATTACAAAGCTATAGGAATGAAAAACAATATGGTGTTTGGCATATACACAGAAACATAGATTAATGGAATAGAACAGAGAGTCCAAAATAAACTCATGTATATATGATTAAATTTTGACTAATGATCCCAGATTATACAATGAGAAAAATAGTCTCTTTAATACATGATATGGGAAAATTGGGCAACCACATGCAAAAGAATGAAACTCGATTCCTATCTTACACCAGACACAGAAAACCAACTCAGTGTAAAGACTTGAACAGGGACACCTGGGTGGCTCAGTGGGTTGAAGCCTCTGCCTTCAGAACAAGTCATGGTCTCAGGGTCCTGGGATCTAGCCTCACATCCGGCTCTCTGCTCAGCAGGGAGCTTGCTTCCCCCCTCTCTCTCTGCCTGCCTCTCTGCCTCTGTCTCTGTCAAATAAATAAATACGTCTTAAAAAAAAAAAAAAAAAGTCTTGAACATAAGACCTG
The DNA here is from genome assembly GCF_009829155.1 of Mustela erminea. Taxonomy (NCBI): domain Eukaryota; kingdom Metazoa; phylum Chordata; class Mammalia; order Carnivora; family Mustelidae; genus Mustela; species Mustela erminea. The sequence continues at coordinate 40,829,356 of NC_045615.1, read as the reverse complement.
AGCCATAAAAATCCTGGAAGAAAACATGGGGAGTAATCTCTTTGATATTGCTATTGGCAATAATTTTTTGAAATAGTTGAAAAAAGCAAACACAACAAAAGCAAAAATAAACAAGTGAGACTACATCAAATTTATTTATTTAAGATCTACTTATTTGCCAGAAAGAGACAATCCAGGGGGCAGCAGGCAGAGAGAGAAGCCAATTCCCCACTGAGCAAGGATGTGAGACTCCATCCCAGGACACTGAGATCATGACCTGAACTTAAGGCAGATGCTTAACCTACCAAGCCATCCAGGCATCCCTGAGACTACAACAAATTTAAAAGCATCTATACAGCAAAGGAAAGCATCAACAAAACAAAGAAGCAAACTGTACAATGGGAGAAAATATTTTATTTGCAAGCCACATATCTGGTAAGAGGTTAATATCCAAGATATCCAAGGAACGCATACAATTTACTAACAACATCCCAAAATAATCCAATTAAAAATGGGCAGAGGACCTGAAGAGACTTTTTTTTCAAAGAAGACAACGAAATAGCCAACAGGTAGGTAAAGAAGCATTCAGCATTGCTAGTCATCTAGAAAACGCAAATCAAAACCATGCTGAGATACCACTGCACACCTGTTAAGGTGTTTTTTAATGCAATGATAAGAGATAACAAATGCCAGTGAGGATACAGAGAGAAGAGAACCCATGTGCACTGTTGGTGGGAATGCAAACCGGTGCAACTACTGTGGAAAACAATATGGAAGTTCCTCAAAAAACTAATAACAGAACTACCATATGATCCAGCAATTCCACTTCTGGTTATACATCCAAAGAAGATTAAATTACTATCCCAAAGAGATATCCATGTTACTATGTTCATTGCAGCATTATTCATAATAGCCAAGGTATGGAATAAGGAAATCCTGTCATTTGCAGCAGTACAGCTGGAACTGGAGGACATTACGCAAAGTTAGTAAGTCAGACAGAGGAAGAAAAATACTGCATGGTATAGCTTATCTGCAGTCTTTTGGAAAAAAAAAAAAAAGATGAAACTTAACAAAGTAGAATGATGGCTGCCAGTGGAGCAGGGGAAAACAGGCAGAGGGGTAAACAGACAAATTTTCAGTTATAAGGTGAATAAAGTCTGAGAGTCTAATTTATAACATGATGACTATAGTTGACAATACTTATTTGTATGATTGAAAAACTTAAATGTTCTTACCAAAAAAAAAAAAAAAGCATGTGAGATGATGGACATGTTAATTAACTTGGTTGTGGATATCTTTTACAATGTATACATATATCAAATGTTCATGTTGTAAATGTTAAATATATTGTAATATTATTTGTCAATTATACCTCAACAAAGCAGAAAAAAAGTGAAAACAAAGAAAACAAACATTTAAAATGTTTAAGGAAACTGGGAAAATGTTTTTAACAGCAGTTATTGCCAAATACTAATACGAAAAACAAATTTTATGATATAATATATTTAATATTTTATTTACATTATAATTAAATATGTATTGAATTATCATATTATTGGTTGCATAATTAAAATTAGTTATGATTAAAATTAGCTTAATTGTAGAATTAAAATAAATATTACAACCTCATAATGTCCAAATAAAACAAAGGAAAAATAAATTACAAGAAAAAAAGAACTAAGTTTAAGAGAACTCTCACATTGTAAGGTTGGAAGAATGAAGAGGAACTAGCAAAGGAACATGAGAAAAAGTCAGATATGTAAGGGCAAAACCAAGAAAGTATGATGTCCTGGAAGCCAAGTGAAAAAGCATCTCCAGGAAGAGAAATATTCACTGTGTCACATGCTGGATGGATCAGGTATGATAAGGACTGAGAGCTGGCCAGTGAATTTATCAAAGTGATTTGATTTTTTTTGTGTGTGTGGTTTAGTAGGAGGCAAAAACCTAAATAGCACGGGTTCAAGACACAATAGGGGGAGAAGAACTGGAGCCAGTAACTTTTGTAGACCTTATAGAGGAATTTTGCTGTAAGAAAAAGTGAGAAATGGGTCAGTAGCTGGATGGGGAAATGGGTCCAAATAAAATTTTATCTGTTTTAAGATGGGAGAAATAGCCACATCTTTGTATATTCGTGAGAATAATTTAGTAGCACAGGAAATAGTAATACACAAAGAGTTGAGAGAAAAAGGATAAGAGATAGAGAAAAGGATGTAATGGACAAATTACCAAAAAAATAAAAAAGATCAGCTTTACCTAGATAATTCCTCCATAGGAACAGGAAAGAACTTAGAAAAATAGGACACAAATCAGAGTAGAAGGATACATCTAATGATAAGAACTCTTCTGATTGCTATAAGTTCCTTAGTGAAAAAAAGAAACAGTCATCAGTTGAGAGTGGAGATTAGAGAGGAGATTTCAGCAGCTTGAGAAGAGAATGGAGAAGCATAAAAGCTTATCTAGAAGAGATAAGAAGGAGTGAATGAATGGGGGAGTGTGGTACCACTTCCAGGTGCTGCTAAGGGTGCGGTTTTGGTTTGTGATCATGAATTCAGCATGATTCTGTGCTTTTTTCCTGCTATATTCACTGCATGGGTGCAGGCACGGAGTAGAGAGAAAGCTGATTTAATCAGGTGTGTTTTCACTATGCCACTGTAACTCAGAGCAGGACAGAGGGCTAGGATGGAAGCAAGAGCGCGATTACAAGGACTGATGATGAAGTGTGAGCTGAGTCAAGAAGGGAGAGAGGACAAAAGATGAATGAAACACAGCGAAAGATGATACAAGCAATGGACTAAAAATTGCAGTCAGGTAGGGATTTTGTGAAGGTGAATACTATGAAAACTAGAAAGAATAATGTAGAAAATAGGAGGTTATATCAGTCAGGGATCTAGCAGAAAACCAATGGCATATTCAAAATGGGCAATTAGAGAAAAGTTGGTTGACTACAAATGGGGATCCAAGTTTAAGGATCCCATGTGGAATAGTTGTACACTACCCTGTGATTACCAGTGGGTTAACAACCCTAAACCTCAAGCCTGAAGAAGAGGAAGCTGGAACCTAGGTAGATAGAAGTTAGTGGAGATGGTCATCTCATGGGACTGCAAGCCAAGCCGCCATTACGGGGTGAGAGCCGATTCTGGGAATAGTATGAACTGACGTCACTCTCCTGTTGCCCTTTCGTGTCCTACAGTCACTCCCACTGATAGCCACAAGTCAAAGGAGATTTTTGATGCCATCTACATGGGACAAAGAGCAGAGTGGAGAAGAATGGGGAGTAGATCTGGGGGAACAAACACAAGTTATCCAGTATATAGGCTTAAGGAGACTGGCAGTAATCCAATAACCGAATTGAGGAGGATAGATTTATAGGAAGGTGGGAGAGGTGGATATCCTGGCAGCGTGGGAGATAGGTGATATTAACTGGAAGATATGGAGGGACTTGAGCTTGATTATATGGAATACAACACTGGTGATTTCATAGTCAAGCAGAGAGAATGGTCTGGAAGTAACAATGAGAGACAAGGAGCCCCCTGGTCAGAGAGAAAAACAACGACTATGAAGAATAGGTGTAGAATGAGTATGCCTTTATTAATTAACTCAACAAAGATTTATTGAATAACTGATATGTACTCAGCACTGCTCTGGACACTTGGAATGTATCAAAGAGGAAAAAAAAAGATTAAAACTCCTGCCCTTATGAGGAAAAGCACTTAATAAATAGTAAGCATACATAAAAATAAAATTTATGGTATCCCAGAGCATGGTAAGCATCACTGAAAAAAGTAGCACAGAATAGGGAGAGTTAGAGGCTTGAGGTGAAGGTAAGATTGCCACTTTTTTTTTTAAGATTGAAATTTTAAGCAATAATTAAGAATGTTAGCTGCTAGAAGGATACTTTTGGATAAAATGGTTTTAGGGGTAAAGAAAGCTGGACTCTGAGCTTGGGAGAAGAGAGGCTAATGCCTGGCAGGATAGAGAGGGTTCATGAGCAGAAAGAGAACGGGAGGCTATTAGCCCATGACTTTATGAATCAAACCCCTCTACCTCTCTGGTCTTTATATTCTCCTCACCTTGGCTAGTTTTCTTCTGCCTGTTTCTTTAAGGTACACATGTTCCAAGATGCTCTCCTCAGGCAGATGTCTTTTGCTCCTACAGGTGTTACCACAGAGCTTCACCTACTGACCATATTCTTATGACCCCAGAATTTACAGACCACTTTCTTAAAAAATACCCATGTCAATTTGTATTTTGGGGGCACTTTAAATGAAATCTATCCAAAGGTAAATTCATGGTTTTTCCCCCAAACCAGTTTCTCTTTCTTTATTATCTAATTTTGATGGCTTGACCATCTATCCACTCACCCAAGCTAGAAACTATGATGTTATCTTGAATCCCCCCCCACCTTTTTTAACTTTCGCCTCATTCCAGCCTGTCCCTGCCTTCATAGAACTGATTAATTAGCTTTGGAACATCACTGTTCTCATTCAGCCTCCTCCACTGCTTCTCACCATTCTTAATTCTTTAATCAGCTCTTCTGTGTACATTATACAGGGCAAAAACAAATTTAAAAACATAGAGGATGCTATTCAAATATGTCACCATAATTACTTTCTTTTTCCATCATAAGCTGACCACCCCAGAGCAGAGCTATGGTTATTACACACTAAATAATTTGAAGCAATGTAATTAAATATTTTAAATATAGAAATGATAATTATTTTATTTTATTTAGTACAGAAATAATAATGACAATATTCCTTTTTTTTTTAAGATTTTATTTTTTTATTGAAAGAGAGAGAGCACAGGTGGTTAGGAGAAGTGGTTTCCCCACTCAGTGGGGAGCCCAGTGTGGCACTCAATCCCAGGGCCCAAGGATCGTGACTTGAGCCAAAGGAGCCCCTTAACCAACTGAGCCACGCAGGAGCCCCTGATATATTCCTTTTACTGGTAAATTGTTTGCTTGGTAAATATGGAGACAGAGGAGTGTGCAATCTCTTTATCTAGCATTTAATTCCTGGTTTATGTGAACACACTTCTTTCAGAATTTATTTCCATGGAATCAGCAGTTCTGGATTTAGAGTTAAGGGAAGTAAACTGACCTAGGTATTATGACTGGAGACTAGGTGGTTTATAATTTAACTGTGTATTTAGAAATGCCATCCATTCTGGAACTAATGTTTTAATCTAATGCTTTATGAAGATGAAATAAAAGCAGCACTCAGATTGATATGCACCGAAGGAGAACTGTGCAAATATTTCCCTAGTGTTGGCACTGTGAGCACTTAACTTCTTTCAAAACATTCACGTTTGGCGTCACTGGGCATGACTGGAAAGGCTAAATGGTTTCAGAACATGGGTTGAAACTTCGCTTCTCATTTACCTTGAAATGAAATCAAACATTGCAGGAAATGTTCTCACAACTAGACCTTTAAATATTTTGCATTAAAAAATGTATAACCTGAGGCTAGACAATGGTTCTGAAATAGTTATCCCAGGAAAATAACTTGCTTATTCTCCAAGCAAATCTAAAACCCAGTTTAATATTCAACAAATTTAAATTTAATTATAAGAAGCAGTTTCCTATTGGATTAATTATTCACCTTTACTGCTAATTAATAAAAGTATGTTTGTAAAGTGTAGAGTCACGTCTTAATGGATGTTGAGAGACTTGACCAGGTATAATACTGTATAAGTACAAAATAAAAAAAAAATAAATGCAATTTTTGTTAATGTATGAAAGCATCAGTGCCTCTCAATCCTCTTTGTATGGTCATTTTTATTTCAAATATTCCAAAGAAATAATACTCATATTTTTTTTTCTATCTTTATTGAAGTCACAATATCATCAACTTGATAACTCAGGAATTATTATCAATGTTCCAACGGTTTTTTTCCCAACATTTGGTCCTACATGCTTTTGAATATTATATGAATGACTTCAAATTGTTTAAAAAATAAAAATGATTTTTTAATTTAAAAAAATAAATGAACTATTGGGAATGAACTATTGGGACTTCATCAAGATCAAAAGCTTTTGCACAGCAAAGGAAACAGTTAACAAAACCAAAAGACTACTGACAGAATGGGAGAAGATATTTACAAACAACATATCAGATAAAGGGCTAGTATCCAAAATCTATAAAGAACTTATCAAACTCAACACCCAAAGAACAAATAATCCAGTCAAGAAATGGGCAGAGGACATGAACAGACAGTTCTGCAAAGAAGACATCCAGATGGCCAACAGACACATGAAAAAGTGCTCCACATCACTCAGCATCAGGGAAATACAAATAAAAACCACAGTGAGATATCACCTCATACCAGTCAGAATGGCTAAAATCAACAAGTCAGGAAATGACAGATGCTGGCGAGGATGCAGAGAAAGAGGAACCCTCCTACACTGTTGGTGGAAATGCAAGCTTGTGAAACCACTCTAGAAAACAGCATGGAGGTTCCTCAAAAAGTTGAAAATAGAGTTACCCTATGACCCAGCAATTGCACTACTGGGTATTTACCCTAAAGATACAAATGTAGTGATCCGAAGGGGCATGTACACGTGAAAGTTTATAGTGGCAATGTCCACAATAGTCAAACTATGGAAGGAGGTTAGATGTTCATCAACAGATAAATGGTTAAAGAAGAAGTGGTATATATACACAATGGAATACTATGCAGCCATCAAAAGAAATGAAATCTTGCCATTTGCGATGATGTGGATGGAACTAGAGGGTATTATGCTTAGCGAAATAAGTTAATCAGAGAAAGGCAATTATCATATGATATCCCTGATATGAGGAATTTGAGAGGCAATGTGGGGTTTGGGGGGTAGGAAAGGAACAAATGAAACAAGATGGGATCAGGAGGGAGACAAAGCATAAGACTCTTAATCTCACAAAACAAACTGAGGGTTGCTGGTGGGGAGGGGGGTTGGAAGTGGGTGGTGGGGTTATGGACATTGGGGAAGGTATATGCTATGGTGAGTGCTGTGAAGTGTAAACCTGGCGATTCACAGATCTGTACTCCTGGGGCTAATAATACATTATATGTTAATAAAAAAATTTTAAATTTTAAAAAATTTTTTAAAAATTTAGGGAAAGTAGGCACATCCAATATAAATGATTTTTGAGAAGTTTTGACACAAAGGGTAATGGACTAATGAGTGGTGGTTGGTGAGGAAAGTGAGATCAAAAGGTTTTACTGTGTTTTTTCCTTGCTTTTAGTTTTTGTTTTTTTAAGATGAGTCAAATGATTGTATGCTTGTATGATGCTAGAAATAATCCAGTAAAGGGAGAAATTTTGCTGACATAAGAGATGGAGGGATGAATTACTGGTGAATCAGAGCTCATGCACATATAGAGGAATTAGCATTAGATAAAAAGCAAGATAGCTCAATAAAAGCAGAGTGCATGTGTAAAAGTGTCCATAATTTGGAGATTTAGAAAGAGAATCTAGATTTTTTTTTTCCTGATGGCTTCCATTTTCTCAGCTCTACAGGAAGAAATTTCTCACCTGGAAGCAATGAGGAAGAAGGCTGTGTTGGGAGTTGGAAAAATAGGTAGGGAGAGCATGGCAGAGGTGGGTATCTGGCAACCAATGGCTCCTTTCAGGTCCACAGTGCTGTGGTTTTGTGCCTTTCAACTACTGCATTCAGCCTCTCTGGTATAAGTGTGGAAGTGTATTTGTGGGTTAGGTGGAGAATTGGTTTCATCAGGTGGTGATCTGCCAAGTAAGAGAAAAGCATGAAAGCTGAGGATGATTTCATGAGAGCCTTTAAAGACAGTACAATTTTAGCTAGATAAGGAGCAAAAAATACATGAAAAAGATGGAAGTGAGTGCAAAGGAATAGGATCATAGGAGTAGACAATTCAGGAGGTTTGAAAGAATGCTGAAGCCAGAGAACCAAAGAGAATGTTCAGGAGGGAAAGAAGGTGGTGCTAAAAGAGTAAAGGGAATTGAAATTATAGAAGGGTTGTGTTTATTCATAATCATATAGGCATAGTGATTGAGACAGGTGGAAGACTACGTCTTTAAAGAACATAGTCCTTTAAAGGAGTTTTAAGACCTGAGTGTCCAGAAAATTGGAAGAAGTATCTATGTGTATACCAACAGCTAGGATCAGACAGGACTGGAAAACAGGAACAAATACTTGGGTCATATGGACTTGTAATAGGGTTTCCACAGATAACAGCCTCAGTGAGCAATGAGATTCAAAACTGGTGGAATGTCCAGAGAAGGGAAGATAATTATCCAAGAGTCACAATAAGGAGCAAGTGGAGGAGGCTGGGGAACAAAACAAAACCCCCTACACCTCAAGAGGGCCTCAGGGGAGAATACTTAAGAGCAAAAATATAATTGCTGTCCTCGTTGAAAATGTTAACTCATGAAATGGGACAGAGTTTATACATTTCTTTCTCCCATCATCTAGCACAATGGTTTGCATTTCATAGGAAATCTTTGTTGAGTGGATTTCATTTTATTGCACTATGACTTAATTTATTAAGCTGGTTAAGTAACAGCTGGTTAAATTGGATTCATATACAAACTATGAAAGTATAAGATGGTTAGACATCTCATTACTTTCAACTGGAAACATTTCATAAACACAGAATGCAAAAAGCAATAGAAACTATGCACATAAGGATTTCTGGTTCATGAAGTTGCTAGAATGATTAAAATGACAAAGTGAGACTAGATATCTTACCAAGGATATCTTAAAAGTTTTGGATTTGGTAAATGGAGAGAGTGGAGATAAAGATCGATTGAAAATAAATTATTCGATGAAATGTAAACTAATTTAAAACTGAACTACAATTTTACACACTGCCAGGGTATCATTACAGAGGACCAGATCAAGCTGTGATTTTGATGAATTTCCAAAGGCAAATGGAGCCAAGAACTACCTTCTTCATTTTTGCCTACTATGTTCCTCCTTAAATATTCTTACTAAATAAATTAAATAAATCAAGGTTATTCTGAGATATCAGTGAAAAGTATTTACATATTGTAATTACATTTTTCTTTAGTCCCCTGAAAAACTTGGAGTTCATGTTCATATCGATTCTTTAGATGATATCCTTAGCGGTAGCCTTTACTGAATGGTGGAGTGGAAAGGGTGCAAATATAGAGGTATTACTAAAAAAGGAACTCTTATATAGACTTGGAAAAGTATTTTTTAAAAAAAGAAAGAATGTAATATTTTGTTTCTATTTTTTCCTCTTGGTTTTCCCTAATTTTTCCTTTTAATAAGATTGATCAATCATTACACAAATACAATGTAACTTTTTGGGACACCTGGATAGCTCAGGCAGATAAGCCTCTGCCTTCAAGCTCAGGTCATGATGGTCCTGGTATTGAGTCCCGCATCAGGCTCTCTGCTTCTCCCTCTGCCTGCCACTCCCCCTGCTTGTGCTCTCTTTCTCTGGCAAATAAGCAAATAATTAAACAAACAAACAAACAATGTAACTTTTTGTTTCTGTGGGTTTAATCGAAAGAATTCCATGATTCTAACTAAAGTGTTGACTTTCTTTGGTGTAGTAGGCTGAATAAGAGTCTCCTAAATATTTCCACATCCTATTCCCCAGAGCCTGTGCATGCTACCTTATATGGTAAAAAGTCTTTGTAGATGTGATCTTGGATAATCTAAATTAAGATGATCCTGTATTATCTGGGTACGTTGGATAGAATCACAGTGGCCTTTGTGAGAAGGAAGCAGGAGAGTCAGCTAGGAGAGAAGGTGATGTGAAAAGAGAAGCAGAGATTGGAGGGAGGCAACCAGGAGCCAAAGAATGTGACAGGCAACCTCTAGAAGTTGGAAGAGGCAAAGAACAGATTCTTCCCATGATCCTCCAGAAAGTACCAGCACTGTGCTCACTTTGACTTGCAGTCCCTGAAGACTCATTTTTGACCTTTGACCTTCAGAACTGTAAGAGAATAAATGTGTACTATTATGGACAACCAAATTTGTGTCAATTTTTAGTAAGAAACTATTACAAAATGTATTGTTTTTTAAATTTAAAGAAGTTATTGTATTAAAATTTTTAAGAAGGTTGAAAAGTTCTTATTCTTTTCAAGTAGTTTACATGGGAGTGAGAAATCTGTGGAGAATCTTTCTATGCATGTATGTCTGTTGCCAATTTGACCTACAATTTAAAATTTACTGAGTAAAAGGGTGAAAGTATCTACCTTATTGCACCCACACAAATTGATAAATATTTATTTTAAATAGCTTGTTAAAATAATTTCTATAGAAGCAGATTACGTTCCTTAGAAGAGAATTTTTGTGATATCGTGATTCATAATAAGATATATAATTTTGGTCTTCATCCCATTTTGGGGACACAGAGCTCCTAAGTAATTTCCTAAATGATGCGAATGATAAAGGTAACTTGTTATGGTAACGAGGTAACCTTTGAGAGCACCTTAGCTTAGGGCTATTTGCCGGTGGAGCCAACTATATGGTTAGAGCTGCAATTTTTAGTCAAACAGCCTAACATCTGGAGAAGAAGGAGAGTCTGGCGGTTGAATCATTCGTCAATGTCCGATGAGTTAATCAATCAAGCCTTATAATGAAGCCTCCATAAAAACCCTATAGGACAGGGCTCAGAGAGCTTCCATTGGTGAACACGCCCTCCTGAGGAGACACATCTGGATGGAGCTGGGAGCTGCATGTGCTTTCCGCATACCTTGCCCCATGCATCTTTTTCCAGACTTCTAATAAACCGATAGTTTAGTAAATAAAATATTTGAGTTCTGTGAACTGCTGTAGCAAATTAATCAAACCCGAGGAAGGGAACCTCTCTCTAAGTTATAGCTAATTGGTCAGAAGTATAAGTAAAAATCTGGACTTGAAATTGCCATCCAAGTGTGGGTCTTTGGAACCTCTAATTTATAGCTGGTCATCAAAAGCACAGGTAACAGCCTGAGCTTGTGATTGGAGTCTAAAGTAGTTGGGGCCATTTTGTGGGACTGAGCCCTTAATCTGAGGGATCTGATGCTAACTCCAAATAGAGAGTATCAGAATTGAATTGAATTCTCAAACACCTTCCTAGTGCCCAAGAATGACTTGGTGTTATGTGGAACCCTCCTGCCAATCCCCCATACACACACACATTGGAATTGAAACCAGGAACCTACAATATTCTTCTTATTAAATTGATTACTTTTATAATTTGTTTTCTAAAATAGATTTTGGAGGTAAACATCACACCAAGAAGATACTAGAACTAATTAACTGTCAACTCTTACCTGTATAAGCTTAAACATAAGTGTTATAATCACAAAAGAAGAGATTTGACTCCTTCAAAATTGAAAAACTATGTGCCAAATATCCCATAATCTAACACACCCTAAAATTTAAAAAAATGAAAACAAACAAAAAACATAGAAGAAAATTTTAAAGCAGGAAGAGATAATCACATTTATGTACTCATTAAGGATACATAAAACTAGTACAGAAACATTTACTGCTGCCATGGTTCTAGTTATAAAAGCCATACAAATAAAAACATAAATGCAGAAGAATTTTTAGTCCCTAAATAAACCAAATGCAGAATAAATAATAATCATGCTGGTTATTTTTAAATTATTTTTATTAACATATAATGTATTATTTGCCCCAGGGTACAGGTCTGTGAATCATCAGGCTTACACATTTTACAGCATTCAATCATGCTGGTTAATGACAGTTTTATTTTCTTAAATTAATGGTAATTAGTTGTTATAACTGCTTTGGGTCAATCAACATTGTAATACATACCAAACGCAATAAAGAAGAAAATAATTGACATAGTAATACTACTTCTGGAAATCTATTGTAAAGAAATAATTACAAATAAAGTTACATGCATGATAATATTCATTTTGCACTTTTGATTATAAAGTGTGTGTGTGTAAAAAACAATAAGAAAAAGAAAAAAGTGAAAGATATTTAAAAAATTGACTTACTCTTTTAAATTAATGAGATAAATTAAATACATATTCCATGGAATCAATATGGTTATAATACTTATTGAACTTAAACTGTTTTCTGAAAATAGAAATTAATATTTTAGAAATGGAAACCCACAATGTCAAGATTCCTAATTCATATAATTATGTAAATAATGACAAAGCATAGAATAGAAACATAACTTTTTATTATGGTAAGTAACACATTTGTGAGAGAGATACAGAAAAAAATTGATAAAATGTAGGACTTGTGTTTTTAGTATAATGAATTTATGCATTTTATAGTTTATGACATAGACCCAACTGGCTGAAGAAATAAATTAATTTTTTAAAATGGCATAAGAAGAGAAGGCTATCAAGAAATTTTTCAAGTGTATGTATTATAAGGATTAAAGATGTAACATCAGATTTGAATAACCAAATTGGAATAAGATATAAAATCTGCACAGTGTTGGTGGGAATGTGATAAAATTAGGACTTTCTTCTGTTGATGAGAGTACAAGTTTGGAGAGCAATCTGACAAAATCCACATACTCTTTTAACAATTTCAGTTTTAGCAGTTTATTCTAGTGCTGTGTACCAACCAATGTGTAGAATTTATGTATAAGGATATTGTTTTTTGCTGCATTCTGAGCAGTTTAACTTAAAATCAGGTTCATGCATAGCCTTAATAATTATTCTAATAACTTACAGAATCATAAAAATTAATGTAAATATGTGTATTTTTTATATAACAGAATATATACACCTAGAGAAATCTGATATTATGTGATGTTAATACTGGAAGTGTAGAAGAGTTAAGGGGCACTTGGTTTACTTTGAGAAGTATATATTTTAATTTTATATATTCTTGATTTATTATGCTTTCATTTTTTGCCTTAAGTTTTGCTTACTTATATTTTTAAAGGCTAAAAACAATGTGCTGAAATCATTTACTAACTGTAAATGAAAAGACATTTGGTGTTTAGTCCATTTGCATTAACCTCAAAAATCTCTGTCCTAGGGTCACCTGGGTGGCTCAGTCCTAAGTGTCTGCCTTCAGCTCAGGTCATGATACTGGGTTCCTGGGATCCAGCCCTGCATCTGGCTCCGTGGTTGGCAGGGGGTCTGCTACTCCCTTTCCTCCTGCTTGTGCTCTCTCTCTCTCTGTCAAAAAAAAAAAAAAACAAAAAAACACCATGCTATTCCTACATGAGAGATCTTGTTCTATTTAAATGAAGTTTTTTCTTTCTCTTTTTTCTTGTTTTTAACTGAGTTACTTACATATGGCTATTTATGTTATATACCAACACAACTTAATGAAAGGTGAAAATTTTAGTCAACTTTTAAATATCTGTAAAAACAAATAAACAAAATAAATCTAACTTAATGGTTTTTGCTGAGCTAAAATAATAATGATAATAATAAGTGACAAAATGTTCTTTTAGAGTTGTAGCTCTATTTTTAAGGATGGCCAGGACAGTATTTTGCAAAATACTTGCTCAATATATGAAGATTAATAGCTGACAAGGGCATAATTCTTTCTCAGAGATAATCTCAGAGATAATGATTTTTCACACATTATAGAAAGATTTCCCTTAACTCAGTGGTCATTTCCTAGAATTATAGAATATTAATAATATAGGTAAATTAGTTACCCCTTAAACTTACCCATAAAGAAATGGTTTCAGAGAACTGAAGCAACTTGCCCACATTTCCACAAGGAAGTTACAAAGGTGAATGCAACATGGACATTTGACTCTTAATCCCTTTTTCATGCTGCCAATCAGAAAAAAAAAAAAAAAACCACAAAGAAGAAACTACAACTGGTGCCCCAAACTACAGTAGTTTTGTTTTCAGGTTAATGGACGTATATAGTCCTTTTGATTACCTTTCATGCACTACTTCCTGAATACAAAGAGAATCCTATTAGTGGTTTAGTGCCATGGCCTACTGTCCACACATAAGATTCATGAACAGAGATTCGATGCTTTCAGATTACTTGATTCTAACAAAAGTTTAGACTATTAAACAAGCTCAATTTTTATTCACCTGTTAGTTTCCATAATCTTCAAAGCAAAATCGTATGCTGTAATAAAAGTAACATATTTTACATAATTATTTAATTAATTTTTTTACTCCATGGAATCTTATTTTTTCCCCCTCCCCTTCAAAACATCTCATAATTTCTAGGTTGTGATGTTAGATAGGTCTAGAGAAGAGCATCTGTAAGAAATTATTTTATTAAGCCTTGAATTTCCATATGAACTTGGAATAAAACCAATAATTTTTCCTTGCAAAACTCTTATGTTCGTAATGACCTGAGGATGTCATTTTACTAAGATTATTTTCATGAATTAATTTGATATCTGTTTATGTTACCCTATAAAATCAGACAATAAAGCTAGGTAGGTACTGTCAAAAGATGGGTGAAAATCATAAAAATCACAAGGTTTCTTAATTTTTTTTTGATTTCCACTAAATTCATGAAACTTTTTCCATTATGTTTTTCTTTAAACAATAAATGTTCATAGTAATACTAAGAAAAGCCAACATAATAATTAGATTACAGCAGTATTAAGGTCTATAGTTCCTGAGAAAAGCTAGAGGAAATGCTCATTGCTATATGTTTCTTTCCTGTGTGCAGTATGAAAGAATTTCAAGACAAACATCATTCTTTTCAGGCCATATCCTGCATGGAATAAAAACACCTCTGCACGGGGTGCCTGGGTGGCTCAGTGAGTTGAGCGGCTGACTCTTGATTTTGGCTCAGATCATGATCTCGTGGTTGTGAGATAGAGCCCTGAGTCAGGTTCCGTGCTGGGCGTGGTCGCTCACACATGTGCCTCCGGGTGAGTGCTCTCTCTTTCTCTCCCTTACTATACCAACAAACACCTCTATAGTTCTGCATCCTGGACTATGAAGGAGACACGATGAAATCATGTGTGCCTGAAATTTAATGTATTTCAAGGTGAATATTAAAAAGCTATCTATCTAACAATCACTTAATATACTCATTACAAAGCATATCTAGTTAGCAATGTTGTCTGAAAGCAAAGAACCAAGGAGTAGCGAGTGTGTGTGTGTTCTGTGCATTAATAATTGGGAGGATATGTGTGGACTGAAGTGCCCACATCAGCACTGGCCAGACAGAACTTACTTCCTGGTTCCTATACCATTTTTTTGGTCTTCAGCTTTGGAAACTACACAAAGGTTTATCACAAAATTGCTATGTTTCCCCTGTTCTGGGATGATTCAGGCCAGAAAAACAGCAACAAAATGTGACTTCGGCACACTCCAATTAGTTGTCCCATATAATTTTTACTCTGGCAAAATATGTGATATGCGATGGTAAAATTTTCTAAAGAGCTCTTTTTCTTCTCTTCTACCAAATCCTTAATAAATATATGGAAATCTATCATCTAATTAAAATCTTAAACTTTAGATTTTTGGAAAGGAATTTTTTAATTTATAAATAAATGAAATAGTTTGATTTTATATGATAGTCACATTTTAACTTTGGGCTAACATATTTTACTTAACTCAGCAAAATTAAATATATATCCAGATTATCAAAAACCTCACTGCAATATAGTGAATTTTTATTTTCCTTTCCTTCAAGAGTGTTTTTCTCTGTTTTAAGTGAATGTAATCAAAGCCATTCTTGGCCAATGTAAATTAGGGCATTCTAGTTGAAGTGATAAGTCAACTTATTTTTAAAACATGATTTCCCACAATTTGAGGTCACTCTCAAGTTATTATCTTTTTTTATATAATATGTTCTAGAAAGATATTCATGGAATGTTTAGCTGAAAAAAAGTCTAGAGGATATGAAAAAACAGCTGTGCTTTCTTTGAATGCTTATGACATTTTCTTCAAATATAGTTAAAGGTTTAATGAGACTTACAGAAGGTGGTTAGAAATTGAGACCAATGTTATGAAAAGAGTTTACAGGAAATGCAAAAAATAGAGAAACATATGAAATGATACCATAAAAATGCAATCTGCCAAGTATAGAGAGAGAGATATTCTGCATAACAAATGACCCAGTTTCTTCAATAATATTTGCATGTTTAAAAAGTTGGGGGCACTGTTAAGATTAAAGGAGTCTTATGAGAGAGGGAAAAAAAAATTCTTAAGAGATAACCAAATATAATTTAGAGAACTTACTTGGATTCTAATTTGTACAAATATCTTCAAAATACATTTTATGGGTCAGGCAAGAAAAATTGAACATTAAGTAAGTACAAGATAATATCAAGAATTTATTATTAATTTTGTTGAATGATACTGGTATTGTAATAATGTTTTTTTAAAAAAGCTCTTGTTAAAGATATGAAATACATACACACACACACAACTGGAATGGTAGCTTATCTGAAATTTACTTTATTTTTTAATTTAATTTAATTTATTTATTTGACAGAGAGACAGTGAGAACACAATTAGGCAGAGAGGCAGGCAAAGTGAGAGAGAGATGCAGGTTCTCCTCTGAGCAGGAATCCCAATGCAGGGCTTGATCCCAGGACCCTGGCATCATGACCTGAGCTGAAAGAAGCTGCTTAACCAACTGAGCCACCCAGGCATCCCTGGAATTTACTTTAAAATGTTGTTTTAAAATATCCATTTAAAAAAATTACCAGTGAAGTTGGGTAGATGAACAACAATGGCATAATGATAATTTTTGAAGCAGAGTGTTTTATACACAGATATTTATACTTATTTCTGAATCTTAATATAAAAATGTTAAGAAATAAAATAAATGGTACTGTATCAATAAGGAATAAAACTTAATGGCTTACCACAATAGTCATTTACTCAGGAATTTTTTTATCTATCGATTTATTAGAGGTTGGGCAGGCTTGGAGTCAACTGAGAGGGAGAGCTATGTGTTAGGTGTTATGTGTTAGGCCACATGGCTGGTCATGTGCAGCACTGAATGGGCACAGGAGGCCCTGGGCCAGCTCTACCCCAGGATTCTTTGTGTTACAAACTGGGCAAGCACAGCTGATGAGTTTTCTGGTTTAGGCTGAGCTCACTTACTAATCTGCAGTTTGCTCTTAGGTTAGTTGGTCTATGGTGGCTTCAGCCTAGAAGCCATGTCTCCAGTCCACCTGGTCACTTATCTCATAGTAGGCGAACTCAAGGTTGTTCACAGGACAGTTGGGAGGATTGAACGAGATAGTGGAAGCATGTCATTCTGTTATTCAAGGCAAATCACAAGGCCTGTCCCATTTAAGGTATCAACTCTACTTCCTGATGGAAGGAACTTCAAAGTTACTTTGGAGTAGGGAATTAATAGACATGTTTGCAATTTGCCAGATATCTATGAAAAAGGCAATAATAAAATCTTTTTTTTTTTTTTTTTTTAAAGAGAGAGAGCACAAGGAGGGGGAAAGGCTGAGGGAGAAGGAGAAGCAGGCTCCCCGAGGAGCAGAGGAAGCCCCATGTGGGACTCGATCCCAGGACTCTGGGACCATGACCCGAGCCAAAGGCAGTGGCTTAACCAGCTGAGCCACCCAGGTGCCCCAATAATAAAATCTTAATAGTGAAATTTTATAAGCCATTAAAATATATTAAAATCAGATACAAGACAAGAATTCCACTACTACAACTTCTGCTCACAATTATTTTAAGGGTCCAAGCCAATTCTGTAACAAATTTTATTTTAGTTCTTATTATATATAAGATTATTTTTAAATATATAACCATATATTCCACATCACAACTCCACGAGGTAGATATTATTATTTTCCTCATCTTGTAGATGAGAAAGCTGGAGCATGAGGGGGTTATATAAATTTTCCATATTCACATGGCTCAAAAGTAGCAAATTTGAAAGAAACCCAGGCAGTAGATTCAGACTGGGCATTTTTAATGCTATAACATGACTGAAGTATTTTAAAAGAAAGAAAACATTTATTTTATTAGTAGAAAATATGACTGTGTACATAGAAATTTCAAGAAAATATTAAACTAAGCTAATGACAGACTGGCAGATTCAACAGCTTCAGGAAAATATAGAAAACTTCGTATCTTCCCATCCTCTGTAAGATAATGTTAGAGAAAAAATTATTCCACTGATTATGCCACATAATTAATCTATGAGGTATCTACAAATAATTCTGTTATATATAGGGGAATTAAAAAAATAGTTGTGGGGCATAAAAGGGTACCTGAATAAATGGGGAGGCATACTTGGGCAGTTAATCTGAAAATCACAAAGATGTCTGGTCTACCCCAAATCAACTGAAACACTCAGTGAAGTTTCAATAAAACCCCTAAATAGGTGGTTTTTCATTAAAAAATACCACTTAACCTATAATGTATATAGTAGAGAAAAATACCAAAAAGTACATCATGCAATTCTTTAAAAGACAAATGGAGGTAGGTGCCTACTCCAAAAGAGAAAAAGACCTGTGATAAGCTATTGTGATTGAAATAATGTGCTATTGCTATAAGAATAAATTAATATAAAGATGAAGCAAACTATAAAGCTTCTAAAAACAGACCACATAGACATTTACAAAAATTTCATATGTGAAAAAATGACATTACCAAAGAGGTGACGAATGGCCTTTGCATGCTGTGACCACTGGTTATTCATGCATAAAGTAATATTAGACCATGAATTCATACCATAAACAAACAAAAAGAAGTCAATTGTAACTAAATGTGAAAAAGCTCTCTGTACACTCAAAATAAATTTTATCTTTATGCCCCTGTGCTTTTGAGTGAATTACTTGACCACAAACCAAAAAAAGAATAAAGTACAAATAATAAGAGTAGTATATTTGGTGACATTAAAACTTAAAACTTACATACAGCATAAAACACTATGAAAATAAATAAAATGGAGAATCTTGATCTAAGAGGAAATATTTGCCAAACATGATCCACAAAACATTAGTCTGCAGAATTCATAAAGAACAGCTCTAAAGCTATAAGAAAAAACAAATATCTGAAGAAAAAAATTGAAAGAAGATAAGGAACATCTCAAAGAAGATATAATAAATATGATTAATAAAAATAATTTGAAAAGAATTTTTAGAGAAATTTCAATATGTTTTGAAATACATAGAAAACCACAAAGAGAAAAGTAAATGTTTTGGGGCACTTTTCATTTTATTTCTATTCATGTGTACATTTCCAGCAAAGTTAGAATTATGATACTCCTGTTTTGTATGCATTTCTTTATTTATTGTAATAACTACTTTTTCTTTCACTAAATCCTTGATTCATGTGATCTTAATGACTAAGTATTCTTAAAAATTATTTAACCATTTCCTATTACTGAACATTAAAAGTGCTTCCAGTAGTGCATATTTACGTATCTTTTTCTCAGAATAATTCCCTGGAAGTGTGGCTTTAGACTCCTATTTTCTTTTTTTTTTTTTTTTAAAGATTTTTATTTATTTATTTATTTGACAGGCAGAGATCACAAGGAGGCAGAGAGGCAGGCAGAGAGAGAGAGAGGGAAGCAGGCTCCCTGCTGAGCAGAGAACCCGATGCGGGACTTGATCCCAGGACCCTGAGATCATGACCTGAGCCGAAGGCAGCGGCTTAACCCACTGAGCCACCCAGGCGCCCCTAGACTCCTATTTTCAAATTATACATTGGAAAGTTTTAAAAGGTTAAGATGTACAAGAAATTATTCTTTTTTTTTCTTTTGCTCGAATGAGTTATTTTCTTTTTTGTATTTAATGGCAGAGTTAAGTGAACCTACCCTTCTGTTTGTTGGACATTGTTATCATTGTTCCTTGTGAAGTCAGTTCATTCTTTTTGGTCCATCCTTCATTCAAGGTCTCAATCCCACTTCCATTCTCCATAGATACCTACTTTTCTGGTCTTACAGATATGACTTTGAGTACATATGTGTTGTTTAAAAATAGTCTTTGTTTTAAGTCTGTCTGGCAATTTAGCTTATTAATTTGATTTATCAAGTATTATTTTGCATAAATATTGTTGCCCAAGAAGTATCTATCTCATTTTCATCTGCTGCTCATTCAACTCTATGTTTATAATACCTGCATTTTTGCATATATACATCAGATTTGAAGATTCCAAATGCTGTCTATATATCATAATGTATATCTATCACATTTATCTTAATTCATTTAGTAATGAGCACTTTGTTTACTTCTAAAACCCCACCACCATAAACAGTGCCTGTGCATTCTCAGCAATGTTTTATTTTTCAACTACCGTCTCAGTGACCACAACAGTCACGTCTCTTTGAGAATTTCTACGGTTCTATACATCTGTAAAATCAGTAGGCTAGATCACTGCATACATACACTCTTCATTTGACTAAGCACTGCCAGGTTGCTTTTCAGAAAGTTTTCACCAGTTTATTGTCCACACAATGCCTGAGAGTTCCTGTTTCCCAACAGGATCTGTTTTGATATCATGTTTTTTTATGATTTTTGTTTAGAAGAATAGAGAATGACATTTATACTGAATTTGTTCCCTATGTAAAATGGAGAAAAATATTTGTTGTTACTCAAGAAATTCTAGCTCTGTAAGATTAATTTGAATGCTTAGGGTGATTTAAGGTCTTGCTTCACCAGGGGCAAGGGAGAAACAGCTTTAATTACACACATACACATATATATAGACATGGCCTGAAAGTAATATGATGTTATATGTCAACTATACCTCAAAAAAACCCTCAAACAGACTCCATGCATTCATATATTTTTAAATAATGTATTTTCAAATTTTAAGTATATTTTATCCGATTCTTCTTAAATTAAAATTAATACACAAATCTAAGTTCTCTAAATGATAAATTATGTAAGATTAATCTCCTAAAATTCATAATTATAAGCTATCAACAAAATATATTTAAAAAACAATAACTATCTGTAAGCACTGGAGAGGAACTAAAAGCAGATAGAAACTGGATCAAAAGATTCAAGACTTGATAAAAGAGAGACTAGATGAGGTTTTCATTAATGTATGTATATATATACATATATATATATATATTTTTTTTTAAGTGATACTTTAGTTCTTATGGTGTTGGGTGCCTACAGCTCAGTTAGAAAGCCATTCTCTTACTGGTTTTAGCATTGAGAGTGTTGAGTGTAGGCATTTCAAAATAGCTGAAAATTGAGAGGGGAAATCTAGAAAGGAGATAGCAATGTATAAATTACACTCAAAGATTTTTTTAAATACAGCAAAGTTAACTGCCTTCTATAACAAAAATCAACACTCATCAGAGGAAAATAGAACCCAGATTCTCTATTGCATGTCATCCAAAATATCCAGTGTAAAATAAAATATTACCAGACACACAAAGAAACAGGAAAATGAGAACCATAATCAAGAGAAGCAGTAAATAAAATCCAACATTGGGACAGTTCAGTTGTTCGATTAGCAGAAAAAGACCACTATAGCTATTATAAATATGATCAAGCACAAAAAAGAATATGATTATAATTATAATGAATGAACAGGTATAAAAAATCATCTGCAAAATGGAAACTATAAAGAATGATATAATGAGAATTCTAGAACTGAATACTGAAGTGTTCAAATAAAACATTCACCTGATAAGATTCACAGCAGATTGAAGAGAGCATTAAAAAAGAACCAGTGAACTTGAAGGTAAGTGAATAGAGATTAATCCCTTCCTAAAAAAAAAAAAAGAAAAAGAAAAAAGTAAAGACAAAAACTATGACCAGATTGTGACCTATGGATATTTTCAAAGAAATGAAAACACAAAAAATGTTAAAGGAAGGTTTTCAGGCTGAAAAGAAAATATGATACTCTTAGGGTACTTAAATTGACATGAAGAAATTAAAAGTACTGTAATGGTAAAAAGATATATGTATATAGAAAATATCTTTTTTCTCTTTTTATCTTATTTTATTCAAATCCAATTAATTAACATATAGCACATCATTAGCTTCAGACATAGATTCGGTTGTTCATCAGTTGCATATAATACCAGTGCTCATTACTTCATTTGCCCTCCTTAAGGTCCATCACCCAGTTACTCCATTCTCTCACCCACTCCCCTCCAGCAACCCTTAGTTTGTTTCTTTTTTTTTTTTTAAAGATTTTATTTATTTATTTGACAGACAGAGATCACAAGTAGGCAGAGAGGCAGGCTGAAAGAGAGAGAGGAAGAAGCAGGCTCCCTGCTGAGCAGAAAGCCTGATGTGGAACTTGATCCCAGGACCCTGGGATCATGACCAGAGCCGAAGGCAGAGGCTTAACCCACTGATCCACCCAGGTGCCCCCCTTAGTTTGTTTCTTATGGTTAAGAGTCTCTTGTGGTGGGGACGCCTGGGTGGCTCAGTTGGTTGAGCAGCTGCCTTTGGCTCAGGTCATGATCCCAGCGTCCGGGGATCGAGTCCCACATCGGGCTCCTTGCTTGGCAGGGAGTCTGCTTCTCCCTCTGCGTCTGCCTGTGTTCACTCTCTCTCCCTCTCTCTCTCTCTGACAAATAAATAAAATCTTTAAAAAAAAAAAAGTCTCTTGTGGTGTATCTCCCTCTGCGGTTTCCTCTTATTTTATTTTAATTTTACACTTTTTTACTTTTTAAAAAATTCAACTTAGCAAAAAATAAAAATTAATTACATTGTACAATGGAATTTATAATGCACAAATAAGTTATATATGACAAAGACAGCACACATACATAGGAAACATGTAAATGGATCTACACTGGCCTCAATATCTTTATATTTTTGTGAAGTAATATAATGTTAACTATATCAGTTACTCTGAAGTTTTGCTAAAAGGCCTTTTGAAGAATTAAATTAGAATACAAAAATACTTGGTTAACTCAAAACTACCAGGAAAGGAAGAACACTGGAAAACAAAACAAAACAAAAAACCCAACCAAATAAGACACATAGAACACAAATAGCAAAATGGCAAAACAAATTCTACCTAATGAATAATTACATTAAATGTAAATAGGATAGATATTGTAATTAAAAACCAAGATTATCAGACTGGTTACAAAGCAGTAGCCATCTTTATGTTATCACAAATTATAAACGTTGTGTAAAAAAAGTTTAAGAGAAAGGAATGGAAAAATATATACCATGGAACAGTAAGCATAAGACAGCTAGAATCTCTAGTAAGATCAGAAAAATCAGGAAAAATTCTATTCTGATAGATAAATAAGAAAATTTCACAGTGATAAAAGGGTAATTTGGCAGGAAGACATAACCATGTATAGATGTGCGTGCCCCTAATAAAAGATCTTTGAAATACAAAAGCAAAACAGACCAAATAAAGTGAGAAATAGAGAAGTCTAAAAACATATTTGAATATTTTATGCCCCCTTTGTCACTAATTAAAAGAAAATTGTAGTAAAAAATACATCACTAGGAAATCACTAAAATATAAGAAATCTGAACAAAACTACTAACCATTTTGACTTTATTGAGAAAAATGATTTTTAACCTATTGAATAAAATAAGATTCTAAGCACTTATGTGTATATACATTTTTAAACAAAAGTAGTATCATTTGATGCATATTTCTTGGAAATTATCTTTCTTTCTTTATTTTTTAACTTTGAAACATATACTGAGCACTGCTCCTGATCAACAAATATGGATATAACTCTTTATCTGTAATAACTGTGTAATATTACATAGAGTGAATAGACCTTTATTTAAGGTGTCCTTTTTTAATGGCAATTCAGACTTTCCACATTTTTGCTATTATAAACAATACTGTAGTAAACTCCTTATCAACTCTGCCTTCTTTAGGAGGGATTTTCCTAACTATATTTAGTTGATATGCATATTTTTAAATTATACCAAGTACTGCTTTTTAATAAGTGAACTTTAGCAAAACACACTACAAAGAATGAGTTTTCTGTCTATTAATTTAATAAAACAATGACAAAGCAAGACCTAACTGTGCTGAATACATTATGTATATCCCTGTCATTAAAACTCTATAAGTAGCTAAAAATCATCTAATTTTAAAAAGGAAAACAAGAATAAAAATAAGATTGAAAAGAGAGAAATGTTTTAGAAAAATATATTTCCTTATCCACAAATAAAAAATATTTTTTATTAGCTATTTGTTTAACCTGCTAATCCATAGTATACAATCAATATCAAAACCCAAGTTTCTTTAAGTAAATGAGTATATGTCTTTATTTTGTCTTCTACATTGCAAACATGATCACATGACTGGAATTTCAGCTGAAATCATATTGAGAAACTTGTTTTTATGTTGCTGTATGAGTTTTCACACTTCTCTCCTTGTTCATTGAGAATTATGGGTTGAACTTTGGACCCACGTCCCACATTTATATGTTGAAGTCCCAAACCTCAGTACCTTAGAATGTAATCTTATTTGGAAATAGGTAGGTCTTTGCAGATGTAATTAGTAAAGTTAAAATGAAATCATACTTGAGTAGCGTGGGGCCCTAATCCAATATGACTGTGTCCTTATTTAAAAGATAAATTCAGAAACAGACATGAACACAGGAAGCAGTTCATGTGAAGATGAAGGCAGAAATCTGGATCATGCCTCCATAAACCAAAGAAAGTAAAAAATTGCAGCAAACCACCAGAAGTTAAGAAATAGACATGGAACTAATTTTTCTTACAAGGGACCAACCCTGCTGACAATGGATCTTGAACTTCAAGCCTCCAGAACTTTGAGGCAATAGATTTCTGTTGCTTAAGCCACTCCATCTATGGTACTTTGTTATGGTAGCCTGAGAATAGTACCACAGGAAGTAAAGGAGATCAAGTTTTCTCTCCACATTTAATGATTTTGAACATTCAGGATACTAAACTGGGAAAGGTTAAGTACCATTACCAGTACCATTAAAAGAGTGTCATAAGAGAGTGATGTCACCAAGATGGCAACATAGTAATGATAAAATGCACAGGAGATGAAATGAGGTGAATGATGTAGACATTGTGACCTAGAGTTAGGCTACTACTCACCTTCTGAGTATATTCAGAAGCAGGATCATCTTCTGCTTCTGCACCACTGTTGACTGTGGGTAACTGAAACCATGAGAGGTGAGACTGAGAACAAGGCATTGGGAGGAGAAGGGTGGCTATAGAGGAAAGTTGTTAAGACAATAAATCCTATGACTTCTCAAGAAGAGTATTTTTTTTCCCTTTTGTCTTTCTTCTTTTTATTGTAACTGTATGAGAAAACAGATGTTAGCTGAACCTGCTGTGGCAAGCATTTCACAGTATTTGTAAATCAAACCATTTTGCCATGCACCTTTAATTTACACAATGATGTATTAAATTATGTCTCAATAAAACTGGGAAAAATACCATTAAACTTTTTTCAGACATATTTTAGAAGCATCTGTTTTATATTTACACTTGATCTGGTCTTATCAATTCAGATGGCAGAATCCCAGATAGTTTCACAGAAACTACAAAATTTAGAGTCTTAAAATAGATTTTTGGTGTTTAACTTACAGATGACAACCCAGGAAGTTTCTCACGGTTTCTACCCTACTTTGAAAAATTAGACTGGTTGTTTTTTGTTTTTTGTTTCCTAATTCAGTTATGGTTTGTGGGTGAGAGGTGAGAAGACTCCATTTAAAAGATCTTTCACAGGTATTTATTTTTAAGTTCCTTTTAGTTATTTTTATTGTTGTTTTCTTCTTTTTAAATTGTTGTTTATTTGTGTGGTTTCCAGATTTTAGATTAGTAGGATATTCTAAATATCCTGGAATGGCTTGCCAGATTTACTATATGAAGTGGGGACATAACAATTGTTTTCCATTTATTTAATCATGAATTGTTTTCATCTATAAAACTCACATGTGAAAAGGACATATTGTAGGAAAATGCCTTACAAACAAACAGCTTCTGGAATTTTCTAGGGGCCTGATAACAGGAAGAGAAAGAAATGAAGAAATGATTTTGGTATTTTTTGAAATGTTCATAAAATTAAAGCTGGGATTTATTGTCAAAGGAATTTATTTTGTAATGAAACTGTAGAGTCTTCCTATCTCCATCATTTCTTTCCAATAACAAAGGAAAAAATTGGCATAAACAATCATTCCAAATAATCCTTAAATTTCTTGGCATATACTCGACTGCCTTCGTTGTCTTTAACAAGTTCACATTTTGGCTTTTCTTCTCAGATTACTTTCCAGAAGAGATTTTCATGGACAACATAAGAGCCAATTAGAGTAAAACTTATCTGCAAAATGTAACATGAATAGATTCATTTCAAAGGCAATATGTAGTTAATATATTCTCCTTTAGATTCTCATTGAATAATGAGTGTTGACTTAATTTTTTTTTGTGATCTACTAAATAAATTTAGAGCATATTATATTACTAACTTAACTAATTTTTAGTTGGAAGCAATGTACTACACTATGCTAGGGTTTAAATAGCAATGCAGCATTTTAGGAGTGTCTCATAATTGTTCTACCAGAATCACTTTTCAGTGGGAATGTATCATAAGAATACCAAGAAAATTTTTTAAAAATTCTACAAATTTATTCATAATAAGAACAATTAATGTATTGTTAGGTTAATAAATAAAAGAAAAATGATTTTTAAAAGACAAAGGAAACAGTATGGCCCTATAATTTGTAATCAAAAGTAGCTTTCATAGAACAATGGAATACTGACTTTTTATATTTTAACAGCATCATTGACAACAACAACAACAAAATTGTCAGGTCATGGGCTTTCTTGATAAAGCTGGGTATTTGCCAGTTCTCAAAGGCTGTGTTTCATAAATTAGAAACTACATTGTTTTTCCTTTATGGCACATACATCTTTATATTGTGTGTTAGAAAATCTCTTTATTTTGTATCTCCCCCCTCCCATGACACAAACTGGGTGGATGTTTATCTTTATGTGATTCCCCAAGTCGGCATCCACCATCCATGTGTTAGGGCCTGAGTAAGTACTTACAAAATAGAGTACTGGTTGGGTAGAAGGAACTCTGAGTAAGTCCTCAAGAGACCTGAGTTTCAGTGAGATTTGTCCCTATGTGAATGTTGCACATTTGGTTTATTTGCAACCTGTCTTTCATTCCATTTCTGAAAAATAAAAGTGTGGATTAAATAGTTTTAAGGTAGCTTTGAGTTCTAAATTTGATTTGTAAGTAGCTCTCTTTCTGCACTGCTTACATTCTTTTGGGAGGCTTTCTGGACAGACTATTTCTCTCTTGCTAGCTTTCCCACTGCTTTGAATACACACAATTTTAAACAAAGAAATGGATTCTGTGTATATAGTTTTTATCATTTGTAATTGTGTTTAGTCTCTCCTGTGGAGAACTGGTACCAAAATTATAAGCTTTTATTCTCAGCCTAGCATTTTTGAAACCTCTAAGTATGAATAAGTGTCAGTTGCTATGAAACTAATTTGTTGGTTTCTTTATTATTATTATTATTATTATTAACCTTGGGGAAGGGTTCTTTAACTTGTTCCCAGGAGAATTTAATATTTCAGATGGTAGCAGCTCCTTTCCTTTATCACTGATTTCATTTTAGAAAATCAGTGTCCTCAGAGGTTGTTTCAATACTCAAATTGACAGGCAGAAGACTACGATCCACAGGCCATGCTCCCTCAGCTGGTAATCTAATGTTTCCAGCTAGCATGGTGATAAGCACTGAAGTAGAGTCCTATAGCTTGAGGGTGTGGAGAGTGCGGAGGCTGAGAAAATTAAGGCCATTCCACCTTGAGTGCAGCATTAGCACAAGTACAGCCATCTTAGCTTTGGCAGCCATCTCAGGCCCCTGGGACCAAGGGCTGAACTTTCCCCTTCTTTACTTTAGTTCCAGAGACCCCCATCCTGCTTTAGTTCCAAGAAAGTACCCCACCCTGCAACACGCTGGCAACAGCTAATCAGTTTACTGCAGAAAAGTCTGAAACGTCTCCTCCCCCACCCACCCTGCCACCCCGAGCCTCTTGTAATGACCCATTAAAAACCCCTGCCTTAACTGGCCTCGGGGTCCAAGTCCCTACTCCACTGCATAGGGTATACTTGGGCCCAAGCTTAAGTTTGTCAAATAAACCCTCCTGTGATTACATCGGTGTTGGCTCCTTGGTGATCTCTCAGACATGAAAACTTGGGCATAACAGGGAGCTGGAAACTGCTCTCAGGTTTTTCTTTTCATGATGAAAAAAACAAACAATGCTTTCTAGCTTGGTAAAAGCAGATCTGCTTTGCGGAAACCATATCTTCTAATTTTCATCTCAGTTTTAGTTATGTGAATTATTGGAATAATTAGTTTCCTGTTTAAAAATATCACATTGAGGGGTGCCTGGATCAGTGGGTTAAAGCCTTTGCCTTTGGCTCAGGTCATGATCCCAGCGTCCTGGGATCGAGCTCCTCATTGGGCTCTCTGCTCGGCAGGGAGCCTGCTTCCCCCCACTCTCTCTCTGCCTGCCTTTCTGCCTTTTTGTGATCTCTTCTGTCAAATAAATAAATAAAATCTTTAAAAAGATCACATTGAATTATACAAAAGAATATATATCTGTATCTATATATCTATATCTATATATATTATACACACACATATATGTATACGTATATATACATTTATTTCACATCTTCTCCAGGATGTCATTAGTTTTCTAGAGAAAGTGGACCTAGTTCTCTTAATTTTCTATAGCTTACATAAAAACTAGCCAGAAAAATAACCCTTGATTTTCACGGAAAGAAAAAGTGGGTGAAAGAAGGATAGAGGGAAAAAGGAGAGAAAGGAGAGAGTGATAATATTTAAGAATGTATAGTTAGAATGATGCAAGGAGGACATAGTCCTGGGTGAAGGAATGCATTCTGGAAGTCTCAAAAATGGGCAGGCATAAAGTTATATTCTTTACTCTTAGTGAAAATTAGTACAGAGTTAATTGTGGGAAACCATTTTCTGGAAGTTTCCTCTATATGTGTAAGTGGATTGTAGCATTCTCAGGTATATTTTCAACTGATGTTGTTTATAATTATTCCCCTTTCAGGACTGCACCTGTGTCTCTGTACCAGCAAGTCTGACACTCCTCAAAATAAGGGTTCGTTTTAGCTCACAAAGTGGATGCCCAGAGTAAATTTTAGGTAATCCAGAAATGCATGATTTACTTTAGAACTACATTGAACTTCCCCCAAAGGACATTTTGATGGCATTTTGTTGGTTTTAACCAGCTTTTGTGGGATAAGGAGAGCATACCCCTAATCTCTATCCCTGGAGAGTCAACCCCATCACCTACACTAATACACAGTGATCTGGATTACTCAGTTACTAAGGGTTGGGTATCTTTTTATATGTCCCAAGAAAGATCATGGTTTTATAATTAACCCCACCCACTACTACTAGAGAAATTTCCTGAGGCAAAGAGAAAAGAGTGAAGCAAAAGTTTCCCTTTGTAGTTTCAGACTTATCTTTAAAAAGATCAAAATACATTAAAAGACAAGCAAACAAACATGCAACCGAAAATTTGAGAATACTGTGAAGACATCTGTCATAGGATGTTTGTATTTTGATTGAGGATTTCTTCCTATACAGATTCTCATTTTTAAGTTATAATTCATAGAAAAAAAAAAGTATCTTTTTCTCCCTTTATCTTATTCTTGTTAAGATACCTAGTTCAGCCACCTACACAGTCTAAGAACACAGTAGTCATTTAGACTACTAGTAGACATAGCATCTTTCTTCCCATATCTCCTCCTTTGCCACCACGAACCCAAGACAGTACTTTGGGGGCATTTTGGTCACTTGTATTATCAGGGTTAGAAACTTTTCCATATTTTAAGTCAACATGACCCTGTCTATAATTTCAACCTTCAGAGCCTTGTTTTGCTTGTCAAAGCCAAGGAAAAGCATTTTAATCCTTTTTCTAGATGACCACCTGTCAAACATTTGAAGACAACAGTCTTATTTTCATGTTAAGTCCACTCACATAAATTAAATTAAGCATTCTTTTTTTAAAAAAATTTTTTTTTAAAGATTTTATTTATTTGACAGACAGAGATCACAAGTAGGCAGAGATGCAGGTGGAGAGAGAGAGGGGGAAGCAGGGTCCCTGCTGAGCAGAGAGCCCGATGTGGGGCTTGATCCCAGGACCCTGAGACCAGGACCTGAGCCAAAGGCAGAGGCTTTAACCCCCTGAGCCACCCAGGCACCCCTAAATTAAGCGTTCTTATTTCCTTTCCTCATTCCCCACATGGAAATTTTCCAAATTGTCATTATCTCCTTCCAGAAAACAGCCCATTCAGCAGTTGAGTCACTCAACAACACTTGGGACCATCATTTATCTTAAGTCTATACATTTATTAATAAAATCCAAAATAGCATTTGTTTTTTGGAGAGCTTCCTCATTACAGTAATTTATTTTAAACCTAAAATATCTTAGATTCTTTGTCACAAGCCCTACTCTTAGACTACTTTTCCCCACTCTGCATTTATGGAGAAGTTTTTTTGACCTAAATTTAGGGCTACAGATTCCTCCACGCATTTCTTCTTAATTTCATTGTCTTTGTTTCGGTTATCATTTCAAGCTGTTTGTTCAGTGATGGCGAATCTGCAATTTACTTCCTACAATGCATTACAGTAAAAATTGCAAACTGTCCTGTGGATTGGCAGTAGGAGCTCATTATCCTTGATTTCTTGGGCCCTCTATGGAGATTAGCGCGCTGTTGGTGCCAGCAAATGTTAGGCAACATGAAAAAATATGATTAAATTATTGAAAATGTTTGGATAAATACTAAAAGTTCCCTGTACAGTGCTGTGATTGAATCCATTGATGCCTATAAACATAAGAATTTTTAAGCTGTCTTTTCTTTTTCACTTTTATGGGAGTTTAAAATAATTTTTATTTCTTATTATTTTTATGAATCTGTCTTGCTGGTCTGATGCCAAAAAGTGAATTGTATGCTATAGAATCCTGGGATGGCCCTGCTGGATTCTGACTCATCCCCTAAATTAAGAGATGGCTCCAAATGTTTTCTCAAGGGGAAATTCTGCTTCTGCATTTGAGCTACAAATTAAGAGACATCTTTGAAAAAGATGCTGGGGCTTGAAGAACATTCTCAAGGACAGAAGTGTAAAAAACAAGCTGTTGTTGATAGATTCAAAATAAGATATAAATGCTGGCCTAAAGGCGATTTGTCCTTCACAAGGAAGAAGTACAGGAAGACCTTCTCTGGGATGCTGGCAGGCCCCAGGGAAAGGTGGCAGGTTTTGTTTTTGTTTCTCATATCTGATTCTTAAAAGGTTTAATGGTGCTAATTTTAGTCATGCTAATTAAAGGATCTTACCTGTAGTCCTGATTTAGTTTCCTCTGCTTTTGCCTGAGAATTCAAAAGCTGTTGTGTGAGAGCAGAGGTTTTACGCATTGTCCATGTATTCAAGCATCTCTGTGTTGAAATCCTTTCTTCAAAACCCAACAACAGAGACTTTGGTGGGTTGCTTAAAGTTCTTCCTGGAACTGTTGGGTCCCCCAAAAAAGGGTACCCCAATAATGGGCCCGTGATTAAAGGAGCGAGACTGATACAAAGGGAAAGTCAAGCAAGGCTTTATTTCGTGCCAAGCATCAAGAATCAGACTGAACGTTCGGGGATGCAACTCTTACAAGAGAGGGTGACCACTCCCTGCTTTCCAGACTAACTTTTATAGAGCAAAGGCCATGTGGTTGGGCCTGGCCATGCACAGGTGGCCAATGAGATTGTAACACATACAGGAAACTCCACAGTGATGCTAGGCGACCAATTGAATTACAATTTACCCTAGTAGACATTTGAACCAGCCTATCACCTAGTTCAGAATTGGCGCCCAAAATGTGCCCAAAGGGCGGGGCCCATACTCCTTGGTAGCTAGGAGACAGTATGTGCCCCCACTGATTGAATACCTCCACATCGCCTGACCCAAATACCTTGTATTTGGACTTTGTTACCTGGGACTGGTTTCCGGGACTTGTTTTTAAGTAAGTTCCCCTGGTGGGGGAGGGCAGAGTCAATTTAAGTTTTAGGACAAAATGGCCCTTTAACTGGGGTGGGGCCGCTCTGGCTGAATAGGCCCTTACAGAACTTACATTTTTCTCTCTGTAAAATAGCTTTTCTGTGAGCAGAAAATAAAATCACACCTAGAAAGAACCCCACAAAGGGTCTTGTGCATTGCAGTATTTGCAAAGTTAGGTCCTTCCTTTCTAGGTTCAAGCATTTTTGCAGTGTTCTCTCCTGCTAGTTGCCCCTCAAAACAGGTGAACGCAGGTTTGTTTTTTTATAGAAAAATGTTCTCAGTCATACTATAATATCAATGAGGACACAATTTAAGGTCACAATTACATCTAGTCCATTTTGGTTAGAGGGTGTTATTTGTTTTGTTATTGTTGTTTGTTCATTTGATTTTGTTTCTGAAAGGAAAAGAACTTCTACTTGGATAAATTAATCAAAAGGATTAATTAATTAATTAATTAAAATAATTAATCAAAAGGATTATTAACGAGGACTGGCTGAGCTTGATAACGGTGGGTACAATCCTTAATACAACTCTCCTTGAGAAATAGAAATGACCATGGCTTTCTGACTCTGTTTAGAGGAATAAAGAAGAGAGAGGAGCTGCCCTCTACGTTTATTTTATACTGTTTAGTTAAAGTCCAGAAATGGCAGAGCCCATGATTGCCTTCAGAATGAGATTTCTAAGAACAGTTGAGAATATGCTCAAAGTTACTTCTTTCTGAGTTTTGAGAGAAAAATTAGACACTGGGGTCAAGTGACATTTTGTAAACACTACTTAATTATGTTTGTGTAAGTTCTAAGACTAATTTCCAGGGCACCTCTATCCTTCTTCCTAAGTTTTTCATCACACAAAAAAATGCTTCTTCCCTCACTATATTTTCTGTCTTTACTCCAAAAGCTAAATCCAGACAGCAGTGTGTGTGCTCTGATCTCAACCCAAACATGCTTGTCTACTCCAGGTTCCAAGAAGAAAGTATTCATCCTTGACTAAAAAGTAAATAACATTCTTTATAAAATCCCAACCATTTCCTTTGTTATTATGATTAATAAAAGACAGGAGGACTGTGATTGTACAAGATTATGGTGAATATGATCTTAATCATTGTTGAACTTCTCCATATGAGAAATGATGGTGGTTACCTGATGAGTAGATTCAAGTCTCTTCTGGGAAGTTTCTCTTCTCCATAATGGTTCTCAGCGCCCTCCTTCTCAGTGCCAAATAAAGTTCTGAGATGCAAGGTGGGGTTGCTTTTACTTATCTTCAAATTCCTGTTAAATTAAAATTATCCCAAACATTATCAGGCTGGGAATATTTTTAAGGCTAGTGGAAATCAGCTCTTCATAATTATGAGACTCTGTCCTACAAATTTACCTGTCCTCAGGTTGCTCCCTTTGGATTACATCAATTATATATCCTGTTAGGGGATTTGAAAGTGCTCTGTTAGAGAGCAAAGTCTGCTCTGTTCTGTGGCATTTGAGTGTACTGATTTATTTATCAGTTTAACCCAAATAAGTGGTGGTTCTTAACTTTTTTGAGTCATGGACTCTTTTTAAAGGATCTGGTGGAAATTACAAATCTTCTCTCTAGAAAAGGGTACATATGCATTGAGAATTTTGTACTTTCACATTATCAATGGACTACCTAGAGTATATCCCTGAAATTCAAAAGCAACTCTGCCTCAGATATTTCAAAGCCTTGGTAACTTGGGTCTAAGACAGGCAGTTCTGACAGCTTCTCTTATGGGAAATGGAGGGCTGATATTCAGCCACAAAGCACTGTTGGCTGTTCAGCATCAGTGCAATTCTGGTAAGACAGTGCCTCTGCCTCTTTTGCATTATGGGTGCAAATTTTGTCCTTGTATTCAGGAAACATCTTTGGATGAAATGTCAGGAAGAAAAACCAAGGATGAGAGAATGTAGTAGGTACCACGGAATGGAGAAGAAATTAGAGAGCATATCACTACTCTTGCTCAACTGGGGAACAGCATGGAGATCTAGCTTTGTAGCTGTGACTCACTCTGCAAAGGAACATGCATCATATGCTGGGCTTTGGGTTACCGGACGTCCTATATTGATTGCAAAAATGGTCCCAACTGCAATGTGATTTTACAGCTTTTCTAATCATAAAAGAAGAATCTTTCTATACTTCTCCAATGTGGACTGAACATAAGATTTGCTTTGGACAGTTGAATATGGTAGAAGTGCCAGTGTGCCAGTGTTAAAGTTAAGCCTCAAAATATTACTCCACCTTCCCCTTCTCTCATTTTCTCTCTTTCCTGTCCCTGTCAAGAAAATAGTCTCAGACTAGCCTGCTGGTCAGATATTCCAGATCCTCAATATGTAAGAATGTCCCTGAAGTCAACCACAGAGAAATGAATGAACTTTTTCAAATCTAATTTAAATGCTGGAACCACCTGGACAACCTAGAGACACATAACCAAAACAAATGTTTGTTGTGGCATACGCATGAGGCATACTCGTTGCTTGTTTGGCAGAATTATTACACAGGTAACTCATACATCCAGCTAGTTGGATAGGTATCTAAATACCAAGAGGATCTTGAAATGCATTTACCTCCCCTGTAAGTCTTGATGTTGGGATATGACATGGAATGTAAGAACTATTTCTTCAAGAACTGCACTCCCAGGTTTGGCAGGCTTCAGCAGAGCATTCACTGAAATTTACCATGTAGGAATTGTATTAGCCTTTAATGCAATGGGGAACATAATTTTTTTTTTTAAATCAGGTCATCTTCTAGTGGTTCCAGGACTCGAATTTACCTCAAGCCTGTTGCGTTGAAACTAACTAGCCCAGTTCACACCTTTAGGTATCCTCTACTCTCAACTAGAATTGCACTAACTAGTATTTTTGGAATTATTCTGTTGACAATAGTTCTGAACAGGAATAAGGTTTTACAAATATAACCTCTTTAAGATCATTACTCTTATCCCAAGAGTGAACTCCAGCAAGAAAAACCCCAAAAGGAAAGAAAGAGCTGCTATTTATTAGTTTGAGAAAACTGTGGCTATTTTTGTGGGCTATGGTTTATTTAAATTTTGTTAGCCCTTATCTTCCTCCAGGTTTTAAGCACTTTGGTGGTGATTCATATGAGGTCAAATGTTGTTACTTCCAAAACACAAGACTCTTGGGTGGAAGATACAGAAAGACTTACAACCAGGATTTTTGATCTTTGATCCAATGCTCTGCCTCAGAGTTACGTGATTGAGGAGGAATTATTTGACCTTTTGATCTGGTTTCCTTATTGGAGACATTTTATTGGTGATGATTTGATTGCCTCACATAAGGAGTCATGATAAAAGAAAAAAAAACACTGCTAAGAACTTTGAGCTCTGTTTCACTCTAAATAATAATGCTAATTTCTCTTAAGTTAACTTGACTTTTGCTTTTGTTTGATTGCTTGTTTTTCCATCTACAAAGGAAATGGAATAGGATAGTTGGATTGACTGTTCAGCTCTCACATTAATAGAGATGTTAAACACAAAAAACACAGACAAAACTCTACTTACCACAAAATACATCTACATTCATTTTAAAATTACATGTATTTTACCTTATTTTTACTAAGTATACTTTTGTAAATATGATTAGAAGCTTGGAGTACTTGAGTTTTCTTATGTCCTTCCATATGAAATAAGACATCAAAGCTGCACTCCACAGCCACTAATCCTTAAAAAAAATGAGAAAAGAATGACTTAGTCTATTACTGTTGTCACCTTCTTAAATGTATAATAAAGCTCATTAACAAACTTTAGAATGGCACAGATAATATGTTAAGATATGACTTTGTCTCTAGTTATAATGGTAAACATGAAAGTAAAAATAATAAATCTAGCTTATTATGTGTATTATACAGAGTTCTCCAGAGAAACAAAAGCAGTATATTTTTATATATACTGAGAGAGAGAGAATATGAGATTTATTATAGGAATTAGCCTGCATAATTATGAAGGCAGAGAAGCCCCAAGATTTGACGTCTGAAAGCTGGAGAAGCAGGAAAACCAGTGGTACAATTCAATACAAAGAATAAAGGCCTGAGTACCAGGGGCATGAATGTTGAGGGCAGAGGAAGATACATAACTTGGTTCAGACAGAGAGAGCAGTTTGGCCCTTCCTCTTCTATTTAAGCCCTCAGAGGATTGGATGAGGCTCCCCTCCATTGGTTAGGTAGATCTTTGCAATGTCTCCTGATTCAAATGTTCATTTCTTCTGGACACACCTTCACAGACACTAGCCAGAAACAATATTTTACCAGCTATCTGGACATTCCTCAGCCCTGTCAAGTTGACATGTAAAATTAACCATCACAGTAAATTTTGTCTTGGTCCTGGAAAGTAAGTAGCTATTCTCAGCCCAAATTTCTCATCTCAATATGGACTTTGAGCAGGGCATTATTATTTTTTGCTATGGCTTTTTTTGAGCTAACTGTCCATGCATTGCTAGAGAATGTCAGTTTTTGGTCTTTTACATGGTAATTAATTGAAATTTTTAAAATGTTACTTAAAATTTCTGTTTGTTTAGGTTCTTGGTACTTTACTCCATCAAAGGATGAAGAAGAGAATAAAGGATATGCAAAAGAGTATATGAAGTTTTTAGTATGGATAAACTCAGTATCCTGGTAAATGTCTTTTTCCTATACACTGTTTTATTGAACAGATAAACCAATAAAAAATTCACCAGATGTTACTGACATGTAAATTTGATTTCATTTTAACTATAGATTATTCATTTCTGGGTTCTAAGTTTCTTACCACTTAGATTTTCACACTAATTTTTTTTCTGCTCATTAATTGATCAATTTCTGCATCGTATCATAAAATACATAAAACCATGGCTGAATATCAGAATCTGTATTCTCTGAACAAGGCAAATTTAAAGAAAAGTCCACAGCTCTACCTAATGGCTTGTTATAAATTTAATCTTCAAACTTAGCTGAGCATGGGTGAGGTGTTTTCAGAAAGAAGATGATGAGTTAGGTTGAGACACATTAGGTGTGAAGTAACTGTTGGACACCTAAATGGAGATGACCAGTTGAGAGTTAAATATATAAATGTAAAACTTAGAGGAGTGTCTAGGCAGGCCCCAAAGAATGAACTTCCTGATGCCGCCTAAGGAAGATAATGATCACAGCTCAACAGCAATATTGAGCAAGGCTTGTCTGTGGGGACAAAATTAGATTCAAAATCGTGTGTAATTATTCCCCTATCCAGTACAACCTACCATTAGATCCCTTTTTCTGCAATTAAGTGTCAGCCCATTCTCTCTTTTACTCTGGACTCTGAATGGAGTGTGGGGTTCTGGGAGAGGAGCAGAGGTCTGTTCACATTCCTTGCAGGCTGGAGAGGGCACAGAGTTAGCAGCATCCTAGAATCAAACAGTAGTTTCCTTAGTATAAAGAAACTCCTGGAGAATGATATTAACTGGTTGCTCATGTAAAGAATAAATTAAAGCGCTGTGAAGACAATAACAAAAATGTGTTGGCTTGAAAATGAAGTAAAATGCTCCATAATTTAAAAGCTATTTTAGATGGATAAGCTAGGTAATGGGAAAAACCAAAGCACAGACAGTAATAATATTATTTGTTGAGTGTTATCAGGCTTGGGCACTATTTTAAGTGCTTTACATATGTTAACTTATTTAATCCTCACTACAATCTTCTGGAATAGGGACTATTATCATCATTTTATAGATAAGAGAACCAACATTCAGAGATTTTAAGGATTTTAACCCAGAGTTAAAAAGTTGGTAAATGGCAAAGATTTGAATTTAGACAGTCTGGGTTTGGAGATTATGATCTTATAAAGTACTTCCTGAATGAATAAAAAATGAACAACTTTGACTCCAACATGCCATACACAAGTTAAATATTGGCACAATTTATATAATAGAGTGAAAAAGTGCTACAGAAAAGGCTAATCGAGGAAAGAAAACTTTAATATTTTTTCTTCATTTAATCCAGAGTTTTATTTCCCACTGACCATGGAGAAATCATCCAATCTTATTACAGAGCACTCATCAATGTTTTGTTTTGTTCTATTTCAGCTGTCTCCTTACCAGAACTCTATACTTGTGTTGGATTACAATGAGACTCACTATTAAAACACACACACACACAAAGCAAACACTCTTAAATACGGAAAACAAGCTAAACTGATGGTTGCCAGAGTGGAGGTGGGTGGGGGTTGGGTAAAATAAATAAACAGGATTAAGAGGCACAAACTTCCAGTTATAAAATAAATAAATCAAGAGCCCAAAAGTAACATAGACCAGAAAGAACAGAGAAAATAGACAGAAACAGTGTCTTTATAGGTAATACAATGGCGCTAAATTCGTATCTTTCAATAGCTGCTCTGAAAGTAAATGGGCTATATGTCCCAATCAAAAGACAAGAGGTGGGGCGTCTGGGTGGCTCAGTGGGTTAAGCAGCTGCCTTCGGCTCAGATCATAATCGCAGCATCCCAGGATCGATCCCTGAGTCGGGCTCTCTGCTCAGCCGGGAGCCTGCTTCCTTCTCTGCCTCTCTGCCTGCTTGTGATCTCTGTCTGTCAAATATCAGAGGTATCAGATTGGGTAAAAAAGCAAGACGCATCTATATGCTGTCTGCAAGAGACTCATTTTAGACCCAAAGACGTTTCCAGATTGAAAGTGTGGGGGAGGAAATCATTTATCATGCTAATGGACATCAAAAGAAAGCTGGGGTAGCAAACCTTGTATCAGACAAATTAGACTTTTTTTTTTAAAGATTTTATTTATTTATTTGACAGACAGAGATCACAAGTAGGCAGAGAGGCAGGCAGAGAGAGAGAGGGGGCAGCAGGCTCTTCGCCAAGCAGACAGCCCCATGCGGGGCTCGATCCCAGGACCCTAAGATCACGACCCAAAGGTAGAGGTTCGACACACTGAGCCACCCAGGTGCCCCAACAAATTAGACTTTAAACCGAAGACTGTAATAAAAGATGAAGAAGGACACTGTGTTATAAGTAAGGGTCTATCCAATAAGAAGATCTA
Organism: Mustela erminea; assembly: GCF_009829155.1. Lineage (NCBI taxonomy): Eukaryota > Metazoa > Chordata > Mammalia > Carnivora > Mustelidae > Mustela > Mustela erminea. Next base: position 40,790,488 of record NC_045615.1, on the reverse strand, counting down.
ATAATTGTAAATATTTATGCCCCTAACATGGGAGCAGGCAATTATATAAACCAATTAATAACAAAATTAAACAAACACATTAATAATAGTACAATAATAGTAAATAGCTTTAACACTCCACTTACTGCAATGGGCAGATCATCTAAACAGAAAATCAACAAGGAAATAAGGGCTTTCAGTGACACACTGGACCAGATGGACTTCAAAGACATATTCAGAGCATTCTATCTTAAAGCAACAGAATACACACTCTTCTCAAAATTAAGGGGTAGATCCCATTTATAAATTCCCCCCAAACTATTAGATATCTAGGAATAAACCTAACCAAAGAGGCAAAGGATCTATACCCAAAAAACTATAGAACATTTGTGAAAGAAATTGAAAAAGACACAAAGAAATGGATAAACACACACACACACACACACACAGAGTGTGAAAATGACCTGGTAGAGAGATGTTTTATTTTTATGCTGATGATAATTGCTACCAGGAAAGCTGGATCCTTGTGAGAAATATTTCAGCAAAAGCTAATGGAATAGGGGTGCCTGGGTGACTAAGAGTGTTAAAGCCTCTGCCTTCGGCTCAGGTCATGATTCCAGAGTCCTGGGATCCAGCCCCGCATCGGGCTCTCTGCTCCGTGGGGAGCCTGCTTTCTCCTCTCTCTCTGCCTGCTTGTGATCTCTGTCTGTCAAAAAAAAAAAAAAAAAAAAAAGGTAATGGAATAAAGAAGTGCTGTGAAGCAATTACAGCATAAAGTCAGGGAAAGTTCTTCAGAAGTGATGATAAAAAAATATACATAAATTCAGTATGATCACATTTACCAAAAACGATTTTATTCCTTTAAATAATAAAAATAACTGTAGTCAACACTGATTAAGCACTTAGCATGCACTAGGTATTGCTCTAGATTCTTCAGTGTGTAAACCCAGTCCTCTCAATGGTCCTATCAACTAGGTTCCTATTTCCTCCAGTTCTCCCCTATTTCTCCCCTGCTAGAGACGTTAAAAAGATTACTAATCGAGAAATCATTCAAATCACAATTCTTGTCTATTATTTTTATCCTATTATTTTTTATTGTTAGAAATGTAATTTATTGCTGCTAGACATAACTTGCAGTTGCATGTGACACAACACTTTTACGTTTCAGTGCCCTTTTATGTGATTAACCAAAAGTTCTTGAGACAAGTATACCATTTCTTTTCTAATGACACCTACAACGAATGATATTATGTGAGTTAGGTTATTTTTCCCATGGGAGTTTCACTAATTTTATTTGGCATTATATGTTAACCTTCTTCATTCACGCTGACATTAGAAGTCAACTGAAAACACAATACAGTACTCAAACTCCACTCCAAATACTGCCCCTTTAGCTAACTTTCTTTAGGTGCAAGGAGTCTTAAAACCTGAACTAAAGTGGGAGCACCTGGGTGGCTCAGGGGACACCTGGGTGGCTCAGTGTGTTAAAGCTCTGCCTTTGGCTCAGGTCATGATCATGGGGTCTTGGGATTGAGCCCCACATAGGGTCTCAGTGGGGAGCCTGCTTCCATCTCCCGCTCTCTCTCTCTCTTTTTCTCTCTGCCTGCCTCTCTGCCTACTTGTGATCTCTGTCAAATAAATAAATGAACTCTTAAAAAAAAACCAAAAAACAAAAAGCAAAAAACCTGAACCAAAGGAAAAATTTCAGGGATAGTGACCTAGGTCCCAGTTTTAAGCAACTAAAGTTTTAGATAAGATTCCATTACCATATCACAGTTTGTGTATTTCTTAGCAAACAGCATTATTTTCATAATTAGAAAGTGAGCTAAACTTTAATGTAAGTTTATATTTTGTTTTGTTGAATTTTTATTCACTTTAAAAAGAAGGTTATTTCATTATTTTCTAATCGTTTTAATATCTTTGTTTTATGTTTTCCACTATCATATTAAATTATTATGACTGCTTATTTGGAAAGAGACTTGAAGTTGTGATTTCTGAACTTAAATTCACAACACAGCAAGTTCTCATATATATAGGTAATTGGCTGTTTGGAAGTAATATACAATGATTGGAAATTAATCTTAATAAGTTCTGAATTCAAATATTAACATGTGCATTTTGCTGTTTCTTTTCTTGTTATGAGAAAAATAAATAACACAAAATCTACTCTCTTTTTTTTTTAAGATTTTATTTATTTATTTGACAGAGAGAGACGCAGTGAGAGAGGGAACACAAGCAGGGGGTGGTACGAGAGGGAGAAGCAGACTCCCCTCTGAACAGGGAGTCCAATGTGGGGCTCAATCCCAGGACCCAAGGATCCTTACCTAAGCTGAAAGCAGATGCTTAACAACTGAGCCACCCAGGCTCCCCTAAAAAAACTACACTCTTAACAAATTTCTAAGTACACAGTACAGTATTGGTAACATAATCACAATGTTGTACAGATCTCTAAAACTTGTAAAACTCTAAAATTTATACCCACCGAAAAGCAACTCCTCATTTCCCTCTGTCCCCAGTGTTTGGCAGCCAACATTCTACTCTGTGCTCTAGGAGTTTGACTATTTTATGTACCTCATAAAAGTGGAATCATGCGGTATTTGTCCATCTGTGACTGGCTTATTATACTTAGCATAATGTCCTCAAGGTTCTTCCATTTTGGGGAATATTAGGTAGGACTTCTTTCTTTTTTTATGGCCAAATAATATTCATATGTTTATGTATCATTTTTTTATCTTATTCTTTCCTTTGTTGATGGACAGTTAGGTTATCTCAACATCATAGCAATTTTGAATAACTCTACAAAAGAATAGAATAGACATCCTGGAAATAAACCCATGCATATATGGTCAATTGATCTTTGACAAAAATATCGGTGGAGGGGCCCCTGGGTGGCTCAGTGGTTTAAAGCCTCTGCCTCAGGCTTGGGTCATGATCGCAGGGTCCTGGGGTCGAGCCCCACATGAGGCTCTCTGCTCAGCGGGGAGCCTGCTTCCTCCTCTCTCTCTCTCAGCCTGCCTCTCTGCATACTTGTGATCTCTGTCTGTCAAATAAATAAATAAAATCCTTAAAAAAAAATATATCAGTGGAGATAGGATGATCTCTCCAAAGAATGGTGTTAGAAAAATAAGATACCCACAAGCAAAAAAGTAAAACTGGACTTTTATCTTAACCCTTAAACAAAAACAAACTAAATAAATTAAAGACTTCATTGTAAGACCTGAACTTATAGAACTCATAGAATAAAACATAGGGGGTTTTATTCTATGATATAGTTTTATGACATTGTTCTTGGCAATGGTTTCATCAATATGGCACCAAAGAACAGGCAAAAAAAAAAAGGAAAATTATATCAGTAAGACTATACCAGATTAAAATGTTCCTCACAGCAAAGGAAATCCACAAAATGGGAGAAAGTATTTCCAAATAATATTTATGATAAAAGGTTAATCACCAAAATTTATGAAGAACTTCTATAACCCAATATAAAAAAACAGACAAAAACCAAATAACCCAATCTTAAAACTGCACTAAGAACTTAAATAGGTATTTCTTCAATGAAGACATACAAATGGTCAATAAGTATACGAAAGATGCTCAATATCATTAATCAAGAAAATGCAGTTTAAAACCACAGTGAGTTATCTATCATCTTAGCTCTATTAGAATGGCCATTAGCAACAAACAAAAGAAACAAAAGCTGACTAATATTGGTAGGATATGAAAAAATCGGGACACTGTTGTACCCTCTACACTGTGGGTGGGAATGTGAAATGTTGCAGCCACTATTGAAAACAGTATAGAGATTTCACAAACAAACAGCTAAAAAATAAAGCCACCATATGATCAAGCTATTCCATTCCTTGGTATTTATCCAAAAGAACTGAAAGCAGGGGGAGCCTGGGTGGCTCAGTGGGTTAAGCCTCTGCCGTTGGCTGGGTCATGGTCTCAGGGTCCTGAGATCAGGCTCTCTGCTTTCTCTGCTCTCTGTTTTCTCCCTCGCTGCCTTCCTCTCTGCCTACTTGTGATCTCTATCTGTCAAATACATAAATAAAATCTTAGAGGAAAAAAAAAAAGAATTGAAGGATCCTGAAGAGATATGCACACTCTGTGTTCCCTACAGCATTACTTTTAATAGCCAAGATGTGCATTTGGAAAGTTATTAGACAATTTCTCCAAAAAGCATCTTTGCAGGGAAAAGACAAAGACACCCAGAAAGAGAGTTTGTGTTTCTCAAGTTATTTTAGCCAATTTTTGCTAGTATAATTCTGGAATTTCTCCAATGGAAATATATCTTAAACAGAACTGTAACAGCAAACTAGTTTGATTAGGATTTAATCAATTTTAACTTCAGAGCATCATTTTCTTTTTTTTTTTTAAAGATTTTATTTATTTATTTGACAGAGAGAAATCACAAGTAGATGGAGAGGCAGGCAGAGAGAGAGAGAGGGAAGCAGGCTCCCTGCTGAGCAGAGAGCCCGATGCGGGACTTGATCCCAGGACCCTGAGATCATGACCTGAGCCGAAGGCAGCGGCTTAACCCGCTGAGCCACCCAGGCGCCCAGAGCATCATTTTCAATTGCATTCTTCATGGTGTTATTTTTGGTGAACTAGATATTTGGTTATATTATACAAAGAAGTTCTTTAGTAAGAAAAAAAAATCTAGAATCTATTCATTCAAAGAACTGCTGTTTACTGAAGCATCAGGCTTCAAATATAGTAATTTTGCAAATTAAATATCAGTGTCCGAAGCTGTACTCAGGTTTCATTCAAAAGTGAGAGAAGAATTAATCATGAAATGGAGGAGATTACTGGTCCTGTCTAGATGATGGAAGGAAACTGAAGATGGAGAATTCACCACAAGCAATATCTTAAGGAAATGGAATCTTGGCAGAGACTTCTGGATGTCTTTCCAATGTCCATGTCCCCTTCCCCATCTTTCTCCTTAGTTTTAGAAATCAATTTTTAACTGGGCTCCTTTGCCAAGCTGTGATTATATGACTAAGTTCTAGCCAACGAGATATAAGTAGACACATATATAAGATTTCTGGAAAATCTGCTTATAGAGGATCTACTTCTAGAAGGGACACTTCTTTTGTTCACTTATCTTTTCTATCCGGTCTCATGGTAGCTTGTGTCAGCAGTTATCCTGGACTGTGAGGGGATTTGAGTGAGAGAACAATGTCAGCACCAGTGGACTAACTCTGGACAACCTCTTTCCAAGCTTACTCTGCTAATATCTGCATCTTTACCTGCACAACAGTGTTTATGCAATTATTTAAACATTTAGTTGTTTTCTGCCTTCCTTATTTTAAAAAGACTAAAATATGGATATATGATAGTATGAAACAAATGGTATAACGTAATACAATTGAGACAATTCCAGAAATGAGCACATCTTCAGCTTTGTCTACCCATGAGATTAATGCCATTCAACTGTCTGCTTAATTATGAAAGAAAAGAAATATGTATAAATATGTAAATATAAATATACACATAGTACTTAAATACATTTTAAAATGTCATCTACAAGCCAGTTATAAGGAACTGATTATTGTTTGACTTTGTATACTGCATTTTCCAGATGAACTTCCAAGAATTCATGATGGATAAAAGTAAAATAATCCTGTAGTTACTTTGGAATCCCATGCTTTATGACAGTGTCATGATCAAAACAATTTTGAAAATGCCTTAGAACTTAAAAGAACATTTTTTTGAAATATCACAAGTGGTGTACTATATTTATTATTTTATGTAGGTTTGGCTTGAGAATCAGCCTTCAGTTATAGATCAAAGAAAGACACATGTTACTGAAGAAAGACATGTCTGTTCTCGTAGGTATGTACATAGGCATGTTTTGTCCAAGTTCTGAAGTTGCCATGAGAAATGAAAGCATTTTTGGAATTAGTGTCTGGCTCCCAAGATGATTCTTGTGGAGAAACATTTTGGTTGTATGACTTACAAATATCGTGCTTTAGTAACTTCCATTTCTTTAAAATGATACTTTGTAGTGCAGCTTTCTTATCTGCCCTACTTTAATGTCTTTGTTTATAGCTTCCCAAGCTTCAAAGGCTTTCCTGCCTATAGCCTTCATCCTGTCCCACTTACTGACCAACATAGGCGTTACGTAAGGACCATCAGCACCGGCAACTGGTGAGGACTTCGAAATATCATTGTTCGTTAACCTTCCTCTCCTCACTTTTTCTCTTTCACAACCAATCGGACCCAGGATCCTGGATCTCATAGTTAGCCACTCAGGGACCATATTGCTTGCTTTTGGCTCATTCTGTCTTCCCACGTGTTGATTTATTTATGGAATTATATATCTTCAGTAACCCCTATTCCTAAGATTTACAATATTGCATTCACCCCTCTGGATCTAAAGCATTTCTCTAACTTCCCATGGACTAAAGATTTCATTGCACCATTATATTCTGGCTGTGTCTTCCTGAAGACTGAAGCTCTGTTCCCATAACCAAGAAGAATGCTGATCACATAATTCAAAACTTTAATCACATTCACTCCTGGAAGTAAGACTAAAGTCCTTGTTTCAGCTTTCCCTGCCTCTCTTGCATGATGGTTTGAGGTAAAGAGTGTGTTTCTCTTACCATTTATATTGTTTTTCCCTGGCTGCTAGTTTCTTAGGCCAAAAAGTTTGCGGCTTTCTTTAGAAACAAAATAAAATCCAAATTTTTAAATGAACTCTACAAAACCCTGTATAATGAGGTCCTCACCCACGACTTCAACCTGTCTACCGCTATTCTCCCACTTACTCACTGTACTCCAGCCCCTCTGATCTTCTTTTCTGTCTCTGGAACCCATCAAGCTTGTTTTCAACTTTAGGATTCTACCCTCACAGTGTCTTCTGGAAATGCTCCGTGTTCAAACTTTCATGTGACCGCCTCTTCAGATCTCCGCCTTTGCCTTCCCTCACCACAATAGGCAGAGTAATCACCAATCCTCCCCCGCATTCCTATTCTTCATTTTTCACGTAAATTAGAAGAAAGCCAAAGACTTGCTTGAAAAAAAAAAAATGGTTTTTAATTTTTTTTGTGTGGACTGCTCCTTTCTCAGAATTCTGCAAATGACAACACCAGCTCCACCCCGCCCCCACCCTCGTATTTGGATTTGTGTGATTTTTAAACTCTTTCTTGGCTTTTGTATATTGAGCTCCTGAGCTTAACTGTCTGCTTCATGAAATTTGGACAACTTTTTGAATTCCAAATACTTTTGTTTATAAACATTGCATGGGCTTGTTTACACAGCTGGTGTGAGCAATCCATTTACACCACAGCTTTAAGAGTTTTGCCTCTTTCCCTCTGTCCCACTCAGGGGCCCTACCGTCCAGCTCTTCTATAAGGAAGCAAAGCATCAGATATTTAACAACCTTCCCACTCAATGTAAGAGCTTTCCCTGTCACTTCCTGCTAAGGGGCCATCCAGCATCTTTGTGAATAATGGTGGTAGTATGGAATTCACCGTTTCACCAGCCAAGCCATTACAACTTCATAAAACCCTGAGACTTCCTAGAGACTTCTTTCTTTTATTTATCTTAAATTGTTTCCTGGAAACCTCTACAAAATGGTTCTAATTCTGGATTTTAGATTACTTAGAATAAATTCCTGTGCACATGCTGGCCATCTGGCCATCTGGGTAAGTATGGACAGGATAAAGTCATAATGAGGATAAGATCATCAGGGGATAAAGGCAGGGATTTGAGGAGGTAAGAGATAAAGTTAGATAATCGAGAACAGGCAACTCTTGCAAGGTCGTAATGTCATAGTGCAGTGATCACGATACCATATGTGTCTTTCTTCACCTTCTATAATAGCGCCATTTATTTTCCACTGAGAATGCAGGAATATATAAAACCTGCTACCTCTGAAAGGAGAAAATTTTGAAAAATTATTGGAGGGTGAAATGAGAGAACTTTAGAACTTTAAGTCTTCCTAAAGGTGATTTGTGGTATCCTCAAAACCCATTGTCTTACACAGAAAACAAATCCCAGTTTAACTTTTCTGTTTCCCAGAGTTTGGAGCCTTACAACACTGAACTTCAATTGTCTCTGACTGGTGTCCCCAGACTAATTCCCAAGCAAATTCCCTGTCTGAGTTCTCTAAACATAGCTCTTGAATAGTCTTCCTTTGGAAAATCAGACATTTGTACTTCTTTTCCTTTATTCCATTACTGTGATATTTCTTGAGTGCTAAGATGTCGAGGTTATGGTATATTTGTCCCTTTTCTATTAGGGCCTGGATTTTGTTGTCTCTCTCCTTTCTCTTCTCTGATGGTGTCCCTCCCTCACTGGGCTCACTGAGCTATGGCAGGGTCCCATTCTTTCACATGCATGAGTATTTTTACCTCAGATAGAGTAATCCTCACGATACAATTTATATGCAAGAGTTGAGTGATAGGCACACAGCCTCTGGTTACTCTCTTATCTTAAAAGGTTCACAAATGTTAAAAAATCTCTTCTAGCCTTGCTTTCTCTCTACCTCCAATTGTTGATTCCTTGATTTCATTTCCTTTCTAGTTCATTTAACTTTTCACCCTGTAGTACAAGACTTAATTTTTCTTTTTGTTTTCTTCATGTCTCTGGAAGAATAAAGTTCTATCACAGGCATGAAACTCAAGCAACCCCTTGAGGTCAAAGTGAAACCACTCTCCAAAGTCACCTAAGTAGTCACCAAAGAGAGAGTCCCTGGGATCTTTCCACTGATAATTTAATATTACTCTTCTTAAAAACAAACAAACAAACAAAAACCAACCAAACAAAAAAACCCCCACAACATTCTAATCAATCTTCTGTGGGCTACTTCTAATCTCAGTCATTGCATCCTGAAAATTTTCAGTCCCTTATTTTATTTCTGTTCTTTCCACCTTATCTGAATTTCCAATGCACAACACAGGAAGAAAGTGAATGAATGCACTTCTAAAAGCTCCCAATCACTCCTACATCCACATCTGTAAATTCTAGTGTTAGTATCTTCTTCCAGCATCACTTTAGGGATGCTTCCTTTTTCTGGAAAGCACTTGCATTCGTATTAAGGCATATGAATTCACATCAGTAGGCAATAGACTGCTTCATCGGATTTGATGTGAACCACTTACACCAACACACCTCTAGTTCATTCATAATTCAAATCATTTGGATCCAGCCAGAAGGAATATCCTCCCCTTCCTTTCTCTTATACCACCTCTACTTTAATGTGCGTACAGCTCCAAAGCCAAAAACATTGAAACTGAGTGGAAAAAAAAAAAAATCCACATAAGTAATGTAAGAATCTGAAGAGCTGGAGCAAGTTCCTAGGACTGTTACTGATTTGCCCCAGGATGTCCAAACAGAAATCCTTATGCTCTGGGAATTAAAAATCAACGGTTGAATTATTATATGCCTAAGGTCTGCCTCTTGTCCCATGAGACAATTCACAAGGAGAAGAGAGGTGCAGGAGGTTATAACTGACTAAGCCAGAAACATGTTCCACCAGATGTCAACACGTCACCCCATTCTGTCAGTACCCAGTTCAGGTTTGCCTTATTTTGTATCTGCTGCATCTCTGCAGTCTTCCCTTCATTAGACACCAAGACAAAACTCAACATAGTTGCTAAAGCAACTTTTATTTTGACAGCTTTAGTATTTCATCATTATGCTTTTGTTTCAATGGAAAAATGTCTTCCCACGCTCTTAACTGAAGATGACTTTTTCATTAAGCCAAGGCTTTTGCTTCTTCTTACATAACAAATGTGTACACAACCCACCTGCTTCTGGGTTACTTTCCATCTGTTCTTCAAGACAAACCCTATTACATGTAAAAACAACTTTTTTTTTTTTTTTTTTTCATTTTATGGACATTGTGTCTCCATGTAAAAGGAATTTGTAGTCAACTTGGGTCATCTTTTCAGGCAACAAAAATGTTTCAGGAACTTAATAAAAATTAATTTACAGAATAATATACTTATAAAGGCTAATCATTCTATACTTTTATTTATAAGGGATTATTTCTGATGGACTAAGGGCAATTTAGATTTTATAATATATAATCACTCAGATGATAAGTTCAGCAAAAACAGGAATCTTTCTTCATCAGAGCCTGAATGGAGTTGAAAATCATACAAAACTTAGGATGTCACAGTAACTGGGATGGGGATTTTCTAGTGTGTTCCTAGCTTTGTACTGCTTTGAGAATTCAAACAAAAAGCAGTAGACCGCCTTCCCCGCAAATGTACATGCATTCAAAAGTTCTCATATTATATCAGGTTTGCTTTCTTCCTCTGAGACCACAAAATCATAACCCAAATAAAGAATACCTGATTTAGTTCAATTCTTTTCATTTTGATGACTAAGAAATGGACATGATAGAAGCTAATTGATTTATTTGAGATTCTAATTATTTAGGCTTAGAAATCATGTTATCTATTAATAGAACAATTATTTCCTTACTGCAATAGATTGTGTTTTGGTATTTAAAAAATGTTTGAATATAATTTCTGCTTCCTTATTGGTGAATACACCTATAATAATATTAAATTCAATAACGTTAAGAAAACCATATCCCCAGAGGTTAATTGGCCTCCTGCAAGACAGTTATCTAGAGAGAAATATTTTCTAAGGGAGTCTCTTTTGCTGTGTTACCTTCATGCTTCAATGATCTTGGAACTTAAGCAGGCACTGATTATAATAATTATTAATGTTAAATTTACTTTCATTATTTTATAATAAGGAATGTAAAGAGACAACAAAGCCTTTAGGTTGATTTCTCCAAAGGTAGCCTTAATTTTAATCTTCTCTGAAATTGTCCATTCTATTTTTTGCTATTGCATCACATAAAATGTTAGAGAAAACACATTTGGAAAAATATTACAAGAAAAATGAGGTGAAAATTAGAATTTTGTAGCCTTTCTTGGTCTCCTTATGTACATTGTCTAGTTCCTGTCTTTCCATCATGAAGTTGTGCAATGATTTAGGACCACATTAATCATTTTAATGTTCTCACTCAGTTGTAGGGGAAAATGAAATAACTGAATTTATGCTAAAAATAAACCTTACAGATTTGCTGGATTGCATGACATTTGAGAGTAAACAACTGTCCTCCCTCTTGGAAAGCTAATCCTGCCTGGCTTTTGACTTTCCCAAGAGATTGTTCTAATAGATTTTTTAAGCTGAATGTTGGATAATTGTTTCCACAATGAGCACAGACTGGTTTTCTCAAAAGAAAAAATGAAAATGAAAGTTCTATCCAATTAAAATAGAGCTATTAATACTATGCTGTGCTGGAAAGGAAAAGTCTGCTCTTGAAAGACTTGTGCAATTTATCACAGAAACACAAATTTTCATAGCAACTGAAAGAATTGGGTGAAGAATTAAAAGCTTTATGAAGAATTTAAAAAGCAGTTATTTAACTCTCTTTAGTTGGCACATATGGGGATATTAACAACCTCAGTCGAGAGGAATAGATGCCATCACATTGGCTGTACTAACTTTTTACCACAGGGAAGATGGTTCACAGGGAAAGCCGAGTTCTGTCTTTTGGTTATTTATATCATAGAGTGCAATAGGAAAGATTAGCACCATATGAGAGGATATCTAGATTGAGAATACTCCTTACTTCTTGATCTAGTAGATATTCTTTTCATTTATTTAAAAAAAATTAAGATTTTATTTATTTATTTATTTGAGAGAGAAACAGCATAAGCAAGGTGGAGGGGTAAAGGGAGGGGTAGAAGCAGACTCCTTGCGGAGCAGGGAGACTGACACCGTGCTGGATCCCAGGATCCTGGGTCAGGAAGCTGAAGGTTAAGCTGAAGGAAGATGCTTAACCGACTGAGCCACCCACATGCCCCTAGATCTTCCTTTCATTTAAACAATGTATTACTTTGTGAACAATATGCTTTGGAATTTCTGAGCATTAGATAATCTAGCTGTTTATTGTATTTAAGCCCACATCAAGAAAAATGCCTTTGTGAATTGATATGCAAACTTTAAGATTTGGGATCACACTTAAATGGCTGTTGATGGTAGCATGAGTCAACGTGCTTAATTATATTCCAGCAGCCGACTTCTTATGTCCTTTGGTGCCAGACAGAGGATTGAAGAAGGGTAGACTCATCATTATCTGTCATCAGAATGACATCAGAATGAGTTAAAACATTATATGGGTGGTATTCTCAAATGTGGTCCCCTAACCACTTGCATTAAAATCTCCTTGGTTTTTGTTTGTTTTTAGTGTGAATTCCTGGATCCTATCCAAAATCTAAAGAATCAGACTATATGTGAAAGCTTGTATCAAGAACATGTAATAAACAAAAACACCATGGGAATCTTATAAACAAAAAAGTGAGGAATACCACCCTAAGGTGAAAAGGCAGAAAAGCAAGTGATGAGAGAATCCATGACTATGGAGGAACTTTCATGAACTGCACTGACATGGAAGATGTTTCTGGTGAGTGAAACATCACAAAAGAGCCCCACCATCCCCTGTGTGGTGGTTCTAATATCAGGCTTTAATGTGCTAGACGATAAAAGAAAAATATTTTACTCACCTAGGTCTTCAGGACAATTTCATTTTAAGTTTTTGAAAAGAATGAAGCACATTTTTGATCACTAAATTATATCCTTCAAAGGGTCTAAATTACCTTTCAAATGTGAATTTGGGCCTTCTTTTTATATGAATTTAAAAATTATAAATGAAATCTTTAAAGTACTACTCTATTGAAACATAAATACTTGTTATATAAAGTTCAAGTGCACGTAGAGGGTTCACCAAGATAGATCATATGCTGGGTTATAAAACAAGTCATGGCACATTTCAGATGACTGAACTTTCGAGGTGTGTTCTAAAAGGACAGGTGCCTACTTTACAACTCAAAGCCTGATGATACACATATCATGATGTATATGATCATATAAACATACATATATCCTGTGAAAGGTAGATGAGGAACAGGGTATTTACACAGCTTCAAATGATCTCCCCCAAATTATTTATTAATTACAAAGGAAAACAATTAAATTTAAAGTGATGAGTTTTGGGGGGCCTGACTGGATCAGTCATTAAGCATCTGCCTTTGGGTCAGGTTGATTCCAGCCTCATGATCCCATCGGGCTCCTTGCTCAGCTGTGGGTCTCCTTCACCTTCTCCCTCTGCCTGCTGCTTCTCCTGCTTGTGATCTCTCTGTCAAATAAGTAAAAAATATAAATCTTAAAAAAAAAAAAAAAGTCATGGGTTTGGACAGATACCGCATTAATCAATTCACCAAAGTTAACATGTCCAATTAAAGGGGCAAAACAACACCATGTTCCTGTGATGTACTATGGTCAGCAAAAACACAGACCATACCATCAGTTGATGACAAGATGGACCAAATGGAATTCTTAGCCAGTGGTATAAAGCAAATTGTTATAATTACTTTGGAAATTCCCATGGAACTATTGACTAAAGCTAAACATATGAATACTTACATCCCAGCAATTTCACTCCTCAGTACATACCTGATAAAAGATATGCATGGTAGATATTTTTTTCCTCATAGCCCGCACTGAAAATAACCCAAACTTCCAAGTGGATAAATAAATTTAGACAAAATTGTTTTGATTCTTAATTCAACTTCTATTCTTGTTATTGGTCTAAGAAGATTTCTTTTTTCTTGAATTTGGAATTCATGATTCAATCTTGGTAACTTATGTGATTTGGGGAATTGGGGTTTTTTTCTTCTAAACTATCTGACTTCTTAGTATATAATTGTTTATATATCTGTTCCTACTCTATGTATTTCGTGGTTATCTATTGTATTGTTTTCTCTTCCATTTCTCATTTTGGTGTTTGGGTCTTCTCTCTTTTTTTATTAGTAAATGTAGTTAAAACATGACGAATTTTATTTATTTATTTATTTATTTATTTTAGAAAAACTGGTCATTACTTTTAATGCTCTCTTACTGTTTTTTCAGATCTCTATTTATTTCTGATTTTTCTTTGTTATTTCCCTCCCCTAGTAAATTTCAGTTAAGTTTCTTCTTTTTCTAATTCCTTATGGTATAAGGTCAAGTTGTTTACTTGAACTTTTTCTCTTATACAAGATTTATAGCATAAATTTCACTATAACTTCTGCTTTTGCTACATCCGATAGGTTTTTTTGATATTGTGTTTTCTTTTTCTTTTTTTTTTTTTGAGACATACTTCATTTGCTATTTGGTTTTTTAACTGGCCCACTGCTTATGCAGGGATGTGTTGTTTAATTTTTACATATTAAGTAGTTAATATTTACATTGTAGATTTTCCAGCTTTGTTTTATTGTTGATCTTCAGTTTTATAGCTCTGTGGTTGGAAAATATACTTGGTGTGATTTCAGCCTTCTTCAACTTGTAATATTTGTCATGTCTCTTTTTATGTGACTTAACCAGGGGATTTTTCTGTGTGTACTTTGAGAAAATGTGTATTCTGGGTTTTTTTTTTTGATAGAATGTTTTATATATATCTTTTAGAACAACGTATTCTGAAATATACATGAAATAAAAATGCTCTTGTTGAAAAAAAAATTTTTAAGATTTTATTTATTTATTTGACAGACAGAGATCACAAGTAGGCAGAGAGGCAGGCAGAGAGAGAGGAGGAAGCAGGCTCCCTGCTGAGCAGAGAGCCTGATGTGGGGCTCAGTCTCAGGATGCTGAGATCATGACCTGAGCCAAAGGCAGAGGCTTTAACCCACTGAGCCACCCAGGTGCCCTGAAAAAAAATTTTTTTAACCAAGGTTACTCTTTTAAAGTAAATCATGTCAGAAGGGAAGTGGAGGGGGTGGGTGAAATAGGTGAAGGAGTTGAAGAGTTACACATACCATGATGAGCAGTGAGGAAGGTATCGAATTGTTGAATCACTATATTGTACACCTGAAACTAATATGACACTGTGGGTTAACTATCCTGGAATTAAAATGAAAAAAATTATTAAAAAGAAAAAAAAGAAAAGACAAAAAAATGGATGCCAAATTCAAACAGTTAACTATTCTTACACAAAACAGCACAGATGGATCTCACCAACTTAATGGTCAGTGATAAGACACAGAAAACTCTATTCTAAATGATTCCATTTATATAAAATCTAAAAATTAGCAAGACTAAACCAGAATATTAGATATCAAAATAGATTGACTTTGAGGAAAAGAAAATTTGGGCAGGGAGTGGGGTGAGGGCAGCTCCTGGGGTGCCAATAAATTTTCCTTTTTTCTTATCTAGGTGGTGTTTACATGGATGTGATCACCTTGTGATAATTCATGCAGCTATTCACACAGGATGTGCATAGCTCTCTGTTGTATGTTACAATATATAATAAGCAAATAACAAAATCTATGTTAAAAATGTTATCAAAGGACACCAAAATATCCTAAATGAACATAAACATTGTTCATGCTTGGCATAATCTAGCATTGTAAAGATGCCGTTCTCCTTAAATCAGGCTATAAATTCAGGGTATTTTTTGGAAACATGTCACCAGAGTTTTTTTAAAGGACTGACCAAACTAATTAAAAAATCAAATGGAAAGACAAGAGTGCATTAATAATAAAGATTAAGAGTAAGAAGAGCATTGGGGGAGGTATGTGATCTGATGAGTGCTGTGAAGTGTAAACCTAGTGATTCACAGACCTGTATCCCTGGAGCTAATAATACATTACATGTTAATTTAAAAAAAAGTTGATATAAAAAAGATAGAAACAATAGCATGTGGGATGGTCTCATCAAAGCTAATCATTATAAACCCTTTAAATAGTTGTTACTGGCCTTCCCTGCAAATTGGAATCAACCAGAGTTTTTTGTTTGTTTTGTTTTGTTTTTTAAGTCCCAGTGGTTTAGTCTGTCCACCAAGTGAAATAAATAAGATTCCTTGGGTTTGAGACCTAGATAACAATATTTTTTAAAGCTATTATTCCCAGGAAATCATTCCAGTTGGAAAAAAACAAAAACAAAAACAAAACAAAACAAAAAAAAGCAAAGTACACTCACTCTAAAGGGTATGAAGATATTCTATAATTCCACTGTAATGAAATAAAATATTTTTATTTTAAATAAAATAAAATAAAGTAGCATGTTTCTGGCCTGGGAACTAAAAGACCAATGAAATGCAATACAAACCCCAGAGTCTTGTTTGTTTGGAAATTTGGTGCACAATAAAGGCGGAATCAATCTCTATTGTCATCAACAATACAATGAAAGAGTATGTAGTAGATAATTTCATGAGACTTCATTTTATGGAGAAAAATAAAATTCTGGAACATATAAACAAAAATAATCTCCAGGTGAATTAAAGTCCTGAATGTGACAGCTAAAGTGAACAGGTGGGGCGCCTGAGTGGCTCAGTGGCTTAAGCCTCTGCCTTTGGCTCAGGTCATGATCTCAGGGTCCTGGGTTAGAGCCCCTACATCGGGATCTCTGCTCTGCAGGGATCCTGCTTTCTCCTCTCTCTCTGTTTGTCTGTCTGCCTACTTGTGATCTCTCTCTCTGTCAAATAAGTAAAATCTTCAAAAATAAAGAAATAAAATAAGATAAAATGAACAGGTACTAGAAGAAAATAAAGGTGAGTATATATCTGACATCAGAGTTTGGAAATATCTCTCTTAGAAAAAGAGGACAACCCCTAGGAAAATAAGTAAGTTCCTTCTGTAGACAGCTCCAAAAAGGAGGCTGGAATGGCTAACAAGTGTGTGACAAGATGAGTGCTCATACTAGTAATCAGGAGAGTGACAGGATTCCTTTGGACTCTTCATTTTTTCAGATTTATTTTTATTGTTTTCTATTTACTTATTTGACACAGAGAGAGAGAGAGTGTGTGCAAGCAGAGGGAGCAGCAGACAGAGGAGAAAGCAGGCTCCTCACTGAGCAGAGAGTCTGTTGCCGGCTTCCATCCCAGGACCCTGGGACCAGGACCTCAGCTGAAGGCAGATGCTCAACGAACTGACTGAGCCACCCAGGCACCCTCTTTTGGACTCTTCAAATGAGACAAATGTGGAAAGTAAAAGAACATTTTGACGAGGTCAGGAAAAAACGGGAATCCTCATGCAGGTTTGGTGAGAACGTGCTCTGAGATCAGACATTCTGGAGCTCCATCCCGCCTTACTTAGCAGAAAGAATGGAGTCTCCTCAGCGACAGATTTGGTCAGAAAACAGTTCCATACATCTCGTCAGGAGATGCCCAGAACCTGGGACAGTCATTGAACATATGTGAGGTAGAATAGGATTGCGGGTGGGGATGAAGAGAAAAACAGAGGGACTTTACAAAGACAAATGAGACCAAAGTGCCCTGAGCTCTACAGTAAGTACCATTAACTCTACTTCCTGCACATTAGGTATAGATGAGAGAGGGGAAAATATGGGGAAAAAAAGAAGTCCTGTTTATAAACTTTCTTAATTGTCATGTATCATCTTACTGGGACGATTTATGTTCAGAGAGAAATCAAAGTAATGACCATTGTGCTTAATTGTATTACCTCTGAGTTTCTCCAAAGCTACTAATATCTGTGTGAACTGGTAAAATTCCCCACACACTCAAAAAGCTGCAAAAATTTTAAACAGTGTCACAGCTCTTCAGATGTGGCTCTAGGCCTCCTTTTGCCAGCTGGTCTTGTGGCACACCAGTCCCTGGGCAGCCGTAGAGGCTTGGCTTATAAATTGTGGTCATTGAGGTAAATTACTCTATTTCTTAATTTAATAGCTACGAAATGAGCACAATCATAGTGCTCACTTTATAAAATTGGAGGGAAGTTGAATCAAATAATTACTTGACAGATAGTGATCCCTCAGTAAATGTCAGCTACTACTCTTAGGTTCTGCTAGGAACATCCTTACTTCTGAGATTCTTCTTTGTACTCTATCTGTATCTCAGATGGATTTCTTTATTGTCCCCTTCCTTAATCATGCAGACCTCCAAGCTTTTCCTCATACCTAGAACAATTTTTCCTAACAGTATACTCTCCAAGATTTTTGTTGTTGTTGTTTTCATTCTATCTCTCATAGTTCTTGAAATTTATTTTTTCCTGGAAGATTTTTTGAAAACCAAAAGTAAGGGAAACTGCGATGTTTAGTCAAATTTCAGGAAAAAATTTTTCTGATCACAGTCAGTGTATTTTTATTAGTAGTAAAAGAATATGGAAGTGGTTGAGTCAGTACAGTTCTTACTGGGAAATGCAATTGCAGCAGATTCATTTTATTTAAAAAAAATGCCATAAATATTCTTTAATCTGGAAGGCATCCACATAAAACAACAGTCCAGATTCTATTTGCCATGTTGTACAGTTACTTAAAGTTTCAAAATGAAAGTACAAAAAAAAAGAAAAAAAAAACCTTACAGGTAAGAATCAAAGAGGACTAATTCTATTAAGTACTCTCTTTTATTTATGAAAATAAACTTAATAGATTTTCTAGAGTTGGGGAGATTGTACTATTTTCACAAACAAAGAAGGTTATGCATTTTTAGAAGAATGTAATAGGGCAAAGGGTGAATGTTTTTTAATCTTTCAGAATAAGAATCAGAAGCTTGATGAGGAAACACCTGAGGGCATAATCACAGGCTGCTTGATCAAACCACATACAGATCGCTTTGCCAGGACTATCCTTTCTACCTAATAATGTCACAGTGACTTTGAACTCCTCTGGTGCTATTGAAATCTCTGTTCACACAATTTGTCTTCCCACAAGCTTTGTCTATCAGTTGGCATTGTATTTATTCATGGAAGAACACCCTTGGAAATATCTGTTCTGGGACAGGGTTTGTGTTGAATGGGCCATTTGAGTGTTTATATATACTCATTTCCCTGAAAATGTTGTTTAGATAAAGCATCTGCTGGAAAATCAATAATATGCTTCATTTTCAAAATAAATTAGCTTGTTGTTCTGAAAAATGGCAAATGATATCTTTTGTATGAGGGTACTTCCCTTTAAAAATGGGAAAGATAAAATTGTGTTTTTATACTCTGCAAATCGTTTTCTTTGGTAGTGTTGACGATATGCTTGGTTTCTATAACTTCACAAGGAACCCTAACTGCTAGACTGATTCATCTTGATAGTATGAATCTCTTGCACCATCTTCAAGCCCCAGATTATTTTTTATGAAGCAGATCTCCTTCAGTCCCGTCTGAGCTTAGTGTAATATCACACTGCAGGCTCATCATTGCTCTTGTATTTTAGAGACCACCCATAGTTTCCTACATAACAATAACATGGAACCTCCTGATACTCCTTCCAAAATGGTTCCTTCCTTCCATTCTTCAATATGCTGTGATTGGGGCTCAGTATTAGAAGGCAGGGCCAAGCATTGGCTGAACCACACAGATGGGCAAGGCTGAGGAAGGAACATGGGGGCACTGTCATAGGAAGATTTTCAAAAGACTTTCACACAGGGACAGAGGACCAAAAAGTGAGTCTGGAGTAAGGTGATTTCAATACTTGAAGCTCATATCTGAGCATAGTTATGACTCAGGCTTTGGTTCTGTCCTTACTTAAGTAGCCAGTTAGGGACTCCTGGTGACAAAAATTTGGCAGTGGTTCGCCCAGGCCAACTCTTTGATTTGGGAGATCTGATAGTAGGTCTCAGGGATCCGGGCTCTGTTACAGTAGATTCCAGGTGAGAAATTGCAGTAAGCGTGTTTAGTTTATAGAAGTGTTTGGTGAGGGAGGTGAGAGCAGCATACACAGTTCAGAACAAGGCTGGTATAAAGACGACCACCAGTGATGAACCAGAGAACTAGGATAATGAACCTGTTTGTCTTGGGCCATCTCAGGCTCAAACCACACAACCATTCTTTATCAATTCTTCCTTTATCTTTATATCTCATTATTTTCTATGGAGGTATGATTGGGCCACTTTGACAATAGCATATTTCCCTAAGGGCTCCATGTCATGGGTTGAATCTTGTCTCCAAAAAAGATATGTTGAATACTTAATCCTCAGGATCTGGAATGTAACCTTATTTGGGAATAGGGTCATTGCTGATATAATTAGTTAAGATGAGGTCATACTGGAGTAGGGTGGGCCCCTGATTCAACATGACTGGATTCTTATAGAGAATGAAGTGAATACAGACACAGAGGGAAGGTGGCCACTGAAGACAGAGATTTGAGTTATGCTGCCACAAACCAAAGAATACGGGGGGCCACCAGAACCTGCTTAGTCAAGAGGATTCCCCAGTAGATGCTTTGAAGACAGCGTGGGCTTGCCCACACCTTGACTTTCTGTTCCTAGCCTCCAGAGTATGAAAGAATGAATGTGCGTTGTTTTAAGTCAAGTAGTCTGTGGTACTTTGTTAGGGCAACCCTAGGAAATGAATGCAGTCCATAAAAGCAGCGAACATGTTGTTACATTTGCTATTATAACTCCACTGCTGGCCTGGTGATTCCCACCCAGTGAGCAGTGAGTACATGCTACAAACAGGTAAAGATGTGCCTGACTTTCCTTTGCTTCTACTAGATTGAATTTCCTTGAGGCCTGGGACCATGTCTGATTCATCTTTGCTTCACTCTAAAGGATTTATTCAATGGAAACATGAAGGGTCTCAAGTTTTATGTTTTTCCAACAGTCCTTTATTATTATTTTTTTTTTCAAATAAAGTTACGGGTAGGATAACTGAAACATTTATACCCAGGAAATACTATGTAAGTCTACTTACAAGTCTTCCATAATTCTATCCCCAGATAGCAGAGAACTTCCTATGTATTACTATCCCAGGATATTGGGGAAAAAAAAAATAGAACAATTCACACTTGGGCCACTGTATCTGTGAGAATATACCATGTTCTCACAGTTCTCAGCTGGCTCACCACTGGCTAGTGTCTAAACTCTGGAAAGAAACATCCCGCTTTGTTTATGTTCACAAACTCTGTTGCTTCCTGAATGCTTCCCTTGTCCCCATCAGCCATTTCTCAACCGGAAGGGCAACAAAAAGCTCTTTTATTGCTATAGTGGCTAGTGATCTCAGTTGCTCAAGAAGTTCATTTTTAAAGAGCTTATTACCTAGTGATAATAATACAAACAAAAGAAAATCCCCAAGGACAAGGCCATCCAGCCAGTGTCAGTATTATCATTATTCAGAAAACGGAAGTCATAGCGCTACCATTACCATAAACATGTCTCCTTTTTATTGGCAGATGTTTCACTTAAATAAACATAATCAGGATTTGGGAAGATTCACCTTGGCAGCAGCTAAAATGCATGAATAGTCACTAATCTCCTCGTGTCCCAGTTGCTTCACCAGCTGCTCTGCAAAATGTATTTATGAGGGTGTGTTGGAGACAGGCAGTTGGGAGGATGAAGAACCACACATTGCTCCTGATTTGTTCATAGTTCCACACATAGCAGGAAAACATTTCTGATTTTTTTTAGGACCCTCCTATACCATAAAATGTACATAAGCACCTGTTTATTGAATAATACTCTCATAATCCCTCCAAAAAATGCTGGTAGTAAGGGAAATTAAATGGCGATTTTATATTCCAGTCACCTTAACTTTGAATTATTTGTGTATATACGATGAGCTTAGGAAGCTATGACCATTTCAGTTACCTAAAACTAACCTAAGAATATTTGCAAGAAACAGAAATGCACTCATGCTCATTATATAAAGGGAGATTTACCAGTAAGAGTCAGTAGGTTGTGGGTTGGGGCTGGCTAAGCTCCCAGAACTCAAGTTCAGGGGATAGAGAGAATCCATAAAGAGCCAAAGCACCTCCTCTCTTTGTCCCTTGTCCCTAGCATCCTGCAGACCTGTTCTCTGCAGACCATCCCTCTGTGTTTACAGCCTCCAAGTGATCTCCCCTATTCTCAAGTCTACTCACAATTCTATTTCCAAGGATCACCACTGACTAATGCTAAGCTTCTGTGTGTCTTAGTTCAGTTCCTGAGAGAGTCATTCTGACTAGCTCAGCTCACACTCCAGATGTCCACACTGTCCAAACAGGCCAACAGGATGGCTGAGGCCCAGTGCTGTCGTTGACCTGTGGAGAAGAAGCAAACTGAAAACAGAGTAGGTACCTGAAACCAACTTTGAAAGGGCTCCAAAGATATATAACAAAAATAATCCTTCCTGGTTGCAAAGTGCTGTAAATACAAACTACACATTGTTTTGATCATAACCATTTAGTTTATCCAAAATTTGATTCAGAATTATGACAATACTTTCTAGTACCTGGGAAAGATTATATTATGTGATTTGTAAATCGTTGAGTAAAATACTGTTTTCTTTTGTATGATTCCACTTGGTAGTTAGCATTGATGTGCTTGTAGGTCATATTTTCTCTGTAAAAATAAGTTAAGATGTTCTCATGATGTTTGAGTATTAAAATTCTTCTGGTATAGAATTTTACTGGTCTTGTTTCTAGAAAAGTCAAAAATCCACAGAATACTTTACAGTTCCTGAGAAAATTCCACTTAGTCCTTTCAAAAAACTTATTTCTGCTATTACCTAGTCTGCCCCTATTAATTTTTCTCTATATTGCTATTATTAAACTCAATCTCAAAACTATAAAAGGATTTGTAATTATTCCTCTAGAAAAATGTTTCGCTTCATTAAACTCTGTTCTGTCCTTGAAATCACCTGAAGTAATCAACTCAGATTATGGAACCGTGATTCACAGTGATTCATATACTTCACATGGAGACAAGAGCGGATGTACAGTACATGTTTTTATTAATTTACAGAGATCCAGAGTATTCAAGTATGAAAGTTTAAATGAAAGAGGTCATCTGTCAACCCTAAACCAGTCAGGACATAAAAGACTAAAATACATAATGTTTATGGAAAATAAGAAATATAGACATATTATGCTTCCTCAAGTGTGTTCTTAGTTCATAATTCATACTGATAGTTGACAAAGAGGAAGAGAGCCTAGACTATATTCTCATGTATACAAAACATGCTTTGTATTATCTTTTTATCTGCCTAATACAGTGTCTAACATCTAGGAGTTACTTAGTGTTTGTTAAATGAATACAGGTGGACAATTTAGACATATACTAGAATATACATAAATATATAAGAGATGTATAATAGGATAAGACCACCACAAACTCCCTACTGAAATCCATTAGCATTATCAAATGAAGAAAAGAGGTAGATTTATGGCATCAATGTGGAATTGGAGCTCAGAGTAAGACCTAAGAAATAGCGGAGCCTGTGCCAGGGTAAGAGGGTTGAAACATAGATACTCTTTTCTAAGTCCTGGATAATGGACCTGGGAATAAAAGCTCAGATATGCAGAAGTTGCCCATTAGAGGTTCGTATTCATAGGTGCTGAAAAAGCAACATTAAAAAAAAAAAGAAAAGGACGGGAGACAGCTCTGCTGACACCCATCATGGACCACATGATCCTTGTCCCGGAAGTAGTATCACCCATCTATACTCAAAAGACACAAGGTATCACAAAATAAGATACTTGAGTCAAATTCTTTCTTTCTGAGACAAGGCATGTAAGGAAGTAGCTTCAGAGGTCAGGATTTGTGAGCCAAATGGGAAATGAGCTCACCAAACAACTTTGTTACAGTGAATAGAAGGCAGATGTGAAGAGAATGATGAGACACAGGTCTTCCAGAACCAAGTCTGAAGTAAAAGCACTTTGCTTGAAGAGCTTTGAAAATAAATTCAGTTACTAAACCTGAAGATGGGGTTCGGTAGTGTCAGGCTAATTGAAAATCAAACAACAATAGGGAGATGATAGGATAATGGCATAGAGCTGGACCAGGCTATCTAGAAAGAGACACAGAACAGGGCCAGTGGGCCTTTGGGATAATTCTTTGGATAAAACATCTTTTGGATAATACTTACTTCAAAAATATTTATAAATATATATATTAGTTGTGTACTATTTTTGAATTTATATCTATTATAAATATATTTATATTTGTAGGAATTAGTATGAATAGAAGTAACATTTTAGCACTTTATAAGGATATATTCAACACTATTTAGTTTATGAGTGACAAATGGATATGTTCAGTTTCTGTGCTAGACTTCCAGACTTGGAATTGTTGGTCATCCAGGCTTATTGTCCTGCTCAGATGAACTACTGTGTTTAGGAAGAAAGCAGTGCAAAATCTTTTCATGTATTCCTGACGTATGAATATAGATTTATATGGATTTAGGTATCCTTTAGCAAATGCTGTTTAACTAAGTAATCAAAATGGATTAAATCACATATTCTTCTTGAAGCAAACACTCCAGTTCTGATAGGAAAAAAGGCAGGTTAGCAGTGGACCATGAGTGGGCTATTCTAGAAGGGGAATGAGGCAAAGAGCCTGGCTTGGCATCCTTAGTATTTCCCGAGTGCTCTGAGTTTCAGTTTACTGATATGAAAAATACTAAATTGAGTCCAGATGATCCATGTGATTTTGGTTTCTGATATTTATTTATTTTTATTATTTTTTAAAGGTTTTATTTATTTATTTATTTGAGAAAGAGAGAGAGCATGCATGCACACGGGGGAAGGAGCAGAGGGAGAGAGAGAGAGAATCCCAAGCGGACTCCATGCTGAGCACAGACCCTGACACGGGGCTCTCTCTCCCGACCCTGAGAATATGACCTGAGCCAAAACCAAGACTTAAATGCTTAACTGACTGAGCCACCCAGGCACCCCTGGTTTCTGAGATTTAGAATTCCACAATGTTAATAGGACCCAGAACTTGACTGACTGTCATTTTTAAATACAAGTCTGGGCATTCAGGATCTGTATTATATTGAATCAGAACAAGATATATTTCTAGTAAAGATAAGGAAGATTAAGCTTCAGGTCTCCTTCCTTACAGGGAACCCTTGAGATCTAGGGCTTGCTGGGAAGTATAATATATTCCAGATGGGAGGAAAAGCTAGGCTGAAATCAGGAAGTGTATAGGAAAACATTTTTGGTAAATTGACTTAAAATATTTCAGAAAAAAGATAAACCTCTAGGACCCCAGAAATTGGCTGTCTTTTTCTTTGTCATTCTAAATTAATATTTACAAATACACACACACAAACAAAAAATAAATTTAATTAATTAATATTTGCATTCATACCTTGTTTTGTATTTATAATTTATTTTATTTATTTTATTTTTTTGAGTGTATTTATAATTTTTTAAGAGAAAAACTTCTCCGGGGCGCCTGGGTGGCTCAGTGGGTTAAGCCGCTGCCTTCGGCTCAGGTCATGATCTCAGGGTCCTGGAATCGAGTCCCGCATCGGGCTCTCTGCTCAGCAGGGAGCCTGCTTCCTCCTCTCTCTCTCTCTGCCTGCCTCTCTGCCTACTTGTGATCTCTATCTGTCAAATAAATAAATAAAAATCTTTAAAGAAAAAAAAAAAGAAAAACTTCTCCAAATTTATAAACTTCAGCCCCCACAAATCATGAATGGGGTCTTATAAACAAGCTATTATAAATCATTGGACTTGTTATGCTCCTCATGTCTGAGTCACTGATGGATGATTTCCTCATCTCTTACTCCTGTAAGTACCTCCCAAGACTTTCTAGTTTCTACTTACCTCTCACTGAGTTCCGGGAATCCAGAACTGTCTAACTCTTTATTATATAGTGAGCTATCTCTAGGACGGAAGACCTTGACTCATTTCTACTGCTTCCTGAAATATGAAGGCCTGGACTCTGTTCGTGGTGTCCCCTACATTTTCTCAAAGAACATTAGAGAACTGATAAAATGTAGAACTTATGTGTTCTGAGCCTCCCAGAAAGATCAGCTGAATATTAACAGATTTCTAAAGAGCACCTGAATTTTCCTTACTATACAGAGACTTGGTATTTAACCTGACAGCCTTTCCCTTGGGGTAAGGTTTACACCTACTTCTCTGGGCATTTTCCAGTCATTGTCTCACACCTGTCCTAACTCATCATTCTTAGTATATAACTGACAAAATTATGACAGTGCATCAATCTTTTGCTTCTTCCAGTCCTTCTTCCCACATATTTCAATAACTGACCCATCAATCTTACTTTTCAAAAGTGAGTGTGGAGCTAAGTAATCTAGTTGACAGTCAGTTCAGGAGAAAGGTGAACAGAAATTGATTGGCATGATATGCTTAATGACATTCTTACTTATGAAATACATTTCTCCTAACACTTAAAATCTAAAAATAGCAAGTTATTTTTTAAAAGATTTATTTATCTTTTTATTTGAGAAAGAGAGAGAGGGGCATGGGAGTAGGGGGAGGAGCAGGGGGAGAGGGAGAGAGAATCTCAAACAGACTCCTGCTGAGTGAGGAACACAATGCAGGGCTTGAGCTCAAGACCCTGAGATCATGACCTGAGCTGAAATCAAGAGTCAGTGCTTAACCAAATGAGCCACCCAGGCACCCCAAAGTTGTGAGTTATTCTTTACTATTGCTCTTTCTGCCTCTTTTTGCTGTTGTAATGCCTGCAATTAGAGTATTTTATTCTTTATACCATTTTTTAGGAGTATATTTAAACTTAAAAGCAAACTTTCCACATTTCATTTTGCCAAATGATTTCTTGTTCCAATGCCCTCAAAGGTCAATTTTCAGTTTGATTTTGATTATAAAAGAATACATGTTGGAGGGACGCCCCATTGGCTCAGTTGGTTAAGAGTCTGCCTTCGACTCAGGTCATGATCCTGGGGTCCTGGGATGGAGTCCTGCATCGAGCTCATTGCTTAGTGAGACCCTGCTTCTCCCTCCACTCGCCTCTCATTCGGCCTGCTGCTCCCCCCTGCTCGTGCTCTGTCTCTCTCTCTCTCTGATAAATAAGTAAGTAAAATCTTTTTTAAAAAAAGAATACTTATGGGAGAAAGATTTATTTTCTACTTTATTTATACATATTATAGGACAGTATTATGCATAGAAATTATTACCACTTTATGTAAATGAGAAGATAAAGTCTGTGAAATCGTGAGTAATCAGGAGAACATCATGTATTCTACGTCTAACTGAAGAGTTCTTTTTTTTTTTTAAGATTTTCAATTTTTTTAAAAGTAATCTCTGCATCAAATGTAGGGCTTGAGCTTACCACTCAGAGATCAAAAGTCACATGCTTCACTGACCATTGATGAGCATGTGATTCTTGATATCTGAGTCATGAGTTCAAGCACCACATAGTTGTAGAGCTTACATTAAAATAAATAAATAAATAAATAAATAAACCTAATTGAATAGTTCTATCTTCAAGACTTAAGATACAAGCCTTCTAAATTCAAACCATTGAATTCCCTGGGTGTTGAGGTAAAGACATTTACAGTATTCAAAACAAGAGAAACAAAGATTGTTTGGGGGAACAGTGCCCCTTGGGTTAGTCCCAAAAGTGCATCAACCAACTCTTGCTGGATACCACTATGACTCTGTAGGTAAAGCAGTTTGTGGTTTCCGGGGTTTATAGAACAAAAGATTTTAATGTCCCCTGAGAATGATTTACACTAGATTCATAAGCAAACCCAGGAAAACCTACTAAATGGGATCGGAGATCACTGAAAATACTGTTTTAGTGATTTATCTTCTCCTAGGTGCAGATGAGTCAAACAGATTATTTGGGTTGAGTTGTGTCTCTCATAAATTCATATGCTGAAGTCCTTATCCCTAGTACCTAAGGATATGATCTTCTTTAGAAATAGAGTTGTTGCAGATGTCATTAGTTTAGATTAGTTTCTATAAAGTAGGGTGGGTCCCAATCCAGTATGAGTGTGGTCCAGATAGAGGGGAAAATTGGAACACACACATGTACATGGAGAGAGTATCATGTAAAGATGAAAGCAGAGACCAAGATGATGCAACAGAAGCAAAGGAAAGTCAAAGATTGCTACAAATACCAGAAGCAAGATAGAGGCAAAGAACAGAGTCTCCCTCACAGCCTCTGGAAAGAACCAAACATCCAGGACTAAGAGACAACACATTTCTGTTGTTTAAGCCACCCAGTTTGTGGTACTCTGTTATGGAAGCCCTACAAACTCATGTAATCATGATTACTTTTCTGAAGACAAGTCTGTAAGGTTGGTTGAAAACATTCCTGAAAGATAAAAAGCATATAGCCCTTTAGGAAAGATGAGTGACATCCAACACTATCCTGCCTAATGTCCCTATCTTTAGATCTGGTTTCTTATCCTTTTTATAGTAGTATGTCTATAGTTTTGGAAGAAGTGTATCTGTTTATATCCTGCTGAAAAAGAACTTGTAATTGGATTTCACCCACACCAATAATTTCTCTCCCAATGAAATTAAAAAAAAGAAATCATTCTCTCTTCTGTCAATTCTGGGATTATCCCCAGTGATCCCTAAAGGGTCAGGGTAGTGTTCTAATGGAAGATCCGAGCTTGTGCATCTTCCCAAACACTGAGTAAGCAGTGTTACTTGGAAACAAAAGGCATGTGGACTCCCTAGAAAATTATGGGAACTAGAATTTTGCATAAAAATTGTTTACCTGAAGTGTATGAGTTATTGTCACCTTGAAGAACCTCAAATGGTAATATGGCCTCAGTCAAGGTCATGTAAGATTTTATGTCTAGAAGGGAGCTCAAAATCATCATAAACCCATGCTTCTGAACCAGGGGCCCATGGTCTTTCAACAGTGAGTAATAGACATAAATAGAAAGTTCTAGAAAAGGTTCTCCAAGCCCAGGATAAAAATGTTGGATTGCATTTTACTATGAGGTGGTTTGATACAACAGGTAAACATCTTTTTGATAAGAGTGTATATTGTCAATATGAATTGGAGACAATGTTATGTAGCAAATAAAATGTAGCCTTTATCGGTGAATGTCATAAATAATAAAATGATGAAGTAATGTTCTTATTATGTGAGAAAAGTAGACACAGTTTCCTGAAGAGAAGTTGTGGCAATCCCTTACATTACTCAGCTCTTTCTACCTAAATGTGAAGATCAAAAATGATGATAAACTTCAAAACTTAAAAGCATAAAACTTGGAATGCCATTACCAAAAATCTCCATGAGATGATTCAATGTTTTAAAGAGGAAGAGAGACTAACTATGATGGAGAGTTGGACATATCTAAATACCTTGAAGGTGAAGAACCTCTCAACAAAGATAAATTTCTACTAAGCTCCTGCTGCAGACAGGACTTCTATAATCTGTGTCTCTAGGACTACATGACTTTGACTGATCTCAGTTCCCGCATCTACCCACAGCTCCCTACAGTTGGCCTCTCCAGAGCTGGATGGTCTCAGTGTTTATGAGACAGAAGAATTCTCAGGATGTTTTCTGTTCTCTGTCCCCTGAAACTCTGCTATCATAGGTAGACCGAGCTACACGTGATTGATCACATGGGAAATCGCAGAATAGATACATTCAAATAAAATAGCTTACCCAGCCAGCCTGGCCTGAACTAAGTTTCCAGGGCTCTCTCAGATGTTCCAGGATGTGACTATTTTAGAGAGTCATGCATTTCAAGCTTTATCCTAGAGAAAGAGAATAAGACACATAGGTGGTCTTGATGATGGGAAGCTTTCAATGAAAAATGGGAAATTGGTCTCTGCTGGAAATAGCTTGGTTGACAAGTAGGGTATTATTTGTTCCATGCAATTCACTCAGTGCAGCTGTGGAGAGGAGAGGTATCCCAGTGAGCATGGAAATTTAAGGTACAGTTACTCTGAAGGAGAAAGCATGACATTGGAGCCAGCTGGCCTCTGAATTTTATTTTGGTCAGTGATGGAAAAACAGCTGAGAACAAGGTCAGGATGTCTGGGAATTCAGGACACAGAGCTCCCGTCTCCATCTACAGACAAAAATCTCAGAGACCAACCCACAGTTAGAGAATAAGAGCCTAGAGAGGTCGGGACTATCCTCATTTCTAAGCTATAGCTAAAGGTTTCTAAGCTATAGCAAAGGTTAGAGGGCATTGTAAAGCTACAGGGCTGAGACACGAATGTCCAGAGCTTGGGCAGAGACAGAAGCTCCAAGTTTGCCTCAGCAGTGGGATAGTCGCAACATTAGGGCCAGCTTCACAGGGTGCATGATCAGAGCTCTACCACAAGACCTCACACTCAGAAATGAGGTTTTTCTTTGGTTTTAATGCTCTACTGCCATGTTCTTGAAATTCTTAACAATTTTATTTTTGAATTTGTGTTTGTGACAGCTGATGGGAGTGAATCATTCACCAGAGGCTTAAAACCTCAGTGCATGCACAGTGCTAGCCCCTACTGACTCCCTCAACCCTCTCCCATTGCCTCCTCCCTGCTACCCTGGGAGGGTTTTTGGTAACCTGCTCTCCAACAACTGCTATTACTTCCCACTCCCAGTAGGGGACTGACCCTGAGCCCAGTAAAAGTCAGGTGTTCGAGGGCCCCAGGAATCTGTAATAGCTTGCACTTACCATGTGAGTATCCCTGTGCCCAGGTGAGCTTGACATTATATAACACATCAAAAATACCAGAATAGGTGGAGAAAGACCTATAGACCACAGAAGAAAAGAAAAGCTTTCTTTCTGCTTTTTGAACAAGGGCCCAACATATGCACTTTGCTTTGATGGTTCTGGGCAGCTGGACCATGGTTTCAAGTCACAGAAAAAGATCACCTGCAGGAAATGTCATTTTGATCAAGCATGAATATAAGTCATCAAAATTGTCTGGTACTTCTTTATGATTTGATACCCTTCATAGGATTAAGAATGTTATCAGTAGGGGTGCCTGGGTGGTTCAGTGTTGCCTGACTTCACAATGGGATTGGACATTTCTATAATATAAATATGCAATAAACTTAAAGAAATGAAAGTACTCAAAAGAGGAATACTGAGGGTGCCTGGGTGGCTCAGTGGGTTAAGCCTCTGCCTTCAGCTCAGGTCATGATCCCAGGGTCCTAGGATCGAGCCCTGCATCGGGTTCTCTGCTCATCGGGGAGCCTGCTTCCCACCCCCACCACCCCCCGTCTCTCTGCCTGCCTCTCTGCCTGCTTGTGATCTCTGTCTGTCAAATAAATAAATAAAATCTTAAAAAAAAAAAGAAAGAAAGAATGTTAACAGTTATTATGCAACAACCAATAGGTTTCTACAGAAGATTCAGATAACAGGAGAGAACTAGCTCTCTTTAATTATATTTAGCTCTTAGTTTGGCAAACTTCCACTATTGTTCCAAAGACAATTATAAATAAATACAACACTGCAGGAAAGTGCAAATGATTTTATAGGAAATTATAAGGGAATAGACACTCTGTGGAGAGTTGCTCATTTTCATCCAGTCCCTTTTCTCAATATGTTTTCCTTAATATGTATCATTTTTCTATTGTATTTATAAGATGATATAGTATATGCATTTCTCCATGTGCATACATTTTGTGTATTTATTTATATTGATTTGTTTGCCCCTACACAAGGTTCCTGTAGGAACTATCACCTTTGAATATTATCTGTTTGTATCTTTCTTTCTCTAGTTAAAACTAATATCACTTAAGTAAAAAAAAAATACTCAAATTTTCTTAGGGAATTGATTTCTAATTCTCTAGCTTTTCCTTTGGAATCACTAGAGTAGAGGTAGATGACGACCATAGTTATTCTGGTTCTGAAACTGTGATTCTTTTTTTTTTTTTCTTTTTAGATTTTATTTATTTATTTGACAGACAGAGATCACAAGTAGGCAGAGAGGCAAGCAGAGAGAGCGGAAGGGAAGCAGGCTCCCTGCTGAGCAGAGAGCCCGATGCGGGGCTCGATTCCAGGACCTGACCTGAGCCAAAAGCAGAGGCTTAACCCACTGAGCCACCCAGGCACCCTCAGTATTCCTCTTTTGAGTACTTTCATTTCTTTAAGTTTATTGCATATTTATATTATAGAAATATCCAATTCCATTGTGAATTCAGACAACACTGCCAGGATAATATTCTTCAATAAACTTTGCTGTTTCCTTTTACATTTAAATTATATATTTTTTAAAGATTGTGGATCCTATTTGGATCTCACCCACATCTTCAGGACAATCTTCGGTCTTCCTCAAGTAGTTCTATAGTAAATCAATATAACTGTCAAATACAATCAGTTTTTATTTATGAAACGCTTGCTGTTATAAATTAATTGTAGAAATATCCACAATTCTTCACTCTTCCTTATAACCATAGCCTTTGCTATGTGGCTTTGTTACTCTTTCCTCTCTAGGAAGTGGCATCTATTTTCCTTCCTCATGAATCAGGACTGGCTTTGTGAAAAGTTTTGGCAAACAGAATATGGCAGAAGTGGCACTGTGCCAGTTCAGAGCCTAGAGCTCAAGAGACCTCCTGCATACTTTTGCTCTGTCTCTTAGAAGACTTCTGCTTTCAAGCATGCCCAAGGTATTCTGCTGGTAGATGAGAGCCTACAAATAAGGATGAGTCATTTCAGCTCAGGCTGTCTTGGACCAGCATCTGAACACAGACAGACACATAAGCAAAGCCTCTGAGATGAGCCAAACCCAGCCCAGATCAGCAAAACTGCCCCGTCAACATCGACAATTATAGCTATGGTTTTAAGGCACTATATTTGGGCTAGTTAATTACAAAGCAAAAGCTAACTAATATTCTCCTATATGATGTATTATGATTATACATTAACTCTCGCGTGCTAGTCAACAGGCTATAAAGACAAAGGCTAGACCCAGATTGACTCCTCGGTCCCAGTTAGTTCACAATAAAACTGGTCCGTTGACATCTACACATAGAAGCATCTACGCCACGCATACACTCAGTCTAATCCAAGATTGTCAGCAGATCCAAGGAGAGCACTGTTTTGGAGACAGTGAGACAGATACACAAACAGATACACTTGGGCACTGCCATACCTGGAGGCTGTCCTGCATGGCTGGACATAGGCACAGAGGAAAAGTGAGAATTCACTGAGAAGCAGACTGGCAAGTGCAGATACCAAGACAATGAAGATGTTAAATGTGCCTAGCTATGAAGGAGTAATTCCTTAGGACAATTTTATTTAAATCACCTTCTGTGGCACCCTTGGGGTCTGCTCAGATGCTTCAGCAGAATGGAGATGTTAAAGGAGACTGAGCTGATAGACAATGGACACCCCGTTTCCACTTCTCTGTCCACATTTTGCCTATAAGCCCAAGCAACAGACACCTCCCATACAGAGTCACTTTTTCCTAGCTCACATATGGTGGTGAAATAATTTTTTGAGTGGAAGAGGAAGGAAAGATGTCTTAGTTTCTTGCCTGAGTTATCTACCTGGTATCACTTTGCACCTTTTAACATCCATATAAGCTGTTCTTGGTTCTGCTTCTTATCAGCACCTGGGCTACTATCCCCTAACTATCTCCTAACAAGAGGAGAAATGTGGCCCAACACACATTCACAGTAAAAACTGATCCTTTGGAAGGATGGAGAATGTGGATGGGGAATGTGTGTTGGGCCACATTTCTCCTCTTGACATCTTTCATTCTATTTCATAACACAAACACAGGATGATTTATGGGAATTTACTTTTCCTAAAAAGGTGAGATAAAGGAAATTCTTTTTTTTTTAATTTTTTATTTTTTATAAACATATGTTTTTATCCCCAGGGGTACAGGTCTGTGAATCACCAGGTTTACACACTTCACAGCACTCACATGAAAAAGTGCTCCATATCACTCGGCATCAGGGAAATACAAATCAAAACCACAATGAGATATCACCTCACACCAGTCAGAATGGCTAAAATCAACAAGTCCGGAAATGACAGATGCTGGCGAGGATGCGGAGAAAGGGGAACTCTCCTACACTGTTGGTGGGAATGCAAGCTGGTGCAGCCACTCTGGAAAACAGCATGGAGGTTCCTCAAAGTGTTGAAAATAGAACTGCCCTATGACCCAGCAATTGCACTATTGGGTATTTACCCTAAAGATACAAACGTAGTGATCCAAAGGGGCACGTGCACCCGAATGTTTATAGCAGCAATGTCCACAATAGCCAAACTATGGAAAGAACCTAGATGTCCATCAACAGATGAATGGATCAAGAAGATGTGGTATATATACACAATGGAATACTATGCAGCCATCAAAAGAAATGAAATCTTGCCATTTGCGACAACATGGATGGAACTAGAGATAAAGGAAATTCTAATGTAGGACTCCTGCAGTTTTCCTAGAGTACCAGAGTCCTGTTTAATCATTCTTGCCCTTCTTTAATCTATTCTTTAGAACAAAACTAAATTTCTCAAAATGAAAGGTATATCATGTCATTTTCTTAATTAAAAACTTCCCATGACTTTTCATTACACTTAGATTAAGGTCTAAATTAATATATAATAACATATAGCCAACTCCTTCTCATCCTCTAAAGCCCACAGAATACTTTCCTACCTACCTTATTCAAAAACCATTCCATGCTGTGATTTATTACAGCTTGTTGTTTGTTTTCTTGTTGAAACTTATCATTTGGAATTATTTTGTTTGGTTTTATTTTGCTTCTCTTCACACCCCAGATACTACAAGTGTCATGAGAGGAGGTACTCTCTTTATCTTGTTTGTTGCTGAAGCATCAACTTTATCATCATAATGCCATAAAATAGAAGCTTTGTAAACATTTTTTTAGTGAATGAATGGAGCAACGAACAACAAAGTCTTAGAAGGAGTTACTTTCATTCACTAACTATTCCTACTATCAAGCTGTGTAACAAACAATCCCAAAACTCAATGATATAAAAACAACAAGCATTTATTCTCACAAATTGTAGTTGGCTGGTGCAGTTTTGTTTCAAGATGCAGAGGCTGAGATAGTTCCTACTCACACTGAGGGTCTGTGGGTCCCGGTCTTCTCCATATAACTCTCAGCCTTCTTAAATGAGGGGGCTACTGAGGCATGTTCTATGATAACAACAGAGTCCCATGACATCAAGCTCAACACAAAGGCACTTTTCAAGATTATGGTTCTATCAGGTCATATAAATAAGGCACACAACACAGTCCAGAGTTAAGGGGTAAAGAATTCCCTCTCATTAACTCTCCAACAAGTTATCAAAACTAAGAGAAAGTTCTATGCTATTCTCACTTTGAAACCCTGTTCTTTTTACTATGTTATGTTTGGTTTGATTAGTGCAATGCTGTGAGGTAACATTGCCTTTACCATGATGATCAGTATTATTACCATTATCACTGGCATACTCTTTAAACTCAAGAAGTTGAAAATAATGTCTTCTTCTACTAAAACCATGCATTGATTTTGGTATGGAAGTTCTAGTTGATCTAATAAAATAAAAAAAAAAACAAGGATTGTAATCAAAATGATTATGATCATATAAAACGGAGATGAAGAGAAAATCCTTAA
Organism: Mustela erminea; assembly: GCF_009829155.1. Taxonomy (NCBI): domain Eukaryota; kingdom Metazoa; phylum Chordata; class Mammalia; order Carnivora; family Mustelidae; genus Mustela; species Mustela erminea. The sequence continues at coordinate 40,755,324 of NC_045615.1, read as the reverse complement.
AAGAAGTCAAAGGAAAAAAGATGCAGAAGTACAGAAAAACAGAATGACAAGGTATGTTCTGTTGAAAACAATACAATCTGGAAAACAATGGAGCAGCATTTAAAGCGCTGAAACATGGTGAAGAAAAAAAAATGTCAATTTAGAATTCTATACACAGAGGGAAAAAAAACCTCTTTCAATAACTGAAGGTGAAATGACTTTTTTAAACACATCAATAAAGCTGAATAAATTTTAACTAGGGGACTTCTGAGATATATTAAGGAAGTCCTTCAGGTGGAAGAAAACAATACCAATACCAATTAGATCCATACAAAGGGATGAAAAGCTGCAGAAATGTTAAATGTGAGTGTATATATATTTACACACACATATAGCTTTTAAAAGGTACTTGTTTAGAGCAAAAATAATAAGATCCTGCAAGGTTGTTTTATAACATACATAGAGGCAAAATGCATGACAACAGAAGCCAAAATCTTGGATGAGATAAATGGATGTAAGGTTGTTTGCTATTAATGTAGTGAAATATTATTATTATTGTTATTGTGAATTAAGCAAAGAGATATGGCTTATTTGAAATTAAAGTACATTAGCAAGATAAAATAGTTTTTAAAACTAGTGTAACAATGATAAATCATTAAATAAATGGAACAAGAGTAGAAAATTTAGAAATAGATAAAAATTTCTCTAGGAATTTAGTAAATGATAAATAATTCATACTAAATCAGTGGAGAAAAAAACAAATTATGCAACAAATGTGTTTGTAACTAGGTAATAATTTTGAAATAAAGTGATATTTCCGCTGCTTTTCTGAGGTTATATTTTTGTAGATAAGGATTAAAGACTATTGGAAAAAATTACATCATGCATGGAGGGAAGGAAAACATGGGTGAAGAGTTATATAACTGTATTATGGGTAATATAATACCAAAGCTCACACTAAAGAATCTGTTAAAAAAAAAAAAGATTGCTTTTTGTAAATTTAAAAATCAAACAAACTTGAAAGACAATTTTTTAAAATATTTTATTTATTCATTTGACAGGGAGAGAGATTACAGGTAGGCAGAGAGGCAGGCAGAGAGAGAGGGAGAATCAGGCTTTCTGCTGAGCAGAGAGCCCAACGTGGGGTTCAAACCCAGGACCCTGAGATCATGACCTGACCCAAAAGCAGAGGTTTAACCCACTGAGCCATCCAGGCGTCCTGAAAGACAAATTTTAAAGTGGAGTTGTTTGAGCCATGAATGTCTGACAATTAAATCATTCATATATTGATCCCTTAGAAATTGGAAATACTGAACATACCAATGAAAACATAAACACATGATGTGCATACACATGTACATACTCATTATATGTGCATATTTATGTTTTGTACATATATGTGTGTATATTTGTATATAAATCATGAAATACTTAAAAACACAATTTCACCTGTATGTTTATTTAAATTCATCTTAGAAATAAAATGCATTTGACAATAAATAATGATGTGTCAACATGTTTAAAATGTATTAATAAATGACAAAAATCATATTACAAAACAATACATACAATACTATCCTATTTTGTTAACAAATATGTGTACATATACACATAAAAAAAGATAAAACCTATCAAGCAACATTTTAAGAGTATTTTTAATGAAACATGGGATTATGGATGATTTTTTCTTTTTGTTTTTCTACTCTATCAAGTTTTATCATTAATGTTTTAGTTAATTTCTAGAGTAAAAATAAAATTTTAGTTAATATTTAGACAAATAAAACAATACAAACAAGTATTTCCTGATTAAACCTAGGACAAAGCAACTGAAGTTTTGGTAGCAAATAGAATCTGTTGTAAATTTCACACAGGCGGAATGTTTGCACTTTCCATGTGATAGGTCAAACAGATGTCGCTACTTACAAAATTCCTCTTCATGACACTAAGCAGATTAGTTTTGACATTGAACGTAACCACTTTCCCAGCATGATTCTCCCTTAACAAAACTCTAACCGTGGCCACGTGTACTACTGTGTCTCTCCCTGAACAAAATATTAACTTCATTTGGACATTTTTAACATTATTCATACTAACATCACCAAAGAAATTGTGAAAAAGTTCAGTTTATTAGGTAGAAAAATAAAGCTACAGCATTATTATTGATAAGGCATTTAATTTTAAAAAATGAGATCACTGACTAGTATTATATTCTTTCTTAACTTAAGATTCCTAAAGCTTTCTCTAGATTAAGACCATGTTTACATGTCTAAAGAAATTCTTCTTGGATATTTTTGAGAATATAAAGGGTGAGTTCTTCAGATTCTCCCTCTTTTCTTTTTTAGTAACATACAACACTCCAGAAAAATCAGATGAACATGAGGACATAAACTCTCGAACTTGAATTCACTTACTAGGATAAGGAGACAATGAAGGTAAAAGTGTGTTGCTTTGTCTTGCTTTTAAGAAGATTCATGACATGCCAGCTCGGCAACTTCTGACTGTCCATCTTAGCCTGGCAACCTCCATAGCTGCTCCAAGATGAATTTCATTTCCAAATGTTTAGAAATGCCATTAAAAAGTGAAGAATCCATCTGTGACAACATGGATGAACCTGGAGTGCACTATGCTAACTGAAATAAACCAGACCCAGAGAGGCAATACTTCGTGGTCTCACTTCTATGAGCAATTTTTAAAAGTCAAGCTCAGAGAACCAGAATATAGACTGGTAGTTGCCAGGGACTGGCAATTAAGGGAAAGGGAAAAATATTACTCACAGGACAATGAATAGCATGGTGATTATAATAAACAATACTGTATCACACACTTAAAATTTGGCAAGAGATCGTAAGTGTTCTTATCATACATACATGCACAAAAGGTACCTATGTTAGGTTGTAGATGTGTTCATTAACTTGACTGTGGTAATCATTTCACAACATATGCATATGTTAAATCATCAGGATATATACCTAGAAAATCCCTTCGTACAACCTAAATGTATGCATTTTTAATTTGTCAATCATACCTCAATAAAGCTGAAAAATAATAACAATTAGTAAAAATAAAATCATAATAATTGATGATAATAGTAATAATTAAAAAAAAATAAAGAATCAAGAATTTCACCAAGCATGCTGATGACCCATGTAGTGGGGGTGCAGGGTGGCTTTGCAGTGGCTGGAAGGGAAGGGAATGGAGTTCAAGGGTAGCTTCTGAGTTCCATTAGTTCTGTTTCTTTGTGATTGTCGGTTACACAGGTATTCAGTTGGTAAAAATTCAGGGTGCTATGCACTTAATGTGTCACAAGTTTCATAGAATGAGAGTCATATTAACATTGCTCCAGGTTATACAAAAATTAACTTTTTTTAAAAAAGATTTTATTTATTTATTTGAGAGAGAGAATGAGAAAACATGAGAGGGGAGAGGTCACACAAAGAAGCAGACTCCCCGCTGAGCAGGGAGCCCGATGGGGGACTCGATCACAGGACTGTAGGATCATGACCCAAGCCAAAGGCAGATGCTTAACCCACTGAGCCACCCAGGTGCCTGAAAATTAACTTTTTGCTCTGTTTGCAGCCCAATGTTTTCTTAAAGCTCATTTGTGTTAAAACCAATGAAAAGAACACACTCATTATTTTTATCACCATAAAGCCAAAACATTTTGGGGTATATTAATACAACTTTCTTAGCTACAAGCTTTGTATATTTGGGGAAAAAAAATCCACAAACACTAAAAGAATGCCTGTGTCTAGATGATGTTGGCAATTAATTAGAATAGGTTAGAACAAATACTTTTTAAATGTCTCTGAACTTGACATAGCTTATCTAACTAGGTTTGCCATAATCTTAGGACTATCATCATTTTTCCTTTCTAGTGTGAAATTACTAAATTCAAAGGAAATAATCATATCATGGAACATCAAAATGACAGAAGCTGTTACCAAAATATCTGTACAATGATTTTAGTTGTGTTAAATCAGTATACCCAAACTGCTTTAGACAGGACTGCAACAAATATGAATCAAAAACATCTCTTCAAGGAGTGGGAAAGGAAAACACAGGGCAATTGTCACAGAAGCATCGAGGGAACTGTTGTTCCAGTGTGCTGAGCTCCTAACATGGAGGATGGAATCATCAGCAGGACTTCGGCATTGACATGAAAGATGCCGCGTGAGTAGTCTTAAATGAACTAAATTAGCTTGCACAAGACTTGGAGTACTCCCTGAGCCCCAATTTTCTGGACTGTTGAATGGGGATCTTCTGGTTTTATTGATTAGAGAAAGTATATAAAATGAGCCTGGCAGAGAGCCTTGCCATAAGCAAACAGCCTCACCAGGGACAGAAGCACCATGAAATGCATAGAACAGTTTTGGGCAAAATATAACTACTGTTCAAATGTTATCATACCCATTTTATTCAAATGAATTAAGAAACCATTCTCAGCAGATCGACCCATTCTAACTCTTATTCATGAATTATTTCTTATTTTCTAACACAAGATTCCTCATCATATCTTAATTTGGGGGATCAATTCAAAATATCATTGACATGGTTTACAATCTCTGGTCTAAATGTGCAAACTATTTATTTAATATATCATTATGATGTGACCCTACTTTCTTTCATCTTCCAAGCAAGCCCAGGTCTTTTAAAAGTAAATTTTGATGCAGAACTGCAAGTAATTTGAGATTTTATGTCATTGTCTAGAATTCACTCATTCAGCAAATGAGTGGGTTGTGTGTTGTGTGCCAGGTTGTTCTAGGGGCCCAGAATATTATACTGTAGTGATCCATTCAAAGACCCCATTCTTCCAGGAGCTTATATTATAACAAAATTTCCACTGCTAACAATAACTAAAAACCAAGTCATTTAGTGTCGTAGTAAAAGTATATAGTATAGAGTACAAGTGCTATATGAAATAAACAAAAATAGAGCAGGGTAGCAGAGATTTGGAGTAGGAGGGGGTAGTTGTAGTTGAACAAGTAATGTTTGACCCTTGATGCATAGATTTAGCTGGGGGAAGTCATTGCAAACAAGTGGTATGACCAGTGCGAAGGCCAGAAGAGGGAGGAGGCTTTCGTGGGGCTGGAGCACAGTGAGCGAGAAGACTGTGGTACCGAGGAGCCAGCCTGTAGGTCACCGGGAGGACGTCAGCTTTCTCTCGGACTGGAATGCAGTATTTAAGTACAGGAGTCTCATGATGTAACTTACTGAGTTTTTTTAAAATGCACTCTAGATTTTAAAAGGCTCACAGGATCAGCCTGTCTGCTGTGTCAAGGAAGCACTTTAGGAAGACCAAGGTGAAAAGCAGAGAGACCTGTTAGGAGGTGATTATGCAGACAAGAAATATTGGTGGTTACAACAAGCATTGTAACAGTGAGGGCTGTCAGAAGTGGTTGGATTTGGGATATATTCTGTAGGAAAAAACAACAGTAATTTCTGACAGATTGGTCTGGGATATGAGAAGAGATTAGCAAATGCTCTGGTTTCACAGAAAATTATTATGCAGGAAAACACTGTATTTTTAAATTTAAACTCTTATAGGCTTTTGTTTGCTCAACATGTGTTCTTTCTGTTGGATTGTACATAATGAAGCTGCATGTGAAAGAAATGAAAGCTTTGTTAACATATTTTTCACAACGTTAGCACAGTGAGTGTGGGGAAGAGAGGTCTGGACAAGAGGGTCTTCATAACCATGAGCACTGCGTGCCACGGCCCAGCACTCTGACTCCTGAGAGAACAGCTATGTTGTGAATGCCCTTTAGTTTATTTCATTTCCATCAACCAAAGTTCAAGTGACATTTAATGATTTCATTAATCAAAATTCTGCTGGCTTTTGACCTTGGGGTTTCCAAATCTGTGACTTTTTATTCTTTCCTGCAATCTTGCCAGGCTGTCTTAAAGAAGAATTCTAGATTGCTGTCAGCAGAAAATCACTTGCTGTTCTCTGAGGTGTCAAAATCCTGTCATTTCTGCAGGTGTGGCCCATTGTGACTCAGGCGATGAAATGAGGCTTTGATTTTATTGTCACTTTCTTTTCTCTTAACTAAGAGTGTACCTCCCTTCTAATTCTTTATGCATGTGTGTGTCACATCAAGTATTATTACGTAATTGCTTTAATGCAGAAAGTGAGCTGTTTTATCCTTTTAGGTCCTTCTTGTCAAAGAGAGAATTCCTCAGCAAAACTTTTTCCATCTGCAAAAATTGTATTTGACAATCTCATAAATGGTGGAAGATTTGAAATACTTCTTTAAAATAAATAAATACATGTTGAATGATTAATTGACAGATCATGTAGTGAGAGACTGGGTCTCTTTTCTGAGAGACTCTGGGGACAGGAAAAATCCTGACTGGTTGAGGGAGAAACATAGGAATCTTCCACACTTAATATAAGGTCATCTCTTGCTCTTCTGCAGTGGTTTTCCACGTAACATTTTTTACTTGGTTCTTCATAAGGACAATGCGTTGTGCCTTCTCCGAGAACCACAGAAATCATTCTCGAGTACTTCAAAGAGGCATTATTTATTTATTTTAACCCATGCTACATATTTAATTCATTTTATGTGTCTTCAAGGGTTACAGGTGTCAGGGTGGAAAATAAAGCTATTTTCTCTTACCTCAACCAAAACCATCTCTTTCCGCTACTTGTGAGGATGGCACTCTTTTCCCCCACACAAAACGCTGTCCTGAGAAGAATTCCAAATCCTCTCCAATGCCCACTGTATCCCCGCAGTTTGGTGAGTACCAAGCAACCTGAAATATAGCAGTTGGAGCTCGTAAGAAACTCACAGGCCGACAAGAGAAACCACAGTGCACCTTGCTGAGGTATCACTTCTAAATCATTCCTTGTTTCAAGCAAAAGATAAATGATTAGGCTGCTAAGTTACTATATTTTTGAGATCCGGGTGGCAGCTTCTTGAATAGGCCTCATTAGGACTTGGTTGGCACAGCTTTCATAGTGGGAATCCACATCTGTGTCTGAGGTGGGAGTCTGTGCCATAGGAAAATAGCCCTGGACTGTGAGTCAGGACACCCACAACTCTGCCACTAAGTGGGAAGGCAATTTATCATTGCTCCTCCAATTATCATTGCAGGAGAATGCTGTTTTTATCAATTAGGTCTCTAATACATGATTCTACTAGATTTATCAGTGGCAACCTTAGTAGATAAAGATGATATTATAAAGGGAATGCATTGTTCTACAATCTTCTGTGGCATTATTTCTCCTCTCTCCTAAAAAAAAAAAAAACCCTTATTTTTAGAGTAACTTTAGGTTTATGACAAGATTAATGGGTAGGAACAGAGATTTCCTGTATAGTTCTTAACCCCATTTATACATAACCTCCCACATTATCAACATCATTCACCAAAATGGTACATTTATGTACCAAGGACAAACCTACATTGGCACATCATTATCACCTAAAATCCAGAGTTTACTTTAGGGTTCATTCATGTTGTTGTACATTCTATGGGTTTGGACAAATGTATCATGACATGTATTCATCATTAAAATATCATACAGGGTATTTTTACTGCCCCCTAAAAATCCTCTATCTTCTGCCTGTTTAACCCTTCCTTCCACCCCTGGCAACCACTGATTTTGTCATTGTCCCCTACAGCTCTATCTTTTCCAGACTGTTGTATAGCTGAACTCATTCAGTACGGAGCCTTCTCAGACTCACTTCTTTCACTTTGTAATATGCATTTAGGGTTCCTCCATGTCTTTTCATGGCTTGACAGCTCAGTTTATTTATCCTTTTACCTACTAAAGGACATCTTGATTACTTCCAACTTTCGGCAGCTATGAATAAATATTTATTCTAGAAACTTTTTTTTTTTAAGACTTATTTATTTATTTGAGACAGAGATAGAGCATGATGGGGAGGGATGGAGAGAGAGAATCTCAAGCAGACTCTTCCCTGAGTACAAAGCCCAGTGGGGAGCCTGATCCCAAGACAGACTGAGCCTCCCCAGGTGCCCCTAGAAACATTTTTAATTATTTATACTGTGAACATCAGTGTGCAGGTTTTTATAAGGACATCAATTTTCAATTCCTTTGGACAAATACCAAGAAATGCAGTTTCTGGTTCACATGATAAAAGCATGATTAGTTTTGTAAGAAACCTCCAAACTGTCCTCCAAAGTAGCTACACCATTTTGCATTCCCACCAACAACGTGTGAGCATTCCTGTTTCTCCACATCTTCATTTGCATTTGGTGCTGTCAGCATGTTGAGTTTTGACCATTTTATTTATTTTCATTTATTTATTTATTTATTTATTTATTTAATAGATTTTACTTATTTATCTGACACACACACAGAGAAAGAGCACACAAGCAGGGGGAGCAGCAGAAGGAGAGGGAGAAGCAGGCTCCCCACTAAGCAGGGATCCCAATGCAGGGCTTGATCCCAGGACTCTGGGATCATGACCTGAGCCAAATGCAGATGCTTAACCAACAGAGCCACCCAGGTTCCCCAGGTTTTGATCATTTTAACAGGTGTCTCATTTTTTTTTTCTATGTAGAATCTTAATTTTTTTAAAAATTAAATTTAATTTTTTTTAGTCTTCCAAATTCATTGTTTATGCACCATACCCAGTGCTCCAAGCAACACCTGCCCTCCTTAACACCCACCACCAGACTCAACCAACCCCTCATCCTCCTCCCCTCCAAAATCTTCAGTTTGTTTCTCAAAATCCACACTCTCCCATGCTTCATCTTCCTCTCTGATTTCCCGCAATTCACTTCTCCTCTCCATCTCCCAATGTCCTCAGTGTTATTCCTTATGCTCCACAAGTAAGTGAATCCATAAGATAATTGACTCTCTGCTTGACTTATTTCACTCAGCATACTGGAAGAGATTATGCTGAGTGGTGTCTCATTTTTCTTTTAACTTAGCTTTCCCTGATGACATGTGATATGAAGCATCTTTTCATGTGTACTTTTGCCATCTGTATACGTTTTTTGGTGAGGTGACTGTTAATCTTTGGTCACTTTTTAATTGGGTTGCTTGTTTTCTTATTGTTGACTTTTAAGAGTTCTTTGTATATTTCAGAAAGCAGTCCTTTATCAGTTGTGTCTTTTGGAAATATTTTCTTCTGGTCTCTGGTTTATTCTAATGGTCTCAATATTGTCTTTCACAGAGCAGAAGTTTTTGATTTTTATAAAGTCTAGTTTACCAACTATGTCTTTCATTTATTGTTTTTGGCATTATATGGCATTAATCTTTTGATCTTTCCTCCTAGACTGGAATGACCATTCAGAGATTGGTGTCTCCTTTTCACTGGCAAGACTCACAGGTGTGGCCAGGATGTTCTCTGAACATGTGCATCTCAATGTTACAATGATTAAACTCATTGGGTGTGCAAGAAACATACTACACAAGAATCACAATCTTATATTTAGAAAAAAATTATTTCAGACACAATTTTCAACTGCTTGACTAAAAAGTCAAGAAACATATTATACTAAAGTCAAAGAAACATATTATATACAGCAAAATAATTGTACTCATCCAGAAAAAGAAGTAAATGTTACAGCAATTGCCACAATTATACCTTTGCTTTAAAAAAAAGAAAAAAAGAAATTCCTAACAAAAAACAAAACAAAACAAAACATCACCCCAAAAAACTCAAAAAAACAAAAAAACAAACCCAAAGTTCCTTATTGTCAGAATATCAAGGAGGACATTTCCTATAAGAGGGAGTGGGGACTTTATATAACTGTGATTTTCTTAAATAAGATGATGAGACTGTGAAAATAAAAATGCAAATTATTGTTTTCAAAAACTCTCTAGTTTGGGGATGGAAAGATAACAAATGTGGTTTTGGTTTTCATCATTTCTTTCTAAAAAGCAAATCTTGCCAGTGGTTCTTTTTTGGGGCAGGACAAGAAAAGGGATTTTTTTCTTCTAAGCATCATGCCCTAGATCCCATGTTGTTTTGGGGCCTGGACTATACTGATTCAAGAAAGAAAATTAAGTTCATAGACTCCGAATTCCTGTTCAATTACATTCTGTGGGTAGCTTGAACTCAGTCAAAGTGAGGGAGCATTTACACGGCAGAAATTGGCAAACACTCAAATCTTCCCTCCCCCGCAGAGTCCATGGTTAAAGATATAGCAGCACACCATTGCCCTCATCCTATAAACTCGGGCACCCATCTACCATGACTCAGTCCATGTTCCTATGGGGAACATCTCCCGAATGATGCTACATGTATAATGAATAAGCCACTAATGTGGACTATCAAGATTCCAACCACAACCCCTTCTCCCTTGCTTCAAGAGTTCCAATAATATAATTATAGTGGAAAGAGTTGGATGTGGAAACTGGTATTGGGTAGAAATCACAAATAATAAAAATAGTAACAGTGTGGTAGGGTCTTACTGACAGCATATTATAAGAGCTGAGTGAATATAAATTGGGTTGAAATAAATAGCTTTCCCCATCTTATTTAGTCAATATGCTTTTCTCAAATGCATAGGAAATAGTCAAACCTGCCTAATACTCTCAAATAGGACCAACATTTTGAAGGGTTCAATGCACTATCAGGTAAACTATTTTACTGAAACGTACTTAGAATGTAGGAGTAACTTTTATAATCCTCATCATACAAAATCTCACAGGAAGCTTAGAAAGGTTAAATCATATGGTAAAATCACACTGTGAGACTGTCATAATTACAAATAAAAACTTCTCATACTTAATGCCCCACACAAGGTCACCATTCCCACATAGGATCATAGAGTAACAAAATATGATCTCTGCATAATAAGTACTGATATTTTGGAAACACAATAAACGTACATGTTTTTGTCTTGGAAGGATATCATTTTCAAATAAATAAATGCCATTTTGAGTCAAAAGGAAACAAGATTGGAAATTCAAACTGGAGCATTGAAAACAGATAATTCTTTTATAGTCTTAAAAACTCTCTTATTGCAACATATATTTTCCTGTAATAAAAATTCTTCACATTTGTGTGGACATGTGTATGTATATCCTATATGTGTGTGCATATGTAATACATAATGTATTACAGTTTAGAAAAGACTTTAGCCTTTCCAGTCTCAGTCTTATTTTATTTTCACATTCCCAGGTAACAGTGAGTATTTAACTTATTTAATGTATGTATAAACTATAGTTTAGAAAAATGATCAGTGGCTCAAATTTCCAGAGCCTAGTTAATTGGTTTCTGATAGGTCTCCTCTTTTTGTATTGTCATTTTTGTATTGTCGTTTTGTATTGACATTGTGCGGAAAGACAAAATCACCCAGATATGGATATTTTTGCTTCACCATGTTAATTACAGTTTTAAGCTTAATCTTTGTAACACTTTTTCTTAATATTTTGAGATGCAAACTACTGCTATGGCCATTGGCATTTACAGCATGTTTTTATTTTGGACATATGATAACACTACCTACCATTGACTGCTTACTACGTGGCAATGTTGGGCTAAGCCTACGTCACCTTTGCCTACATCACTTCACTCAATGACCCCAGGGTATTTTAATTATCCATATTTATAAGAAGGAAGCAAAGCTTAAATATAAAGTGAATATATCTGAGATCACATAATGGTAAGTATGGATTTGAGATGCAGCTCTAATTCTACAGTTTAAGAGTTTCATTAATACGTCTATATTCCTTTACTTCCCACTTGGTGCTCATTCTTCTCTGTCCCACTTTAGAGTTTTTCTTACACAAATCACTTCAAATGTATTCTAAGTTGAGAACAAATAACCTTAAAACAGCTGATATGGCATTGCTCTTAACTTTAATTACCTTCCTTTTGCCATGTCTTTTGTTGGTTATATATTAATTCGATATTTATCCAGTAAGAAAAGTTGACGTCTGGTCATTGTTGAGTGTGCCAGCTGTGAGGTCAGACTCACTGAGCTTGAGTCCTGATTCTGCTTACTTGCTGTGGTGTGTTATAAGAGTCACTTACACTCCCCCTTGTATCTATTTTTTCCTCTGAATATGAGGTTAAAAATGGTGTCTCCTATTGATTTTTTATGATCAAATGAAGCAATACATATAAGATACTTAGAATATGCCTTACAAACAATGTTAGTTCTTATTTACAAGTATATACATCACCTATACACAAGTAAGTAATAGTAGATTGCTCAGAAGCTCTAATCAAGGAGTTATACTGCACTCTGGAAATGTTACCTACAAATTCTTGCTTTGTAAGTCACAGCAAAAAGATCTAGCCTCTCAATGTGCCGTTAATTTGGAAGAAAATGCGTGGTAGACAGTTGAAGTTAGATTGAACATTAATTCTTTAGTGCTTATTTATGTAGCATCTCTGTGAGTTTTCATTTCCTACTTTACAAAATGGAAATATTAATACCTAGTTCACAGAATTGCCCAGAGAATTCCTTCTCAACCTTGTACAAGTCAGGATAAGTGTAGGGACAACTATTCCTATCTGAGCAGCTTATAGGGGTGGAGAAGCCAGGGTCAGTCTCCTCTGGCTGTCAGTGTGGTGACTTACCTGCATCCCATTCCCAGCACCCCATGGGGAAGCTCTGGTCTAGGGAATCACAAGCAATGTCAGCAGATCACACACCTCCTGGCATGTGGAAGATACCATGTTAGTTCCACTTGGCTGCTTCAAAGAAATGAGACTTACTATATTTGGTGAAAAGTCACCAATATGACAGAGACTGAGTGGTGTCTACCATGCATAATTTTTTTTAAAGATTTTTTATTTATTTGACAGACAGAGATCACTAGTAGGCAGAGAGGCAGGCAGAGAGAGGGGAAGGGAAGCAGGCTCCTGCTGAGCAGAGAGCCCAACGTGGGACTCCATCCCAGGACCCTGAGATCATGACCTGAGCCGAAGGCAGAGGCCTAACCCACTGAGCCACCGAGGCGCCCCGACCATGCATAATTTTTGTCATCCTGTTTCATTCTACCATGACTCTTTATCCCCACTCCCTACCATTCACCTTTTATGTTCTGTGGGCTCAGAAATTCAATTATCAAGTGTTTGAAATTACATCAAAAAGGTTAGGAAAGCTGAGTGGAGCTCTAGCATTAGGAAAATATAGGAAACCAGTGGCATTAAGGAGCAAGATCAAAAGAAGCAAAGAAAACCTTTGTGTCATTTCCCTCTGATTGTTCAGGAATGCACTCCGGATCTGGTTCTTCTCTATGCAGTCTAAGACAGGCTTCATACCTTTTCTGGACGCTTTCATGTGAAGAGACCTTCAGCTACTTCGCCCTGCAAAACAGTCCATTTAGTAATTAAAATGTCTAGTTTAGTAGAACAATCTCAACGGGAGCCTTGGTTAATAGTTAAAGGCCTTCTGTTTCCCGACTTGGTCCTGCTCCATGAGAAGCCCACAGTGGAAAGGGCTGCAAGGGCCTTCTCCTCCCTCCACCCAGCCGACTTCTGACATTTTCTCTCTTGGAGCCCTTATAGACATTGGCCCTGCCTCCCCTAACTAAGAACTGCGATTTCCAATGGGTCCTTTGTGACTCCTCTCTCAGTCCCTAGCTACAGAATTCAGCACTCCCTTGACATCTTGCTCAGAAAGACAGGGAGGGGCAGAAAGACCCCTCCGGACATGAGATGTCAAGCACCACCTCATCCTTCTCAGGTCTGGCCCACAGATCCACAGGACACACATGCCTTAGAACTGTCATGACAGCCAGTGTAGTTTCTTTTCAAAATGAACCCCCTATGCTGTTCTAAAGGTCGCATAAGGCAGCTTAGGACAACTGAGATTTTTCAGGTCAAATCCATTAGTTCACTTGGTCCTTTGAATGCAAGCAGCCCGCAGTGAGTTCTTATGGCAAGTAGTTGAAACCCCCACCCTCATCCTGAGATAAGGAAATGGTTCTCTTTCCTTTCCTATAGCTGTGGGGTGAGGAGGGGGTGGGCATACAGCACACCTGGATCTAAGGAAGGTCTCACCAGTCTTGAACTTTCCAAGCCACTTCAATTTCAAACCTTCTGTATTTGTAGTGAGTGCTTAAGTGTTATAGGAGAGCTTTGGAGACCCGCTTTGTGTGTTGTCCATGGCTGGTCTAGGACCTTCCTAGGGAATGTGAGACTTATTCATGACTATGAGTTTATATCTACTGCTAAAACAAATCAGCATTACTAGTTATATTTATAGAACTTAATATTTATGGAATTGTCCAGCTGTGTGCTATCATGCAAGTGAAATAAAAGTGTCTTAAAATCAGGAAAACTTCCTTTTTAGAAATCAGGGTTCATGCAGCAACTCTCCCAGGGCTGATACTGTAATTTAGGAGAAATTCATCAATAGATTAAATCATTAGCCAATAGAATTTTAGATGATCCCTAAGAACACAATGACGCTTTGGATAATGTGAGATGGAAAATAATATTTACAATTTTAGGGTGAGAGACTGGAATTCAAGGCAACCCCGAGAGGATATTAGAGGCCAGATAAATAATTATTCCTGCTACTCTAATCCTGGGAGCTTTGCCAGATTCCAACTGATTATGCTGCAACCAGGACATCCTGGTGCCTTCGTTGCCCAGCAACCATTCTCCTCCCATTTTTTGTCTCTTCCAGAGGTGCAGAATACAATGTCACTCGGTATGGAAGTCAGCAGATAAGAAATGCAATCTCATTACCTCAGCCAGAGCTCATTTGGCGTGGACACAGCCTGGACTTTAATGTCAGACAAATCCAGATTCAAGCATTGACCTTGGAAAAGATAATTAACCTCTCGGAGTTTGCTTTAAAACGGGGTATAACACTTCTGTTACATGCCCGAGTCTTTTCAATGGAACTGTCCCACTCACAGTACAGGGCTCAGGAAGGCAGCATTCAAGACATTCTCTGCAGGGAGACAATCACTCATAGACAGAGGTCAGTTGGTAATGTGCTTCGAAAGGGACAAACCAAAGTTCTACCAACATTCCAGAGAGAAGTTCTGGGAACCCCTCCACTGAAGGAAGGTGATGGTAGTCAGCCAATTCATTGATTCATTTTTTATTCAAATAATAGATACAGAGTACCTCTTATACATTCTAGGAATTGTGCCAGGCAGCAGGGATTCAATAATGAAAATGAACATGCTCACTGCCCTCCTGCTCATGCAGCTTACAGTCAGTCTAATGGGTGTGAGGACAACACATGAGTGAATAGGAAATAAACAAGATATTTATAGGCTGTGATTATTGCTAGGAGAGAAACTGAGGGGTGGAAGGTGGTAAGGTAGGAAATAACCAGAGGAGACCTCACTTAGCTAGTGAGACTAGAGAGGGTCTGTTGAAGAAGGGATGAGACCCTTTCAGATGAGACCCCAAGGAGCCTGCCAAGAAGAAGCCCTAAGTTGGGAAAGAGGGTAGAATGGATCAAAGTTATTAAAGCCTGAGGCAGGACTGGCATATGCCTTAAAAGTTTCAGATATTAGGCAAACTGTGGTAGAAGCAGTAAGACATAGAAGATTTAGCTGGCTGAGGATTTTCCAGAATACTGACTCCCAAGGGCTCCATCTGTGCGTGGTGCTAAGCATCTCAGATTTATAAAGGCCTGGTCTGGAGACCATCCTGTGAGGCTGTTGTGCAAATGAGGAAAAAGCTCATACTATTCTGTAAGAGTACGATTCTATAACAGGTTGTATTCTATTACAACCCATGTAAAACAGGGTAGGTGCTAAAAATGTTAGCTTATGGTAAAAGACGTGTGAATACAGATTGGAATCTTCAATTTCTCCCCCCACCTTTTTTTTTTAAGATTTTAGTTATTTATTGGAGAAAGAGTGAGCAAGCAGGGGGAGGGGCAAGCAGAGGGAGAAGCTGTCTCCCCACTGAGCAAGTAGCCTAACACAGGACTCAATCCCAGGAACCTGGGAGTGTGACCTGAGCCAAAAGCAGATGCCTCAATTTCTTAAGAGCAGTGACTGTTCACTGTCCAATCTGGGCACAGCATTGGAAACACACAGCAGGCACTCGATACAGACATGCAAAACTCTGTAAGATATGAATAAATGAAGGGCTTGGGCGCTAAAGAGCAGCATAACAGTGAACTATTCATTAAACCCAACTCACAAATCTTAATTAATTATTGCTTAAAGTGTTCTCATAAAGACAGGACAAAGCTACTCTGACAGTAATAACTATTGTTGTTATAAAGCCTACGGACGTCTTCTTCCATAAACACATATCCAGTCTTTTCCTCTTACTTACTGCCTGAATTTTCTTTATGAAAATATTTATTTTTTCATTGTGATTTTCAAACTTATTTATGATAAGCAGAATATGTCAGCTTATCATTGTTTGTAGAAAGGAAGAAGAACTGCCTGTAAACCTTGCCTCTGTCATTAACTCTGTGACCTCTGAAGCACACAAGGAAATTCTCATGACAAATTAGTCTGCACATCATTTGGAGGAGGCAAATAAAATTGTACAGACTGCTGTAGCAGATTACTGTGCACGGAGCCCATTCCCTTCTAGAAAAGGATGAACTGTTCCCAGTGGTCACAAGTAGAGAATAGTTTTCAAACCTTGGTAACCTTTTCTTCTCTTATGCCTTGGAATCCATTTACCACAAAAAGTACGCAGCCCCATCCCACAATTCTATTACCAGCTTTAACTGAGCATTCACAACCATAGTTAAACTTACTGATTATGTTTTTTTGAAATTCTCTTGACAATAACATACTTTAATACTTCAGTTTTAAATTTAAAATTATTTTCCCAGCACCATTTATTGAAGACGGTTTTTTCCCACTGGATATTTTTTCCTGGTTTATTGAAGATTATTTAACTATAGAGTTGAGGGTCCATATCTGGGCTTTCTATTCTGTTCCACTGGTCTATGTGTCTGTTTTTGTGCCAGTACCATGCTGTCTTGGTAATCACAGCTTTGTAGTAAAGCTTGAAAACAGGCAATGTGATGCCCCCAGTTTTGTTTTTCTTTTTCAACATTTCGTTAGCAATTAGAGTCTCTTCTGGTTCCATACAAATTTTGGATTGTTTGCTCCAGCTCTTTGAAAAATGCCAGTGGAATTTTTATCAGGATGACACTGAAAGTATAGATTTCTCTAGGCAGTATGGACATTTTAATAATGTTTATTCTTCCAATCCATGAGCGTGGAATGCTCTTCCATCTTTTTGTGTCTTCTTCAATTTCTTTCATGAGCCCTCTGTGGTTCTTTGAGTACAGATCCTTTATCTCTTTGGTTAGGTTTATTCCCAGGTATCTTGTGGTTCTTGGTGCTATAGTAAATGGAATCGATTCTCTCATTTCCCTTTCTATATTTTCATTGTTAGTATATAAGAAAGCAACTGATTTCTGTACAGTGATTTTGTATCCTGCCACATTACTGAATTGCTGTATGAGTTCTAGTAGTTTGGAGGTGGAGTCTTTTGAGTTTTCCATATAAAGTAGCATGTCATCTGCGAAGAGAGTTTGACTTCTTCTTAGCCAATTTGAATACCTTTTATTTCTCTTCATTTTCTGGTTGCTGTTGCTGGGACTTCTAGTACTATGTTGAACAATAGTGGAGAGAGTGGACATCCTTGTTGTGCTCCTGATCTCAAAAGGAAGGCTGTCAGCTTTTCCCCAATGAGAATGATATTTGCTGTGGGTTTTTCATAGATAGATTTTATGGAGTTGAGGAAGGTTCCCTCTCTCCTTATACTTTGAAACATTTAAATCAGGAACGGATGCTGTGTCTTGTCAAATGCTTTTTCTGCATCAACTGAGAGGACCATGTGGTTCTCTCTTCTCGTATTGATTTGTTCTTTTGCATTGATTGATTTGCAAATGTTGAACCACTCTTGCATCCCATGGATAAATCCCACCTGGTCATGGTGGATAATCTTTTTTAATATACTGTTGGATCCTATTAGCTAGGTTCTTGTTGAGATTATTGGCTTCCATATTCATCAGGGATATTGGTCTGAAATTCTCCTTTTTAATGGGGTCTTTGCCTGGTTTGGGGATCAGGGTAATGCTGGCTTCATAGAAAGAGACTGGAAGTTTTCCTTCTGTTTCTATCTTTTGAAACAGCCTTGGGAGAATAGGTATTATTTCTTCTTTGAATATTTGGTAGAATTCCCCAGGGAATCCATTGGATCCTGGGCTCTTGTTTTTTGGGAGGTTTTTGATCACTTCTTCAATCTCGTTATGAGATATTGGTCAATTCAGGTTGTCAATTTCTTCCTGATTCAGTTTTGGAAGTTTATAGGTTCCCAGGAATGCATCCATTTTATCTATGTTGCTTAACTTATTGGTATATAACTGTTGATAATCATTTCTGATGATTGTTTCTATTTCCTTGGTGTTAGTCATGATCTCTCCCTTTTCATTCATAATTTTATTAATTTGGGTCCTCTCCATTTTATTTTGGATTAGTTTGGCCAGTGGTTTATCGATCAGTTGAGGAGGGTATGTGCTATGGTGAGTGCTGTGAATTGTGTAAGACTGATGAATTACAGACCTGTACCCCTGAAACAAATAGTACATTGCATGTTGATAAAAATAAATTAAATAAAAAAAATAATTTCCAATTTTAATAATTACCAAAGCAAACCAAAATAATTATAGGGTAATGGTAATTCAATAAAAGAAAAGAAAAATGTGTATTACCCCACTCACCAGATAACATGGTGGTACTACCTTTGTAGCAAATGTCTTATACCTGCCATCATTATTAAAATTTATTGTATATTTTCATATTTCATATTTTTAATGTTATATATTATCCATGATGTTAATAAACCATTTATTACCATAACTTATCCATATATAAAGTCATTTTACATGCTTTTAGTAACCATATATGTTTATATACAATATACATACATTCATACATATACATATATCAGAATTTAATTTTACCAAGAAATAGTAATTATAGTAATTATTTCTTGACATGGAACTAGTTTTCAACTTCTCATCCTTATAAATAATGCCCCAGTAAACAACATCTTTAACTAAATTTTGCACATACTTCTAATTCCCTAGGATATGGAAATGAAATTTATTAACCTAGACTTTATACAGTCTTAGACATATAACACCATTGCAAGTTGCCCTCCAAAAAGGTAAAATTTCTGCTCTCACGCTCATAGTATGATACAATCACATTCTAAAAGAAAAGCAAGGAGAAGTTATCATGTAATGGGCAAACTGAACCAATATAAAATTGTGTTAATTTTAATTGATGAGTTAATGCTAATAATTATTAAGCACTAATTTTGATGAAGGAGTATGTCTCAGAATCACCTTAGAATAATAGCCATCTCCAGAGGACATGAACAGACATTTCTGCAAAGAAGATATCCAGATGGCGAACAGACTCATGAAAAAGTGCTCCACATCACTCAGCATCAGGGAAATACAAATCAAAACCGCAATGAAATACCACCTCACACCAGTCAGAATGACTAAAATTAACAAGTCAGGAAATGACAGAAGCTGGCAAGTATGCGGAGAAAGGGGAAACCTCCTACACTGTTGGTGGGAATGCAAGCTGGTGCAACCACTCTGGAAAACAGCATGGAGGTTCCTCAAAAAGTTGAAAATAGAACTACCCGAAAGAACCTAGATGTCCATCAACAGATAAATGGATAAAGAAGAGGTGATATATATATATATATATATATATAATGCAGCCATCAAAAGAAATGAAATCTTGCCTTTCGCGATGACATGGATGGAACTAGATGGTATTACACTTAGTGAAATAAGTCAAATGGAGAAAGACAACTATCATATGATCTCCCTGATATGAGGAAGTGGAGATGCAAACGGGAGGTTTGTGCAACACAAGAATAAATGAAACAAGATGGGATTGGGAGGGAGACAAAGCATAAGAGACTCTTAATCTTACAAAACAAATTGAGGGTTGCTGGGGGGAAGGGTGGTAGGGAGAGGGGGGTGAGGTTATGGACATTGGGGAGAGTATGTGCTATGGTGAGTACTGTGAAGTGTGTAAACCTGGCGATTCACAGACCTGTACTCCTGGGGCTAATAATACATTATATGTTTATTAAAATTTTTTTAAAATTATTAAAAAAAGAAAAATAGCCATCTCTGCCTCAAAGGAGACGACAGTGAAAAGAATTTAAATTCTGACTCAGTTTGGAGGTCGTTTAATTACAATGTGGTTTGACTCAGAAGCATAAATTGCTCTGAAGGCTGCTGGGTCCTGCCATCACATAGCAGAGCACAGGCAGGAAATGACACAGCAAGTCAAGCTTTTGTTTATGAAACACACATTCAGGAGACATACTGAGCCACTATTGTCTTCTCAGTGTTCTTCTAGGCAGGACAGCAAGCAAAAAGAAACTGTAGGTATGTTTCTAATCCTCCAGAATCTTACTCATTTAAGAGAAGACACTTATACCACTGAAAAATTTCATATCCATACAAGAAAATATATGAAGAATAACAATGGAGTTGTGCAAGTCAGTATTAAGTAATAGCAGTCTGGGGAAAAAAGAAAATCTGGGGTCATTTAATTAAGAATTTACTTATTCATTTATTTATTTACTTATTTATTTAAGTATGTAACTTTTTAAGTTTTTTATTTTATTTCATTTCCAGTGTAGTTAACAAGCAGTGTTATGTTCGTCTAGGTAAACAAAAGAGTGATTCAGCAATTTTATACATTACTCGCTGCTCATCACAAGAAGTGTACTCTTTAATCCGCATCCCCTATTTTATCCATCCCCCTGAATTCATGGGAAAAAGTGAAATTTGAACTGGATATTGTAGAAAGGGTAGGATTGAGATAGGAAGAAAGGCAATATGATCCAATGAAATGAAAATAAGCATGTTATAATTAATTTTCACTAGTCCCCTTGGATTAGAATTGGAAGATTCTATTGGGCAAGTGTAGAACATAATGTGGAAAGATTTGTCTGGACCAGATATGAAAGCATTGGATTGGATAAAAACAAACAAACAAGAAAAACCCAGAAACTCCACTTTTGTTTTTAAATTAAAATATCATTTAAAGGTTTCTGTGTAGAGAAATAAAATGAAAATCACCATTCATCTTCTCATGCTGGCATGCATATAAATAGCTTTGAAGACCTACTGTGAACCACATATAGAAAAGAGATTCAGATTCTTTTTAGAAGTATTTGCACATGGTGTACCAGGCTGGCTCAGTCAGTAGAGCATGTGACTCTTTATCCCAGGGTTGTGAGTTTGAGCCCATTATGGGTGTAAGGGTTACTTAAAATCTTAAAATTAAAAAAAAAAAATTTTTTTAAGTGTCTGTATTCAGAAAGCCTACAGCTTAGGCAGAAATACTCATTGTTGTTAACTTTACTTTGGTTCTGCTGCTGTAGACAAATCAGAAACAAGAATTCTTGTAGAAAAGACACTCTTCCCTTGTCATATGTGCCCATAATCTGGAACTTGGGCAACAGAATGGCTTCTGGTATCCCCCCATGCTATGAACTTGTAGCTTGCCATGAGAGAAGTAATTTATCTTCAATGTGGAAATGGAACTTTTTCTAACACTCTTTTTTGGAAACAGCCTGCCACATCCTCTACTCATTCATCCTGTGACCTTTCTGAATGGGCTCAGTCCCCACTGAGGAGACCCAAAGTGGTCCAACTCTAACAGGAGATAAAGTATTTATAAGCCCATTTGGCCATGCATCTAAACCACACTCCTCAGTCAGCTGTATGAGTAATGAAGCAGACCTTTGCTCTCTAGTGGTAATCTCTGACAATCTCTCAATGGTCCTGAAATAATGAGGGGGAAGAAAGGATCTTTTTGCCCCTGCACACAACAGAGCTAAATTTTGATATAGGGTGAAAAGTAAAAACTGCCTAAAGACTTTCTTTCAAGTTTTTGTTTTCTGAAAGCCTAAACTCTGGAGGATATTTTACAAGAAAGGATGAGAGAATCCCACTGCCTTGAAGACAGCAAGGCTCAGGTCTGGAAGGTGATGATAAGATTTGCAAAGTCTGAGGCAGAGACAAGGCCCATTAAATTTTTGGCATCATAGATCTGTGTTCAGCCCCTGCAGCACCCTGGTAGATTAACAAGACTTGGAGAAATGATTGCTGGGTGCTTCTCATGAGCCTAGACACTCAGCTCAGAGTTCCCAGCTCCAGCAGAATCCAGTGCCCAAGGCTGCATTAAAGATGTTGAGTTCCTAGATTTAAAGTGGAATCACCATGCATGTCAGTTTCCCTGGGACAGTCCTGGTTTATTTTGGGCTAGTCTGGTGTAATTTTTAGGTGCCTCCCCTTTCACACTTAAGAAAGTCCCATTTTGATGATAAATTACATAGTCACCCCTAAAATTTTTAAGAGACCAGGCAGGGTTGTGGAATAAGGATTCTAGCAGTGAACAGTATGGACAACAATGAATGAATAAGAAATATGTCAATCAAACCTTGAGTAAATGGAAGCACCTCATATGTAACCTAAGCATAATGGTCCTTCTCAGGGAGTTGGATCTCATCTTATCTCATCTCCTTCTCTGGCTTCCAAATCTTCACCTGCCTCATCTGCAATGTAGATCGTGCCTTAAATTCTTCCACAATATCATGGCAAGATTTTTAAACAGGAACCACAAGTTTTAAAAAAGCAGGAAATGCCTAGTATTCTGGACTGAATGCTTATGTCCCCACCTAATTCGTACGTTGAAATCCTGATGCCAAAAGTGAGACCTTTCGATATGCTTAAATCGTAGTGGTGAAACCCCCTCAAGTGGGATTAGTGCCCTAATAAGAAGAGACACAAAGACTTTCTGACTCTCTCTACTCTTGCCATGTAAAGATACAATGAGAAAGTGGCTGCCTATATACCAGGAAAAGGGCTTTCGCCAGAACCCAGGGGGAATGCCACCCTGATCTTGGACTGTCAGTCTCCAGAATTGAGAGACACATTTATTGTTTAAGCCAGCCAAGCTAGGGTATTTTGTTGCAGTGGACTGAACTGAATAATATAATTAGGAATTTTATATTCAATAAATCACATTCAACTTCACTGCCAATTCCCTTTCCTGGGTGCTCTAGTCCCTTATGATGCTTATTTTTTCCTCATTTTTTAAAAGATTTTATTTATTTATTTGACAGAAATCACAAGCAGGCAGAGAGGCAGGCAGAGAGGAGGGGAAACAGGCTCTCTGTTGAGTAGAAACCCTGAGACGGGGCTCGATCCCAGGACGCTGAGATCATGACCTGAGCCAAAGGCAGAGGCTTAACCCACTGAGCTACCCAGGTGTCCCTTTTCCTCATATTTTTAATAATCATTTGCATATGATATTGTTACTTGTGTATCTGATTATTAACTACTTTCTTTTCCTATAACGTAGGCTCCAAGATGTCAAGGATGTGTTTTCCTACCTGTATCCCCAGCCTCTTGAATAGTGCTTGGCACATAGTTGGCACTCAATAAATGTGTGTTCAGTTAAAAAAAAAAAAAAAAAAAGGCAAATAGAGTCCCAGAAACTTGATTACTGAATAGATTGGCAAAAAAGGCCACCAGAGAATCATTTGTCTCACTCATAAAAACATACTTTGCCTCTTTCTTGTTCATAGCTCAGCTTTTTAACTTTGTAATAACTTGAAAATATTCTTTCGTGGTGTTCTTATCGATGAGAATCCTATTCATTATATCATCCTCTTTTGTAAGTGTCAGCATTCGAAAGTAAGAAAGAAATCAAAGATTCAAAATTAACACTTGTTACCTGATTTCATGAACACTAGTAATTTTTTTGCAGCTCTTGAATAACAAGGCTACCTCAAAGACTTCTAGATGAAACTGAGCTCCTGACTTTAAAATCAGCCTTTCATGTACAATAGCCAAAAAAGAAGTCCTTAGTAGTTTCAAGTAATGTCAACGTAAGTTGGGGTATCTTTACTGATACCCGCACTGATATCCTTCTGGTCTGACGCTAGTCAATAGAGGCCTACAGAGTTCGATCCTATTTGACACACTCCAAACAAACAAAATAGTTTCCTAAAGCCTATTCCTAACTGCCAAGATTGAAGACTTTTGCATGGAGCATATCAAAGACCTTGATATAAAGCATTGCCGACCCAAAGCCCCCAGGTCTTGCAATATCTTAAAGACAGAGTATTTATGTATTTATGGGGTTTTGTTTTTTTGTTTTTTGGGTTTTTTGTTTGTTTGTTTTCTTTTTTTACTTTTTGTTCCTGGGGAAGTCTAGGTTAGTCAAATCATCTCTAACTTGCTTGCTAAATAAATTTAGTAACATAGGTAATATGTAATGCATCCTCCTGTTGTAAATGGCCTAATTTATTGGAAGGCAGCCAACAACCCAAACCCAGAAATTAAGGTGTTTACTAGATGCCAGGAGCACACCACATGGCCACTCACTGAACATTAAGGTCATCATGCGGGATTTTATGTTCTGGCTAGTCTTCCATGGTCGTCTACCGCTGTAATCAGACATGGTCAATGAGGAAAAAATGCCTATTCCACTCATAGCATGAGTAAGTAGCTCATAAGTTTAGCTGACATTTAAGCTTCTCCTTCACATCTTCTTGCCAAGATTTAATATTTTCTTTTGATTTATGAAAAGTAAAAACAAGGATCCGAATTATATCACAACTAGGTCAAAATACCCATGCCAAGTAAGATACAATGATCAATGTTTTCCCTTAGCATAACAGATTGCCCTTAAACTAGCTGGATGGTGCTTATATAATTTTAAGGATTTTGTGTAAGTGAGCATCCCCAAAAGCTCTTTGGTGGGGAGTCTCCCGGCGACTGTGTGGCAGCCATCAAAACACGCTGCTCCGTTCTCCTGCTACAGGGAGCATACCTGGGTCATAGCTCCAGCCATTGTCTTTCTCGATCTACTGCCATGGTTGCTCTTGGCTTTTGACTGAACACAATGGACGTCTATAGGCAATTGCATTCTAGTAAGATCCTAGACTCTTTCAAGGGGCATTTCTGGCTCTCAGACTCCCCACTGTGCTGTCATCCAGGATTCTTTGCATGTGATCTCCTCCCTCCCCTATCCCCTTTCACAGAAGTCTGGCCTGCATCACAATCTGAAGGCTCTCCCCACTTTCTCTTGCTCCCTTCACACACACACACACACACAAAATATCTGGCATGACTAATCCCATTCTGGTTTCTGCTTCTCAGCAGACCTGAATGAATGCAGCCTTGAAAGCTATAGAACCATCTTACCAGGAATCTCTTTTGTCCATTCAACAGGTGTTTATTAAGCATGAAAGTGCTGGGCCCTGACCTCATAGTGAACACATACCTTAGATATAGACTTGACCTTGTTGAGGAAATGCTGTATTAAATAAGTATCATGAGGGTCATGAGAAAAGAATTCTGTGGGAGCACACTGGGGCATCGAATAAATTCTAAGAGCTGAAGATGGTCACTTTAAAAAAGAGAATTTTAAACTGAAACCTGAAGGATCATGTGGGAATTAACTAGGAGAGCAGGGGAAAAAGGGAACAAAATGAAACAGGAGTTTACGAAACAAACTCTGTTTTGTTCTGGCAACTGGTGGGAGTCTGGATTGAAAGAACCCACAGGATGTTTGTAAGTCCAGTATGGTGAAGAATCCCTGAAGGGCATGTGTAAGAATCACTCTCTGGAATCACTTTTCTTGCCCAGGTAAAGTAACTGGAGTAAGTGTCCTGAGAGTCCGCTTTTCAATTCTATCTTTCCTTTCACACATCCCATGATTGTACGATATTAGAACTCCTCTGACTTACAGCATGGTGCTGTCTTCCTTAGTATATGACTTGCTAATATCCAGCCGGCCAGGTAAGTAATGGTGTTAAAGCAAATCATTCAGCACCTCTCACATTATTCAGCAATTGTTTTCCAACCTTGGTAGGTGCTCTGTGGTTACTTGCTGTGAATCTGATATGCATACATACACTTTAACATTATAATGACATGAAGAATGGTATTTAGGGCAGTAGGACAATAGTCTTTCCAGGTTTTATTGTCCCCAAAACATGTTTTCTTTTTCAAGCCTATATTTGAAGAGTTCCAAATGAAGCAGTCAAATTTCTGGTCAGATGGTTCATATAAAAAGCTTAATTGGATAATTCAGGTCCAACAAGAGAACGATCAGGTGATGATTACCCAATTAAGCTATTTCCATGAATTCTCTTAATAACAATTTTCTAAAGGTCTTCTCAACTTCTAATATCTAGTGGTGAGAAGAGAAAGAATGTACAGAAAAGAACAATAATGTTTGTGAAACACTTCTATAATCCAGTCTGCTGACAAAACTTTATCACTATCTATAACTATCTATCTATCATCTCTCTATCTATCATGTATCATCTATTATCTATTAACCATCTATCTGTCCCAATATAGACATTCACATGTAAAAAATCATTTAAAATGTCTAGAGAGTTAAAGAAAGATATTTTTTCACTTGAGTTATTCAGAGACTTGCCTCAGGTTGACTCTAATTTCTATTAAGAGAAGATCTTTGAATATATCCAGTTAAGTGTTATTTAAAATAGCACCTAAATGCATTCCCTTAAAAGCACAAGTATCATATGTTTTGCTAAGCATAATGATAAATCTGTCATCTTAATCTGCCTTTCTCTATCATTAATTATAATGCAGCTATTAGGTTAACAATGATGTTGCTAAATAAAGTACATTAATTTCACATTAGGATTAAATGTTAAGGAAAATTATATCTTCCTTCAAGAAAATTATTGAAGTATAAATAGAGTATAATAGTGTCTGCCAATACCTTTCAGAAGATGCTGAGGGGCCTATTTTTTTAAATAGGAAGAGGTCAATGAGGACATATGTACCAAATGATCCAGTACATTATAATACATAAATAAAATACCACATAATACTATGGAATAGAGAATTCTGAGTAATGAAATCAGTCAAAATGGGGTTTTAAGAGGTTAGGTAGTTTAGAATGCTGGCATATTTTGATGTCAGTTTAAATTGATAAGTCACTGGAGAATTCAAACACTTAAGGTTATGTCAGAGAGAGAGAAGGAGAGAGACAAGGTGGGTGCAGTGACCAAGCAGTGACATCCCAGCAGTCTCTCTTGTTCAAATCCCTTCCACTCTCTTCACGTAGAAGCAGAAACATTTATTCACATAAATGCCGGAATTTGGGAACTAATTAGTTTAGGAAATGTCAGTAACTTTTATCTAAATCAAGGGTTAGCAAACTAAAGGGCCAGATAATAATTTAGGCTTTTCTTGCCAGAAGGTTTCTTCACAACTGCTGAACTCTGCTGTGGCAGAGGCAGAACCAGTCATGCTGGATACTGAACTGAACAGGTATGGCTTTGTTCCAGTAAACTCTGTTCCAAGAAGAGATGGCTGGCAACCCTTGCCCCGGTCATGGTTGCTGGTCACTCCTCTACAGAGGAAATGTCGTAAAGACTTATGGCCACTACCCCTTTCTCAGGAAAATTCATGAAGATATTTTTAGGTTTTAGATTTTTTAAAATGAGCTTTGAATAAGTTGTTCAAGATGGTCTCTCCCTTAACTTGGATGTTCTTATTTTCACATGCAATGCTTAAAATTAGACAAATATTTGCCACTCACTAAGTGAGTCACTGCTCTAGGTGCTGATGATACCACCCCAGTGAATAAAAGAATCCAATATGTCGGCTTATGCTACTTACTTCCCAGTGGAAGAGAGACAGATAATAAAATTAACATAATATATAATAGATTATATAATATTGTAGAAATTGATACATGCCTTAGAAATAGAATAAAAGTAGGACAGTGTCGAGGGGATAGAAAGGGTGGGGAGGAGGACAGATGGCAGTTTGTTTTACCAAATAGATTGGTCAAGGTAGACACGGTTGTGAAGGTGAATTGGAACAGACTGGCAGATTCAGGAGTTGGGCATGTGGATATCTGGGAAGAACATCCCAGGAGGAAAGGGATTTCGTCCATCCCCTGGAGGAAAGGCTGGTGAAAAGTTCTGTGCCTGAACAGACCCGGTGTCAGTGTGGCTGGAGCAGAGTGAGTGGAGGGCGAGCAGAGCAGATGGAAGATAATAGTGAGGAATTAAATCAGACCGGCAAAAGAGAACCACGGTAAAAGAAAATCACTTTTGTTCTAAAGGAAATGAGGGATCTCTGAAAGATTTGAAGAAGGGTTAAAGAAACTAGTTTATATCATCAGAGGGACCCCTTCACTTTTAGGACTTTTGACCCTAAACTGGAAGTAAAATATGAGGAAGACAAAATGTGGAAAGTGCCAGGCAGTGTCACTGGAGCTCAAGAAAATCCAGAGATAATAACATAGTCATATTCTACTCTTTGGATTGAAGAAGTCTATGCTAGCTTTTTTCCCAGACAGACTTGTCTATGACTCAGAAACCTCTAGGAAAGAACATTCCACCTTTTCATGGGAATACACTTCCACAGCAAGAAAATAGAATGTTTTCTCCTTATCTTTAAACAGCAGACCTAACTGTGAGGGGGAAAAAAAAAAATGTCTCCTGATGATTTACCACATCTCAGTCTGAGTAATCCCAGACACACATTTTTAAAACATACACAAAGATATGTTTGTGAAATGTGTTCAGTAGCAGATTTCAGCATTCATGGCCTTCGTTTACGTAGATCGCTTTATTTAATTTGTGCTTACTGGTAATATTAAGTAATCAGAGTTTATATTCTTGTGAAAATTCTCCCCTGATGGCCACCTCATTCGTAATGAAAACCACATTTTGAGCAGTTGAAGAGTCCAGCTGGTTACACTGGTAAGACATTTTCATCTTCTTGAGCACATTTCAGCTTTCTAAGCGTTGTGTATTTATAGGAAAAAAAATTTGAGCTTAATGAAACATGAAGTCAGTGATATGCAAATATGCACTCAATCCTCTGCTGAGAAGTTGATATCAAGAAAACTCTTCTCATTGGGGAATTGGTCAGATGCATGCGTAGCTATTAACATTTCTCTGATCCAACGAAGCTGCTCAGATAAAAGAAATATTGCAAAACTAGGAGATTGGAAGGACTCAACTAGGGAAATATTACTCCAAAAAAGAAACACTCAAAGATACAAACTGACTTCAAGCACATCTAATTTACATGACCATGGTTAACTTTCATACAACCCATGCTCACTTTAGGCTTGCTTGTGGGCAGAAGGTCATTTGAAGTTGGTATATAAGAACCTTCACTTTGTGTAATTCTCCTAAAACATATTTTATAAAAAATCTACATTATTATTTCTGTTTACCACCTCAGTAGATGTCCACTAGGACAGAACAAGAATGATTCTTATATAGAATCTTCAAAAAGTCATTTTGTTAAGGCTTTGTTTCTGTTAGCAGTTTCAGCAAAATCATGTTCAATAAGAAAGTCATAAGCAAGAAGGACTGAGTGGCTCAGTCGGTTGAGCATCAGACTTTTGATTTGGGCTCAGGTAATGATAACAGGGTCATGAGATTGAACCCACTGTTGGACTCGTGCTCAGCTAGGAGTCTGCTTGAGATTCTCTCCCCCTCTCCCTCTGCCTCTCTCCTTGCTCACACACTCTCTTTCTCTTAAATAAATAAATAAATAAATTCTTTAAAAATAAATAAAGCCATAAGCAATATATACCTTCATGACTAATTCAATATCAGCCCTTTTCCCCAGTATTCTCTTCTTTTCATATTTGTCCACATTCTCACTATCTTTTCTTTTATGATAATATTTTGTCCATTACTATATTGGATAATATAAATGATAAAGCACTTTAAATTAAAATTTCTTTTAAATCTTTGACTAAAGATTTTACTTTAAGAGTATCTTAAATAAGTTTCACTAAGTCTAAGTCATCAAACTAAGCTGTGCTTCACTGTGTTGTTTCAGAATGTCATCCACCTAAATTTAACTAAAAGCTTCAGTGAAATTCTGGGACTCTTTTAAGGTTCTTTATTTCCTTTTCATAATGTAGACCACGAACCACACATACTTTTTTGTACTTCGTATTAGATCAGTCAGACAGCTTATCCATTGTATCAGGCCTCCTATCACCTTATTCCATGTACCCAATGAAATACTTTTTACTCTCATTCCACATGTGTATTAATTGGACTCCCACCAAGAAGTAGATTGCACCCTAAAACTAGTCAATTAAGAAGCAAGTATTTCATAATGGCTACTTTAAAAGATATGGTAGGGCTTAGGAAAAACAACAGAGATGATGGCCATTCCAGGGCTGGTAAACACGAGAACCGCTACTATTCTAACTCTTGAAGAGGAAAGGAGAGAGAGGCTTTACTGGGATCCAGGAGTGAAAGACCTGTGCATAGAAGGAAAGTCCCCTGGGAGTAGTAGTGTCTTTTGACCTGTCCATGGTAACTGTGGGGGGAACCAAGGAAATAAATACCAGGACATTATGATCCTCCATCCCTTCAATCTCTCCCCAGAGAATCCAACCAGAAACCAGAAAGCAAGGGAAACTTTTGATGTATTCTTCATAGGTCTTGCCCCCAGGATATAGAGCAAACTGAAGATAGCACAGCTTCCAAAACAAATTCAATGTTCACTGAGGATGACTAGAAAAGATGCTTACTGAAATCCCCATAGTAGCTGAATCCACTTATGTTTTTACAGAAAGCCCCCTTGCGATGCTGATGTATAAAACATGGCATGTGTAATCAATTTCTGTAGTCAACCCTTCCAGTATATCTGTGGTAATGAATGCTGACATTCATTAATGAGTTTTTAAGATTTTTAAGTGACTATTGGCACCTATCCTTAATTTAGTGGATCTACTTAGCATTGACAGAGGTCCAAAACATAAGTTTGAAGGGAATTAATGCAATAAATAAGCTTTGGATGGTAACCGCTGGCATTACTCAAACTTCATCCTATTCAAGAAAAGAACAGACTTCAGAGTAGCCATTAAATTTTAAAATCACTTTGAGGTATTTTATTAATTTTCTTTGGAACAAACCTCAATTCTTGCTTTCTAAAAATGAAGTCGCTCAAGGAAGTGTTCAACAATGTCAAGAGGTTCTACAGTTCACCAGAAAAGTCAACTTTCCACACCAAATATTTATCCAGTGCCATTCTGAGCCAGATAAAGATCTAGGCACAGACGGAGCCATTGTTCTAAGAGATTAAAGTTTGCTTAAGATCGTTCCAAGACTTGCAAACACTTGATTTGTAGGCAGGTGTTTGGTTTGACTATACGGTGTTTGAGGTTTGTTTTTGTTTATTTTAACTGGAGTTTCTTTGGATATACTAAATGTCCTCAAATTTAATGTAGTCTGTTACCTAACTAGATTCATAAACCCTTGGCCTATGTTAAGAGACCAAGTTCTAACCTTGTTTACAAAGAAGGATGAGAAGGGACACAACCTCAGCTAAAAAGCATTATTACTGTTTTCTGTTCTTAATCTTAACATTGGATATAGAGTGCTCTGATCTGGGTTCCATTCATAAAATTTGTCTCAGCCATAGGAACTAATACAGTTCAACTTATTTTTTTTTTTTTTTTTTTTTTTTTTAAGATTTTTTTTTTTTTTTTTTTTTTATTTATTTCTCAGAGAGAGAGAGGGAGAGAGAGTGAGCACAGGCAGACAGAATGGCAGGCAGAGGCAGAGGGAGAAGCAGGCTCCCTGCGGAGCAAGGAGCCCGATGTGGGACTCGATCCCAGGACGCTGGGATCATGACCTGAGCCGAAGGCAGCTGCTTAACCAACTGAGCCACTCAGGCGTCCCTACAGTTCAACTTATTGATTATTTTTGCTATATTAACATTTTAGGACCTTTTTTTTTTATTCTATTATGTGATATAGCTTAGCTCAATATATGTTTAATGACCATCATAAGAGTTATTTTAAATGGCACCCAAGATACCCACTTCATTTTCTTTTTTAATATTTTATTTATGTATGTGAGAAAGAGTGAGAGCTAGAGAGAGAAAGAGAGCACACACAGAGGGAGAGGGAGAGAGAGAGGCGCAGACTCCTGGCTGAACAAGGGCCTGAGGCAGGACTTGATCCCAGGACACTAGGGTCATGACCTAAACCAAAGGTAGATGCTTAACCAACTGAGTCACCCAGGTACCCCAACATATCCACTTCTTAACTGAATTGCCTAGGGTAGATTGGTTCACCTTATTTTACCAAGATGCTTGGACGTCCAAAGGAAATATTCATTCTTATTTTGACTTATATAAAATAACACAAAAATTCTACAGTATAAGAGAGTTCTTATTAAAATTTGTTTCTTTTCTAAGAAAGTTAAGTTGTCAGAATTTTCTTGGCTTTTTCATGCCAAAGCTATAATCATATTCTGGATTGTATTCTCACAGTATCTTTTTTTCTTTTCATCTTTTTCAATTGCTTGGATCCCTGGTATAAATTTATTCTCCAATACTGGCTGTACTTCTGCATTTTCTGGGGGTCAGAGGGGTTGGGGTGGGGTTGGGGAGGTTGAGGGATGCCAAGGAATTCTGCTTCCATGTAACAATTTTAAGTAATTTTAAGGTCAATTTTAAGTAATAGAAGAATGTCCTTACTTGAATAAAATGAATAAAAACTCTTTTCCAGTGTAACAAACATGTCGACAGTTGAGCAACATTATGTTTAAAAAAACAATTTCAATTGTACTATCTTCTAGCAAATCAAGTAAAGAAAAACTGACTGGGTATTTGCTGCAAAGATGAAATACCTCTTTTCAGAAAATCCTCAATTCTTCAGAGATATTTTTATTTCTTCCAGAATTAACACAATCTGGAGCAGAAATACTGGCTGAGTGAAGATTGTTTCTTCTCTTTTTCTCCCAGAGAAGAGAGGAGGCTGCGTTTGGACAGAATTCTCTGCAGTAATGAGGGGGGAGGGGCCCGGTGTTGCTTCTGGTAGCTCTATACACACCGTTATGACAGGACCTGACTCAAGAGGTGATGATTCTCACCATTGAACAGTTCTTTAACTGGCAACAAGAAAAAGCCAAACTTCTTTTCTAAAATTTCAGGTTTGGACTGGTAAATACTGAGGATCATAGGTCAGCGTTGCAAGCAGGGTGACAGGCAGCCAGGCCATACGGAAGAGACATTTGCACATACTGAAGCTAGAACTTCCGTGGAAGAACATGCAGGTCGTGGGAAAAAGAATGGAAGCTTTAAAAGTTACCTTAGCTCTAATAGACACAATGAGGGATAAGATCCAACAACAGCTGCCTCATGGAGATTCTTGTACATCTTACTTAGGGGTTTTTTGTTTGTTTGTTTGTTTTTCACACGGGAATATAGAAGCAAATAATTAGGAGATCCAGGGAAGGTAATAATTTTTCCTAATAACAAAGCTCTATGTGAAAGAACATTATCATTTTTCCCCTTGCCATAGTATTCCCAATAGAAGGCTCGAGTATAGAAACCAAATTCAGGTTCAAGGTTTACACTTTTCTAGTTCCTATGGTCAAAATTTGTTTTCTGTGAATAACTTTTTTTCATTTTATATAGGTAAAAAATGAAAACCCAAGATAACTCAGTATATTAAATTAGGTAATGCATACATACATACATTCTTCTTTTTTAAGATTTTATTTATTCGTTTGAGACAGAAAGAGAGAGAGCATGAGTGCAGGTTGGGGGCTGGTGGAGGGAGCCAGAGGAAGAGGTAGAAGCAGACTTCCTACTGAGCAGAGAGTCTGACACGGGACCCTGAGATCATGACCTGAGCCAACGGCAGACCCCATATATACATAAATTCTTGAAGATATTGTTAAGAGGGAAAGTGCAGGCCTTCCTACTATATGTCTTTACTTTTTTAAATGTTATCTGAAGGACAGGAGGACTTTGGAAACATTTGGACAGTAGATACTGTTATTTATGTTTTTTAAATCTTAGAAGAAATATTTAGGTATATGTGGATTCTAATGATGATCTGGTATTTGTTGTATTTGCTGTAATTGCCCTCCTACTGGTGGACTACAGAAGCACATGTTTAGGGCTATGCCTGACACTGTCTGTATACTTAGAGTCCCAGAGAAAGTAAAGGACAAATAGTCAATTTTCTGAAATTCAGCTTCTTTCATCACAATAGAATGAGACCTCAAAGGAGAAATTCAATTAATTTATAGAAATAGTAAGAAAACTAGATTATTGAAACTTATATCCAGGACTAAGATTTACATCTTCCTCATAATATTTATTTATTTATTTTAAATTCTTTATTCAGATTCACTTTCGTTGACATATACTGTACGATTAGTTTCAGGGGTAGAATTTAGTGATTCTTCAGTTGTATGTAACACCTGTGCTCATTATGTCACGTGCCCTCCTTAATACCCAATACCCAGCTACCCCTTCCCCCCCAGCCACCTCCCCTCTAGCAACACTCAGTTTGTTTCCCAGAGTTCAGCACCTCTTATGGTTTGCTAAAATAAAAAAATAAATTAATTAAATAACTTACAAATAAATTACAAAAATAAAAATAAATAAAATTAGATGAAAATAGAGAAGGAGGCAAACCTCATAATATTTAAAGGTCATTTCTTCAATTGATTACGGGTTAATACCAACAAGCACGGGTAAAGTTCTATTACTGGCACTCAGTATGGCTCCGTTCATATATGAGCCTTAAAGGAGTCAATAATTTTTGAACCTTAATATTTAAAAATTTTTAATACCGACATCATCACAATTTCTGTTTATTCATAATCTGATGGATGTTTGGGTTTGTTCTATCTGGGGAATGTAACAAAGATACAAAAGTCTATGTGTGGGTATATGCTTTCATCTGTCCTTGCTAATATCTGGGAGTTGGAAGATATTTTGTTCTTTAACAAATGTCTAGGTTACATTCACAAGTAATCATACCATTCTGTCTTACCACCAGCAATATGGGACAGTTCCAATTATTCCACATCTTCATCAGTGCTTGGTATAATCGGTCTCTTTAACTTTAGACGTTGTAGTTCAGGTGCAGTGCTCTGTCATTGTGATTTTGACTTGTACTTCATAATAACTGTGAAGAATCTTCCCGATTTTTGCCCCTTTCTTTGTGCATTTTGTGTCCTTTAAAGAAATCACTGCTAAACCAAAGTCCCAAAGTTTTTTCCTCATGTTTCTTGTGTCTTTATTTTGTCCCGTTAATCTATTTATACCAATACCACACTGTCTTGATTACCAGCTGCTCATAAGTTTTGGAATCACACAGTATATGTCTCAGAACTTTGTTCTTTATTTCAGAGTTCTATCAGATATTCCAGGTGCTTTGCACATTCATATAGATTTTAGAATCAGCTTATCAGTTTCTACAAAGTAGATTATATGACCTTGAAGGATAGTTTGGGACCTTGAAAAATTATTTACATATGAGTTGATTATATGCATAACCTTCTCCCTGATGCTTCTGTGAAATTCTTTTCTTCTAAACACTGTTCCCATTTTCTTTTCACATCAAAGATTAAATTGTTTTTATCTGGAGCTAAAAATTTCCAAATGAGTTGGAAGATACATAAATATAGAATTGACAATATATTATTAATGTCATCTTATCAAACACATCTTTCAGTCTGAACTTTCTGCAGCTGACTTTTGGTGCATAAATTTACTGCTGAGGTTGATGTACAAATCACAGACAAAATTTCCAAGGTCGCTCTTAAAGGAGAAACTGAAAAGCAAGTTTGCAAAAATAAATCCCCAGTAATGTTTCAGAAAAGCAATGTGATTTTTCTCAACATAATTATTAACAATTTTTATTATAAATATAATGTATCTTAATTGTTACAAAGGTTTAAAATAGAAGTTAAAAAGGAGAGAAGGAGAGGAAAACTAAATTACCTATAATTTCAGAAACAAAAAACCACTGCTAGCATTTTAGTGCATTTCCTTCCAGGCATTTTTTTTTCTCTATTTATTGGCCTCTATTTATATGTTATTTTTTTATTAGAAAACAATGTTAATTAAATTTTCCATATTTTGTAAGCTTGTTTTTTTCTTTAACATCAGCTCATAGATATCTAATAAATTCAGTTTTCCCTTTTCATGATTTAATATTTATGTTATGTTTGCATAACACCTCTTCTGTTTAAAAGCCAGATCTTTATCACTTGGGAATATTACTCAACCTGACACTAAAAGGAGCAAGTCAAAATTTAATAAATAGAAAAGTTACTGTAATTTATAAAATAAAAACAAGACTTGTGCTCAATGTCCAAAATTTTAGTCTGATTCTAAATAAAACATTCTGGATGTACATTTACCTTGTTGTTAATCAATGGTTTGTTGAACCAGTCTTCTCCTTTCCAGTAGTTTTTCTAAAGATTTATTTCAGCCACTTCCTTGTTTGGATTTTTCAAAAGGGACTGGTAGAAAAATGCTGGGCTTGCCATGACCCCAAGAGATGCTGCTCCTGTAATAACAGCCTCATGGCCCATTAGTGTCACGGGAGGTGCTAAGTGGGAGATGTCACAATGCAGAGGGACTCGAGGTGGCAGTAACGCCTGTCATAACCCATCAGGGTGAGAAGCTTCTAAAAACTTTCCAGGAAAACTCTCGTTGCTCAATAGTGTGTAAAAGGGACAGTATTAACGTCATACTTTCCTGCACAGATGGGGAATGAGATATTCTAACATAGATATGCACCTTTACTTCTGTGTTTTTCGATCAGACCAATGACCGAAACAACCCTCGGGGGCTTTTTTTTTTTTTTTTTTAAGAGTTTATTTATTTATTTGACAGACAGAGATCACAAGTAGGCAGAGAGTGAGAGGGAAGAAAGCTCCCCGCTAAGCAGAGAGCCCCAAGCGGGGCTCTATCCCAGGACCCTGGGACCATGACCTGAACCAACGGCAGAGGCTTTAACCCACTGAGCCAGGCAGGTGCCCCTCACTGGGGGCTCTTGGTAGAAATCTCGATCCTTCCATCCCAGAACCACCAAATCAAAATCTCCTGGAAAGAGTCTACTTTTTACAGATTCCTCTCCCCAGGGAATTCTGAAAATAAGACCTGTTTGAGGAAAAAACAAAAGAACAAACAACACTTTATATGAAGGTGCTCTTTCTCAAAGTATTAAACTTCAGCAAATAATGTGGTCCTTGAAGTGGGGGTTGCATGCTTATGTCTTTTCTGAGTCAGAAAAGGCGTTTCACTATAATGCTGGATCCACATTACAGGATGCCTGGGTGGTTGAGCTGGTTGGGTGTCTGCCCTCAGCTCAGGTCACGATCCCAAGATCCCAAGAGAGCATCCCGCATCATCATCGTCATTGTTGTCGTCGTCATCATCATCATCATCATCATCGGGCTCCTTGCTCAGCAGGGAGCCTGCTTCTCCCTCTCCCACTCCCCCTGCTTGTGTTCATTCTCTCTCATTGTCTCTCTCTCTCTCTGACAAATAAATAAAATCTTTTTTTAAAAAAAAAAAAGAACACCCATTATAGAAACTTTTGGGAGAATGGGTTTTATGTGGTGTGTTTTGTTTTTGGTTTTTGCCACAATACAAAAAAGGAATATACAGTATAACAGAACGGTGTAGGTTCTAAGTGATAAGAGTGTCCTACTTAATGGATGATTTCTCACAGAGATTTCAGGCACAGCTGACATTCAGCTCATTTCAGGCAGTCACACTCAGCTTAACGTTGATTAGCAAAACACAGTTGTTATCAAACTCCAAGCGGTCTTCACATAAATCTATTTGCAGCAACGAACTGAATCATGTATTTTGTTTCACCATTTCAGTGATTCATGCCATTTCTTTTAAAGTAACTCATTGCTTTCCTGCTAACTTGAGCCAAAACTCCTTCAGGGAAAAACCAGCTTCTTTATCAAATAAGCAACCTCCTGAATAAAGTATGATAATCAGGTTTGCCAGGGGATGAGGAGAGTGGAGCTAAAAGCAAATAGGATTTGTTCATCAATGGAAAAGAAAGGTACCGAAGTATCCGCTGTGATGGGTCATCTGAGTGAGACAGATGCCTCACATCCGAGGACATGGGAAGTAAGACCTTGGGAATAAGGTTCTCTCATATGAGAATTCTGTCTTCTTCTATGGTCCCAAGTGGTGGCCTGGAAATAACATGTACTAGCAGCCATAAATCTGAACCATCTTCTTGCTATTTTGTCTGGTTACTAATAATGTGGACAAGTCCAGCAATTCATTACTTTTCCTATTTGGATTTTTGTCTTTTATTTTATTTTTATTATTTTTATTATATTTTTAAATTATAAATAAAATATTTATTATTTTATTTTTATTTTTTCCTTTTTCCTCTTGATAACCTTGTTCATTTTAGTCCCGTGATAAGATTGTTTGCCATTCGAATCTCTTTGATAATTCTATAAGTCAATTAGTGACATCCTAATTGTTAAGGGATTAGTTGAGTATCTTTTTTAAAATTTGCTTCTGCTTATCTTTTAAAGTGCATTTTCCTTCATAATGCTAAAGGAGAAGAGCATAGCCTATGAAGCTGATTTTTTCTCCCAGAAGGGAAGTAGCACTGTGGATAATAGTATTCGTGGGTAGCAAGACAGAGTATGGACTGTGTAATGCAAAATGAGTTGCCCAGTTTGGGGACATAGGAGCATCTGTGTTTCTGGCTTTCCTTTCTTCAATCAGTAAGCTGACTAAAAGCAAGCTGCAGACATTTTTCTTGAGATAAGCTGCATGCTTTAAACATTGCAAAAGAATCAGGAAGACAGACTTATTCGATGTCATTTCTTTCAGTCTGGAGGGCAGATGATAAGGTTTTCATGAATTATAAGACGTCAGTCCTGTTCTTGGTTTAAGGATCCTTAACAGTCAGAGCTTCTTCTCTACAACCCTTAATTCAACCCTATTCTTAAATATTTTCACGATCTGAGTGGCTCAGTAGGTTAAGCCCCTGCCTTCTGTTCAGGTCATGATCCCAGGGTCCTGGGATGGAGTTGGGCACTGTGCTCAGCAGGGACCCTAATTCTCCCTCTCCCTCTGCCTGTCAGTCCCACTGCTTGTGCACATGCTCTCTCTGTCAAACAAATAAATATGATCTTTAAAAAATATTTTCACAAACTATTTATTAATTCTTTAAGGATAATTGTACCAATAACATCAGTAGCTATTGGTTATGTTATATTGGTACATATGTTACAATAGGGTAACTATTGGTACAATATGTTATATTGGTACATTACATACGTTGGTACTTCTTTGGGGCTATGTATTAAATTGTGTTAGGTTTTCAAGGAATTCTTATTTCATCAGGTACAAGTCTGAAACTCATGAGTTATTGTGATGGCTATCCTTTATCAAGAAAGCATAATATAGGCATCTAATCCGTTATCACTACAAAACTATTTTGTAACAATATCCATCAAGAAGCACTACAAGAAGTCACTTACTACACTCAAATGAAACTAACCACATTAGAACTATATCAATACCTCATATGTCTCCTGCAAGTGTGACTTATGGCAGGAGTGGGATTGTGAGCAGGAGGAGGGGATGGAGACAGGCTCCTAGAGGATGAATTGTAGAAGCAGCAGTTAGTATGAATTCCCTTTAGTAGTGTCTTACCAAGCACTATATCAGTTATTAAGGAAAAATAATCCTGAGAGATTAGCATTTTACTGCTAAAAATTACTGAGGCTGTGATGTCAAAAGACTAATAGTTCAGATAACTACAGTGTGAGAGAGGGGACTAGAAAGCAAGCCAACTGCCAAGCACTTACTCATTTTGTTAGATTACACCTACAAAATATTGTTTCTTTATGAAGTCACAATTATTAATATCTAATACTATTCCACAGCCTATACAATGACACAGTGT
Organism: Mustela erminea; assembly: GCF_009829155.1. Classification (NCBI taxonomy): domain Eukaryota; kingdom Metazoa; phylum Chordata; class Mammalia; order Carnivora; family Mustelidae; genus Mustela; species Mustela erminea. Next base: position 40,715,654 of record NC_045615.1, on the reverse strand, counting down.
CACTATTATTCTATTCATTAATTTCCTTAATTATGAAAGTGACTTAGTCTATTATCTCATCAATTACAAAGCTACAAGTGAAAGCCAGGTATGAAATCCAAGGTAGCAAATGTTTATGTGGCTTGTCATTTTTTAAATAAAAAAAGAAATTAATAAGATCATTATAGTCACTTCTATATGCAAAGCCTGTATTGTTACCTAATGGACATTCATATTCAATGACATGGTACAATAACATTGTATTTTGAACTTTGTAACTTAAAGTTTGTCGGTAATTTATTTCTGTTAGGAAGTTCTATGCAGTAAGAAGGATCCAGGTTAAAAAAAATCCAGGTTTTTAAAAAAAAAAGACTGGCTAGAATATAATTGTAACTTTAATTTTTTAATTTTTTTAAGATTTTATTTTATTTATTGGTGGAGAGAAAGAGAAAGAGACAGAGAGAATGCACAAGTTGGGGAAAGGGTAGAGGGAGTATCAGACTCCGCACTGAACAGGAGAGCCAAATGCAGGGCTTGATCCTAGGACCCTGAGCTCATGACTTGAGCTCATGACTTGAGCTCATGACTTGAGCTACCCAGGCCCCCCTACTGTAATTTTTTAAAAAATGAATTCCCCTATCTAAAAGTCACTAGGGTGAACTTTGGATGCGAGTATTTTGAAAAATCAGCCTAGTAGTATACCACTATTAAATTACTAGGCACCATTCTTGGCAATATTGCTGGTGAACTTTCTTCCCCATTTAAAGGAACAACCTCAACAGTTGCCTCCGTGACAACTCCTCGAACTGTTACAGAAGACAGTCCCAATCACTTCTGGCCTGACCCAACATAACACTGGAACCTCTGGGCTCTCATTTCCTACCACTCCCTCCACTGTTACCAAGTCAACCTAAGCTATCTATTCTTCAGCCTGTTAACTTTCTGCTTGTCTCAGAGCCTTTTCATAGAGTGTTTTCTCTACCTCTAGTGTTCTTTTCAGATTTTGGTAGAGCAGGCTTCTTCTTATCATTTTCAAGGTACTATCATCTCCCCCGCAAAGCCATCTCTCACCACCCAACCTAGAGAATCTCACCATTAATTATATTACATTGCCCTGTTTTTTTTCCTTCATTATACCTGACTTTTTTTTTCTATTGCTTATAGCAATTATCCACAAGAAGATTTACCAGAAGTAGCAAAAGTCATAATAATATCAAGGATGAGATTCATGAAACATTATCTAAGTCAAAGACTCTGTTCAGATCAGTAAACTGAAAGGCCTAGAAATAGACGCGGATCATCCAGCATCTCTGTTGGTTAGCGTCAGAGTCACTCGGTCCAGCAACTGATCTGTGCCGCATCTTTGTATATAGAAAGAGTCAAAGGAACTAAATGTTTCCACCTCAAGGGAGAAGAAGAAAGAACCCAAATTGGTCATGTGTGCGAGCATGTTCTGGGAGAGTGGAGAAGAGACAAACTTTGATGTAAATTCTGCTTCTTCTGTGATGGTTTGGTGCTTAAAACACCAATCTGAAGCGCATTAAGACCTCCTTGCCCTTGTTAGATATCATCCAATCCAGAGGCAGTGAGGAGAAAGGGAAAGCCTAAAACCCTCAGAAATATTAAATGTTAGAGATCAGGCAAATGATACTGAGAGCAAAGAGAATACGAGGCATACTAAACAACCAGTTGCTCCGGACCAAGGCTCACAGACTATCAAGATTTCAAGAGTTAGGGAGATTTCTCAATGTCTGGCTAATGGAAGAAGAGAAGAATTGGGACCAAGAGGACTGAAAATGTTCCATTTTCATGAATAATCAACCAAATGTTATTTTTAATCAATAGAGTTATCATGTCATGAAGGATATATATTTTCAGAAGTATATTATGTTATAGGCATATGTTATGTATCATAATCCCATCTATGGCTTCAACCTTTCATGAAAATAAAAATGAAACTCAGAAAGAATGTAAATGGTGTAACCAGGCATGCTGCATCCTTATTCAATACTTGGTCTGGCTAGTTTGGCTTAATTAGACCAGATTTCATTTTTCATTTTCTTATGCTCTTATACTTTCATTTGGGTAATGGTTAGGCCTGGGGTGAACAGCCAGGTGATTTATGGAGCTCTGGATGATTAAAAAGAAGTAGCTAAGGCCAAGATATAGCAGAAGTGTCCAGGCCCCAGGTTCAAGAAGAGCAGAAGGGTGCAGACTCTACATGTGGGCACTGGTGTGAAAGCACTCTGCAGTCTCTCCAGTCTTTGGGCCAGGAAAAGTCATGAAGCTAACCATTCTCAAGGGCGTCCTATATGCCCGTACTAATGCTATGCGCTTTATAAATTTCTCTCTCAATTATCCCCACAAATAACTCTGAGAAGTGGAAAACTCAAGCTCAGAGGGCTTATGTGACATACATGAAACCCCAGTTTGAAAATGATACAAGTAGATGCAAATCTAGTTGTGCCCTCCCCTTGCACTTTTCTCTATTCAATACTGTCCCTCAAGGACAGAACATTGAATGGATGTTAGCTCTTCACGTCCTTGATGCCAACTGTAACATGGCCTTGCTAAACAGTTGTTCGAGTAATGAAAGAAGAAAAGGAAGGAAGGAGAGAGGGAAGGAAGGAAGGGAGGGAGGAGGGAGGAAGGAGAAGGAGCAGGAGGCAGGGAGGGCGATACAAGATATGCAAGGAAGAGAACCCAGAAGGAGTAAAAGATCCATTAGGCCATCCACAACCACAGGCAGAGCCACACAACGGTCCAATCAGGTTTCATCTCCTCTGGGTTTTAGCTTGACCAATTTTCAATGTTGCCTCGATCATTCATTTCACTAGAAGTTGAAAATTCTTAATTTTCTAATTATCTTACTTCTTTCACATTTATTAGTGGAGATCCTTTTAAAAAAAAAAAAACTAGCACTTTCTGTCAACAACTAGTATTACTTGGTTACTAGGAAACCCCGTCTTAAAGGAAAGGGAGGTAAAGCTTAGAATTATTATGCATTATTAAGGTGATTCGGCTCAGAAGATTATGTGCTTTCCAGATTTTTTGAATAAGCAAACCAGAATGACCACCACCTCTACAAGTGAGCCAGCCACAGTCCGCCCAACAGCCCTAGGCACTCACATTTCTGACTTTAAAGCCTTTGTATTCTTAAGACACAAGCGGTTTGGTAGTATGTCTAAAGTTTTCAGGCATTGCCAGATATGCTAGATTATTTTGTGTAATTTATAGAAAGTATATAAGTATGAATTTGATAAATGATTATAGAAGAGGTGACAAAACAGAAAGGATTTTTAATATGCTTTCTTCCTGATAGGAAGCAGCCTCACAGTCTGCAGTATATTTTATACAAAGAAGTCTCATACTTTGATGGCCATTTAGCAGGACAGACACACCTACCTGCCCAAGCATTTTCTTCTTCACAGTCTATTCATGAAAGGCATAAATTCGAGCTAGTGATTGGATATGGTTTCCCCATCCACCTGTACACACTCAATCCTGTGAGTGTCTCCCATGTTCCAGGGATAACAGTCAGAATGTGGTGATAATAAGGGAGAAAAGTCACTGAAGATTATTTCTATTCCTATCAAGCAGCGTGTTTGCTCACATGACTTCTCAGATTGTTCTTAGTCAACATCTCCATTTGCGGCAAAAGCAAATCAGTGTTAGCACTTTTCCAATGGAGACATGTTTTTGAATCATTTACTCAGGTTTGCTTGATTACAGAAGAATTAACATACTCTTTGAAATATCTGCTCTAGAAACTAATTTTTCTCATGGAAAATTTTCTAGTTGAGCTGGGTATGTGGCTAATAGTTTTTCTACTGAGAGGAAACAATTATTGAGAAACAATACTTTTAATACCACCTGAATTCTAAGAAAGTAAGTCCTCAGTCTCAATTATATAAAGATTTAGTATTGGGATGTAACTAAACTTATCATGGTAATTATTGTATGATATAAACATATATTAGAACCTTGTCTTACAGATCTAATACTTACATAATTTTATATCTCAATTATGTCTCAATAAAACTGGAAAAACAGTTAAAAAGAAAAGAATCAGCGGAATATTCACTTCTACACTTATACAAGCATATCCACTATCATTTTTTGTTTCACATTTCGTCTTGAAACTCTGATAATGTAAAAATGCCAACTTAAGGGGCACCTGGGTGGCTTAGTGCGTTGGGGCCTCTGCCTTTGGCTCAGGTCCTGATCCCAGGATCCTAGGATTGAGCCCCGAATCAGGCTCTCTGCTCAGCGGGGAGCCTGCTTCCTCCTGTCTCTCTGCCTGCCTCTCTGCCTATTTGTGATCTCTGTCTGTCAAAATGAATCCATAAAATCTTAAAAAAAAATGCCAACTTAATAAATGAACTCTAAGTATATGTACATGTGTTTTATTTTAATGAAATAGGTTTTATTTTAAAGAAATATCTGCTTTTAGGGTGCCTGGGGGAGCTTACTGATCTTGGCTCCTGTCATGATCTAAGGGTCGTGCTGGGTGTGGAGTTGGTTAAGATTGTCTCTGTCCTTCTCCTTCTGCCCCACCCTGCTCACATTCACTTTGTCTCTCTCTCTCTCTCTCTCTCAAAATAAATAAATAAATAATTATCTGCTTCTAAGAAACGAAATTTCAAACTAACCTCATTTACAATTTTTTCTGATCATCTGTGACATAAACCACTACTTCAATGTGTCAAGACAATAGCTATACTCTGAGAAATATTTCTGTTACATTTCATAAGCATTAAAGAGGTTTTTATAAGTTTATAAGAGGTTTTTATAGATGTGAAATATTTGGAGATCATTAGTTCAAATTATCATACATTTATAAGATGAGACAGTCGTCAGCCATTAGTAGTGGTAATAATAACAGCTTATAAATAGAGCCCTTACTCTGTTCCAGGTGTTGAAACACATGTTTTACATATAATAACTTATTTACCCATCATAGTCACACTTGAAGTGAGAAAACTGAGATGCAGAAAGGTTAAGAGACTTCTCCCAAATCACACAAGAGGTAAGCCATGCATTTGTGTTTGAACCCAGGTACTTTGGCTCCAAAGTCCAGGTGGTCAAGAACTACAATATGTAGTTACCCATATGAAATCATATTGCAGACAGATGAGAAATTGTGTAAATATATTCAGGATCTCTTGTTAAAGGAGCAAAGCAGTTTATAAACCAGTATTACATCAATTCTATTAAATACAAACCAATGTGTGTGAAATATCCTCTATATGCCCCTATATATATATGTGTGTGTGTGTGTGTGTGTGTGTGTGTGTAAATACATATATACACATGCACACATATATCTACATGCATACACCTACATAGATATTAAAGAAAAAAAAGTTAGAAGATCAAACTATATACCAAAATTTAACACATATTAACTTCTGGTTATGTGATTACTAGTGATTATGTTCTTCCTTATAATGTTCTATATTTTCCAAGTCTTTTATCATAAACATGTTGTTAATTTTGTAATTTCTTAAAGCTATTAGGAAAAAAAAAAAACCTTTCATGGAGGAACCACAAGCTCTTTTGGTTTTCTTTTGTATTGTAGATGTTTGATTATGTGTCACTAAAATAATATACACATAAGAAACTGATGAATCACTAAATTCTACCTCTGAAATGAATCATACAGTGTATGTTAATTAAACTGAATTTAAATAAATTAAAAAATAATAAAATAAAATAATATACACATAATGGTCACCAAGTTTATTAATTTCCTCTCCAACGAGTGCAATGTGGAATTCTACTTTCCTCAGCGCTGCTCCCTTCTTTCATCAACTGCCTTGGCCTTTTCATTTCTTCTGTTCACCTGAGACTTCTGTCATGCTTGTCTCATAGCCCTTTCTCTAGCAGTTAGCGAGCCTTCAACCCCTTGTCATGTCAAAGGAAACTTCTTAGTCTCCAGAGCTATGTGTTCCAATATGTTTACCCTTAACCATTCTTGGATATATGTCTACATTAATTAAGATTAAATAAAATGAAACATTCAGCCCCTCACTCCCATTAGCCCTATTTCAAACACTCAATCGTTTCATGTCACTAGTAGCTGCCATATTGGACGGAGCTGTTCCTGTGGTAGGATATATTGTGACAATTCTTCCTTTCATTTATGTTGGTGGGATGCAAAATCCTGGAATATGCTTCCTTACTCTTGAAGCCACAGATTTCTTTTTCTTTTGATTTCTACTTTTCTTTTGTCTTGCCTAAGCATCTAGAAATAACAAAACTCTTCCACTGCAAAGAATACTCTCTGGCCAATGATCCGTATAGGTTTTACAGATGACAGTTGCATGCCCCTGCAAGGCAATTATGCAAGCATAATTCTGGCATTTATTATGCTAAAACACTATCTCCTTCTCAGTTTTGAATTATATTACAGAATACTATTCACTTAAACCTTGGGGGAACTATGCTCAATTACGAGGAAGGGGTAACTCCACATTTCCTACTTGAGCAACTGGAAAGATAGGGTCTTGAATTTGAAGTGCTTTAACATATTACAGTTCCGAAATCCAGAGTTCTACAGTAAAGATAGTGGAGATACCATTTTGGGACTAATCAGCTCATAGTTAGGAATGGTGGCTGCTATAATGGATATGATCATCTGCAGTAAGAAGAATACGTGCTTCTCATGTCTTTGTAGAAGAGAAATGAGATACTGTATATAATTATATGTCTAATATACAGGTGAAAAGTGGTTTAAAAAAGTTAATTCCTGAATTAATAAAGAATTGTGTTCAACAAATAATTACAGAAATAGAAATATAGGAGTCTATACAAATTATAGAGATTAATTTTCTCATGTAATAAGAAGACCAGAGGTAGGCATTCTAGACTTGGTTCAGCACTTCATCTTTAAGATCACATGACAATTGTGAAAGTTGTGACCATTACACACACTGTAGGAGACAGAGCTTAATGTGACTCACAAGATCCCTTGTACAGTCCTCTCCCTTTGAGTGTGGACAGAACCTGTGATGTGGTTCTAACCAATAGAATATGCAAAGGTGAGGGGTTATCACCCCCATGACACATTATATGATATTCCATTTGGTTAACAGACTAAAGTCTTCCCCCTCACCTACACTGAAGAAGCAAATTGCCACAAAGTAAGCAGCCATGTTGGAGAAACCCGTGTGGAAAGAAACTGTGAACAGCTTCTAGGGGCTGAAGTTAGTCTCCAGGGAGAAATTGAAGCATTCAGTTGTGCAGTTGCAGAGAAATGAATTCTGCCAACAACTCGAGGGAGCCTCTAGTGAGACTGTGGTCCCACCCAATGCTTGGATTGAAGTCTGGTGAGACCCTGCAGTTGAGAATCCAGCCTGCACTTCTGACCCATAATAACTGTGAAATAATGTGTATTGTTTTAAGACACTAAGTTTTTGATAATTGTTATGCAGCAAAGAAACTAATACTTCCAAAGAGACAGCTGAAGGTGCCAGATGTCTCTTCCTGTTTTAAAGAGCTTCTCTTTTTCTTTTTTTTTTTTCATTCTTTTTCCCTTCCTTCCTTCCTTCCTTCCTTCCTTTTTCTTCTCTCTCTCTATAACTGCAAGAGAATCTGATAAATGAAATCTTACTGAGTTACAGTCCTTCAATAAATAAATTCAGGATTCTGTTCTTGGAGAAAAGAGGGGAAATATATATTTGGAGAGCTAAGAATGAGATGGCTTCATAGAGTGATCCTGTCTTAGATCCCAATTTGTCTTCTTCCTTGTAAACAAGATCCCCTTCTCCAAAATCTCCACATGACAGAGATGGGAAATGATGGTATCCCATGTCTGTGGAAATATTTTCATCATTACTTGGCTGCAAGTATCAGGAAAAGTAAGCCTTTTTTCTTTTTAAATAAGGCCCATTCCTCTCTTTCTAATGATGGCATTTTAACTAGCTTGCTCAGCAGCACACAGTCTCCCTCATTCATAACCACCAATCAATATATACCCGGAATACCAGTGAGCCCATGATTGATGAAGATTTTCTGATTCATACATCTGACAGGAAAGAATATAAATCTGATATCTTACTATTGACATAAGACTCCTTCAGTCATGGGTGCCTGGGTGGCTCAGTGGTTTAAAACCTCTGACTTCGGCTCAGGTCATGATCCCAGACCCCGCAGCAGTGGGGAGCCTGCTTCCCCCTCTCTCTGCCTGCTTCTCTGCCTACTTGTGATCTCTTTCTCTATCAAATAGATAAATAAAATCTTAAAAAAAAAAAAAAAGAAGAAGAATTCTTCAGTCCGGTTCTTCTCTCCCTCTTTTCCATTTTCCATCTCTGTGTCCATCAGCAGCCATTTTGAAATAATGAAGTTAATACAGTGGAATTTGTTCTCAGAGGTGACACTTCTGGTAAGAGATGGTTTTGAACATAGCTCCTGCCTCTTCACTTAAAAAAAAAAAATTACAATATTAAATATAATACTTAGCTTTTCATTTTAATATGGATTTCAGATATAAAATCTTATTAATAACCAGAAGAATGTACAGACATGTAGTTTTGGTTATCAGTCTATCTGAGCTTTTTAATAATTCCATGCAAAATTTGAGGACCTAATTCAAAAACACTGGGCAATTTTGGTTCACAGTTTAAGTTACTTAATCTCTTTAGTTCTCAGGGTCCAAGTACTTTTCCTAATACTTGCAGCCAAGTAATGATGAAAATATTTCCACAGACATGGGATACCATGTAAAATGAATGAGAATCCATATTACCTAAAGTAACTCTGAGTCTGTGATCAGTCTGATTTTATGAAGCTTCTCAGAACCTACATTTCATAACCCAGCATATGATGACCACAGAAGAAACATGACCTATACGTTAGGTGGTCTGTTCTCAAAACTAAAGAGAGAGACTGAAGGGGAAGGCATTCACATCAGGTTGAAAAGGAGGGGGAGACAAACCATGAGAGACTGTGGACTCTGAGAAACAGACTGAGGGTTTGGGAGGGGAAGGGGGGGTTGGGTGAGCCTGGTGATGGCTATTAAGGAGGGCACGCATTGCATGGAGCACTGGGTGTCGTGCATAAACAATGAATTTTGGAACACTGAAAAAAAATAAAATTTAATTAAAAAAAAAAGAAGGTATATTTCATCTCAGTTTTCTGTGCCTATGAGTATATGCACAAAAGAGTGCTAAAATGTTCAACATAGATGGTATGTTTTGTTTGTTTGTTTTACAATTATATTTGTTTATTTGACAGAAAGAGAGAGAGCACCAGCAGAGGGAACAGCAGGTAAAGGGAGAAGAGGCTCTTTGCTGAGCAGGGAGCCTGATTCCAGGACCATGGGATCATGACCTGAGCCAAATGCAGATGCTAAACTAACTGAGCCACCCAGGTGCTCCTAGTAGATTATATGTTGATGGGGGTGCTTGGAAGGACAGGGAGGCAAATCAAAACTTGTCAAGAAAATGATTTGAAAGGACATGAGTTTTGGAATATTTATAAGGATGGATAAATATATAGTTTGGAAGACACAAACAGGATAAATTCTTATCTGAGTTGCCTATGGCTTCTAGATGACAATGCTTAAATGACCTACTCCTCCTTGACTCACTGAAGCTTAAACATGGCTACAGACCAATTTCAACAGCTACTATAATATGCCAGCTCTTATTTTTCTTTCTTTAACATGTATGCATTATTTAATTTTTCAACCAATTATTTGCTTAAGATTTATTAATTTTAAAAAGACCTATATAATAGCTGTAATTTACTGCTGTTATTTCTTTTTTTTTTTCTGATAAGACCTAATTAGTGTGAGAAAGATTTTGTTAATGCTTATCAATAAATCAGAGATCTATTGAAGAAGATATCTTTTTTTTTCCAGGGTCAAAGTTCTTGATCATAGTTGCAGGAAAGCTCTTATATTTTTATGCCAGAGTTTGAAAATATTTGTCTATTTTTTGGCTAAGGCTCATCAAGACCAAGTTCTCCCTACAAGAATGAAATCAATTTGATGATGATGATTTTGGATCTAATTAAAATGTTTTCCAAGATTTAGAAAGAGCTTTTATGAACATTGCAATGACTATAGCATGGACATACAGAAAGTTTGGATATTAATAATTGTGTCTTTAATCGCTTATTGTTAAATCCATTTAAGATGATTATGCAGATCATCCCAAGCCATAGTAAAAATGAGCTGCCTTTGGTGTTATTGATGACCAGTGCTGTGTTCTATCAAAAATTGGCTTAGGCCTTCTAAAATTCCAGTAAGTTAATTAGATTTTTCTTCATGTAATGCTATGGAACCTTAAGCTTACAAGCAAACCTGAAGAACATTAGCCCTAATTGTTTCTGACTGACTTGAGGCTTCCAGCAACAGAGAAATTCCAGAGACTTACCTGGTCAGGGAAGAAGTGACTGGATTTGTTAACTTTAAATATTTACATATGTGTTAACATTGTTATTGATACTTTGGCTTGACAAAATGAACATATCTCGGACAACAACGCACCAGATAAATAAACAATGGTAGTTCCATCTTGCTTGGTAATTGAACCATATGATTACTCATTGGTGGGATCTTAAAAAAAAATGAATAAACAAACAAAAAGCTGAATCAGAGCTATAAATGCAGAGAACAAACTGATGGTTGCCAGGATGAGGGTTGGGCAAAATGGGTGTAGGAGAGTGGGATATACAGGCTTCCAATTATGGAATGAATAAGCAGGGAATAAAAGGCATAGCCTAAAGGCACAGTCAATGATATTATAATAGTGATGTAATGGGACAGATGATAGCTATACTGGTAGTGAACATAGCATAATGTTGACAAACTTGTCAAAATACTAAGTTGTACACCTGAAACAAATGTAACATTGCATGTAAACTATACTCACAAACCAAAATAAATAAAATCATATATATATATTATATATATATAATATATATATATATATAAACTGAATATTTTTTAAAAAAGGAAGATTGGTGGGTAAGGACACAAATATGATTCAGAGCCTACAAGCTCAAATCTTCTAATTGAATAGTTTCTTTGATCTGTTTTTGTGTGTTCAAGAAGGGCCAGAAAATAGCTTCACACCAGTCTAAAGTCTTCCACTTAACGGAATTTTCTATTTCAGCATTGCCTCTTTATAACACCTACTTTGTGTTGATCTAAAGGTTTTTAAATTAAGCTTAATGTTTATTAATTTTTAGTAATAAGAATGTTAGACATTACTCAGGTGGCAAAGAGTAGTTTATATTTCTTTCTAAAAAAACTACATTTTTCTAAGAAGGAAATAAAAATTAAACTGTATAAACAAATCTTATTTTATTTTTTTTACTACCATTCAAAGTACATTTTGTCTTCTGGGGTTTAAATTCCTATATTGACTGAAAATTATTTTCTAACATTTCAAAATTGACAAAATTAGAGTCAGTTATCTGTTAAACCCCATGTATTAAGTTTCTATAAATAAATTATACAAAATCATCACAAAAAGAAATAGAATGTCAGATTCTCTTTTAAGTTTCATATCTCTTAGAAGATTCAGCAACCTACTTTTAGAATGGAAACAGTTCCAAATTCCTTACTTTTCTATTTCATGACAGAAAAACTGATTCTAGAGAGTCAACTACAGAATTCTCTACTTGTTAATTTTCTTCTCTCCACCCAACTAAAATTTTTTTTTTCCATTTCTCCTAACTGGTTATTACGTTTATTTAAAAAAACTCTTTATATCAGAGTCAATAACTCATTCCTGAAACTGCACTGTTTCAATGAAACTAACATATATTATATATTATACATTATATATCATAGATTATATATTATACACTATATATTACATGTTTTATGTTTTATATTATATAATATATTATATATAACATATATTATATAAAATATATATATTATATATTATAAAAGACCAGATCCTTTTGTACCTCTTCCAGAGTAGCAACATGTGAAGCCTAAATAAAATATGCCGAAGGAAGATTTTTCAGTAAGACAATGTGCATGGCCTGTTCATTCGCATTAAATTGTTCACTTAGGGTCTGATCATAACTCCACATTCACTGACATTTCTGTTTGTTTACCATCAGAAGATAAATAACTACAATTCTTGCTTAGCAAGGAAAGAAAAACTGCTCAGTTCTTTCCAGAAACATCTTGACCTTCCTAAAGTCGGGTGAATGAACTATGGGGAAAAATTATTAGTTCTTGGTCAAAGGAACAATTAATTCAAAACAGATTTAAATCAGAGCAGCCATAGACATTGGGTTGGAAAGAGGAAAAGGAAAAGAAAAAATTGTTTTGAGTTTCAAGATAGTTTAAGGGATTTCTTTCAAGTCTAAAAATCACAACCAAAGGGACATACAGCTTAACTAAAAATAACAACACTATGATTCTTGGAAAGGAATCAAGTTTTTTTTAATAAAATAATCAGTATATATGAGGGATTTACTATACCAACAATCCCATAATATTTATATTGATGCTGCAATCAAGCAGTGTATATATTGGACCAAAGTCATGCTAAAAGAAAGCAACGCAGCATGTGGTTAACCACAGAAGACTTATTTTACAATGTAAGCTTCCATTAATAACAATATAGATACATATCATCAAACTAACACCAGATTCAAGATGCACCAATTCTTCTCACATTTTGGTTTCAATAATTTACATGATTAAATGATGCCGTTTTAAGTAATTTTCCTAATACACAAGAATGTCAAATTAATGTAGTTTCATGTTTAAACTAAAGAAAATACTACAGAATTTTATATGAAATAATGGTATATTCCATTAAGAATCTTCTGAAAAGATTGAATGAAACCATGATATTATACATGTATATAAATGTATTAAGGTTAGTTACATAAAGAGCCCATTTCATCTGAAAAATATGATGTCTATAAAACCATACATGCTCATAGGCAGAAATGTATTACATCAATTTTTATCTAATTCATAAATATTGAAATCATTTGTAAGAACAATAAACTAATTTCTTGGGTTTTGATAATGATCTATATCAGAATTTCCAAATTAGTGGAACAAAATAGAAAAAAGTACTTAAAGACATAAGTTATATTTGGGTATTTGTCAAGAAGCCAGATTCCATGGGTTTGGAATATCTGACCCTTTGGCATGTTCCCACATAATCAACCCTTTAACCCAGACTTGGAGTAAAGGGAATAACAGTTGTGTTTTTCCTTCTCTGTTTAACTTGGCTTAACTTACTGTAGAAAATCCTCTTTCCCACAGCCTAATTTCGAACAAATTGTAATTTTAACAATACGCTTACCGTGGTTAATTCAGTCATTTTGCCAGTTAACCTGATGAAAGGCCAACTTCAGATATCATTTCCTTTTTAGGTGAGAAAGTATTTAGGAATTCCAACCAACGATTGACTTGTATTCTTATCAGTCATTTTTTTTCTCTCCCACTGCACTTGAGCAAAAATTCCTAGTCATGGGAAGATCCTAACCAAGAAAAAAAATGTGGGAGATAATATCAAGTGATCTTGAAAAATACACCTTTTTCCTTCATAAATAACCAATAAGTAATAGGATACTAGACAAAGGACCACAGACAAAACTTTGAAACTGTAATTTTTCCAGAGTAAATTTGAAAGGGTCAGATGTCTTGATTTTTTTTTTTTTGATAGGTCTCAAAGAGAAAATACAGGAATTTAAGCAGTAATTGTATTTCCTAAATCAGAAGAGAACAGAGTGAAAAACTTATCTGTGATGCTTTTGTTAGAAGGTAGAGAATAGCTAGGAGAATACACTGAAGAAGCAAGACAGTCTAATCCTGCATAAGGAAATTGAACATGACACTACCTATGGATGGATTATTTCAATGTTGCTTCAGGTTTGCCTTCTTCATTTGATAGGCTAACGGTAGCCAGGAAATATGTCAAGAGTCTCCTTCATGGAGCAAGGGGACTAAACACAACACTGGGCAAGCAGCTGGCTCGTTTCTGGGTCAGCATTTTTCAAGTGAATGAAACACTGAAGTTCCCAGAAATATTCACATGATTCCATAGTGGTGGGGTTGCTTGTTTGAAGGTAACAGTGTTGTATGCTTACAGATGATTTAGAAATGCTTTTAATTTACTAACAGTTTGAAAATTTCCTGTGTTAAATCAAAGCTTTAACTTTATTCAATCCACTGTTGCCCAAGTTTACTTCAACAAGTAACTTTGTTTTCTGTCCCTCACCATATGTGTTTGGTGAAACACACACCAAATTCTTAACAACCTGAAGGACATAAGAATCCTGCACAAATATATGTTCATAAATGATCTTCAGTGGTCTTCATCATTGCCAGGCATCTGAACCAAGGATTTAGTGTATTGGTGAAGAAGGAAGAAAATACAAAGGATTTTGGAACTCTTAGAGTTCCAAATTAACAATTTGGAATTGTTAATTTTGTTAATACTATTAACAAAAGCTAAAAAAAAAAAAAAAAGCTCAAAGGTTTAATGTGTTTTTCGGATCTTAAAATTAATCAGGTAGGAACTTATTCAATTATTTAGAGTATGCTGACTGCAGAAAAATGACATCTTTTCCATTTTTCTCTGTATCCAAAACAGACGTGTGACAGTCTTTTTTTTTTTTATGTTTTTAAATGTAAATTCCAGTGTAGTTAGCATACTGTGTTATATTAATTTCAGGTGCACAATATAGTGATTCCACACTTCCATATGTTACTTGGTGTTCATCATGATAAGTATGCTCTTAATCTCCTTCACCTATTTCACCCATTCCCTACCCACCTCCCCTCTGGTAACCATGATAATGATCTGTTTGTTCACTATAGTTAAGGTCTGTTTCTTGGTTTGTTTTTCTATTTTTTTTCCTTCTCTTGTATGTTTTGCTTCTTAAATTTCACATATGAGTGAAATCATAGGGTATTTTTCTTTTCTGACTGGTTTATTTCACTTAACGTCATACTCTGTAGCTCCATCCATGTCACTGCAAATGGTAAGGTTTCATTCTTCTTTAGGACTGAGTAACAGTCATATATAGAGAGATCCTAACCCCACCACTAATGAGACTATCAATGGACACCTGGGCATTGGGTTATTGTAACTAATGTTGCTATAAACATAGGGGTGCTTGTATCCTTTCAAATCTGTGCTCTCATCTTCTTTGGGTAAATACTCAGTAGTGAGATTACTGGATCATATCGTGGTTCTATTTTAATTTTTGGAGGAACCGCTATACTGTCTTCCACAGTGGCTGTACCATTTTGCATTCCTACCAACAGTACGCAAAGGTTCCTTTTTCTCCACATCCTTGTCAACACTTGTTGCCCATTCTGACAGGTGTGAGGTGCTATTTTCTTGTGATTTTGATTTGCATTTCTCTGATGATAAGTGTTGAGCACCTTTTCGTGTGTCTGTTGGCCATCTATATGGCTTCTTTGGAGAAATGTTTGTTCATGTCTTTAGCCCATTTTTAAATTGAATTATTTGTTTTTTGGGTGTTGAGTTGTATACATTTTTTATTTATTTTGGATACTAACTCTTTATCAGATATGTCATTTGCAAATATCTTCACTCATTCAGTAGGTTGTCTTTTCGTTTTGTTGATTGTTTTCTTTTCTGTGCACAGTACCTTATTCTTGTTCAAGTTCAAATTATTATAGGGAGTGGTATTTAAAGGTTTTTCTTTCTTTTTTAATCTAATTAGTTGACTTTAACATCTCCTTTAGGTAGTTAGATGTTTTCTATAGCTATAATCCCTCTTCTTTCTCACAGAAAACTAATTTTCCCAATTTAGATAGGCTCATAATAACCTAGCCCGACCCTTAGTTCAGTCACAAATATTCTTATGTGCAATTGATATGTCAGTTCTGTTTCATATAGTATATAAAAATGAAAAACAGTCCTTAGAAAAATTTATTTTGATAATCCTTGCCTCTTTCTATATACTATAGAATGGGATAGATGTTTGGAGAATGCAGAACTGAAAGGATATTGAGGATATTGAAGGTATTACGACGTCGGAAAGAATGGAACTCTTGAAATCTTTGAAAGGACTCCTCTGTCTTGGAATTGAAGTATTTTACTGCCCAATCCTATAAGTTACAAAAAAGTTATAAAATAACAATTATATGCCATTGTTTGTGGCTATTTAATTTTCTATGTTATCTTTATACTCTAAAGATCCACAGTGTAGCTGGGAAATGAGCAATCCTGCTACTAGTAACAAAAACATCCATTTTGTTGTTGTTGCTATTGGGGGAGGGCAGGAGAACCATATTTAAATGTCTTTCTACATTTAACACCATGACCTGGATATGGCAGTCATTTAATGATGCTGTCAAAATTTTATTCATATCAAAGTCAGGAGAGTCCTCACTGCCATTACTGGAGATAATAGGAAGATACAGGGCATATAAATAAGATGTATGTAAGGAAATAAGAAAATAAAGTGCACATAACAGGTATACATTTAATAGACATGTAGTCTGGTATTTTATTTCTAGACTAGAGACAATAGCTTTCATCTTACGACATGTGGTTTTGTGGAAATTTCATCATGATGAACCACATTTTGAAAAAAATCAAGTTGCTATGTTTCTTTAAGATAGTATCAAATCAAAGCTCTTCAACAAATTTAGAACAACACCAAATGGCACTTTTTTCTTTTCCTCATTATATGTTCTTGACTCTGTTTGATCAAATAACAGCACAATTTCAAAAATATTCAATTCACAGAAAAGCAAATGCTTTTAAAGAAGTAAAAAACTTGTTCAGTCTCAAAAGTCTTCAAACTTGTTCTTAAATGTGTGGTGTCCTGGGTCATGAAATAATAATTGTCATACACACAAAAATTTACTATCACAAAAATTGAGCTATTCCTAAGTTATCAAAAAAAGCACCTTTCATTGTATTAACTTATCATGTCCAGAGTATCTACAAGATTCTTCAACAAGTTTTTTTTTTAGCTTCACACATCTTTTTAAATTGTGTGAGACTGTATATATATATTATCTATATAATAAATATACTATATGTTTTATAAATATAGGCATACACGTGGATATGTTATAGATATTGATGTATATATAGATCTGTCAATTAAAGCTAATCTGATGCCAAAAGCCTCCCACTGAAAGGTTAGCATTCCAGGCCTAATGAAGAGATTCTTAGTGTTAGCTTCTTTGGTGTCCTTCAGATTTCACAGTTTTATAGAGATACAGAGATTACTACTTCTTCCAACCCTGACATTTTTGTGTAGTGAGTTGAAATTACAGAAAATAGATACGTATAAGTCATATAATCGAAGCGTTTTCCATAGATATCATTCATCCTCCTGTTCATTCATGAACACACCAGTATTTATTGGGTGCTTACCATGTGCAAGCTCAGAGCCAGGTGCTAAGAGTAGAACGGTGAACAGACACTATGGGTTCTATGAAGTCTACTCTACGCATATATCCCCATATGTTGATGTTTTCTGTCAAGAAATTGAACAAAAGCATCAATGTGTCTTTTCAGTGTTTGCTTTTTTTAAGATTCTATAATTTAATAAAATTTTTAAAAATCTTCTTTGGACTTTAGAATTTCTTTGCTTCAAATTAATTCAAAGTATATTTGAAACATAAAAGAAACAAATCTTTTTATGAAAGTCCTAAAAGAAATGTTTTACAAACTTGTTGACAACTGTGAAATTTGCTAATCATTCCATACACACACACACACACACACACACACACACACACTATGGTTAATCTATCTGTAGTAATGGCAAGGGAAAAAAATAAAGCTGTTCAATATTTAATCGTATTCCCTCTAAACCTCTATATGATCAAAACATAATTTCTGATGGAAAAATAAATAAGGCCAACTAAAATATGTTGATGAAAACGAATCAGTACATCAACAATGAATTTCATACACTAGCAGGGCACAGTTCCATAATCCAAGGTAAAAGGTTATCAGATGTTGAAAGTGTTTCAAAATTTAGGACACCTGAAAAAAACTAGGGAAAATGCCCTCTTAAGCAATAATCTTGGGCCTACTTTCATTGATGTTTGGGTTTATGTCAACAATAGTGATAATCAAATAAGTTAATTACAACAATCTATTGACTAGTTTTTCTTTTATATAATTTATCTCAATTGTGATATTGGTGTAGATGAAGAATATAATAGTAAAATCCCATGACATTTTCATTTAATACATAGAAATAATCCTATTCAGTTCTGTGGCTATAATGCTTTCCTTTTCCATCCTGTCAGCACACTCCCACTAACATACTTGATTGCACGTTTGGTTAATTTACCCTATGAGTGCCATGTTTAATTTCCTCATATTTCTCCTCATGACATTTGTACCCCACCTTTCATACATGCTCATCCTACCCATAAATAAATTTGAGATTCGTAATAATTTCAAATTGCTCAAACTTGTCTGTACTTAGGGCCTCCTTTAATTCACCAATTACTCATTCCCCAAATCCTTACAGGGTAATATTTAACCTTCCACAGACTATTAAACTTGACCCCTTAAAGATCACCGATGACTTTTTGACTTTAAAGATAGCCTTTTCTTCCTCCTTGCTACCCCTAGGACTACTTGGAGATACCAATACTTCTCTAGGCTCCCAGGAATAATATGGAGTCACCCTGTGTGTCAGACATGGTGCTTTGTTACAAGAAACAGAAACTGGTTCTGGCCATCTGAAATAAGAAAGAGAATTTTTAGCAGAGTCAGGGACCTCATGATCACTGGGAAGCTGCAGAACTGCCCCCGAAACCTGGCAAGAACAAAGAGATCTTGGCAGCAGGATTCACTGACTGCCCAGTTCCCACTCCTAAAACAGTATGTTATTCTCACATTCCAGACACCTTGCTTATTTCAATTTCCAAGCTTCTTTGTATAGGAGTCAAAGTGTCACTCTTCAAGAGTCAAAAGTCCTAGAGAGAGCGTCTGAGGGACAAGCCAAACACCAGAGAGAGCATCTGAGGGACAAGCCAAGCACGGAGGACTGTGCTTCCTCCTACTTGCAGGCTTGACTGTTTCCACAGAATCTTTCCACTCTTTGTTTTCAGGAAACTATTTCACTATTATTTAGAAAGGGGGAATGCCTCTGGCTGGTTTTCTCTGCTTCCTTTGCCGGAAGTGCTAATTGTAGATATAGCCTCCCCTCTCTTGCCTGTCTCTAAATTTTCTCTTCAAAGTCACACTCCATACTTAAAGAATACTTCTCCTAGCCTACATCTTTTATCAGCCTTGACTTCTCTTCTTCTTTTTAGTCTCCACAGCCTGCTAGATATTTCTACTTGGATATATTACTGTAACTTCAAATTCAATATATTTAAATGTAAACTTATAATCTTCCCTCTCCTCTTCTAAAAAACTTTAATACCACATTATCCCAAGCATACACATAATGTCAGCCTTCTACCTTGAGTTATTCTTAATTCTTAATAAACCACATCCCATGTTCTCTTCAACTTGTTCATCTGAGATATGAATTTATTTAATTTATTATCCATTAGTCAAGCCATATACAGAATGCCTGGGTTCTGCAACAGGTTCTCTGAAGGGCTTTGTTTGAAATGTCAATAGTAAATGCAAGGAGTTTCAGAAACTATTTGAGAAACAGACACTGTTTTTAAGTTTTATTTAAATTCCACTAATTAGCACACAGTGTAATATTGTTTTCAGGTGTACAGTACAGTGACTTAACACTTCCATACAACACCTGGTGCTCATCACAAGTGCCCTCCCTGTTCCCCATCACCTATTTCACCCATCCCCCACCTCCTCTCAGGCAACCATCAGTTTGTTCTCTATAGTTAAGAGACTGTTTCTTGGTTTGCCTCTCTCTCTGTCCTTTTTTTTCCCCTTTGCTAATTTGTTTTGTTTCTTAAATTTCACATATGATTGAAATTCTATGATATTTTTCTTTTCTGACGGGTTTATTTCCCTTACTATTATACTCTCTAGTTCTGCAGTGTTGTTCATTTTTCCTTATGGATGAGTAATACTCATATATACAAATTAGTGTTCTCATATTTTTTGTGTAAATACTCAGTAGTGAGATTACTGGATCATGGGGTAGTTCTGTTTTTAATTTTTTTAATTTTTTAAAGATTTTATTTAAATCTTTAAATAAATCAAAAGTCTTCAAACTTTTGAAGTTTGAATAAACTTCAAAATCTTTAATTTTAGTTTTCAAAATCTTTAAATTTATTAAAGATTTTATTTATTTATTTGATAGAATGAGACACAGTGAGAGAGGGAACACAAGCAGGGGGAGTGGGAGAGGGAGAATCAGGCCTCCCGCTGATCAGGGAGCCCCATGAGAGGCTTGATCCCAGGACCCTGGGCTCATGACCTGAGCCAAAGGCAGATGCTTAATGACTGAGCCACCCAGTGCCCCTATTTTTAATTTTTTGAGGAACCTCTATACTGTCTTCCACAGTGGCCGCACCATTTTGCATTCCCACCACCCAAATCATTGTGCAAGAGGGTTCTCTGTTCTCCATATTCTTGCCAACATTTATTGTTTCTTGTGTTGATTTTAGCCATTCTGACAGGTGTGAAGTAATATCTCATTGTAGTTTTGATTTGTTTTTCCTTTATGATCAAGGATGTTGAGCATATTTTCATGTGTCTGTTAGCTAACTATGTGTCTTCTTTGGAGAAATGTCTGTTTGTGTCTTCTGCCTATTTTTAATTGGATTATTCATTTTTTGGGTGTTGAGTTGTATAAGTTCTTCTAAAAAAATATTCATTTATTTGTTTTAGAAAAAGAGAGAGCAGGGGGAGGGGCACAGTGATAGGGAGAGAGAGAAGACTCCCCCCCTTGCACAGAGTCCAATGCAAGGCTCGATTCCAGGACTCTGAGATCATGACCTGAGTCATAATCAAGAATTGGCCACTTAACTGACTGAACCACCCAGGTGCCTGTATAATTTCTTTATATACTTTGGATACCAACCCTTTATCAGATACATCATTTGCAATATCTTCTCACATTCTATTGATTGCCTTTAATTTTGTTGATTGTTTCTTCCACTGTGCAGAAGTCTTTTATTTTAATGACGTTCCAATAGTTTATTTTTACTTTTGTTTCCCTTGCCTCAGGAGACCTATCTAGAAAGAAGTTGGTAACGCTGATGTCAAAGAGGTTACTGCCTGTGTTCTCTAGGATTTTTATGGTTTCAAGTCTTACATTTAGGTCTGTAATCCATTTTGAATTTATTTTTGTGTTTGGTTTAAGAAAATTGTTAAGAAAGAAAAGAAAAAGAAGAAGGCAGGAAAGCAGGGAGGAAGGCAGGCTGTAAATAAAAAAGTACCAATAGAACTTGAGGAGATCCAGGTTCTACTTCTGTACTTCCCACTAATTACCTCTAGTCAGCCATTAAATATCCCCTGGATTTCAGTATCTGAGTCTATGAGATGTGGCATTAGGTTATGTGGCATAGGATCTTTCCTAGTCCTAACACTTTATGATTTTTCTTCAGATGACCCTGTTTTCCAGTTGGTGGTATTAAAGCTAAATTATCAGAGGCCCCTGGATTTAAGTAGAGTTCTCAACAAGCCCCCCAAGTGGTGCTCAAAATTGCTGAAGAGGAGCGAAAGAGTCTATCATTCTCCAATTCCCCTTCCTAAGAAATCAGGATCTGAATCTGAAATGCTGAGCCAGAGTTGGGGTGCAGTTTCTGGGAATCTGAGTCAATTACAGGATAGGCATCTCTCATCCATGGGCTACAGTGTGTAGCACAGAAGGATAATCTAAAACATCATCTTGGGAAGAATCCGAATCACAGGCTAATTAGACTGTGCAAACCAATCTAAAAGAGTTAGGCAGAAGGGAGAAAAATATGTAGGAGTTGGAGAAAGATTCTAGGAAATTTCTCTTAGGAGACTTGACACAGGATCTTCATGATCTCAAGCTAAAATCTTTGACTTGGCTGCTGTTGCTGCTGCTCCTACTGTGTGTGTGTGTGTGTGTGTGTGCACAGAATATTAAAGGTATAAATTAAAAAGCAATGGGCTAAAATGTCTATGAAATGTTAGAAAGTAAAGGTGAAAATTCATAAATTATTCCTTTAATCATTTTAAGATGTTTGATAATGAAGGGAAAAAATATAAGTAGTAGCAAGAGAAAGATTGGGAAAAGGTACTTATTAAAAACCTGGTGCACATATGGCACAATTCTAGAGAGTCAGTAACATATATCACAAACATCAACCTAAAACTGCGCTGTGATTTTAATGTAAAACTTAAATTATCATAGTTTTAGACCAAATTTAGACTGCCAAACATTTCTGATGAAAACACACATCACAAAGAAGAAAGAAGATTAAGAAAGATGGTGATTTATCAAATCTTAGAAAACTTCTATAGGTCTGCCTGAAATAAGATGGCCTTGCTGTCTCACATTTGTGACCCCAGGATGAACTGTTCATGGAGTCTGGAGTTGTTAGGGTCATGACTACCACAATGAAACTGAATACACTCAGGGGATTCATCAGGCAATACTGTACTCCAAGCTACAATTTATGACTAAAACTTTTCACAGAGTTCTATAGTTTAAAAATGTGTGATAAACAGAAAATGAGACTGGTGTGTGTTAGAGGTTGGTGATGACATCTTTTCCTTTTAGAATTCCATCTGTCACCATAGCAAAGAAAATGTCCATGTATCGTTGGTGCTCACACAACCTTCCATACTACTTAGGTATGTGAGAACTGCTTTGACTACTTTTCTTTCACTGATTTATTTATCATTTGTTCATGCAGCATGAATAAGGCACACCATTTATGCACTAGGTACTAAGAAAGAGGAATAAAATGACAAAAGAGCAACAAATGCCATGTCCTCACAGAGTTGACCACCTAGTAGGGGACATGAACAATAACCAATTAATTGCATGCAATGAACATTATTATTATGGGAGGTACAGAATGCTGTAGGAACACAAGAGTTTACACCCACTCAAGAATTTAGAAATGAATTCTGAAAAGAATACAATTTCAGCTGAAACAAAAGGAGTTAGATAGACAAAGAGGAAGCAGTCTCTTCCAGGCAGATGTATCAATAAAAATAGTCTAATTATGCTGAGATTACAAAAAAGATCTCTAAGTGTCAATGGTTTACAATTACGAAGGCTTGTTTTGCTTTCATTCTATGTGCCCATCATGGGTTGGTTGCAGCTTTGCTCTACATCTTCTTTTCTCCAGGACATGAGATGATGAATCATCCTCCAGCTGAAACACTATCTGTGGCAGAAGACAGATGGCTCTTAGAGTTATCATCCAAACGTGACACGTGCCACTTCTGCTTACATTTCACCGGACAAAGCAAGTTGTGTGGCCCAATCCACAGGGCAACGATGTATAATCTCCCAATGGGCAGGGAGGGAAGCATATTGAGAACTGGATTTAATGGCTGAAGAATTAAATCACCTGTCAATGGTTTAAACAAAGGGATAGACCCAATACAGAACTTGATATGTCTTGAGACTTAAATCAATTTCAGTTAGCTTGAGCTTAGATGAAGAAGCAGGAAGTGATCAGGCATAATGCTGGTCAGCGAGCATGAGCCAGATTAGGCAGGTTCTACAGGCCAGTTAAAAAGTGAGAACTTCATCATGAATGCTTTGGGTAGCCTTTGATGACTGACCGGAATATGGAAAGTAGATTGGAAATGGGGCAAACTGCAGTAAGAGGGGCCCAGTTAGAAAGTGCGGACCTTCATCGGTGTGAAAAATCATGAGACCTGAATAAAGGCAGAAGGAATGAAAAAAGACACTAAGATTTACGGTGTTTGGAAAACTGACTCTGCAGTGGTTGGAGAATGCTTGGAGGTGATCAGGGAAGCAAGTAAAGATGCAGCCCAAGTTTTGTTTCTTTGGTACAGTAGTATCAATCTCAACACAGAAAACAGAGAGGGATTATGTTTGGGAATAAGATGGGAAAGTCGTTTGGGGACATGTTGAGGCTGGCTCTCCTAGAACACATTCCACTGGAAGAATCCAGTAGATAGGTACACATTTAAATCTAAAGCTATGAAGGAAGGAAAATCCAAGGTATGAAAGGAGAAAGGACTAAAAGTTAGTGCAGCACAACACAAACATTTTTCTTGTGAAGGGATTTTCTATGGCCTTTATTAAAAGCACTCTCCCCAATACCTTTATTAGTCTGCCGGAAGAGGAAGGGCCTTCATTCTTGAAGCAGGTCCACAGGTGCTTCTTCAGGATCACCCACAGCACTCAGTATACAGTGGTCCGAAGAACAATGCAGTGGTGAATCCCACAGTTTGGGTTTCAGTTCCCTGCTTTGCTCATAGCAACATTGTGCCCTTGGAAAACCCCCTAATCATCCCTGTCTTAATTCTCTCATTTGCAACACGGGGATACTAATGCCTCTATTTCACACTGGGCAAGGCTGTCGGGACTGGCAAAGCTGAATGATGTAGACGGAAAGCTCTTTGGAAGCCGAAAACTATCTTCGAAACGCAAGTTGGTATTATAATGTGCACTCTCAGAGGGGAAATTCCTAAATCTATTTCGAGGTCTCATAAAATATAGAGAAAATAGAAAGTTCTTTGCCAAACCTCATAAAAGAAAAATTGACAACATTTCTGACATGACTCATTCTTCCTTTGAAAACCAACTATCAGATAAGGGTCAACTCCTTTTAAATAGAAACTGAAGGAAAACAAAACTTGTAAGAAGTCTTTTCCATGTGAGGGCTGTTGTTTTTCAGGTTGCTCATTTCAGAGGTGTCCATTATTTATATATGAGTTGCTCTTTGGCCCTAACCTTAACCCAAATCTTTGTCCTTTTTTCCCCTCAAGCAGATACATTTGAATGGTAATAAAGTAGTTAAATTTTCCAATGATGTTATCAAATCAGCAATCTTTCTTGGGAAGCTTTCTGTATTAACCAAAAACTTTGAACATCATTACACTTTTAAAAAAATTAATTCCAGAAGACTTTTCTGGAGATAAGAAACCAGGAGCTGAGTGTTTGCACTGCCAATGGCCCAGTGAATGTGTTTTCTATAACTTACGTTTTCAAACAGTAATTACAACTTCCTTTTCAACAATTTTCATTTATTTAAGTTAGAGCCAAGCTTCACTGTCACTGTTTATGTGTTTTGTTCTTGTAAACTCTAATGTAAAAACTCTTTAGTGCTCACTAGCCAAGCAGTTTATGAGAAAGTTTGGACTCTTGGCTGTACATCAAGTGTTTTCTTTTTTTTTTTTAAGTGTTATTTTGAATACTCATGTCAAGAGTAGGACTTATACTTTCAATTTACTATAATCTCTTCATTTTATTTTCATAACCCAAAATTGCCCCAAACATGAAAGCAATATGGAAATATATGCCACAGAAAGCACTGTGATTTAGAGAGAAAAAGAAATAAAACTTTACTATATATTTCATTAAATTTTAGTTTTGTAGAATAAAACTAACTATATTTTCAGAGATGTATTGATAGAAATTATGATGTTTGCAGTTAATTTCTAAACTGTATTAATTTTAAAGATAATATATATTAGGTATATGGGGCATCACTTACCACCTCCACCCCAAAATCACTAACCTGTCATTATATATTTTCTCAATGAGTCCTCAGGATCTTCCTCAACCCAGTGCCCCAGGCAGCCACTTCCAGTCACTTAGGCTTGGCAAAGAAGATGAAACAGAGTTGCCACTCTGAGACCAACAGTCTCAGTGATGTATCCTAAAACATAAATGCATTTCATCCTACTTTATAGTAGATATAGCTTGTATGTAGATATGATCTTTGAATGTAAAAAAAAAAAAAACCTTTTCTTGTAACTTAAATTATACTATAAACATGAAACTTTCATACAACTATTTTTATAGGTATTAACACTACTTACAGTATAACAGATTCTTTCTCTTTTATCTGTACCCTCTGTGTCATCCTTCATATCATCCAAAAATAATAAAGTGTTTGCTAATTGTTAACCACTAAATGCTCATTTAGCAATTATCACTACACTCATTTCAAACAAACTATTAATTTAGGAAAGGGAGAACATGTGGATTTTAGATCTTACACAAACTTCTTTATCACATCTATGACCACAGCCTACTTTTCCATATTTCAACTAGTCTTTTCATTGCTGTTTGCAAAGCAATAACAAAATGGACATTTTTAATACACTAATGTGGAAAGTTATCATTATTTTTCTGGAATACATCCTTTTACCTCTTATTGAAGAAAGGCGTTTCCCTCTTTTTTACATTCTTTTGGACTCTTCTAAATGAAACTCTGCTAACTGCATTGTAAAGTCACACCAGGTAGCTCTTGAGATCACGCAGATGTGTGTTGACAAAATAGCTATTTCAGACTTTGTACATTGTCTTGAAAAAAGTGTTTTAATGACTGGGAAATGACATTTGTTAAAGAAAACGGGTCGACTGAGGGTAAGCAGCTGTTTCTGTTTTAAATATTCCACCTGTTGGACCACATTTTATATCTGTCCCTTTTTCAAATCTTCAACAGATTCATCTTTTAGCTATTATTTACTTAACAATAGATGTCTGATATTTGTAATTTTGATATATGCAGCAAGCTGTTCAGTGTTATACCGTACCTCTTGGCTGGGACCTTTGGGAATTCTATTATAATGCATAGTTCTTGGTTGACAGCATCAAACAGATTTCCAGCTGCTATGAAAAAATGCAGTCTCATCATCTGTAGCATTATGATGTGAAATCTTAGAAATGTAGTTCCTTAAAAATACATCTTTATATATTGGCTTTGAGCCAATACTTAATATATAGCTTTCTAGAGAATCCCCATTTAAAACTCACTTTGAATCAACTTAATAAATCCTTGCTATGAAAATCTTTTATGGCTACTTATCAAAGAATCTTTAAGTAAAACTAATAGTAATTATAATTATCATAAATTTATGTTTGTTGGTTTTTTATCATGCATACAGTCATATGCAGTAGTATAGTCGTTAAAATACATTTAGATTATTTATATAAATCACTAAACATCTTGAATAAATGGACTATATATTCATTCAATGTTAAGTGATTTTTATTAACAATATTTCTTGAACATATACTTGCCTATTTTCACATATACCCAAAACTTCAACCACCGACCACATACATCTTCTTTCACTAAATTTAGAGATACATAGATATGAGACACAGTTCCTATTTTCAAGGAGTTTATAGTTTGGTGGGTCTTTAAGTCAAATAATCAGCCTGTTCAAAAAAACCTTGATCAACACTGATTCATCTACTTAACTTATTTGTTGACAAAATTAATTGGGGGAGACAAGATGGTGGGGAAGTAGAAGGAGGCGCTGTTTCAACCTGTACCCTAAAGTGAGTTGATTACCAACGCATGAAATCAGCCTGAGATCAGAATTATACACGTCTGGATCTCTACAGGGGCAGAAGACGCCAGTGGGCAGGTAAAGTGGAGTGGGAACGTGGAATTGATATCAGAAGATAAACAAAAGGGGGAGGGAGCCACCAGAGGCGACCGATTGGAAAGTAATACACCAATACGAGAGTGCTCTGTGTCTGGGGACCAGCATTAATTTGGAGACTGGTTGAAAGCACTAAAAAAGAGCAAAGGATCGTGGCGGGGGTGGGGGGGTGGGGGGGGAGAATTGAGGGAATCTGGGTGACTAGGGACAGGGGCTTAAGTCCCTGGACCCAGGAGAGCCTCCCCTGGTGCTGAGCCAGAGAGAGTGCGGCGGAGAAACCAGGTCTAGGTCCCTGAGCTGCCAGGATACCCGAGAACACGTGGGGTCCAGCTCCTATGAGGGGCTGGGAGCCTCACCAGACGCAGAAATCAGAGCCATGCCAAAAGAGCCTGAGATGCGCGCGCCCCTCACCCTCCCCTGAGAGAGGTGTGCGAAGGCCCAGCCCGGTGCTTTTAGACTTACTATCAGAGCCTGAGATGCGTGCGCACCCCACAGCCTCCCCTGAGAGATGTGCGTGCAAGTCCAGAGCTCTTAGACCCAGAAAGACCAGGCACTTCCAGCCCAGGGCCAGTGGGAAAATCTCAGTGTGCGATCACTGCTTGGAACTGATGAAGTCCCAGAACCTAAGTCAGGTTTGGTGGGGTGAGATTCGGAGCCGACGGCTAAAGAAAGAATTCTTAAGACGTCTCTGGTGCAAAAAGGTGGTTTATTAGAGCACGGGGACAGGACCCGTGGGCAGGCAGAGATGCGGCTGCCCCGGGTTGTGAGGAGTGGCTGGTTATATACACAGGAGTTGGGTAGGTGAGGACAAAGGGTTGTTCAGAAGGGCTATTGGGATAAAGAAGACTGTCAGGATATTGAAGGCCTGGTTACTATCAAGCCAAGGCCACTTTCCCTCTAATGAGGCACTAACATAAAGACAATTGGGAGTCTCCTGGTGGAATGTTACATTCCTGCTATCAAACGTCCTTGTTAGTGAGATTTAGGTTTTAAAAGAAATTTAACTTTATTTACTTTTCCTTCTACCTCCGTCTCCTTTGGTTTTTTATTTAGGGGAGGGTGACGTTAGGGCTTGAGGAACTGAGTTATGTATCTTTGGAAATCGGGCTATTGATAAGGCAACTTCTTTGTTGTAAATCTCAAGGACATTTATAAACCAAGAGAGACTCCTGCCTTGCAGGACTATGATCTCTGCAAGTTAACTATTTGTTCTTCTTTTAGGGCAGTCAGGGGTGCCTGTGGAATGTCACACATATTACCGAGGGGAGTGGGTGGAGAGGGGGTGCAAGGCACCAGCCCCTGCTTCATCCTCAGCCAGCCTCCTGCTCCCTCATCAGAACCTCTCTGGCGGTCTGGAGCTGCCCAGACAGCTGCCCCTGCTGTGATTTTGGGTACAAGCAGAAGATTCTGTGTCCCCAGGGACTGCGACTCAGAACCTGCTCTGTCAGCGGCCAAGGGGGAATTTACATGGGCTCTGCAGCACCCACAGGGGAGCAGACTGAGGCTTCTCTCTGAGAGGGAGGTCGGGATGCTGTTTGCTTTCCTCTAAACCTCCAAAAACCATCAAAAGCAGTCAAGGTGAGAGAAAAAAAGTGAACAAACATAAAAACCTCCAGAGAACAAATGCCTGAAAAAAACAGTTTCCTCAGAGCCCACCCCCTTGAGGGGGGCGGGAGGACTTAACTCAGGGAACATCATTGTCCCTCGCCCAGAAAAGCAACCAGGAAAGAAAAAAAAGAAAAGACTACAAGAGAACAACCACTACTACTTCATAGATACAACTTTTATTTTTACCTTGTTCCCACTATTCTGGTTCATTTTTTTTTATATAGATAATTTACTACTACTAACTAATTAACTACTACTAACCTACTTACTGTCACAGTGAGATGTCCAGTACATCAAATTCCATAATAACCTTCTAACCTGAACTTTTTGATACATACACCTGTGTTTTTATTTTGCATTTCTTTTTTTTAATTTTTTTTTAAATTCTAGTTTAGTTTAGTCTAGTTTATTCCTTTTTTATTTTTATTTTCTAATATTCATATAGAGTTAAACTTCAAGGTAATCCTCTTTCCCCAGTCAATGCTACCCCAATAGGTAAACCAATTTTTAGTCCCCCTTTATCTTAGAAAAATTGAGTCCTTTAACAAAGATATCAAGATACATCCAGGAAGAATCAAAACAAACTTCCTCGCCCACACTGAGAATTTATAACCACTCTCCCATCTTTTTCTTCCACCAGTGTTTCTGTGTTTTTGTGTTTGTCCTGATAGTATATAAATCTTAAACTTGGGGTTCTTTTTGATGAGGGTCTTCCTTTATTTGCTTATATATGTATTTTTTTTCTCTTGTCATATACTTTTATCAGTCTTTTTGTTTGTCTGTTTTTGTTTGTATACTTCATAAATCTTACCTTGGGGCCCATTTGGGCTGAGCCTTCTCTTTTATCTTCCTTTTTTTTCCTGTCTCTCTCTCTCTTCCTTTTTTTTTTCCTTTTTCTTTTCTTTTTTCTCTCATTTGGGTGGGGAATCCTGATTGCTCAGAAGCGTTCCAGGGTGCACCTTGACTCCACCACAGTTGATACATCCAGCTACAACCGTTCAGTTATCTCTCACCAAAATGATGATGAGGAGGAATGCCCAACAGAAGAAAAATACAGAGGATGGGCCTTCTGCAACAGAGCTAACAGCTATCAACATAGACAATATGTCAGAAAGAGAATTCAGACTAACAATTATCCAGGCAATAGCTAGGTTGGAGAAAACCATAAATGACCAAATGGAATTGATTAGGACAGAACTGAAAGCCACCAGGGATGAGGTTCACAATGCTCTCAATGAGTTCCAATCTAATCTAAATTCTCTAAAACCTAGGGTAACTGCGACAGAAGATAGAATTAGTGATCTGGAGGAGAAACAGATAGAGAGAAAGGATCAGGAGGAAGCCTGGAACAAACAGCTTAGAAGCCACGAAAACAGAATCAGGGAAATAAATGATGCCCTGAAATGTTCCAACGTCAGAATTATTGGAATCCCTGAAGGGGAGGAGAAAGAAAGAAGTCTAGAAGACATACTGGAACAAGTTCTTCATGAAAATTTTTCCAATCTCATGAATGGAACTAGCATTCATGTACTAGAGACAGAACAGTCTCCCCCCAAGATTATAGATTCCAAAAAAAATCAAGGTACCTGATAGTCAAATTGAGGAATCATAATTGTAGATACAATCTCTTGAAAGCCACTAAGACAAAAAGGCTCCTTACTTACAAAGGAAAGCCCATCAGAATAATGTCAGACCTGTCCACAGAGACCTGGCAAGCCAGAAAGGGCTGGCAAGATATATTCAGGACACTAAGTGAGAAGAACATGCAGCCAAGAATACTTTATCCAGCAAGACTGACATTCAAAATGGATGGAGAGAGAAAGAGTTTCCAAGACCGGCAAGGCTTAAAAGACTATGCAACCACCAAGCCAACACTGCAGGAAATATTAAGGGGGGTTCTATAAAAGAGGAAAAATCCTAAGAATAGCATTGAACAGAAATATAGACACAGTCTACAGAAAGGAAGACTTCAAAGGTAACTCGATGTCAATAAAAACGTATCTATCAATAATCACTCTCAATGTGAATGACCTAAACGAGCCCATAAAACGGCACAGGGTTGCAGATTGGATAAAACGACAGGACCCATCCATATGTTGTCTACAAGAAACCCATTTTGAACCTAAAGAAACACCCAGACTGAAAGTGAAGGGATGGAGAAGCATCTTTCATGCCAATGGGCCTCAAAAGAAGGCCGGGGTAGCAATTCTCATATCAGATAAATTAGACTTTAAACTAAAGACTGTAGTCAGAGACAGAAAGACACTATATAATTCTTAAAGGGACTATCCATCAAGATGATCTAACAATTGTAAATATCTATGCCCCCAATATAGGAGCAGCCAATTACATAAGAAAACTATTAATCAAGATAAAGAATCATATTGATATGAATACATTAGTAGTAGGAGATATTAACATGCCTCTCTCAGAAATAGACAGATCATCGAAGCAGAAAATCAATAAAGAAACAAGAACATTGAATGACACATTGGACCAGATGGACCTCATAGATACATACAGAACATTCCACCCTAAAACAACAGCATACTCATTCTTCTCAAGTGCACATGGAACCTTCTCAAGAGTAGACCACATACTGGGTCACAAATCAGGACTCAACGGACACCAAAAGACTGAGATTATTCCCTGCATATTCTCAGATCACAATGCTTTGAAACTGGAGCTCAATCACAAGGAAAAGTTCCAAAGGAACTCAAACACCTGGAAGCTAAAGACCACCTTGCTTAAGAATGCTTGGATCAACCAGGAGATCAAAGAAGAACTGAAACAATTCATGGAAACCAATGAGAATGAAGACACTTCCGTCCAAAACTTATGGGATACAGCAAAGGCGGTCCTAAGGGGGAAATACATAGCCTTCTAAACCTCCCTCAAAAAAATTGAAAAATCCAGAATACACCAGCTGTCTCTACACCTTAAAGAACTGGAGAATCAACAACAAATCAAACCAACTCCACACAAAGAAGGGGAACAATCAAGATTAGAGCAGAGATCAATGAGGTAGAAACCAGAGATACAGTAGAACGTATCAATGAAACTAGAAGCCAGTTTTCTGGAAGAATAAATAAGATCGATAAACCATTGGCCATAGTAATCCAAAAGAAAAGAGAGAAAGCCCAAATTAATAAAATTATGAATGAAAAGGGAGAGATCACAACTAATACCAAGGAAGTAGAAACAATCATCAGAAGTTATTATCAACAGTTATATGCCAATAAGCTAAGCAATCTAGATGAAATGGATGCATTCCTGGAAAACTATAAACTCCCCAAATTGAACCAGGAAGAAACTGACAACCTGAATAGACAGATATCTAGTAACGAGATTGAAGCAGTGATCAAAAACCTCCCAAAAAACAAGAGCCTGGGACCTGATGTATTCCCTGGGGAATTCTGCCAAACTTTCAAAGAAGAAATAACTTCTATTCTCCTGAAGCTGTTTCAAAAAATTGAAGCAGAAAGAAAACTTCCAGACTCTTTCTATGAAGCCAGCATTATCCTTACCCCCAAACCAGGCAAAGACCCTACCAAAAAGGAGAATTTCAGACCAATGTCCCTGATGAATATGGATGCTATGATTCTTAACAAGATCCTAGCAAACAGGATACAACAGCACATTAAAAAGATTATCCACCATGACCAGGTGGGATTCATCCCTGAGCTACAAGGATGGTTCAACATTCGCAAATCAATCAATGTGATAGAACAAATTAATAAGAGAAGAGAGAAGAACCACATGGTCTTCTCAATTGATGCAGAAAAACCATTTGACAAGATACAGCATCTGTACCTGATTAAATCTCTTCAAAGTATAGGGATAGAGGGAACACTCCTGAACTTTATAAAATCTATCTATGAAAGACCCACAGCAAATATCATCCTCAATGGGAAAAAGCTTGCAGCTTCCCGTTGAGATCAGGAACACGACAAGGATGCCCACTCTCACCACTCTTGTTCAACGTAGTATTAGAAGTCCTAGCAACAGCAATCAGACAACAAAGAGAAATAAAAGGTATCCAAATTGGCAATGAAGAAGTCAAACTCTCTCTCTCCACAGATGACATGATTCTTTATATGGAAAACCCAAAAGACTCCACTCCCAAACTACTAGAACTCATACAGAAATTCAGTAACGTGGCAGGATAAAAAGTCAATGTACAGAAATCAGTGGCTTTCTTATACACTAACAATGAAAATACAGACAGGGAAATTAGAGAATCGATTCCATTTACTATAGCACCAAGAACCATAAGATACCTGGAAATAAACCTAATCAAAGAGGTAAAGGATCTATACTCGAGGAACTACAGAACACTCATGAAAGAAATTGAAGAAGACACAAAAAGATGGAAGACCATTCCATGCTCTTGGATCGGAAGAATAAACATTGTTAAAATGTCTATACTGCCTAGAGCAATCTATACTTTTAATGCCATTCCGATCAAAATTCCACCTGTATTTTTCAAAGAGCTGGAGCAAATAATCCTAAAATTTGTATGGAATCAGAAGAGACCCCGAATCACCTAGGAAATGTTGAAAAACAAAAATAAAACTGGGGCATCACGTTACCTGATTTCAAGCTTTACTACAAAGTTGTGATCACCAAGAGAGCATGGTACTGGCATAAAAACAGTCACATAGAACAATGGATCAGAGTAGAGAGCCCAAATATGGACCCTCAACTCTTTGGGCAAATAATCTTTGACAAAACAGGAAAAAATATACAGTGGGAAAAAAACAGTCTCTTTAATAAATGGTGCTGGGAAAACTGGGCAGCTATATATAGAAGAATGAAACTCAACCATTCTCTTACACCGTACACAAAGATAAACTCAAAATGGATAAAAGACCTCAACGTGAGGCAGGAATCCATCAGAATCCTGGAGGAGAACATAGGCAGTAACCTCTTCGATATCAGCCACAGCAACTTCTTTCAAGGTATGTCTCCAAAGGCAAAGGGAACAAAAGCGAAAATGAACTTTTGGGACTTCATCAAGATCAAAAGCTTCTGCACAGCAAAGGAAACAGTCAACAAAACAAAGAGGCAACCCACGGAATGGGAGAAGACATTTACAAATGACAGTACGGACAAAAGGTTGATATCCATGATCTATAAAGACCTCCTCAAACTCAACACACACAAAACAGACAATCATATAAAAAAAAAAATGGGCAGAAGATATGAACAGACACTTCTCCAATGAAGACATACAAATGGCGATCAGACACATGAAAAAATGTTCATCATCACTAGCCATCAGGGAGATTCAAATTAAAACCACTTTGAGATACCACCTTACACCAGTTAGAATGGCCAAAATTGGCAAGACAACATGTGTTGGAGAGGATGTGGAGAAAGGGGAACCCTCTTATGCTGTTGGTGGGAATGCAAGTTGGTGCAGCCACTTTGGTAAACAGTGTGGAGATTCTTCAAGAAATTAAAAATAGAGTGTCGCTCTCGCCAGCAAGAACGACCCGCAAACGTGATGAGGAGCAAACTTCTTTATTAGGGTTTCTATTAGCGTCTCTACTTCTACTACTACTACTTCTTCTACTACTTCTTCTACTTCTACTTCTACTTCTACTTTTACTTCTACTACTCTCTCAAGCAAGTTCTGGCAATATATACATGTAGGCGGTCCAGCCCAGTTATCTAGTCACTGCCCTGTGCACTCGGTCTCCTCGTGAACCCTTATGTAACCACAGAGGGCTCTATTGTTCTCAAGCAGTAATCATGCTTTTCTCTCTTGGCTCCTGGTGCTGTTCATGCATCAGCCACGAGCGCACCCATACCCTACCTAGCCAATCATTCTCACTTCCTTAATCTTCAGGCATTTTCGTCTACGTGACTCCTTGCATCTGCTGGATGGCTCTCCACAGCTCCCCCTTTTTTATTTGTTTACATGGCAGGGATCGTGCCTGTCTTAGGTTGCCAATCCTCAGCACACATGCTTACCCGTCATCGGGTACTCTCCCGGGTCGAAGAGCCCCTGTCTTAGGTTGCTATGGTGTGGGATCAGTCTTACCCGTCTTTGGCTACCGATCCAGCATACTAAGCCATATTTGGGGGGAGGTCCCGACCTCCAGAGCCATCATGGCTTAGACCAAAGCCCATTGCTATAGCTGCTATTGTCGCGCAATTCTACAGATGCATTTTAGAAGGAGTACTTGAGCCAGAATCATCAACATGATCAGGGCTCTTATGCCTGCCCAGGTTTTGAGGAATGAGACTGATTGTTATGACATACTAACCCAATTGCTGACGGAGCCAAGAGATACTTGAGTGGCATTCAAGGTGGTACTTTGAGCCTATTGCGAGTGATTAACTGGTGGTTACGTACAATAGCTTTTACCTTATAAACTTCTGCGAATATAATTTTAAGTGCATAAGGCAGGAGGCACATGAAAAGAACAATTACCACTAGTACTCCTACAATTGTTCCTACAACATACCATGCGTGCGTCAGGGAAGGGAAGTGAGAGAATAAAGAGCTCACAAAGCTTTAAGCGTCAGTAACAAACATGAGTTAGGGTGAGAAGATTGCACTCTATGCTGAGCCATTTGAAGAAGGGCTTGAAGCTGGGCAGTCTCTTGTTCTCGACCACAGTTGAACCGGCTCCGCCTTTACGGGAACAGGCTGCAGGACAGTCATCATCGCTATCATCACCATCACCAGCACCCTCCACAGGTTCCATGGCCATCAGCCTGGTGAGGTGTTCCGGCACCCAGAGTGGAGCAGGCGCATCCTGTGGGAAAACACAAAGGGAACCTCGGTGCCATCTAAGCACCGGGTCGGGTTTGGATAATTGGCCTTGCAAGTCTCCTGCCCCTCTCAGAGTCTTCCAAGACCTGAGGGTCGCCGTGGCTATCTGTTGATACACCGCAGGGGGGTATGTACTCTGCACTTGGGCCCCGAGATATGGCCCCGTGCCTGTCAGCATTTCCAAATTCCATTGCGGGTTACCTGCGGCTGCATTTCTCCGTGCCGTGTCCAGACAATTGTCCTGATTTTGGATTTTCCATTCTAGATATTGTCCTCCACTTAATACCGCCCTGGTCAAGTTGGCCCAATCCTCGGGAGCGAGGTAGAGTGCTCCCAGCGACTCCACAAGGGAGACCGTAAAGGCTGCCTGGGGCCCATAGCTGCTAACTGCCTCCTTCAGCTGCTTTACCAACTTAAAATCTAGTGGCTGGTGATATCTCTGCTGATTCTGATCTTCTAACACTGGAAAAAAAACCTTTTCCCGGGCCAAGGACCTCTCTTCAATTCTCCACGGCGCAGCCCGAACAATAGCACGTCTTGGTGCAGCTGGGCTTATAAGGCGGGGGCCACTCATGGGGTGGCGCTGTGGAGCTAAAATGCGGAAGCGGCGTAACTTTCGTTTTTAATTTCGATTGTGCCACAACTGCGGCTTCCGCCCCTGCTCTCAGCTGCGCCATTACTTCTCCCTGCACTCTTAACTCTCCTAATACCTTTTGCAATTCCGCCTCTTTATCCTCAAGTCGTTGCCTCATGGCTTCCAAGTCTGTCTGGAGACCGGGAGATTCCTCCTTCTTGTTGTTTGCCTCTATCTTTCCTAGCTCCTGCAACTCGCTTTCTGACATCCCTTCTGAGCTTTCGCTTTCGGGGTCAGAGTCTCGGGAGGAGCCCTTACGGGATTCTTCTTTCACTTGCAAAAAAACTTCCCCTCCCTGTAGTACTGCTCGCTGCAGGGGCTCTCGGGGGGAATGCAAACATACTTTCATCAGGGACCACACGGCGAGAGTCCCCGGGGATGTAGAGGGGCAGCGTTTTAAATCCTCGCTCAGGTGTTTCCATTGTGGCAAATTTAGGAGCCCTTCTTCTATAAACCAGGGGGCAATCTCTGCTACTTCTTTTAAAAAGGCTCGGGCTGTTTTTGCCTTTAAGGGGGTACCGTTCATCTTGAGAACGTCTTTTAGGGGATCTTCCATTCTACGTCTACTAAGCTCGTTCCCCATCCCGAGGAAACTTTTACTTGTATCGTCCCTGCCGAGGGAACTTTTACTTGTATCGTCCCTGCCGAGGGAACTTTCACTTGTATCGTCCCTGCCGAGGGAACTTTCACTTGTATCGTCCTAATCCTAGGAACTTTCCCTGTCACTCACTAGACAGAAATAGGTGCACTCCTTACCTTATCGTTGCTCTATCTCAATCTCCGTTTTGCGATGCGGACAGTTTCCCAGGTTTCGGCACCAGTTGTCGCTCTCGCCAGCAAGAACGACCCGCAAACGTGATGAGGAGCAAACTTCTTTATTAGGGTTTCTATTAGCGTCTCTACTTCTACTACTACTACTTCTTCTACTACTTCTTCTACTTCTACTTCTACTTCTACTTTTACTTCTACTACTCTCTCAAGCAAGTTCTGGCAATATATACATGTAGGCGGTCCAGCCCAGTTATCTAGTCACTGCCCTGTGCACTCGGTCTCCTCGTGAACCCTTATGTAACCACAGAGGGCTCTATTGTTCTCAAGCAGTAATCATGCTTTTCTCTCTTGGCTCCTGGTGCTGTTCATGCATCAGCCACGAGCGCACCCATACCCTACCTAGCCAATCATTCTCACTTCCTTAATCTTCAGGCATTTTCGTCTACGTGACTCCTTGCATCTGCTGGATGGCTCTCCACAATAGAGCTTCCCTATGACCCTGCAATTGCACGACTGGGTATTTACCCCAAAGATACACATGTAGTGAAAAGAAGGGCCATCTGTACCCCAATGTTTATAGTAGCAATGGTCACGGTCGCCAAACTGTGGAAAGAACCAAGATGCCCTTTAATGGACAAATGGATAAGGAAGATATGGTCCATATACACTATGGAGTATTATGCCTCCATCAGAAAGGATGAATACCCAACTTTTGTAGCAACATGGACGTGACTGGAAGAGATTATGCTGAGTGAAATAAGTCAAGCAGAGAGAGTCACTTACATATGATTTCACTTATTTGTGGAGCATAACAAATAACATGGAGGACAAGGGGAGAGGGAGAGGAGAAGGGAGTTGAGGGAAATTCAAAGGGAGGGGAACCATGAGAGACTATGGACTCTGAAAAACGATCTGAGGGTTTTGAAGGGGCTGGGGGTGGGAGGTTGGGGGAACCAGGTGGTGAGTATTAGAGAGGGCATGGATTGCATGGAGCACTGGGTGTGGGGCAAAAGCTATGAATACTGTTATGCTGAAAAGAAATAAAAAATTTTAAAAAATTAATTGAACAAACCACCAGCAGGTGTAAAGCAATTGAGTAGAAAGTACCTTATAGATCCTATTATAGAAAATATCCTGCCACTCCCAAGATCTCACAACTCATGATTAGGATCATAGCATCGTCAATTTCTCTTGAATAACCATAAATCTCAAATGAGAATTAAAGTGGCATATGCTACAATTTGTGTGACATTGATAAGCCCCAGAACACTTAACAGGTCCAATTTCCATGATTCAAACATATGGTCAGGGAAAATATAT
Organism: Mustela erminea; assembly: GCF_009829155.1. Taxonomy (NCBI): domain Eukaryota; kingdom Metazoa; phylum Chordata; class Mammalia; order Carnivora; family Mustelidae; genus Mustela; species Mustela erminea. The sequence goes on along the minus strand of NC_045615.1, from coordinate 40,677,097 downwards.
GTTCCCTCTCTCAGAACCATAAATCAATAATTTGAGGTATTTTCGATTAACTCTGTGACACACTACAAAGATTTTATTAGGTAACAATAGAACTAATGAAATGTTGGTGTATGGGAATCATTTAAACAAAGAACTATTTGAAATTTAAGTAGAGTTTAATATGTTCACAGATATATTTGAGTAGATTATAGTCAATAATTTGAATTCTTCTCAAATGATATTTTTATCAATAAATTATAGGAAACTAACCTAATGAATGGACTCGGAAATGTCTGAAATCCAATTATTGGTCACTCAGTGATCAGTAACTTGGGAATGACCTATCACGTGATACCCTGGGAAGGCCCACAGAGACTCTGTATAGCTCTGGGTTAAGCCGCAGATTTGAATGGTGCATGTGGCTGGTATTCTCAGAGCTGGGCAGTCTGCAACTTCTACAATCTTCAGTTGCCTCCAAAGTGCAAATGGCTTGATATTAATGTGATTAATGGTTTTGATGATTAATATTTCTTACCTTTATGTCAAGATTAGCCCTAAGTTTGCTAAGAGAAAATTCACTCTGTTCCATTCAGAGAGACTGTATTAAATGAGTTAGAAGTTCTAAATTATGGTTTGTTAAGATTCGTTGTGTATTCAAAATTTGACAAATATTAACAGAATCCTCAACTATGTGCAAGATTTGATTGAAAAATAAATTAGATTCAAGGTTATCACTGCAAGAGTGGCACTTTCATTTGTATCTCCAAGTGTTTTCTTGAGTAGCAGGTGAGGAATGACATCATAGTAAGCACTCTTGGATCCATGTAACCAGCTCCTGCCTGTCTGTATCAGTCCTTCTTAGAGGTAGACCAGGAATGTGGGGGCATGATGCAAGTCATTTTTTGCTTTGGGGAGATGAGAAAAGAGGAAATATGCTGTGAAAAATAAATTTCTCTAATAAATAAATAAATCTCACAAATACAGACTAGTCAAGGGAAGTTCAGACATTTGATAATGAGAATGAGAAAAAGAAAACAGGGGTGCCTGGGTGGCTCAGTGGGTTAAAGCCTCTGCCTTCGGCTCAGGTCATGATCCCAGGATCCTGGGATCAAGCCCCGCATCAGGCTATATGCTCTGCATCAGGCTCCGTGCTTGGTGGGGAGCATGCTTTTCCCTTTCTCTCTGCCTGCCTCTCTGCCTACTTATAATCTCTGTCAAATAAATAAAATCTTTAAAAAAAAGAAAGAAAGAAAGAAAGAAAGAAAGAAAGAAAGAAAGAAAGAAAGAAAAATAAAAACACCCCTTGAGACCCAGAGTCAAGGGCAGCATTGTCAGCTGTTTCTGATCCAACTCAATGCCCCTTTAGCCACCTTTCCATGATTATTGTAAGGGAAGACCCCCCCTGCTAACTAGACCACTCATCTTAGGTAAAGCCTCAAAGGGAATGAATTCAGTGTCAAAGTTCTAATTCTTTAGCAACTTTTTAGCTTTACTTTACTCATCTGTTCAATAAATATATATTAATTTCTAATGAATATGACATAGTCCTTTCTCAAACAGCTCATAGTCAAGTAATGTAGACAGATGTAAACAAAATACTGCACTATAGTATCCTAAATCTTAAATATGAGCAAAAGAAAGAAGAAGCATGCTCAACTTTTATTTACAGTTTGGGCATAGAAAAGAGAGACTTCACAGATGAGAGAAAGTTAGAGCAGCAAGGGGAAGGAGTAAAGACCCATATGAATGTCAATACCAATCTTGGCTTCTCTAATCTCTGGAATAAGGAGAAATCTCCGTGAAATGGTCTACAAGGGGCTGCAGTTGGGTCTTTCTCACAACAGAGCTAAGTTTTCCTGTGTCTTGCAGATGGTGATTACCTTCTGGGAAGAAATACAAATTCCTAGGAGACTAGAGAGTAACATGAGTCCAAAGTGGATATGGAATTGAGAGAATGTGATTTCTGGCTCCTCCCCAGACCACTGTGTTTTCTTTATTTTTTAAAAATATCTATAAATATTTATAAACATAAATATAAATATTCAAATATTTATAAATATATATATATATATATATATATATATATATACACTTATATAGATACAAAATTTGAAGCCTCTGGAACCCTGAGCTAAAGCAAACATCAATATTTATTTATTTATTTATTTGAGAGAAAGAGAGAGGGGGAAGTAGATGGACAAAGGGACAGGGAGAGAAAGAATCTCCAGCAGACTCCCTGCTGAGTGCAGAGTCTAAGATAGGGCCCCATCTCAGGACCTTGAGATCAAGACCTGAGCCAAAACCAAGAGTCAGACACTTAACCATCTGAGCCACCCAGGCATGCCCATGAACCACTGCTTTTAAACACAAATCAAAATCAGAAATTGTTCTTACACATTGCCAAGGCCATGTGTTTCTTTCTGCTGTTTCCACACCAGCTACACTCATCTCCCTTTCATTCTTCCAACATGCCGTGTTTCCTATCCTCAGGATTCTTGCATTTCCTGTTCCTTCCATCAGGAACACTCTTCCTTCCCCAACACTCTACTAAATTGCCAAGCACACTTTGTATCTCAGCTTCAACTTCATTCCCCTTGGAAGGTTCCCTGACCATATCTCTACTTCACATCTGATTCCCCATTTACAAGTTCTCAGACCTCCCTGTTCTTTTATTCATAGCACTTAGGTTGTTTTTAATGATATATTTGGCTATTGTTTCCCATCTCATTAACTATGAAGCAGAGGGCAAAATATTAAACTGTTTTGCTCGCCACTGTATTTTGTTAATGTGTATTTAGTCTCAATTTTATTTAACAAATAAGAATATATGCTTAAACCAATCTGAAAATGTTCTTTTGATACACTCCATTGTTGTGGCTACTTCAGTGGTATCCTTCATTTCTGAACCTCAACATAGACTACACAAATAAAATGTTTTAGTTATTTTCTATTGCACCTTCTAGTGTATAATCTCAAAAACCCAAAGGAAAAATATCTTTACTTATTTCAGAGTAAGGCATAAGGGAAAAATCTTTAATCTCCACTTTTTCATTTCTGCTCTTCTTTTGATGCCTCTAACTCGGCAGTTATAAAAATTTTCCTCTGAGAAAGAAAAGACCTCTGAGCCACAGGCCCTTCTAATGTGAGGCATAGGAAATTTCTGTTATAAACAGAGGAAACCGGATGTTTCCTCTTCCATAACTTCTAAGAAAGTTATTATAGCTAATATATATTCCCACCTAGGAATAAAAGAAATTTAATTACAAATACAAGAGAATATCTCATCACAGAAATTTATTTGCTTGATCTAGAGAAATAGACGTTAAACAACATTCTTACTAACTTGACAGGAATATTTGCTGTTTGTACCTAATATAGATAAGTACATTTTAGTTATTGACAAGTCTACACCATTTTCTGCTAAGGCAGGTGATTTTATGTTTATCAAATACTTGAATTGGTAATGATAACTAGACATTGAGTCTTCTTACACCAAACAAAAAGCATTATAGTTGAAGACTTTCATAAGACTTTATAACTGTGGGTGCTTGAGTCTCCCCACATAATTTATATTCCAAATCAAACACTTTTGAGAGTGTAAGAGGATACTAAAAGTAATTAAAATCATATAACTTCTAAAACATTTAATTTTTTTCTTTAATTTTAAGAAAGTTTTAGTATATCGTGTATATATACATATAATTTTATGCCTATTTTCAAAAGTGTTTTCTTCTTAAAAGTAACATATTTATATAAATTAAATCAAAATGATATTTTATTCTTTTTTTATCTTGACTACTTTGAATATAATATAAGCCAAACTGTCAGTTTCAGCTCTGAAATGTAGAACTAGGAAGTTGTCACTCTTATTTAAAAAAAAAAAAAAAAGTTGAATAAACTGAACATCAACTACTTTCTTAAACCTACCAGAGAACTGAGGTGGCATTGAAAACCATAATCCCAAAATCTGAAGAGATAGGAGAATCAAGAAGACCGCAGCTTGGATCTACTTACCAACAGTGGAAATCGTTAGAGACATAACTGGTAGAAACATTTGAATAATTATTTTGATTAATAACTGGATGTTGAGAAAGGTCTGGGATGAGAGTGAGAAAGTCCTGGAGGCCACAGTCTAGAAATGTTTCCATACTTGAGGATTTTACTTCCAGGCATCTCTCTAGGTTCTCATAGTGGAGATCCAAGAAGAACGGTAGGGGGAAAGACAGAAATCATTGTGAAATATGCCCACTACATTTTCCATAGCACAATCCCATATTATAGGGAAAAGATTTTACCAAAACCATGTTATCTGAGGGAAGGGTATTTCTCCGACTCCAACCTTCTGCATTACCTAAGGGAGGAACACATACAACCACTGGAAAAACACTATGACTGTCACATACTCAAAACTGAGATTCAATGATAAGATTATAGGACATTTTCTATCTTCCACATCTCACCACCATATCAACAGAACCCTTGTATAACAATAGTGCATCACAGCTGAAATTGCCACAAGAGGCAAATTCTCCAGAAAGAGGTATACTTAGGGAAGTCCAGAGTCAAGAAGGAAGATAAAAACAAGAAACTAAAAGAATTTGAAGCCTCTGGAACCCAGAGATAAAGCAAACATCAAGCACAGTTCAATGTCTATCATAACATAAATTTTCACACTAAATGCCTATTTTTCTTCAATTTCTATTACCCAGTATAAGACATGCAGCTATTTCCAAAAGCTACAAGTCATGGTAAAATGCAAAAGAAAACAACAACAATAAAAGCAAACAAACAGAAAACTCCACAGTCTAAAGGAAAAAATCAAGCACCAGAAGGAGACTCAGATATGACACCAATGTTGGAATTATTAGAGCAAATATTTAAAAAATCAAAATTAGTATGTTAAGTGGTCTAATGGAAAAAGTAGACAACAAGCAAGAACAAATGGGTAATACAAACAGAGAGATGGAAATTCTTAAGAAAGAATTAAAAGAAAAGAGTAGAAATAAAAATTAGGATAACAGAAATGAAGAATGACTTGGACTGATTGATTAGAACAGGACCTAACCAAGGAAAGAATCAGGGAACTTGAAGATAGGTTATTGGAATCTTTATAAACCGAAATGCAAAACAAAAAAAAAAGAATGAAAATATAGAATAGACCATTCAAGAACAATGGGAAAACTTCAAAAGATATAACATATTTGGAATACTAGAAGGGGAAGAAAGAGAACAGAAGAAACATTTGAAATTAAAATGGTTGAAAGCTTTTCAAAATTAAGGATAGCAAACCGCAGATAAAGGAAAAATAGGGAACACCAATCAGCATAAATACCAAAAAAAAAAAAAATGACACCTGGGCATAACAATATTCAAACTGCAAAACTACAAAACAAAGAGGAAATCCTTAAAGAAACTGGAGAGAGGGTGGGCGGGAGGGAATATAAACTGTAGAAGAATAAGAATAAGAATTATACTGGACTTCTTATCAGAAACACACAAAAAGAGAGTAGAGTCAAATATTTACTGTATTGAGTGAAAAAAATCCACCCACCTTGAATTATATCCAGCAAAACTAATCTTTGTAAGTGAAATGGAAATACTTTCTCAAACAGGCAAAGTTGAAGAGATTAATTGTCAACAGACCTGTATAAGAAATGTATAAAATTCTTCAGAGAGAAAGAGAATAATATAGGTCAGAAACTTGGATCCACATAAATAAAGTGTTGGAAAAGGATAAAGGTTTTTTTTTAAATTCTTCTTAGTGTAATTTATCTAAAAGATGTTTTTTTCTTTAAAGTAACAATGTTAAAAGTATATTGAGTGATTATAGTCATTGATAAATAATCTGAATGATACCAGTGTCATAGGGATAAGAGCAGGCTTTGGGGATATTCTCCTATAAGTCACCCATACTACATGTGAAACAGTCTAGTATTAGTTGAAAAGTAATTTTAAATGGTTAAAAATATATATTGGAAAGCTGAGGGCAACCCTAATTTTTTTTTTAACATAAGTATAACTGATAAGCTAGGATAGGAAATAAAATAGAATCATGTAGAATGCTCTTTAAACCCAGAGAAAGCAGAAAGCAGGAAAGGAAAAGAAATAATGGACAAATGTAATGAATAGAAAACAGTTGCAGACAGGGTGGCTGTTAACTGTATCAATAAATATATTATATTGTATAAATACACTAATTAAAATACAATAATTATACGAATGGATTTTTTTTAAAAACTCAGTTGTATTTTATATACAATAATACAAATGCAGAGGCTAAAGTAAAACAATGGAGAAAAATAGACAATGCTAACACTAATCAAAGGGAAATTATAGTAGCTGTGTGAATCTCACACCAAGTGGACTTCAACATAAGGGAATTTATCAGGGATCTAGGAAGGTTTTTGACAATAGTAGGGTCAATTCTCCAAGAAGCATGACAATCCTAAAGGTGAATGTACAAAACAATAGAACATCAAAATAGGCAACACTGAACCGAAAGGATAAATATACAAATCCACTACTGTTGTTAAAGATTTCAACATCTCTCATTTATTAATCCATAGATTAATCAGGCAGAAAATCAATAAGGATAAAATTGACCTGGATAGCACCACTAATTAATTTGATCTTATTGACATTTGTAGAATAATTTATCCAACAATAACAGATTACACATTCCTCTTAAACCCATGTGGACAATTTGCCAAGATAAACCACATTCTTGGCCACAGAACACACATTAATAAATTTAAAAGAATACAAATCATAGGACATATTTTCTCTGATCACAAAAAAATTAAACTAGAAATCATTAACAGACAGATAGTGGGAAATTCCCCAAATATTTGGAAATTAAGCAACACATTTCCGAATATGATGGGTCAAAGAAGTCTCAAGTGAAATTTAAAAATTTTGAGTTAAGTAAAAGTGAAAATTCAGCTGTCAAAATTTGTAGAAGCAGTGAAAACATGTTGAAAAAACATCAAAAATTAGTGCAGAGAGCAACGAATTTGAAAGCAGGAAACAATCGAGAAAATCAACTCAAAAGCTGACCATTTGAAAAGATAAACAAAATTGATAAATCTCTCATCCAGGCAAATGAAGAAAAAAATAGAGAAGATACAAATGACTAATACCAGAAATGAGAGAAAGGTTATCATTACTGATCACATGGACATTAAAAAAAAAAGTGAAAAAGGAATATTATGAACAACCCCATGCCCACTGATAACTGAAATGGATCCATTCCTTGAAAGACACAAATTACCAAAACTCACACAAGGAAAAATGAATAGTCTTATCTCTACTAAGGAAATTGCATAAAAAATATAATAACCTTTCAGAAAACAAATCACCAGGCCCAAATGGTTTCACATATGAATCTGAAAAAACGTTAAAGAAATAAATGATCATAATTTTCAACAATTCTCTTTTGGAAAATAGAAGCAGAGAAAATATCTCCTAACCCTTTTGAAGCCAGTATTACCCTAATATGAAAGCCAGATAAACATTACAAGAAAGAAAATGATGAATGAGTGCAAAGCGAGTGAGTGAGTGAGTGAGTGAGTATGCAAATTGAGCATGCTGAAGGGATTCTGGGAAAAAAGCAGGCTATCAGATAAATATTAATACACTATGGAATTTAGTTAATAATAATTTGTCATTATTGGTTTATTAATTTTACCAAATGTACCCTACTAATGCAAGATGTTATTAATAAGGGACACTAAATGTAAGGTATATAGGAACTCTGTAATAACTTCTGTAGTTTTTTAGACATATAAAACTAGTTTTTAAAATAAGCTTAATTTAAGAAAATGTTTTGCTCTATGAAAAACACCACAAAAAGAATGAAAAGATGAGTCTTAAACTGGAAGAAAATTTTTGTGAATCATATATCTGATAAAGGATTATGCTCAAGAATACAAGAACTTAAATCTCAAGAGTACAGAAAAAAATTTTTTTAATGGATAAAATATCTGAATAAGACACCTTACCAAAGAAGGTATGCAGATGGCAAATAACCACATGCAAAAAGTGCTAAGCATTATTTGTTATGAAGGAATTACAAGTTAAAACATCAGGATACTAAGACACACATTATAATGGCTAAAATCCAAAATCTGACAATACCAGTTGCTGGCAAGAGTGAAGAACAACATGAACTTTTATTTACTGCTGCTTGGAATTCATAACGGTACAGCCATTTTAGAAGGCAGTTGGGCAATTACAAAGCTAAGCGGTCTAACCATGGACTCTAGTATTGTTTTCCTAGGTATTTACTCAACTGAAATGAAAACTTAGGCATATCCAAAGAACTTCATATGAATGCTTATAGCTACTTTATTCATAATACTAAAAACTAGAAACAACCAAAATGGATAGACTGCCGTGCATTTATATAATGAGACATTATTCAGAAATAAAACTAATGAACTATCAAGCAAGCAAAAGAGGAATGGATGAATCTTAAGTGAAATGAAACAAGTCAGTCTGAAAAGGTTAGATATTGTATGATTCCAATCACATGACATTCTATACAAGGGAGAACTCTAGAAACAAGAGAAACGATAGTACTTTCCAGGGGAAGAGTTGAATAGGTAAAGCACAGGGGGATTTTTTTAGAGTTACTCTGTATGCTATTGTAATGGTAAATACATGACATTATGCTTCTGCAAATTTGTATTTCCAGTTTTCACTCTGTATTCAGAAATGTACAGCAAAAGTAAATCTTAATGCGTGCAAAAATAAAACAAATTTGTTTAGGAGGATGGGGAATCCCAGGATGGACTGCGCAAAGTGATGAAATTATCTAACTGCATTACAGATATATGAAAAGACCTCACTGAATGGAATCAGGGAAATACAGCTGCTGACCTAAGTAAATCTGGATATGAGTAGAATCTCTAAGATGAGGCAGGAGAAACTATGCACATTATATTCTAGCTGATAAAGTTGTTTCCTATTGGGGTAAAATTAATAATTCTGATTTTACCATACATGTACACTGGAATTGAGCAATAAAGCAAGTGGATAGCAAATGCAGGGAGCCAGCTTTCTCACTGTTGGAGCGGGAAGTTACAGCTAAGCCAGAGAAAGAGACTAGAATGATCCACAGATCAGATTAAGAGTCAGAGATATCAGCGTGAACTCATGTTTAGCTTAATGTAGATACAGGTGGTTACATAGAGAAATATTAATAGATATAAGTACAGACAGTGGTTAAGATACATGCATATATTTCCATGCTATGTCAGCTCAGGAACCTAAAAACAATAACACCCTCCTTCAATGAACAAACCCAACACCAGATCTTGGTTCTTAATATCTTTCTTCAGTAAAAGGAATCAAGCCTCCTAGGGGATTACTGAATCCAGGATGGGGACAGGAAATATACAACATTATAACACTAGCTTGTATCATCTTCCACTGCTAGAAAATAAAAAGGTGCTCCAAAAACAAAACAATAGATATGAGTCAAAAGATAAAGGAGTCATTTGGAAGAGTTCTCAATGGCCAAAGCTGGAAAAACTTGAACAATTAAAAAAAGTAGTATTGGATTACAGTCCCAAATATAAGAGATATCTGAGTCCACACTGACATACACAATTGATTGAATAAATGGGTAAATGGAGAAGAGACAAATTTCTCCTGCAGATGAGTTTCAAATAATCAATGTGGACACTCCAGCCTCAAAGAAATGCAGCCTAATGTCCCACTACATAAGTATGAGCTGCAGCCTTCCTTCTACACTGTATGGCAAGGAGAGGGTATAAAAGGAATAACTTTTAAGCACAGAAACAGACAAACACTACCTCAACCTCAATCAAGATTATCATCAACACTAATGTCACGTTGATAATGTGCATCCTTGATATAATGTGATGCCAGTGACACTTTGTGCCTGTGGTCTTTCCAAAAACATGTAAGCTCAGTCTAACCATGAGAAACACATCAGACAAATTCCAGCGGAGAAACATCCTACAAATTACCTAACCAGTACTTGCCAAAACTGTCAAGGTCATTAAAAAAAAAAAAAAGAAAGAAAGTAAGAAGTGGTCACAGCCAAGAGGAACCTAAGGAGGCATTACTAAATGTAATGTAATATCCTAGAACAGAAACAAAAAGGCAGTTAAAAGCCAAGAAACTCCTAATAATTTACAAATTTTAGTTAACAAGAAAGTATCTGTTTATCTATCTATCCAATATCTAGTGTATAGATATACTTTTTTTTTTTAGGTGGTGGGTGGGGTCAGAGGGAGAGAAGGAATATTAATCAGGCTCCACACCCAGTGTGAAGTCTTACGTGGGGCTTAAGCTCACAACCCTGCGATCACAACCTGAGCCAAAATCAAGAGTCCAACACTTAACCAAGTGAGCCACCCAGGCTCCCCATTTAAGTCAATTTTGTGTAACTTTGTTTCTATTATTATGTTCCCGGGTAATTTTTTTAAACAATTTACCTATTCAGTATGTTATTTCTATATTTAATTCCTTACAAAATTGCATATAATCCTTTTCAAAGTAGCAATTTCTAGGCTGAGCATATGTCTTTAACAGCAAGTGCCTTTTATGTGCTCTTTAATAGGAAGATGCCAGTTATACTGCATTCGAAAAGGGAGATGAATTATCACTGATTGTCTTTTTGACATGTTAAGTCTTTCTTTTGCTGTAGAATATCCAATACTACAGGGCAGCATAGCGGGAGCTGTAAGCACAAAGGAAAGTCTGTCAAACCAGTTCCTGATTAGTGCAATGCAACTATTAATAATAATACTGCACTTTTAAAAAATGAGAACTCTATAATGACATGAATCCAGTTGCGACAAAGGGATTATAAGAATAAACAGGAACAGTCATAGGTCATGTGGAACACTCCTGTGTAAACCTGTACTTGTGGTTTTCCTATGTACTACATTCTACTTTCTAATTAATGCCACAAATGGACTCTCATTGGCAAAGTCAATAATATACAAGCTAAGTGAACTGCCTAATAGCATACAGACATTTTCCACTCTTCTCTGAGCAAACCCTAATTCTCCAAGGGTGGGGCTTGAGGCTTAACCTCTAAATAACTTTGTGTCTATCACGGGATTGTATTCTAGTTGCCTGATACCAACTATGAGAGTAAGAGAATTTTACCTGTAGAATATTTTTAACAAATGCCTCTAAGGAGACATTTGAAAAACTAGTGAAGGTAGTAGTATCTTCCAGGACAAAAGAAAACTGGGACTCATCAAATTTATATACCAATTGATAATAACTATTTTTGTGCTCATTACATAATAAATGTTTTTAAATAAATATATGTTTAATGAGAGTGCATTACATTATGACCTGTGGTAAGGTTGTAGAAAAATGGCTAATCTCCACCTATTTCAAAAAAAGAATCTATGAGATGTGCATGATCAAGAAGCTTTGTGTTGTTTACAACAATGGTTTTTTATTAAAAGAAGTAAGCTTTCTTATAAATATTAAGCATATGAAGCTAAATCCACAATTTTTTAAATTTTAATTTTTTTTATTACAGTCAACCAGCATGTAGTACATCATTAGTTTTGGATGTAGTGTTCAATGACTCATTAGTTGCATATAACACCCAGTGCTCATCACAACACATATCCTCCTTATCACCCATCACCCCAGGTTACCCCATCCCCCACCCTCCTCCCTTCTGTAACCCTTAGTGTGTTTCCTGGAGTCCAGAGTCTTTCATAGTTTGGCTACCTCTCTGATTTCTTCCCTTCCCCTGTGGTCCTCCACACTATAATAGTTTTTAATAACATTTCCTATCTGAATAAATAACATAACAATATATTTGAATATAGGATTTATTCATCCAGCTGAAGCTTAGAGATTGTGCTGTTAAAATGCCTCATATAAAGTTTCAAGAATAGAATTAAAAATATCACAGGAATAAAATCTCACCTACACATATTGCAGTGTCTTAAATCTTGTGTATAATTAAGCTCAGTAAAACACTTATGATCTATTTACAACACATGTGCACAACTTATTTTTTGCATTAACTACAGTAGAATATACTTGGACATTCTTGAATTTTTAGCTACAGTTGTTATGAAGCAATTTTTACACTTTCCAAGTATGAACAGATATACAACAAATGCAAAAGGGTATAGAATTTTTAAGTGCTTAAAATTTTACTTCTTCCTGCTTCAAAACTCTTATTCCGTTCTCAACAATAGCTGTTGGAAACTGACATGATGCACTTTCAGATGGCAGACAAAAGAATGGTACTGATGGACAACTTTTTTTTTTTTATTTTAAGAGAAAGAGAAAAGGAGAGGGACAGTGACACAGAAGGAGACAAAGAGAGAGAGAGAATCTCAAGCAGGCTCCACACCCAGCCCGACAGCAGACTCAATCTCAGGACCCCAAGATCATGACCTGAGCCAAAATCAATACTTTGACACAAAATTGGCTGAGTCACCTAGGTGCCCCTGATGGACCTCTTTAAAATTGCTGTCTAAAGATTTAAATTGTCTGTCAAGGCACAGCAAAGGCAGGGAAAATACCCTGGGTGATACTATAATAACAGATATATGTCATTATATATGTGTCCAAACCCATGGAACATGTAACACCAAGAGTGAAACCCAGTGAAACTATGCACTTTGCAGTGGCAATGTTCGTTGATCAGTTATAAGAAATGTACCCCTGGAGTGGGGCATGAACCACACGGGGGAGTCTATGCATGCGTAGGCACAAAGGGCATATGGAAAATCTCTGGGGATTCCTGGGTGGCTCAATTGGTTAAGCACTGGTCTTTTGATTTTGACTCAGATCATTATCTCGGGTTTGTGAGATCAAGCCCCAGGTCCGGTTCCGTGCTCAGTGGGGAGTCTGCTTGAGATTCTGTCTCTCCCTCTCCTCTGCCCCTTCCCCTGTTTGCTCTCCCTCTCAAATAAATAAATAAATCTTTAAAAATAAAAATCTCCATATCTTCATTTCCACTCTGCTGTGAGCCTGAAACCATTCTAAAAAAACAGTCTTTAAGAAATTAATTTTAGGGGCACCTGGGTGGCTCAGTGGGTTAAGCCGCTGCCTTCGGCTCAGGTCATGATCTCAGGGTCCTGGGATCGAGGCCCTCATCGGGCTCTCTGCTCAGCAGGGAGCCTGCTTCCCTCTCTCTCTCTCTGCCTGCCTCTCCGTCTACTTGTGATTTCTGTCTGTCAAATAAATAAATAATATCTAAAAAAAATTAATTTTAAAAATTATCACACTTAAATTCTAAAATATTAAAATTTTCATAAAAGATCACAATGCTTAGCTAAACAAATGCAGGTTAGATAATGTTGCTAAACATAAACGTCTTCTTTGTTTAAATCTTATGCAAAATTAACATATGAGACAAAGGCATTTATTACTTGGAAACAAAATTGTTTACATTTTGAAGACTGAATTTGAGAGAGTCTATCTATGGAAGACATTTTTTGGATCTAGTGATACATGTAATCTCTGAGGCTATACTTTTGCAATAGTGATGTTCCCTTTACGTCCAAAATGTCAGCATTTGACAATATGACTGCTAGTTGTTAAGGGATTTGTCATAAACCCATTTAAAATTCTTCCAGTCGTATAAAACCAGTCAACTTAAAATTGTTTAAACCAACTGAAGACAACCTATTTGAAGGTTCTATTTTTTTTTTTTAAGATTATTTATTTGAGAGAGAGAAAGAGCAGAGTGAACAAGAACATGGGCAGGATAGAGAAGAAGAGGAAGAGGGAGAAGCAGACTCCCCACTGAGCAGGGAGCCCAATGCAGGGCTTGATTGCAGATTGCTGAGATCATGACCTGAGCCGAAGGTAGACACTTAACCAACTGAGCCACCCAGGTGCCCCTGAAGACCACCTATTTAGAACAAAGTTTATTCTTGGAAAATAAGGTTTTTTGTGGGATTCATTTTTTCATTTAAAATTAACATAACATTTTTGAATCTCATGGGGAAAATTATGTTTTTATGGTACAGATTATTTGTACTTGATTACACAACATTTCAGTCAGGAAACGTGTACTGCAATTTAGCCAGACAACAAAGAATTAACTTATTCTCTTTTTTAGAAGTAGATCCCATGGAAGCTGTTTTCTAATCCCTTATTTAGAATTCTAAAGTTCACAAAAATATCTTTACTGACAGAATTTGATTTTATCCTTGAGGCTCTTTTGAAGTAAATGTTATCATGTTCTCCACTTTATATGTGGAGAAAAAGAGGCTCAAATAGTGACCAGTTCGTGGAAACTAAAGAATGAAGGTGTCTAATAGTTTGTTGTCCTCCACACCATGTTTCCTGAGTTCCAGTGGTGTACCCTTGCTGTGCCCCGGCTCTAGGGACAAACAAGACATGCTACTTGACCTTTCCACAATCTATGTCTCTCTATCCCACAACTAAGGATATTCTTTATTCTGGACAGGGACAAGCACAGGGGTGGGCCATTGTGCAAGTCGTGCTAATACCAGTTCCTTTGGTGATAATCAGACAGGCTGCCAGAACATGCCTGCTCCTTCCCTTATCGCCCTGCGCAGGCATCTGCAGGGCTAATGTGGTGACCTCATGTTTCCATGTGGCCATTCTATTCCCGTGCATTAGTCCTGTGCTTGGGTCACATAGGCACATGAATCTCGTAGGCTAGCCTTTCTCCACTAGTATTCCATGCAAGCCCTAGTCTCCAAAGAATGTTCTATAACTAATATCATTCTCCATGCCTAGGAAAGATCATTCATTACATACCATGGATAATTTAAGGCCTCACCATTTAATTTTGTCCTAGTTCCAATTGAGAAAAGCTGATGTAGGTTCTCTGTTCTTTAGGCAAAGTGGTGTCAAGACAACACTGGGCTTGGGTGCTTGAGTGGCTCCATTGGTTAAGCATCTGCCTTGGGGGGCTGCCTGGGTGGCTCAGTGGGTTAAAGCCTCTGCCTTCGGCTTGGGTCATGATCTCAGGGTCCTGGGATCAAGCCCCTCATCGGGCTTTCTGCTCAGCGGGGAGCCTCCTTCCCCCTCTCGCTCTGCCTGCCTCTCTGCCTGCTTGTGATCTCTGTCTGTCAAGTAAATAAATAAAATCTTAAAAAAAAAAAAAAGCATCTGCCTTGGATCATGATCCTGGGGTTGTGGAATCCAGGCCACATCAGGCTCCCTGCTGATAAGGGAGTCTGCTTCTCCCTCTGACCCTCCCCTGTCTCATGCTCTCTCTCTCAAACAAATAAAATCCCAAAACAAAAATACAAACAACAGCAACAAAAAACCTGAGCTTACCTTTAACTTTTTGTTTGTTAGTTTTGTTTTGTATATGTCAGGACAGATAGAAAAAAAAGATTACAAATTTTTAGAAAACTAGACATGATTTTGAAATGGCAAGGTTCATGTGAAGGAGATGATTATGTCCAGAGAGTTTTACAAATCTGTTTTATTTCCTTTTTCGTTCTCATGTGTCACACATCTTATTTTATAACTGTCCCCAAAGCATTGTACAGACTATGGTTTGTTCTAAGAATATTGAAACCCATGAGCCTTGAACTTGTTCCTTTCTCTGTGCCCTCTGATGGCATATGCAGAAGCATTTAGTGACACTTTACTCAGCATGGGTTCTGAACAACTGTTGTCCACAGACTTCTTGCTTTGGTTTTATTCCAAAAAATTATCTAAATAATTAACTATGTATTTATAATGGCAACATTATTATACCTGATAATTGTGCTCCCATTTCCACAGGAGGACTGTTGCTAATACTAGAGGAAATAGTTCTTTCAAAATCTGTAAGTGGTTTAAAAAACAACTGTAGCTTAAAAACAATAATAATCTTTGACCCAACAGTTATATTCCTGGGAATTTATCTGCATTAATTACTCATGAGTGGTTAGACATATTTGGAGTAATTAATACTAAGGAGAATGTAATCTCATTTTAAGAAGGGAAATATGGTTTTATTTATCCATTATTTGAAGTTTTATGGTAGGCATGTGAATGAATAAAATAGTAAGGATATATCTGCCAAAATATGATACAGGTTTGTTCTGAATGGTGAATGTTCCATGAGATTTTAATTTTTATTTTTAAGTTTCTCTCTATTGATCATTTTTTTCCTCCAAAAGTTTTGTGTTGCATTATTATTAAATAATAAATGAGTGTTACATTGAAATTCAAGGTGTTACTGAAATGCTGGTATAGCCAAAATATATTATCACAGTTACAGATTCTCAGAGATGGATGGGGTATAGTTGGATCTCACCTTTCCTAAGTACCTTCCCAGTACAACCCAGCAGTCCTCACAGAGGGCAAGCCAGCATGTGTTGGTATTACTTCCAGTGAAAAACTTCATAGGTTCTGTGCTCTTCCATTATGATTTTGGATTATGATTTACTGTATGAGAGATTTTTCACTTTGGTAAGAACCACTTTGTCTGGAGAGGCTCTTGAAAACTAATCATCTCAATAAAAATAATCAGAATTTAAGTTGGAATGCTTTTGTATATAGCAAAAGATATTAAAATGATCAAAATCAATTTAGGTAACCAGTTTTCGGCTTTTCCATCCAACTTAATGTTTCATTGGCATATACAGTTGCCCAATATTTAAAGGGTTAATATAAGTACTTAAAAGTTGAACAAGAGAAAGTTCAAAAATTTACTTTAACAGAAGTGACCATTTTACCACAACTCAGATTATAAAATAAACTGTTTGACCAAGCCTCCTATTTAAAATGCAGAGAAAAATGCTAGCAGCCAAAAAACACAAAAACAACAAAAACAAAACAAAACAAAAAACCAATGTGGGTGCCTGGGTGGCTCAGTCGCTTAAGCGTCTGCCTTCTGCTTAGATTATAATCCCAAGATTCTTGGATCGAGTCCCTCATTGGGCCCCTGCTCCATGGGGAGTCTGCTCTGTGTGCACACGCTCTCCCTCTCTCTAATAAATAAATAAAATTTAAAAATAAATGAAAAAAAATAAATTTTTCTTAAAAAATGTGAAAGAGATGAATTATTAATCTGGCTTTCTGATAATACATTAAGGGAATATGCTTTTAAGTAAGAACTATTAAGAAAACTATTATAACAGAGAAAAAAATTAAAAGCTTACTTTGAAGATAATTGCAAAAATAGCTTTAAGAAATAAGTAGCTAGGGGCACCTGGGTGGCTCAGTTGATTAAGCCTCTGTCTTCGGCTCAGGTCATGATCCTAAAGTCCCAGGATCAGGTCCCACGTTGGGCTCTCTGCTTAGCAGGGAGTCTGTTTCTCCCTCTGACCTCTCCTCTCTCTTCCTCTCTCTCTCATTCTCTCTCAAATAAATACATAAAATCTTAAAGTAAAAAAAGAAACTAGTAGCTAAAAAGCATTCTGGCAAAGCTTTAATGAAGTTTAATGTTTTATTGGTGAAAATGTTAATTAAGTAGACAAATATATAGATGTGTGTATATATATACATATATGTTACAGACAATGGGGTTATAAACATTAACAGAAAGTTACATATATAGGCATATATTGAATTACATAATCACATGTAATATGTTTTATACATAGTGTGTGGGATGAGAGAGAGAAATAGATGTAGAAAGGGAAAGAGAGACAAACCGGCAGACATACACACAGAGTGAGCTGTGAGCCCAAAAGGAGATTTATAACAAGTCGTTTGAAAAAGAAATATCAGTCTATGGTAAACACAGTACCACTAAGATTTGTTTACAATATTCAAAGATTAACAAATGTAGTAAAATATACATATTATAAATAGATATATATAGAAACAGACCTATCCTGATGCACAAAGAAACACATCAATATAAGTGGATGCCTAAGAATAAACCAAATTTTGTTGCATACAAATTCCTTTGCCAGGATTTCCCTAGTTCAGGCTGGTTAATTAAAATTTTAGGAATTTTTAAACAACTTTATTCCTAAAGGGAATATATATAAAAATTGTTTGTTTTTAAATAATACAAAAAACATATGCCACAAAATAAAATTCAGGCCCAAGATTTGACACTGTTGCAATTTTTTTTACATTTTAGTAAAACTGAAGTTATTGTCCATTTTCACCTTGAATATATATTTTTAATAAGAAATATATTGTAATAATTAATGTGTTCATATTAAGTAAAAATTGCTCTTTTCCTCATTTTTAAATTTTTTAACTTGTTTATTTGAAGCTGATTAATTTCTTTAGAATTATAATACTCTGTGAGAGTATCTCTTAGAACAACATTGATCTTTCCAATAAAATAACAAACTAAATCCATTGAGAAGGAAAAAAATAAGGAACATGTTTTATTTCTATTGTTTGTAGATAGCACAAAATGCAGTGATAATTTTATACGACTATCAATACTACAAATGCATAAAGTAACTATTATCACATTATCACAACGTGATACAGAGATGAATAGGATACAGTTAGATGTCATCTTTCCTAAATTCTTCATTTCTTGTGTTTATGACAAAATCGTTCTGGAACACTCTGCCAAACCTTCAAGCAAACTAGAGTTTACATGAGAATTTTCCAACTGTTAACTCTGTCATAGGGGGTTGAATTGTAGCCCCCCAAAGATAGGTCTACCTGCAACCTCAGAATGTGACCTTATTTGGAACAAGGGTCTTTGCAGATGTAATTAAGATATGGATCTCAAAATGAGAACTTCCCGGAATAGGATGGGCCCTAAATCCAGGGAAAAGTGTCTTTATCAGCAACAGAAAAGTTGATGACATGGTGACACAGGGGGTATGTCAGTAAGATGGAGACAGTGATTGAAGTGATGGCAGCAAAAAGCCACGCAAGGCTAAGCATTGCTCCTTCCTAGCCAGAAGAAGCTCTGAGAGAGGCATGGAAAGCGTTCTCCCTCAGAGCCTACCCACCAACACCTTGACTTTGGACTCTTGGCCTCTTGAACCGTGGACTTCAAACACAGAAAATCCCATTCTCCAGAGACCATTGTTTCCTGTTTCTCCATCTTCCCTTTCCTCAGATCCATTGACCACAAAGCCCCAAATCTCTATGAGCCACATTTATGTAGCGTTTGGAGCTGCTGCTAATCTCACTTCATTTAACTGCTGAAACCATAGACAAGAACAATATGGCTAACTGGTACATGATGATTTTGACATTGTAGAGATGGAAGAAGACGTCCTGAGTGGAATGGAAGATGAAAGAACCCGCCATGATAAGACTGGAGAGATGGCAAATTAAGAAAGGATTCCAAATTTGAAACATCTGACAGTCTGGAAGAGCACGTGGGTGACGTGAGCAGAGGATTTGTGTTCAATAAGTTTATCCTCTGACAATCCTACCACACTGTAGAGAGTGGAAGGTGGGGGGCACAGGAGTGCTAATGGGGGAAGGAGATAGGGAAAGTTGGCCCAGATAAGTTCTTGCTTTATGTCTACCATTCCAACATAATAATTGTTAGTAACCTCTTCATTCTCATAAATGACTCAGTTTAGACAAGTAATCCTGCCAACCAAGGACCTATCACCACTTCTGTTTTTTAAATAATTTAATATAGCCAAGATTTCTATTTACTAATTATAACTGCCTCTTTTACTCATTTTCCATACAGAAATGCCAGTTCAAGTTTATTATCAAATATGTTAAATTATTTTGCATTATAAATTATTTCCATATTTCAGCTGATAGTTTTAAAGACCATTCTAAATCTAGAAGGAAAACTTAAGACAGCAATTTTACTACTATTATTATGTTTTTCTATCTAGCAAACAGTTGTTCTTTAGCATAGCAAATTTCTAGTCATTTTAATTTACCGATTTTAACACCCAAAATAAAATAGTCATTATTTGTAGAAGAAACACATATAAGTAATAAGATAAAGATGCTCTTGCTGCTCCACTATGATTAAAATAATTAATTTTGAGTTCCTGGGTGGCTCAGTGGGTTAATGCCTCTGTCTTCAGCTCACATTCTGATCCCAGGTTCCTGGGATAGAGCCACGCATCTGGCTCTCTTCTCAGGAGGGAGCCTGCTTTGCCTCCTCTCTCTGCCTACCCCTCTGCCTCCTTGTGATCTCTGTCTGTGAAATAAATAAATAAAATCCTTTTTTAAAAAATAAATACTTAATTTTACTTGATAATTCATCAAAACTTCCTGGACATAGGCTATTTACTTTCCATGGCCTCTGGGATAAAATAACTATTCTGTAAAAGTAACAGTCTCAGTTGGTTCTTATGTATTTGTTTACTTTTATTTATTTATTTATTTATTTATTTTGCTTTTTAAAAAGTTTTATTTATTTATTTGACAAGAAGAAAGAAAGCACAAGCGGGGGTCGGGGGGTGGTAGGCGAGGAGGCAGAAGGAGAGGGAGAAGCAGGCTCCCTGTTGAGCAAGGGGCCCATGCAGGACTTGACCCCAGAACTCTAGGATCATGACCTGAGCTGAAGGCAGACACTCAACAGACTGAGTCAGCCAGGCATCCCTGGTTCTTATATATTTGATCTCTATCTTAGATAACAAATATATGGGGAAAGCAGACAGAAAATATTTGGAAATTCTTAATAAAATTTGTTTAATTACATAAAACCATAATTAAAATGTGTGAATGTATTTGTGAATTTTCTTAAAGGTTTTGCCTTGCCTTTTTGGTTCCCTTTGTTATGATCATCTAACATAATTATGCATGCCTTTCAAGCAGGTCCAATTTCTTTGTTCTTTCTATTATTATTGGTATTGTTTGGTAGGTTATCATCACATTAAGAATTTTGTCTTTTTTGAAAAAAAATACATCATGAAACTTTAAAAAAGAATCTGAATCAAGTGTGAAGCATTTTCTGAAATTTGAAAATACAGATCTTAGAAAACTTCAGTAAATACAATAATAATGTGATCTAAATCATCCTTCATCCTTCTATCCATTCAATAAATAAGGATAATTAGGAGTTCCTTTTCTGTGCCAGGCACTATACTGGATACTGTATGACTTCATAAAGTTACTTAACCTCTCTGAGCTTCAATTCCTAGTCTATAAAATTGGAATAAAAATTTACACTTCCACCTAGAAAATTATCAGATAGCCCCAAATTCTCAGATTCAAATATCATCAACTCTTTGAAATTGTTCATGACCCTTCATGGGTTATTAAAGCACCCTCTGAACATTTCTACCATAGTATTTGTATTCCTGTATTGCAATTATTTTTCTTTTTTTTTTTTAAAGATTTTATTTATTTATTCGGCAGAGAGAGATCATAAGTAGGCAGAGAGGCAGGCAGAGAGAGAGGAAGGAAAGCAGACTGCTTGCTGAGCAAAGAGCCCGATGTGGGGCTCAATCCTAGAACCCAGGGATCATGACCTATTTTTCGATTTTCCTTTCTATTTTTAAACCATAAACTCCTGGAGGGCCATAATTAGATCAGGTTTTTGGGGTGCGGGATAATTCCCAACAGTTAGGTCAATAGGCAACTAATGACATATTATTGAATCAGGTGAAAGAATCAATCAATTAGTTGAAACATTATCATTAATGGCATTAATCTCCTGAAATGGTAGAATGTTTCAATATATGAACTTAATGAAAAAATCTGAAATACAGTGGGTTAAATTAACATTCCTATTGCTCTTGATGCTTTAAAAGTTCTTGGTATACCAGCCAGCTCATTCAGGCATGCCTATAGAGCTGCCTTTTCTCTCAGCCTCAACTCTACCTCTCCTCAGTGCTCTCCTCTGACCTGCCCCTTCCTTACTTACTTTCTTTCTTTCTTTCTTTCTTTCTTTCTTTCTTTCTTCCTTCTTTCTTTTCTTTTGTGGTTGTACTGACTTTATTACTTCTACTAAGCCATTTCATCTTCCTCACATTCAATGCAAGGAAGTAAAACAATATAAAGAAGAATATGTCCTTGTAATTATTTGCAATAAAAAGGATCCGCTTCCATTCTGCAATCTTGGGCATGTTATAGATTAAGAAGAACATAATGGCTCAAGTAGATCAAAGCACCCTTTTGATTCTGACCCACTAAACAGAATCTCATGCGTATTTGGTGACTGGGCTAACTTCATGGGAGCTGTGATGTACTGAACCATTTCTGTGATATCCTGAGATCTTCCTACATAAGAAAAGACCTTACACAAGAAAAGATAACAATCAATCTGTCCATAAACTCTGTCTTTAAGTTGGAAAAAGGGGCCCTTTCTTGAATACATGGATACAAGTATTATTGTGGTCTAAAGATTGTTGGATTGATTGTATCTGTTATAACGAAAATAGGGTGTATATCAAAACCACTGCCTGATTAAGAAACTTCCACAACTTGTCAATTCTTCAAATAATGGAGTAAGGTCTTTTTTTTTTTTTTTTTTAAGATTTTACTTATTTATTTGACAGAGACAATGATAGAGGGAACACAAGCAGGGGGAGGAGAAGAGGGAGAAGCAGGCTCGTCTCTGAGTAGGGAGCCCCACAGGGGATTTGATCCCAGGACCCCGGGATCATGACCCCAGCCAAAGGCTGACGACCTAACAACTGAGCCACCCAGGTGCCCACAAGTTCCTTTTCTAGGCTGACAATGAGTCCCGTTAAGTCCAAGTTTGCTCTCTTAGTCTGTTGCAAAGGCAAAGAGGATAAAAAATCCGGTCCCGAGGTGTACTCTGGAGCATTACCATGGACCACTTAAATAATAGGCACTCCATCTCTATCCGACACAAAGATAGCATGGAGCCCTTCAACACTTGGTAATACTTTATACAAAAATCGATTTAGGTCATCCGCCATGATGAACCACTTTCTCCCTCAGGATCAATCTCCATGGCTGGTTTTCTGGGCTGCCATGTTCTCTCAACTGTCATTTCAGGAACAAGCTTCAAAGACCGTCTCCTCTGAAAGCCATCCTCACGTGATTTGTATCTCCTCTTTGCTCCAGGAGACCCTTCCAATGCCCCCGATGACCGATGACATGAGTGATGTGCTCTTTTTCTAATACCATCTCTGTGCTCTGAACTTCTGGCTAATTAACTCAAAACTGGTGGGTTTATTTATACCTCAGATGAGTAAATGCAATATCCTATAGCAAATATATTGTATGGGCTAATTGATCAAAAACACACCTATGCAGTATTTACAATAATAAAATTTATTTCAAACTCTGTTGTTATATCAGAGAGTCTTGTCCATTGAGGCTCAGCAGGCCCCTTCCGGAATATTCTTGGAATGAAAGCAGGAGTGTAGAAACTATAATTCCCAGAATCCCTCACCAACAGGCTTTAGTTCCAATGTGTGAGCTTCAAAAGGCTGAGAAAAAGAGAAGTGCTATTTCCTTCTGGCAGCAGCAGGCGCCTTCACTGATTAAGGGCCTGGAGAGATTTGTATCCCACCTGCTCATGGAAGGCAGCTGACCTCATCAGTGGTATCTTCCTCTGATCTGTACATTTCTCCTCAAGCCCTTCCAGTACTTCTCTTAGCACCTCTTTCTGTTTGAAATGCATGAAGTGATGTCTGTTTTCCTGAAGAAAAATATTCTGATATAGTGGTCATAATAAAAGTTAAATACTCGATAGCTGAGATATGGGGGGGGGGCTTATTGGTTGAATTTGAACAGTTGAAACTTCTCCTTACCCTTTCACCACACCTCCATCATCCTTCTCTACTTTATTTTTCCCTACAGCAGAAATCACTGACACCCTATATATTTTATTTGTTAATTTTCTTTTTCTTTTTCTCTCTTTTTCGGGGTTGGGGGGAGGCACAGAAGGAGAGGGAGAGAAACAGTATGTTAGGCAGGCTTCACACCCAACCTGGAGCCCACTCCATCTCACAAGCCCGAATCATGACCTGAGCTGAAATCAAGAGCTGGATGCTTAACCGACAGCCAGCCAGGCACCCTTGTTCATCTTTTTAATTGCCCATCATAGTAAAAGTGCCATGTTTATCCTACTGTAGAGTCCCCAGTTTCTAGAACAGTGCCTGTTGTATGATTGTTATTCAATAAAAATATTTTAATGAATGAATGAATCTGAGAAAATGTTTTTTCTTTTTTTTCTAAATGTCAGGATCAGAAAAAAAAGGGGGGGGACAGCCACTAATTATGGTAAGAAGAAACAGAGCATGCATATTCAATTCTAAATAAGTCCTTGTCCTATTTGACTGGTCCTCCAGCTTTGCTCTTCCTTCATTGTCTACTGCCGTCTCTGTAAGTTTTAACTACCTTGGAAAGGGTAAAAATCAGCCCAGCACTAAATAGCATTCTGTCTCATGATTTATCATTAAATTCCATTGTGATCTATGGCTGCTTGTAATTTTAGTCAAGAAGAATTTAATTTGGGGGTTGATAATTTTGATACTTCAGATGAATATTCTAAATATTTAAGCATTTCCTTCAAATGAATTAGGAATAGAGCACTAATACCTTAATCAAGGGCAAAGGGCATAAACTGACATTTCAAAAAATAAGGGATAGTGGTAGTAATAATGACTAAATGAGTACATAAGATATTCAGAATCATTTATGAAACTAATGTAATCTGAGATTCACTTTCCATGAAAATGTTTAATGTAAAATAAATCTCTAATTAAAATAATAGCAAGCAGGTGGAATATTCTTTATATAAAATTCATATTATACGGTGATTAAAACTTATGAAATGATCTGGCAATTGACATTAACAAGCATAAAATAACTCATTTTTTAGGTCCCAGATTCCTGGGAATTTGGGTCCTAGGAATTTTCTTTATTCAAAGAAAAATATAAGGCATGTGAACAAACCAGTTTTACTTACAAAGTTGTTCATCCATTTTTAATTATGTTGCAAATAACTTCAGTTCATTTATGTCTTGTCTCTATTCTCTTTATAGTGTCTTTGATGAAAGGAATTTCTTAAATTAAAAATAGAGTTTAGCAATCAATTACTTTGTTCACATTTACCTTAAACATATGACGTGTTTATTATTTTTCTTTTGCTTCTGTCTTGCTTTCAGATCATCCGACTGGAAATACCATTTTTTCCAAAATGTTTTCTATTAAAAATGGAGTAAACCTGGAGCGCCAAGGTGATTCAGTTGGTTATACTCTAGAGCTCATCTCAGGTCTTGATGTTAGGGTTATGAGTTCAAGCACCCTGTTGGGCTCCACACCCAAACAAACAAACAAACAAATCAGTAAATAAATTTTAAAACTGGAGTACATCTTTAGAAATTCTTTTATTGATAAGACGATGCTTGTAAAATCACCCGCTTCTCACCCTACCGCCAGTTCTCACAAGACAATTTTGTTCAATATACAGTTCTGAATCGACAGCCCTCTTTCTCTAAGCACTTTCTAGCACCTTGGAGGTAATAACCTATTTTCTTCTACTCTCAATTGTTTCCGTTAAGAAGCTAGCAAAATTGGCAGTCAACCTAATTGTCATTCCATTGTGGATGATTTGAATTTTTTCTGGTGACTTTGCAGATCTCTTTATCTTTGGTTTGGTCATTTCATCAAATGTTTATGAGTGAATTTTTTTAAATTGTATTTATTCTTTTTGAGTTGTTGGACTAAGAAGAAGTGATTGAATTAAATTCTGGAAAATCTTAGCAGTTGTCCTTTTTAATATCACCTTCCTACTAACTCTCTACTCCTTCTTGGTAGTATCCTTTGTAAATCTTCACTCACTTTCATATTTTCATCCAACTTGTTTTGTAAATTATGGTTATTTCTTTAGATCTATTTTTTAGTTTATTAATATTATCTTCATTTTTATCTAATCTGCTACTTAACTCTTCCAACAGAAGGGCTATTCTCAATCTTCATATTTGTATTTCTGAAAGTTCCTTTTGGTTCTTGTTTCAAACTGGTTAAATTCTATATTCTGGTTCCTTTCTTACACAATGACTGTTTTTAATGTATAAAATATATTAAACAGGGGCTCAGTCGATTAAGTGTCTGCCTTCAGCTCAGGTGCTGATCTCAGGGTCCTGGGATCAAGCCCTGCATCAAGCTTTCTGTTCATCAGAGAGTCTGCTTCTCCCTCTCTCTCCATCTGTCCCGCCTCCTTGTGCTCTCTCTCTCTCACTGAAATAAATAAATAAAATCTAAATATATAAAACATACTAATTTTATATTCTTCTTTGAATAATTTCTACTTTTACTGTGTTATAGGTCTGATTTCTAATTTATTGAGTTCTCTCTATCATTTATGGTTGCATCTTTCCTCAGGTATTTGGTGACTCCCTTATTATAGGCTCATTTTTCCCGGGACTTTATCTGTAGAAGTTCTTTGAAGACTTTCTTTAAAGTGAATTCCCAGCAGTGAGGATTTTCACTTGCTTCTGCCAGGTTCCTGCAGCCTTCCCAATGTACGATCACTTTAAACCCAAGGTTCTGCCTGCAGATTTTCAAGCCACCGAATCTGTCTTTGCTTCCAATTCCAAACTGTAGAAGTTCAAGCAAAGGATCAGGAAACCTTAGGAAAGACCTGTTTTTACCACCCTGCTCCATTCTGAGTCAGTATCGAATGAGAGAAAAAGTACCTTGTGAAAACACTGCCTCCAAGATTTCTATTATGTGTCTTATCATTTCCTATTTGCCTTTGGTTTTGGCTTTTAGGTGCTCTCCCCATGTTGCCCCATAACCCAGGTACTGGCCTACTGTGAATAGGCACATGACCTCAAAATAAACGCCAACTACCATGCTTCCCTACCAGGGAAGTCTTCCTTTCTCACTGAGTCTGGTTTCAGTCCGTCGCTCTTTCTGGGCCTCCAGCCTGGTTAAACCCAAAAATCGTGTTTAATTTTTTTCTCCAGCATCATCCAGTGTTCTGTCACAGGAAGGGTGTCTATGTACATCTGCTATGGTGTTAGAAAGGGAAGGCCTCTTTTTATTACTTGCATTACTTTTATAATCCGACCAAAATAGAATATTTTAAAAAGTAAGAAGAAAGAGATTTGGTAAGGCACCATTTCCCTTAGGTAATATTGCCAACTGCTCAAACAAATTATTTCATAAATATAAAAGCAGCAGCCATAACTGTCATTTTCATCAAATGAGCTTTCAACAACTCTGCCTGTACATAATTTTCCTATTTTTATTTTTAAGGTCAAAACAGAGTTCTCTCTGCTTTGAGTTTGGAATCAGTTTCTTTTTCTTTTTCTTTTTTAAGATTTTTTTAATTTATTAATTTATTTATTTGACAGAGAGAGTGAGAGAGCAAAAGGGGGAACACAAGCAGGGGGAGTGGGAGAGGGAGAAGCAGGCTTCCTGCTGAGCAGGGAGCCAAATGTGGGGGCTCAATGTAGGGGCTCCATCTGGACCCCTGGGATCATGACCTAAGCTGAAGGCAGATGCTTAACTAACCCACCCAGGTGCCCCTGGAAGCAGTTTCTTTTTTTAATCCCTGGCTCAGGACATGCCTTTAGGCCCCGACTGGCAGGACTATTATTTAAGAGCATCATGCTCTCTGGCTGCTTTTTTCAGTTTTGAGATCTATGTGCTTCACTTTTCCCAGAAGGAGCAGAATACATGATAAGCAAAGCTCTAAGAAAACATCTTGGCTTGGGAAGTAAGTTGAAAACCCAAAGCAAAACTGATGTCCATTCACTGGAGGTTTTTGACACACACACACCTCACCTAGCTCATTAGCATGACACATCCCCAGGGGATGTGTCCTGTGTTAGACTAAGGAAAACTACCAGGACATGCCCCCACTGGGCTCCTTCGGGAGAGGCATATTATTTTTCTCACACCATATTTTGCAGCTTTAAGTTATAAAAAAGGAAGAACTACCAGAGGAATCAAGACAAGGTTTCATGTGTTACAATATTTGAAAGGCAAGAGGGTGCTTTACTGACTGAAGTATACATTTCATTCATTGGCCATTATTTGAAAAATTTACAAACGCAGCTTTGCCCACAGAGAGCTTGCTTTTCAATAGGTCAGTAGGTCATGCTGCCTTGGAATATATCTCTTAAAATTTAAAGCTGCTAGATGTTCACATATTTATATTTGCATATAAAAATTCTCATCCTGAGGAAATGCTTTCATTTACAAGTAATATTCTATTAAGACGGTGATGTTTTTAAACTCTATTTTAACTCTGCTCTACAGGAACCCCCTGAAATAGTGTTGTCATCCTTGTCAAGGAAGATTCTTGGGAACTTCAACCACAGGAGCTCTGGGGTTGTTTCCATGTTGGGTGCTTAGAGATAAAAAGTGTTAAAGCATTTCCAACTCTCTGTATAAGGCATTCATTTAATCAGTGATTACTTTTTAACATGCCCTGCCTTGAAAGGAAGTAGGAACAACTCAACCTGTATGACATTTGAAGAACTGGTAGAAAATTACCTGAGCGTGGTTTTCCTTAATCATTTCTTCTGTCAGGTGCTTTGCTGAGTAGATTTCCAGGGCTTTGCCTACCTCCTCAGTAATCTGCCTCACTCTGTCCTTCCCTTCCTCCTTTCTCTCTCTGTCTCTCTTTTCCTTTCTATAAATACATAATTAAATGGAAACATACTACCCCTATTTAGTTAACCATTCTATTAAAAGCTAAAACTATTGAAACTCATATTCTCCACTCCTTACTTGGCCGCTGAAACTCATGTCAAGCAAAGAATGTAAGAGAATATATAAACAGTTTGAAGTGCAGCAGTTTGGAGCCTATTATATGATTGTGTCAGGAAGAGGTACCCATCCCAGGAATTCTCAATAAGACAACTTTACTACCTTGAAATATCTGTTTCTCACACTTAACCATCAGAATGATCTATAGGTGCTTGTTGAAATTCAGATTCCTAGGACCTACCAATACCCAAAGAGTCTGATTTGATCTGTTCGAACTAGGACTCTTTATTTCATATAATTAAGAAGCTCTTTGCAGATGACCAGGATGATTCATACCTCAGGATTACGAGCCAGATGGCCCGAGACTGAGTCCTGCTTTAGCCATTCGCTAGCTGTGTGCTTTTGGGAAAGTTACTTAATCTTCCTATTCCTCAACTTTCTCACGTGTTAAGCAAATATAATAATAGTGCTTACCTCGAAGGATTACTGGAAGAAATGACTGACCTAATGTATTTAGAATTGCTTGGCTCATATTTAACTTTAACATCCTACCATGCCAACTCTTATGATTCTTCGAGACCATTAAAATGTTACAATCCCAGAAAAGAAGTCATTCATCCTTCTTTTAATGACTTTGATTGTGGACATTGTTTTCAAATCAACTTCACTAAAATAAATTTACATACAAGAAAATACACATGGGGCGCCTGGGTGGCTCAGTGGGTTAAAGCCTCTGCCTTCAACTCAAGTCATGATCTGGGGGTCCTGGGATCGAGCCCCGCATCGGGCTCTCTGCTCGCGGGGACCCTGCTTCCTCCTCTCTCTCTGCCTACCTCTCTGCCTACTTGTGATCTCTATCAAATAAATAAATAAAATCTTAAAAAAATACACTCATTTTAAGTGTGTAGTTGGATGAGTTTTAATACATGTATTAATGACCACACACAATAATCACCACCACAATCATGATAGAAAACATTTTTATCACCCAAACAGTCATGTGTGCCCCTCTGGCATCTTCCTATCTTGGCTGCCAACAGCTCCTCGGTCATCACAGATTAACTTTGCCCTTTCTTGAATTGCATACAAATGGAATCATGCAGTATGTATAGTTTTATGTCTTTTTTTTGCCCCCCAGCACAATGTTTCTGAGATTCATCCTTGGGATTCCTTCTCTACTGTTGAGTGGTATTCCATAATACGAATGTACCATAATTTGTTCACCCACTTATCTGTTGCTGGATATTTGAGTTGTTTCCAGTGTGGGACTATTACAAATAGTCCAAACAATCTATTAATTTGGTTGGCATTAATTTTCCTATTCGAAAGATAGAAAAGTAAAAGACTCAGAAAACAGAATCTGTCTGTATATGGTCAATTATTTTGAAAAGCCTAGAAATCTTGTAAATACAGGGTAGGGGTGGAGACCAAGCTAGAGTAGAAATTGCAATATTGAAAATTAAGTGTGTTTTGAACTAAGTTACAGTGAGAGATTAACCATAGCTATGGACTTTTTGTTTTGTTTTTATAAACATAATGTCTTTGTAGGGCTGAACTGTTCCTTTTAAATGTGTCAATTTTTACTCATGGGAAATATTTTTTACCGGGTAGAGTTACACTCAATAAATACCTTTGAGTAAGTTTTTCAAGTCTTTCTTTTGCAGTCTCCATTAACCCATTCATCTTAGGGACTTCCATGTCAATGTCTCCTTTCTACATTTTCTTTTCAATTTCCTAAAGTCAACAGCAGGAAATATCTGGAGGTCAAATAGGCTACTACTTTGGCCTCCTTTCGAAGCACGTTTCTTGGAATACTATCGATGCTGTATAATTATATCGGGCTAAAAGAGTCAGAATGACTAGTACTTTAAGATATGAAATTAAGATATGGGGATCTTCCATATCAGTATGTTCAGCAAATTTTTCGAATACAAGAATCGGTAAGTCCTCTCCGTTTTCACCCAAGTACAAGGATGTTACATTTATCTGGAAAATGATGGCAAGGCATCTTTCACAGTCTAGATAAACTGAAGATTTCCTAAGTCACCAATCCTGGTTCCATTTTGTTTCGTGATTCTTCCTTTCAATTTCTCTCTCCCTTCACATTCTATAGTAAGCGGCAAGAAAAACCCAAGTCATGCCTTCCAACACTTTTCTTAGAAATCTCTTCCACTAGAGGTGCCTGGGTGGCTAAGTCATTAAGTATCTGCCTTTGGCTCTGGTCATGGTCATGATTCTAGGGCACTGGGACTGAGCCCCACATTGGGCTCACAGCTCAGTGGGGAGCCTGCTTCTCACTCTCCCACCTCCCTGCTTGTGCTCCTGCTCTCGTTCTCTCTCCCAAATAAATAAATATAATCTTAAAAAATAAATTTCTTGCCACATATCCAGATTCTGCCTTTCTGGTACTTGCAGAAAGTTAAATTTCCTGCCATACGGCTTTTCCTCCAGTTTCCAGTAACAGATTCCTCATTTCCAGCTATATTGTCCCTGGTATCACTTTTAGCATCATAATTCAAACCAGCAGTCAGATCATGACATATTAAGTATTCTCCAGAATGATACAGGCTCTCTCTACCACAGGCCCACTTCTCTACCACATTTTGGAGTCCTTGCTAGCAGAGTTAACATACATATGTCCACTAACACTGCATTCAAGTAACCTAGGCTTTTTAAATTTAGGAATTAAAGGAAATTTAGGAATTAAGGAAAATGATAATGAAGTTATCATTCTTCCAGCCTCTGTCACTGCCCCATTTCAAAGCTGCCTTCACATTTCTAGGTGTTTGTTACAATAGCACCTCACACTCCAGTACCAAAATTGGCACTCATTTCCCATCGCCACTGTAACAAACAACCGCAGACTCAGTTTCTTCAAGTAACACAGGTTAAGACTCTGAGATGAGTCTTACCAGATTAAAATCAAAGTGCTGGCATGGCTGCTTCTTTTCCGGAGGCTTTCAGGGAGAATAGGTTTTCCAGCCTTTTCCAGTTTCTAGAAGCTACACACATGCCTCGGTGATAATTCTTTTGCATCGTCCAAGCCAGCAATTCCTGGTCAAGTCTTTCTCATGTTGCATCACTCTGACTCTGACCCTGACTCTCTTGCCTCCATTTTTCATTTATAAGGACCGTTGTGATTATAGTATGCCCATATGGATAATCTGGGATAACCTGCCACATCTCAAGTTCTGTTGACTAGCAATCCTAGTTCTATATGCCACCTTAGCTTCCCCTCCCCCTGTGCCTCGTGGCATAACATAGTCATAGTTTTCTGGGGTGGCATGGGAACCTTGGGGCAGGGAGGGCACATCATTTTGCCTACCACTCTATTTACTGATAACAAACACCACTTGTTTGAAAAAAAGTATAAACATTTCTGTCATCATCAGAATCTCTTAGAGTCGCAACTGCTTCATGAATGTCGATACCAAGACGAGACATTTAGGGACCTCCAACCCTACATGACCTGTTTTTCCTAATTGAAACTTCACATTTTATTTTTTTAAGATTTTATTTATTTATTTGACAGGCAGAGACTCAATGAGAGAGGGAACACAAGCAGGGGGAGTGGGAGAGGGAGAATCAGGCTTCCCGCCAAGCAGGGAGCCCAATATGGGTTTGATCACGATCTGAGAATCACGATCCACGCGGAAGGCAGATGCCCAATGACTGAGCCACCCAGGTGCTCTTAAGGTTTTACCTCTTTATTTGTCAGAGAGAGAGAGAGAGGGTGGGAGAGCACAAGCGGGCTTCCTGCTGAGCAGGGAGCCCTATGCAGGGCTCTATCCCAGGATCCTGGGATCATTACCTGAGACAAAGGCGGATGCTTAACTGACTGAGCCACCCAGGCGTCCTGAAACTTCACATTCTAAAACAGACATTTTGGAGCACTAACACAGTCCCAGTAATGACAAGTTAACAATGTGAAGTTGATCTAACTAGCTGTATTTAAAACAAATTGAAAGTAAATCATCTTAAGAAGAAAAGGACAGGAAGAAGTCATAAAGAGGAAACAGATAATGAAGTTATCATTCTTATGTTTGACAAGTTATCCTGACTTGATAAACAGTACCGTCAAGTGGTTTGTCTGTTTGCTAAAAAATAAAGTAAAGTTCTGCCCCTGACACACTAAAAAAGTGTACAATAATGTTCAATGTTTTTCATATCTTCCCTCCTGCCACATTGCTCCCATCCTTGTTTCTCTCTCAATTCCCTTTGGTTGATCAGTTTGTGTTTGGTTTATGAATTAGACCAAGAACCTCTTAGAGATGAATCAATTAGTCCCATTACTTGATTAAAACTGATTTGGTAATAACTTCACGGAAAAAAAAAAAAGAGAGAAAATACTAGTCCTAAAAATCTCTGGGTTTAAAAAGATTTCATTGAATCTGTTTCCACATCTAGCATACTTAATGTGTTGATATTAGATCAGTGCTTCTGAAACTGTAATATGCATGGGAATCAACTGAAGACTTTGTTAAGGAATATTCTGATTCTGTAGGTTTGGAATGAGGTTCATAACTCTGTATTTCTGAGAGGAGGACAAGTCATGCTGATTCTGCTGATATGCAGACTACACTCTGAGTAGCAAGACATTAGATCACATCTCTGGTTGCCATTGTCTTTTGGGAGTGTGAAAAGAATACACATTTGAATGCTTTTGTGCCATTGTCAGTTATGGGCACAGGAAAAAAACCAAAGCATTTTTTTTAAAGCCAAAACATTTTGAGAAGAAAAACTTGTTTTTCTGCCAAAGATGCCAGGGCTACCAAGGATTACTGTCAACCCAACACTTGTTAACAGTTTATTAAATTGTCATGACAAATTTCCTATTCTCAATAAAGTGGAGGCCAGTGGGTTTTAACCTACACATTACCTAGAAGACAGAAGAATGGACCTGGAAGATGATGAAATATTCATATATTCATTCATCCACTCTATAGTTATTTTACTGAATTCCTCTTGTGAACCATGTTCATTGCTAGGCACTTAGGCTGCAAAGATTCCTTCCCTAACAACAAGGAACTCTTAGCAATTTTTTAGGGCATATCAAACATCCAGAGTAGAGCATATGCTTCATGACCACCTGGCACCCTAGATTGGTTATTTTTCCCACATTCTGCATTGCCTGACAGTCACAAAGGATGGGAGAAGGAGAATACAAGCCCTCTCTCTAGCTGAGAGTCTATTCTTGGTAAAACTGAGTAGCCTGGGGGATAGAGATTACTGAGGATAAATGCAGTACTTGGGAAGGACTTTGGTGTGCACTGGGATATAAAGATGGTGAAGGCAGAAATGAATGGGTTAAGCAAGTCATGTGCCAGGATGACAGGAGTATTGACAAGAGTAAAGGAACACAAAAACAAAAACACAGATTTTATACAAGCTTACAGTCATGTAACTGGAAGACAGGCCAGTGGGGCCATTTGGCCCCAACTGATTTTTCCACTTTATCTTCTTGGACTTTTGTTTGTTTGTTTTTCATTGAAAACATTGAAAATCTATTGACATCACTCTCTGTTTTTTGACTATTGGTCTTCATGCCTTCTCACCTCCATGCCCTTGTTCACAAGTTTCCCTCTGCCTGAAAACAAAACAAAACAAAACAAAGAAAAATCTCCTTTGATTAAGGAGTCAATTCCATTTACAGTTGCACCCAAAATCATAAGATACCTCGGAATAAACCCAACTGAAGAGACAAAGGATATGACTATAGAACAGTCATGAAAGAAATTGAGGAAGACACAAAGAGATGGAAAAGCATTCTGTGCCAATGGATTGGAAGAACAAATATTGTTAAAATGTCTATGCCACCTAGAGCAATCTAAGCAATCGAATTCAATGAAAGTCCTATCAAAATACCATCAAGTTTTTTCACAGAACTGGAACAAATAATCCTAAAATTTGTATGGGACCAGAAAGGATACTAAACAACCAAAGGAATGTTGAAAAAGAAATCCGAAGCTGGTGGCATCACAATTACAGACTTCAAGCTCTATCACAAAGCTGTCATCATTAAGACAGTATGGTACTGACACAAAAACAGACACACAGATCAACAGAACAGAACAGAACAGAGAGCTCAGAAATGGACCCTCAACTCTATGGTCAACTAATCTTCAACAAACCAGGAAATAATGTCCAGCGGGAAAAAGACAGTCTCTTCAACAAATGGTGTTGGGAAAATTGGAGAGCCAGATGCGGAAGAATGAAACTGGACCATTTCCTTACACCACACACAAAAATAGATTCAAAATGGATGAAATACCCTAGGGTGAGACAGGAATCCATCAAAACCCTAGAGGAGAACACAGACAGCAACCTCTCTGATCTCAGCTGCAGCAACTTCTTGCTAGACACATCTCCAAATACCAGGGAAATGAAGACAAAGAGAAACTAATAATATCTGATAGAACTAAACGTTTTATCAAATAAAGAACTGGTATCCAAAACCTATGAAGAACATATCAAAGTCAACACCAAAAGAACAAATAATCCAATCAAGAAATGGCCAAAGGACATGAACAGACATTTCTACAAAGAAGACATCCAAATGGTCAACAGACACATTAAAAAATGCTCAACATCACTCGGCATCTGGGAAATACAAATCAAAACTACAATGAGATTACACCTCACACCAGTCAGAATGGCTAAAATCAATAAGTCAAGAAATGACAGATGTTGGTGAGGTTGTGGAGAAAGGGGAACCCTCCTACACTGTTGGTGGGAATGCAAGCTGGTGTGGCCACTCTGGAAAACGATATGGAGGTTCCTTAAAAAGTTGAAAATAGAGCTACCCTATGACCCAGTAATTGCACTACCAGGTATTCACCCTAAAGATACAAATATAGTGATCCGAAGGGTCATGTGCACCCGAATGTTTATATTATAGCAGCAATGTCCATAATAGCCAAACTATGGAAAGAGCCCAGATGTCCATCAACAGATGAACAGATAAAGAAGATAAATGTGTATGTATATGTATATGTGTATATATATATATATATATATATATATATATATACACACACACACACATACATACACATACTACTTAGCCATCAAAAAAGGAAAGAGATCTGACCATTTCCAAAGATGTGGATGGAACTAGAGGGTATTATGCTTAGTGAAATAAGCCAATTAGAGAAATACAATTATCATATGATTTCACTCATATGTGGAATTTAAAAAACAAAACAGAGACAGGAAAAATAAAACAAGATGAAATCAGAGAGTAAGACAAATCATAAGAGACTTTTATTTTATTTTATTTTATTTATTTATTTGACAGACAGAGATCAGAAGTAGGCAGAGAGGCAAGCAGAGAGAGAGGGGGAAACAGGCTCCCTGCTGAGCAGAGAGCCCAACTGGGATCATGAACTGAGCAAAAGGCAGAGGCTTAATCCACTGAGCCACCCAGGCACCCGAGACTTTCAATCATAGGAGACAAACTGAGGGTTGCTGGTGGAGAGGGGTGGGAGGATAGGTAACTGAATGATGGACAATAAGGAGGACATACAATGTGATGAGCACTGAGTATTGTATGAGACTGATGAATCATTGATCACTACCTTTGAAAAACCAATAATACATTATATGTTAATTAATTGAATTTAAATTTCAAAGACATCCTTTTTTACCTTTTTAAAAAAAATTAAATTTCTTTTCAGTGTACCAGAATTCATTGTTTTTGTACCACACCCTGTGTTCCATGAAATATGTGCCCTCCATAATACCCGTCACCAGGCTCACCCAACCTTCCACCCTCTCCGCTTCGAAATCTTCAGATTGTTTTTCAGAGTCCACAGTCTCTCATGGTTCATCTTCCCCATTTCCCTTCTCCTCTCCATCTCCCCATGTCCTTGTGTTATTTCTTATATGCTCCACAAATAAGTGAAGCCGTATGATAATTGACTCTCTCTGCTTGACTTATTTCACTTAGCATAATCTCTTCCAGTCCTGTCTATGTTGATACAAAAGTTGGCAGGTGCCTGGGTGGCTCAGTGGGTTAAGCCTCTGCCTCCTGCTCAGGTCATGATCTCAGAGTCCTGGTATCAAGGCCCGCATCAGGCTCTCTGCTCAGTAGGGATCCTGCTTCCCCTTTTCTCTCTCTGCCTGCCTCTCTGCCTACTTATGACCTCTCTTCCTCTGTCAAATAAATAAATAAAATCTTTAAAAAAACAAAAAACAAAAAAACAAAAGTTGGGTATTCATCCTTTCTGATGGAGGCATAATACTCCATAGTGTATATGGACCACATCTTCCTTATCCATTCATCCGCTGAGGGCATCTTGGTTCTTTCCACAGTTTGGTGACCATGGCCATTGCTTCTATGAACATTGGGGTACAGATGGTCCTTCTTTTCACTACATCTGTATCTTTGGGGTAAATACCCAGTCGTGCAAATGCAGGGTCATGGGGAAGCTCTATTTTTAATTTCTTGAGGAATCTCCACACTGTTTTCCAAAGTGGCTGCACCAATTTGCTTTCCCACCAACAGTGCAAGAGGGTTCCCCTTTCCCTTCAGCCTCTCCAACACACATTATTTACTGTCTTGTTAATTTCAGCCATTCTAACTGGTGTAAGGTGGTATCTCAATGTGGTTTTGATTTGAATCTCCCTGATGGCTACTTATGATGAACATTTTTTCATGTGTCTGTTAGCCATTTGTATGTCTTCATTGGAGAAGTGTCTGTTCATATCTTCTGCCCATTTTTGACATGATTATCTGTTTTGTGTGTGTTTTGAGTTTGAGGAGGTCTTTATAGATCCTGGATATCAGCCATTTTTCTGTACTGTTATTCGCAAATATCTTCTCCCATTCAGTGAGTTGCCTCTTTATTTTGTTGACTGTTTGCTTTGCTATGCAGAACCTTTTGATTTAGATGAAGTCCCAAAAATTCATTTTCACTTTTGTTTCCTTTGCCTTTAGAGACATAGCTTAAAAGAAGTTGCTGTGGCTGATATCGAAGAGGTTACTGCCTATGTTCTCCTCTATGATTCTGATGGAGTCCTGCCTCACATTGAGGTCTTTTATCCATTTTGAGTTTATCTTTGGGTACGGTGAAAGAGAATGGTCAAGTTTCATTCTTCCTTATATAGTTGTCCAATTTTCCCAGCACTGCTTATTGAAAAGACTCTCTTTTTCCCACTGTGTATTTTTTCCTGCTTTGTCAAAGATTATTTGACCAGAGCTGAGGGTCCATATCTGGGCTCTCTACTCTGTTCCACTGGTCTATGTGTCTGTTTTTATGTCAGTACCATGCTGTCCTGGTGATCACAGCCTTGTAGTAAAGCTTGAAATCAGGTAACGTGATGCCCTCAGTTTTGTTTTTCTTTTTCAACATTTCCTTAGCAATTTAGAGTCTCTTCTGGTTCCATACAAATTTTAGGATTGTTTGCTCCAGCTCTTTGAAAAATGCTGGTGGAATTTTGATCGGAATGACATTGAAAGTATAGATTGCTCTAGGCAATATAGACATTTTAACAATGTTTATTTTTCTAACCCATGAGCATGGAAAGGTCTTCCATCTTTTTGTGTCTTCTTCAATTTCTTTCATGAGTGTTCCAAAGCTCCTCAAGTATAAATCCTTAACCTCTTTGGTTAGGCTTATTCCCAGGTATCTTGTGGTTCTTGGTGCTATAGTAAATGGAATCGATTCTCTAATTTCCCTGTCTGTATTTTCATTGTTAGTGTATAAGAAAGCAACTAATTTCTGTACAGTGATTCTGTATCCTGCCACATTACAGAATTGCTGTGTGAGTTGTAGCAGTTTAAGGGTGGAGTCTTTTGGGTTTTCCATATAAAGTATCACGTCATCTGTGAAGAGAGAGAGAGTTTGACTTCTTCACTGCCAATTTCAATACCTTCTATTTCTCTTTGTTGTCTGATTGCTGTTGCTAGGACTTCTAATACTATGCTGAACAGGAGTGGTGAGAATGGGTATCCTTGTCGTGTTCCTGATCTCAATGGGAAGGCTGTGAGCTTTTTCCCATTGAGGATATTTGTTGTGGGTTTTTCATAGATAGATTTTATGAAGTTGAGGAATGTTCCCTCTATCCCTATACTTTGAAGCATTTTAATCAGGAACTAAATTTCAAAGACATCTTAAAAAAAAAAAAGGAAAATCTCCTTTATTTCATCTTTTCATAATGACCAAATTTTTAAGAACTAACTTTAATGTTGCTCCATTATGAAGTGTTTCTCCTATCATAAGATATCTCTTCTTCCTCTGGGCTTTTATATCACTGGATTTATTTTTAAAAAATAGTAAGAAATCCTCTCTCAATTGTGTTGTCCACTGAAAGAAAGCCACGCTCATTAGGTAGGTTCGTCAATGCATTCGTTATTCATTGTCTCCCTGAGGACTATAGCCTGGGTAGTATTTCAGATTGCTCTGAAAAACTTCTTCAAAGCTTGTGAGCTACAGGGGATTATAGATACAAAAGGCGAAGGGTGCATATGTAGTTGTTCTCCAAATACTTACACATTATAAGGTATAATTAGGTTGTGAAAATATATATGCAGTTGTAAAATATAATACAATTGTAAAAATTAAGTTTTTCTGCTTTTTAAATAGACACAAGAAAGACCCTTAGTCCTCTTAATATGTTATGTTTCCCTCATAGTTGATTATTTAACACTATTGTTTGCATGCCTCTACTTAACTGGTTTTCTAGTTCTTCCTGTTCTTGATTTCTCCCTGAGATAACCTGAGACAATCCCACAAGGCTGACATAGTCACCTACTGCAGATTTAATTAGTGCACAGTGGTGGTCCTGAGTTTAAGGAAGGAACACATAATAATCAGCATTAATTATGGATTCACAATGAAACAGCATAATGAGATTTTTTTAAGTCGGAAAACTGACCCAAAATGAATATCAGAACTCACTTTTCTGTGCTGGAATTCTCTCTTTCTCTCTGTCACACACACACACACACACACACACACACACACACACACTCCACCACCACCACCACCACCACCACCACCACCACCACCAATAGAATTAAGTGCACTGAACCAAGCAGAATCAGGACTTTACTGGGAAGATGCATAAGCGTTGCAACCGCAGAATCGCATTTGCAGAGCCTTAGATTGGCTTTTAAACCTGTAAAACAGGAAAAGAAAACCATCCATTTGGTATTAACTTCCCAGTAGAAATGTTGGAGGTTTTAACTACTGTAAACGACAGTCTTTCTGGACGAGTGCATAGTGCAGATTTTTTTTTTTTTTCCTAAGTAAGCCAAATTTTCCTTGGGTTTCCTCCCTTTTTTGTTTCCTTTCCTTTGTCCCTGTCCCTTCTCTCTGTCTCCGCACTGTAACTGCCGGGCTGGCGATTGGGCGGCTGGAGAGAGGCCAGGACTCAGTTCCCCTGCCCTAGCCTGGGCGTAGTGGGTGGGACTCTAACACAGAGCAGATTTTCCAGAGCAGATTTCTTTGCAGTTTACCGACTCTTTGGCAGCGCTAAACGCGAGGCCAAAAGGCCAAGAGCAGCCTGGAGCCGCCCCAGGCGACGGACATCTGCCCGGGATTTGGGGGGCTGGAGGGTGGGGACAGGGGGCAGGGAGCGTCATGAGCACATCAGCAGGACCCAGACCCCAGTGACCTCACCATGGTTGGTTTTAGTCGCTACTTTCTTTTTCAGTCTTTCCGTGCAGGGAAGGGAAGGATTCTGACAAGACCTTGATTGAATGCAGTAGGGAAAGGGATTATAAGGGATCGTTTGGAGTCGTCAGGGAGAGGGAGAGAGATAACAGAGACGGGGAGGGACCCCGGCCAGAGCTGATTGAGTGTTTGGGAGCAGAGCGGGGAATCCGGTTTGCAAGGCACGTCGCGTCCCGCCCAGCCTGTTGAGCAGGTAGACAGGAGTGAGCCCAAGTGTGAGTACCGCGGTCGCGCGTTTGGTGGATGCACTCGCGCCCGGACTGACAGGTGCGGCTGCAGGGTCCCTTCTCCCGCTCATCCTCTCCTGTCCCTGACGCCCACTGTCTTTCCGCGTTCGCAGTGGGGATTTGCCGGGCGCGCCCGGGAGCTGCCCGAGATCCGGAAACGCAGCCGCCGGGTCTGGGAAGCCAACGAGTAAGTGGTCTCTGCATGCCCACGCGGCTCGGGATTCCCCAGAGAGGCAGTCCTTCTCCCCCGGCCGGTGGCCTGGGCTCTTCCCCTTACCCCTCCCTGGGAAGACTTCCGTGCGCTCCCAGCTGCTCGGCCCCTGGGGGCCGGAGCCCGGTTCCCACGCTGGGGAGGAGCAAAGGAGCAAAGCAGACGGCGCCCGGGGGGCCCTGCTCAGGGCTCGGGAGGGGGGGCGGTTTGCGGGGCCCGAGGGAAGAGGACTGAAGGGGGTGGGCGCCGGGCAGTGCAGCGCCAGCGCCGGCGCTCGGAAAGCCAGGGCGTGAGAACGCGCGGGGCGCGCTGGGGCAGCTGCTCTCCCACGGCCGGGGTGCCGGGGCCTTGGGCGCACGCGAGGGTCAGCTGCGGCAGCAAAGGGCGGCCGGGACCTTAGAGCCGGCCGGGGCTCGAGGCCGCGCCCGGGCTTCACCGCAACTTCACCCCGCCGGCTGCTGCGTGGGCGAGCCATTCGCCCTTGTAGGGAGCAAACCGCTAAGATCGCAGAATTGCTTAGAGAAAGCAACCAGCAAACTTCCAGCGGGGCTGCTCGGGGCTGAACCGAAGAGTAAGTGTGTGTGTGTGTGTGTGTGTGTGTGTGTGCGCGCGCGCGCGCGCGCGCGGGCGCGGGCGCGGTCTAATCTGGCAGACCAATTTTCTGTTCTCATTAAGACCGCAGCACTTGGGGAAATGGTGAACTGGGGATCAGGGCTGTCTCTGCGCGTCGAGGCTGTGCCTGCATGCAGCCTGTTCCTGCTGAGCTAAGCGGCCTCACGGTGGCATTTTTTGTGTGAGGGGCTGCAGTGCTTCGTGGTCATGTGATTTCAGGCTATGGATTTCATGCGTCTCTCTTTTGCTCACTTATTTCCTGTGGTTCTTCCTTTTGCACTCGATGAGCAGTTTTCATCTTCCGAAGTAATATAGGTTGGACGCCTTCATGGTAACCGGTCAGAGGCACCGGGTTTCCAAGGTTCTGAAAACTCTTGAGTTTTAAATACAACAGGCCATATTGTGTGTGTGTGTGTGTGTGTGTGTGTGTGTGAGTGTGTGTGCGCGCGCTCGCGCGCATTTATTCTGTATCAGTAGTGATTTTCCAGGATCAGTCTTCCGATGGTGATATCTTTAAATGTCTCCCAAGTAAGTATACTTGAACTAGTCTTGGTGGGAGCATCATTAACCCTCTGGTTACGTACATAAACGTTGAAGCACTTAATGATAGAGGTTTTTATAGCTTGATTCATAGTGTGGAAGTAATCTGTTGCTTTTCCTAAAATGGCTGTATTTTTCTTCAGGAGTGGTACTGTCAAGTGCTTTACTATGAAGAGTGGTAAAAAATCAGTAACAGTAAAAATATAACAACAATCTGAAAATCTGAAATTCCAAAGCAAACTTTAATTTGTCAAAAAGCCCTATAAGCTTCAATACTCCTTAGGTGAGACTATCTGTGTAGTCTGTGTTCGTTAAGTTCTTAAGCAACTGAGTCTGTAGATCTCTGTCAAGGAGTCACGAAGCCCTTGATATTGTATGTAAACATTTGAGTCCCTGCATTTTTAGGGCGGTAGTCCAGAGTCCTCAGATATCCATAGGGATTTTTGACCCAACAGGAAACTAACCACAAAGTTAAAATATAAAAGCTTTACTTTTTCTTGTCAAAACAATAGGCTTTCCACATAAAGCCTGCAGACATAAAATGGTAGGAACAAATCTTGAATAACTCATGTTACAATAATTAAACATTTCATGTAAGATAGGCCCTCTTGTGTGTTTTTAAATGTATCAGGAAAGTTAGGTAGAGGAACTTTATTTAGTAGAAATTTGTGATGCATAAATAGGTATATTCTGTTTCTGCTTGTACTGTAAGATCTCTTGCTAGTATGACACAGAAAATTTTTTTAAAAAATTCTATTTTTCTCTATTTGAAACCAAACAGAAATATACTTATACTTGGTGTGGTGTTTCAAAGTGTGTGAATATAAGTAATCCCTTAGAGGCCTTGGTTTTAGATGTCTTGTTTTAGATGGTATAACATATCTAAGATAGTTTTCTGTCATTTAGAGAATGTGGAAGAAAATGTAAAGGTATTTGACTTACATCTGGCAACAGCAAAGGAAAGAGCAATGTGGGCAACTTCATAAGCCTTAGTCCTTATAGTTCTTATAACTATGGTTTATGAAACAATCTTATTTTAAGGCATTATTGTGAAAAACTGTTTTAATATTGCACCAAAAACTAAAGAAGTAATAACTAAAATTAAATTACATCTGTTATAAATACATCAATAAAATATTATTGTGCCTAAATGTCAACTGTTGTGTCATAGATATTTTTGAAACAAAAAGACTTAAATCTTTAGTTAATAGCAGATTTGTTTGTTTTCTTATAAATTAAAATTGGATAACCTTGAATTTTGTCAGAAACCGTATCAGGGAGATTAAATCCTGTATTTACATTTGTAGATTACATTTGCTAACAATTAATAATGACTGTAGGGAGGAGAATATTGATTTTTAAAAAAAATAAGATCAGTACCCAAAAAATCTCTAGTTAAAATCAAATTTGCCTTAAGAATTAATTTTTCGGGGCGCCTGGGTGGCTCAGTGGGTTAAAGTCTCTGCCTTCGGCTCAGGTCATGATCCCAGGTCCTGGGATCAAGCCCCGCATCAGGCTCTCTGCTCAGCAGGGAACCTGCTTCCTCCTCTCTCTCTCTCTGCCTGCCTCTCTGCCTACTTGTGAGCTCTATCTGTCAGATAAATAAATAAAATCTTAAAAAAAAAAAATTTAAAAAAAAAAATTAATTTTTCAAGGCAGGAGAAGTAGAAAGCTAAAGCAGTCTTTGAATAAACCAAAAAGTATGTTACTATTGGGAAAAAATTTGGGGGGAAATTAGATATTGAGAATATTTTCTATATGTCTGATCTGCCAGAAAGTTGCTTAGCTTTTCTTTTTTTTTGCTGAAATACATAACTTTTATGGCACTGATTTTTATACCATTTAATTATAGATATTCACCCAAGCTACTTTTCTTAAATACTACTAATTACTTTTCTGCATATTTATAGAAAAAGATATTTTATTTCATAAAATAACAATAATTTTAGGTTTTAGTCTCTAGGCCACCTGGATTTATTCAATAAGTA
Organism: Mustela erminea; assembly: GCF_009829155.1. Classification (NCBI taxonomy): domain Eukaryota; kingdom Metazoa; phylum Chordata; class Mammalia; order Carnivora; family Mustelidae; genus Mustela; species Mustela erminea. Next base: position 40,633,371 of record NC_045615.1, on the reverse strand, counting down.
TTTATTAGGTGCCCTATGCAATAGTTTTGAGTATCTCTACCTTGACCTGATACAAGGAGAATTTTTGACAATTTTTAGGTCTTTATATGAACAAATTTGGTTGTCCATAGACTCGTTGACTTATTTGAGGTTAGAATACTGTTTTGACTATCCTGAATCACATTTGCTTATTTTATTTCTCTCAAACAGTTTGGAAGTGTCTGACCTATTTCATATTATTTTCTCTCTCCTGTGTTCAGGCCAACAGATTTTATCTTCCTATAGTCATGAGGGTTATACAGTATGAATAGAATTATTTGCAAGGAGTGTAGAGCTATAGGTAAGCTCCCTCCTCAGCCTACAGTAGGAAAGAATGAATGCTTTATAAAACTTGAGGGTCTCTGGGGCATGGTTACCCCTTGCTACAACTACTTCTTGTAGTTACTTGTAGTTACTCCTATCACTTACCCAAAATGCTTTCTGGAAATTAATACTAGTTTTATAAAATGAACCCTCCCTTTCAGAAAATCAAAGGCAACTCAATTTAATTAACTCACATACCACCTCCTCCTACTCACCACAGTAGGAATTAGCAAGAAGCCAACAGAAGACAATGGCTTTGGGAATGAACACCCTGGGGGGGAAAGGAAGTTGAGCAGACCAGAAAAAAAAAAAAAAAACTTCTTAATCCTGAATTTTCTTCCAGGTCTGACCTATCTACAGGTCTCCTTTTTCTATGGGGCATTACATTAAAAATACCTGTAAATATGCCTTGTATTGCCTACCAAACTCATATCTCTTTCAGGATGCTCATCACTGGGTGCATAGCCTGGCACACAGGAGGTGTCTAATAAGCTTAATTGTGTTGTCTTTGTACTTGTTGCATTAAGGTGTTTTTGTTTTTGTTTTTGTTTTTAAATTCTGTTCAAGAATACAATTTTTTTAAAAGAAATACTTGTCTTGCACTGACGCCCTGTGGAATATTCTGGTCTTGATCATTGAGAGATTTTGCTGTGCTCTTTTCTCATATAGCTTTCAGCCTGTTCAGAACTGCTTGTAAACTGCTGTTTCTTTCACCATTGTCCAATTACCCTTTGTTTGTTTGTTTTTAAGATTTTATTTATTTATTTGACAGACAGAGATCACAAGTAGGCAGAGAGGCAGACAGAGAGAGAGGGGGACATCAGGCTCCCTGCCGAGCAGAGAGCCCAATGCGGGACTCGATCCCAGGACCATGGGACCATGACCTGAGCCTAAGGCAGAGGCTTTAACCCACTGAGCCACCCAGGCGCCCCTACCCTTTGTTTTTTTAATTTACATCTTTAACTTGTGTTACCCTGCCCCCATTACCAGTGCTTTTTGACCTCCTGAATATTCTGCTTTCCTTGGGAATCTTAAAATAATGGGAGCTTGTTCAGGGCTTCATTCAACATCTATGATTCAACCTGCTCGACCTCCTGGAAGGGGTCCACACTAGTATTCACCCCTTCAGGCCTTCTCATCCCTCAGGGTTGCCCCAGCTGGACCAAAAGTCAAGCATTTCATATTTCTTACCAACAACAACATCTTATCCCTCCCCCTCCCCTAATTCCACTCACTCATTACCACCCAACACCCTTCTCTCCCATCACTGTTAGTTGGGCACCCCCAATTTTCTCATGTTTTCCTCTTTACTTACCACACTCATCTTGAACGGCAATGTCAACTCTGCTCCAGACTTCAGATCTCTTGCCACCAGAGCTACCAGGATCTGATTTACTCTTAACTTCAGCTTAAGAGCTGGTTAGTAGGGCACCTGGTTGGTTCTATAAGTTAAGTGTCTGCTTATGACTCAGGTCATAAACTAAGTGCCCTGGGATCAAGTCCCACCTCGGACTCCCTGCCTCACAGGAGTCTGCTTCTCCCTCTTCCTCTCCTCCCACTCACATCCCTCTCAGTCTCTCTCTCTCAAATAATAAATACATAAAATCTTAAAAAAAAAAAAAAGAGAGATGGTTAATAGTGCTAGGAAGCTATTTTATTCTCTCTTGGATAATTCCATATCAAATTCCCCATAGTACTTGTTCCAGATTTTTCCAGATTTTCCAATCTGCCCACTTTAGCCTTACTCTTTTCATTCTTAGCAGATGACCTTATTTCCATCTTCACAGAGAATATTAAGTTCAACTTAGGCAAACCATTTATCAAGATTCATTTGGAACTTAGGAGGCATTTCTTTATTTGACCCATCCTGAGCATAAGAACTCTCTTCTTATATTGAACAATATTATTTATCTCTGTAATATTTATGTGCTGATTATTACCTCTTAGAGTACTAATACAAAAGGCTTTTATATATGACAACTCTTGGGTCTCTATGGGTCCCATCCAGTTCCTTCAACTCATCTGTATTTGACATGCCTTGAAAGTCTCATCATCATCAGGGAATTTCTCTTTTGGATACCCTCCTATTTTTCTTAAAGTGTGGTCCCTAGAGCTGAACATAGATGAGTGGACTGATATCATTGAATATATATGGTTACATCCTCTGGATACTGTATACTACTCATCCTAACTCTAATCTGTCTTTCCCCCACTTTTTTTTTTTTTTTTTTTGCATCCACACTACACTGTTTAATTATGCATCCTTTTATCCATACTCTGATGCAGATATACTTCTCCCCAGTTGTGCATTTGGCCATTTGAGTTGGGATTTTTAAAAATACTTACTGCAATTAAATTTGATCTTTACCTTTAGTCTGTTGTTCCAAAAGGTCAAGGTATTTTTGGATTCTAATTCCTTGATAAAGTTTAGCCATTCTTCCCAATTTGGTGGCATTAATAGATTTGATTAGGATCCATTTAAGATCTTCATCCAAATAACTGCAAAATGCTGCACTGGAGGGACATCTGGCACTATCCTAGATCCTGGACACCTTCTTCTTGCTTTACATTAGTCTGTGAATTACTAGTCCTCTTTATGAGGATGTCCTCCCAATTATATCCTCAACTAATTCTCTATCTTTGGCATTTACATTCCTTTGTGTAGCCCAGGAGTATACTGTGACAGATGCTGTCAAATTCCTTGGAAAAATGCATTTCCACTTTCTGCGGAATAGATACCAAATTATTATTTTTATGTAATGATATGCTCCCTGTGACCCTTCACTAGCTTGTAGATAACAACACCTCACATTCTGAATACTCACATACCATAGTTTTACAAATCTTTTGCAAATCATACCTATAGGGAATGTCAAGCTCTCTAGGCTAGAGTTGATGGAATCACCTTCTCTGTTTTGAAAATTGAGACAATGGCTGGATTCTTCCTTTTCTGCCAACCCTTCTCTTCATTGTAATATTTTTAAAGATGATTTTAACTAGTCCCTTATTTCATCCACAGATGCTTTCAGTACTTTGTAATGCGGTTCCTTCACATAAGTAGATTTAAACTCGTTTAGAATATTTAATATCATTCTATACCTTGGGCCTTAAATTTGTTATTTTGATTTTGGTCTTACTTTTGCCAGTATGCATATTGTTTTCTTGAGGAACGGAGATGAAACAAAACAAAAGTAGAGTAATTCTGCTTGACCAGTTCTGTGCCGTCTTTTGAATTTCCTCACCTCCCCTGCAAGTCCTTGAACTCTTCCTTTACCCAAATAAATGCCATTACCTCCACTTTATCTGAAAGATAAATTAAAAGAATTGGAAGAACTTTTTTTTTTAATTTATGATTTTTGGAGGATTCAGGTTATTTTATATTTTATGACAGTCTTCTCAGAGTCTCAGTCTCTTTTTGGTATTTCTCACAATAAGGTTTATTATGGATTATGTTTGTCACTGGGCCACATACCAGCACAGTTTATGACACAGTCGCTGACTTGAGGGAATTTGAAGTCTGCATGTAGAGATAACAGAACCCAGAAGTAGTCTCAAAATTTCACACAGCAACATTTACAAATGAGCTTAATATCCGTGGTGCCTTTTTAGGGAGGTCTGAAGAACTTAAAGGAGGGAACTTGGCAGGATGGAATTACGGAAGGCTCTCTAGAGAAGATCTGGCTCTTCGTTGAGATTTTGAAAGAGGACTGATGTGGGACTTTGCAGGACCTGTAGGATTTAAATATAGAGAAGAGTGGGAAGGGTGCTCTGGGCAGAGAACAGGAAAGGCGCAGAGCCGCAAGCGGGGAGTGGGCTGAGCGTGGGGTGTGCGCGTGTGCGTCCACGTGCGTGCATGTCCATGAGGAACCGGGGTCTGGAGGGAGAAGGGGTAACAGCAGGTCTCCTCCAGCACAGCTTTGAAGTATTCCTTTGTGGGAAATACTATTACTACCTCTCCCTCCATTTCTAGATCTCTTTTTCCTTTGCTCGGTTTTCGGGAAGCCCATTCCTAATCAACCTCGTAATCTCAAACTAGGCTCTACTTCTCAGAAACTTTCTTGACCTTCCAGCCTGAGTTAAGTGCTTTATTATGTTTTTCCTTCAATGCCCTGTGCTTTCCCATCATATTATTATACTGCCCTGTAATTGCTTGTTGAATTGCCTGTTTTCACCAGTACCCTCCTATTCGTGGCAGGAGGTACCATTTCTGCCTAGTGCTCATTCTAGTCACAGACACCTAATAGAAGTGCCCCATGGATCCTCAGCACTCAGTAAAAATGTGTCATATGATACAGGCCTGCTTGGAGTGATGAGGCTGTGTTGGGGCATATTTATAAAAAGATTTAAGGTAAAGAGAGGTTAGATTACAAAAGACCAGGATGCCAGGCTGGGTTTTGGCTTTATTAGGGAATGTAGAACTATCTTGTTTTTTTTTGAGTTTAAGGACAGGATTCAGCACATACATGACTTTTAATTAAACCTTCGTAAATCAATTCAAACTATTCAAAATTGGATATGCTTTTCTAGATTTAACGAGGAAATTATTTGGCTCCTTACCTTGCAACCGGTGTTTCCATGTGTGAGGTTGAGAAGACCCTGTAACTTTAATGCCATTCGTTTTATTAGAGAAGTTTTATTCTTTTACTAGTCTAATTTTATTTGAAGGACATTGTAGCTGCTAATTGTGCTCAATTTTCCATCATTTTACAGCTTCAGATACTTTCTATTATTAAAGTTGTGAAATGTTACGTGGTTTATATTATTGAGTTAGTAACACACAGACAGGGTGAGGAATTCCAGTGTTCCATTGGTATAATATAAACTTCTGAGTCGTATATTTGTGAGCATAAAATTTAATCAAGATAGCACAATGGGTGGAGTATTTAGGGGATTAGAACTGTAACATGGAAGAGATTTGGATAAACACATTAACCCTGTCAGTACTTGATGTGTCAAAATTTAAAACAAGATATTCTTACAATAGATTAGTATTAATTTGTAAATGTGATTCACAAAAGACTTTTCCCAGTGAAGACTCTTTGGCTAAAATTCCATTTTTTAAGTGTTTTAAAATATTCACAGTCACTAATCGTAAGCAACATTCTTCTTTGTCCGCCTCTACTCCCAAACACCAATTTAACATGCCGTGCGCATCTATTTCTGGTTCTTTTCTCCAGTGACTGGCTTAGAGGAACTCTTAAGCTCTTGTCGTGTGTCGTCTTATGCTTTGGAAAAATCAGCTGTCGTATATAGGAGAGCTGCGATCTTTCTTCAGACAGCCTGTTCCTGGGATCGATAGCAAATTATCCGAACCCAATTTGTTAGCTTTCCTCATCTCCTCTTTCTCTGCCACCCTTTGAAGCTATAAGAATTTATCCTGATTTAGACTGGATTACCACCTGCAACTCACTTGATAGCTTGGCCAAGGGTAAGATGGTTGCATTTGAGAGGTATCATAAGGCCATCTATCACAAAAGTTTTTCTTCCACTGGTCGTCTGCTAGGGATAACTGCTTTGGATCAATGTAGTCCTTTAGATTTTATCTTTAGGAGGTCCTGGTATAACTGTTTTTACTGGAAAGAACAGCATTACCTTGTTTCCCCAATAGCAAAAGTCACATTTATCATGTTGCCTTCTACCTTCAAGCAAGAGTATGGTTTCTTGGACCATAGACCTTCAAATGCAAGAGAAAAAGAAAACTCAAAGACCTAGCATGTAGCACCTAAATGAGAAAGGTAGATACAAGTAGGGTACACTGGGGACAATCTGGTGTTCAGACAGGAAGCTGGAGGTTAAAAAAAAGTTTAGGGTCCTGAAAAAAGTTGTTTCTTTACACTTTTGTTCCCTATCCTAACTGGGGGTGCTTAGGATGTTTTCCTCACCTACATCAAACCAGATTAACATCAGTTTAGTTATATTTATCTTAATATTGTATCTGTTTCAGTACATAGTGGAAATTGGTAGCTGTAGGTTGTCACAGTCTGTTTTACACACGGTAAAATGGTGTTTAGCTCTGTTTGTTTACATTAACTGTCCTTGGTAAATAATCACTGATCATTGTTTGAGTATCAAGAATTTGCTGCATGCCATGTATTAAAAACCATGTTAAGTGCTGTAGAGATCATGCGGTGTTCGTAATTTCAAGTAGTCTGCCAGCCTTACTTACTTTACTGTCTAACTTTGCTGGTCAGTATCTTGGTTATTCTCTTACTTGAATTCTGTTTTATGGAATTGGTCACCAGGCTCTTTTTGTTTGTTTCTGTCATTGTCTTCTGCACATCTTTTTCTTCTTCTTGGAATACCTTTCTTGTTTTCTATGCCTTGTTGTTTCATACTTATTCTAGAAGATGCAGATTAAGTTTTTTTTTGAGGAAGCCTTTACCAGTGTACCGTGTCATATTTAGATGCAGATTTTCTGGGGCACTGGGTGACTCCGTCGTGAAGCGTCTGCTTTCCAGCTCAGGTCATGATCCCAGAGTCCTGGGATCCAGCCCCGCATCAGGCTCCTTGCTAGGCAGGAAGCCTGTTTCTCCCTCTCCAACTCCCCCTGCTTGTGTTTCCTCTCTCACTATGTCTCTCTCTGTCAAATACATCAATAAAATCTTTTAAAAAAATGGGTGCAGATTTTCTGTCTTCCTATCACATGTCATGACAGATCACACTTTAACTGAATTTTTGTGCTTTTTGTCTATCCACATCCGATTCCCTACATGAAACATTCCTTAAAGGTCTAGAGCTGGTTTATTTTTATTGCTTTTTGTTCTGGGTTTCTGAAATCTCATCTCTTAGAAAGTAGTCATAGATGCTGAACAAATATTTCTAGGGTATATGAACAAATGGATGGATGGATGGATAAATTGAAGAATTCAGGTAGAAGAAAGAGGGAAGATTTTAAGGGAAGTTTAGGTCGAGTAATTATAAAGCAAGGTCCTAGAGAAAGCATGTTGTGATGGAGTCCAGAACAGTACATAGACTTTGAAGAGGAAATACACTTTCTTATCCAGTATCAGAGACAAGGATACTGAATAAAGATTAGTGTGACATTAAGGTAAATGCTGTGGAAGAAAGAAGTGGTGTTACCCAAATGATTTGTGAAATATAAACCTAAAGTACATTATTTATAAGCACTAACTATGTATTTGGTAAAAGAACCCACAATATTATATACTTCTTTGACGTAAAAAGTAATATATTTTTTAAAGATTTTATTTATTTATTTATTTAGAGAGAGAAAGAATGTGAGCGGGAGGAGGGGCAGAGGGAGAGGGAAAGAGAGAATCTTAAGCAGTTTCCTCCCTCAGCATGAGACTGATGCAGGGCTTGATCCCAGGACTCTCAGATCCTGATCAGAGCAGAAATCAAGTGTCGGACTGAACCAACTGAGCAACCGAGTGCCCCAAAAGTAATATATTTTTTTAACATTTAACAAATTCAGGTTGTTTTTGTTGAAGTATATGAAAAAATTCCAGCCTTCCTCTGATACATAGTTGGAAAGGGAGGAGTCATTTAGTAGTATTTTCGGGTAATTATAGATTTTTCTTGTATAAAAATTTCAAAATTTGAAAAATGATCATAACGTAAAGGTTGCTTGCAGTATGGGACGTGAAACTATTAAAATCTATATTCTGTGAAGGGATCTTTATTAATGCATGATTTTGAAACATCATGGTCATTGGAAAATACTGGTTCACTGAGCTTTGCCAGGCCTAACATGTTGACACACTTTATGTTTTATCATATAGTAACCAAAAATCACATTCATCAATATCACCATGGATCTCATCCAGAAAAATTTTTAAGTATTGGGAAGCTGTCGAATTCACCATGGCAGATGTAGAAGATACAGCTGTGGTGTGGTGTGGAGGCTGAGAAGGTCTTCAAGCCAAGAATCCACCCATAAATATATGAAAAATACCAATAAATTTTCCTTTTAATTGGAATACGTATTATTAAATTCTAACATAGCAGGTTAAGTGAAAATTTACAAGTTAGAAAACAACATAATTTAATATTACCAAAAAACAAAACAGAAAAGTGTAGTTATGTTTTGTGTTTACGTGCAAGAAAAACTCAGAAATTTCAAAATAGTGATTTGTTGGACAGTGATGAAGTTACTGGAGATAATAGCAGGTATAACCGTGGATTTCTGGGAAACACAGAAGGAACACAGCAGAAGTTCTGAGAACAAACCGAGTTAATCCCTGAACATACATACATTTTTATACTAAATCTACTACCTTAGAGTATTCTACACAAGCACACATTTGGTTAGCTGATAAAATGAGGACATTGTTAGATGTTGTATAGCTTCTAGAAAGATGCACTCGTTACCTTTGAGAGAATGAGAATGAAAAGGGCACCTGTACCTCAGTACTGTTATGAAAAGAGTTGTGATGTTGCATATCCTTTAAAGGGCCTCAGGGCATCCACAAGAATTTGCAGATGATACTCTGAGAGCTACTGCTTTAGGCCAACCAAGCCTGTAACAATGTAACATACAGGTGCTAGAATAGTTTTATACCTAATTACAGAAACTAGGAGTCAACATTCATTAAATACGTATTATATTGTTAAAACTGAATTATAATGAAAGCTTTATTGAGCCCCTGAGAAATATTCTGTGTTATCACTTAATGTACAGATGGGGAAATGGAGTCAAAAGCGGAAAAGTAATTTTCCTTAGTGTCATACCTTCAGTTAGGGGTGGGTGGAACCAGTGTTTGTAGGCAGTGTCCATGCTCTTAAATACTATGTTTTACCAGCTTTCCTGGCTATAGAAAAGATTTTCTGGTGGTTTGTAAATGACTTTTGCCTATGATCAATAGCGTATTCGTTTATACAGTAGTCTACTTAGACTCTAGAGTTAGGTTTCGAAGACTTGTGAACTTCCAAAAATATGCATGAAACGAGATAATTAAGGCATCTGAAAGAATTTTGATAGAAATTAGGTTAAATTAGGGATACCTGGGTGGCTCAGTCGGTTAAACATTTGCCTTGGGCTCAGGTCATGATCCCAGGGGTCCTGGGATGGAGTCCTGGATGGGCTCCTTGCTCAGCGGGGAGCCTGCATCTCCCTCTGTCTGCCACTCTCTCTCCCGCTCTCTGACAAATAAATAATCTTTAAAAAAAAAAAAAAAAAAAGGACTCTCTTTCCTCTCTGCCCATCCAACCCCACTCCCTCTCTCTAAAAATAAATAAATAAATAAATTTTAAAACAAAACAAGGCAAAAAAGAATTTCAGTGAAATTAAAATAATATATCTTTAAATTTCCCACCAGTCTAAAGTTGCTATGCTTGTAATGTTTAGGCTACTCTTTTTTTCATATGTATTAACTCTTAAAATATTTTTTTGTTGTTGGGTGTATAATTTAAGAGAAACAAACTTGTTTGTTTTCTTTCTTCGGTTCTTAAATTTTTGTTTCATTGTTCGCTACTTTCCATGATTCTCTGACTGCCTTTTTTTTTTTTTCTTTCTTCTTTTTTTTCTTTTTATGTTTGAATTTCAGAAGTTTGGTAACTAAATGCTTAGGTGTGATTTTCTTTGTATTTATCATGAATGGGTATTTGCTGAACTTCTTGGATCTGTGAATTAATGCTGTTATCAAATGTGGACTATTCCCAGCCATTTCAAATATTTCTTCTTCCTGCATCCCCTCACCTCCCCACCCTGCCCCCCCTACCGGGACTCTAAAGACCTTTTGATACTTCTGTATAGATTTCAGGTGCTCTCCTATTTTTATTTATTTATTTATTTATTTGTAGTTTATTCTCTTTGTGATTCTCTTGTGGTTGTTTCTGTTCGCCTGACTTCAAGTTCACTGATTCTTTCCTCTGATGTTAAGTCAATTAAGTGGAATTTTTTATTGCTGCTATTGTATTTTTCATTTTTAGTATTTCCGATTGTTTCATATTCTTTGCTAGCCATTTCTCAATAGATACGCTTTATTTACACATGCACCCATGTGTATTAAACTGCAAGTATGGAGCTGAGTCAGTATAAATTGTGGGGCATCACTGAGTTCTAATCTATCTTGCAACAGTTAAAAGGTTGGTAAACATTTAATCAGCTTTTCTTGACCTCTGCCGTGGGGATATTCTGTCACCTTCCACCACTTCATCTGGGATGAAAATAGCTATGAGTTTCATCTCTCCTTAGGCCTGTTATTTTATTTATTTATTTTTTTGGAACTTATGTTATTTAGATTTCTCTGAGTTCTCCACTGAGTTGTTGTTGTTTTTTTTTAACAGCTTAGCCAGTGTGTAACTTACATAAATAAATCTCAAATATATAAAATACAAAGTTGGATACGATTTGACAGATGTATACACATGTGAAACCACCACCAGCATCAATATAAAAAAGATCTCTATCACCCCTTAAAAGTTTTCTTGTGTCTTTTTGCGGTCAATTCCCCATTCCTCCTTTGTCCCCCAGGTGATCATTGATCTGCATTGTGTTCCTGCAGGTTTGTTTGCAGTATCTAGATTTTATGGAAAGGTAATGTATTCTTGTATGTGTGGTCTCATTCACACAGTTTGAGATTTATCTTCCTTGTTGTGTGTATCAGCAGAGTAATAGTCTTTTACATGTATGGCTATACAACACTTCTTTTTATCTGTTGCCATGATCGGAGACATTTAAATTGTTACCAGGTGTTGACTTTTACCACCCACCCCCTCAAAACTGCTGTCATTGTTTGAAAATAAGTTTACCTTTCTTTCTGGGTGAATACTTAGAAATGGGATAGCTGAGTGGTATGAGAAAGCAGGTTTAACATTTTAAGAAACCACCAAACTATTTTACAAAGTGCTTGTTCCTTTTTACATTCCCACCAGCAGCATTTAAAAAATTCCAGTTATCCCACATCATCACTAAGTCTTGCCATTGTCAGACTTTTAAAATTTAGACATTCCAATGGGTTTTTGCTTTATAATTAATATTATTGAACTCAGGAAGAGATATTTATGGGCCATTCATATATATATATATATATATATATATATATATATATATATATGGTGGAATATCTGTTCAGATCTCTTGCCCGTTTTTAATTGAATTGTTTGCTTTCTTAGCGGTAAAATTTATATATTCTGGATTTAATTTCTTTGCTGATGTATGTGTGGCAAATGTTTTCTACCAGTGTGTGACTTAGCTTTCTGTTTATTTAATGGCATCTTTTGAAGAGTAAAACATTTAAAATTTTGATGAAGTCTAATTTGTTATTTTCTTTGATGTTTCATGATTCGTTTTTTTAATTTAAACATCTTTGCTTCATACAAGATCACAAATATTTTCTCCTGTTTTCTTCTACAAGTATTGTCATTTTAATCTCCACATTTATGGCTGTGATCCATAGAGAATTAATTTCTGTATGTGGTATGAAATATGGATCCATGTTCATTTTTTTTCCATATGCATATCCAGTTGTTCCAACATCATTTATAGAAAAAGCCTTTTTTTCCCCTCCTCATTGAATTGCCTTGATATGTTGGTTGTATAATTGAATACATAAATCTGGATCTGTTTGGGGGCTTGCTAGTCCATTAATCTCTATGTTACTCCTTTCAAACCAAGACCAAACTCTTTCAATTACTTCAGCTTTATAATAATTTTTAAATAAGGTATATAAATCTTTAAGTGCTTTTTTTCTTCTTTAGTATTGATTTAGCTATTCTATGTATTCCATGTATTCCATTAAATCCTAGTATCATTTTTTCCATATCTCCTAAAACGATAGCTAGGATTTTAATTGGGATTGCCTTAAATTTATAGACTATTTAGGGAAATTGGTACATTAACAATATTAAGCATAATATACCTCTGTATTTCTTTGGCCTTCCTTATTTTATCTGAACACGGTTTGTAGTTTTCAGTATAGAGGTCTTGCAAACCTTTGGTTAGATTTATTCCTAAGTATTTCATATTAATTGATATTATTATATATGGATTTTTTAAAAAGATTTTATTTATTTATTTGACAGAGATTACAAGTAGGCAGAGAGGCAGGCAGAGAGAGAGGAGGAAACAGGCTCCCCAAGGAGCAGAGAGCCCGATGTGGGGCTCAATTCCAGGACCCTGGGATCATGACCTGAGCTGAAGGCAGAGGCTTAACCCACTGAGCCGCCCAGGCTCCCCCTGTATATGGATTTTTAAAAATATTAGTTCCCAGTTGTCCACTATTAGTACAGAAATTACAACAGATTTTTGTAGATTAGCATACTTCCATACGTAGTTGTTTTTGCAGCTTTGCTAAATTCACATCTTAGTTCTACCTGTTAAAGACACATTTCACATCATTGTGCTTCACAGATACTGTGTTTTTACAAACTGAAAGTTTGTGGCAACCCCAAATCCAGAAGTCTTCTAGAGATATTTTTCCAACAGCATTTGCTGACTTTGTGTATCTGTGTCACATTTTGGAATGATCATAGTATTTCAGAATTTTTCATTATTAATATTTGTTATGGTGATCTGTGATCATTGACTACAACGCACTGAAAGCTCAAATGACAGCATTTTTTAGCAATGAAGTACTTTTCAGGGGTGCCTGGATAGCTGAGTCAGTCAGGCTGCCAACTGTTGATTTTGGCTGTGGTCATGATTGTGGTGTGGCAGGATTAGGCTCTCCATTGTTGGGGGGTGGCTCTTGCTCAGCAGGGAGTCTGCTTGGGATTCTCTCTCTCCCTCTCCTCCCACCCCTCCCCACCAAACCCTGCCCTCTCGGTCATCTGCACTCTAAAATAAATAAATCTAAATCTAACTCTAAAAAAGTAAGGTACTTTTCAATTAAGATGTGTACATTTTTTAGACATAATGCTTTTGTATACTTAATAGATTATAGTATGGTATAAACATAACTTTTATTTGCATTGGTAAACCTAAAATTCACTTGACTCACTTTATTGCAATTTTGCTTTATTGCCATTATTTGAACCTAAACTTTCAATATCACTAGATATGCTTATGTTTGGTGGATCCCTTGGGAATTCCCACATGAACAGTTATCATTGATACAGACAACAAACAGGGACAATTTTACCTCTCTCTAATCTTTGTCTTTTATTTTTCTCTCTTATTGCAATGACTAGGATCTAACTTCAATACAGTTGATTAGGTGTGGTGAGAGGAGGCATCTTTGCCTTATTTCTGATCAAAGTAGAAAGTGTTAAGTTTTTAATTGTGGTACGACTTTTACTGTAGTTTATGCAGACCCCCTCTGATAGAGTTTTTAAAACTATAATTATGTAGTTTATCTAGCAAGTTTTCATTCTTGGGGCTGGAGTAGGAGAGTCTCTTGTGATTTTCTATAATCTAATCAGAAGTGAAGACTCTGTACTTTGACTAAGCTAACTTGATACAGATGTGGACAAGTATTTCTATTTATAGAAGACTACCAGTATACATAAATAAAGAACAAGAGATTTCCCATTCTCAAAATCCTTCCTTCAAACTTGGGATTTCTCAATGTCATCTGTAATCAATCACACTGTAGTATCTCCTCACCATAACTCCTCGTTCCTTTCACCTTTACTATTTTTATGGAAACTTGTCTCATAAAAGCTATAAATGTCTTTTTAATCTAAAAATCAAATGACGTTTTCTCAATTCTTTTGCTATGGGCTGAAGTGTGTCCTCACCCAAAGTCATACGTTGCAGCTCTAAAAATCCCCAATGTATTTGGAGGCTGGGGCCTTTGGGAGATGATTGGGTATAAGGTGAGGTCCTGAAGGTGAGACCCTCATGATGGGATTAGTACCCTTAGAAGAAGAGAGAGCAGAGAACTTGCTCTTTCTCTCTCTTCTTGCACCATGTTAGGCTACAGAGAGAAAGTAGCCATGTACAAGCCGAGAAGAGAGCTTTTACAGAACCCAACCATGCTGGCATCTGATGTTGAGTTTTCAGCTTCCAGAACTGTGAAACATGAATGGTTTCTGTTTAAGCCACCCAGTCTATGATATTTTGTTATATTGGACTGAGCTAATAGACCCCCTTTCCCTCTTCAGACTAGCAAAATAACACTTCTTTTTGGACATGTGTCCTCTTCTGTTTCCATTCTCATCACAGTTTTCTGATTGCTACTTCTCAGTCTTAGTCATAACAATTCTTCTCTAACTCTTAAATATGAATATTCCCCCAGGATAATGAATTTGGCAGTTTTCTCTCTCTACTTGCAGCCCTTGACATTAAACAGTTTGAATTGAAGTGAACTTTAAGAGCTTCCTCAGTGTGGAGAACCACACACTCATGTCTCTAATGCTTAATTAAAAATTCCAATTTTCAAATATATCTCTACCTAGATGCCCTGCTAATAGTTCAAGATCCATGTGTACAAAATGGAATTCAGTATTCCTTCTCTCAAGCCTTCTTCTATTCCCTCTTTCTATTAATGGCACCATTATCTTTCCAGACAAAACCTCAAAGTCATCCTGTTCCTCGGATCTAGTCATTTGCCACGTGATGCCAACTTTAATTTTATAATATCTCTAAAACCCATCCTTTCCTGCCCCTTCCCACAGCTTTCTTCACTCTGCACATTGACTTACACTGTTTTGCCTCTCTGGGCTTAGTTTTTGCTAACGACTTTATGGCCAAACTCTAGTTACTTTCAAAACTAAGCTCAAATTCCATGCATTCCAAGAAGTTATCCCTTCCTTTTTGCTGCCACTGCCTTAAAGCAATGTTTCTTATAAATATTATTATTTTTCTGCCTGTCCTCCACTTCTTATTATAGCCATTTATGAAAATATATTATCACCCATACTAGACTTTGAAGAAAATTAAAGAAAGGAATAATTTTGTCTTTTTCAGAAACTCAATAAATATTGATTGAATTATAAGTTCATTTATTAATCTTTCATTATAAAACTTGTTTTCAAGAAGCAACACATTTTATAGACTCCAATTTATTAGCCTTATTTTACTTCAATTTTGTAACTTTTTTTTAACTGTTTTGTCTTTTATATTAGATATAATAATGGCCTAATATTAGTATATTTTATTGACATTAGCTCATATTTATTGAATACCAAATAATATATGATGCTGGGCTCAGTGCTTCTGAAGAGCAGTGAACTGTAGGAAACATGTGTGGTTTTTCACTTAGCTACTCTCACAGAGAACTGAGAAAAGAGGATAGGTAATTACCTAAACCTTGTTGGCTTCTTTGTCACACTTCAGTAAACTTCATAAATTTCTATCTATAACAAGATTTCTCCTTTCCAAAAAAGGTAAGCAATAAATAAGAAAAAAGGAAAGAAATAATAAAAAATAAATAAGTTGGTGAAGGTAGAATAATAAAATAGAAAAGGAAAATATATAGGAAAACATTTTGAAACACTTTTCTTCTCAATTTGTATATCATATATATAATCATATATAATCAGCACAAACACACAAGATCCAGTGAAAATAAAATGAAAAGATTGAGTGAATTTGATAATAAAGATTTAATCAGCGACCCTAACCCCTTCCATGTTTATAACAGATGAGTTCAAGCCAGTCGTTCTGTCATTTGATTACAGCATAAAATAACTCATTGGAGGGACTCCTGGGTGGCTCAGTTGGTTAAGCATCTGCCTCAGGTCATGATCTGTGGATCCTGGGATCGAGTCCCACATGGGGCTCCTTGCTCAGCAGGGAGCCTGCTTCTTGCTCTGTCTGCCATTCCCCCTGCTTGTGCTCTCTCTCTGGCAAATAAATAAGATCTTTAAAAAATAATAATAATAAAATTTAAAAAAAATAACTCATTGGAAGTCAAAAATTGAATAAATTGCCATCTACATGGACCAGTTAGATTGAGCCTGGAAACATACCTACTTGTTATTTATTTATTAATGAAGATTTTGGTCGCCTGGGTGGTTCAGTCAGTTAAGCATCTGTCTTTGGCTCAGGTCGTGATCTCAGGGTCCTGGGATGAAGACCGGCAACAGGCTTCCTGCTCAGCCAGGAGCCTGCTTCTCCCTCTCCCTCAGCCCCTGCCCCCCACTCCCAGCTCCACCGCCCTGCTCATGCTAGTGCTGTCTTTCATTTTCTGTTTCAAATAAATTTAAAAAATCTTTTTTTTTTAATTTTTAAATTTATTGTAGAGAGAGAGAGTGTGAGAGCAGTGGGTGGGGGGAGAATTTCAAGCAGACTATGCTGAGCGAGGAACTGAGGTGGGGTTTGATATGACAAACCTGAGATCACAGCCTGAGCTGAAAATAAGAGTTGGATGCTCTACCAGCTGAGCCACCCAGGTACCGAGGTGCCCCCATTCCTACTTTCTTTCTTTCTTTCTTTTATTTTTTTTAAGATTTTATTTATTTATTTGACAGAGAGAGACACAGCAAGAGAGGGAACACAAGCAGGGGGAGTAGGAGAGGGAGAAACAGGCTTCCTGCTGAGCAGGGAGCCCGATGCAGGGCTGGATCCCAGGACCCTGGGATCATGACCTGAGCTGAAGGCAGACACTTAAGGACTGAGCCACCCAGGTGCCCCCCTCCCATACCTACTTTCAATTAAGTGGCAAAGATTGGATCATGAGTAAGGTTATTTAGAAAATATTTTTAGGTAATTGAAAAAGGGCTAAAGATAGCTTCTTGAGAAAGTGCAAAAGGTGATGAGAAAATCATGAAAAAGAGTCTGGGGAAATACTGTAGAAACTACAGACAGCCAAAGCAATGTTATGGTATGTTAGTATTAATTCATTACTGTTATTAATAATGATGTATGGGTGAGATGTAAGCCTCTGGACTAAGTAAAAAAAAATGTTTTTTAAAGATTTTATTTATTTATTTGACGGAGAGAGAGATCACAAGTAGGCAGAGAGGCAGGTAGAGAGAGAGGAGGAAGCAGACTCCCTGCTGAGCAGAGAGCCTGATGCGGGACTCAATCCCAGGACCCTGGGATCATGACCTGAGCCGAAGGTGGAGGCTTTAACCTACTGAGCCACTCAGGTGCCCCAGTAAAAATTTTTTTTAAGCTGCAGTATTTTCAACTCTCAAATTATTAAGGGTGGAACTTGAACTAAAATTACTGTTAAAAAGGGGTGCCTGGTGGCTCAGTTGGTTAAACCACTGTCTTAAGCTCAGGTCATGGTCTCGGAGCCCGGGGATCAAGTCCCACATCAGGCTCCCATCGGGAGTCTGCTTCTCCCTCTGACCTTCTTCCCTCTCATGCTTTCTCTCTCTCAAATAAATAAATAAAAATCTAAAACAAATAAACAAAAAACAACAAAAGAAAAAAAAAAACATAAGGAAACTACATGGACAGTAATGTATCATATTTATTGAAAAACAAGTCTGTGCATAAGCGGACCAGTGTAGTTCAGATTCATGTTTCTCAAAGTTCCGTGTATATTGGAGTAAATTCTGGGCTGTCCATCTGCCTGAGTTCCCGTCTGACCCCATTACCTCAGTAACTTTGGGGTTTGGGCCAACTCATTGAAATCTGACTTCTGTTCTGCCATCTGTAAGTAGGAAGAGTTATAATACATAGTCTCTAACATCTTTCCTAGTTCTAATCTTCTGTTATGTAAATACCTATGTCTTTAGGTTCACTTTCAGTTTTTGTTCAAAATTGCTTGGGGCTTACTATGAACAGGAAGGCTTCTTTTAATTTTTCCCATTTTGAATCAATTAGATGTAAAAATCATTAAAATAATATGGCTGTGGTTTTGGATTTAATGGGAAAGAACTTAGCCTTTCTCAACATGCAACTTTGTGAGTATCTGAATATTTACCTGCAAAGGACACATCCAGAAGCCAAAATTTACTTCTGGTAATGATTTCTTTCCATTTCATCATTATGTAAAATTCGAAAGGAATGGAATCTGTGCTGGACCCTTGCTGGCCTGGTTCTAAGCATGAGCATCAAGGATTTGTACCCCATTGCTGGTGACAGAAGATCATTTTCTGTCTCAAGAATCAGAAGAGCTCAGCTGCTGAACTGAGAACTCAGGAAGGCTGCTGACTATCCATCATGTCCCCAGGAGCTTCCAGGGGAACATCTTTCCTGGGGTCTCCAGGGTGGGATTTGGGGGTGAATTGTAAATTGTAGAAGAGAGAGGTCTTTTTAAAATACAGCCTTTACATACCTTCTCCTCGTGTGTTACCCACCTATCCCTTTCATGTGCTCACCATCCTAGAAGCTCTCCAAAACCCCTTTGAGTAGGCTTTTTTACGGAGGCTTCATTAGATAGGGATGATTGATGAAATCATTGACCATTAGTGATTAACTCAACCTTCAGACTCTCTCCTCTCTCTAGAGACCAGGCTGGGATAGAGAATTCTGATTCTCTAATCATATGGTTGGTTCCCCTGGCAACCAGGCCCCATCCTGAAGCTATCTAGGAGTCTTATCACTTTGGAGATTCCTTGGGTTTCAGCAGTTGTGTGCCAGGAAACAACAGGCAGAAGCCAAATATATATTTCTTATTCTGTCCCAGCGTGGATGTGTTCCAATGAAACTTTATGGACACTGAAATTTGAATCTCATATAGTGTACATGTATCATGAAATATTCTTTGGATTTATTCAACCATTTAGTAACATAAAGACCATTCTTAGCTCTAGGGCAGAACAAAAACAGGCAGCAGGTTGGATTTTTGCCATTGTTTGCCAACCCCTGCCTTAAGAGGTCCCAAGAAGGTGTCTCAGTCAGTTGAACATCTGACTCTTGATTTCAACTCAGGTCATGACCTCAGTGTCCAAGATTGAGCCCTCCTGCTGCCTCAAGCTCTGTGTTGGCATGGAGCCTGCTTAAGATTCTTTCTGCCCACTGTGTCTCCCCCACCCCCACACTCACACATTCTCTTTCTCTTAAAAAAAAAAGTGAGGGAGAATTCCTGAAAGTCCAGTGTTTTCCTGAGTGGTGGTTTAGCTCTCTGACCTTCCCAATGCTGGCCCAGTGTAGACCTCTTCAGTGCCTGTGCTTCTACTATTGATATATTTGTTCCTGTTCTTGTTTTTTCTCTTTGTTGGTAGAAGGTACTTACAAGTCTTAAGTTTTCATGGCTTTATAGTTTGCAGCCCTTTTTCTCAAGGATCTTGAGAAAAGTTTCATGGGCTGGTTTAGAAGACTCAGGAGAGTCACTATTGTGTTTTCTTTCAGAATCTTCTTTCCAAATATGACAGGTTAAATCTATTTTCCTCCACCAGATGGTGAGTTCTGTACTAGTCCAGTTACCCCTTCCTTCCCACCAAATATGAGGCCACTTTGTTATGATATCTCCTCATTGTTAAAATGTTAATTCAAATGCCCCATAGGTGTGACAGTCAAAACCAGAATCCACTTTACTCTTGTTAGGAATTCCAACAGACTCTGGGTGACTTAACTTGATTTCACAAATATCCTAAAATTAACATGCTAGTTAATCTCTCCCTACCCATCTCTTAAACCTTTCTACAAAAGAAGTACACACTAAGAAGCTAACACTGAGTCAATATGGAGAACAGTTGACATATGAAAGCAGTGATTGAAGGCAAGATTGGTCATATAACAATATGAGTCATTTGCCAACCTAGCATTCTAGGAAAAGAAAATCAGATACCACAGAATTTCTATTTCAACTTTGTTGTTACAGGTTTATTTTGTTTAAAAATTTTCCACATTGGGAGTAAGGTGGGCTTATATAAAGTAGTAAGTACCTCACTGATGTAAAGCATGCTTGATTTATATCACAGGTTTGGTTTCATGAGTGGAAAAACATGTAAAATTTAGCACATTCCATCAGTTTTTAATTCTAATATTTTATTAAAGAAACTTGGCATGCAACTCAGCTAATGGATTTATATAAGATAAAACCAAATTAGAATCTTACTCTTCTGGACTATACTGTAAACTCTATTATTTTATAAACCAATAAAAGGCACCCTAACTACTGACATAGATATTATTTTCTTGGTATGCATTAATGTTCTTCAAGTGGAGAATGTTTTGCAAGTTTGTACAGGACCAAGCAGTTGGTGTAGATTAGAGTTCCCTTAAACTGGCTTTGAAAGGTGTCATAGGTATAAAACATGACTCAGTCTTTCTGAGGAAATAGAATAAATTTGTCAGTCTTTTATTTAGTGACTTTTAGCAGGATTCTCTTGTACAACACCTTTGGGTAGATTATCTTTCCTAGTCCTTCATACATCCTTGTTTCATCGTCATTTTACCATTTTACAGTTGAGGTAACAGAAGCTCACTGAAATTAAGAAACCTTTCCATTGTTGCGCTACTGCTAAGTAAAAATTGTGACAGTCAACATTAATCATTATGTGTTGGGTACCAGGCACTTTCCTAAGTGCTTTGCATTTATCATGTTGTTTAGTTTCAAAACACATTAATGAGACAGTTGCTATTAGGATCCCTATTTTCGAAATGGAGAAAGTGGAGGTGAAGTTAAGAACTTAACTAAGGTCACAGAGCTGAGAGATGGTAGAGGCAAGGCCAGCCACAGACCACCTGGTCCCCGAGCCTGAGCTCCGTCACTGCTCCACTTAACTCTACTACCTGAGGGTGCAGTGGTGTGAACTGATGTCTCCAAGCATGAAGTCTGTCTCCTACCACTCATCTCCAGAGATAGAGATGTAAATATAAAATCTCAGGCACTTAAAAAAGTCGGCATTGAGCAAGAGGGCAAATAATTGTGTACATGTATGTGTGCATGTATATGAAATGGAAGAAGTGTTTCCAGGTCTTCCTGGCTGGCCAAAATTAAAAAGAAAAGAAATCAGAGAAGTTCTGATATCACATGGTCATTAGTTTTATTTTCCCACTTAAATGAAATTTATCGGTCAGCCCAATTGTTTAAGCATCATGGACTTGTTTTCATTCTACAGGTTTCATCAGGCTGTATTATCTATATCATAATGGACTCTATAGGCTGTTCAAGAATGTGACCTTACTGAGTGCTGTTTTGCAGATAGTTCAGGCAGCTTTTTACCTTACCTGCAAATTTAAATCAAACATTGTTGAGAGTACGGGCATTTCTAAAACAACACCATATATGTATTCCTGAAAAACCTTGTTTGCTGTAAAACTGCACTAAAAATAAAAGAGCTTGTGGGAGGAAAATGTGTTAGGGTGAAACCAGCCCAAAGTTTGAGCACCAACAAAAGCAGTAACAATCGTAAAAACTATATATACCAGCTTAGGTAAACAAAACAAAACAAAACAAAAACAAAACCAGTTGCATTCTATGGAATTCTAAGGAATACTGGACTGCTGCAATCAATGATGGGTCTGACATGAGGGGAAAGGGTGAAAGTAGCTTGATAGGAAGGAACTATAAGAAGTGCAGAGCCTGCTGAGTTAGGGTGCCAAGGAAGAAAATAGAGGAAAACCACCATAGTAAGTACTTCCAAGATGGAACATGAGGTCAGTTGAGCCAGGAGGAAGAATGTGGGGTAGTCAGAGATGCCGCATAACTGTTACTTTAACTGATGCTATTCCCCTTTTTATGACTGCGTCTGAGCCGGTTCACATCACAGAAATACACAATATTTAGCTGGAAATAGATAAAAACAAAATGGCTCTTTATGGTGTAGAAAGGAATTCCATTTTGCATTTAATTCCTTTCATACTAATTGTTATGTTTTCAGTAAATGTATTTTTAAATGACTAAGTCTCTAAGGAACTATTTTAGTAATAAAACAATGATGGGAATCACAGAAATAGCTGCAGGAAATTGTTTTATATATTTCAGGAGCAGAATATTGAAATATTTATCTGATTTCTTTATGACCTACATGACTTGCTCTAAGTGGTAATTATATTTAATTCGAAGACATACTAACTGTATGTCTTCAAATTTCAGTGATAGTCACACTAAAAGTCTTAAACATAGAGATTTAGGATTTATAATCCCAGAGGTTTTGCTGCTTAGTTATAAAACATTCTGTGAACATTTTGATATAAAAACTGAGAATCATATAAAACACTCTGTATTGTCATAAAAACAGAATCTTAGAGTTAAAATCTCTCTACTATAGATGATACTAAACTCTCCTATTACTTCAGAGATGTCAGAGAATTGCTCCCAATTCCAGCAAAAAAAATTGTGAATCATACCCGTCTTGTTTTTAATAGAGAATTAGTACAGTTTGAGGTACCTGGGTGGCTCTGTTGATTGAGCGTCTGACTCTTAATTTTGGCTTGGGTGATATCAGGGTCCTAGAACTGAACCCCATGTGTGTCTCTGTGCTCAGCGGAGTCTGCCTCTCTCTCTCACTCTCTGCTCTGCCCCTCACACTCTCTCTCCCTCTCTCAAATAAATAAATAAATCATTAAAAAGAAGAAAATACAGTTTATTAAACTAGAATTATCAGTATTAAATATTATTTTCATTATAATTATTATTAAACATAAGTTGTATGGGTACTTCTAGCTTTAGGGAGGCAGTTGCCATCAGGCGAGGGGGGTTTCTGGCATTTTGACCCAACCTCAGTTGGGTTGCTGTTGTCCTTAGAGTTGACTTCTTTGTTTTGGGAAGGTTGGCAGTATGGGCTCTCTAGTTACAAAATTCAAGGTAAGTACCCTGCACTCTTCTTAAAATAGCTGAGGACACCTTACACTGGTGTGCAGATGCAGTCTTGGAAGGGGAACGTTCTGTTGTATAACATAAACTGGAGTCAGCTTTCCCACCTCTGGGCTTTTGAAGAAGGAGAAATTACTTTCCAAAGGAGATTTTAGCAAAAGAGTTGGAGCACAATGACTCCCACAAGGTGTTATGTAATAGTGAAAACCCAAATTCTGGGCTCAAAATGATTGAATAACCAAAGTCATGGGAAATGGATTGTGGACTCTTTGATTGCTTTCCATGAGCCCTAGAGTCTTTCCTTGGCTGCAGTATTGAGAAGAAAATTCAGAGGAAGACGCCTTCACGGTGCTTCAGCTCCCATATCCAGTCAGTAGCTAAGGGCTGTAGATTCTCTACCTGAAATACTTCTGGCATTGATCCACTTTTTCATGCTAAGGTCATTATTTAGTCCAAACCGGATCACCCTCCTGGTTGCTCTGACACATTTCCCATTCTCCATTCCAAATCATCCTTTAAAAATACAATCTAAGCTATTCACATTCTTACATCTTAGTCTTTCAGTTGGTTGCTCTTAGAATAGTTTTTCTTTGTTTAACGAGGTTTAGAGAGCCCTTCACAATCCTGACCTCTACCTGTCTTGGCTCCCTCCGCCATCACCTTGTTCTCCCTGACCCCATGCTCTGGCCATGCTGGAATTATTTCAGTTCTTAGATCATGGCTAGGTCTGTTCTGTTTGGAACTCTCTTCACCTGGTTCAGGGTCACAGCTCAGCTCAGATGTCTCTTCCTCCCGGGACTGGGTTTGGATCCCTGATTTTGCTCTGAGAGCACTCACTTGTCCTTCCCCTTTCTGGGGAACTGGTATGTCAGAAAGAGTTCTCCTGCCAGACTGTGAGCTCCAAGAGGGCAGGCCATGTCCCTTATTCACTGCTCTGTCCCTGTGCCTGGAAGAAGCCTGACACATAGTAGGCCACCACAAATAACCTGTTGAACAGAATGAAAAGTGAATGAAGGTGAAGTATCAAAGAGTCTGTGGGAGTGGAGATGATGAAAAAGAAAAGGCAAATGGCACTTGAGATCCATCAAGTATGTTAAAAGCCAAAAGGTTCATGAGCTTTAACTTTTCGGAGGTTATCGTGTCTGGGTGTCAGTGACGCAGCAGAAGCAAAAGCCAGGGAATTGTGGACTTAGGAATAAATTATTTTTTAAGGAAGTGAACACGGTACCTAAGTCCTGATCTTTTAAGAAGTGTGACCATAAGGGACATTGGCTTGCTTTTTTTTTAAAAAAACCTTAGTCCTGGGAGTAACTTGGACATTCTTACCAGTTTTTCTAATACTTTGGTCTGCTTTCCTGATAGATCACAGGGGAAAGTTCTATAAATAATTCTCACTGCAAAATGAAAAGAAACACATTGTAAAAGGCTGATTTATGGGATTTTATTTATTTATTTCAATTTTTTGAAGAAAAAAACGTTTTTAGATTTCTGGTCTACCTGAAAATTAAGCTTGACACCAGTTTATAAAAACGGTAACAACTTTGTGCTGCTGGATGCAAACTTGATCCTCACGAAGGCAGTTTTTGTTTCTAAGCTCTCTTCTTTCAGCTACTCTTAAAAATTTAGACTTTGGAATTCGCTCTTAAAACACATCCCTTTCACACAGATTGTGGCCTGGCTAGGTGCTAGGCCTGAAATTGGAAATCAGATAATAACTATTTGTTTTTATTATGGAGACTTAGTTCTTAGGCTCCTCCCCCCACCCCAGTTTCTAATTTGAAATCTGCTCTTTAGGACCTGCTGTCGTAAAAGAGGATTTCCGTGTCAGAATTTTCTTTCAGATCTTTTTATAAGTAGAAAACAAGACTTTTGTGTGTGTGTGTGTGTGTGTGTGTGTGTGAACATTAGATTTATTTGTCTGTATATTTTCATTAATCTTTTTTTAAAATTTTTTTAATTTATTTCTTTTCAGCATAACAGTATTCATTTTTTTCACCACACCCAGTGCTCCATGAAATCCGTGCCCTCTATAATACCTACCACCTGGTAACCCAACCTCCCACCGCCCCCCGTCACTTCAAACCCCTCAGATTGTTTTTCAGAGTCCATAGTCTCTCGTGATTCACCTCCCCATCCAATTTCCCCCAACTCCCTTCTCCTCTCTAACACCCCTTGTCCTCCATGATATTTGTTATGCTCCACAAATAAGTGAAACCATATGATAATAGACTCTCTCTGCTTGACTTATGCTGAGTGAAAACAAGACTTTTATGTGTAACTCTGGAGTTGGAATCATGGACAGGCCCCTCACCTGAACAATCACACCTCTTGGCTATTAATATGAGGCCAACAGCTGGGTCATTATTCTTACCATAGCAGAGTTAATCACTTACTAGTAAAAGGAAGAGAACATTTAATACATTTGAGGGCTGTTTAATCATCAACCTTGAGGATGGCAGATACCTCTCCAAGTTTCTGCGAACATACATCCCACTGCTCACCAAGGCCTTGTCACCAAGTTTATTACTTTAATTAATTTTTTCCCCTTACCGTGTTACTCTCACTTCCCCAATCAGCCACTGACCAAGCCATTTCCAAAGTCACTGCTAATGTTACACCTGAAAATCATCACTTGTTTAGTTGAAGAACGTATTCTGTATTCCTAGCAGGCAAACACAAAACAAGCATAGGTTTCCAAGGTATCAGCACTGAGTGCATCTGTTTCGTAATGTAATTTCATCAGCTGAGCAGATGAAGAATGCTAATTAGCTTGTTTATACATATGTGATTTAATGAGACTAAACACTTAACTGATCTTAAAGTAAGCACAACTTGTTTCCTGTTCCTGTTTTCACTTAATAAAAAACAGTGTTAGACACATTTTCTGGGAATTATAATGTTGTGCAATATAGGAGAAAAAAGAATTTCGAGGTTGACTTGTGAGTTTTATCTTGCAGCAAGATTGAATAGGAGGCTGAGAATCAAAATATTGGGTTTGGGGACAAGGGTTGAAATTCAACATTAATGAGAAGTTAAACTTAGTGGGAGACTTTATCATGAACTGTTTTATGACAGACTCCTAAGTCCCAAATTGAAATTCTGATATGTTCCAGAATAACTTATTCTAGGGAGGAGTTCTATACCTTCATCAGATCCAATCTAAAGTCTTCTAATTTTTTTGTTGTTGTTCTTGCTTGATTTCTTTCTTTCTCTTTCTTTCTTTCCTTTTTTTTTTTTTTGAGTACTCTCTTCTTCTAGTGATTATAGTTAATTTTGATATAACTGAAATCATGGCACTCAGTTATTATAGCTCTTCCTCCTGAAAATTAATATAAAATAATGGTATTATAATTTTATAGTTATTTAATATTATCCACTATGCTGCCTTTTTTACTTTAAAGTTGTACCAAACTGAATCCACGTAGGCTGCTATGTTTGGGGAGTGAATTGGGTAGAGGAGATGAGAAAGTGACTCTGGCCCTATAGCAGAATTCTGTTTGGATTAACATGCTTCAGTTAACCTGCTCAGCTTTCTAAAACCAGGAGTCAGCAACCTATGGCTTGATCCAAGTTGATAGGGTGAATCTGAGGGCCAAATCCATAGCCTGTTCTTGCAAATAAAGCTTTACTGGAACACATCCATTCCTCCTTTGTATATCAGCTGTGGTTGCTTTCGTGCAGCAATGGCAAGAATTAAATCACTGATAAAAACCCACAAAACTGAAATTATCTACTCTCTGGCCCTTTACAGAAAGGTCCACTGCCCACTGATCTAAAGCATTTATGAGGGTGGGAGTTAGTGAATAGTAATAGTTGGATTCAGATGCATTTAAGACTGAGTGACATTTATTTTCTCCGAACTGAATCTCAAAATAAATGTGGTTGAAAACCTGGGATTTTTAGGTCTTTCAGACTCCCAAGTAACCATTCCCGCTGTCACTGAATTACCTTTGGTCACTCAGTAGCCTGCTGAGAGAACTCCATATTCTATTCTAGCAAAAAATGTCACCTGCTCATGAATAGATAGGATCTTCCTTGTATCTTCTTGAAGACTCATAAATTACATGTGATCACAGATTCGGGGGAGGACTTCAAGTAACAGAGAGTAGTAGCAGCTTCTACTGACCTGTCAGCATCCGTAATCCTCCCCCATACCTAATGATCCATGACACTCCCCAAGGGCAGGCAGATGACAAATTTAGCTTCTTTAGTTGTTCCAGTTAAGAAAATGAATTGTCCATTGTCCTAAACTTATTAGAGAACTTATCTGTGACAAATTATAAGCTACGGCTTGTACGCGTTAACAACATACTAAAAGCACTGAGGCACACAGAAAGGAAGTCACTGTACTCCAGTTCTAAAGACTGAAATACAAGGCTTTATCCTGGATCATTCAGCTACTCCCAGCCTATGAGCAGGAGAACTATGTTCTTATTTGCTTTTTAATATAAACTTGTAAACCATATTTTTAAATGAATCCTGGTTTATGAACTAAGCCTGATGATGTAGAAACTGGTCTAAGAACTTGGGTTCATAGAAAATACATTGGCTCTGGTGTCTCATGGACCCTAGTTTGAAGCCTAGCTCTGTCACTTTTCCAGCACATCAAAGGAAAGAAAATAACCTCAATTGTTGAGCCTCTGGCACATTGGGGATAATAATAATGTGCCATATGGTTGCTGTGAGGCTTAACTGTAAATACAGAATCCTCAGCACTGTGCCAGCCATATCACTGGAAGGAAGTAAACTAGGGCTCTTTTGCACTCTTTGTGTGTGTGTGTGTGTGTGTGTGTGTGTGTTTTAATTTTCAAAGAATGGAAACAATGATCCCAGTCAATCAAGATCATTAGTATTACTGACAAACTGAATTCCCAACCAGACAGTTTCAAGAGACAGATAACTAATTATCAGTGGGCTGTGGATTGTGTGTGGGGATTCACGGTCACAACATCAACACAAACAAGAGAAATATGTTGGAATAGCTATACGTATGATTTCAGCTGGCCTCTGGGAGGACATGCCTTCTTAGTTTATTCCAGTGTCATCTAGACTCAGATCCAGAGACCCAGGAGTATTTTGAAAAAGTAGTATTTGTTTTTAATTTTGATGCTATTTTAAAATTATTTTGCTATTTACAGAAACAAGTATCTTCTTTTGCCGTAATCATTTTAATTAATCTTTTTTCATCTGAAATTCAGAATTTCAGATCCCAAAACATATCCTTGAGCAGCACTACATACACTTTTTTTTTTCTTTTAAATATTGGGAGACACTGGTTTCTGTTATCCTGATTTTTCAGAAAGGAGAGCATAATGAAAATGTAGTGCTTAGCACTGAGATGTAGATTTATTTATACTTGGCTTTTGTCATAAAACTGTAAAGTTCCATTCTTGTGGAATCAAACTAGACCAAATGGGCTATAGAAATGTAAATCAGTAATTTGTGGTAGGGACAGTTGGGAGAAAATTATGCTCCTTTTGAAAACTACTAAAACCAAGTATTTCACTAGTATACTAAAATGCACAGATACTAAATAAAGATCTTCACCAAATGGTTCATCCATTCTGTAACTGACATATCCACCAGAATTTTCTTCTTCTTGAAAATGACACTTGAATATATCGTCTTTGCTTTTTTACACCTATATTTTTCTGTTTTCCTAAGTATACAAAATGATTTACCTTTCTATTCTGATTTTCTACTTCCATAGACACCCCAGTCACCAGTATCCTTGATCTGCTAGTGGCATCCATTGGTCAGTCCCACGTAAGAAGAACGGCTCACCCAGAAGTACTCTGAGCAGCTACTAACACCATGTTCTGCACCAAGCTGAAGGATCTTAAGATCACAGGGGAGTGCCCTTTGTCCTTACTGGCACCCGGGCAGGTTCCCCAGGAGCCAGCAGAAGAGGTAGCAGGAAGCTCAGAGAGTGGCAAAGCAACTCTGCCCATCTGTCAGGATGTCCTTGAGAAGAATGTACAAAGAAGTTCTCCTCAAAGAAAGACCAGTAGGAGCCGAGTCTATCTTCACACATTAGCGGAGAGTATTTGCAAACTGATTTTTCCCGAGGTGAGTGCTTTAACTTTTGAGATTTTACTGATATTGTGAAAATGGTAAAAGAATATTTTTTAAGGAAAATGTTAACCCTTGCTTTCTCACTTGCAAGGCTATAACATATAAACACACTTCTTGAAAGTGATCGCTTTCTTAAATTGGGTTTATCTTAATAAATGTTTAAGATCTTGAATTCTTTTCAGCAGGATCCTGCACTCTGATGAACTTTACGACTTTGGGCAACTGCTTAACTCCTCTTATCCTCATCTTCCTTGTCTGTGAAATGATAGTATAAGAGTACCTGCTCCTAGAGTGTTAATGAGCACGAAGGGACTTAATCCACGGCTCTTGCCATACCATAAGTGCCTGGTAGTTATTACCTATTCTCTTAAAATTAAATTCCTGGAAGAATAACTTACCTCCTGTCCATTTTCTTCTAATTACAGAGAGCATCATATGTTCGCTGCCAGTTTGTTGAGTTGGGAAAATCTCCGTTTTCCTTCTCTAGCTCTGCATCTGAGGTCTCTGCAAAAGCCAGTTCTTGACCTGCTTCCTTGAGTCAGTATCATCGCCCTGTGCTTGCTTGCCCATTAGCTTAGACTCTTCCTGATGTAGCTCTGTGAGCTTCATAGCCTTGTGTCACATTGATATCTGGAGCACCTTCTGCTAATCCACCTATAAGAGAACCTGGGGACAGGGCAGTACCTAATGAGGTCACATATCTTAGAATAGAAGGGTATGTGGAGAGCTCCTCTCCCCCTGCAGGGCTAACAAGAAGAGTAGCTGACAAGTCTTCATGATGTCTTCCTCCCTCTGGCAGTATTCACAGTTTTCTATAAACTCACTTTATCTGGGAGATTGGACATTGACCTGATCCGACTCCAGCTATAAGAATTCACTGAACATTTTAAATTCACCCAACACCCACTCTGTTTTGTGCGGAGCACTGAAAAAAACACGGACTGCTGACTTTTCAAACTTAAAGGAACTTCGGAGGTAATCTTGTTTCAGTCCCAGAATGACTTAGGGAGGTTAAATGACTAAAGTCCCACAGCTTCCGAAAGGTAGAGCACTACTGTTGCCAACGGTATGGCTAGAGTGACTGAGAAAGAAGAGACTAGCATTAAAGCTTGAAGATGGAGAAATTAGAATGAACAGAAAGTTGAGGGAATTTACTTCAGATACAGTATTCGCACAATAATACTTCGGTTAATGGCCTTTGAAACGGAAATATGTCATTATTCTCACCCCACCCCAGTTACTAGACAGCCAGCTTTGGCTGGGATGAGCGATGTCGTCCTTCTCAGCGAGTCGGTTGGCATCATCCTCTGGGAAGTGGTTGGGACTCTCATTTCCAAGAACAGAGTGAGATGCGCAGAGATGAACAGATGGTGAGGATGGGAAAGCTGGAGAGCTTCCATGCCTTCCCTGGATCCTGTCATTACCATGTTGGCTTTATTATTTTGTTGGATAAATTTGAATTCCTGCCATTGAAGTCAGACAAATGTTGGAATCGCTTTTAAAAACATTCTGAATACCGGGACGCCTGGGTGGCTCAGTTGGTTAAGCAGCTGCCTTCGGCTCAGGTCATGATCCCAGCGTCCTGGGATCGAGTCCTACATCGGGCTCCTTCCTCCGCAGGGAGCCTGCTTCTCCCTCTGACTCTGCCTTCCACTCTGTCTGCCTGTGCTCGCTCTCGCTCGCTCTCTCTCTGACAAATAAATAAAATCTTTAAAAAAAAAAAAAAAACAAAACATTCTGAATACCAACTCTAAATGATATTTTACCTTTTCTCTTTTTCTTCATTTAGAATAATCTCTGTTGTTTGTGAACTCCTAGGAAAAAACATCAAAATTTGACTACAGCGTCATGTAGCAGGGAAGGCAAAGCTGTTGGAACTCTAGGGGGTAAAATGGGTACATTTGGTATTAATAACTAGAACTCTGACAACTGAGGCCATTTGTCTTTTAACAGTAAAATGTCCCGGTGCTGGATGCGTTTGGACTGGGCGGTGTTCAGTGTGGATTACTTCAGCTGTCCAAACATCAGCATGTCAAATATAACTTTTTTTCACTGATTCTTTTTCATGTGTATAGATTTGTATGTAAGCCTCCATACTTCATAAATATTTGACGATCTGCTAATCTCTCTTAACAGCTTATTTTCTCTAACTTGTTGGTAAGTAGCAGGTAGAGCGTTTAGTTTGGCTCAGTTTAGTTTAGTTTCAATTCTATCAGCAACCTAAGGGAGGGACTCAAAATAGCATTGGACAGCATTGTAGTTCTTGCTTTAGATAATTAGATTTAACTCCGCAGTCATGGTGTTTTGAGTTTGTTTGGGGGTTTTCTTTGGCGGGGGAGGGGACAGTGTCCTTAGCCGATTTAGAACAGAGAGATGTCATCCAGTTGTGGAATAGAAGGACCTGAAAATGTGTTATTGCTCATCCAATGCAAAATTTTCATTTCGGTTTTTTTTTATTTTTTTCACTAAATTCCAGATTTTTTCCCCCCAAGCTCGATTTGCTCTTTAAAACTGAAAGTCCTTTCCATAACTTATTTTATTAAAACAGAAGCTTGCTCTATTTTGCTTAACTTTGCTGCCTCACTCGACCAGTGGAAACTGTAAGAGGGATATAAATAGTTCTTAGGGGAAAAGGAATTTCCCAACTTGGAACACAACCAGAAAATTCTTCCCTTTCCTCTGGGCTACCACAGAAAGGATCAACAGTTATATATACACATATAGATACATATGGTTTTTATATGGAATGCAAAACATTGGCAGTCTAACTAACCAGTACTCTACGTCCAGCTTACCAACTAGAGAAAACAAGCTGTTAAGAGAGATTAATAGATCATCAAGTATCTATGAAGTATGGAGGCTTACATACAAATAACTTACAATGTGGAAAAACTCATGAAATACACAGAAATCAAGATAGTAAAAAAGTAAGGTAAATGCGAGATTTGTTTCAAATCAACGATCAGCTGGCCTTGGTGAAAGCTTGGATTTAAGGGTTTAGAGAAAGGGGAAAGACAGAGATAGCTCAAGTTTTCTAGGCCAGGACCTGTAAATCAAATACGAAATATAAATTTGTATTTGTAGCTGAGAAAATCAGCAGGGGGGGCTGGGTGTAGGGTTTGTGAAGAGAACAGGAATTTGCTTGGCTGGAGCCATGCTGAGATTGAAGCCTTGGCAGCACATCCAAGAGGATTTCCTGACCCAGCGGAAGTAGTGCCCACAATTCCTTCATGGAAGACCTGGCATTACCCACTGGAATCTTCTATTTGGATTCCGATTCAGCCTGACCTTGTTTTGTGGCTGTCAGTGAGACCACCCACAAAGGGCGAAGGCTGTAAGGCCTAGCCCACATCATCCAAACTCAAATTAGTTAAAGGGCATTGTTTCTTCCCAGAGCTGAGAAACTTCTAGAAAATCAGTCTCCGTTTCCAAAACGTAAATTCACCACACTCATCAGTAAAGTGATCATGTTTCTGCTGGATAGAAACTTCCAGGACACATTTTTAAAATATCTGTCTTCAAGTAAATTTTTATTCAAGGGAATGTTTAAAACTTTTCTTTTCACTTTTTAGTTGGAACGGCTGAACCTTGCACTTCAGAGGACATTGGCGAAACACAAAATAAAAGAAAGCAGGTAAACTGAACCACTTTAGTTGTGTGACCCTCCCGTGACACTTAACTGATACCACTACAAATAACCACCCCTTAGTGAAGGCCATGACATGTTTTGAATCGGTGTGGTATTGGAGAAACTGGACTAAGTGTTTTAACTGCCACTAATCTGAAAATTAGTGCATTTATTTTTCACACTGAATACATCCCTGAGCTCAGATTTATATAAAATGTTTAGGATTTTACAGCCGTTCAGGAAAAGGCAGAGCTGAGTTTTAAGCCTGTTCTTTCCGGAGTCCGTGATCTTAACCATGTTTCCCTATACTGCTGCTTTTAACAAGCCATAAGACATGCTCTTTCCTACTAGAGGTAATGTCAGTACTTCACAGGTAAGGAAGGGGTCCCAGGTGATCAGTACAGACTCCTGCCTGAAGGATACAGCCAAGGGGTGGCAAAGGGTCCCAGTGCCCAGTGCGGGAGTGGGGAAACGAATTCCCACACACTTTAAACTTCAGCTGCCACAGCCAGAGAAGACTGAAGACTGAATCAAAGTTGGGAGGGTGCTTAGAAGGGAGGGGTTGACTCAGGAGGCTTGAGGCAACAGCTGTTTATCAGTCCTAAGGGAAGTGGTTCCACATTTTCATAACCAGTTTGATTCTATTTGTATGCGCTGGCTATCTTCCCTTTATACTTTTCTCTTGCATGCCGTCTTTGAAATTTTTTTGAAGAAAGTTTTCTGTAAAGGGTTAATATATAAGGGTTTGTTTTTTTTTTTTTAAGCTGCTTTATAGAGTTAATTTTGCATAAATATCTTAGTGTGTTTACTGCTGGAGGGTCATTTTATTGGCCTTGTTTTTGATTCCTTGGGATCTCAAGGATTGTTTCAGTAGTAAATAATAAAATAAATACTTGTGTTCAAATTCGCAGAATTGAGCATTGCAGCTTTGCAAACCAACGCCATTGTCGGGAATATTTTACACATTCATTCATCTATTTCTCAGGAGTGGATTATCTGTCCTTCATTTTCCCTGTTGACTAACTGGCCCCGGACTGCAGGCAGGAGGCAAGCCAAGAAAGGGTCAGGAGGAGTCCAGAAGGAGAGAGTGTGATTCTATGTGTCTGACAGAAGCTTTGTTTATACAAGTGATATGAAAAGCATTCC
This sequence comes from Mustela erminea, assembly GCF_009829155.1. Classification (NCBI taxonomy): domain Eukaryota; kingdom Metazoa; phylum Chordata; class Mammalia; order Carnivora; family Mustelidae; genus Mustela; species Mustela erminea. The sequence goes on along the minus strand of NC_045615.1, from coordinate 40,599,675 downwards.
CGAATGCCTCTGACCTTAATTCTCAGTCAAGCTGATAAGATAGCCAAGTCATTGTAGCTACGCTACTGTGTCTGTCTGCTTAAATCCTTGGCAGCCAGTTGGCTCAAAATTGATTCTCAGGGCTTTGTGTTCTGAAATGTTCCTAAGCTGGATGCGGCAGGGGTTCAGTTAGGATGTATTCCCAGTTGTGCAGCTCTTTAAAAATACCTCAAAACTTAAAAAAAAAAAAAAAAAAAAAAAAAAACTTTTTTTTTTTGGAAAGCTGAAGTTTTTTTACTGCTTCCTTGATTTCTTAAAGAGCTGATCATACTTTTAAATTGTGCTAATGATAATTATTCAGTTGTTGAAATAAGATGACAAACTTTTTTCTCATGACTTCCTGCTGATATGCTAAATGGCTTCTCTCTGCTTTGCTTTTTTAGTGCGTGGATATATTTTTTGTTTCCTTTTTTCCCCCATCTTCGTTTTAGAAAGTGTGCTGTCATATCTACTGGTCTCAACCTGCCAACCACTGAACATAACTCTTTCTTTGGACTGTTTATAATATTATTTGAAAAGCAAAAAAATCAATATATTAAACAATAAACCGTCCCTAAATGAAGACTGGTGCCCTCTGCCCCCCACCTTTTAAGTGAATTAATTTTAATACAGATATCATTGTGATGTCTCTCTGGGTTGGTTTCACAGAGAGCTTTTGCTTTGTTTCTTTTCCTGGGATCTTCTGATCACATCAGCATATCTGTGCAAGGGTTGGGTGTGTATGTGTACGTGTGTGTGTACAAGCACACACACATTTGCTGTCACATATGAAAGTTTAGTCTTTTTTTTTGAAAGTAAAGCTAGAGGACTTATTTTTAATTGCATTATTCGCTGTTTGCACTAAGTTTTGCTCACATCTCATATCCTGGGTTCAGGAAATTGGCAGAATTAGGGTTCCCTGAGCAGAAAGGCTTTCATTTCTTTAGGAAAACAAACAAAACAAATCAGAAATTGAGCAAATGAGAAAAATAAGCAAGTCTGAAGATGATTAATATAAAATATAATGAGAGGTTTGGGGATATCTAGACACAAACTAAATAGAAAATTAGATAGTGAGCCTCAACCAATTTAGATAAGGAAGTATTTCTACCTAGCATTTTAAACAATTATAAGCGATGTACCTTTATGTGATAAAGTAGTGGACTGAGCAGTTTTCCTTCTTGAAAATATTTCCTTTTGAAACTTCTGTACATGTATTGTGTTTTATTGAAATCTGCTTAAAATTTAGATTTTTGTCTGTTTGTAAGCTTGGCTTATCTAATGGCAAACTGAACTACAGATAGAATCTTAGGTGTCTTTTAACATGTGTTAGTAATTTGGCCAATTTGGTTATCATAAGTCATCTCTGTCAGAAATCATCAAAACCTAATTAGGCAAACATCAATCGGTAAGTCATCTAGTGGAAATTACTAATACTTTTTATTGGTCAAAATGTATTATCAACTTCTATGCTGTAAAAACCAGTGCAGTGATTGAATAAAGAATAGTTTTCTTTAGTTACTAATTTTTATACACATAGCTCAATGTAATAATGCCTGAGAGTTAAATATATAGAACCTTAAACTCAGCAATATATGTTACATACTTGCTTTAGAAAAGAAGATAGCCGGGGGTGGGTGGGGGGGTGTCTGGGTGGCTCAGTCTGTTAAGCATCTGCCTTTGGCTGAGTTCATGATCCCAGGGTCCTGGGATCCAGCCCTCAGTTGGCTTTCTGCTCAGTGGAGAGTCTGCTTTTCCCTCAGCCCACTTCTCCCTCGCCTCCTGCTCCCCCAGCTTGTGCCCCTCTCTCTCGGTCAAATAAATAAATTTAAAAATCTTGGAAAAAAAAAGAAAGAGGGAAAGAAAGAAAGCAAAGAAGAAAGATAATGGAACTTAAAAAGGGAAATCCATCAGTGCACGAACTTTTCTTCTTGATTATATTATCGGAAGAACCCTGGGCAGCTTTATTACCATCCCCTGTTCTGATTCCCTGCCAGTGTAAACCTCTATAGTATTAGCTTTCTAAAGTAAGATAAATATGGTAAATATGCTTCAAAAAATGAGGAAACACTCCAAATCAGGTGTATTTTGGGGTTGCACATGTCATTGCTCCTTTCTTGTAAACTTGATAGTCGAGATTTGCCTCTACAGAAAAGGCAACTCAAACTATTTTCTGTCGTCATGTCTGTATGTTACAATCAGAAGTTGTAGCACGCATTTGTCAGTTTATAATTTAAGATGTTGACATATTTTCAGGAAATCTTTGGAAAGAGAAGACTTGGAAAAAATAATTACAGACCAAGCAGTTGCAGCAGGTAATAGAATTGTTTAAGTATATGTAATTAGGGAGTATTTATACTTACAGAACTAATATTTTACCTGTAAACTAATATTTTATACTGGTAGAAAATATTTACCTGTAGAACTAAAATTTTCTCCTAAAATATTCATATTTATTTTTGGTGACTTCCAGTATGAAGTATTCAGTATAATATATTGTGTTAACATAAAGAGTAATTCTTTTTTATGCTGTGAATTTTTGTTTCACTGAAAACATTTCCTCTTCTTTATAATGTTTATTTGCTGAGACATAGATAAGGCTGCATGGGAAGCTGACTCATAGACATTTACATGCTTTGGCCTTGAACATAACTAAGTATTCCTTATTTATTCATGAAAAATCTTATTCAACAAAGTAAAATAAAGAAATTTTTTGAAGGTTGGAAGCAATCCTGGGAAAAAGGATTAGCAGTGTTCTAGTATTAATAATTAGTTTATGGGAAGGAAGTAGATGAGTAACTTTGTTGTACTGTCCTTTTTGAAGTTGGAGGACATGGACCAATGGGTTAAATCTTTCCAAAGGTACAAGATATTAAGAATTTAATGATGATGATGATGGTAATGGTGATGGTGATGGCTAACAGTATATACTGAGTCCTTCCCGGGAGCTGGGCACTATTCTAAATAGTCTCTACACATCACAACAGTGCTATGAAAAGGGCACTATTGTTTTCCCAAATTATAGATGAGGGGAAAAAAATGACACACAGAATTTAAAGAATAAGGAAGATTAGGGAAGGAGAAGTTACAGGAAGTAAATGAATTCCAAACAAATATTCATTCCAGTAACATTTAAACAAGAATTTTGTTTTGCTTTAAAAAAAAAAATTAAATGACTTTATATCATCTCTAGAGAAAAATGGTAAAATTGAGGTTCATGACCAGTGATTTCAAATTCATTTCTGTTAACATTCCTACTGAGGGCGGGAGGCCCTCCAGGTTTGGACAGTGCCCCTTCATCAAAATGTGCTGTGTTTATCATTAACAGAATGACGGGAGAGCTTTTTCTGAAATGAACTTGATTCTGTAGTACTGATTATTCTTTTGTAAGAACAACAGTCTCTTCAAGGAGATTAAAAGTTGTGTATTATACTTAATTTATCATGGTTTCATAATTAACTGATGGGGAATTTTTATTTGGATTTTCCAGAATTGTGGAAACTCATCGATGTGGGTAATTTGAATATAGATGGTTAATTTTGGTCAAAATTCTTGTTACCAGAGGTAAAGGGCACTAAATCCTCAAATCAAACAGTGTTAAAAAATAGTAGTAACCGTGCAGCTCTTCCCAGAATGATCCAGATATGGCAGAAAATGTATTCTTTGCTTTCAGGAGTTCCAGTGGAAATCGTCAAAGAGTCTCTCGGCGAAGAGCTGTTCAAAATATGTTACGAGGAAGATGAACACATTCTAGGTGTGGTTGGAGGAACCCTCAAAGATTTTTTAAATAGCTTCAGCACCCTCCTGAAACAGAGCAGCCACTGCCAAGAAGCAGAAAAGAGAGATAGGTTTGAGGACGCTTCCATTCTGTGCCTGGATAAAGACCACGATTTCTTAAATGTGTACTATTTTTTCCCTAAGAGAATCACGTCCCTGATTCTTCCTGGCATCATGAAGGCTGCTGCTCGCGTGTTGTACGAAACCGAAGTGGAGGTGTCCCTGCTGCCTCCCTGCTTCCGGAATGACGGCAGCGAGTTCGTCAATCAGCCCTATCTGTTATACTCCCTCCACATCAAAAGCACCAAACCATCCCTGTCCCCGGGGAAGCCCCAGTCCTCGCTGGTGATCCCCGCGTCCCTCTTCTGCAAGACCTTTCCTTTCCACTTCATGTTTGACAAGGACTTGACGATTCTGCAGTTTGGCAATGGCATTAGAAGGCTGATGAACAGGAAGGACTTCCAAGGAAAGCCGAATTTTGATGAATACTTTGAAATTCTGACTCCCAAAATCAACCAAACGTTTAGTGGGATCATGGCTATGCTGAACATGCAGTTTGTCGTCCGAGTGAGGAGGTGGGACAATTCTGTGAAGAAATCTTCAAGGGTAAGGAAAATGTCATAGTGGTTGGCATATGAAGAAAATCACTTCTTGTTTAAGGACTAGAAACAAAAAAGTAAAGAGATATGCATCACTTCATATATTTTGATAAAACACCCATTACGTTTAAGACAATTCTAGTAGCATTTTAGGGCTGAAATAAACTTAACATCCTTTCTTCATTCATGTGCTGGTTACTTGATTCATTACTTCAAAAATATTTATTGGATGCGGTCTACCTTTTAAAATCCTCTCAGGGTATTTTATAAACCGAATTAGATAAATATTTATATAAAAATGTGTTTTTAGTCGTCAATACCTAACAAGAGGCATTATTCTGCAAGAAACAAACAAAAACTGCTTGTTTCTTAGAGGAGACAACTAAATGGATTTTTAAATCAATTTTTTAAAAGATTTTTATTTATTTATTTGACGGACAGAGATCACAAGTAGGCAGGGAGGCAGGCAGAGAGAGAGGGGGAAGCAATCTCTCCGCCGAGCAGAGAGCCCGACTTGGGGCTCGATCCCAGAACACCAGGACCATGATTCGAGCCAAAGGCAGAGGCTTTAACTCACTGAGCAACCCACGTGCCCCTTTAAATCAATTTTTAATAGACTTGGAAAATCAGTAACTTTTTTAATTGTTAGAGAATGTTGTGGGGCTTTTTCTCCTGGTAGAGAATCTGGGTGGTCATTTAGTCCAAGGAAGGAGTTTGCAGAATCATAGTTGATTACACGAGCAAAGCTAACATTCAGGCTTATATGTATATAACTTTTAAACATGCATAATTCCAGGAGATGTGCAGTTTGTTCCAAAAGTGAAAACAGTTTTAACACTCTTCATCACAAAAACAATGTAGCTAAATGCTCAAAATAGGTAATACTTAGAGGTATTCCTTGCAGCCAAAAAATCAATGACATTAATTGGATACATTTTTGTGTGTGAAACAAAACAAAATACTATTTGCAACTTCCTTTTTCTCACTAAGCAACACATTTCGGGTATTCTTCCACGTCATGGTGTGTAGGCTTGTTTCCTTTTTCCAGAGACTGTGTAGAATCCCATTGTATGCTTATCCTCTATTTAACCAGTCCCCTACTGAAGGGCATCTGGGTTGATTTTGACTCTTTGCTGCAGAGAACACACTTACACATATTTGTTCTCACTCATACAGTAAACCAGGATGATCACCTACCCCTCACATCTCTCAAGGCTTCCTTGGTACAATCCTTTACCCTATCTGCTACTACTAACAGAAAATAATAGCAGAAATATCAGCCTTCCCCCTAGTGAGAAAAACTTGAAGCAAGATTTTTTTGTGTGGTTTATTGAAAATCATGATCTCTATGCAGAGTTACTCCACTCTACCCATTCTCCAAATGTCCATGTGCATTTTACAATGCACAGTCAATTGGAACTATAAGAAAGCATATTGTTCCTTTTTAGCAGGTGGGAAAAAAAAATCGAGTTTAAACACAAAGAGATCATCACCATATCTCTACCTTAACTTTTGTCTAAAAAGATGTTGGAAACTGAAATAAACCACAGTTGGTTTGCCTTTACTTCCCAGGTTATGGACCTCAAAGGCCAAATGATCTACATTGTTGAATCGAGTGCGATCTTGTTCTTGGGGTCACCCTGCGTGGACAGATTGGAAGATTTTACAGGACGTGGGCTCTACCTGTCAGACATCCCGATTCACAACGCACTGAGGGATGTAGTCTTGATAGGGGAGCAGGCCAGAGCACAAGATGGCCTGAAGAAGAGGTTGGGCAAGCTGAAGGCCACCCTCGAGCAAGCCCACCAAGCCCTGGAGGAGGAGAAGAAGAAGACGGTGGATCTCCTGTGCTCCATATTTCCCTCCGAAGTTGCGCAACAGCTGTGGCAAGGGCAAGTTGTGCAAGCCAAGAAGTTCAGTGACGTCACCATGCTTTTCTCTGACATCGTGGGGTTCACGGCCATCTGTTCCCAGTGCTCACCGCTGCAGGTCATCACCATGCTCAACGCACTCTACACTCGCTTTGACCAACAGTGCGGCGAGCTGGATGTCTACAAGGTAGGGGCAGAGGAGGGCGAGGCCCATGGGACAGGCAGAAGTCGCTGAGGAAAAGCACCAGAGCCAGGACCCCCTAGTTACTGAGTTACCATGCAGATGAAAGGCTTTCTCTGCAAGCCGCGTCCTGGGAGCAGGCATTGTGCCTTAATCCTGTGGGTGTGCTCTAGCCAGAAATAGCGCCGAATCTGCTCAGAAACTGAGATCATTATTCCATTAAAGGACTGCCCCCATTGTCTTCTCAAAGAATAAGCATAGCGTGAAGGGGTGATAGGCTGAGTGGAAGATGGGGCATAGGACCCCTGAACGGGGACAATTTAAAAGTCAGTAAATGGGACACTTGATGGTGGCAACTGAGCTGAATTATCAAGCATGGGATCATTCCAAGTATGACTTGTATGGAGAAAAGTGATCCTCTGTAAAAGGAAAAGTAGAAAAAAAAACATGGGTCTTATACAAATTATCTTCAAATAGGTTAACTCAGTATGGAGTTAATGTGATGCTTTTAATGGCTGAGTCAGAGGAAGAAAACACTGACTTAAGGCATTATTGGAGATTTGAGGCCAAAGGCAGAGACATAGGTACACAGAGAGGCCTGGCTTCAAATCTAGTTCTCCGCTTGTTCGGTAAGCTGAGAAAGTGAAATAGCCTTTCTCATTTCTATAACAGAGAAAGTAATATCCACCTATGGAGCTTATACGCATGAATAACATACATTATATCCCAAAAGCTTCAGGAACAGGCCTGTTGCAAAGATGATGGTAAATCGTATCAGTTACTCATGATGTAGCAGGACTTACTGGATGAGTCTACCGCAAACTGGGCATCACTCTAGGCACGTGGATGCTCATTAGGGAAGTAATTATCCCTAATGTGTACTAGCCTTTTTTTTAAAAATGTAACTTGATTGGCTATAAGAGAACTAGTGAAATAGTTTTGTGTTTTGTGTTCTGTGTTTCTAGAATTAACTCCCTCTCCCCCCCCTATTTTTTTTTTTTACTAATTTAAAGTCTTTCACATTACTCTAGCCACTGGCATTAAGAACAAAGCACCCCTCTCATTTGTGTGGCTTGAATCCCATTTTAGTTCACCACGTACAATCTGGCATTTTGGAGATTCACCCAACATGAAATAAGTACATCAATGAGGAGAAAACAAATATTATTTATGAGACTACATAAGCCTCTGCTTTGTTCCAGTCTAGATGTCCAACTTAAAACCTTCCTTTTAAAAATTTCCAGCAGGAAATTCCAGACAGAGCCATGATCCCCTTGGGGGGGGGGGACCCACAAAACTCCATGTATAATTACTGATAAAATAATTGGCTTTAGTTAGGTTAAGCTTGATGGCCTCTTGTGCAATTTACTATAGTTATTTGTAGATAGTTTCTATCTTGACATTGTCTCCTCTCGGAATTGTAAGAAGAAAGCCTCACTCTCCCTTACAACTGCTACGGTGGCTAGCAGAGGTAGTGGCCCTCTTCTACAAATTTCAGCTTGTTGAAGCTAAAACAATTCAGTTATTCCAATCAAGTATTCGGAATCTGTGCTCCTTACCATGTGGATAGTAGTCACAGAGTTCCGTAGCTAATCCAGCCACAACCCCAGCTAAATAGTGAATCGTCTGCTCTGTCTTTATTTCCACCTTCTCTTCACTTCTGATTTTGCATGCAAATACCTGGAGACAGCTGTGAGTAGATTAGGAAGGGTCTTCACCGGGAGATAAACGTAAGATGCACAGTATGTGTAATCATACGCTCGACTGTGAGTGTGGTGGCTTCCAAGGAATAGTCTAGCTTCCCCCGCCACACCCTAGGACCTGTTTATACCAGGATTTCGTTTAATCTCATTTGCTTATTGTCTTTTCGTCTTCTTTTCATTTTTCAATTTATTCAGCTTTCATTTATTGATTGTTATAGCAGATATTTACTGTCATCCAGGATTGGTCAACTTGAGCGAGAAGATCTCATATGTGGGGGATAGGAGGGCAGGGCTGACCAATGCCAGATTTCCATGTGACAAGGTGAATGCCTGGTTGGGAACACAGGTGTACAGGTGTTATGATAGCAGAGAGAATAAGCATCTAGTAGGAGTGAGAGCACCACTTCTTTTAATTAAATAAGGTGCACTTATTGGGCACCTGAGATACATCAGCCATTATTTTAGGCACTTTCTTATATATTCATTGATGAAGAAAATCTTACAAGAGGCACTGCCACCTGGTTCACTTGTTAGCAAATATACTGGGCACTGGTAATTTAGGAGTTAGTAAAACAGGCAGTTTGAGAGAGCTGACATTCTACTGGGGAAAAGAAGGGACAATGAGCAAATGAGTCAACTTTTAGCATTCCAGTGGGTGTGCTATTCTGGATAAAGTTGAGGAGAAGAGCAGAAGCTAAGGGTGATTGCTATTTTACAGAGGGCAGGTGGGATATGTATTTCTCACATGGTAATGTTTTAGTGGGCACTGGAAGAAATGAGGGGCACGCCAAGTGACCGTGTGCAGGAGGTTGTTCAAGACAAAGGAATAGCAAGTGGGAACATGTTTGGTATGTTTGAGGGATAACGGGAGGTCAATGGCACTGGGACAAAGTAAGCAAGAGAAAGGATGAAGTAAAATCAGAGATTAGCAGAAAGGTGAAAAGGACGTTAGAGGCATTTTAAGAGTTTCAGGATTGATTCTGAGCGACATGGAGAATCACTGAAGGTTTGTCTCCCTTTCTCATTTTTCCTTTCTCATCTCCATCCCTCCACACTAGAAAGTTTGAATAAGAGGAGTGATGCGATCTAGTAAGTTACAATAAGTATTTAGAGGAGGAGAAAAACGCAGTGATTATGATTTGGTGGATTATTTGTGGATTCAAATGAACCGGTAGCTTTGCCATCAGCATTGCGGACAGATAAAAATTCTGTTACAACAACAGTAATGACAATGATAACACTTTGAATTTATATAGCAGCTTGGTTTTCAATAGCCTTCCAAGCACCATTGTTCGACATCTTGATTTCTATCCCTCGTGACTAATACTCCTGTAGACCCCCTTATAGTTACTATGAGAATCCCCAAATCCTTTTGAAAAACTAGAATGTCTTAGCTTTATAGCATACATTTTTACTAAATTCATATGAAATGATTGAGCAGCGACTGTTCAAAACACTGTACTCTAAGAGGCTATAAAATCGGCAAGTGATTCCAATATCTTTAAGTAGACTGTTACAAACACGCAGTATCATTTACATTACATCATTGGCCTCTACAGAGCACTTGACATGAGGTGGAGGGAGTGAAACGCTCAGCTAGTCTGGTAGGAGACGCCGCCTCCTGACATTGTGCTCCCAGGACCACACTGCCTTCCAGAGCAGCACCTGATGTAAGGCATCTCCACTTGATGAATTTCCTGAAAGGGAAAGCCATTTCTGAGAGTATCTGATTTACTCTGATGTTCCAGAGGGCCCAAACACTACGGTGTCTGCTCTATGACACGCACTATGATTCTTTCCGAACTTGTATTTGTAATGCCGAAAATCTATTACGTGCAGGTGGAGACCATTGGCGATGCGTACTGTGTGGCTGGGGGACTACACAAAGAAAGTGACACCCATGCTGTTCAGATAGCGCTGATGGCCCTGAAGATGATGGAGCTCTCGGATGAAGTCATGTCTCCCCACGGAGAACCTATCAAGGTAAGGCAGATCATATATTGTCCAGCAAATGTCATGGAGAGTACATGCTTATTAATTATTTATAATTAAAGATGAAAAGAAAATTATAATTATATATATAAAATTTATATATAATTATATATAATTTATATATAAAATTATAATTAAAAATGCAAAGAATAGTGCATCAGTTGGGGTCAGTTGCAGAGAGCAAAATCTCTGAAGTTGTTGAAGCCGGAAGAAATTTACGATAGGGTCTTAAGGGGTGTGCAGAATCACTGAGAGGACTAACAAAGCCATCCATAAGTGAAACCTTCAAAAAAAAGGACTCCCAGAGCTACACTTGGGTCCTTGCTTTTTCTGAGATGGAGAAGCTGGCTCCAGAACTCTACCGCCCCAGCCGTAGCAGGAAACCACTGTGCTCAGAGAGCTGCTGCCTCTATTACTGGCTGCAGGACAAAACTGCACTTAATATAATTTGAATCAGTAACATGGAAATCCTGCATCACGACCCTCACAAGACGAGTGACTGGAAGCTGGACTCTGTGCTAAGCACGCCGTAGGAAACCCACAGGCTGCCACAGCTGTCCATGCTCTTGGAAGCCCCAGAGGTGCAGTCACAGCAGAAATCCTGGCTTCCAAATCGCTTACAAGTATATCTGATTCACCAACCAAAATGCATCTAGAAAATGCAGACAAGTTTAGAAAACATCATTTCCCCTGTAGGGCAGGACATTACACTCTAATGAAAATTGACTGCTAATCCACCCCAGTATTTTCCAAAACATGTAACACTCTAAAATTTCTGCATTATCTCAAAATAATGTCTTATTGCAGATGAGAAGATAAAATGACCATGCTAGGCATTAATTTCAGAGAATACAAGATCACCTTTATTTGTCCTACTTGTAGTGAATCTGCCACTTAATTTTTATAAGACAGTCCTCGATTGATGATGTTCAGAAATGGGATTTTGAGGGCCGCCTGGGAGGCTCAGTCAGTTGGGCGTCTGCCTTTGGCTCAGGTCATGATCCCAGGGTCCTGGGATTGAGCTCCACTTTGTCTTCTTCCTCTCTCCCTGTTTCTGTTCTATCTCTCATTCTCTCTCAAGTAGATAAATAAAATCTTAAAAAAAATAAAAAGAAATGAAAGGAAAGGGGACTTTGAAGTCCTATAGAATCCTATCTGGCATGCTATAAAATAATAGAGAAAAGAAAGAAAAAATGTAAAATAAAAAACTATAATACTTACAAGTGTAGCTTTGGCTCTCTTCATAATAGAAGCCATATGTTGAACCCAGCCTTTTCCCTCCTTCTTACCCTACGACCCAATGGAATGGAATCAAAGTGAAAGAATTGGAAATGTTTCCTTTTTTTTCAAAAGGCATGTTGTGTCTCCAACATGCCATTTGTATAAAGCGCCTATCACTGCTGATTTCCTTACTACCGTCCACACGCTCTGGCTTAGAAAGCTGCAGGTGGAGTGTTGATAGAAACCAGAGGGCCGAATGCGACAGGGGAAGTCGGTCAGTGCAAAGTAAATTCGGAAAAGGACTCCTGTACCCTCCTTCCTCCTCTCAAGGCATCTGTGAGGAGACATGTGCTGTGTCAAACGTGGTCCCCAAATGGAAGATTGCACCAGCCGCTTTCCGTTCAGGACGTGCTGTGCATCTTTTTCTTATGAATTTGAAATGAAATTTGTGAATTTGCTGGTGAATATGAAGAGTTCCCTGATAAGAAAGTTGTGGAGTTGAGAGTGAAATTCAGAACGGGAGAAGGGAAGAGAAGGTGGGGGGGTGGCATGGGAGGAACTAAAGGCCATTTACTTTCTCTGCCTTGTTTGGATTGATTGATTATGAAATAGAAGGAAGTCTTACAAATTTATCAAGACAAAGCTAGAATAACTAAGTACAGAGAGAGAAACAGGTTTAACCAGGAGAGTGCCCAAAGAGGGGCGCCTGATCTAAATTATAAACTAAAATTGTATTTTTACAGAGAAGATAGACTTTTGCTTATATTGATCAGTTGGTACATGTAGAAAACCATATTCTCCTAAAGAAGAAAATACCAGATGTAACGATGTCTAAGCTTTGCTGATTAAGATGAAATTGTGACAAAGAAGGGACTCTAAAACTAGTTCAATCCTGTATTTTATAGATGAGGAAACACTGAGCAAGACCTAAAGAGACTCACAGAAAGTCACAGATTTTTGTGGCAGATGCAGGTCTCCTAATTCATACTATAGTGCTTTTGTTTGAAAATTGTGCAAAATTCATGATTTGACATTTTATAAGCAAATGATTCTGGAACATTCTTAGCAGATACCTAAAATCAGTTGTAAAACTAGGCAAAACTAGAGTCTTCCGAATTCTGAATAACATTAAATCGTTGAGTACTTGGCCTTTGTTTAAAATGCATATACCTAACAAAACTTTTTTTAAATTGTCAGCTGAACAGAGGACTTGAAAAGAATGAATGCTGTACCCAATTGTCATACAGAATATCCCGACTTTAGCTTACTGTATTGTAGCAGCGATTTCAGAATTTGTACATCCCCTGAGATCAATAATTCAGAACTTATAAAAGATGCCAGTTTAAAATATTGTTTTAGTTGTTCTCCAAATCGCTGGTAACCTTCAGAATTCCTAAACTTTTACCCCAGCATATCCCAGACCTCACCTTACTTCTGGATATGGCCCAACTCTGGTTTTCCACGCATTTGGGCGGGTTTAACAAAAATGTGTATGTAGTCATAGTGATGCGGGTCTAAGCCACTTCAGCTCTGCTTCCTCTGTCTGTGGTGTGTTCTACTTAAGTATCACAATTCCTTTCTCCTTTCATGTTCATCATTAAGAGGGGGGAAATGTTTGCCATAAAGTTCTTTTTATCCTTTATATTCTAAGAGTGGCATCTCCTGCCCTTCTCTGACCGTGCGCTGGGAAACAACCCTTGGGGGCCAGGATTCTGTCTGTCTCCCTTGATGGACAGAGCAGGTTCCCATAAACAGAAGCGCACAGACGCTTCGCCTTGTCATTCTGGTGACTGTGATAGGAATGCATAGAAATATGTTTCAGACATTGAAGGCAGCTGAAACAAAAATGCTTTGTGGAACAGACCTAATTGCATAGTGGAGAAGAGTTAAGAAGTCTGACAGATTTTGTACTAGGAATATTTTTTTGAAAGATTATATTTATTTATTTGACAGTGATCACAAGTAGGCAGAGAGAGAGAGAGAGAGAGAGAGAGGAGGAAGCAGGCTCTCCGCTGAGCAGAGAGCAGGATGTGGGGCTTGATCCCAGGACCCTGAGATTATGACCTGAGCCAAAGGCAGAGGCTTTAACCCACTGAGCCACCCAGGCGCCCTGTACTAGTAATTTTTAACTGGATGTGAGTAGAGGGAAGCAGGCAGGATGTCTTGCAGAAGAGCAGAATGGTGTAGGGACAGCAGAGGGTAAAATCATATGAAGGGCATTCATCTGGTATGGACCAGTGATCGAGAAGTGTTTTACCAATGATGAGGACATTGTGTGACTTTGGGCTTTCAGATGCGAATTGGACTGCACTCCGGGTCAGTCTTTGCTGGCGTTGTTGGCGTTAAAATGCCTCGTTACTGTCTTTTTGGAAACAACGTCACCTTGGCGAACAAATTTGAGTCCTGCAGTGTTCCACGGAAAATCAATGTCAGCCCAACAACATACAGGTACAGTTTGCACTAAATGCCTGAAATCCCTTCTTTTCACTTATACACTGTTGTCTTGTTTTATATTGGTTTATATTATCCTCCATAGCATTTTCTTGCTTAGATAATCTGACAAGAAAGAGAAAAGCAGTAACTTTACTATCCTCGCCTTTTTAAAAATTACTCAGCCTCATGAGAAGTCTGAGGTGCTTGTTGCCCAGGGGGCTCCTTGACTCATGTCCCATCTTCCTCCATTGTTCTTCTCAAAGCACGGATTCATGCTCTCCATACTTGGTTGGCCGTTCTGACAGCAGCACCTTCCTGGCGCTGGCCACCCAGATTTAGCCTGGGCCCCACAACTTACAGGGCATGGTCCTCAACATGCCTTTAGCTCAGATGTCAGACGGGGAGACGTTCCATCTCATTTTAAGAATCCAGTTCTAACAGAAAAGCTTGAATGGCAAAATGTGTTCCAGACATAAGTGGTAGCTAACGTACCAAACTATACCCAGAAAGTTATCATTCCTGTTCTCAGAGAAAGCTATTTTATAGCATCTTCGTTTTCCTGAAAACTCCACAAGCCTTTCTTTTTAGAGTTGATAACTTCTTTTCCTGTTTCACCAGAGAAGACAGGAATGCATCTGATAAGTGCATCACCACCTTCCCCCAGGGGCAGACCCCATCAGGCTAGTTACCCACCCCCTCCAGAGCCCTGGTCACAGACTCTTGCTCTGGTGACAGTGCCGCCATCTTGCCTGCTCCTCCTCCAGACGATCCCCCCAAGTTTGCTCTGAGTGTGACCACTTCTCGCTTTCTCAAGAACTTGTCTCCTGAAAATACCTGGCTTCTCTCTATGATTAGTTTCTCTAGTGAAGTGATTATTCCCATCAGAAAACAGGCGTGTCTTCCTATTAGACTTCTTAAAATAGTATCTTCCTTGTTTCCAAGCATATTTCGGCTACCCACCCCCAACACCGCCACCATATTTTTGTTCTTTTTCCAGCAAAACTCATTGCAAGAGTTCTTCATACTCACTGGCTCTATCTTTTTTTTTTTTAACCTCCCATTGGCTCTCTGAGTCACACCAATCAGCATGTGTCCCTTGCGCTCCACTGACATGGTTCTTAATGGGGTCATCCGTGTTCCTTGCTGAAATCATGGTCAGTTCCTCCCCCTTATCTTCCTCAACATCTCAATGGCAGCTGAAATAGCTTGAGCAGTCCCTCTGTTGAACATTTTCTTCCTTAGGCTTTTGTGACTTTTCTTCCTTAGGCTTTTGTGACTTTTCTTCCTTAGGCTTTTGTGACTCCACACGCCCCTCGTTTCCTCATTACTCTGACTTCATCGTCTCAGTGTTTTGTGTTGTTGCTCTTTTCCCCACCATACCTTCAAAGTGCCCGGAGCTCTGTCCCCATTGTCTTCTGTGTCTGAATTTTATTGACTCACAGGTTTTTTGTTTGTTTGTTTGTTTTCTGTTGTTTTTTGTTGTTTTATTCTTAGCCCATCCCACAATTCTTCACTAAGCTACAGACTCATATATCCTATTCTATATTTCTGCTCAGATGGCTAATTGACAAATTTAAATTATCTTGATCATCTTAGAACCAGTAATTTCCTACATACAGTAGCCTGATGAAATCCACTCCCCGCCCAGCCTAGCTTGCTTTATCAATCTCCTTAAAATGGCACCACCATCTTAGACTCTAAATCTCAGGGCGGTCATCGCTTTCTCCCCCTCGCAGCTTACCACATCCACCCACAGATTATATCCTGAATATATCTTTTTTCACTTTCTTCCGCACCACACCCCAAGGCACGCCTCCCTCCTCTGTCCCACCCCAGCCAACCCAGGATCACCCTCACTCTTCTGCTTGCTTTCTTGTCCACCTCCTCCCCGCAGTCCATCCCCCACACAGCAGCCAGATCGTCTCTCTCAACTATAAACCCAGTCTCGTCACTCCTGCGTCAAAACCCCGGCAATGGCTTCCCATTGCAGCCAGAATAAAATTGAAGTATGTTACCAAATGAGACCAAAATGTCCTCTTTGATCAGTGTCCTGCCAGCCTGTGTTGTGTCACTTTATTTTCTTCCACTTTCTCCTTCGCTCACTGCCACCCTGCCACCCTGGCCTTCCTTTTTCCCTTCAGACTTGCTACACCCATTCCTGAATTGAGGATACTGGCTGTGCCTCTGCTTTCTACTTGTTCCCTGGATCATCCTGCGTCATCTTCTTCCTCATAATTAGAGCTTAAGTCGAATGTCACCCCTTCAAAGAGACACTGGTTAGTTAACTGCCATAGCTAGAGGAACAACTTTAGCCTCACACGCCTCACGTTATTTTATTTTTTCATCTTCTTAGCTCACACCTGTGTCTGAAATGGTGTTTTCTTTCCGTGTTTATTGCCTGCCTCCCCTCAGAGTGTGTCAGCCTCTGGTGGTCTACACTTCATAGCCCCAGTTCCCAGATCAGTACCTGGGAGGCGGTAGGAAAGCAATAAGTATTTATTGATTGACGGACCACTCTTTGATATGAAAATGAGTCACTCTAGCATGAGAATTGGAAAAGTCCTTGGAGATAGTTGTAATAGTAATAGCCTCAGAGTCTTCCCAGATAAGCCATGTAAGGAGAGGAACTCAAGTCCTTAGAGGATATGACTCTGCTTTCTGGAGGAAGTGAGGCTGATAGTCCTGAGATAACTTGAGTAGTTTCTTGTCATTTACTGCTATTGAGTGTTCAATAATGTGATATATGTGTATGGACACCATGAGGAGTCCTTGGGTGTGTATGTATCCTTAAAACCAAACCTTCACATAGAAAAAAGGGTATTTTCTAGTTCTTCTATTTTAATTGTTTTCAGGAATTACAAGACAAAACTTTTTCAAATTCTTCCTTTGTTTCATTTTTCAAAGTCTGGTTGTCTTAAATCTTGATAGGAGACATTGATATCTGCTACTCTTTTTACTCCCAAAATGTACTTTAAGATCTCGTGTCTTCCAACAGAATATTATGACACTTCGATATACGTTTTCAGCAACAGGAGAAGGCTCATAGCTTAAATGCTTAGGTTCATCATATAGGCAATATTACTGGACATGCACGTACAAGATTTTACACCATACATAGTGCCACCTTCCTTTTAATAAATTATTTTTTGATTATAATAGTAATATATGCTCTCTCATTTTAGAAAATTTACAATGTCAGAAAGTTACAAAGGAAATAAAAACAGTTGATAATCTCACTATCCAGAGACAGTAACTATTCACATTTTTGTGTTTTTTTTATTATTTCTTAGTATGTATTTTTATGCACATCTATAAAGGATAATGAAAATTTAATCGATACTGAACATCAGTGTTTTTACTAAATTTCTTTCTATCTTTTGTAGACACATAAGGTATTTTTTTTTCCTTTTTTAATTTACTTACCTCTTGCTTTCATATAAGAAATATATATGTCTTCTCTAAAGGGCAAGTGGTAGTTAAAATGCTTTATTTAGGCAAGAAATAAGTATTTAATGTGAAATACGTTTAGCCACATTTTAAAAGTCTTTCTTCTAAAAACTATCTTATTTTTTCCCCAAATGATAGGGAAATTTAGAATTGATAATATAAATTTCAATCAAAAGTGCAGGCTTTGTGAAATTTAACAACTGGATTGTGAAATAGAGACATAATTCCAGTTCTATCAAAGTTTGGGACAAACAGTAGACTCCACTAGAAGTGGTACAAATATAAAACCTAATTATTTCTTTGGAGAACTTCACAGTTGAAATCTGGGGTGACATTTGTCAAAAAAAATTATATGTACACATGTAACTGTATCCTTGGTACACTTATAAAACTTGTAAATTCAGGACACAGAATACGTACCCCACACGCACAAAAAATCCTCCAAAATCCTCAACTTCAAATCTTACCTTTCACTCCCGGGTCTAATTAGTAATTTAGAATGTTGCTGTGTTACGACAGTTACACATTCCTCCATTCTAAATGGGACCAGGAGTTTTATTTTCAGGGACAATGTTCTGCCCTCTTGTTTGATCTCACTGAAGTGCAGAAAACTGGGACGAGACTAAATATTGTCCAAGTTTCAGGTCAGTGGATTAATGAGACAGGTTTATGTGGTGATCCAGGGATCATTAAAGACAAAAATGGCGGCTGAGGGATATAAATGGATACTGCCCGGGGTGGGTGGGGAGTACAACCAGGAACTGCTGTTTGCAAGAAAGATCTGAAAACCTAATAAAAGACAAGACTTCAGTTCTGTAAAGGAAGGAACAAAGAGAAGAAAGAGATTCTGGAGAGCTGACAGAAAAAAGGAGAGTTAATACAACAATTTGGGGAAAATGGTATGTGGTCAAGAGAGAGTAAAGGAAACTCCCACCATATGTGGATATCTGCCCTGAAACTTTTGTTGCTTTTCTTGGCTCTGGCCTCCATCAGACTGTCATCTAAGTGGTATTAGTTTTCCAACCTCTTTTCCTTAAAAATTCTGATCTTTTTGGTACACCAGGGTGGCACAGATGATTAAGCATCCGACTCTGAGTCTCAGCTCAGGTTGTGATCTCAGGGTGGTGATCTCAGAGTCTGGATATTGAGCCCCACATCAGGTTCCACGCTGAGCACGGTCCCTGCCTAAGATTCTTTTCTCCCTCTGCCCCTCTTCCCTGCATGCTCTCTGTCACTCTCAAATAAATAAATAAATCTGTAAAAAAAAAAATCTGATTTTTTCTTAAAGATGATTTAATGAACATTTCTAACTCCGTGACACTCTAATTGTGTTTACCTGTAAGTTTCTTTAAGAAGGATAGAATTTGTATTCAGAAGACAGGCTGTACAGTCCTAAACACAGAGCTTTTCAGAGGAGTCTTCGTGAGCCAAGGCACTTAAATTCAAATGGTATACTTTAAAGCCACTTCCAAGTGCTGAATATTTTACATACATTTAAACATAAGGTTATGATTATAATCACCATATTCATTAGGAAAGTCTGGGTTGATATAGACAGAAAAAAGAAAGGTCTTAATTTTATATATTGTTATTTATCAAACCTTTATAGTTTTATGCACTTTATAAGTAATTTTTAAACATTTTAAACCTACAGAAATAAAAATTTAAAAAAAAGAAAATATGACACCCATGGCCACCCATGTGACCAATACTAATATTTAATAAATGTCAGTATTCTGTCATTTTTCTTTCAGATCCCTGTTTTATTTTAAGATTTTATTTATTTATTTACTTGACAGAGAGAAAGATCACAAGTTGGCAGAGAGAGAGGGGGAAGCAGACTCCCCACTGAGCAGAGAGCCTGATGCGGGGCTCGATCCCAGGACCCTGAAATCATGACCTGAGACAAAGCAGGCAGAGGCTTAACCCACTGAACCACCCAGGGCCCCCCAGATCCCTGTTATATTAAAAAAAAAAAAAAAAAAGAAAGAAAGAAAGAAAGAAAATTTTCCCCCTCTCCCCGCAACCCACGCTGTCTCACAGGCTGGACTCTGTGCCCCTTAGGGTTTGTAGGAGCAGCTGAGAGCATACATTTCCCACAGATAGGAGGGCTCCCAAAGAGAGGCAGGAAGGCACCGAGAAGAGCAGGCTCAGCAGCTTCTCCCAAACTCACTACCAGGAAAGAAAGTGGGCAGAGAGAGGCCAAGAGTGTCACTCTCATTTAGGTTCCTCCAGGTAGAAAAACAAGACCAGAGAAAAACAGATGCCCGTCGGACTTGTCCATATCCTTTCACGACTTGCCTTAAATCTGCTGCCTATTATGTTTTTGAGATTTTTTTTTTTTGATGAATTGTAAACTTAGTTCATTCAGTTAAGCTGGTCCTAATGCAGCATTTTGCGGGTAAACCAGCATTAGGAGGAAAGTGGAGAGTCTTTGATTTTTAGCATTGACCCATTTCTGTGGCGTACGTACTCCCACCACAGCAGGTTTCAGCCACAGATGGTTTAATTGTCCAATAAAAATCCCTGAATGTTTAGCAGTTGGCTCTCATAGGCCAGTTTGAGCCACGTCTAGCAGTACAGGTCTGTGTACTCTAGAGCTTGAATAAGCCGTGGAGAGCTATACTACACCCCACAGATTGCCAGACCATAGGCTACGTCCAGCCCAGCTTCACTAACCATCCATTCGCTGTCCAAATTGGTCTTCCCAATTTATATCCCACCAACAGTATATGAAGGTTTCTGTTCCCCAGATGTTACCAATATGATGAGTGTGAACTTATAACTAATTGACGTTTATCCCATCATGTTTAATCTATTTAATCTTCACAGCTGTCCTAAGAGAACTGTACTATTTTTACTCCATCTTAAAGGTTAGAAAACAGACATCTTTGCTGCTACCTCAGCCTAGAGCCACCAGACTTTGAAGCTTATACTTTTAATACTATGAAATTAGAAACTTCTTATTATGTATTACCAAATATTATGTCTTATAAATAATAGGCATGCAGATATTTATGGATCATGACTAAAGCATCATTTCATTAATTATTTTGCAGATTGCATATTTATTGATGAAGCTTTTTAAAATTAGCTAATTGAATATTCACATGTTCTTCTCTACTTGAGTTCTGCCATTTTTGAAACGTAGATTTCTATTTGGTTAGTTTCTTCAGTACATAGGGTGTCACGGTACCAAATCTAATGCAGCGCCATCTTCTGTTACATTAAGGCATGACGTCACAAGCTGATGAGGCGGAGGTCATGGTCTGGTCGGGAATGTATAATATGTGGTTTTCTGTGGAAGTTGGTTTAGGGCTCAGAACTACCAACATTTCCTGTCCTGAATACATATACCTGAATAATAGGTTAGAGAAATGCTTACTAAGTTTGCATTTGGGGCACCTGTGTGGCTCAGATGGTTGGGCGTCTGTCTTTGGCTCAGCGCATGACCCAGGATCTAGTCCTGGGCTCTAGCCTTGCATCGGGCTCCCTGCTCAGCGGGGAGCCTGCTTCTCCCTTCGCCTCTGACTCAATCTCTCTCTCTCTCTCTGTCTTTCATGAATAAATAAATAAAATCTTTAAAAAAATAAAAAAAAAGTTTGCTTTTGACAGAAAGCTAAGGAAGGAAATAGAAAGAGGAACAAGTAACTTCATTAGTAGGATTGGAACTTAAAATGCATTTAACTTGTATGTGGAATTTAAGAAACAAAACAAACGAGCAAAGGGGAAAAGAAAGAGAGAGAGAGCCTTTCTCTCTCAGGCAAGCCAAGACACAGGCAAGCCAAGACACAGACCCTTAACCACAGAGACCAAACTGTTGGTTACCAGAGGGGAGGTCGTTGGGGGAGTGGGGGAAATAGGTGATGGGGATTAAAGAGTGTACTTGTGATGAACACCAGTTGTTGTATGGAAGTGTTGAATCACTATATTATGCACCTGAAACTAATATTACACTGTATGTTAACTACTTGGGATATAAATAAAAACCTTTTAAAAAACTGAGCAAATACAATAAAGTGAGTTTACTGCAGTGGACAAGTAGTTAATAGCAAATAATAAAATGTGGTAAACAGATAAATATAAGAAGAAATATTTCAAATACCAGACAGTAAGAAGAGTGTTAATTTGTATAATTAAATTTCCTTTTAGTCTTACTAAACTACAATTCATAAAAATTCTATCGAGAGATTCACATGTTATTTTCATATCATATATATGTATGTCACATTATATATAGAAATATATATCACATTATATATATGGTGTGTGTGTGTGTGTGTGTGTGTGTGTGTGTATATCTTTTTTTAAAGATTTTCATTTATTTATTTGACAAGGAGAGACATAGCAAGAGAGGAACACAAGTAGGGGGAGTGGGAGGAGGAGAAGCAGGCTCCCACAGAGCAAGGAGCCCTATGTGGGGCTCCATCCTAGGACCCTGGGATCAAGACCTGAGCCAAAGGCAGACGTTTAAAGACTGAGCCGCCAGGCTTCTATATGTAATATATCTTATACAGAACTTTTCTTTCACAACCTCTTATCCTAGATTACTTCCCCATCATATATACAAAATAAATGAGCCAATAAATGAACAATGTCTTTTCTCTTTCAACTTAGGAAGCCTTATTCTAGAACACTATTTTTATGGATGGGGTTGGGGTTTTTTTGCTATTATTAGACTTTTGGATTATTTTGCATTTTTTCCCACTACTGTGGATTTACTGTTATATTAATTATTGATTTTATCTTTACAAAAATATTTTATATATTTCCTAATGTGAGTGAAATACATTATTTGGAGAATTTTCTTTTGTTTTTGTGAATCAATTCTTCTTTGTTCTTCTGTGAAGATATTTTTAAAATCATTGGGATCTTTCTGCCAATCACACTGAAAATGGTTGGTTTATTAATACAGACAGTCCCCAGCTTTCGATGGTGCAACTTAATGATTTTTTAACTTTACAGTGGTGGGAAAACCATATGCATTCAGTAGAAACCATAGTTTGAATTTCAAATTTTGATCTTTTCCCTAACTAATGATATGCCACATGACAGGCTTGTTCACAATCAGGAGGATGAACAGCTGATAAACTTAACTATTCTGTTTTTCACTTTCAATAAAATATTAAATAAATTACATGAGCTATTAAACACTTTATTATTAAATAGACCATGTATTAGAGGATTTTGCCCAACTGCAGGCTACTGTAAGTGTTCTGAGCACAGGGATGCCTGGGTGGCTCAGTTGGTTAAGCAGCTGCCTTTGGCTCAGGTCATGATCTCAGGGTCCTGGATCGAGTCCCACATCAGGTTCTTTGATCAGTGGGTAGTCTGCTTCTCCCTTTGCCTGTGCTGCTCCCCCTGCTTGTACTCTTTCTCTCTCTTTCTCTGTGTCAAATAAATAAATAAAATATTAAAAAAAAAAAAAAAGTGTTCTGAACACATTACGGCAGGCCAGGCCAAGCTATGATGTTCCTAGGTTAGGTGTATGAAATGCATTTTCAATTTATAGTATTTTCAGTTTATGACATTTTCAACTTATGAAGATGTAACCCTATCATAAGTCAAGGAAGATCTGTTTGTCAGGAATATTGATTTAGTTAAGTTGTTTTTTCTTGAGTAGACGGTTACATCTGTATTAGATTCTAATTTTAATATTTTTATTTTAATCTTTTCAGATTACTCAAAGACTGCCCTGGTTTTGTGTTTACCCCTCGATCAAGGGAGGAACTTCCACCAAACTTCCCCAGTGAAATTCCTGGAATCTGTCATTTTCTGGAAGCTTATCAACCAGTAACAAATTCAAAACCGTGGTTCCAGAAGAAAGATGTCGAAGATGGCAATGCCAATTTCTTGGGCAAAGCCTCAGGAATAGATTAGCAAAATACATATCTGCTTATTAGTCTTTGGGTTTTGACTCCTATGAGCAGGTGCGGAATCTCTGAAAGCACTTTATGATTGCGGATGACTAAGAACAGTATTAAAATTTTAGGAGCTAAATCACAATCTACTTTCTCTTCCACTTAACATGATAAAAATGTATTCACTTCAACACTTCAAGTCTTCAGAAGAAAAAAAAAAAGGAAAGGAACCTCAAAAATGACCTCTGGGGGATATTTCTGTTACTATCTCCATCACTTATCACCTGTACTCACAATTTAGCATATTGTACATATGTCAGATAGGTGTAGTGCCCTGACCTGCACGGTCCGATGGAGTGACCTGTAGTCTTGTGTCCTGGTGGAATGCCGTGGTTGTGAAAGTGCATTTGTGATAGTGTGCCCCCACAAAAGCTTTCCAAATAGAAATTAGAGTCTTTAGTACCATTAGCTCTTTGAACCTTTCAGCTCTGCATTTTATTATATTTCTTCATTTCACTGTTGGTGTATGTAACAAAATAGGTTGGGTATTTTTTTCTGTTGCACTTTTTTTTTTTAAGGAAATAAGCAATTATGGGTTAGATGCAATATGACTATAAAGTAGTTCTTCTATAAATATCAAAGTTTGTTTTATAAAAATATCTGCCATAATGTAATGTGTCATATCAATAAATACTACCTTTTGTTTGACATTTTTCTATTCTGCACTTTGGTGAAGGCTATATTAATTCTTATTAGTAGTTTAATTCCTAGTAATTCATTTTTGTGTCATGATATTTGGGATAAATGAGGGTTATAGCCTATATTAAAATGCAATAATATCATTCTAATTTAATTTAATGAGAATCAACATGAGAGTAAAGAGGGATATGGATATACCATAATGTCCAGAAGTAAAACATTTAAGGACACACACCCAGAAATTTGGATTTATATCAGCAGACATCCTGCATTGCCATGCTGAGCTGTACAAAGTTCCAGTGAGAAAACCTAAGTTCAGAAGTGGGAAATGAGACTTGTTCTTTTTGCTAATAGCTTATTTTTAAATTTGTGTTGGACACTTTGGTGTGTACAGATGTCCTAAGAGTCATCAAGTTTTTTTCTCAAAGTACACATTTGTGAATTTTTTTAACTCTAGTTGAATGATCTCAATCTTTTTTTGAAGAGAATGTTAGTATTGATGAAGAAGATGATGCTATGGTTTCATTAAGAAAATTCTTAAACATTTTTCTGGAGTTGGAACTTCTGTTTTTAATAATACTAGTCTAAGTTCTCTGAAGAGCTAAATAACCTGCAAGTTTGGGTTGGGATACGGATCTGATTTTTAAAAAGAGCTCGATTTCAAAACAAGAGAAAGATGAACATTATAATTTTTAAATCAGTACTTGTAGAGTTTAGATACACTAGCCTGGTGACCTCAGGAATAAAAAGTCATTATTGTTTGGCCTCTAGTATCCCAGGTTTACTATGAGAGCTATATGACAATTTATGTACTAAATGATAGCCCAGGATCTTGAAGCACTGACTGTAGCTTGTTAAATACCAATCCTATTATTCGAAAGTGCCATAGGCCTTGGGAAAATAGAGTTATAGACTCACAATTATATGGAGTTAGTAAACATGTTTAAAAGAAAAATAAAGACTTAAATACATTTTTCTTTCTGTAACTGAACCCTTAAAGTTACAAAAAAAAGATATGAATTAAAGGAAATTAAAAAGCATAAAATTTGATCTTCCTTATCAAATTTTTAAACAGACCCCAATTTAGTAATAATTTGTGTTCTAAGTTTGTAAGTTAATTAAAATTCATAAAAAATATTTTCTCTGTATACACACATACAATGTAAACAACGTTGAGTAAAAGCTATATGGGAATTCCCTGTACTATTCCTGTAACTAGTCCATAACTTTGAAATCTTATCTAAATAAAAGTTACCAAAAATGTAATTTCACAGAGAAATTAAATCATCTGTGATGGATACCCCAGGCCAGCCTACAAAGGCTCATTAATTATGGAATACTTTATGGCTCTTATGATGAACATACATTTCCATGATAGGATCTATTCAAAATTCATAGTGTGGATGCCAAAAAAAAAAAAAAAAAAAAAATTAAGGACTCCCTTTTTTCTCTCAAGCTTATCCACTTTGGAGGGTAGCAACTATGGATACATTTTCTAATCTAGACCTCTGAATGTAGCCAGAGACAGACTGCCTACAGGGTAAGTTTTCAAGGAAAGTAAGGGATCCAACATGCAGCTCTGAAGCTAGGAATGGAAATGAGGATGGAGGAAAGAATGGACAGAGGGTTTTGGGCAGAGTTGGGGGATGCGGGTCCTGAATATTGTTGCCAGGTTAACTATTCTATAAAGAAATGTAGGTCCTAAGAGTGCTTCCCAATCAGTCTGTTTCTCCAAATATCTGGAATTCCAGGAATAATTTCTTCTGTTCTGGTCTTACTGTTTCCATCCATGGCTTCTCGTTCCTTCTATATCCCAAAAGAAAATGATTCATGCTTTTTCCTGGGTTTGAAAACAGGCATGAGCGTAAAGCTGGCATGTCTGGTATGGAATTTCGTATTACTCTAAAGGCCATTAGTCCTTCAGAGCCTTTGATGGGAAGGAAGGAAAAGTTGCTTTAACATTTTACTAACCTTTCCTCCAAATTACTTCTCCCTCATATTGCCAGTCAAGCTCAGGCAGACCCTTCGGAGCATGTCCTATGGTTAAGTCAGAAGCAGTCATAGAATGGAACAGAGTGTTGTATGGTGGGTCTAGCAAATGAATGAGGTGAACGAAGGGGAGTGTCTACTCCACATGGTGTCTGAGGGTTAGACATGGCTCCCTGAGACTTCCCAAATGCGAAGGTGCCCAACTAGAGCTTTACATGCAAAGCCCCAGTGAAGTCTGGGGCTATTCTGGGGCTATATAATGCTTTTTTTTTTTTAATAAGACACTTTTTTTCCTAAAGATTTTATATATTTCTTTGAGAGAGAGAAAATGAAAGAGAGAGCATGAGAAGGGGCCAGGTCAGAGGGAGAAGCAGACTTGCAGGGAGCCCGATGCAGGATTCGATTCTGGGAATCCAGGATCAAGAGCTGAGCTGAAGGCAGTCGCCTAACCAACTGAGCCACCCAGGCATGGGGTTTTATGACACCTTAACGCAACTTTCAAGTCTCTGTTGAAACAACAGTTAACGGTCCCAAGAAGAATGGATTAATGAATTATTGTAGTAGGTTTAAGTGCATGGGTTTTACCTAGATAAGCATTATTAAAAAGTGGAAAGGAATCTCTTGCACATACTCATTGGGGTGGCTTGACCGATTATTCACCTTCACTGAACAATAAAGCATGAAGTGTATTTTGTCTGCGCACCTTGGTGCTGCTTCACTCTTAAGTGGCTGTGCCTGGAGAGTTCAGTGAAGGTAGAGCTGAAGGGTAGAAGACTGGGGATATGACCTGTGTGTGAGATGGGAAGGCGGTTACTGCGAGGAGCTAAGCCGGGGTGCTGCAATCCCTGTGTTGATGGACTTAACCGTCTTCTGCAAAGCAAGAATGCAAAGCTGCAAACACCATAGACAAGTGCCATCCCTTGTCTAAATACAAGCTAAAAGCAGGGCCAACTTGCTTTATCATGGAGAGAACACCAAAATGTACTTTAATCAAAGTTTACAGCGTTAAAATGTACATTTGTGGTTAGGCTTCTTCGCAAAGTCTGGGGAATCTTTGCATTCTCTAGTGAGAAAGGGAAGAATCACACTTGTCCTGAAAAGCATATGCTTATGGGAGTAATTAGTCCTTCTTTGTCTTTGTTGAACTCAGTTTCCTTCTGTTCTTAGTATGTGTGCTTCCAGATTTTAGACAAAGTTGGCTTCCTTTTAAGCGCTCCTTTTATTATGTTGATGATGTGCAATCATTTGGTATTCTTTCTTTCAGCCACTTCAAACATTTTACATTTTGTTGCCATCTATACATTTCCTATGAAGCAGCTTTGCTCTTAACCTATCACACCTGCATCTGTTTTGACTATAGCTCACACAACCTATGCACTCTTTCATCAAAAGCTATTCTCCTACCTGTGCCCATTTCTTCTATTCAGTGCCTGCATAAATAAATAAATAAATAATGTATATATTTTTGAAATAGCATAGAATCATAAATGCATAGATTCTCATTTCAAAAAATAAAAACAAACCAAGCAAAAGGAGGAAAAAGGTGATATTCTTTTTTTTTTTTTTTTGGTCGGGGGGGTGGAGGTGATATCCTAAAAGCCAGGTTTCTTTTATCATTAGTGCAGACTTTCTTTCTTTCTTTTTTAAGATTTTACTTATTTATTTGACAAACAGAGATCATAAGTAGGCAGAGAGGCAGGCAGAGAGAGAGGGGGATGCAGGTTCCCCCACTGAGCAGAGAGTCTGTTGCAGGGCTCAATCCCAGGACCCTGGGATCATGATATGAGCTGAAGACAGAGGCTTTAACCCACTGAGCCACCCAGGCTTCACATTAGTGCAGACTCTTTTTCCACCATAATGAACTTCATTTCAGGAAAATGCTAATATTTTAGATTTAAAACTGGAATAAAAATCAGGACAAAATTTAAATGGCAGGTCTAGGACTTCTCAGATATTCTAGTAGAAGATTTTGCCTTTCAGTTTTTTTAGTATTTAATGTCAAAATATTACATTGCAAATAAACCTTACAGATTGTGAAGAAATTTGCTTGGCAGAAAAAAGACTTTCTGTAATTGTAATGTCCAAACTTGAAAGTATCTACTAAGATAGTAGTTTTGTCTGAAATCCATTTGTATTGAAGAAAGATCTCTGAAGTAGTCCCAGAGAAAATTAAAACAAAGTGGAACAAAAATGCACCTACAGCAATTGGACAATCAGGTATTACACAGCGGGAATAAGAGGGGCAAAACTGAAGCCTTCTGGAAAGTTACAGTGACAGTGGTCATGGAATTCTATGCCTTCAGTAATAGCAATGCCCAGTGAAGCAGGGATATGCAGCATCTAGGCACAGTTCAGTTACAATAAGCTACCTTCTTTTCCAAACAAATTGTGTCTTGGAAAGTTGAAGTGAATAAAAATATGTTAGTATTTGAGAATGTACTGTTCCTTAACCTCCTCCCACATGTTAATTAAAGATGCCTTGCAAAATCTTATGACAACTTGATATTCACTCATCTAGAGCAATGTTCTTCAATCTTTGGATACCTGCACACTATCCGTAAAATATTTTAGCAGACTGACAATATATTACATATACATAAGCATAAATGTAAATATTACTAAGATTTGTGATTTATAAATAAAATATGGTGCCCTCAATCTGATGTAGTGGTGAAGCTTATTTTATTGTCTAAATGAGCATGAATACAAATAAAAATGCTAGCATTTTCTTCACTTAGCCCCAGTGAATTATCTTTATATTTTACTTTGGAAACTGCTACAATAGGCTAGTGGGTCTTCATTTTCACTGAGTCACATTATCACTATGAATACAGGATAAAAGATGAAGGATACAGACCATTATCCTTCCAAAACTGTACATATGACCTTATCTGTATTCCCAGAGTTTGGGAGTGCTCCCTGGATTCTAGAGCTAGAACATCCCTATGAAGTAGCATAACCCTCAAATTTTAGAACTTATTATCAAGAAAGGAAAAAATGTGAATAATATTCAAAATGAGAAGTGTAGGGGCGCCTGGATGGCTGGGTCGGTTAAGCCACTGCCTTTGGCTCAGGTCGTGATCCCAGAGTCCTGGGATCCAGCCCCACACACATTGAGCTCCTTGCTCAGTGGGGAGCCTGCTTCTCCCTCTACCTGCTAGTCCACCTGCTTGTGCTCTCTCTGTCAAATAAATAAATAAAAATTATAAAATAAAATAGGGTGCCAGGGTGGCTCAGTAGTTAAGTGTCTGTCTTTAGCTCAGGTCATGATCTCAGGGTCCTAGGATCTAGTCCTGCACTGGGCTCCCTGCTCAGCGGAAAGCCTGCTTCTTCCTCTGCCCCTCCCTCTTCTTGTGTTCCCTCATCTATTTGCATCTCTCTCTGTCAAATAAATAAAATCTTTTAAAATATTAAAAAAAATAAAATTAAAAAAATAAAGTAAAATGAGTGTGTAACTAGGAGAAATCAGTGACTTTTACTTTAGGTGAAACCACTTGATTTTTTAAAAATAAAGGGAATTAGTTTAGTTGGTCCTGTTCTATGGAATGATTCATGGGGCTTCACATATAGGCAACTAAAGTTTTCTTTTTATCAAATATTTAACATATCAACCTATTTTTCTCCAGGTTTTGGTAAACATGTGTTGCTACAGGTATCCCAATTTTTTTTCTAATTTACATATTTTTTTTCATTTTCCTTCTGTGTCAAATAGAATCACTGTTGGACCTTGCATTGAAAACCTTGAAACTAATAACACTCCTTTTATTATTACTTTCATAGTCGCTTGAAATAACACATCTATTTTGAGTTTGGCTTCTGGCAGAGTTGCAAAGTCTATCAAAAAGCTATCCTGTGTCTCAGAAGCTTGTTAGATATTGCTGCCACATAAATATTACAAGAAAAGTGTTAAATAAAAACGTTTCTAAAATTTAAAATGAGTGCTGTTTAAAAAGAAAAAAATGAGGGGTGCCTGGGTGGCTCAGTGGGTTAAAGCCTCTGCCTTTCGCTCAGGTCATGATCCCAGGGTCCTGGAATGAAGCCCCACATCGAGCTCTCTGCTTAGCAGGGAGCCTGCTTCTCCCCGCCCTCTGCCTGCCTCTCTGCCTACTTGTTATCTCTGTCTGCCAAATAAATAAATAAAATCTTTAAAAAAAAGAAAAAGAAAAAATGAACTGTCAGGTCAAGTAAAGGCAATGTTGTTCCAAGTCACACAAACACATTTGTTCTGATGTAGGTCTTGCTGTTACAGATATAAGAAACTTCCAACACAATAATGTGGAAAAACAGGACAAACAACTGTTACCCCTTTTCAAAAAGTTACTGTCAAATACGGCACTAACATAACCAAAACACATTTCTTTAGATATGTAAAGCTCCTATTTTCTGCAAAATCCATACCCAAGTTTTCAAATCACCCATCAAATCAACTTGTAAACAAAACAAAAACCTGAATTTAAGAACAAAACTCTCTTCTGCCTATCCAATTGTAATGGTTAGTAGCACAAGCTCTGGGGACAATTTGTCTTAGCTACATTCTGCTAAAAAACAATTTTCCATCAGTGCCTTTGTATTTTGTAGAGAAAAAAAGAGTACAATCTGCCTTGGGTCTACACTATCTTTTCAGGATGTTTGTAGAGGAAACTGCCTTAGAAAATCAAGATGAAGTTTCCCTTGAGCAAAAAGACAGGCATATTTAGTAACTGTTATAAAAATTTGTGTTCCTGAACTCAGGGTGTCTTTCCTATAATGCAACCCATTGTGTGTGCAGGTCACTTGGTTCTTTTTACATTGTCTTGTGGAAACTGGGGTCCAGGGAACCA
Organism: Mustela erminea; assembly: GCF_009829155.1. NCBI lineage: Eukaryota > Metazoa > Chordata > Mammalia > Carnivora > Mustelidae > Mustela > Mustela erminea. The sequence goes on along the minus strand of NC_045615.1, from coordinate 40,569,064 downwards.
GTGCAAGAGCAAGTTGATTCTCTCTGTCTGCTATCATTGTTGTGAGAAGTGAAGTCTTTAATCTCTGACCCAGGAATCTTGTGTCTTCTGCCAACATCCATGAAACTGTGGCAGTTTAACTTGTTAATTTGTAACCAAAGTAAAATCTCACTCCTCATAGTTATTGACAGGTTCAGCAAGGCAAATGGGATGCTGACAGAGATACGACTTCCTGGAAGAGTGAGTATGAAGGTCTTGTGGGCTGATCCACAGGGTTAGAGAGAAGAGTCTCTGGGAATTGGTGACAAGTATGGTAAACAAATCATATGTTCAGCAGAGTGATAAATGGTCCTCCATTTTGTTGTCTGCTAGTGAGGAAGAAGTAGGGAGAAATTTGTATGTCAAGTATCAGAAAGAATGTTCAAAGCCAGTTGCCTGAACAGTGTCTTGGTTGTTGCTTGTACTCCTCCCAGTGAGAATTCCTCCTCCCAGTCAGGCTAGTCCAGGTCAGACTTTGGAAGTTCACTGTTAAGCCATGAGCTGGCTCTGTGTTGCTCCAAACTAAAAGCAAATGCTCCTCGCTTAGGGATTACAGCCACTCTTTCCCTCTTTACCCCTTTACCCATCCTTCTCTACTCTGACCTCGGCAGCTTTAAGGAGAAAGACAATTACGGGTGACACCAAAGTCTCCCCGCAACCATGGAGAGTCAAAGGTCATAAGCACCGATCTAAATATTTGAGCGTTGGGAGTCTTTAGGGAAGGTTAAAAAAGGAAATAAAAAATTTATACCTGTGTTGTACACAAGTCACCATCCTACCTGTCCTTGCTAGAATGGGGCAGTGAATTCAATTAATGATATTCAGGCAGGAATCATAGTGGAGAAGGGAAACAAATGTGCCTTGTGTTTGGGGCCTTTCAGGCTAATTCAGTGCATTATTGTCACATCAATGTTTGAATGTATAGTAGGAATTGATGCATTATATGATCATACTTCCTTGTTCCTTAAATGCCAGAAGGAATTCTCCAGATCAGTAAAAGCAGCACGTGGTTAAGTTCTAGTAATTTGGTGCCCTGCAACTTGAACCACATCTCTGAGCTACAAGTCTCTCCTCTGACAGTTTTGTTGAGTACAGCCTCTGGTTAGAGGAGTCAGCCTTCCCCAGAAGTCCTCTCTGAGGTTGAGACTCGTTGCATCCCTGACAGAGCTACTAAACAACTCTTACTCTCAAGCCTCTATTGGTTTGCTACTAGGTTCTTGTCAAAACAGAATGCCTTACCCATGAGGGTCTTGAGACTGTCCAGCCTGATATCCCCACTTCAGAATACGTTGACTCAGACTCAGTGATTAACAAGGTGAGGATGGCTCACCAGCTTCACTTGGTAAATAGAAACAGGATGTCCAAGCATGCAGCCAGCCTAACCCCAGCTTTCCATGGGAACGTGGCAACTGTCACCACAGGGGAAACCTCATATCCTAGTCTGCTGCTTAGAGCACAGCTACATCAGCGGAGCCCTTGGTCCCCAAAGGTTTCCTACGTGTCTGGGCCTAGCTCGCTGATGGTTCAACTAAACTAAAATCTGCTGGTGCCCTGGTAGAGTTTTAATAATTCCTGGGTTGTTGCTATTGGCCTAGCTCTTTAAACTGCTATATATTAGCAGACTAAAGATACCCGTCTCTGCGGCCACGAACAGTCAAACAAATCACAATTGCTGAATCATTCCTGTAAATGCCTGTGATAAGAACCAATTCTCTAAAAATATGGAACAGAATGCAGAGACTGAATGAAACTGCACCATTCACACTTCCACCTTCAGCACCCTGGATCCATCATCGTAGTGAACATGGCAACATGCTCATCATCACAGGCCAAGCTCAGCAACTTGTTTCAGACCTTCCATCCCTTCATGAAGCTATCCATGATGCATCATAGATAGCATCACGGATCCAATGTTGACACTTTTTTTGGATCACAGTTGCGTTCCAGCTGGATCAGCTCACAGCAGTCACATTATTGTAGCTCTTGGAAATACATTCTGTATTGTCTTAGCTTTCTTGGAACATTTACAGTGTAACAATGCTGTACTTTTTATGGCAAAAGCTACTCAACAATCTGCTGCTGGTGATTATTCAACTCCTTGTGTCATTGACCATTTGAGTATCATTGTATCATTGATACTAGAATGTACTTGTATATTCAAGTACTTGTATCATTGACCACTAGAATGAACTTCTCGAAAATTGACTAAAATCTTTTTGACTCTGCTCCCACACCTCCTCTTGGTTTACACACCTTAATAAGGAAGTTTCATTACTGGACGTGGTTGTCTCAAGAAAGGAATCATCTCTTCTAGGCTGCTTCTTGAGTAATGAGCAGAATGAAAAGGAGAAGGAGCTGCCAAAGAGACCTAATTTAAAAATTCAGGACTTTGGCTCTGACTTTACCCTGGCCATGATCTTTCTGTTCCTAACAGAAATCCCAGGCCATCATAGCTTCCTAGCCTCCAGGCTGGTAGCCCAGATACCTTGGGACCTAGGAAATTCAGACTGAATTTAGGTTTGGCTACTTGGTTTCCCTTGTGGGGTTAATATGGTCCTATATCAGAGGACAACGTCTTGATTGAGTGTAATTTTTACGAAGTCCCCATATAGGCCAAAGGGGAGAATTCAATCAATTTCTCTAAATTATATTTAAAAATGCACTTGTCTTTCACCATCTAGCCTTTCCAGGTGAATGGTATGGATGAAATTAGGGAAAGATTTACAAAAGGTGAAGTTATAGCTACTCAAATAGGATCCAGATTCATGGTGATGAAGGAGGAGCAAAAACCATGGCCCCTGGGGCGTAAACACATTGATCCCCAGGAGATGTGGGCCAAGGGAAGTGTATTAATGATCTTTATCATCCAGAGCCACCCGTGGATCCTTCCTCATAAAAGAAAATGCTTTAATTTGGCTCCAAACTGTTTTAAATGCCTTAAATGTTGCTGACTACTGGCCTGCCATTTCCTAGGAGACAACTCTAAACATGAATTAATTACCGTTCCCTTAACATTACCGAATCCGTCAGACACAGAGGATGACTCCAGCCCATGCATATCCTACACAAACCATCTTTCCCACCCCGTTCCTGTAGCCGCTACTCAGTCATATCATGGCCCAAATGAATACCATTGGCTGATGGCATGGATTTATGGGACAAATTGGGCCAAAGGCACTCAATGCTTCCACAAACAAAGAATAGACTTATGTGTTCAAATTGAACTGGGAACCCCACAATCTACTAGCTTTTTGGGAAGCCACAGAGGAAGCTTTATCGACCTGTTTCCCCTGACTAAAGTAGGTTTCACTTGAGAGATTCCAAGAACAGTAAACAAAATCATTTTCTTTCCAGGGGGTGCCACATGCCACCTGGCACTGTGCCCCTCATGTGGAAGCCCAGAATTAATTTTCCTTTGTTCTGAAAACAGTGATTTGTACTGTAGGGGTAAGGGGTAATAAGGAAGGAATATGGCACCCTGCAATACCAAGAGTAGACACCTGCAGAGGAGTACAGAGATCTTTCCAAAGTGGGCCCATCCTTGATTACTCAGGGAAGCTTCCTGGAGGGATAACAGGCTAATTATTTATGCATACCCTGGAAACAGACAGGAGTCATACAGTTAGAATAGCGCAGTAAAATTTCTCCCAACGTTAGCTGAAGTCAAAGTCACCACGTACACCTTTGAAGGCTTCACACCCAGCCTCACTGGTCTGGGTGATTATGAATGATGACAAAATTGCCCCAAAAATCCCCTTGCAGGTCAAACAGGAGTCCATGCAATCTCTAACATGACCAAGTGGAGAGGTCACTACAGAAACTTGAAGAGAAGGCCACTTGGCCTTCTAAATTAGACTTGGTGGTTTATGGGGCTTGTTCAGCTGTTTGGGTCTGGGATGCCGGTGCAAGGCTGAGGTCAGTATTCAGCATGGCCTCATTCTGCTGCTTAGAGTGCTGTTGATACTAACTATAATTAAATGTTGTGTGAACCAAATTGAACAGAATTGGACTCAGTTCTTTCAATAAGATCAATCAGGGTGTTATACTTATAAAATTCACCAGAAGCCAAGATGGATTGGAAACTAGCAATGAGGGGCACCTGGGTGGCTCAGGGGGTTAAAGCCTCTGCCTTCAGCTCAGGTCATGATCCCAGGGTCTTGGGATCGAGCCCTGCATTGGGCTCCTCACTCAGCAGGGAGCTTGCTTCCCCTGCCCCTTCTCTGCCTGTCTCTCTGCCTACTTGTGATCTCTGTCTGTCAAATAAATAAGTAAAACCTTAAAAAAAAAAAAAGAAACTAGCAGTGAATATTGTTGTGAGATAATTTTCTATGCACCTCATGCTTATGTGTATCTTATGAGTAGAGGCTCTGACTGCCTTTTTTTCCCCAGTACCTTTTTCAAGGTCATTTGTATTGCAAACTACCTCAGAAGGTACAAATAGTATCTCCCTCTAGAGCAGAGGGAGGCATGCCTACAGTCCAGGATAAAATACTCAGATTCCCTAAAGTCAAAGTTCCTAGGTCATAATATAACCCACTGCATGCCCAAGGGCCTCCTAGCCCACTGTGCATTATCCTGTGGGAACTGGAACTCAAGAAACCGATTGTTGACATTGCTATGGGTAATACCGTCCTTAGTCACAATTCCTAATCACTGTCCCAAGAGTGTGATGTCTTCTGCCAGCATCCTTGGAACTTCCTCAGGCTAACTTGTTAGCTTGCCAGTAGGAAAAGGTTAGAACAGAATGCCAAAATTTAAAAATTAGATGATTCTGCATAGAAATCTAGATCATAGATCTCACTAAGGAATTTCAGCATACTTAGCATTACTGGCCCACAATCTATCCTGTTAATGAAAGGTTGTCCCTTAGTAGTAGCTGCCTCATTTGGTCTAGAAAGATATTCGCCAGCTCACTGCATTCCCCAGCATTCCTTTTGTCTGAAATGTATCCAATCTGTCCCTCATTTTCTATTACTTAGCCAACTCAGTGGGCTTTAGCGACGTGGCTGTTGCATAGCATAGGATAGGATAGCATACCTGCTTTAAGAAAATTATGATAAAATGTAATGTTCACTGTGTCAAAAGAGTCTTTCCTTTATAACTCATAGCTCATATTAGGATTTCATTAAATATCTACCCTTGATACTTCTAAATGTGATTTCATGTATGGTCTCCAGAACTGTATGTAGTTGTCGAGAATACAGTTTCTATAAAGTGGTATTTATGTTAGTACTGTTCTCTCATAGTTCTGATATGAGATAGCTGTGTGTCTTTATTTAAATTGTAGATGGCACAGTGTGATAGCTTTGCATCCTAGAGCTGGCCCAGTAGTACAAACATTAATTAACTTTTGGATTCAGTCCCCACAGAATTGTTGTGTCAATAACTTGAACATGATGACTCATGATGGTATTTCTGCCTGATGATTTTGAGACCAGATAAGGTCCACATTACACCTTGTCTTCCTGTTTACGGAAGCAGTAATCTTCATAACTGGAATCTTGATTCTTAACCCAAGGGTAAGGCATAGTCCCACACCCATTTGGATGGACAGTGTATAAAGCAAATAATTTCCTCAGCTTCCTGTCCTGTGAAGCCTGTATATGATACAGGAGGCACAAGTATTACTAGAGTGAGCAGTCAAGTATGCGAGCCCTCAGCTAGTACTGTATTATTTAAAGTAGGCTAACCCTCAAATAAATAAAACCTAAAATGTTAGTAGCCCACATGAGCTGTTTATCTCTTAAAAAATTGGGTGGGGTGGGGGGGTGATGCTTCACTAGTCATTCAAGGCCCAGATGGACAACCCTCTCATCTTCAGCAACACCCTTAGCATAGACAGCCATTGGACACATGGGGAAAGAAAATGAAAATGTTTGTGTGGCAGGTTGTTATACTTGGTCTTGGACGTGACACATGTCCCTTCTGTTCACATTTTGTTAGCTTCAACTAAGTGACATGACCAGCCTCACTGCAAGGAAGTGGAAGAAACTGATCACATGTGTGATCAGCACAGTTCCTGGTACCCAGATTTATGGAGGAGCTACTTAGTACTGGGCAGTGTTCTGCACTTTGTACCACATGTTATTTGGCAGTTCCACATGGTCAGGAGATTGAATGTTTTGGGCCCCGACAGGCCCACCTTCAGATCTGGAAGCAATGTAGCACTGAAAATAGGTGACGATGAAGCCTCCAGGGGAAGAACAAAATATCCCCTCATCCCTCTCCCAGAACAGGACAATTGATGATGCTCTCTGGACCGGGTCCATTATCTGCTGAACCTATTGGACCAGGGCCTAGAACCCTTTATCTCAGATGAAATACATCTGAGTGAGGAGCAAAAGCCACCCTCCCTGTTGGTTCCAGGTGGGGGCTCTTAGGGCATGCTAAAAGAGAAATTCAAATAATGAGTCCTGTTATCACCCAGCAAAGGCAAGGAAATGTCTCTGACTCATAGATTGTTTATACAGATAATGGGTGTCACCACTTTTTGCTACAGCATAGGCTATGAAGGAACTCTGGAGGGGTTCATTCTCCTTTAATCAGATGCTCTGGCTAATCAGTTCTTGCATGTTCTCCCACTCAATCATTTGCACACTAAGGGCAATTTTTTTTTTTCCAGGGCAAGTTTTACACTAAGAGCAGAAATCTCATATAACAACCGCTAACAGGAGCTGGAAATAGTCTGTACAGAATTTTCCTGTGGCCGACACAGCCTGCATAGGAATCTCTTATAGTTTTTCACAAGGTGTTCCCTGAACATTGGGTGTCTTTCATTTTTCAAGCCTGATAGCAAGTGAGAGGAGACCAAGAGGACCATGCATTAAACTTCACCTGGAATCCAGACAGTGGACCACTTGCTTTAGAATCGTTGGAGGAATAGGATGCTTGCTCAAGTTGCAGAATCTCAGGGAAACAATCACAGACCTAACAATTAGAGTAGCAGGATTGGGGCCCAAGGATCTATATTTTACACAAAATTCTCAAGAAATTTTTATCAGCATTTTCAGTCCTAGTAACCTATTATAGTTGTTCCCAACCGGTTGGGGTCACTTAAGGTTTACCTCTAGGTGTCAAGGTGTGCTAACAACTAAAATTTCTCTAGCCCCAGGGATTGCTTGGAAAACATTTCAACCCACAGTTCCCCTACTTCCTGGACCATAGTGATATTTACGGAGGCAAGGGATATGCAGCTTCCTTGGATTCCTTCTATCTTGCTTATTCCTAGCTCTCCAAGGCTTGACAAGGGAAAAACTGGACTCTAAGATGGCTGACCAAACCAGCAAGGGAATTCCAGTCTGTCTCAAAAGCCCTTCCGGGTTCTTTTTTCCTACCCCGCTTCCTGCGCGCACCAAAAGTACCGAGTATGGGGAAGTAGAAGAATATAAATTACCCTCCCTGCTCATGCTCGGGGCTCAAACCCATGGAGAACAGTCTTCTCTGAGCCCGCCCGTGTTACACGAACCTCCGAGCCTCCAAAGTCTCCAAGTGCCTCTTGGTTCTTCTGTTAGGACCCAGTCCAGATTCGGTAACATTTGGTTCCCTGACCAGAAAACTGAACCATGCTGGCCTATTGGTGCCACTCGTTTGGGGCAATGGCAGGGCAGTGCCGGAATGAGGGAGGGATTGTAAGGGAGAAGGCACGCCCTGCCTAATTTTCAGCAGTCTCCCGCCTGGTCGCCTCAGGCTGGGCACCCCACTGTTCCCACCCAGACTCGGGAGATTTGGCAGGGTAGGACCTGATGTAGGATTCTAGTAAGGCCTGGGGTCCCAGGACCCAGTCAGAGCCACCCATGAGGATGGAAGGGTAACTGATCACTTCCCAGAGACCTCTTAGAGGTCTTCCCAGAGACCCTCAGTCCCTCAGGTCAGGACCCCCTCAAAAGGGGGGATAGGAAGGAATTCCACAGGTCAGGGCCTCCCAGGGTTGGGAGTGGGGGAGAGGAACTGTAATAACTTCTGGAGTGAATGCGCAAGTGAATGTGCAGTTTGACCTGGCTCGTCAGGTGGACTGATTCTGTGGCTCCACTGGCGGGCACCCTTAGAGTCCCCAGATGCCTACAGAGTCTGAGCAAGCCTAACCTGTTCCTGTGGTGGCCTCATAAGGTCTAAGGCAAGTCTCTTTGGGGCACCAGTCCAGGGTTTATATGGACTCACTACAGCCAAGAGCCAACCAGGTCTCTTTCAGGAGGGTGGACAGGTGGGCATCTGACTTATCTCTGCTTTGGAAGGGCACATACCCTTTTGTTTGTCTTTATGCCAATGACACAGGGAGGGAACACACAGGGTGGCCAAGAGAGCTCCTGCTCCTCATGGGTGGAAGCTCTTCAAAACCTATGGTCTTTGACTGTATGCTCAAAATTTTAAGAAGCGATTCTCAGGAGGCTATGGGATCAAAACATCTGGAAAATTAGGCACATTATATGAACTGGAATGGACCACCTTCGGGGTCGACTGGGCCTCCGAGGGGCCCTAAGACCTACCCACTGTCAAGGTCACTTACAAAATTATGGTCAGGACTCCCAGACACCATGACCAGTTTCCATATATTGATTCTTTGCTTTAGATAGTCCAAACTCTGCCCCCATGGGTCCAATTCTATGCTAAAGTGTAGTATATTTGTAACCCAACTAAAATAATCCAAAGGCTCTAAGGAAGCAAAGCCTATCAGGGAGGCCCTGCCCTGGGGCATCAGGGACAGCAACGCAGATGAGCTCTGGACAAGGATGAACCCATCAGAAAGTGTGAGGACCACAGTCCTCTGTCCCGGATCCTAAAGATGAGCTGCAGGAAGACAGTACTCCTGCTTCTTGTAAGTGGCATGTGTGGGGAGATACCTGATTTAGCAGCTCTGAGAGCCCACAGGAAACTTGATACAGACAAACAGGATGTAAAATAACAGGAGAAAGTGGGGGAGGTGCCTGGATGGCTCAGTTGGTTAAGACCCAACCTTCCGATCAGGTCATGATCCCAGCTGTCCTTCAGGATGAGGACTTTAAGGAATATTTCCAAGCAGCTCTTGAAACTTCCTTTGTTTCCAGGAAGTTCCCTGTATTATCTGGCCCAACATGGACTGCCTATCCCCCCACTTGTTGAAAGGAAAACATGGAGTCTGCTTCTCTGGAGCTGATGAGCCCCTGAACTGGGAACCCTTTCTCTGCCCTCTGGCAGCACTTTGTCTCTTCTGCCTCCCCATCCCCCTTTTCCTGTGTCTGCACCATCTTGGTTGCGGTCTGCATTACTGGCTTCTAGACCATCCTCGGTGCTTCAGGTACCACTGTCAAGGAGCAAGAAGAGCATTCCCAGGACCTAACACCACCCACTCCAGATTTTCTCATGTGTCTCAGGTGAAAATTGACCACAGGGGAAGATCAGGTGGAACAGAATTCAGCATTTAAACTAAGTTTGTTGGTTTAGATAAGATAGATGTGTCTTTTAAGCTAAGAGTGGTAAATGTGGAACTTTTATTCTTTCAAGGTTTACTGAAGGTCAAATAACCTCCTGTTATCTCTTTTGGGTTGTTAGTAAAAAGATGACTAAAATGATTAATTGTCTCATCAAAATTTTCATGGGTAATTGTTAAAATAGCTTTCAAAGTCTTTGGTAACCTGAAACTTTAAGGTTTTGGTTGGGTGAAAAATGGAATTAAATTTGTTGGACCTCTCTGTCTTTTCCAGATGGGATAAAGTGCTATACCGTTGTTTACTAGACATAGGTTTGTGCTTTTGACTTACTGCAAAGAACTAAGGATCCTTCAATCTGTTGGTAAACACGTTTTTACCAAGCATGTGAATCATGCTTAACTGATTCACAAGTTTGCTATTTAAGAATTCTGGTCTAACAGTTCACAATTGGTTTCTCCTTGGTCTTTACTGGAGATTAAGGTTTTAAAAGAGTGCAAAATTCTGCTAACTGTAACTAAGACTGATGGAAATAAGGGATTCAAATCTATATGTGGAAAAGTAGGAGATATGTAAGAAAAGTAAGGAAAGGGAGTGCATCTTGTTGAAGGTAAAAGAAGGTAATTTTGTCCTAAATGAGATGGTTGTTTGGAAAGAAATGGCTTGGGGCAAAACCTGAATGCAAAGGAGAATTGTAGAGGTTTGTGACAGAAAATCTTTGGAAATGAATATTAAGTGTGGTCAGGATGGACTAAGATTGAAATGAACTTTAGAAAGACACTGGTATAGAAAGTTGGTTTTCATTCTGTTCAAAAAGACAAAGTATTCTTGGAGCGCCTGAATGGCTTAATCGGTTAAAGCCTCTGCCTTCAGCTCAGGTCATGATCCCAGGGTTCTGGGATCGATCGGGCTCTCTGTTTGGCAGGGAGCCTCCTCTCTCTCTCTCTGCCTGCCTCTCTTCTGCCTACTTGTGATCTCTGTCTGCCAAATAAATAAATAAATAAAACCTAAAAAAAAAAAAAAGACAAAATATTCTCAATTGTTGGTCTGTTCTTGATAAGAAAATGCAAACAGTTGTTTTCTCTCCACCTGCTTAGAAAAACCAGTTTCTATGTCTTGCCTTTATCAGGTTTGTTGTTGTTGTTGTTGTTGTTGTGTGTGTGTGTGTGTGTGTGTGTGTTTGCCTTTATCAGGTCTTTAACATCCCTAATCCTATGTAGGAATGTCCTTTAAAACTTCCTAAGGTTTTAATAAACTTCCTCAAGATTTAAATCATGAACAAAGTCTTGATGACTAATTTAGCCTTACTTGTTTGATATGTAACATTCTGGTTCTGGCTACTGAAATATTATGTATCACAGAATAACTGAGTTTCCTTGTCAATCTCCTCATAGTGAACTCTCCTGTCAGATCATTAACCATGTCTATTCTGAGTTTTTGTCATGTAGCATTGTTCTAATTCTCTTGTAAAGGGAGTTATATCTTCAAAGAGATTCATATAAAGGACTTTTAGGACAGATACACATATTCAGTATATTAAAAAACCTAAAACTGAAATGATTAAGAACTTCCAGAACTAAGAATCTGCATTCAGACTGAACAAGAATCAGTAACATGGGACTAAATGAGCTAAAATTATGATTATGGTTTTGTGATCCTTGTTTGAAAAACATTGCTGTTTCCTTAATGTTCACTCTTCTTTATTAAGGAAACATAAAATTTCTAGGACATATAGAAACATGATAAAATAATCATTTGTAAGCACATTAAAGCATTCAACTTTTCTCTCTATCTGAACCCTCTGCAGCTCAAAAGGTCTTAGTAAGTATACCTTCTTTCATGGCAATCCTAGTCATTTGCATAAGTTCAGTAAGAATCTATTCTCCTTGTAACAGGACACCATTGGAAACATTGGTTATTTTACCAAGGCTTTGACTGGAGTCATATTTGAGCAAGGACATGCATAGACTCAGATATGACCAGACAGATTTAAGGAGCTAAGGTCGACAACCTAGAGCCATAAAGCCTGATACCTTACTTACAGAGGTTCCCTCACCAGGTAAGTAAAGAATGTCACTTCCTGGCAGGTGCAGGAACGTCAGGATACTTTGGGGATCTCATGAAGAGGAATCTGCCCAAATCTTAGAGGTATTGCAGGCATGTCCGATGGAAAGCATATGGCTTGGCTTCTGGCCAGGAAAGGCTACTAAAAGTTCAACCTAGAGATTCTTTATAAAGTTCCAGGAAAGCAGATTCTTAAAGATCTATATGATCACTCACTGTTCTTGCTGAGCTTATGTAAATAATTAGGCCAGATTTGTTAGAACTTGAATTGTTTCCTCAAATAAATTAGTCCTGATTTGGCTATCTCTGGAAATGAGGGTTATTTAGAGAGAAAAAATGACATTTAAATAACCAACCTTTGTAGATGTAAATTCTAGATTTGATTGTCTTTAAATGTTTGTTGTTTACCTAAGCTAGACAACTTGAGGTAAACTTCAGAGAAGTTGCACAATAGCTCATTTAGAAAATCTTCTTGTTTTTATTCTATGGGGCTAATAATAACAGGACCCCATGCCACATGATTAAATAACTGGACAATGGGATTGATTCCCCAACAATTGTATAACTTAACACCTTAACCAGTTATATGTGGCTGAGATAATGAAATCATTCCCTAAAAGCCAGAGCATACCTCACTCCATAGGGTTATCTGTGGACTTGTGGAGATAATGGATGACCCCACTTTATTTATGATTGGATTGGGTAATGCACTTGGGGATAGCCTTACTTCTTGAGACAAGTTTTCTCCCACTTGCCAGTGATCCTTTGTAATTAGAATGTTAACTATTTACCCCAAACAAAGAGGTGGTCTTAATAGTATTTTTCAGTCATATTTATCCTAGAAGCCACCATTATTGAGGTACAATTGCAAAAAAAGGCTTTAGCTAAGCATACAACAGCCCTCCTGGTAAAAGGAGCCTCAAAGCTCACTATGGGAGAGTCCCTGACTGTAATGATTTCACCTCAGGTCCCAAGTGTCTTAGAAACCAAAGGCCACCAATGGGTGATGGAGGCCGACTTATTAAATACCAGTTACACTGATAGATATACCTGAAGTAATACCTAAAACCTGTCAAACTTTAAATCCAGCTATGCTTAAACCTGGACCTGAACATCATATTTTCATAGAGGATAACTGTTGGAGGTCATTGATATCATTTATTCTAGTCAACTGGATTTAAAGGACTGCTGCAGCTATAATTCATCTCAAAGGTTCTATAGTGGGCCACCCCCTATAATAAGTAGGCTTAGAGGAGACCTCAAACAGATTGGAAACTTAGAAGTGTCCCAACACCACCAAACCTTGGGAAAAACTCCAAGGCACATATCCTGAGAAGCTTTAGAAAGGACCCCCTCAAACCATGGTGGACAGGGCCCCACATTATTGTTCTAACCACCCCTACTGCCCTCAAGGCCATAGGTGTCATACAAATTGGGTCCACTGCTTTAGAGTAAAGAATGGTCTCACTAGTTGGATGAGTCACATCAGTGGAAAGCCCAACCAGATCCTACAGACCTGCTCCAGCTCCACCTTTGACAAGACCCCACCTACTGATGGGCATCTGTTCACTGTGATATCTGGCTGTTGTTGGTGTGATATCCCTCACCTCAGGAGTTGGACTTTATGCTTCTGCCCCTTCTGACTGGACTTCTCCCAGAAACATGTTATTGTTATGTTTATTGGGCAGCCTTAGGAACCTTAAGATGGATTGCTAAGTCCATAGAAAACATTGTTGCAATGAATTTTGGAACACTGAAAAAATAAAATAAAATAAATAAAATTCAAAAAAAAAAAAAAAAGAAAAGAAAAGAAAAGAAAACACTGTTGCCTGTTGCCAGGGGAGCCGCTGCCATCATAATAGATAATGATGCTCTCTAAACTAGGTGGTTAAAGGGGCATCTAAGGGGTGAATGATAAGGGAAAAACTGTACTCCAAGATGGCCGACCAAACCAGCAGTGGAATTCCAGTCCCTGTCTCAAAGCACTTTCGGGTTCTTCTTTCCTTCCTGTTTCCTGTGTGCACCAAAGTACTAAGTATGCAGAAGTAGAAGGATATAGATTCGCCTCCCTGCTTGTGCTCGGGGCTCAGACCTTTGAAGAACAGCCTCCTCTGAGCCCACCGGTCTCAAATAAACCCCCAATCCTCCAAACTCTCTGAGTGCTGCTTTGTTTTTCTGTCAGGATCCAGTCTAGGTTCCATAACGGGCTCGGTAGTTACAAGTGTGGAATAAAAGAGGCCCTAAAATGCCAGACCATACACCATTGGATTACATCTGGGACCAAGACTAAATGACAGTTACTAAGAATCTGTGCCAAGGAATCATAGGGAAGCCATGAACCAGAAGATAAAATGGTAGAACTGAGACTTGGAAAAGCCTATCAATTGGTTTTCAGTGGTTTCACTGCATTTATTCTCAAATGTATAATCAGTATCTTTAGTTTATTATTCCATGATAAATAACCTTTTGATTTTTATTCACACATTCATCACTGAAATGTGACTCATCTCCTCCGAAATTTTTTCCTACCCCCAAGATGATTAGTTTCATATGCTTCTCCCTTTTTCTTTTCCCAGCTTTCTAGTTTCACTGCTGGCCTTTTCTCAAACCTTATTCTCAACTCTCAGGATGAAGTACCTCCCTCTGCATATTCCTGATGTTCAAATGCAATTTAAAAAATAGAAAAATTAATTAGTGCTGGGAAACAGACCAAATATCTTGGTAATGGTAGAAGGAAGGCTTCTAGCTCTAAGAAGACTGACAGAAAAAAAACCTGCAAACCCTGTAAGGCACCTACCAGCACAATGAGCAAAGATAATTTTTTAGTTCCCCAAGTCAAAAACTATTAAATAATGCTATCTATTTTATAAGAAGGAAACATCCCTATATATACATACTTATGTAATATATACAGTTGATTCAAATCAATATCTTTTGGATCACTTTTCATGCAGGAAATGAATAGAATTACATGTAATTGATGTTTTTCCCCACTATTTTTCCAGTCTTTGTGATTCTGTGAATTGCTCAGTATTCATGTTTCTTTTTGTGTTTATGTTAGCCACAGCTAGTTTCTGTTGCTTACAGTGTAGAACTTTGAGGAACAGATCAGCAATTTCTGTATCAGTTAATTCTGGGGAAGATAATTCTTTAGAAGAAGGCTGTGGCTAACCATGAAGGGAGGGGGTTGCACATGATACTCTATTATATATGAACTATATCTGTATGATCCTTTTCTCAGTGATACACAACATAGCCAACAGGTGAAGGAGAGACCAATATATATAGTAGTAGGATATACGTGGATAGAGAATGGGAGATTTGCTACTATTACTAATATCTCTGAAAGATTAGTATAGAAATATAATTTATAAAAATGGGGGGGAACAAGAGTCTCATAAGAGACTCTTAACAATAGAGAGCAACCTGAGGGTTGATGGAGGTGAGTGAGGGATGAGCTAGATGGGTGATGGGTATTAAGGAGGGGATTTGTTATGCTGAGCACTGGGTGTTATATGTAAGTGATGAATCACTTAATTCTACCACTGCAACCAATATTGCACTCTATGTTAACTACCTAGAATTTAAATAAAATTTTAAAAAATAAAAATAAAAGAAATACAACTTAAAATTCTATCTAAGTCAGCTTGGGCTGTTATAATAAAATACCATAGACTGGCGGCTTAAATATCAGACAGTAAGTTCTCACATTTATGGAGGCTAGGAAGTCTAAAATTAAGCTCCTGACAAATTAATTTCCTGAAAAGGGCCCTTTTTGTTTGTAAATGTTTTTTTGTTGTGTCTTCACATGGCTGGCCTTTTCCTCTTCTTATAAAGACACTAATTCCCTCTTAGGGACACCACCTGTATGACTTCATGTAAACCTAATCACCTACCAAGGGCTCTAATACCATCCCATTGGGAACTGAAAAAGTTTCAACATATGGATTGCAGGGGACATAAATATTCAGTCCTTAATAAGGTCTTCAAGAGATCTCAAAATTTGACCCAGAAGATACAGAGAAAATTGTATTAGTATCTTATTGCTGCTCTAACAAATTATCAAAAAGTTAGTGGCTTAAAACAAAAGGTTATTACATTATAATTTTGAAGATCAGAAGTCCTACAATCAAGGTGTCCACAGGGCTGCCTTCTAGTGGTTCTAGAGAAGAATAATTTTCTTGTCTATTCCAGTATCTAAAAGCCACATGCATTCCTAGGTTCATGGCTCCTTCCTTGAATCACTCCCACCTCTTCCTGTATCATCACATCTTCTCTGACTTTGATATTTTTGTCTCTCTCTTATAAGAACCTTTGTGATTATATTAAGCCCATTCAGGAAATCCAAGATACTCTCCACGTACCAGTATCCTCAACTTAATCATGTGTACAAAGTCCATTTTGCCATATAAGGCTCTGGGGATAAGGACATGAACATCTTAAGGTGAGGAAGAGGATGGGGAAGGGAGGGTGTGATTCTGCCCACCACAGCATATCAAATGTTGCATATGTGTGAAGAGCCACATCACAGCTCAGGACTCCCTATTCAGTTCACTGTACCACTTTTTTTTTTTTTTTTCATATGGGTTAACTTTTGGCTTCATTAACATCATCTATACCTAAGATACACTGGAGAAACCACAGATTTCCATAGCCGGTCAAGAAAGTTGGCCTGAGTGGTCTTGAAAATTATAGCCATTTACTTGTGGCCTTTTTTAATGGGTCTCTTGGCAGAGATGAAAGGAAAGGAAAGGGGAAGGGAGGGGAAAAGAAGTGGAGGGAGTAAGAAAGAAAGATCAGTGCAATAAAATGAATGCACATTATTTTTGCTGATAATAGCCATGGGTGGTTTGATTTCCCTTCCCTTAGGGTAATAGAATGTAGAGCAGCTTTATTCTGCTGACTTCAGCTCCTATTGGTTGGGCTGGAGTGATACAGGAAGGGATCAGGAAACCATGGCTTCTATTCTCTATTGTGTCATTTAAGATTCAAGTGTTACCTCCTGTTAAAATGGACTATTTATATTTTTATGAATACATTTCTTAAATGGATTGTAAACTCACATGTGATGAGTATTTACTGTGTGCCAGACACTGTAATGTGTCATTTACATACACTATCATATTTCTTCTTCACAATTGCCTTACTTTCACAGGTTTAGACAATTCAGCAGCTTGTCCTAGTAGGGCCAAAGGCCAGAAGTCTTATTGAGCCCATTCTCATATCTCCTTTGTGGTATTTTCTCACAAGAATGTTCACAATTCATGCAATTCAGACAGAAAACCATATAATAAAAATAGCAAATCCAATGTGCATTAAGTTGTACTGTACATAAAATGCATTATATGTATCTACTCATTTGGTCCTTACCAAAACTCTACAGAAGGTATAAAAGTTACTGCCTATAATGTCTTTGTTTTAAAGACAAGAAAGGTGAGGTTTATGTCAATTCTTCCCAACCTACATAGCTCATTGCAGATAACTTCTCCTTTGATTTCTTTTTATTCCATCATCTATTATAACAAACACCAACTGTTGATTTCTCTAGACACATAAAGGAGAAGAAGGATGTCATAAGGAAAGAGCTCTAGGTTTGGAATCTAACGATCTGCCTTGGGGTCAATGTCTAGAGCCGCGGGCCTTATCATTGTATGACTCTGGGCTTTGGGTCTCCAGATCTAAAATGAGAAAAACCATCTCCCTCATAGACAAGAGGATAATGTGTATGAAAGTATTTGGTAAACTGCAAAGGTTACTTAAGGCAAGATTTTTTTTAACTAAACAGCTTAAAATCATTTTAGTAGAACAAGTGTTGTTTCACACTTTAATTTTTCAATAAGGTTTTGATGCTTCTCAAGTGAAACCTCATTGCCAGCTTTTGAATCTGGTTAAAACACTTCAGGAATTTTTGTGTCTGCATTCCGGTTTGACATTCTTTGCTATATAGGGAGCTATCATACAGAAACACCAGAAATCATAAAGATTCTTCAAAATGCATTCTAAATGACATTTTATTAAACACTTCTGTTTTGTAAACATACTCATGATTACATTTAATGAAATTGTTTTGTTGCAAATGTCAATGGAAATGAATATTGTCATATTGGCATAGGCTAATTTTAACTTTTTATGTTGCTGATAAAGTTCTAATTCAGAAAAAAAAGCTCAAGCTCTATGAAAATGGATCAATGGACAATTTACTTCCTTTTCATTATTTTTACTCAGATTGCATTTGTTAGAAAATGCATAACATTGTTGTACTGATAGAGAAAAACTGTACTCTAAGATGGCTGACCAAACCAGCAAAGGAATTCCAGTCCCTGTCTCAAAGCCCTTCCGGGTTCTTCTTTTCTACCGTTTCCTGTGCGAGCCAAAAGTACCAAGTATGCAGAAATAGGAGGGTATAAATTCCCCTCCCTGCTTGTGCTCAGGGCTCAGACCTTTGGAGAACAACCTCTCCTGAGTCCACTGGTGTTAAATAAACCTCTGATCCTCCAAAGTCTCCCTAGTGCTGCTTGATTCTTCTGCCAGGATCCAGTCCACGTTCTATAACAGTACCATTTAGTTAGGTTTGGATTTCATCTTCAACAAAAAAGAAAACAATATGAATGTCAGAGGTAGATGCAGAGGTTGGGAAGAAAGAAATTTCCTATGCCCTCAATATCCCAGCTGGATCAAGAATCAAATCAACATGAGAGATCACATTAACAGGAAGAAACCAAGTTGAGTTTCTACACACAGGGAAGTCACATAGACATGAAATTCCAAAGACAGTGAGGCAACATGAGGTCTATATGAACTAAGGAGAGCGGTAAGACTCTGAGGATACAGAGGAAAAAGACCATTAAAAGGAAGGTGAAAGGGGCGCCTGGGTGGCTCAGTGGGTTAAGCTGGGACATTCAGCTCAGGTCATGATCTCAGGGTCTTGGGATAGAGCCCTACATCAGGCTCTCTGCTCAGCAGGGAGCCTGCTTCTCCCTTTCTCTCTGCCTGCCTCTCTGTCTACTTGTGATCTCTCTGTCAAATAATTAAATAAAAAATCTTTAAACAAAAAAAAAAAAAAAAAGAGGAAGGTGAAAGAAGATGTTTGGAAGACAAAACAAAGAGTTTGCCTACTATTATACAAATAAGTATCTTAAAGAGGAATCTCTGTTAATAGGTCTCCTCCTGGTACCTGCAGGCAGTTGAGTGGGAACTTAAAAAGCTTTTCCTGAATATGCTGGGTTTTGTTTTATTTTAACTCAAAACAATGTTTACACCGAAGTGGCCCATCTTGGGGCAGTCAGCCCTTGACCCCTATACAGCCAAGAGATTGTCTAATTGTCACTTGTCACTCAGTGCTTCTTATGTGAGTGTTTGATTTATTCAACTGCTAATTTCCTACACTCAGTAACAGGGTAGGGTAGCTCTTTAAGATTTATGAGAAGCCTTCAAACATGTCTTATTTGATTCTCCTACTACCTTACTTTAGGAAAGCGGGCCAAACAATGTTATCATCATTATAAAATGGGGAATTTGGGACTCAGGTTAACTTGCCAAGCAGTAACTGACAAAGCTGATCTAGATCTTCTAATTGCCATGTTTTGGTTCTTTTCACTATGTGTTCATTGCCAGTGGATGCCAGTTAACTTTAGGGCTGGCTAAGCCTACATTTCTGTAGGGGGGACCCAAGGGGTTTAGTCACATTAATCGTTGATTATAAAAACAGCAATAATAGAAAAAACATTAAAAATAATATTAGCTGATAGTTTCTCAGTGCCTATGGGTGCCACTCTTATTTTAAGCATCACATTTGTATTACCAATTTCTATTCACAATGAACCTGTGAGGTAGATACTATTTTTAATCTTCTCAAGACAGGAGTGTATTGACCTAGTATTTTTCCCATTATATAACTGATGAAACTGTAGTCAAGAACTCAAGTGACTTGTTCAATGTTTACACCACTACCAAATCATGGGGGGATGGGGAAAACCAGTCTGACTGAAGAATCTATGCAATTAATTACTTTATCATATTGTTCTCAGAGCTGACTTTGTTTGTTGTTGTTTTTTTTTCAATATAAAGAAGATAAAAAGAAGTATTCAAACAAATGAATTAGTGGCTCATTCTCTCCTATTTCCTTTTGTATCAGTAATAGCTGCATAGCAGGACATAGACTAGAAATATCTAGAAGCTTTTATGAATTGTGAACTGTTTTGGAATAGATACAGGTAGCTCAAATAATGGAGGTTCCATGGAGAAATGATAATTGGGCTTGGAACCATGCAGATTAAGAAGCATACAAATATAAATAAAATCAGAATTGTTGAAATTAAAGGACATGCTGCTCCATGAAATGATCCAAAACTAGAAGCCCTGATTCCATGGTAGGAAAAACTGGCAAAACAGCCAAACCTTGAAAAACGCAGACACAGACCTGAGAAAACCCTCCCAAAAATGCGTTCCTTTTTATTACCAACCTAAGGCTTATTATTTTCATATTTCAGGAAAAACCTTGAAAACAGTAGTTACAATACATTTAATATTTAACTTACTCAACTAACTTATGGTGAGTATTTTCAGGTGATATTTCTGAAGGTCACATACTGCCTTTTTATTTATTTATTTATTTATTTATTTATTTATTTTATTTTTGCTAACTTTAGGGCTGGCTAAGCAATTCCTTAAGCTCTTCCTATTCCTACATAACTAATTCTTCTCAGGGTACACAGAGAAGAGAGTATCGGGGAGTAAGAACTCCTTTCCCTTTCAAGGATCCTTCTAGCTGGACCAAGAGTCAAATTGACATGAGGTTAACAGGAGATAATCAATTTTAATAACTTACATACAGGGAATCCACACAGACATAAGAATTCCAATGACAGTCAGGAAAGTGAGGCATATTTGTCATCCTGAACTAAGGAGAGGGGGTCATTGGTCTAGAACTTGAAGAGAATGCAATTCACGGGGTAATAAGAAGAGTAGATGTTTCACAATTAGGTGTTTTTCCCTGCCATACAGATGGGTCACTCGGATAACATTTATGTCTGCTATTAACCCTTAATCTGGAAAAATCCCCAGCTTAGATTTCTCTATGTAGTTAAGGGAAGGGCAAAAATTTCTCAGGAAACTGCCCCCAGCTCCAATAGTCTGTCTGCATGCCAAGTGGCTCATGTGGGGGCAGCCTGCCTTTGGCCCCTACAGATCTCTCCTCTGAAACTTCCCAGAAGGTGAGCTGGTATACTGTTCCATGTCCTTGAACTGACCTATTACTGTTGACAATAGGTCAGTTCTGTTGGGTTCATTTCAGGAGGCAGTGATGCAGTAGTGTTCTCAAACTTGGGCCTATGGTTCCAGTAGTCAGGTATTAAATGAAAGGTATTTCTACGGAAATAAAAGAAAAACAACAGTTAATGATTGGATCATATTATAAACGGTTTCTGAGTTCTCAAAGGTAGCTGGTCAAGATTTCTAGATGTCAGGCTCCAAGCATCTTCAGAGAGAGAGAGAGATTGAGAGAGAGAGAGAGAGAGAGAGAGAGAGAGGGCAGGCAGTGGCAATCTGACCTATTGTCCTAGTGTGTAGTTGAAATGTCTGGGGATCTTTTTGAGTGGCCCACAGAACAATAGACACAAAGATTGTGGATACATCAACTACTATGGAAATTTCTCTGAAGTTTTACATCAAGTTGTTTATATTCAGTTTGCAGGGCTCTGGGGAAAAGGCTAGTGTTAACTCTCAAAGGATTCCAAGTCAAAAAGATGGGGGGAAAAATAAGATGTTAGTTTAAAGAATTGTAGGCAGGCATTGGAGGGCACTAGAATAAATCAAGATTTAGTCCAGTTTATAATGAAAAGTATTCAAATCGAATATCTACAAAAATGCTCTATTGAAACAAATTTTCTCTCTAAAATCGTTCTCGTTTCTACTAAAGATAGCCAAATTAACACTAACCAGCCAACTAAGTCTAGTTTCAAGAAACAAAAACAAAACTTGGCCTGATTATCTCCATAAGTTCTGCAAGAACTATGTAGACTCTTTAAAAATGGCTTTACTGGCAATTTTCATTAGGAATCTCTAGATTGAACCTTTAACAGCCTCTGAAGGCTAGAACCCAAGCCAAATACTTGTCATCAGACTATGCCTGCAGAACCTTTAGATCTGAGTGAATGCCTTTCTTCTCGAGGTCTTCAAAGTATTATTTCCTGTACCTGCCAGGAATGACCTTCTTTACTCACCTGGCAAGGCTCTGGCAATTCTGTAAGCAAGGTACCAGGCTTTTATTTCCAAGAGGCTTTATTGGCTCTATAAAGCCAACCTGAGTTCCTCAAAGCTCAATCTGAGTTTGAGGAAGTATGAGTTCCTCATACTCAATCTGAGTATGCATGTCTCTCTCAAATATGACATTCCAGTCAAAGCTTTGGTAATATAACCAATGTGTTTAGTTGTGTCCTATTATGAGCAATGCAGATTCTTATTGAACTTATGCAAATAAATAAATATTTTGCCGTAAAAATATAAGAATACTACCTGAGAGTTTTTGAGTTCTGGAGGGTTCAGGTAGGGAGCAAGATAAATGTTTCAATTTACTCACAAAGGTATATTTTATCAAATCACTATCAGTTTGCCTAAAAGAAAAATTTTTCTTAAATTGATAAAAACAAAGCATTTTTAAAAAGTCAGCAGTGTTACAAACAAAAAGTTATATAAAATTTATAATTATTTCCTTAGTTTATTCAAGTCCCATGATACTATTTCTTGTCCTGCTTGAATTCAGTTTTTCTAGTCAAACCAGAATTTTTTTACCTAGTTCAGTTTTATGATCTTAAGGCTATCAGGAACCTGTACTCAGAGTTCTTTCTATGAATCTCATTAAAGTTGAAACACATCTGCAGGAAGATTTTACAAGAGTGTCTAAGTAACAGTGTAACTCTCTATAAATGAGAAAAGACGTAAAAACGGCCATGCTTAAAGAGCTGATTCGATGGGGGCGCCTGGGTGGCTCAGTGGGTTAAGCCGCTGCCTTCGGCTCAGGTCATGATCTCAGGGTCCTGGGATCGAGTCCCGCATCCGGCTCTCTGCTCAGCGGGGAGCCTGCTTCCTCCTCTCTCTCTCTGCCTGCCTCTCTGCCTGCTTGTGATCTCTCTCTGTCAAATAAATAAATAAAAATAAAATCTTTAAAAAAAAAAAAAAAAAAGAGCTGATTCGTGTTCATTATAATGCAAATGGTAAGAAAATCTGGTTATTTTGAACACACAACTCTTCAAGATAATAACATACCTGGTTAGTATCATCAGCTTTCTAGTTTTGTACAATGTTTAGAAAACTTATTTTAATAACATATCTCTAGAAATAGAATCTTAGAGGGTTTACTATCACTTACTCTTTCCATGTAATTTGACATACAAAATTAGCCTAATTGGTTTAATTTCTCACAATGTTATTGTTTGGATAGGTTTCAGGGGCCCACTTGAAAATTTCAGTTAGACTGTGGTCCAAAGGCCTCATTTTAGAGTTTGATTTTAGGAAGTATCTCGATAAATATTAAAAGGTTTGAATATTTGATTAAATACAAACAGAAATCATTATGAAATGATATTGAATTATACATTTAATCAAAGTGACAATAAAAGGTATCAAAGGCAAATACAGAAGATTACACAGTTCTGAGCAAAACTGCCTTTGGCTCAGGTCATGAACCCCAGATCCTGGGATCAAGTGAGCCCCACATCAGGCTCTCTGCTCAACCAGGAGCCCAATTCTCCCTCTCTCTAAACCCTCCCCTCTGCTCTTGTGTTGTTTCTTTCTCAAACAAATAAATAAATAAATAAAATCTTTAAAACAAAAGAGAGAAATGTTACATCACAAAGGCACAAAGAGATTATTTGAGATTTTTCCAAGGTGGATATTTGGAACATACTTGCCTGTCAGAGGAGCTAGACTTTGTATTTTAAAAAAGCCTCTGTCTTGGGGCTCCTGGGCAGCTCAGTGGGTTAAGCCTCTGCCTTAGGCTTAGCTCATGTTCTCAGGTCCTGGGATAGAACCCATTCTTGGGCTCTCTGCTCAGCAGGGATCCTGCTTGCCCCTCTCTCTGCCTGCCTCTCTGTCTCCTTGTGATTTCTTCTGTCAAATAAGTAAATAAAATATTTAGAAAAAAATAAAAAGGCCTCTCCCCTCTTTTTTTTTTTTCTTTTTTCTTTCTTTCTTCAGTCTCAGGCAACTGTGAGCTGTGTTTACATTTCAAAGATATAATAATTATAATTTGAAGGGACAGAAAAAGAACATAATAAAAAAAATTCCCTAGAGTTTCAGGGTAACTGCTATTTAAAATTTACCTTTTTTTAAAGTACAAAAAGATTTGTACCAATATCCTGATCTTTTATAATATGCACAAGCATTTTGATAAAAATAGGTGAGCTTTATTTTATTTTATTTATTTGACAGAGAGAAACACAGAGAGGGAACACAAGCAGGGAGAGTGGCAGAGGGAGAAGCAGGCCTCCTGCTGAGCAGGGAGCCCTATGCAGGGCTCTCTTCCAGGATGCTCAAGGACTGAGCCGGCCTGGCGTCCCAGTAGGTGTACTTCAGTGATTGTTAAAGATAGATGGGTTTTTGACTTGCTTCTAGAGTTACATTTCTGTTTTGCAAAAATCTGTAAAACAAAAACAGTTATTTCTAATTCCACAAAGAACCGGATTACAGCCACTTCTTGTTATCAAAGGACAAGCTAGTCTTTTTAACTAAATTTGCTTCTTTATATCAGAGAGAATTTTTAAATAAAATAGGAAACAAAAGATCTAAGCCTTTGTAAAGTCTGTGCAATGCATTTTAACAAAAGCCTTTTTTTCTAGATCAACTCAACTCAATAATAATTTGAAGGGACAGAAAAAGAACGTAATACAATGCAATTCAGTTCAATTCAATTCAATTCAATTCGATTCGATTCAATATGCAATATCAGCTCCTGAATATTGGCCTTCCACTGTCCATTTGTAGGAGGACCTATCAAAAATTTTGGTCATCTTGTTTCCTCTTTGAAAGGATGGTTGTGAATATAGCCAAAAAATTATAATCTTTTGAAAGTAGAGGTAAAAGGCCTTTATAATTTGAAAGATCTGCTGCTGTCCTGGGAACACAAATTCTTTTGCAGTGGGGGTCTAAGATACCCCTAGAAAGGATATTGCATAGTAGTAAGGTCTGAAATTGGCAAAGCCTGATTACAAGAGCCCTGGAAAGTAGGCACAAAGCAAGCCCTATGGCCAGTCTGGGTGCTTTTGTTAAATTCATTACTGGCTTTCAGCATTTACATGAACAACCTGTATACTTTCCACCTAGAGATGAGACCAGAGTGGTCTCTATAAATCTTCTAGGGAAATGAGGCTGGATTTTAAGAAGGGGACTTTACATTGGATGAGGACATTTATCTTTGTCCTAAGTCTAATTTTTGCTCTTTTATCTTGTCAAGGGAATCCCTAAGGCTATCCATTATACTAATAAGACAACAAGAATGGTTTATCTCTGGTCTCCCGTGAAAACAGGAGACATCTCCAGTCCCAGGCCTGCTAATCTGGGACACCAGGTGGGTGCTAGTGAGATGAAACTTTCCAGCACCAACAAACAGGTAAGGTTGAGACGACAAAGGTTTTTATTGATGAAGTTTTGGATATAGGTGAGGTCCAGGCCGACAACCAAGAAAGTATTCTTCACATGTCTCTGGTGCAAAAAGGTGATCTTATTAAAGCACAGGGTCAGGACCCATGGGCAGGAAGAGTCGCTGCTCCAGGGTTGTGAGGAGTGGTCCATTATATACCTGCAAGTTGGGAGGGGGTCAGGAATAGCTTGTCAATAAGGAATTTTGGAGGCAAGGTTTCCAGGACCTTGAGGGGCTAGCTATTGTTGGGAAAAGGTCATTTATTACCGTCTAAAAAAACCTTAGTCATGAGACCCTTCAGATGTATATTGGTGGGCCATATGCTTGGGGACGATTGTCAAAACATATCTCGGGGGGATTCAGAGATAAAGGAAGTTTCCAAAGGAATTTTTATATGTTAAAGTAGACCCACAGGATCCTGGTTGGGGTGGGGGGAGCAGTCAGGTGAGGATTGCCTTTTGCCCTTTGCAAAGGATTGAGGTGGAGGTAGTTTAGTCCCTACAGGAATGTCACTCTGACTGTTACAAGGACTTTTCAGTGGGCTCTAGATAGTAAGGAAATTTAATAACTTTTCTTTTGCCTCTGTTTTCCACATCACTATGGGCTCATACCTCCATGAAAAACTCCCCTAAGAGCTGGCAGAGCAGGACAGAGAGACTCAAAACCCCAGTGTACTGGACCAGCCATCAAAGTGCACCCTAGTAAGTGGACTCCCAGAATGGTGGAAACCAAAGAGAATATTCTCACTGCTTTGAGGACACAGAACAAGATGAGAGAAAAACTCCTATGTGCAATATGTACCTTAACAGCTTTATCTAAGCATTGAGTCTCTTGGAGCCACACTCATACCTAGGAGGGATGTATCATGGGCTTGGGGACCACTTAATGTTTTATAGTGTACCTGGTTGCATGGAAGTTTTCTAGAAAGTGGTGAACATTCTAGTGTCAACCCATGTCTGACCAACTTATCCTATCACAGGAGTCTTTGAGTTTGGTGGCAAGCGCTCTAACAGCTAAAGGCTTGACTCCTGCTCACCAGGTTTGCAGCTTTGGCTTCCATGGTTGTCCATGGGAGACAGCCTTTACCTCATGCTCACACATTCCAAATCCCTTTGACGAACCACGTGAAAGACACAGACAAAAGAAAACAAAGACCATCTCTGGGAGGAAAGGGATCAGTAACCAAAGAGTAGCTAAGCCTGAGGAACTATTTTGTCCAGTTAATCTAAATTTAGGAAGAGAGAAAAATGACTCTCTCCACTCTTGCTCCACTGGACTCCCCAGATGGATTCCAGGGGGCTGACATGGTGTGCCTAGGGCACGCAGTGTTCGGCGAGTGAAAGGATACTGTCCACTATGCCAACAGTCCTGGAGCAAGAATTCCTGTTGTCATCAAGTGTTTTCCTACCTGGATTAATGGAGAGACTCACAGAGGATAATAAAATGTAATTGTGTATGAACTGGCAATCCACACAGCACGGGAATCATAAAGATGGTCAGGCAAAATGAAGTATCTATGTCATTCTGAACTAAGGAGAAGGGGGTAGGGGTCTGGGACTTCAGAAGAAAGTATTAAAAAACAAAGACTGGCCCCAAATTGTGTCACTTCATCAGAGTTCTCAAGTCAGTGCCCAATAACTAATCTTATAGCAATTCAATATTCCCCCAGAAATGTAGAAAATTTCCATCTGTGCTACTGAATCTGCCACCTGAGTCCTCTCCATCCCCCAAAGAAAGATGAGATAATCTGCATGAGGCATCTTGCTTTCTCCTCTAGAAACCACCCTCACCTGGCACAATCCTATTCTTTTGCTAATAAGCTTACCCCCCCCCATTCTTCTATAAAATCCTTCCATTTTGAACAACTCTTGGAGTGCCTGTCTACTTAATGGAGGGGGTGCTGCCTAATTCATGATTTCTTTAATAAAGACAGTTAGATCTTCACACTTACTTGGTTTAATTTTTTTTTAAATAATTTATTTATTTATTTGACAGACAGAGATCACAAGTAGGCAGCGAGGCAGGCAGAGAGAGAGGAGGAAGCAGGCTCCCCGCTGAGCAGAGAGCTTGACTCAGGGCTGGATCCCAGGACCCTGGGATCATAACCTGAGCTGAAGGCAGAGGCTTTAACCCACTGAGCCACCCAGGCCCCCCTTAATTTTGTTTTTTAACAGAAGAAAAGCAATTTACAGGGCAATAAGAGGAGCAGCCATTTCATAACTAGATGTTTGTCGTTCCATACAGATGTGTCACTCAGATAAAATTTGTCTCTACTGGTCACCTTTATTCTGGAAAAAACAAAAACAAAAAAACCCTCAATTTAAATCCTTCTAAGCAGTTAAGGGAGGGGTAAAATTTCTTTAGAGCTTACAGGATCTTAGACTGCTTTTGGTTCAAAATAGTCTCCTTACCAGGGGCACTCCGCTGGCTCAGTAAAGCATTTGACCGTTAATCTCAGAGTTGTGAGATCAAGCTCCACGTAAGGGTAGAGTTCACTTTAAAAATAAATAAAATTAAAATTGTTAAAAAAGAAACAGTCTTTAAAAAAAATAGTCTGTACACCGAAGTGGCCCATCTTGGAGTAGCTTGCCCTTGGTGCCTTCAAAGGTAGTACATTGTTTCTGAGAATACAACATAGACTATTTGTGACTGTATCCCTATGCTCCTTTGTCATGGGAGTGATGGTGGCAATAATCGGTAGGTGTTGTAGAAACAGAGTGACCTTCTTTAGGATCACCCACAGCTGATGGGCACCCCCATTTCATAGACCATCATACCCTTTGTAGTCTCATCTGAGCCAAACAAAAGCAGACAAAGATTTGGTGGACAGAATTTCTTTTGGATTCAGAGTGAATATGAGACAATTAGAAAACAAAACTGTAAAATATGTTTACAAATGCAAATAGGTGTTGGACAGAAGGGCAATCAGTACAAAAAGTTACCAGACAGAAGAGCAATGATAGAGAAATGTTTGAACTTCAGGGAGAGAGAACAAGAGTTGACAGGGACGCTCATTCTTCATTTCCTCTCATATCTCTCTCCAGATGGACTTTTCTTATTTTTTCATAACTAGAGAGCAGTTTCCTTTCTATCTTTTGCCTAGGAAAAGTCTAGAGAACACCAAAGCACACTCCAGACTGAGATGCAACAGGGGTCTACTGCTGGTTGAAAGAAGATAGGTCAAGATAAGATAAAAATTCTTTTCAACAAGATAAAAAACTATTACATCTTTATAGATAAATATCAAAAGGTACAGATGGTCATAATACAAAATGTAAAAGCCTTGGTCTGTCCAACCACTAGTTTGAATTAGAGACAATAGGCATATAGAAGTTTTCCTATGCATTTCCCAAGGTTATGCTCAAGACAATGTGTGTGTGTGTATGTGTGGTCTTACTACCCAAATAGCATTTTATCCTATATAACCATGAAAAAAAATCTAGGGTCATTACATTCATGTATCATTTGTTTATTTAATAGTATGTTTTTTTCTGTATTGTTATGTATCTATCTTTTTCATGGTTACAGAGAGTAATAGGCCATTTTAATGGTTAAAAATTAATAGTTAATAATAAATTATGGTTTAATATTTTATTTATTGTGTAAAGTATCCCATTGTATGACTCTAACTTATTTGATCATCATTGATAAAGTTAGTTTTTCTAATAAGTTATTTGTTGTTGTTTTATTTTTTATATATTATTTCTTTATCAGTCACACTTCAGTATAGGTCTCTGGGTACCAATGCCAGCACAGTTTTCTTGCTTTGACATTTTTTCTACCATATTGAAATTTTTCTCACAGTAAACTCTTCACATTACAGAATACTATCCTGGCTTCTCAGGTCCACTTGAGGCTGGCAACCTAGTAGCAATGCTTCTTTCTCTTCCTCACTTTGGACCTAATACTATTTAACCATATCCATGCACCTCAGGCAGAGTTTTAATCAACAGAAAACTCCTGTTCTCTCATCTTTTCCCTGTGGTGGGGCTCAGAGCGGTAAGGAACCTAAGTGCCTGGTAGAATGTAGACTGGGAGATAGATTAATGAAAAGATTATTGCTCACTTTGTTTTGTTTTGTTTTCCAGCTCATCTGTTAATCTCTGGGAAGGGGGAAAGAAAATCTGTTCTGGGCAGTTAAAAACTCCCATGGCTCTTCTCTATGGTACAGGGTCAGACGTCTCACCAGGAAAAAGCACAGATCACGGAATCTTATAGGGAAGGACAAAGTTAGGTTTGACAGGCTGCTCACCAAACTGTATTATTACACTTATCAAGCTGAATACTTAGCTGGCTCATTCAACTAGTCTCATTAAGTACAAGTAATATGTGTTAAGCTGAGTACTACTAGCTTTCAGTTTGCCAAAAGCTGTTGAGGAATCAAGCCACAAAGGAAATGTTTATCTGCAAGAGGACGATGAACATGAGGATGCTGACCATGAGGGCCTAGTCCTTTTTAGGGCTTGTCTGTTGCAATACACACAGACACAGACTCATCCTTGCAACACACACACACACACACACACACACACACACACACACACACACACTCATCCTTAGTTTTTGCTACCCATGAAGGCAGATCTTTGGGTAAGAATGCATTTGATGAGACACCAACAGCTGCATTCTTCCTCCCCCAGAATTCATGCAAGAAGCAAGACTGGGGCTTCTCCGTCGTCATGTAATGGCCTCAAATGAAAGCCTTGTCACTGGGGCGGGGGCTGGAAGGCACTGGAGCGCAGCAGCGCAGAGAGCATCCGAATTCCCTCCTCTGTTGCTGACTGGTTGAAAACTGGGAGGCAACGACCGGCCTCCAGCGGCTCGACTCCCCATTGGCTGCGAAGAGGTGGCAATCAGGGCGGGCCTAGGCGGCTGCGCGGCTTCCAGCTCTATGCTGCCGCCGCGGTCCTGTTGCGCTGTCGCTGCTGCAGCCGCCACCCGGGTCCCTTCGGCCGTGCGTCTGCGTGGGAGCTGCCTCCTCGGCTCGGGTCGCAGACACCATGGTGAGTGTCTCCAGTCGGGTTAGGCTGGGAACCTCACGCTGTGCCCGGCCTGGTTGCCCTAAGGAACCGGCCGAGCCGCCGGAGCTTGGCGCGGGGGCAGGAGGATCGCACCGCGGGTCGCGGGAGCAGTCTCGCGGTCTTGCCTATGTCCTGGGAAGGGATTTGGGATCGCTGGGGGTCGCGACGGGGGCGGTCATTGCCTTTGCTCCTCAGCGGAGGGTCCACCGCTCGGCACCGTGCCGCGACTTCCCAGGCTCGGGAAGGGGTCTTGCGGCTGAGGCGCGGGGCATTTTCGGCTCAGGCGGACCCCACCGGTGTGGGTGGCTGAGAGCCAATGGCGGGGGGAGCGCCGGGTTCGCGTCCCCTTTGCCACACTTGCCCGGATACCCCCTCCCACCCCCAACCCCGCACCCTCCCGCCTCGGAGCGGTGACAGGTGAGCGGAGGGGTAAGAAGGTGGCACGGCGATGGGGCGGACGGTGGCGGAGAGGATCTGCCTTTTATTGGGGTGGAGGTGTGGCGTCTCTGATGCCTCTCTTCGGCACCGAGCACCCCGAACAGAGCGGAGCCAGGGGACAAGGTTAAACCAGAGTTGTGGCGGCTGGTGCTGCTGCCTCGCCCCCGAGCCCCTTCCCACCTACCGCTGGTCCCTAACACTCAGGTCTCTCCTGTCCCTGCAGTACGGATTTGTGAATCACGCGCTGGAGCTGCTGGTGATCCGCAATTACGGGCCGGAGGTGTGGGAAGACATCAAGTAAGTGACGGGCCCCTCTAGCTTGGGCCCCGCTCTGGCGACGCGCGCTGCGTGTGCGTGCGTGTGTGTGTGCGCGCGTGTGCGCGCGCGAGGTGGGGTGGGGTGGGGGACATCCCGGGGCGGCCCCCGCGATGTCCCCAGCACCTCACTGCATCCTCCACTTCCTGCCTGGGTCTCAGGCGCGCATCCTTGGAGATGCCTCCGCCTGCCGCTCCCGGCTGCAGCTGCGCTCCCACGCTCCGGAGCCGGGACCTGGGGAGGAGGGGCGGCCGGGGCGGGGCCCTGAGGGCGAACCAGGGGAAGGAGCCCCTGGGGTCACCGCGGCCTCCGACCCGGCCTGAGCGTGGGAAAGCTCTGCCAGCGCCCGGGCGGCGGCTCCGAGCCTCTGCAAGCCGGGAGACTCCCACGCGGAAAGGGGCCCCGGGGACCACTAAGGCCTCCGCGACGTGCATAGAGCCCGAGGCCTTAGAAACAAACAGGAAACCTTGGGTCGTTTAGAATTTACACACCTCGCAGACACATAAAATAGTTAAGCCTTTTTAGTGCGCTAAACGTCGCTTCTCTTGAGATGATTTCTTGAGCTACTGAATCAAGTACATTTACTCACTTGAAATAAAGTAAAATTGGAATTTTTTTTCTTTCATTTTCTCAAAATCTACCCCTCCCCTTTTTTTTTTTGGCTTCTACAAGGCTTCTTTGCAGGAGAGCATCTTAGTTTTAGTCTAGCACTGGCAGGACTTTGGACGTGGACGGAAATACAACAGACATCTGAGACTTAAAGCCTGTTGGAATGATGATGGGTCCTCTCCGTGGGCAGGTTGAACATTTCGTTCTAAGGAAATTCTCTCTCTTTTTCTTCTCTTACTCTGGCGAAATTTGCATTGAACTTGTATAGCTAGCACAACCAACTAGTTATACCAAAACCATATATATGGGTTTTCATAGGGGAACGACAATCTGTCACATTGAAATGGAGGGAGAGGAAGTGATTACCTGGGTGGACTGAGGAGAGCACGTTGTTATTCTTTACTTTCATTTCCTGACCTCACTGATTTCATTTGTTTTATCAAGTAGGTGGTGTTTCAGGCAATTTTTTTTTTTTTTTTTTTTTTTTTTTTTTTTTTTGCTAAATACATTGCAATTGTTGGCAATCAATTCTAAAAAGTCTTATTATGCAGTTACATGACAGTGTTTTCTTTTAAATGTCTGTTTCCATGGAGATGGCCGGGATTAAATATTAAGCACTAGAATGCGACTTTCCCTTCCTTGGGTCTGTACGGTTGAGCCTGGTTTCATGTTCCATGAGCCATTTATCTTACCCACAGGACATATCTACATATAATAAAAAGAAGTGGGGATTTGGAAATTATGGATTGAATCAAATGAGCATTCAGGCACTAAAGCTTACTTTGGGATTTGAATCTGTTTGCTTTATTAATGCCTTCATAATTTTTATTTTGCTCCTTAGAGTTAAAGAGAAGGCAGATGTCAAAAGCAAGATTTTGGGCAGTGTAATTTAAGTATGGGATTATCTTTAAGCCACTTTGTGAATTTATGAAAACATTCTGTGTATCTCCCACATGTTATCTCATCTGTAATGTAGAAATCCCCAAATTTCTGGATGAATATGCTATGACAATATATCTGAAATTTTGAGAGCACAATAAAAGATAGTTATTATGGCTAAATAGTTATTATGTGCTTTAACCAAATTTAGAGTGTATGTGCCACCCATTATCAACTTAAATCATGGTTAAATACTAAGATGAAAAATTATACTTTATAGAGAAATGTATCAGAAATTTTCAAAAATTAAATTATCAAGTGGTTTGTTTGTATTGGCTAGATTTTCCCCAGAGAAGGTCAAAATACCAAAAAATACTCAAATTCCAGTGGTGTGAGAACTTAACTCTGTCAGAGTAGGCTAAGAATGTTTTACATTCTACTTTTTAAAAAGCATATTAATTTTTAATTAAACATCAATCTGGTTTAACTTATTAATTTATCTCTAAGTATTTTTGAATAGTAGTCTTAATCTGTTCAAGTCTTAATAACTTGAATCATTCAAAATCTTTTTTTCTGGTAAAATGAAACAAATCATATGAGTCTTTTTTATATGTAACCCTGCAACAATTATGTACCCCAGCAAGGGGAATACTATTATAGTTAAACCAGTGTTGGAATGCAGGTGTTAACTTTGATCCTTTTTTGCCTGAGTGTCCCTTCTGTTGGAGCCCTTATTTTCTTGGGTACCATGGACGATCTGGGATAGAGAACATTGCTCATTTTTCTGTGTTGAGAGGGATTAAAGCAGCTCAT
The DNA here is from genome assembly GCF_009829155.1 of Mustela erminea. Taxonomy (NCBI): domain Eukaryota; kingdom Metazoa; phylum Chordata; class Mammalia; order Carnivora; family Mustelidae; genus Mustela; species Mustela erminea. The sequence continues at coordinate 40,535,873 of NC_045615.1, read as the reverse complement.
TGGTTCCCAACCCCTCAGTACCCCTGACGGGTTACTTTGCACTCTTTGGAAAAGCATTCCCTTAGCACAGCAAAGACATGTTCATTGCATAGGGGCAGGAGAGGAAAATTTGGAGGAGCTAATTTGAAAATGCTCCTTGGAAGATTCTGATGCCTCCTTTCAATTTCTTCCTCTGCTCCAGGAAGGAAGGATCATGCCCTTCATGACCAATGGTTCAATATGCAGTATACTTTCTGTTTTAATCTTTTATGAAAAACTAAATGTGTAATATTTTTCTTTTCTTTTTGGTCTCGGTAAGCACCAAATGTCTCTATCTTCCTTTTTTGGTCTGTGAGAAACTATGTAAATTGATATTTATAAAACTTAATATAACACTTTTTTTTTTTTTTTTTGGTTTAGTAGGAAATGGCCATCCATTCTTCATGAGAAAGGATGCCAAACATTTAATGACAAATAAAATCCTAAGTAACAGATTCCAGGCAACAAATGCTAAGTGGTAGGAGCCAAAAATGCTTCATTGTAAACTCTGTATCCACTTACACTCTTACCAATAATATAACCATTTCACAGAGGTTTTAAATTCCTCCTTTTAAGAAAAAAAAATGTCTAGACTAAGCATCAGCAAACATTCTCTTAAAAGTCCAGATAGTAAATAATCCAGGTGCTGCCGGTCAAAAGTCAATATGGAGGCTATTATGTAGGTATGGACATAACTGTTAAAATGTGACCATCTAAAATGTAAAAATGATTCTTTGCTCTCAGATCAGACAATCTGGGCAACGGACTGGATTTAATCCATGGGCTGTAGTTTACTACCTCTGATCAAACCACCAATACATATGAAAAAGAAAAAGAGACCTCTGAATCTACTTAAAATCTTGTTTTGTTGGTTTCTTTTCAGTTTTCAGATGGTCCTTTTAGAAGCCATGGTCGAAAGATGATGAAAAAAAATCAGTAATTTCAGAGAAGACATGAAGTCAGGTTATTGATATTAGAAAAACACCTAACTACTTGATTTAATCATATCTGTCATTCTTCCACCATCCCTGATGAAATTAATCATTGTATCAAATTAATGGATTCAATTTTAGATTGGTTTAGCTTCCCTGAAACATAAAAAGAGATTAAAAAAATCTAACATGAATAAAGTTTATAAAAAAAACCCACAATACCTTCCTAAAAACTAATTATTTTGCCTTGAGTTGAGCAGGCCAAGGAACAAATTAAAAATAGATTTGAAACTCCATAGTTCTGTACAATATGTAGCTTAGCCCTTCTTTGTCTTACTAAAAAGTACGAGATAAATATTTGGATCAAAATTTTAGTATGAGATTTGAAAGTGATATAATCACACTATTAGTTGTGTTTGGAGCACACAACTGTGTGTGCTCCAAACTCTGTGTGTTGGAGCAAATTCCTCTAGAATGTTGTCAATCATCCTTCTTGAATAAAGAATTCATATATGTTTAGTATGGTTTTATCTGATTTACCAACAACAGGCGGCGTACCTTTTCCTTCATTGATTTATTCCTTTTTTCATTCTCTAGTTAAGCTTACTTTTATTTTTTAAATTTTTTTCAAAAGATGTTATTTATTAATTTGTCAAAGAGATAGAGAGAGCACAAGCAGGCAGAGTGGCAGGCAGAGGCAGAGAGAAGCAGGTTCCCCACTGAGCAAGGAGCCCGATGCAGGACTAGATCCCAGGACCCTGGGATCATGACCTGAGCTGAAGGCAATAGCTTAACCAACTGAGCTACCCAGGCATCCCTCTAGTTAAGTTTACTTTTAATGAGCATAGTGTAGTTTTAAACACTGAGGGTAGAGAAGTAAGATATACTCCCTGCCTTTAAATAAAATCTTACCATATTACTAACTCTTTTAAGAGTTGTTAGGATATTTTTGTCTTATTTTTTCTTGTTTTGTTCTGCCTATAACACAGACGTGGAAAGATTACTGCTCATAACTCAAGCATAGAAACAAGCTGATCTTCAGTTTTGAAATTAATGTATCTGTTGAATATGCTAATCACAGATTGTTATGGTTCATATAGGCAAGTGCTTTGCTATAAGCTAGTAATGTGACTTTTCCAAATTACCTAAATTTTCTGAGCCTCTGGGAGTAAGGAAAACATAATTCCTGTTGTATAGAGTTGTTGTAAAATGTTGAAAAATGTCCAAAAATGCTTAACACGGTTTTTGAAAAGTAACTGCTTAATAAATGGTAGCTATTAATTTCACTCTAGAACCAAAATTTTTTGACTTTTTTCTTCCCCAGCTCCTTTGAAAGATTGGACATTCTCCTTTAAGCAATAGTAGCTCATGGAGGTGTAAGAGACTAAATGTTCCTTTATCACTCTAGGATAAGTAGTAACTTCCTGGTCATTTTCATTGATTTTTCTCTTTTGTCCATTCTGTACAACTGGTACCAGTTCTTTGAATTTGAAGTGCCCCTAGACTCTCCCCTTCTTTTATTCTGGCTCCTAGCACTTTCTTTTGTGCTTCTCCAACAGCCTCATGACTGGGTTTCTGGGTCTGACTGCCCCACCCACCCTCTCCATTCTGCAGATTATGGGAAAATTGTTACTTTCGTGATGCTGGTTCCACTTTGGGATCAATCTGACATTATATTTTTCTAGTCCCCCCTCCCCTAGTCCCTATTTATTGTTTGAAAATGTAGCAAATGCTCCTCCTATACATTTTACTAAAAAAATAAATTAAAACAAGCAAAATAAGGCACTGTGCTTTGCCTTATTTTATTTTATTTTTTAAAGAGTTTATTGTCTTGTTTTACAGGGAGAGAGAGATAGCGAGAGAGAGAGAGAGAGAGAGAGAGAGAGCAGACGCACGAGCAGGGAGAGCAGCAGGCAGAGGGAGAGCAGGCTCCTGCTGAGCAAGGAGCCTGATGGGGGCTAGATCCCAGGACTCTGAAAGACTTTTCCAGGTCAACTTTTTTCCTGCTTTATTGATATATAATTGACACACAACATTGTGTAGGTTTAAGGTGTAAGATGTGTTGATTAGATACATTTATTAAGTGTGAAGTGATTGCTACCATAGTATTAGCTACCACTTTCATCATGCAGTTACCATTTCCTTTTTGTGGTAAGAACATTCGAGATCTACTCTCTTGCAACATTTAAGTATATGATACAGTGTTATTAGTTATAATGAACTTGTTAATCTTATAACTGGGTATATTAGCCTTTGCACAACAGCTCCCCATTTCGCCTACCCCCACCCCCAGGTAGCTACCACTTCCGTTTCTCTGAGTTTGTCCTTTGTAGATTCCACATATAAGGGAGTGCAATATTGTTTCTTGTTTGTTTGTTTTTGATGATAAAGCTGAGTTTCCAAGAGGTTAAAGGACTGTCCTAGGGATTATATACAGGAAGCTAAAAGGTCAGGACTCCAACCCTGGTCTTCTGGTGCAAAGGTTAGAAATGCTTCTTTTAAGATAGACATAGGAGCTATTGTAATACACATACAAAAATGAAATCATATTAACGGTCATACCCAGAAACATCCTCAGTCCAAATTAAAGAAATAATATACAGATAAAAATAGGTAAATGCGATAATTGTTAGGATCAAGACCTATTTCTGTAGGAAGTCCTGCTAGTTAACCTGAAGGAGGTAGGCACAGTCTGCTGGTTGATAAGCTCACTAGCATTTGAAGTTATTCTTAGAGGAGGAAGTAGATGTCCATGTGTAAACCCCTTCACGTATCTGCCAGTGAGCTCTTCACATAGGACTCTCCCTAAACCTGGACCATGCCTGGTGAGCAACATGATACGTAGGTGATAGCATAGGTCATAGCCTGATCTCAGGGTTTTTCTTTGATGATTCGAAGTATCCCCCTGAAATCAAGCTAGGTCTTTGTTTTGAGAATTGAAAAAAAATCATAGAAACATTATTTAATTAGGTATTTGAGAGAAGGAGCTTTGCTCATTAACATCAGAGCCAGAGGAAAAATTAGAACATCTGTATTCTTCTCCCTTTTGATCTGTTTGGACATAGCTGTGGGTAATGTTAACGAGACATTGCTACTGTTCACAAAGAACAACATCCTTTCCACTCTCTTGCCTCTCTGCAGGATAAGGGACTTGAGCACATGTTTCTCCTCAGTGTGTTGGAAAGCAATAGTTATGAGTCGATAGCATGTAGACATTAACAGGAAAACATGCCTTAAGAAATCAGAACTGGCCCAATTCAGAGAATGACAACTCAGAAGACATGAGTACTTGCAGCTTTTCCATCTGCTTCTTTGCCTCATTGTTCATTAAAGAGGAAACTGTGGGAAAATGTTTTTTTTTTTTTGGTCCAGTAAAGTGGAGCACTTTTTTAAAAAATTTTCCTGTCAAAAAATACTGAGGTTAAAGAAGTCTCTATTCCAGGTAAAAGGCAAATATTTGGAAGTATTTTTTATACCTCTTTGTTATTGTGGTCTTAGATCCATTGTGTATTCTGATCTCCTTGCCATTTTTTGTCAAATCAAGAAATACTAAATTTTTGCTTAATCAGAATGCTTTGTGATCAATTTTCAGATCACTCAAACATGGAGACCTTTCATTTCAGTCCACGTACCCTGCTTTCTCTCAGCACACCAGCCTCGTGGGCCAGTTTTCAGTCCTGAAGACTTTGAATTTTATGTATCAGGAGAACACCTGTGCTTAGCAGATTTTCCTTCTCTTCACCCTCCCCATCCCCCACCCAGAAATGGAAATGTGTCTCAGCTTTGAGATGGCAAAACAAATGTGACTTCCTAAGGGAAAGTTTCTCTCACCTCCGAAACTGTAGTTTTTCTTCATAATACCTACCAGGGTTTATAATTACGTATTTCTATTATTCATTAATGTTTGTTTTGTCTTAGTAGATTCTAGCCTTTGTAACAGTTACCTAGAAAAGAGCCTGGTATATTGTTGCCTTTTTCTTCTTCTCATTCACTCTCTTTTTCCCCCATGTGTATGTGTGTATATGTTTATATATTATGTGTGTGTGTCTATATATAAAATATATTTTAATATATTTTATAAAATATTATACATATATAAAAAAATCCTTCATATTTTTAATTTCCAGGGAGTAGAACACATGCACATTCACAGATTTTTTTTTTCTGTAACCAGGATTTATTATGTCAGAGTGATGACATTTATAACCACTATTTAACACAATATAAACTCTGTTAAAATGGACTCTTTTTTTTTTTTTAATAGCAAAAGCAGGAGATAGAGCAGTATATAATGGGATCTCCTCTGGAAGAGTCAGAGTTCTTTTGTGTCATCTCCCTATGTGTATGGATATAATAAAATATTGGAAACACTATTGTTGGGGGCACCTGGGTGGCTCAGTTGGTTAAGCAACTGCCTTCAGCTCAGGTCATGATCCTGGAGTCTCAGGATCGAGTCCCATATCAGGCTTCCTGCTTGGTGGGCAGTCTGCTTCTCCTTCTGACTTCTCCCCTCTCATGCCTGCTTTCTCTCTCTCATTCTCTCTCTCTCTCTTTCTCTCTCTCAAATAAATAAATAAATAATCTTAAAAAAAAAGAAAGAAAGAAAGAAAGAAAGAAACACTACTATTGAATGACCAATTTCATATACCAGAAACCAGCTATTGAACTGGATTCAGGACAAGACTGAATCCTTTAGCAGGTGTCTAAAAGCTGGGTAGATAATGGTGCTGTTTGAAGTCAGTGTTATAAACTGTAGATAAGTGTTTGTAATATGTAATACTGAAATTAAATCTAAAAACCTGATGAGAATGATCATCATGTCATTCAGTTTTGAATGTAACAGCTCTTATAGACCACACACTTACCATGGAGTTCCTCAACCACAGTCCCCAGGATTGAAAAGTGCTTTATACTCATTGTCTCACTTAATCCTCACAAACACCAGAGAAAATAGAATTGTTTCATTGTCCTCATTTTGTAAGTAAGGGAACTGAAGCTTCATGACTTTAAAACCCTGTTTCAAATCACTCAGCTGTTAATCTAATGATCACAGCAGGAACCTGAACCAAGATAGGCTTGCAATGATCTTATTATGTGCTTTCCTCTAAAGAGAAGGACCTCTGACCCTTCCCAAGGCAGCCAGTTTACCATGGGCTTGGGCAATTACATGTGTATTAGCACTACTCATTTTTGTTTTTGTTTCTCTGGGCTTTTCAAGCACACAGACAGGTGATTTTGGCTGTGACATTTTTAGAGGTGGTTTTTATCCACCACCAACTAGCACATGTGCTAAAGAAAACCAGAGCCTCAGAAATTTTGAGCAACCTATTTATTTTTAGAAGAACTGTGACTCAGCGGGCACACAAGGTGAGTTCACGATGAAGTGCACACACACAGATCTAAGTGCATTCATTTGTCTGATGAAGCTACTGAAAATGGTTCGCAGGAGATGTTTATGGATGTGTCTTCAGAACTCAGGATGAGACCCTTGTGGCTGGCCACCTGTATCAAGAAAAAAAAATGCAATTATGTATCTAGAGTGATGTCACTTTGCTTCAGTCTGTGTCACTCTTGACAGCATTTATTGTTACTATTTACCGTACTTGGATGAGTAGACACATTGGCTTAAGGAGGGACCTTTATTAACTGAAAGAGACTCCAAGCAGGATGCTGGTGTCGCTGCATTTAAAGGGCCAGTCTCTCCCCCTTGCTTCTCCCCTCTACAGCTGCCTCAATCCAGTTTCTCCTTTGCAGATTCAGACTTAGTGGAAACCCATTACTGAAAATTGAGGGGTCATTAATACTTCACAAGCACTCAGGAAAAAAAAATGTGAATTTTTAACTTTTTAGGTATTATATATAGTTATCTCTGTTTTATAAGCAGGGGCTTTTAATTTTAGTACTGGTTGGAAACAACTCAGCATTTATGATGTCCTTCCAGTACACTGAAATAGACCATCTTGGGGTTTATTGTCAAGATGACATCTACGTTCTGTCTTTGAATTAAACTTGTTCTGAGATAATGGTTTTTAAAGCCAATTGGTCAGGTTGATTGTTTGATGTGTGCTGACCTTTTCCTCCTGAGATCAGACCCTGTTTTGGGACTTTATTTTTAAGATGGCTATATTCAGGGTCTACTAACACAGAACACCTGCTTTCATACTTCTATGGGAAACCTATTTACTGAAAAGTCAGAACCTTCTAGTATACTGAACTTTTCTGAAAAGTATATAACAGCAGGAATTCAGTGTCAGAATATGAATTCTGTTTTTTGTACATTCACATTTCACAATTAAGCATTATCTCAATTATGGAGTTATGAGAAATGCTAAATGGATATTTATGACGAATCGTGTACCTAGTCTTTAAAAATTAAATAGTGGGTGCCTGGGTGGCTCAGTCTGTTAAGCCTTGGCCTTTGGTTCAGGTCATGATCCCAGCGTCCTGGGACTGAGCCCCGCGTCGGGCTCCCTGTTCAGTGGAGATTGCTTCTCCTTCTCCCTCTGCTTGCTGCTCCCTCTGTTTGTGATCACTCTCTGTGTCAAATAAATAAGATCTTTAAAATAAATAAAAAATAAAAATTAAATAGTAGTTTGAAAACAAACTGCTCACTTTTGCCAGTCATGTTTGATTGTTTGATTTTTAGTAGGCGGTTTAGAAACATATGAGGGAAAATGCATTCACGCCTTTTAAAACATTGGTACATTAATTGAGCACGTGTTCTATTCCAGCACTTGGGCTTGGCATCAGTGATTAAGAAAGCAAAATTCAAAAGCCAAAACCACAGAACATCACCGTAAAAATACCTATTGCTCTTCTGGGGAGTGGTAATTAGTGTAAATAAATGATGAGTTTAAATCCCAACAAATAGCCATCATTAAAAGTAAGTAGGAAATTGCTACTAGGAAAATTGTTCATGCACTCCTACCTAATTTTTAAACACTTATTGTGGCCACAAATACACGGAGTATGATGGTTTCTTATTCCATCTTCAGGTGAAATCTTGGTCTTGGTCTTTATTTTTTAAAAGTGCTTAGGGAAGGGCACCTGGGTGGTTCAGTTGGTTAAACGGCTGCCTTCAGCTCAGGTCATGATCCCAGAGTCCCAGGATTGAGTCTGGCATTGGGCTCCCTGCTTGGCGGGGAGTCTGCTTCTCCCTCTGACCTTCCCTCTCAGTCTCTCTCTCTGTCTCTCTCTCTCTCTTAAATAAATAAATAAAATCTTAAAAAAATAAAAGTTCTTAGGGGAGACAGGATTTGTTTGTTCTTGGCTCCTTGAATGAAGAGAATTTACCATCAAATGAACAAATTAAGTGCACCTTTAGTTTGACTCTTTTGATGCTGAATACAAATTCCCAATATCTGATTGTCATTTCTTTCCTTCTCTTCCTCCTCTTGCCCCTCCTCCTTCCTCTTCTTCAACAACTAGACTATTGCAGGTTGGCTGTATTGGGCATTTAGTGGGTGGGAAAACTATTCTAAGCCCGTTAGGTAGACTAAATCTGCCAACCAACAGGACTCCAGGTAAGTACTGCTGTTCCTCTATTTCACAGATGAAGAAACGGAAATATTGAGAGGTGAACTGGCCCAGGCTTAGCGCAACCGCGTATGGAAATAGCTCAGCTGCTGCTTTTGCGTGCTTTGTGAGAAAACACTATGACTTATGGTGCAGATGAAACCAGATGGGTTTCTCTCCATCTAGGTTTACTTGTTAACCCAAGAAAGTGCCTTTTTCTTTTTCCCACTTCATCCAACCTCATTTAAGCCACTTTAAAAATAAATCTCTCAATATGTCTTCCCTTCTGCTGACTTCTTTTATCGAATAATGCACCAAGTGTAAGATGTAATGCTTAGCCCAAATACAGTTCTTGAGTATATAGGTAAAGGTAACACAAACTACTGCAAGCGATACTATTTGGAAAGAAGGAAAAGCTGTATTCTTTTGGGTAATCTAAGAGATACTTAACATAGTAAGAAGCAGCAGGATATAATAACACAAACTCGGATATAAGATGATAATAGTTCTCTTGGTTGCCATTTGATACATGAGCACTATTGAATATATTCCAATCCAGTTTACTTCTGGTTTCATATGATATTTGCTGTCATCTGAAAGTTACTGGGAAAAAAAAAAAGCATGTCCCAAATTTTTCATTCTTGAGAAAATTTAAGATTGTTTCTCAGAGCAACCTGTGGGGGTTTTTTTCACATGTAAACTAAGTATAATTTAAATAACAGGGAATTACATACTTGCTTTGTGTATGCAACAATTTAAACAAAGTTAGTTCTCAGAAGATGTATTCTGAAAATTTAGAAAATTTGGTTAATGTACTTGGCTGAATTCGGGTAATTTAAGCACAAAAGAAACTGTCAAGAAGATAAACCTTAAATATTGTTAGAAATGTTCTATCTATATATGTGACACATCCTTTACTTTTGCTTTTAAGAAAAAAAGCTAGAAACTTATGGAGAATGAGGTGAGCTAATGTTACTTGAATTATAGAAATTGTTTATGTAATCTGAATATTAGCTTACTTCCCAGCTTTCCTTTGCTGGTCACCCTCTGTGGTTTTAAGTAGCTAGTGAAAAACAAAACAAAACAAAACAAATACCTCCAAGAGGAGTGAAGGAAGAGCGTAATGTCAGAAGGGTGCCTGTTGAAGCTTCCCTCGAAAAATATCTATTTTCAAGATGGATCTGAGAGATGGTTATTACCATAATCTCCGCACCTCTCAGAGGCTAAACCATTTGATAGCATAAAGCCTGAGCAAATATAAATTTGCCCAGAAGCTAGAAGAACAGTAATATTGAGAATTGAGACACACTGAGAAAGCCTTTCTAGTAGCTTCATTGACCATATTGCCTGAAATTAAGTCTTTTGCATGCTACTCCTTTGCACTGTAAATCCTCCTTTCCCCGGAAGATGGAAAAAGATGAATGATTTACAGAAGAAACGAAAATGGGTCCAGGAAGATTAGGTCATGGAGATCAGTTTACCTCCTAAAATCTTGCTGGGAAATTAACTTCTCAAGGAAGCCTCTCATCATCCCTATCTTTAATACTGCATCCTTCCTCTTCTTCCTACATCCCTACTCTCACCCCTTTATCCTCATCGACTTTGTTTTATAGCACTCATCACCTAATGGTAGGTTATAAAATTTGAGTAGATATTCATTGCTCATTGTTTCTACCAGTTAAAATGTAAGCTCTTTGAAGGCTGGGATCTTTATTTCCTTCACTGATATATTAAAAGTACTTAGTTAAGTGCCTGGGGCATAATAGGTGCTCAAATATTTGTGGCAAATACCCTTTTTTCTGGGGTGATAGGGAGAGAGTAATTAAAGAGCCACCTAAAATTTTGAAAGATTTCTAAGATAAATGTAAATAAGGAATCCTAAGTATTTTAAATATTCATTAGAATTTAGTGTGACATTTTTCAAAGAAGACAGTTATTTCTTTCCATGTACTGCTGTTTAATTTATATTTCAGCCTTCCACAAGGGAGCATGTTGGGCTGATCATTTCAGGAAGTAAAGCTTAAAAGATAAGGGAGCTTATTTTACTAAAACAAGAGAGAGGAAAGAAGGAATGCATTGACTCATGGTTAGGGGATTTCTAGGGAAACAGTCATTCTTCTATTTTATGCAGAGGGATGGCGTATTCTATTTGTACCTCATTTATTTACCTATTGTTATGGATTGGTGAGTGTTTCTGAGCAGTTGAGTTTATTATAGAAATTTATGTTATCTGATTTATCCCAATTGGAAGAGAGAGAATACCACAAAGTGAGAATATAAATTAATTTATATATACTTTATTATATATTTAATTAAAATGTATCTATATTTTATTAGAATGCCCTAAATTAGAGGCTTCAAAATGCTGATCTGTTGACCAATGCTATTTTGTAATAAAATGTTAGTGGCAAAATGAGAAGAATTAGGCTATCCATATCCCTCAAATCATCAATCCCTAAGAATTAATTACATAATTATATAGAAATGCAATTATTAACTACAAAGTTACTCATCACATTGTTTATACTTGCAAAAAAAAAAAGCAATCTAAATAGCTACTGAAACTTCAATGTCTATAAAATGCAATTTTATGCAAAGTACAGAAATGTATTTAATAAAATAAGATATCCATCAAGTACTAAGTCAAAAAAGGAGATTTTAAGGCAGTATAATTGTGTGTGTCATACGTACAAGTATATTCAAGTATGAACAACTCAAATATAATAGTGGTATCGGGATAGTGGAGGGTTCTTTAAAAGGTTTCCCTGCCTGTATTTTATATTTTATATTCATATTTTTATACAATTAGAAACTAGAATGTACAAGATACATAATAGCATTTATCAAAAGGTAAGTCAGTGTTTGTACTGTACCTTCATAATTTGGGAGTATTTCACTGAAATCTGGTGTTAAAAAAACTTGAAGTTTGGAAGATGTGTTCTCTTCAATTTAATAGCTATTTATGTTCAGCAAATCAAAGACTTCCACATCTTATATACAACTCTTTAATTTTTTGAATACCTGCACATGGGAAGCACTATGATCATTAGTACTAAACACACACACACACACATATTCACTCCTCAACAGCTTAGAACATACTTTTGCACACTGTATCTCTTACAGCAATGAAGCTGGGTTATATTATGGCTCTTGTTTTTTTTTTTTTTTTTTTATTTGATAGAGAGAGATCACAAGTAAGCAGAGAGGCAGGCAGAGAGAGAGAGAGGAGGAAGCAGGCTCCCTGCTGAGCAGAGAGCCCGATGTGGGACTCGATCCCAGGACCCTGAGATCATGACCTGAGCCGAAGGCAGCGGCTTAACCCACTGAGCCACCCAGGCACCCCTATGGCTCTTGTTTTTAAAAAGTTCTATTTAAACGTTTTTATGTTTAATATAAATTAAACTATAATTATAAATCCACAACTTATAAATTATAAATACAAATACTAATTAATAGATAATCAATAAATATAATAATAAATACATAATTGGTAAATATAAATAATTTATAGCAATTGATACATATATAATAAATATATAAGTATATAATCAATATATAAATAAACATAAAATTCAAAAATGATTAAAATAAAATATTACCAATTTAATTTGATTATAATAAAATGCAATTAATAATTATATTATTAAATATTAATAATGATTTATAAATTAATAAACATATCAATTTATATTTATAAATATAAATTAAATTATAATTAATTTATATTTAAAGGTTATATTATGGCTCTTGTTTTTAAAAAGTGGGGGTTTAAAGCTCATGTGCTTTGTGTGAGTTGTCCAAGTTCATTCAGCTGGTAAATTCTGACCTCTGAAATTCAGATCTCTGTGCCTACCAAAATCAGGCTTTTTTTAAAATTTTTTTTACATGCAATGATATGCACAACTGCAAGCAACTAAATGGTATGCTCTTAAGAACACAGGGTACTTTTTAAGAATATCTCCATCCCCCCTGGACCTAATATATGCCATCATTTGGAATTTTCTCCTTGAGCAGATGCCGGTATTCCAGCTACAGACGGTAGCTGTGAAACACAGCTTCTGCTACAGAGAGAGAGAGAGAAAGAAAGGGATTGTGGCCTGCAGCATTTCATCAGTAGCTGTTCAAGCTGCTACTATGTTGCAAGTTCACCTGATGATAGTGGCTGATTTGTCTTTCATTCTCCTGGCAGCCCACAGGGATTTAGATGAATTGGATTGAGAGTCAGATTGATTTCCAAGCTGCACCTGTTTTTGTGAATTTAACATTGGAAAAGACATCTGCCAACTTGTCAGTTCTCTTCTACGGCTGGCAATATTTTGAATAATAGATTTTTCCTTTGGACATTTGTTTGAGAAAAATAATCCGAATCTTATCAAAATAAAAATATTTCTATGATCATGACCGCTATTAAAAATGCTAAGTATAATTTCCTTCCATGAATACTGTATATATTTTAAGCTACTGTGTTTAATAAGCTAAGGATATGTTAAGAGATGTTATCAGTCTATTTGGCACCTCAAACCTGATATGTTTATAACTTTTTTTTTTTTTTTTTAAACTAGGCTCCATGCTGGTGTGGAGCCCAATGTGGGGTTTGAACTTAGACCCTGAGATCAAGACCTGAGCTGAAATCATGAGTTGGATGCTTACCCAATTGAGTCATCCAGGCACCCCTAAACCATAAGCCTTGATCTAACCCACCCCTGCTCCAGTCCACTTCTAACAGCCTCTCCCAGTTCAGTCTTTGGTGACAATATCCTTCCAGTTGTTCAGGCTAAAACCTCAGTGTCATCGTGTGTCCTAGCCTCTTCTCACAACCTGTATCCAATCCATCGACAAATCTTGTTGAATTCGCCTTCAGAACATACTCAGCTTGGACTACTTTTCCCTCCTTGGGTTGCTTCCACTCTGAATCGAGAGTTACCGACCTGTCTCACCTGAGCATTGGTGGTTGCCTCCTCACTGGTCTCCTTGCTCTGTCCTAACCCCTTCTGGGGCAGTCTCAGTGCAACAGCAGGATTGATGCCTTTAACCAGTGAGAGGTCAATTCCTCTCACTCTCTTGTCGCAAAGGCCCAAACCATCCATCACTTTCAAGTAAATTCCATAGTCATTCTCATGTCCTCCCAGGCCCCTTGTTACCACTCTGACCCCTTCCCTTACACCTACTCTGGCCCCAGCCCTGTCCAGCCATGCTGGCCTCTGCTGCTCCTCCAGTGCCCTGGGCCGCTCCTGCCTAGCCCTTTTCCCCACATGACTCATGGCTCACTTCTAGAGCTTCCTTCAAGGCTCTACTCAATTGCCAGTATCCCAGTGAGACTTATTGGCTTTTGTACTCAAGCTCTCTACCCGAATACCTGTCTTTATTTTTCTTCAAACTACTTACCATTATATGTTACTTATTAGTTTTATGCCCGGTTTGTCTCCCCTCCTAGGAAGTGTATGTTGCAAGAGGTCAGGTATTTTTGTTTATTTTGCTAAAGGCTGGATCCCTAATGCCTGGAACTGTGCCTGGCACATAAAGGAACTCAACAAATATTTGCTGACTATTTGTTTAACTAAAAGTTATTTCTTGGTTATAATACCAGGCATTGTATTGAGCATTAGAGTACTATATAAATGTTAGTTATATACCAGGCATTGTATTGAGCATTAGAGTACTATATACCAGGCATTGTATTGAGCATTAGAGTACTATATAAATGTTAGTCTTGCTAAACTATGCTTAAATATATCATTTTAATTAGGGAAGTTTTAATTGGGAATGAGAAATGATTTCTTCTTAATCATTAGACTTTTAGGCACATGGCATTGATTTAAACAAATTTGCCAGAAATGTCCCATTTTAGGCAAAAAACCACTGTTTATACACAATTTATACAGTAGTTTTATCTACAATAGCTATTCTTTTATTTCAGCATATAAATTAAATTTATTATTTATAAACATATAAGTATATAAATAAGTTTATTATTTATTTCAGCATATAAATTAAGCTGTCTCTTGTTTTTGTTTTCCAGAAAAGAGGCACAGTTAGATGAAGAAGGACAGTTTCTTGTCAGAATAATATATGATGATTCTAAAACTTATGATTTGGTTGCTGCTGCAAGCAAAGTTCTCAGTAAGTTGAATGTGTCTTTCCTTCTTTGGCTAAGTTACACAGAGAAGCCCAAAGGAGTACATGAACCGAGATCCCATTATATTGTTAGGTAGGTTGTACACTGCACAATGGTGGAGGGAAGGCTCAGGCTTTCCCGAGTCCTAGTTTTCCTTCATAAGCTCTTTAAAGAGTGGAGAAGCTCTCTGTAGCCCCTCACAGAAAACCATGTGTTGGGGTGGAAAAAAAATTATTGACACTTCATGTAATAATAACTTCAGTTATGGTATCAACAACACAGTAATTACAAAAGTGTATTTGCAGAAAATACTGTCCCTGAATCTCTCTTGTAATCTTGCATTCCATTAACTATTGGTAAAAGAAGTAAGAAACTGAGATCTACATGAAAATTCCTGCAAAGTAGGCAAAGTGTAAACACAGCTTCATGGAAAAAAAAAAAAGTTTTCCTCAGAGTTATTCTCACATGCTTAATTTACAATTAGGCTCCTATTTGTGTAGAATAGAAAGAAGTTTTTAGCTTTGCCACTAATAACTAGAAGAGCAAATATCTATTACAGGACACAAGAATTACAAAGAAAGAATGGAAAATTGTTAATAATAAAAATATCCTGTATCATTAGTAATCAAAACTGAAACAAATATGAAATTTTATTCACAGAGTTGGTTATTTTAAAAATTAAGCATCTAGTGTATTCAACAGTAGAGTCAAAGAGGAAGTCATACACATTGTTAATCTGATGGTAAATTAAGACAACATTGTAGAGAATAATTTTGCATCATTAGTCAGGTCTCTTTAAAAAATGTGCAAACCCTTTAGGAATTTTTCCTCAAATAATTGTTAGATCTATTTGCATTAAGATTGATGTATGTTTTCATTTTGAGATAACTTACATTATCAAAAACTAGGAAAGTCTATATTTTTGATACAAGTGGATTGTTAAATTAATTGTTGTGTTAATGACATGGAAATTAAAATAGATGTTACAGAAAAAATATAAAGATTTTGGGAAATATTAATGATTGAACATTAAGAAACAAAGCAGGATATTGGGGTACATGTTATATGTAACCAACTTACTAAATATGCATATTTATGTGAAGAAAAGTGTTTTTCACCAAAATACTGTTATGTGCATTCTTGATGATTTTTTTCTGTGTTTTTCAGAAAAAATAAGTTAATACACTAAACATAAGTTTTTTAAAAGTTCAGAATTTGTTGTGATAGCCAAGAAACTGATTGTTTTGCATGTAGGTACACATCTGTGCTCTTGACATGTAAATATTTTCTCTTCGCAGATTTCATTGTATTGTTCAGGCCAGAAGTTTTTCTTATGATCAATGACTACTTGCACAAAAATTGAAGATAGTTTAATTTTTTAATTTCGCACCTGTTTTCATTTTTCCCATTAACAATATTCTAGCTGTAATATATTTTATTGTTG
The DNA here is from genome assembly GCF_009829155.1 of Mustela erminea. Taxonomy (NCBI): domain Eukaryota; kingdom Metazoa; phylum Chordata; class Mammalia; order Carnivora; family Mustelidae; genus Mustela; species Mustela erminea. The sequence goes on along the minus strand of NC_045615.1, from coordinate 40,519,846 downwards.
TTGTTCTCCCAAACCTATAAACAGATCTCAATGCTGGGGAAATCCTCCAGATGTTCGGGAAGATGTTTTTTGTCTTTTGTCAAGAGTCTGGTTATGATACAATCTTGCGTGTCCTGGGATCTAATGTCAGAGAATTTCTACAGGTAAGCAATTTGAAATCCCACAGTTAAAAGCTCTGAGTTAGTGATTCTCAAACAGAGGCTCTAGAATACTTTTTGCTCTGCCAGCTGGATGACGGTGTCTTGCTGCTGAAATGGAATCACAGTGAATCCCATCAAGTAATTGGGTGGTCTTGAAAGCATTTTAGCATTTTTGTTTCATATTTTTTTCTTGAACTTATAGTTGCTGACCTTGAATATTCAGGTTGTAAATTAACGTTCTTTGAAAATCTCAACATGGCCTATTGTGATCTGTTTAACTGCCCCCTTTTGCATGGTTTATATGTGCTAGTGGTTGTGGTTTTATGTTTTAGATATATAATCTGGTCTTATTTTCTCTTTCAAGGTATTCTTAGTTTGTATAGTGTAATTAAATACTATGGCAGTGTCCATGATGTTCTCTGTTGGGCTCATGTCTTTCAGGTGCTTGACCACCAAAACAAGTTTGAGAAGGATTGCTTCTAGTTACATACTAATTAAGCTACTGTAGCAAGTAGAATAGGAGAGCACTCTCTAAGTCAGTTTCAGGTGAAGTGAAAGAAATAATGTATCCAACTGCCTTTGTCTTCTGTGCTTATTTAAGTTACCTTAAAAGTTGGTACTAGTAAATTACCCATTAGATGAGAGACTATTTTTGGATTGCCTGCCCTATTTTAAGCACAGGCATTTATAAGCCCCTCTTCTTGAAATCTGCTAAGGTTGAAAATTATGTGGTTGTTTGTAAAGGATTATTTCTAAACCAGCCGCTGAAAGCGGCCAGATCTTGCTGGAAAATGATGTCAGTGCAATACTAGCTGAACTCAAGCCCAGTTTTGAGGGAATGTAAACTACTTTCAGTCCAGCTGCATTATTGATTTAACAGCCAAAATAAGAACTGTAGTGTTTAATCAAAATATCTGTTGTTTACATAGTGACATTTTTCTTATAAACTTAAGACAGCATTAAATCAAGATGGAAACTGGTTTGCAATGCCCTGCCATGGATTTATAGAACTACTGGTGTCAAAAGAAAAAAAAAAAAAAAAAAAAGTTGCCAATTCCAAGAGAAGTTGCTGCCAGGAGATTTTTAAATTAAGCTTTAACAGGCTGTATTTAAATGAGTTATTTTAAATGGATCAAAGTTTGATATTTAAAGTTTATTGGGATTTCGGATTTTTGAATACATATTCTGTCTTTTAATACTTTGGTTGGCTGCTGTCACTTTATTGGGAAAGTTGCAATTTGCAGTTCCTCTGTCTTAACTTTGACGTTTGTTCTCAGTGGCCACATCTCCATAGCAGAACAGCTATCCAAAGGAGTTTACAAGATTTGTTTTAACCTCTACTCACTGTGATCATCCAGCTCAATTTGTAAGGGCACAATAGGAGACTAAGCAGCCTCTTGGTGGGTTTCCCTAGGTTCTAAAACTGCATTGTCCTGTAGGATAGCTATTAGTCACTAAGTATATGGTTACTAAGTATTTGAAAGGTGATGGACTGTGGGTAAAATACAGAACAGACTTGAAGGAAGTATAAAAAGGATACAAAATTGCTGATAAATATTTTATATAAATTCCGTTTTGAGATGATAATATTTTGGATGTGCTGAGTTTTATAAAAATATATCATGAACATTAATTTTACCTATTTCTTTTTTCTTTTTTAACGGTGGCCACTAGAAACTTGAACATTACTTATGTGGCTAATATCTATCTGTGCTTTGCTGTGGTGACTTTTATCACCTTCTGTTTCCACTGGATGGTGTTACTCTAAGTAGCCCTAAGTCCTTTTTCCTCCAAGTCAATATGCAACTTTAGTTAATATATCTTTAAATTGCATATGATTTTGGGTTTCTTTCACTGTGAGTGTGAATGATCAAGAAACTAGAAAGTTTGAATACTGTGAAGGTTTTGCCAATAGTGGATATTTTTTTATTTCTTTTTTCCCCTGTTTTTCAAATTGCCTATCTTACCGACAAATTGAATGAATTAAAATACTTAGGTATTTATCTTATGATTAGGCTATTTACATAGAAATTAAATGAATATTTTTTCTGTATAAGTGATGACAGAATAAAGCAACTGATTTTCATAAATTGTCTTAAGATCCTCATTTCCATATACAAATTTACATTTTGCATTATATAAACTAATAAAATATTCTTTTTCATAGACTTTAATCCTTCACTAAAGAGTAAGATAAACTGGGTCTCATTTTAAAGAGTTTAAAAACCTTTCTTTTTTCTGGGTGGCTCAGTGGGTTAAGCCACTGCCTTCAGCTCAGGTCATGATCTCAGGGTCCTGGGATCGAGTCCCGCATCAGGCCTTCTGCTCAGCAGGGAGCCTGCTTCCCCCTCTCTCTCTCTGCCTGCCTCTCTGTCTACTTGTGATCTCTCTCTGTGAAATAAATAAATAAAATCTTTAAAAAAAAAAAAAAACCTTTCTTTTTCACCCCCTGATTTTAATAAATCATCAAAGCCTTAAAATCTATTTCCTAAATACTGTATTTTGAGAATTCTATCACTTTTTTTTGTTTCTTCTACACTTTTGCGTGAACTATTATTCTCGAGAGAGTGGATGGTTTCCCAGCCTCTCTTCGAGCCTCTTCTAATCTCTTCTCCATTCTATAACTCTACTGTTTTTCCTGAAATGCAAATCTGTTTCATTATATCATTTTCTTGCTTAAATCCTTCAGTGATTCCCAATTATTCACTAGAAAAGGTAGAAAGTAATTAAAATGATTGAAACTACTTACATCCCCTATCCATCCTTCCTCTTCCTCTCCTGCAGCCTGGCCAATCAGAACTTCCTTTAGAATCTTTGTTTTTATTTTGTTCTTCCCTTTGTCTGGAACACTGATACTTTCACCTAAGTAAATCCTGTTTATCCCATTGGTCAAATGACTTCTTCCAGGACGCCACTCCTCTCCAATCACTGCCCTTTCTGAGTCAGGATAATTAGCACTTCCCGTATTTTCACAGTACACATATTTCCCCAGCCCTCGTATTTCTCACACTCTATTATCATTTCCTGTTTCTTGGGCTGGAATGTAAACTTCATGGAGCCAGAGACCATGTATAATCTCCTAATGATGGTATCTCCACAGATACAGTCTGTATCTGGGAATGAATAAATATCATTTTTGAAGATTGAGGAATGAAGATTTGTGGTTTGTATAAAAAGAGGAAGAAAATACATCAACAGCTCAAGATTAATTCTTTTATTAGAGATGACAACTTATTTTTATTATTATTATTCTGTTAATGAGACTGTATAGCTTTTTAAGAAATGAATTATAGTTTGAAATGTATAATAATAGACACACAGTAGACCAATTTCCACCTCGTGTGGACGTGGCAAACTGCTATTTATTAATTAATTTATAAGTTACATTATTTTATCTAGAAACTTTTAAAATCATCATTCTAATATCTCCGCTTGCAGTTCCCAGGGAACAATAAAATAGTTACTGGAATTACAACGTGGAGAACCATTTGACTATGCTTTACGCTGGACAGCTGTGACCACTCATCATGATTCCAAGGAGGAATTCCTTGGAAGTTGTCTTTCCTCAGCCTCTCAGTTGGATACGTTATTAAGAATGGTTCTTAGGCCATGCGGATGGCTCAGTAGGTTAAGTAGGACTCTTGATTTTGGCTCAGGTCATGATCTCACTGTCCTGAGATCAAGCCCTGTGTCAGCTCTGCCCTGGATGTAGGGACTGCTTAAGATTCTCTCTTTCCCTCTCCCTCTGTCCCTTCCCACTCCCCTCTCTCTTGCTCTCTTAAAAAAAAAAAAAAGGTAGATAAACCTTCAAATTTATTATCATCCTTTAGTTGATTTAGCAAATGGAAATATGATTTATCAAAGAGATAAAGAAAAACAGGACATTCTGATTTTTAAATTTTGTACATTTTACTTGGATATATTGTCTTACAGATAAGACCATGTTTCAGCAAGAATTTTTCTCCTATTCTGCCATTTTATTAATTGTAAATAGGAAGAAAATGTCCAGTTTCATGCTGCTATTTTTTTTTTTTTTTTAGATTTTATTTATTTATTTGACAGCGATCACAGGCAGAAAGGTAGGGAGAGAGAGAGGAAGAAGCAGACTCCCTGCTGAGCAGAGAGCCTGATGTGGGGCTCCACCCCAGTACCCTGGGCTCATGACCTGAGCTGAAGGCAGAGGCTTAACCCACTGAGCCACCCAGGCGCCCCTCATGCTGCTATTATAGTAGATTTCTATTTGAAGGTTCTAGCATATTGAATAAAATAGTGCAAAAACTATGTAGGGTTTGAAACCTTCATTTAAAAAAAGAAAAGGGCACTCGTGTGGCTCAGTGGGTTAAACTTCTGCCTCTGGCTCGGGTCATGATCTCAGAGTCCTGGGATGGAGCCCTACATCAGTCTGTCTGCTCAGTGGGGAGCCTACTTCCCCTTCTCCTGCCTCTGCCTACTTGTGCTTTCTCTCTCTGTCAAATAAATAAATAAAATCTTTAAAAAAAAATAAGAAAGAAAAAAAAAAGAGAGAAAGGAATGTCCGATTTGACAGTATTTCTACCTTAATCCACACTCATCTTACTTCCACTGTCATATTTGCATTATTGCTGATTGAGTTTTCCAAAAATCACTGCATTAATATGTCCCATTTCACATGCTCCCCTGATATATGATTTTGCCCCTCCCATCACAAAGCAGAATTTGCCTTCCCTTGAATCTTGGTTGACTTTAGTGATTATTTGACCAATAGAACATGGCAGAAGTAACATTTTGATACTACCTAGGCTTGTTTATAAGAAGTCTTAAAGTTTCCACCTGAGTATCTTGGAATAGTTACTCTTGGGATGCTCACTCCAGGAACCCAGTGTCTCAAAGTGAGAAGCTCAAGACACGTGCAGAGGTCACATGTGGGTTCTCAGACAGCGGTGCTTGCTGAACTCCCAGCAAAGGGCTGACAACTACCACCGGCCCTTTGGGTTACCTGTCCTAGGAAAACAGCCTGGTAGAACATTATGATGACACCATCCCCAGCTTCATGAACAGCAACCCAAGAATTTCCTGAGTCCAGAAAGCTCACAGAATCACTAGGGATAATGATTCTTACTGTTTTAAGCCAATTAAGTTTGGGGTGCTTTGACACACAATAATGCATAATTGGAACAGCAGCCTGAGTATTGTTCTCTTCTTCATTTTTTATGTCTGTGTTAGTGTGAACTTGTACACTTATACACACATGTACAGATGAGTCAAGAGTTTTGAGCCACCATGTCTGCTCAGATTAGAATGATATACAGAGTCAGGGAATGAAACCCAAGTCAATCCACGCAGGACCACCCATTCATTCTCATGGGTGTTATATTACTGTTACATTGGATATTCTTTATATCCCAATACTTATACAGAGCTAAAATGAAATTCGAATGAGCATGGAAAGCTGCCAGGTTGCCTAATGAAAACTAGATGAGCACTGAGCAATCTTAGGGATTAGTAAGGATTTAAATTATGAGTCTGCTTATATACGCATCGGAATCTCAGTTGAATAGCAAGCAAATATTCTGTTACCATTTGTTGGAAACGCTGGTTCCTTGTACTAATTTTGGTGTGGCAGCAGCTTCACTCATTCAGTCATGATGTTCCTCTACTAGCACCTCTGTGCAGCCTGCAGTGAAATTTCCTTCAAATTTAGGCTGACTCAAGGTTATGGCTTTTAATACATGGCAGTGATTTAGCCAGCCCATCAGGAGAGTCTGGGATTGATGATGGATCTAAAATTCTTAAATGTTTGTGTGAAGTGTTATTTTGGGAAATACGAGGATTTTCCTGAACAGCTGTGAAATTCTAATACTTCCCTAAATTATTTATAATATTTCTTGGGCAAAAATGCACTATTCATTTTATTTTTAACTTTTGAATTTCAAAAGGACCTGTTTCTCTCAACATCCAAAATGGTAGTTTCTATAACCTGCAGTTTTAAAATGGACAAGTACGGACTTACGAGGGAAGATGAGTATTTTAAAATTGTAAGACTGTTTTTTCTCTTGAAATAACTGACATATGTTTTCACAGTTTTATAATATATTGCCGATTGCAGTATGTCAATGGGATATTTTTTTAAACATGAATTTAAAAGCAATATAATAAGTAAAATATTTTAAACAGGTAATTCTATAACTATTTGCCTTTTTTTCTTTAATTAATGTATTTTTCTTGAGAGGATGGTAATGATAATTATATGTAGTTTTAGCAGTATTACCAGTGAAATAATTTTAGTGATTCTGATACAGTTTCTTTTTAAATAGAGCCTTGCATTATTTCTTCTTAAAAAGATTCTCTGTATCTTTTCAGTTGGAAGGCTATTTCCCATGGTAGTTCCAAGAGGAAAAGGCAGAAGGAGTGTCACGAAAGCTTCCTTCATGTTCTGATCTTCCACTACTTACTTCTAACTTCTTACTTGTTCTGATCTCATGCTATTCATACCTCAGCCTTGGTGCTTCCTGTTACATGGGCTGGGTTTTCCATCTTTATTTAAGTTCTGTTTGTTTCATTCTTGATGTTCAAATTCTAAAATGACTTATTTCTTATGAAACTTGACAAAGTATGTTTCGAATATCATGCTGTTTATACACAGATATTGGTGTTCGTCATGTTTTTCCACAAGTATAAGAAGTGAAAAGATAAGAAATGCTTCAGCTCATCTTCCCTCCTTAAAAAAGAGAGGTTGGAGGGGCTCCTGGTTGGCTCAGTGGGTTAAGGCCTCTGCCTTCAGCTCAGGTCATGATCCCAGGGTCCTGGGATCCAGCCCCACATCTGGCTCTCTGCTCTGCAGGGAGCCTGCTTCCCCCTCACTCTCTCTGCTTGCCTCTCTGCCTACTTGTGATCTCTGTCAAATAAATAAATAAAATCTTAAAAAAAAAAAAAAAGAGACGTCGGAAATGACTGGTTTTTAAGGATTTCTTCCCATTTGAAATCTCCGTTATGTTCTCCAGTAACACAGGCAACTCCCTTCTTATTCACTAGGATAAGGCTACTTGGCAACTGAAAAAAATCTCTCTTAAAACGTTCAAGATGAGGACTTACTCCACCCACTTAACATGTGGATCATTTAGAGATTTTTCATTAGATGCCGAGGAAGCAGGGAAATGGGGTAGTTAATTCCTGGAAACTCTGCCTCTGTAATTTATGTATGAACTTATTTTTACTGTGCATATTACGGCGACAACTTTGATTTATTTCGAACCATTCCAAGATCTTTGAAAATATGGAACTTCAAAGTATTTCTCAAAGGAATAATAAATTCTCGTTTGTTTCCTAAATCTGTGGATTGCGCTAAATCCAGAACCCCAGCACAATTTCCCAGGATGCCAGCACTCCTTTTTCTTCTGTAACTAATAAATGCTAGGTCACAAGATGAATTGGACTTATGGATTAGCAGAATTCCCGAGGAGAAAAGTATATTTGTTTTGCTTATAGAAAATGCCGTAAAATGATACCAGAACACAAGAGGCGACATGAAAATCTGACTACCCTTTTTGGCATCTTGAGAGAAAATAGATAAATGGAACTGCTCTCTTATCCCTTTCTTGTTCTCTGACTTCTAAAGCTCAGAAGAATGAAGTCAGAGCAGACTTAAGCTTTGCTTTATTGTTTGCTGGGAATCTGCTGTGCTGAAATACATGTGTTTACTTTTTTTTATGTTTCTTTTATGTACATATACTTCTTTGTAACTGGTCATTCAGGTCTTTTTTTGTATACCTATTCCCATGGTATATTTAGAAATAAGATAGAATAGTAATTTTAAAATGAAATTCTTGTTCCCCAGAATACATTGTTACCATCATGTAGATGAAGAATTAACTGTATAGAGATCATATTATAAGAGGTAGACAGTGTTGTCCCTTGGCTTTTTTGAGAATCTTTTTTGCGGTCTTTCTGGTTGCTGCAAACGCGTGAAACACGTGCAACCTAACTATGAAGAAGGCTCATTTTTAGCAACAGAAATGTACTCAAATGAAGTCAACTTAATTTTTAATCATGAAGTCCATTTTTAATAGTAGACAAGCTGTGGTCATCACTTGAATTTTGAAAGAATAAAACCAAGTAAGGAAAGCTGTAACTAAAGAAATCCCGAGAGAATTTTGTATGTTAGATACTATCTAAAGAAAATCAATCTTAGATTAAGTGGTGTTAAATCTTTTAGGCTCCAGGAAAGCACTTTACTTGTCCATTTAATTAATAGCAAATTCAATAAAGAGGTTTACGTAAAGCTCTGGAGAGTTGGTTACTGCAAAAACTTTAAAGATGTGCCTTGTGACCTGGTACGTTTTGTATTCCATTGCTTTAAAGTGATAAATATAAGCAATATTTAATTATCAATTTTAATGCCTTAGTATTATCAGTATTTTTATTTAAATTAAAATGGGTCCACATTTAAGGGGCAGTGTTTACCTTTGTGTGACTTGTGTGACTCGTGGAAAGTGGTCTTGGGAGATCCTGGCCAATCTCTGGCCTTCATGGGCATCAGTGGTGCTGCTAATGTAAATGGTGCCAGCTGTTACTGTCTCATGCCATCTGTGTAGTTGCATATAGAAATGTGCTAATGATACAATATGACATGAGAGGAAAATATGTGAGTACAGAAGTGAGGTTGGCATATTGATTTATGATATATTTGAACATTTTGCAGAGGAAAAATGTAAAGAAATTAAGATACATATGTCAAGTTCTCATTAGACTCCTTTTTTCTTTGAAATCAGTCACAGCATAGTTCTTGGGCCTGACTACATTAGGACGTTTCCTAAATGCAGCAATAAGCTCAGTTTTTACTTTGTGAGAAATGGAAATAAGTATCACACTTTGTTGGTGATATTTCTTCTCACCAGATTTTCTCTCACATTTTCCTGCAATACTGGTTGTGGTAGAAGGGATCTGGAAGAGTTAGAAAGGAACAGTCTTCACTTCTTCCCTTTCCAGGGAAGAATTTTCATGAGGAAAACTTACAGGAAGAACTAACTTCCTATGACTCAACCACGTAAAATAGTTTTAGGCCTTACAGTGGTTTGCAGTTTCTAGGAACTGGCTAATACTTAGTGTCCGCCATATTGGATTGTTTTTATATGGTAATAGCAACCTCTAGAGGCAATCAAGATGAACTAAAAATTTTAAGAGCAGACCTGATTTAATTGTAACAGGTGTAATTTTCAGGAAGAAAACAAAAATCTCTAGGCATGAAGGCAATTGAAGAAGAAACCAGACTGTTGAAACATTTTTCTGAATCAGAATGTCAGCCTTTCATGACCTAGCTCAGGCCTTCTCTTCACGTTGAAGTCTTTGGACCCCATTCTTTCAATCTGAGCTATTGGCTCTGATATTTATGCCTCAAAAGCCACTCTGCACTTTGGTTTGTGATATGAACTATGAGGGGCTTAACATCAAGGTCCATGTCATGCAGGTTTGTATCTGACCCTCTACCCTGCCCCTAGCTTGCCCCTCATACGGTTCATAATACATAATGCATATGGAATAGCTATAGAATGACTGAATCTTTGAATGGAAGGGACAGAAAACTATAAACCACAGTGCCATTGCTGCCCTGGTGGAGTATTTCTCAGATTTGAGCACCCATGGAGCCATCTTATACTCACACCCTAATATCTTACTGGATTCTTCTGTTTCCCTAAATTGGCTTCTTTGAGGCATTTGGAACCTGAACCATAGTTCAATTTTGGCCTATCTCCAGCACCTCCTTTTTTATGCATTCTTTTATGCTCATGGGATTCGGAAGCTAATTTATTTTACCCATTTGTTTTTAGTGATAATGACCAGTTATTGAAAGATTACTATTTGCTTGGTGTATTAGTTTTTATTGCTGCCATGCCAAATTACCACAAATGTAAGTGCCCTAGACAAAACAAATGTATTCTATTTTCTAAATTTATTAATTATTTTTATTAACATGTAATGTATTATTTGCCCCAGGGGTACAGGTCTGTGAATTGTCAGGCATATTGCATTTTTTTAAGGTCAGAGTCCATTCAGGTCTCACTAGACTATAATGAAGGTGACAGCAGGACCATGTTCCTTTATGTAGTCTCTAGGGCATAATTGTTTCCTTGTTCATTCAGATGTTGGCAATTCAATTCCCTGCTGTTATTGGGCTGAGGACAATGTCATGTTTTCAATCAAAGTCTCCTTAATTCTAAAGCTACCTCACTCTTAATTCTTATAACCTGCTGTGCTGTGCATATCCTACTACATATATGTAACACACACACGCTAACACATTATGAGTTGTTTATTTGAAAAACCATGTTGGACCAAACGAAACATACAGTTTGCACCATTTCTCCTGGTGATCTTTATATAAATAACTTTTGTGTATTGGTGAGTAATACAGGATGCTGGGGAATTTGTTAGGTTTTATGCTGATGGCAAAGCTGTAAGTACAGAAAATATCTATTGGTAAATGTATTGTTTTCCAAGATTCTGTTCCAAAAGATAATTATTTCGCAGGTCAGCTGTGACCCTCTATCTTGATTGGAGGCTACTGATGAATATGAAACAATCCTGCTATTTTAATTTATAAAATGCTTTTAATTCTAAAATATTACTTCACAAAATAATATGCTTGTTTCATATGCTTATCACTGATACAGGTTTTTGCATTAATACTTTTTAGGATTGTGGTGTAAACAGAGGGTAATATGTGATCACTTTGGGCATCCATATTGTTTATTATAAATGCATATACAACTTTCCCAAGCTCCTATAAATCTGTATATCTTTGTTTTAGCCCATAATTATGTTTTTCTTGCTTTGGGCATTCTGTTTACATACAACTTATTTGTCCTTCTTTCAAGTGTATTAACTGTTAATAGCCATAGATGTTTGTCTTAATCATACCACTTTAGTTTTAAGTTCTCTGTGGCTCTTACTTTACAGTTGTTTCGTTGCACAGGGGAAGGTTGTGCTATGTGAATGTTCAAACAGTCATTCCGCCAACCAACCTCAGACTCAAGCCCTGTTTCCTTATCTTGTTTTCTCAATGTCAGCTGCCGTTGTGGAGGCATCATTTATTCATTGTATTTTCTCTTTATTGCAGAACCTTGATGCTCTGCATGACCACCTCGCTACTATCTACCCAGGTATGCGTGCCCCTTCCTTTAGGTGCACCGATGCAGAAAAGGGCAAAGGACTCATTCTGCACTACTACTCAGAGAGAGAAGGTCTTCAGGATATTGTCATCGGAATCATCAAAACAGTAGCTCAGCAGATACATGGCACCGAAATAGACATGAAGGTAATGGTCAGTGAGGGAGACTCTTCTGAACACATCTGACATGGGATAGTGAACATGATAGTCCATGAATTTACCTTTAGTTATCACTGCTGATGGAACTCATCAGGGTATATTTTAGCCCTACCAGTGCCGTACCAGCAATATAGAAATATTTGGTCTTAGAAGTCATTCTACAGGGTATTTTTTTTTTCTTGTGGTGGCGGATAGCTCTTCCCAATTATACATTGCTTAAGGCAAAATGAAACCTAGTTTGCATCTCCTGTGAGCACGTACCAGCTGGGCAGCAGAAGGCTATGTGACTGGCTAAGCTGTAGTCTTTAGCATACAAAAAAAAAAAAAAGACACACATAATGTGGACAGTCAGATTCTAAAAGAATATAAAATTAGATAGTGTTTTGCTGTTTAATATTTCTTTGTAGATTTTTTTTTTTTTTTTTGGTCTGTTCCCCAAATAGAGTTGGAATCTCTCATTTGATCTAAAAAATTTGCTTTTTTTTTTTTTAATTAGATTACAGGGTGAAAGAAGCCAGGTCTTCTACTTTGAAAATTGTGTTGCTATGGATAATATATGCTCTTAGCTCCGTACAATAGAGAACCATTGTTTGACTCTTTGTAACCCACAGTCTCTCCTAGTCTTTTTTTTTTTGTGTGCTTTTTGTGTGCTCGGCACCTTCAGCCTTGAAAGCCATCTTTCAGTTGCCCAAGTTTGAGAAAATTCGGGAGGGGGATATCCTATTTCTGCTCTTTTTCTTTATGGATATTTCCTAGATGCCAGAGTTATGTTCTAGCACAGATGTGAAGCTCAAACTTTAAGTAGCATATTAGGCCAAATAAAAATTGTAGCATTTAAATTGATGATTTTGGAAAGGCATCCCAGGCCATTCATCTAGTGATGTCATGGTAGGCTTTGTGCTTTTCTTTCTTTAGGAGTTGGTATCGATGGGGCACTTGTTGGTGATTTCGAGGTCCAGTCTTAGTTTTTCTATAACTAGAGACTGGGACTCTATATAACATGACATTATCAAATCCAGAGACATTTAAAAGTGAAATTAAAACCTTGGGCAAAGAATCAAAATTTATCCATGATTAGGAGTCTCACTGGAATTTAGTCAAAATACTAGAATATGCCTTTCATTTCTAATCCTGGCACCAAGCTAACATTGCATCTGTACTAAGTGAGCCTTCATCAGGGGAATAAAGCCCCTTTATTCCCACTGTGTCTAACTACCCTTGTTTTGTTTTGTTTTGTTTTGTTTTGTTTTGTTTAGGCAAGTTGAGCAAGAGACAAACACATAGAAACTTCAGGAAAGAAACACAAAACATACTTGGATACTGCCGTTGCTATGGTTAGCATATCTGTTATGGAAGGTGGACAGCCATTAGCATACTCTATATAAAATTCAAGTTTTTACTTAGTTACATGGTTTAATTACATAGCTTTATACGTTATTTAGGTTGCCTTATGGCCTTTATTGATTCAAGTACTCCACCACAGAATTCTGAAATGTTTTCATTTTTAGTTATGTTTTGTATATTTAATTTTTGTCAAAGGCACTGTTTTAATTTCCTGAAGTATTCTTATGTCAAATCTGTAAGCTTAACAGGTCTGGAGCTACCAGACAATTTAACTACTTAAGGAATATTATACCATGTCAAGAAGTAATATACCAAGGACACGTTAAAAACATGATCGAAGAGCAACTCATTTTGACAATTTAATCAAAGCAAAAGAGCAGAAATGAGGAATTAATTAGTAAATTTAGGTTGTATATAATTCAGTTTCTGTATCTAAAATGGAATCAGAGCAGAACACCAAAGTTAGGCTTGAATTTTTAGATTGACTCTTACTTCATTTATGGAACTTTAGAGAAATCAACCTTAGAGGGGCAGAATGTTGAAATCATAAATAAGACTAATATTTAGCCAGTGTAGTTGATTAGTATGACACTGAGAGTAGGAATGTTCTGATTCCAGCAGGAAACTGCATTTGAGAGAATATATACAATGGAGTCCATGTTAACTGTGATTCGTTCTGTAGTCTCAGAGTGTGCTGCGTGTTGAACTCCTGAACAAAAAGTGAAAAGGAGCAACATTCTGCTTTCATTTAGCTATAAATGAAAAACTGTTGCCCCAGCTACTTCCCATTTGGATCTGGCCACAGTTGAGATATAGTATTTCCCCTTCTAAGGGGATGCATTTTTTGTAGTTTCTTAAGCTCAAAACAAAAACAAAACACAAAAACCCTCTATACCTTAATAATGTATTTGCCTATGAATAATATCTTTATTTATTTATTTATTTATTTGTTTTAAGATTTTACTTATCCATTTGTCAGAGAGGGAGAGAAGGAGAGGGCGCACAAGCGGGGGAGCAGCAGAAGGAGAAGCTGAGCAGGGAGCCCAATATGGGATCATGACCTGTGCTGAAGGCAGATATTTAACCGACTGAGCCACCCAGAGATCCCAAATATTTTAGAAACGTAGTTATTTTTTTAAACTATAGAACTTTACTCATTCTTATGGTTACTTCCTTAGAATGACTTCCTAGGTTTGAAATTAAATCAGAGAATGTATAATTTTGGGGGGATTACTTATATATTATCAATCTACCCTTCAGAAAGTTTAATCAAGATCCCCTCCCACTAGTGGTATTTGAGATGATTCTTTTTCTGGTCTTACCCAATTTGGTATTTTGTATAATTGCCAACTGATGGATGAAAATGACATTGCATGCAATTTTTAAAAGATTTTATTGTTTATTTATTTAGTGGGCGCAGGGGGAGGGGCAGAGGGAGACGGAATCTCAAGCAGACTCCTCGCTGAGTTCAGAGCCCAACATGGGGCTTGATTTCATGATCCAGAGATCATGACCTGAGCCAAAAGCAAGTCAGGTACTTAACCAGCTGAACCACCCAGGCGCCCTGATATTGCATATATTTTAAAATATGTATCTCCATTGTTTCATTTCCCTCTGTGAATATAATTTTTTATCATATTAAATAGAGCCACTTTGTATGGTTGGTAGTTCATTTACTGAACCAAGTGTACCTGGCTGAGTGGGCTGAGCCTGTAAGACAAAGGTGGTACTTTTCTCCTCATTCTATCCAGGAGGCTGTCTGGGTTACTTAAAGGACCTATACCAGATTTTCAGTTTTATTACAAATAATCATTCAGTCTTTAATTCACATTGAACAAGACAATGTCCAGAAATAGTGTCCTATTTAAGACATACATAGCATTTCCGTATATTCATATTTTCTAATTAACCATTCTTATAGCCAGTGTCTTAAGTGTTCAGATATTTTCACCAAACTGAAATGCAGATAATCAACACCATCTCTCCCCTTTGGAATCCAGGTTATTCAGCAAAGAAATGAAGAATGTGATCATACTCAGTTTTTAATTGAAGAAAAAGAGTCAAAAGAAGAAGACTTCTATGAAGATCTTGATAGATTTGAAGAAAATGGTACCCAGGAATCACGCATCAGCCCCTATACCTTCTGCAAAGCTTTTCCTTTTCACATAATATTTGACCGGGACCTAGTGGTTACTCAGTGCGGCAATGCCATCTACAGAGTGCTTCCCCAGGTAAAAGGACCTCACACTGCCTTAAGGCCTGAGACAAAAGGCTATGAAGGCGCCATTGTTCCACACGGCCATTTATTCATTCAACGCACTGAGTGTGTTGCATGTAATGTGTAGGACATCATACATCATAAATTTGTCACATGTGAGCTAAGTATATTTCAGCATATG
Organism: Mustela erminea; assembly: GCF_009829155.1. NCBI lineage: Eukaryota > Metazoa > Chordata > Mammalia > Carnivora > Mustelidae > Mustela > Mustela erminea. The sequence continues at coordinate 40,504,661 of NC_045615.1, read as the reverse complement.
AAACTTTCCCTAGGAGACCTACTTACTTATTTTTCTGTTTCAGTCACTTACAGGGACAGTGGGAAAATTATATGGGAATGCTTTTTTTTTTTTTTTAAATGAGAAAATGGGTGATTTTCCGGTAACAAGCATCTTTCACTTATTTATTCATTGAATGACTATATGCTGACTGAAAATACCTTTCAAAGTCAGTCTTTGACATTTGCAGGGAAGAGAGAGGAATTGTACAAACACTAAAGAGGGAAGTGATAGATTCTCCTGGGGTTGAGCAGAGCCTCGAAGGAAAACAGTTGGGGTGCATTTAACTTGGGTTATTCAGACCATTTGAAATATCCTTTCTATTTTTCCCTCTCACGTAACTAACTTTGAAGTTGTATCCAACACACTGGAGATACTTTCCACTTGTAGTTAAAGAGCCTTACTAATGGCGGATTAGCCCAGACTGGCTCTGTTGGAGACTTAACCCATCCAGAAGCAGGGTAGTACGCAGCATGGGCTCCTGTGCTGGGCCTGCCTCCCTTTCACTGTATGAATGTGAGCCCGTTACCTCGCCTTTCTCTGCCTATTTCCCCTTCATTATGGTGTGAGGAGACAGAGTGCATAAAGAACTTTTGGTCCAGTGTCTAAGCAATTATTAACTGTTACCCATTACTATTATTAGCCGTCTCTTAATAAAGGATGAGTGTTTTCTGGTGGTTTTTCTACTTAAATTTCATCGTAACTCACAGGCATTTGATACCTCACACTACCTTTTAAAAAGTCACATTTCTATTATTTCTTATTCCAAAATGCTTCTCTTACTTATAGAAGCCTATATTGGGATATGAGTACTCTGAAGCCATATTCGGTTTTGTATTCACGCAACGATATGATGCCCGTTTGATTGCTGAGTGACATAGGTCAAGACAGGAGCCCATGGTTGAGGCAATTCCCATACCATATGATTATGGTTTTCTATTTTTAAGTCTTATTGAGCTGGCTTAATCTAATCTCAAATCGTAATAATTATTTCAGCTAATCCCGTGTTCTTTCCCTTTCATCTACATCTTAGCTCCAGCCTGGGAACTGCAGCCTGTTGTCTGTCTTCTCTCTCGTTCGTCCTCATATTGACATTAGTTTCCATGGGATCCTTTCACACATCAATACGGTTTTCGTCCTGAGAAGTAAGGTAATCAAGATACTTCTTTCAGTGTGAGTGAGTAAGGGATGTTTCAAATTAGAAGTGGCCCCGAGGGAAAGTTAGCTACTTTACCTTTCTGTGATACGGAGGAACTATAGACAGATCCCCCAAAAACGTCAGAGGGAGTACTATTTCCTTTTTGTTTGTTTGTTTTGTTTTGTTTTGGTTTTTAAGATTTTATTTATTTATTTGACAGACAGAGATCACAAGTAGGCAGAGAGGCAGGCAGAGAGAGAGAGGAGGAAGCAGGCTCCCCGCAGAGCAGAGAGCCTGATGTGGGGCTCCATCCCAGGACCCTGGGATCATGACCTGAGCCGAAGGCAGAGGCTTTAACCCACTGAGCCACCCAGGTGCCCCCAGAGGGAGTACTATTTCAAAGGCAGCGTTTACTGATTCTTGGTTTGCCTGAGGGGCAGTGGGACTCTTATCAACAGATCAGAATTAACAAAAATAAGTTTTGAGACTGTCTCATTGGGACAACTCAGTTTCATGTAATAAACCAAATATCTTTTACTTCCTTAAACTACCATGTGCTATTTTAGAAATCAAAACTGATAAAGAATGTTCTTTTAAACTTCAACCAAAGTCCTGATTTAATTCTTCCTTAAATTGTCCGTTATTCTTCATGCCATTTTTGTGGGAAAATAAAAGTGGTAACATATTCATCCAGTTGATTATTTAGGTAGCACCCAGATCTCATAGTTTCTGTTCTTCAGACTGGTGCAGCCAAAGTGTCTTGGAGTAAACATCCTGTCCTTCCTGTGGCCCTCGCAAAGGCCTTACCCACACATGTTTGACATATTTGGAACTATTCCCTGTTACTCTGTGAATGAAGGCATAGGGAATGGAGGCTCTTGGGTTGTTCTTTGCTGGAACTTAGTATTATATGTTGTAGCCATCCTGGAGAATCAGAAGTATGACTCATGGAAGCTTTCAACAAGTATGCCAACAGTAGTACAGCTGTTGTCTTTTTGGGTTCAAAGGAGCCAGTCAACTCGCTTTTCTGCCCTGTTTGCCAGGTAGCCAACTTTGCTTAATACCTGGTGCCATTTTGGAGAAATGTCCTTCCTCATCTACATGGTGCATTTATTCTCCTTTATGGTTTGGTAGGAAGTGAAGCATGCCTGTCCTTCTTTTTTTACTGAACTGTAAAGAAAAAAGGTACTAGTTAATGGTTATGTCTTGCCTTTTCAAGGAAGGATTGTTGGATGTCGAGAAATTAGAATGTGAGGATGAGCTGACTGGGACTGAGATCAGCTGCTTACGTCTTAAGGGTCAAATGATCTACTTACCTGAAGCAGATAGCATACTTTTTCTGTGTTCACCAAGGTAATCATTTTTTTTTTTGATTAATTATAATGGCTATAAATACCTATCTTTAGCTAACAGAAATTCGGTAACATTTTATTTAATCATGTCCATGTGATCGAAGTGTAATTAGATTTTACAACCCTTGTTTATATACCTCTCTATAACAAGGATAATTTCATTTAACACTTGTAATAAGCTCGGAAGAAATCATGTATTCTTTTTTATTTGCCCTGTCTTAATCAGCTTGCTGAGCGTTTATGCCATTGGATCATGGAAAAATCCAATCTGCAGGTAGCTAATTCTATAGCTTTATACCTTCCAAAGGAGTGTCACATAGAAAAACAATTCTGTAGAGCATCTGATATGATGGTGTGAATACATGGATATATTTGGCACCGAGAAATTTCTTTTTAAAAACATTTCTGAATTTGAACAATTTTATGTAAAAAATACATAGCAACTTTAATCAGGATTCACTATTCAAAATATATTACACTGAAACTTATGTAAATTATGTTATTTATAATAACCATCAGAGGAAAGTAAAACTGTAGGATGCTGTGTTTCCAGTTTGACAAAATATTTTACTAAAAGATGCATGGGAACTCACAATAAGAAAACTATATCTACATTTACTTAGAAAAATAGAAAAAGGTAACAGACTTGTTAGGTGATATTTTATGTATTTGTAGCTCTGCATAACTGAAAGCTATGCACGTTATTTAGTTAATACATTCAGTTAAGTATGTTTTGGTGAGCTATTGGCTAAAAATTTAAAGTTCACCATGGTCACTTTTCATTTAAATATACTGCCTTAAAATCTCTGAAAAACATAAGGAACTTTGTAGAACTTCAATAAGCTATTAAAGACTATGTAAGACTAAGGACTTTTTTCCTGAGAATATGCATCATGAAAATAAAAGAGGCAAAAATTAGAGAACATAAATTCTTTATATTTTTTAGTCACCCACATTGATCTACTATATTTCATTGGCTGTCCCTAAGTTTGTTTCTTCTGCCTCTTTTCCAGTTGAACTTTAGTAGAATGACAACTTTTCAGTAGGGACAGTTTCTATTCATGGAGATAAAGTTCTCTTGGGGAACAGAAGCAGACAATTTAGAGTCTTTTTGTTAATTGCCATATGCAGAAATACGCATAGTGACACATTCATGGTTTGTCATGTGGTACCTGTCCATGTGTATAGAAAGGTTTGTTTTCACATTAAGTGAGATCACCTAAAAGCAGTTTTACTTGTAAAGTAAATAATTTCAAGACAATTAGTTTAACTTTAGAAAAAATATGTTAATAGTTCATTAAAATAATAAGTAAATTTATAGAAAAGTGAGACATAATTTGATTGTTTTCTAACTCAATATGTACATTTTCAGCCATTTTCATTTTAAGCTTATAATTTTTTTATTTTCTCTGCTCATGGTCTTGTCTACCATTTGTCAGATGATCTGGCCTCTTTTCAGATGGGTCTATTCTGAAAGTGAGCTTTAACATACATATGCATTTTAACACAATCTAAAGAGACCATGTGCTTCATTAGTAAACTTTTCGATCATTTTATTTCTCTATATTGACATGCTAATTTTTGCTTTCATTTGTGGACATTTCTGCTGAGAATATGTAAGAAGAAGACATTTTATCAGTCCAAAATTCTTCAGTAAAGTCATAACTTGTTATATCATTTTAGAGAAATTCTTATTGGGAATGCCCAGAAGTAATTACTTTATATTTAAATAATTCAAACCAATAATGTATCCTTAATACATTTTAACCAAAAAATAAGGTTTTAAAAAGCAGTCGCTTACCAGATCATAGCTGAATCAGTAAATATTAGTATGCTATTCTAAAAATAACTTAGGTTAAAAAAATAAATTAGGTTAGAGAGATGCATAAAATCTAGCAGGATTAAATAATGTTTCAAAAAAAACAAGAGAAGTAGAAGAAATTAGAACCAAAAGGGAGAGTAGCACATAAAATACATGTCAAAGAGTTATAAATACATAAAATATATGTGGAAGATAGGTCATAAATTTGATTGTAAACTTTTAATCATTGCACCTAAGAGGGAAAAGTAACTAGTTACATAAGGCCAAAATGAACTGTTTTCTCAAGAGAGGCACTATTATCCCTGCTCCAGAGTGTAAAAGGACATTTTTCTTCATCTCTTTATAATGAGGGGGAAATGCGATAGCAGTGAATAACAGTCTCGTGTTAAATACCCGATCAGGCTGCACAGGACAGGTTTCTACCTTATCTTGCCGTTTATGCCGATGGCACCAAAAGTGTGATTTGGCAAAATGTATATCAAGTTCATCACTTCTTTTTGATAGATTTTTAATATATAAAAGAATGAAGTCATAACCTTCATGTGACTCTCCCAATTTTCTTGTCTGTAGCCTCACCTGTTGAATGGGTAGGAGGAACTGAATGGTAGAAGGTGACAGGATTATACTCCTTGACAGTTACCAGGCTCGGGATTATCATGGAAACAAGGTGGCGCTGATTTTGCCTCATTTCCCTGTATAACAGTGTGATGAATCTGGACGATCTGACACGGAGAGGTCTGTATCTGAGTGACATCCCTCTGCACGACGCCACACGCGACCTCGTTCTTTTGGGAGAACAGTTCAGGGAGGAATACAAACTGACCCAGGAACTGGAAATCCTCACAGACCGGCTGCAGCTCACATTAAGAGCCTTGGAAGATGAAAAGAAAAAGACAGACACGTAAGAATGGAGCCTCGTGGTAAAGGAAGGGCTTTATATAGTGTGACTCCACTACAGTTAAGTCTGATCAGCACACCAGAGAGGCATGGAACACGTGGTAGCTCCCGAATAGTAAATAAAACCTTCTGTGTCACTTAAAAAGAAATTATGCACACAGAAATAAGTCAGTCTTAATGGTAGTGGGAATATGTCTTCAGTTTTTATGTTGAAAGAACAGATGCCAAAATATCTCTCTTGGAAAATCCGTACAATAATTCAAACACGTCTTTAAATTGGAACTCTCCATTCATTCATTCCTTCACTTGAGAACTATGTACTGAGCAACCTCTGTGTGCCAGGGGCTGGGTGGGTTCTGAGGGTTATGAGAAACACTGTCCTTAGAATAGGCCTTTGTCTTTTAAAGGACTCTCAGAGTCTAGGTTATTTTAGGGCTTGGCAGATAGGAATTTGACAGATTATGATGTCATCTGTAATCACAACAATTATATCTGTAATGAGATATGTTAACAAAAATAACAAAATCTGGGGTGCCTGGATGGTTCAGTCAGTTTAGCGTCAGACTCTTGGTTTTGGCTCAGGCCATGATCTCAGGGTTGTGAGATTGAGTCCCATTTCAGGCTCTGTGGTTAGTGGGGAGTCTGCTTGTAAGATTCTCTTTCTTTTTGCTCCTCACCCGCCACATGTTCTCTCGCTCTCTCAAATAAATAAATCTTTAAAAAAAAAAAGACAAAATCGAAAACTCCTATTTTTCTGTGAATGGTGTATTAAATTGTGAAATACTGGACAAATAGCATTAAAGGTAATACTTCCTTAAGTATCAATAACTTCAAAAATATATGATATAATTAAAACTTAAGGAATATAATTGTGCCTTTTGGCTGTGCTTCTGAATAAGATCAATAGAATTTTAATAAATTAAAATGCTATATTGGGGTGCCTGGGTGGCTCAGTGGGTTAAAGCCTCTGCCTTAGGCTCAGGTCATGATCCCAAGGTCCTGGGATCAAGCCCCACATCGGGCTCTCTGCTCCGCGGGGAGCCTGCTTCCTCCTCTCTCTCTGCCTACTTGTGATCTCTGTCAAATAAATAAATAAGATCTTTAAAAGAAATAAAAATAAAATAAAATGCTATATTGGCATCTTTATAGGAACTTTTAGACTCAAAATGGATATATAAAAACCCACGAATTTTGTGATCTGATCATTTCATGCCAATAGTTTTCTATGTCATGGGAGAAAAGAAAAACCTTAAAAAAAAAAAAAGGTAATACTTCATTTTCAAGAAATTCATTTGAATATGCAGTGTGCATACTACTTGGTCTCATTTGCTTATTTTAGTTAAAGGCACTAAATCACTGGAGTTTCATAAGAGATTTTACCCAGGGTCTTGTGTGTTCATTTTTAATGCGATATAATTGGCAACTGTCTTGGAAAGTTGGACTGATCTGTCTTACTTCCTATAAGAGCTATTTCATTCTCGAGCACCCATATATATAGATATCAGCATCAGTTTCTGTACTTTTCTTTCCATTAATACATGTGTAGCTGCCCTTGGATGAATGCTGTGCCCACATATAAACACACCAGTTAACTATTTATTGATAGCATGGATGACATAGAGAATGCCATTCAAAGTCCATCTTTATCCTTAGTTGCTTAATTCACTTGTCTTGACCCTTGTTTGAGGAAACTGAAAGCTATGTGTAGTTTCTTTGAGACCTCTTCACTTCCCTTGTGACCCTAAGTGAACTCCTTAGTCTACCAGGTATTTTGCAAATTTCAGGAAGTCCCTAGGGCAGGCAGCTCAGTTTCCTCCTGCTGCTTGAAAACCAATTCAAACTGTATCCTTTACTGGTGAGTGGTACAACTTCATCCCTGAAAATAACATATTTTATGAAGCCTGTACGATTAAACTTAGCATGGTATGCCCTCTGGCTCTAGGGAAGAAAAAGGCAGAGAAGCCTCATTTGTTCTGCTGGGTCCTCATGCCAAGAGACATCGATCGCCCTAGTTTCTGCTTCTCTCCTGTCATCCCTCGGCCCTCATCCCCTTCCTGTGTGTTTACCACACTTGCCTCTCAGCGTAATCCCTGAAGTCATCAAAGTAATCTCCATATTGCCTGTAGAAATACAATCCCTTTCTTGCCTAGTTCAGTCTTCATCTGTTTTATCAGTGTCTTATGGAAGAGTGAGTCATGAATGAGACTGGGGAGAAATCTACTGTTTATTTATTTTTAAGATTTTTATTTATTTATTTGACACAGAGAGAGAGTAAGGGAGACAGAGAGAGAGAGAGAGCACAAGCAGGGGTAGGGGCAGAGGGAGAGGGAGAAGCAGACTCCCCACTGAGCAGGGATCCCAATGTGAGACTTGATCCCAGGACCCTGGGATCATGACCTGAGTGGAAGGCAGGTGCTTAACAGACTGAGCCACTGAGGTGCCCAGAAATCTATTTCTTTTAATATTATTTACACAAATTCAGGTAGATTTCTTATTCCTAAGAGATAAATGTGCCTCTGGTATTTTGCTACTCAGACAGTGTTTTAAGTGCTAGTGATAACAGCTTTCAAACTGTGAACCATAATGGCGGGTCAGAATTCAGTACCACAGATGAAAACTTTGTCCTATTACCAGTCTTCCACTTTGCCTGTTTATTTGTTTGATTTATTTTCATTTGGCATGAACTGGTTTGGATTTGCAGATATTATATGTGATGAAAACAAATTATGGTATCTTCGATACCTCCCTTACATATATGGCCAGTAATGGGTGTCCTATTACCACTCCAGAATTTTACTGTACACACGACATCAAAGCTCTAGGAGGTGGACAGTAGAAGTGCTAAGGCTCTTCCCATCATTTCTTACTGTGGCTTTTTCCCCACACCGCTGAACTGAACAGGTTGCTATATTCTGTCCTCCCTCCGTCTGTTGCCAATGAGCTGAGACACAAGCGTCCGGTGCCTGCCAAAAGATACGACAACGTGACCATCCTCTTCAGCGGCATCGTGGGCTTCAATGCTTTCTGTAGCAAGCACGCATCTGGAGAAGGGGCCATGAAGATTGTTAACCTCCTTAATGACCTCTACACCAGATTTGACACATTGACTGACTCTCGGAAAAATCCATTTGTTTATAAGGCAAGTCCAGGTCATATCCTAATGTGGGACTCTTTGGAGCCTGAATTCCAAGGCCCTACACTCAGAGACATCACAAGCACCTTCTCTGATTCTAGCTGTATAGCCATGCAGCAGCCAGCCTCCGTGTATTTACTGTTTACCATTTTCTTAAATAATTACCTCTTGTTATAAAACTTTTTCTTCCTAGTAAACAAAAGGAAGAGTGCTGATGGTCCCCTAGTGAAAATGAAATGTTCAGCAGCTCATTGGCACTCACGTTAATGAATCTGTGCAGGTTGTTTATGACACATAACATAAATTTAACATTTGTTGTATGCTCTGCAGGAGACATTTTTACTGAAATATATAAATGCTTAGCATGGGAAAGAAGTTGGAGACCAGGAGAAGGGTACTGGGGACTCAGATCTGCTTTTAGATAACACGGACTTGAAGATAAACATTTATAAGATATTTCTGCTCTTTGTTTCAATTGAAAACAAATATAATTTTGAAAAAATGAAGTCAGGACATTATTGCTTCATAAAAGTAAGAATGTTAGCCAAACCATCTCCAGGCATCTGGAGTAATAGGAGTGCCACAAAGACTATTGATTTTATAGTGGTTTTCTGAGGTACAATGTAACACTTTGTGAGCACATTAAACATAAATGGTTAATGAACATGATAAATCACTGGGCTTTGGGTAGTGGCCCTTGTGCCATAAACCATCATTATTTTAGGGAGTTAATGGCAATTAATTGTCCATTGAATTGTAAGGGTATCTGGGGTGAGAAACCCGGAATTACTAGGGAGAGAATAATGCTGTGTCTGGACCTGCCTGTAATCAAAGACCTCAAGTGCCATGTGTGTAAATCTGAAATAATTATAAGGTTTCATCTTGTTGGAGTCGAATGCATTAGAATTTTAAAAGAATACAGAGAAGGAGAGTTTAAAGTTAGCAGTAGCCTTGAAAAAACTTTGTTTATATATAAGGGTAGCAAATGAAATGGTAATGTTTATTCTAACCAAGGAACATGTGAATTATATGTGCTGTGCTAGGTGGAAACAGTTGGTGACAAGTATATGACCGTGAGTGGTTTACCAGAGCCATGCATCCACCATGCACGGTCCATCTGCCACCTGGCCTTGGACATGATGGAAATTGCTGGTCAGGTTCAAGTGGATGGTGAATCTGTTCAGGTTAGTGAATAAAACACATATAATAGTAGGAGGAGAGCTTTGTGGACAACTGACCTATTCTTTACCAGGCAGTCACTAATGATACATAGATTATAATCTTTTCTTATATCCCATTTTTTCATAAAGATGGGAAATCTGTCCACCTATTTGAAATTACCTAGTCTATTACATGTAGTAAAATCATGAGGGTGAGATAAAACTTCCTGTCCTTTCTGGCTTATTTTTAAATACCTCTTTCCTGTGTCTCATCTGAGTTGCCAGAATCATATCTTTGAAATCTTCAGACTTTAGAAAATGAATATTCCTCCTGGAAGACAGATATCTGTGAAGGTTTTTTGTTTTTATAAATACACTTGGAGTTCTTTTATTTTATAAATATGCTATAATACACGTGGGGTTCTTCTAGAGAATTCTTAAGATTTTTATATGATGGTTCTACATTCTGTAATGTAAAGAAATAAAAAGTTAGTGTTTTGGTGATTGAACTTATGGAAACAAAGTTTGGATTTCTGCAGATAACAATAGGGATACACACTGGAGAGGTCGTTACCGGTGTGATAGGACAGAGGATGCCGCGGTACTGCCTTTTTGGAAACACCGTTAACCTCACAAGCAGAACAGAAACCACTGGCGAAAAAGGAAAAATAAATGTGTCTGAATATACCTATAGGTAAGAAAACATGTCTTAGTTTTGACTGACTTGCAAGAAAAAAGTCTCTTAACGTGTGGCTTAACTCTCAGTGGTTTTATTCTTTTTAAACAGTCATCGTTTGTGCTCTTAGGACTGTTTATTTCTTATTTGAGAAAATTGGGTCATTACTCCCACTTCTAATGGTTCCACACCACCTTAGGAATTCCCTGTATGATCGTTGTCACTAAGACCTTGTGTTACCTTTAAATATACAACTGTAGTGTGGGTCACTACACTACACTACACTACACTTTTAATTTCGGTTCATACCACTTTCTCTATACAACCATACTCCATACGACTCTCTCTTCCCTGTCCTCTGTCCTTTAGATGTCTTATGACACCAGAAAACTCAGATCCACAGTTCCATTTGGAGCACCGAGGCCCCGTGTCCATGAAGGGCAAAAAAGAGCCAATGCAAGTTTGGTTTCTTTCCAGAAAAAATACAGGAACAGAGGTATGACTAATCAGCATGCAATTCCTTTTTTAAAGACAGAATATAAATACAGAGTGCTAAAAATAAGTGAATAAGTAAATAAATAAAATAGAGAAAGAGCTAGATTATAATCACTGGGAATAGGTCTCATTTGAAAAGAACTCTTGCTTACAAAAATGAACTCTCCAGTGAAGCAGCGGAAATACCGAAACATTAATGAGCCAGTTAGAACAATAAAAACTTCCCTAAGTTTACTTTACTTTATACTTTATGCAACGTTGCCAGCGTTTGTCTTCTAATGAAATGAAAACCAAAAGCACCAGAAGGGGAAGACCTGTTTTTGTTTGTTTATTTTTATTCTTCTGCCATAATCTGATTTAAACACGGCTGAGATGAGAGGGCTGTGGGGGGGTCCCCGTCCTCTTCCCATAGCTCCCTGTACCATTCTGAGATCACCGTCCGGGCAGAGTCAGGACCCCAATGTGTAGGTGGTTCCTACATCACGAAGCTTCGGATCCTTCTGAGGGCCAACCTGTCTCCCCGTGGAATGTCTGGCGATCTTTAGACGTTCTAGTCCCATGGCGTTTTTCCTAGAAAGAAGAGCGATTTGTAACCTTCTCGAACCTGAATGACTGCGTAGGGCAGCCTCAGGTTGGTGCTCATGCTAGGGTCGCATTCCAGCTGGAAGGCCCGCTAAGCCGTCCTCAGACAATGACCCTCCGCCCCGACTGCCACCGGGCCTGCGCACACCAAGATCGTGCCCACTCTGTTGCCAAGCAGAGCGCTGCGTCAGAAGCGAGTTGGATACTTTGTTTCCCTGTTGATGTACTGGTTCTTTAGAGGGGGAGGGGGAGACTCACTGAGTATATTTCTTTTTTGCGTAGGCATGCATCCCCCTAAAAATGCTGATGGAGTGTAAGTCCTAAAAGGAATGGAATGCCAAATTTAAAAATATTTATCTTCATCTTCTTTCTGGTCTTTTTACCTTAAATAGTTTACTTGTGGTGTTGGCATGTTTACGGATATTCTTCTGATAAATTAAATTCTACCTCAAGTGTTGTTCATTTGAGGTGGGTGGCCCTGTTTCCCCCAGAATGAGGGTGGGAGGCAGCAAAACAGATCTGAATGCAGATCACATTTTCATATGACGAAAAAAAAATATTTGGGGGGATACTACCTGCTTTATTATCACCAAAAATGAATCCCTGTTTATTCCACTCTTGAAAGGAAACAACTCGGGATGACGACTGAATGTTGGACCATGGGATGAAGAGGACCGCAGAAGGGCTCCCGTGGTCCCCAGTCACATGCCTCACCTAGGAGCCATTATTCCTGTGGATACATATTTCGCTTTGTCCTTCGCAGTTATCCCAAGCCTTTCTCCTTGGTATAGCTTTCATGATTCACTACTCAACCTTAGCTCTGCTTTTGATTATTTTCAAGGTTTAGTATATTACCTGAAGTTTGGCTTTAGATGTGAATGATGTGAGCTTCCTGTCTTAAGATCTACCACTGAACATGGTAATTTGCAAGTGGTAGGCACCCAATAAATATTTGTTGAATTTAATTAAATGACACTGAACAGTATTTGGTCATGTGTATATATCATATCATGGGTTACCAAATCTGTTTAGTGTTCCATGTATATGTCTCTGTATGTTTTAATGACTATAATAACATAAAACAAAGTTTATATTGTGCCAGTGTACATCATTATAGAAATCATTTTCTAAAGGAGTGAGTTCTAAGTTTTAGGAAAAAAAAATGCCATTTATTTTCAGATTCCCAAAATAAGAATTAATATACCACACTAAGAAAATAGTGACTATTTTGAATTGCACTCATTTTCCTTCAAAAATAGAGGGCACACATTCCTGTTCCGAAATATTTGGTTGCTTACTCAAATCATATATAATGTGGCATTGTAATTCCTCTAAAACTCTATGTTTGTAGTATATCCCTTATATTAAATCTTGTTAACCACTTGCAGCTGTTACAAAAAGCTGTACTATTTCACACTGAACAATTACCTTAACTTGGGATAAATGTTAGGCTCTCTAACCACATCCAAGAATAAAATTGGAGACACCGCTGGGATACTCCTGAAAGAGCCATTTCTGGCCTTTTATTTCCAGAAATGAGCTTCCTTTTCTTAGCTTGGAAGAATGTGATTATATCCAAGCCATCATGTTCAGAAATTTTGGCATCAAATGCATTCCTGTTGGAATAATTGGCCTATTGTTCTTAAGTATCTCTGATAATTTATTAATATCTACCTTTATAAAATATAGTGCAACTACTTTTGTGTAAAAATGTTTGTCTTGAAATTTAGCATTTCATATCAGCACATCTATATATGTATAAATGTTCCATGTTCATGTGTAAGAGAATCTGCAATAAATTATTTTTTCCACTTGTCTCTAGACAGTTTGTATTTCAACAAAACTGTTATTGATGTTATCGTTGGCCATATTATTACTGCCATTTTTATAAGTACATTTATAATTTTCCCAATTCTGCATTTTATTATTTTTTACAAAGATTTTATTTATTTATTTGACAGAGAGAGAGAGACCACAAGTAGGCAGAGAGGCAGGCAGAGAGAGAAGGGAAAGCAGGCTCCCCGCTGAGCAGAGAGCCTGATGCAGGGCTCCACCCCAGGACCCTGGAATCATGACCTGAGCTGAAGGCAGAGGATTAACCCAATGAGCCACCCCAGTGCCCCGATTCTGCACTTTAAATTAATTTTGATTCACTGTGGTTATACAGTTGAATGGCTCCTCTTAGCTTTATCCTCAAACACTGCTTATCTTTAGTACCAACAAAGTGGGAGAAGCAAGACTAAACCTGGAGGGGCAGATCCACAGATCAATAGGAAATGACAGCAGCCCTTGAGTATCTCAGTTTTTTAGGAGTGAAAAACACATATACAAATAATTAAAATATGTGACATTTGCAGTGATAGAACACAGTTAAGAACTAGCAAGGCTCTAGACCAAGTCCAGCAGCCTACCTCAGGATCTCCAGCCTCTCCCCTGCCAGTCTTCACTGGCAGCATGAATTCTGTGCACTGAGTTGGCTTTGCAAGTTCTCTTCCTAATTTCTAAATTCCTTGAAGTCTCCTTGTTGCACTGACCCTGATGACCATTTTGTATTTATTTGCTTTCACTTTTTAAAAAAATTATTGTTTCTGGTCAATTACTTCACACACATTTTTTGGTAAGAATTTTAAACATAAAGAAAAGGTCAAAGGACTTGTACAGGGTACCACCATTCACTTGCCACCTGGATTCTAGAGTTATTAAAAATTTCCTAAATTTTTGTCAATTCCCTTTAATCCATTTTCTAGATCTTTTATTTATTTTGTGGAGCTATAAACCACATACTATAAAACTCACTTTTTAGAAGTGTACAATTTAGTGGTTTTGGTATATTCACCCAGTTGTATAACCATCTAATTCCAGAATACTTTCATTATGCCCAAAAGACGAACTGTAACCATTAGCAGTCCATACCAAATTGATCTCTTCCCCCAAAACCCTGGCAAGACTAATCTATTTTCTGTCTCTAAGGATTGGCTCACTTTGGGCATTTCATATAAGCAGAATCATACAGATGTGGCCTTTGTATCTGGCTTCTTTCACTGAGTATGTTTTTAAGGTTTGTCTATGTTGAACCATAAATCAGTATGTCTTTACTTGTTATGTTTGAATAATATTCTGTTGTATAGACATACCATGTTTTGTTTACCCATTCGTAAACCGGTGGGCATTTGAGTTGTTTCCACTTTTGGTTAATATGAATAATGATCTTGTGATCATCTGTGTACAAGCTTTTGTGTGCCTATGTGTTTTCAGTTCTCTTATGTATATACCTAAGAGTTTAATTTCTGGGTCATACAGAACTCTAGGTTTAACTTTGTGAGGAACTGCTCAACAGTTTTCCAAGGTGGCTGCACCAATTTTCTTACCCACCAGCAGTGTAGGAAGCCTGTAACTTCTCTACATCTTCCACAACACTTGCCATATTGTCCATCTTTTTTATCTAAGCCATTCTGGTGGGTGTGAAGGGCCATCCATTGTGGTTTTGATTGGTATCTTCCTAATAACTGATCATGTTGAACATCTTTTCATGTGCCATTGGGTGGTGGGTGGTCCTGCCAGGCCACCCATGGGGTCCGCAATGACCACCTGACCTTCGCTCTCTCCTTGAAGATCCAGAGCTAGAGGGGGAGCATCCAGCTGTCTGCTGGAATGCCCAGGATCCACACCCCCAACTCCATCCATCTCCAGGCTCCACCACTACTAAGCTCTTCTCTGATGCTGGTTCCCACCGTGGACCTCCCATAGCTCCAAAGGGACCCAGCAGCTCTCGTGGTGCCTGGGACTGGAGACTGATGCATGAGGGGTCCAGAGAGGTGCAAGAGCGATGGTGATGGTGTGGGAAGTAGAGCTGAAGTGCACTGTGCTTTGGTGAGGTGTGATAGTTTATCACGACTATGGTCAGGGGGGAAAGCATGGATGATTACTATGATACCACATGGGTGAGAAACTTGGCAGTGGTTGAAGTCAGAAGACCTGTGAACCTCTTTGAACCACGGTACCATCATCTGTAATACAGGAATGATCTCCCCATGAATTTTTTCAGAGGAAATGAATGGGTGAGAGGGTGTTGGCATTTTGTTTTCTCTCACCACTTTATGGACATTTTTCCTCTTCTCGTGTCTATTCTGCAAAATATAAGCTAAATAACATTACCAATGAAAGATATTTGGCTGTTGAAAAAAAAACAAATCATTTGCCCCTTTATAAATTGGGTTCTTTGTTTTTTAATTGTGGAGTTGTAGTTTTTATATTGTGTACACTAAACTTAATCAGATCACAATTTACAAATATTTTCACCAATATGTGGGTTTTTTCACTTTCTTGGTAGTATACTTTGAAGTTCAAATTTTTAAATTTTGATGTAGTTAAATTTCTCTGTTTTTCTTTGGTTGCTTATTTTTTAGATGTCTCTAAGAAACCATTGTCTGATTCAAGATCACAGAAGTTTACAGCTGTGCTTTCTACCAAGAGCTTTATAGTTTAACTCTTACATTTAGGTATTTGGTACCTCCTGAGTCAGTTTTTGTATGTAGTGGCTAGAGGGGGTCCAATGTCCTTTTCTGCTGTTGGGTTTACTTACCCCAGCATCATTTGTTGAAAAGACCATTCTTCCCTCATTGAGTTGTCTTGGCACCCTTCTTGAAAAGAAAATTGTCCATAGTAAGGATTTATTTTCTGAATCTCAATTCTCTCCCATTGACTTAGATCTATCCTTATGCTAGTACCACACAGTTTTGTTCACTGAAGCTTTGTAGTGAGTTTTGAGACTGGAAAATACAAATGTTCTAACTGTTCTCTAGCAGCCAGTTAAGCATTGACTTTCCTTGATTTTTTCCTCATGTCCTTTAATAATCTCACTTGTTCAATCTTTGATGAGTAATGATCATGACTAACAGTAGTGACACCTTTACTTTGTGCAAGGTTTTATTCTTGCCCCTTTATATGGCTTATTTTGTCAACATCCTCACAACCTAAATAAGTATGTTTTATTTTTTAATGTGCCGCTGTATTTTGTTTGCTACCATTTCACTTTGATTGTTACATCCATTTTTATAGAGAAGAATTGTCTGTAGTTGTACATGTTTTGATGCCTGTCTTTGTCAGGTTGGGAGACCTGATCATACACTTGATCTTAGCCAAAAGGCCGAGAAGCGATGGGAGAATTGATTATATATTTCCTCTTATAAGAAATTTTAAAGTTTTTTTTTTTTCTGGGATAGTTTAACTAATATTTTCATAACCTGATCCTTTAAAAGTTGGAAACAATTTCCCAGGAAGATCTCCAGATTCAGCGCCTTTGTTTTATCTTTGTTTGGGAAAACTCTCTATTGCTTACTCTGTCACTTCTCTGGGAACTGATCTCTTAACTTTGTAACTTATTAGACTTAATATTAGATTTTATTAAAAAAAAAAAAAACCTACCCATTCAGATTTTTAAAAGTATTTTAACAGGCATACAAAGTAAGCTTTTATGATATTTAAATTTTTTCTCACTTTCGAGGATTATTTTGCCTCAAATAGTGTTTTTTTTCTTCATTTGTCCCTTAGTCCTGTTAATTAGTGACTTTTTTTCTGTTTTCATAGAACTGGGTTTTAGATTGCTTCGTTTTACTATTTTCCTATTTTCCAACTTTAAAATTTTTCTTTTAATCATTAATTTCTTCTTTCTGTTGTATTTAATTCAGGGGTATTTTTTGAGTTTCACTTTTTTGAGTTATATGTTTGTCTTAAAAATTGAATGCTATAGGAGCACCTGGATGGCTCAGTTGGTTAAGCGTCTGCCTTTGGCTCAGGTCCTGATCCTGGGATCCTGGGATCGATTCCCCCATCAGGCTCCCTGCTCAGTGAGGAGTCTGCTTCTCTGTCTTCCCTCGCCCCTCCTTCCTGCTTGTGCTCTCTTTCCCACATGCACACTCTCTTTGTCTCTCTCAAATAAGTAAATAAAATCTTAAACAAAATTGAATGCTATAAAATGTCCTCTGATGAAAACATTTGGACCAAGTATTCTGATATGCCATGTTTTAGCTACCGTGATTTTTTTTCACTATTATTGTGTTTTAATTTTCCAGTTTTATTTGGTATTTTCCTTTTGTTCCAGGACTTCTATAATCATGTGTTTTTAATTTTCACTTTTTTTCTGTATTTTCTCTTTTCTTTGCCCCAACTCTTCTGTCCTGATCAGTATGGATCCTATTCCTAGCACCTTCTTTTCTGCAGAGGTCGTTGTCCCGGGAAAGAGAACGTGTAGGTCATTCTCCGTTACGGTCCATCCCATCGCATCCCAGCCTCATCAGACCTTGCCCTTGTCTCCTCACACTCACTCAATAACTGGTTTCTATCGACTGCTGTTCCAGTTTTGGTTGCTGTTGTCTCAGATTGGTCAACTGAGGGGCGCCTGGGTGGCTCAGTGGGTTAAAGCCTCTGCCTTCAGATTGGTCAACTGAGCTTTCTAGTACGTATGAATTTGTGATATCAGATCCTCAGATTTGGAGCACCAGGTCCTTCCTCCTATTTCGTCCCTCAGAGATAATAACCCTGTCTGATGATTTTAGCTACCAGTGGCTCCCAATCCATAGGTTTGAGGTACATTTGGGTGGCAATTAAGTAATTTTGTACTGGTTTAGGCATCTGTGGGTTTTGGACTTCGCAATTTGAATTGTTATGCCTGTTTTTAAGGGACATTCAGGAAGAGTCCAAAAACTGCTGTGAACTGCCATCTTCCCAGAATCCAACATATATTTATTGAGTGTTTACTTGGGGCAAACACTGCTGTAGGTGTTGGGGATGTATCCATGAACAAACATCCCAGCGTTCGAAGCACTTAAATTCCAGTTTTGGCATCTTGAATATTTTTAAAAATCTGCTTTATTCCCCCTACACTCCTTACTTCAAGTATTTATCATCGCTAAGCTAAACAATTACAAGATCTTTCTAAGTTTTCCTACTTCCTGTCTCTTCCCTCTCCATTCCCCACTGTGCTGTGAGAGTGGTCTTTCTCAAATCAAAACTGTCCTTTGCCTAAGATCACTTAATTGCTATCCATTTGTCCAGACCCCCTCGGAGGGCATACACAATTGTCACCTTTACCAGCCTTATCTGTTAGTCGCTGCTTTTGTAATTTTCCAGTTTGCTCTTTCTGGAACGCTCTGTACCCATACTCTACTGGCAAATTTCCAATTCTCTTTGGCACTCAGTTCAGTGTTCTCTCATTGGAGATTTCCTGGGCAAATTTAGTTCTTCCTTACCTTCTTATTTCAGTGAAACAAACCTAGTGAAAACCACCAAAAAAAAAAAAAATTAGAGCCAAATGCTATGAAAATGTTATGACAGTTTGAACTGAAGATATAAGTACATGTTTTAGTGTGGAGATTCCTTAAGAAATTATACAATAAAGTTTCCTTATGACCCTGCAATTGCACTACTGGGTATTTACCCCAAAGATGCAGATGTAGTGAAAAGAAGGGCCATCTGCACCCCAATGTTCATAGCAGCAATGACCATGGTCGCCAACCTGTGGGTGCCCTTTAACCGATAAGTGGATAAAGAAGATGTGGTCCGTATATACAATGGAATATTATGCCTCCATCAGAAAGGATGAATATCCAACTTTTGTATCAACATGGGCGGGACTGGAGATTATGCTGAGTGAAATAAGTCAAGCTGAGAGAGCCAATTATATGTTCACTTACTTGTGGAGCATAAGGAATAATAGAACATGGGGAGATGGAGAGGAGAAGTGAGTTGAGGGAGATTGGAGGGGGAGATGAACCATGAGAGACTGTGGACTCTGAAAAACAAACTGAGGGTTTTGGAGGGGAGGAGTGGGGGGGGGTTGGGTGAGCCTGGTAGTGGGTATTGTGGAGGGCACGTATCGCATGGAGCACTGGGTATGGTGCATAAACAATGAATTCTGGAAGACTGAAAAGAAATTTTAAAAAAAGAAGTTATAAGTACATGTTTTAAAATGTTCACAGTAGAATGCCAGTTTATATATACACACAAATGTATCTTTCAGAACTAATTCATCGTTTTATTTGGGTTGAATACAAAATGATTCACCAAATGACATGTTCTGTTTTCTTTGTCATTGAAGTGTGTGATATCGTAATTGATGATAAGAATATATATCTCTCATCTCTGAATTTCCTAAGTGATCAGAGTGATGCAGTTGTCTTTTTTACATTGAAGAGCTGACTTTGAGGTCACACCTACAGATGGAGGCTGGTTGCCAGTGGAACCAACCACTGATTAAAGGGCTTCCATTTCAGTACCACATGTGAGCTCCAAACTCCAGGGAGTACAGAAGGGCTGGAGGTTGAATTGAATTGCCAAATGGCTAATGATTTAATCAGTCATACCTATGTAATGAAGCCGCCATAAAAACCCAAGAGGACTGGGTACAGAGAGCTCCTGGGTTGGTGAAAACATGGAGATAAAGGGTGAGTGGAGTCCTGGGAGAGGGCAGGGAAGCTGCT
Organism: Mustela erminea; assembly: GCF_009829155.1. Lineage (NCBI taxonomy): Eukaryota > Metazoa > Chordata > Mammalia > Carnivora > Mustelidae > Mustela > Mustela erminea. The sequence continues at coordinate 40,484,911 of NC_045615.1, read as the reverse complement.
CCCCCTGCCCCACCTTGTCCTATTCATCTCCCATTTGACTGTTCCTGAGTTACAGCTTTTTATTATAAACTGCTAATCTAGTAAGTAAATGTTTCTTTGAGTTTGCATGCCACTCTAGTAAATTGATAAACCCAAATAGGGGATTGTGAGAATCTTATATCAGAAACACAAGTGACAACCTAGATTTGCAATTGTCCTCTGATGTGGGGACAATCTTGTAGGACTGAGCTCCTCCTATGGATTCTGGCGAGGTCTCTGAGTAGGTCCTATCAGAGTGGAGTTGAAATGTAAGACACCCAGTTGACTTCCTGAGACTTGCTTGGTGGCATGGGAAAATATAAAAACAAAACCCAAAACCTACATTGTAAGTGGGTGCAGAATTTTGGGGGGGTGGGTGGTGGTGCAGAATTCTTAAAGGGGAAAAGTCACTTATTTATCTGCTTACCAGTAAGGAGGTTTCTCTTTTTGCTGTCTTCACTGATGACTCTTAGAAACTCTAGAGGGCAGCAGAGAATGCTCTTTAGAATGTGAGTCTGGAAAACCTGGGAGGGACACAGTATCTCTCAGAAGGGGAATTCACCACATGGGCTCCACACCGAAGGTCACTTCCTGCATGCAGCTTTGAGTAGATCCCTTCCACCCATCCCCCCTCCCCTAGGTTTGAAGGAATGTCATGAAAATAATTATTTCTATCTTATTTTAACCATTTGTGTAGCATGAAACCTATTCACACTTATCTTGTTCCAAGATTTCACCCAAATACCTCACCCAAATTCTGTAGGAAGCTGTCCAAATCTATTAAAATAGGCAATTGTGACAGAAGCTATAATTTTGTACAGAATTATTATAGATAAACTGAGTTATATTTGTCTCATGTTAAAAGCTGTCAAATAGAAATAAGAGAGTACTATTTATTTATAGGAAGAATATTAGAAAAATTCTTTTGCATTAATTAAAAGCATATTTAGAAGGTTCTTCCTTGCTACTTTTACCATATGGAGAGAGGAAACAGCATAGGGTAGATTTAAACAAAACAAAACAAAAAACCACCAAAAAAAAAAAAAAAAATTAGAGCCAAAAGGACAGAAAGTTGAGATTATGCTGAGTTAAATAAGTCAAGCACAAAGAGTTAATTATCATATGGTTTCACTTACTTGTGGAGCATAAGGAATAACATGAAGGACACTGGGAAATGGAGAGGAAAAGTGAGTTGGAGTAAATCGGAGGTAAGTCAAACCATGAGAGACTATGGGCTCTGAGAAACAAACTGAGGATGTCGGAGGGGTGAGTGGTTGGGAGATCCTAGTGGTGGGTATGGAGGGCATGTATTGCATGGAGCACTGGGTGTGATGCATAAACAATGAACCTTGGAACATGAAAAAAATAAAATAAAATTAAGATGTTAAAAAAAAAAAATGTCAGGAATCTGAGTCCAGTTCTCACAAGCCCTGTGATCTTGATAAATCATTTAACTTCTCAAGATTCACTTGACTAATCTCTAAAAAAGGAGTTGGACAAGGTGTATCTAAAGTTAATTCTTTCTTTAAAATTCCACTGTTTCTTCAGTAAAAATTCCAGTGTAGTGATGCTATATGATTTTGGCCTGGTCCTTTCGGAAATACTTATATAATCTGTACTTAACTGTACTCACTTTAATGGTATAAGAACATTGAGTAGATCAATTGAGGGATTTTAAATGTAACTTCTAAGAAATAAACAGATCCAAGGCAAAAACCTGGTGTGGGCTTTTGGCTGCAAGCTAAAATCAGGATGACTAGATCCCAATTAGTTTATGAAAGTCTTAATGTGTTTCTGTTAACATTTGGCCTTTTACTATTTACTTAATTATGTTACATAAGTTCAAATTCTTTAATAAAGAGTTGTGTTTTTGATTCTCTAAAAATGTACCTCGATTTCAAGCTGTCATCCTTTGAATAGAAAATTACCTCTTAAAGACAGGAAACATCTATGTTATATGTAAGATTTTTAAGATTGTTACTAGTGAAATTTATTGCCCATTTTGTATTAACTTATGAAATATTTCCCTTTAAAAAAGCTCTATAACTGAAATACGGAAATAATCTATGTCCATCAATGGATGAATGGATAAAGAAAATGTGATAGATACATATAAAATGGAATATTATTCAGCCTTTAAAAAGGAGAAATCCTACCATTTGTGACAATAGAGATAGACTCTGAAGGCATTAAGGTCATTGTGATAAGTGAAATAAGACAGACACAGAAAGGCAAATAATGCATATTTCAGCTGATGTATAGAATCTAAGGAAGGTGAATTCCTAGAAACAGGGAATAGAAGGATGGTTACCAAGGAATAGGGATTAGAGGAAATGGGGAGACGTTGTTTACAGGTACAAACCTGGGGCACCTGAGTGGCTGAGTCAGCTAAGCGTCCTACTTGATTTTGGCTTAGGTCATGATCTGAGGATCTTGGGATCCAGCTTTGTGTCAAGCTATGCACTCAGTGAGGAATCTGCTTGAGATTCTCTCTCTCTCTCTGCCTTTCTCCCTCCTAGCTTGTTCTCTTCCTCTCTCTAAAATAACAAAAACAAAACAAAACAAAAAACAAAGGTACAAACTTAAGACGAATAAGTTCTGGAGACACAATGTACAGCATAATGACTACGGTTAGCAATAATGATGTATCATATACTTGAAATTTACCAAGATTGTAAGGTTGCTGTGCATGTGCACATGCATGCACACACGCACACACACGTGCGCACGCACACACACACACGGTAAATACTAGAAGTGATAGGTATACTGATCGGCTCAATTATGGTAATCATTTCATAATATATACATACATACATTAAAACTTCATATTGCTCACTTAAACGTACACAATTTTAACTTAGTCCTCTGTAAACCGGGGGAAAATGATTTTGTCAACTTAATAAATTAAAAAATTCATAAACACTTGCCCTTTTGTGGTTTTCCACATCACATGAAGAAACCTCAATATGATTTATATATAATACAATACAGCACCACAATCCGGCATTGTAGTTCAAATGTATTAGGACAAATAACATAACCAAAGGGATTTAGGTTATTTTTGTGTCAAAGTCATTACAGTGTACGGCACAGGCTGAGCCAACTCCTGGGCAATTGTTACTCTGAGGAGTGGCCCTGGGGCTTCTCAAGGAGTTGAGTCTGTATCCTGGAATCTGGGACAAGGGGAAAGCAGGGCCTGAAGAAAACATCAGTCTCAGGAAGTATGTAGAAATCAAATTTAGGATCTGACAAGAAAGCCTAGAGTCTTAGTGATAGAAGCCAGTAATCTAGATAGTTCAAAGTGGAAAAGATTTGGGAGATAAGTGTGTCTGGAGTTGAAAGCCTTTTAAAAGCATGGTGCCATTGTGCATGTGCAATGTTATTCATGAACACATAGTTTAATTATTTTATAGCCTCAATTTTAAACATAGAGCTTCATATAAAATAATAGAGTGGTGGTTATAATTCCTTGATGCATTAGTATAATGATTTCTTCCTCCAAAGCTCCATATTTTTTAGTTTGTTTGGAAATTGCAAGGGTGGTCTCTATGAGCAAAGTCAAAAAGAAATATGACGTAAATTTGAGCTACATCAGATATGTGAAATTTTAAACTAAAAAATATCTGGTAGCCACACATTAAAAAAGTAGAAAGAAACAGGTGCAATTGATCTTAAACATCTGTTTTATTTAACCCAATATATAAAAAATATATTATCATTTCAACATGTAATCCATATAAGATATTATTCATGAAACATTTTACATTCTTTATTTCATCTTAAAACTTTGAAATCCAGTGTCTCTTTTATAGTTGTAATACATCTCAATTCAGACTAGTGTTCAAAGATAAATAGGTGTATTAAATAAGAGTTTATTTGAATAAAAATCCATTTGTAGTAGAACAAAAGTGCCCTTCACAAGGCAGTACCATACTGCGAGTGGTTAGGAGGACTACACTGACAGGAGACTTTTCTGGAGAAAAGGTGAAAGTCAAATAAGGAAATTATTGATTGGCTATAGTTTAAAGACTACATAGCTCCTTGTGATTGGTTGTCTGAGGGTTTCAATTTCACAATCTTGAGGCATTTACAGGCTTAGATCTTGGGTTGTTTATGTTAGTTTCCATGACATTCCAGTCACAACAGTCTAATGGCCTCATTTAATTAATTTAACACCAGCTCCTTCTCAAGTTCTCAGTGGTCAGTGAAGCCAATGGTCATTATCAGACAGTTGAGGTCTAACTACACAGAATGCTGACTAGATCGTCTACAAAAAGTGAATAGTCTTCTGAAATATTTGATTGTTTTGTTTCTTCCTTGCCAGCACATTGAATCATACTTTGTTATTTATACAAACAGAACGAGATTGCTGCTATAAACATTTGGGTACTTGTGCCCTTTCGATCACTACATTTATATCTTTAGGATAAATACCCAGTAGTGCAGTTTTTGGGTCATAGAGTAGCTCTATTTTCAAATTTTTGAGCAACCTCCATATTGTCTTCCAGAGTGGCTGCACCAGCTTGCATTCCCACCAACAGTGTAGGAGGGTTTCCCTTTCTCCCCATCCTCACCAGTATCTGTCATTTCCTGACTTGTTGATTTTAGCCATTCTGACCGGTGTGAGATGGTATTTCATTGTGGTTTTGATTTGTATTTCCCTGATGCTGAGTGAGGTTGAACATTTTTTTCATGTGTCATATTCACCATTTGGATGTCTTCTTTGTAGAAAAGTCTGTTCATGTCTTCTGCCCATTTCTTGATTGGATTATTTGTTCTTTGGGTGTTGAGTTTGATAAGTTCTTTATAGATTTTGGATACTAGCCCTTTATCTGATACATCATTTGCAAATACCTTCTCCCATTCCATCAGTTGTCTTTTGGTTTTGTTGACTATTTCTGTCCATCAACAGATGCATGGATAAAGAAGATGCGGTATATATACAATGAAATACTGTGCAGCATCCAAAAACTGAAATCCTACCATTTGCAACGATGTAGATGGAACTAGAGGGTATTATGCTAAGCAAAATAAGTCAATCAGAGAAAGACAATCATCATTTGATCTCTCTGATATGAGGAATTTGAGAGGCAGGGTGGGGAATCGTTGGGGGGCAGGGAGGGAAAAAATGAAACAAGATGGGATTGGGAGGGAGACAAACCATAAGAGACTCTTAATCTCAGAAAACAAACTGAGGGCTGCTGAGGGGTGGTGGAGGGAGGGATAAGGTGGGTGGGTTATGGATGTTGGGAGGGTATGTGCTGTGGTGAGTGCTGTGAATTGTGTAAGACTGATGATTCACAGACCTGTACCCCTGAAGCAAATAATACATTATATGTTAATTAAAAAAAAAAAAACAGAAGAAAAATAGCTGAATAGTTGAAAGTGAAAGCAGTCATGGGATAAAGAAAAAAGTACATATATATATATATAAAGTATATATATATATATATATACACACATTTATAGTATGCAGTTTTGAATAGAGCCTTATTTTTCTAAAGGATTTATTTATTTATTTGAGAGAAGCAAATGAGAGTGAGAGAGCATGACCTGGGGAGGGAGGGGCAGAGGGAGAGGGAGAAGCAGAGTCCCTGCTGAGTGGAGAGTGAATGTGGGGACTGGACCCCAGGACCCTGAGATCAGGACCTGAGCTGAAGTCAGATGCTTAACTGACTGAGCCATCCAGGCACCACAAATAGAGCCTTTGTTTTGAGCTTCAACACTCTATGTATTACAATATAATCTAAAAGGTGATAAGAAGAGTAATAAAGGAAAATGAATTCTAGCTGAGAGATTCTTAGAAAAATATTTAAGGAAAGAAATTGGACCTTTTTATAAGTTGCTAACTGTAGCAACTTAATGTTTTAATATTCTAAAGATTGTAAAGAACCTTACATTTTCACTTGACAATTCTCTTGAAAGTTTTGCAAGAAGCAATTACAAAGCACTAAGCAGCACCTATTGTTTTCTGACAAAGCTAAGGCTACAAAGATCTAGTTTCTCACTCAGTTCCCACCCACATTCCATTTCTCCTTTTCATTTGTATTCATGTTAAATGTTGCTCTTTACCTGTTGACTGAGCCTATTTTTACATTTGACAAGAATATTACCAAAGTACTGACTGAAAATGAATTATGCAAAAGCTAACTACTAGCTGTTTTGCACACTTGTGCAAATGAACATGAACAATTTTTCCTTCTCTTGTACTCAATAAAATGTCCCCAAAATGTAGGATCTCTTCAGAATTTAGTGGGAGAGAAGGTGCCTACTATACTGACCACATGCTCTTCTCTCTTGTGCTAAAACGTTCCTTATACATTTTTGAGATTCAAAACTTTATATATAGCTTATGTATTATATATATATTGCATTTGTTAACATATAAATCCCTTTTAAAAGTTCTTTTTTAAAAATAGGGGCGCCTGGGTGGCTCAGTGGGTTAAAGCCTCTTGCCTTTGGCTCAGGTCATGATCCCAGGATCCTGGGATTGAGCCCCACATCAGGCTCTCTGCTCAGAAGGGAGGCTACTTCCTCCCCTCTCCCTGCCTGTCTCTCTGCCTACTTGTGATCTCTATCTGTCAAATAAAATCTTTAAAAAAAAATAGTGTTAAAGCTATAATAAATATTACAAACCTCTTTCAGTCTACATTTCTTTGTTTTTTTTTAAATTTTAAGATATTTTATTTATTTATTTGAGAAGAGAGCTTGAGGTGGGGGGAGGGGCAGAGGGAGAAGGAGACACAGACTCCCTGCTGAGCAGGGAGCCAGATGTGAGGCTCCATGCTGAGCTCAATCCCAGGACCCCAGGAACATGGCCTGAGCAGAAGGCAGGCACTTAACCAATTGTGCCACCGAAGCGCTCCTACATTTCTTTAAATGTTGTACCATAGGGTAACAGTTATTTGAACTTGGCGAGAAAAAGATGTGATCAGAGGTGATCAGCATCTCTGCTGCCCTTCAAGCTCATAATAAAACCTACAGTACTGATGACAGTCAGGGAGCAAGATACTGTCCCTGCAAACCGCCATGAGCCCAATACTGTTTGGAACATTTTGCATTTGCATTAAACTTTTGTTTAATCCTTACAGTAAGAATTGGTCTATCACCTTTGGTGATATCTTTGGTCTACCACCTTCATTTTATTTTATTTTATTTATTTTATTTTATATTTTTAATTTTTCAAACTGTATCCAGCTTTATTAAAGACACTTTTCTTGAAAAATCGTGGTATTTCAGGCAGGACGTGGGCAGACAGTTGTTAACAGTATACAACGATTTCCCAACTCTCTTCTTCAACGGACTCCCGAAATCACCAAGCCACCATAAAACCCAGGGAAGTCTTCATGTGATCCTCTGAACGTCAGAGTGAGGGTTGGCAGTTCATGTTCAGCATGTTGTTTAACAGCTTTCCTTAAGCCAGCCCTGACTTTCAGGAAATGAAATGGAAATGGCAGAATCACCAATCCAAAGATCCACAAGCTGAGAAACGAACTCTGTGGACGGATGCCCTCTCCATAGGGACATTGCAAAGTCCATATTGCCTGACATACTGGGAACTGCGTTTTGGCATCAGGTTCCAACAGGTCTCTGGGTTTAAGGGAGTCAAGTCTAGGGCAAAGCAGAGAAGGAGAAGAGATCATAAATAGTGAACTTTGTTTTTCTTTGTTTTTGTTTTTTCACAGTACAAAGCATCTGTAACATTGTGGCTAATGTGTGTCAACATCAAGGAATAACCTCCTCTCCGGAACCAAGAGGAAGTTTCTCAAAACTAGAAGAGAAAGGCCTCTCCCCCCACCCCCACCAGTCTAGCTTCAGGGATATCCTATTAGTGACATGTGCCTTTCCCCTCAAACAACAATGAAATGTTCTGTATGCTAACAATAGAGCTTAAAAAAAAAAAAAAAAAGTAAAACAAAATCCTACATTTTTATAAAGCTTGATAAAAAAGAAGCAGTATTTCAAACTGTACATTCACCAGAAAGGCACGGTTATCAAAGTGCATACAGCTCACGTGGCACGCCAGCACGCTCAGCTTTCTGCTCTGCTGTGTGGGGCACCCCCGTGTTCTGCAAGGTTATTCCCATCCTTGCCAGCAGCAGCTTTCCCCTCGGTTCCTTCTCTTCCTTCTTGGGAGGGGCCTTTTAGGTTTGGGCTCTGGTTTTGGAGGAGCAGGATTAGCTGATAACCGTGCAAATCTTCTCTTGTCCCTCACCTTGGCTTTTTATCTCCTCCAGCATCTCCTTCAGCCTTCTCTTGTGCGTGGCTGTGGCCGCAGCCGGATCTAGGCCTTGGCCTTTGGCCGCCCTGGGCTCTTGCCTCTGCTTCACACTCATGTACATCTGTTTTACTTAAAAGGAAATGGAGTCCACGACATTTGGGTAACTTGCCAAAAGTCACACAGAGTGAGTGGAAGAGCTAGTAATTACACATGGCAACTAGATACCAGAACCCACTTCCAGATCAGCATGTCTGATGGCTATCAAATCAGAGGGAGGCAAAGCAGCTGGCCACAGGTGAGTTTCTGCTGAGAGTTTAACATTAGATTGCTATCAGTCAGGTGATGAAGTTCGCGTTGGGCAAGTGAGCACAGACTGTGAGGGAGCTACCACAGGTGGTTATAGCCTCAAACCCTAGGGCTAACACTGATTGACAGGATTTGGAAGCCTGGGGAACAGGCAGGGGACCAAAGCAGGACCAGAGAAGGGACACGTGATAAAACTCAGAGAAGGTCACAAAGCAACAGTCATAAGGACAGAGCAAGAGGATCCCGTGGTACACAGTAGGTACGTCTAAGAATAAGAGGCTTATGTTCAACCTGAAAACCAGATTTACCCTAGAGTTTTCAGGTTGTGGGACTATTTAATTCCAGTAATATGCTCTGAAGGGCAGTCGAAGTCGGGCTAGAAAGTCCTTTACTGTATCCTTGCAGGAAGGCGTCTTCTAAGAGTGCGGGCTCCTTGGATGGGGCGGCAAGCCTCTGTGAATGGTCGCCAACCTCACCCTCACGCTCCTCGCCTCTGTCCACTAGCATTTTCATTGTTTTTGTAGGGGTTGCTGACCCAAAGAACTTTTATTGGTTTTCTTTCTTAAGTCTTCTAGCAAGATCTCTCAGAAATACAGAAGAAATTGTCCTGATTTTCCCTATCCTAATTTCGGTCTCTGCTTCCATGGTACCCGGGCATGACCCACTGCCATCCTTCGATCTGCCAAAATTTTGATGACTTGCTTTCTTGTCAAATAGACTGAAAGGATGCATGTCCAAGTCAGCATATCCACTCCAGTCACTGCAGCCTGGCTAGAGTTTTTGCCTTGCAGTTGGAGCTCAGGATTGTCGTCTGTCCTTCTTCCAAATACAGAAAAATCTACGGGAGAGGAAGTATGATATTTGTGTAATTTCTAAAGCATCTGTTTTTTCTGCTTAGCAGTTTGTTCTTTGAGGGACTATGAGTTTACTTATTCAAACAGCCTTCTCTTTGCATACAGATTTTACAGTCTGTTCTTATTCCGTTCACCTTGATGTCCCCATAAACATTTTCACTTTTCACTAGCACAAGGGTGTGTGTGAAGGTATTAACCAGATTTAAAATAGTAATTACCTATGGATCTAAAAGAATCTGAGTCACACTTAGATATAAAGATTTGAATTTTAGAGTCTTGAAAATTTAAGAGGACTCCAAAACTACATATTCTTTTACTTTTTTTTCCTTCCTTAAATAGGGCCTAAATGAATCACAGCCTTATTTGTTTGTCTCTGTAACTCCATATTAATAGACACCTGGTTGTAAGAGGTGAAATGGAAAGAGAGGCCATCGTTACTTGATCTGTGTGCTTCAAGTAAGAGAAAATGCCACCTGGTCCTGTGCTCACTGCTGTCAAAGTCTGGCTTTCAGCGTTAAAATTCATCCTTGCCACTCAGCAAAGGGCTCATGGAAGTAAACACAAAATGCTCACTGCTGATTTAAAGACTTACTCGACTTTTGTTGTTCTATATTTCCCTCTGTTTTAAAGGTATTTTAAATTAGTTAATATTTGCATTGTATCATAAATCTATATATATATTTTGAAAGATTTTATTTATTTATTTGGGCACATGCATAAGGTGGGGGCAGAGGGAGAGGGAGAGAGAGAAGCAGGCTCCCTGCTGAACGAGGAGACTGACATAGGGACTGAATCTCAGGACCCTGGATCGTGACTTGAGCCGAAAGGCAGATGCTTCACTAACTGAGCCACCCAGGCGTCCACATAAATCTATATATAACAAGGAGAGCAAAGGACAAAAAGATGAAGACTTAACAAGTTCCTAAAACTTTTAAATATATGAGCTCCCAATGGACAATTTATTAACAGATTAGCACTTTAATTAGCTTTTGTATATATAAAATATTTCATCGTATTCAACCTTTTCTTTTTGTCAAAAACAAACAAAAAAAACCAAGATTATGCTGATCTTCATTCTAGAACTAAAGCGTCTATTGGGTTTTCTCAGAAATGTAATCGCTCATTGTTTTTTCTTGAAATTTTTAAATGTGATGCACTGGGTTTGCCAATTTACTTGCCTTTTTTCCCTGGTAATTTTTTTTGGGTGTTTGCCATAAGCAACAACTACTTTAAGCCAAAAGATAAGGTAATTATTATCTTCTTGGTTCTCACTTAGAAATTTAGGAATTACACATTATTTACATGGGATTGTATATCTTCATCTTCATTTTAATAACTGAATTTAAGTAGATTTTTATTATTATCTACTATATTGTGTTAATCATTCAAAAATCATCAAATTGTGAAAGTATCATTTATAAAATATTACTCCTTATTAAATTAAGCATGAGTTAAGCTAAATAACAACAAAAACAAAAATATTAACATTTTAACATAATGGGATAACATTATTTCCATAACAGAAAAGTACCATTTCCCAAGCATAAGTTATTTATGGGGCCAAACTTGACTGAAAACAAGTATCTCCCTGACACTGACATATGAAATCTTTATTCATTCTTCTGGTGTTGTAACAGGTTCCAAGTGTAGAAAGGACCTGATTTCTTCAGTGATTCATATTATGATTCTGACTTGAGCAACAAAGTAAATAATAATATTGTTAGATTATAACCAAGGGTAAAAAACAAACTTCCTGAATCCACAGTGATACAAATAAATGACTGAATAAGTTAAATAAATAAGGGAGAAGAAATAACTCTTCCTCCCAGAATAATTTCAGTAGAAGCAATTATTAATGGATTAGCTATTTAGGGAGAGAAGGGAAGGATCTAGAGAGTCTGAGTAGTAGATCTAAAGTGAAATCAAATTAGCCAGCAGGTACCTGGAACTGAACTATTTTATATTTTTGGCTAGAAGATTCCCTTCCCTATAAAAAGTAGTTTGAACATTTAAAAATAACTCACTGTGTTACACTCTACTTAGTTTAATAAAAAATTTTTCTTTTTCAGAAAATGTGCTCAGGAAACACCATATACATCTATTCACAGCATTTTCCCCTGTTTATATTTTTTGTATTAGAAAATTACATAATTTTGGGCTCCTGGGTGGCTCAGTGGGTTAAGCCTCTGCCTTCGGCTCAGGTCATGATCCCAGGGTGCTGGGATCAAGCCCCGCATCGGCCTCTCTGATCAGCAGGGAGCCTGCTTCCTCCTCTCTCTCTCTCTGCCTGCCTCTCTGCCTACTTGTGATCTCTGTTTGTCAAATAAACAGATAAAATCTGTTTAAAAAATTACATAATTTTGTACCTTGCCTTTTCACTCTATGTCATAAGCAATCATTTTTCTTTGTCTTTTTAAAAATTTTCATTAAGTGGATATACAATGTTTGCATTAAATTTCATCTTGTGGATCTACAATTATTTTCTCAACTGGATTAGCACAGCCAGGCATCAGCACTCAGAAGCTGGAGACAGACTGAGTAGTGAGATCCAGCCCATTTTTCTGGGCTATGTTGGTTATCTACCCAGTGCAGCCCTAAGTGCAGTGACGTGGGGCCTGCTTGTTCATTCAGCACATACTCACTGAGCTCCCACAGAGTCAGACTCTAGTCTAAGAGCAAGGAATAGATCAATGGAAAATGGCCAAAATTCCTTGTCACCTGGGAGACTATGTTCTGGGTGAGGGACACAGGCAATAATAGACTATTTAATATAATAATATTAAATAATTACTAATATAAAAGAAAACTGAAAGAAGATGATGTGTTCTATGGGAAAAATAAATAATAAGAATAAAGAGGATCAGGAATACAGGAATGGGGCTGAAGATGCTTGCAATTTAAAAATGAGAAACAAGCAAGCAAATACTTGATGATATGAGGTAATTATTGCAAATTTTTCAAAGAAGAACAGCCTAGTCCTTCACTTATGGCAGGTTCAAGTGACATGCATCCCAGAAACCAGAAGGATAATATACCCAATCAGACTTTGGCTCTGCCCGTTTCTCTTACTGCATGTCCTTCCCCCAACTAGTTCTCTCTCTCTCTCTCTCTCTCCCTGGCAAATAAATAAATAAAATCTTTAAAATAGCAATGACACATAAGGTGTTCTTACTTTCCAGAAATGTGTCATATCTTAGTCTTTACAGAGTGTTCCCATAGAGGTATTCCCTTAGCCTGAATCTAGCATCCTTGGCCACTGCCCCTTAAAAAAAAAAAAAATGCACTTTATTTATTTATATTTAGCAGTTATAGGTTTACAGAAAAACTGAGTGGAAGGTACAGAGTTCCCATATTCACCTCATCCCACCGCTCCCTGTCTCCCCTATTGTTGATATTTTGCATCGACTGGTACATTTGTTACAACTGATGACCCAATACTAATGTATTATTATTAACTAAAGTCTGTAGTTTACTTAGGGCTCACTCTTCGTTTGGCACATTCTATGGATTTTGACAAATATCTAGTAACATGTGTCCTTCATTACAGTATCATACAGAATAGTCTCATTGTCTTAAAAATTTCTTGTGCATCACCTACTTACCCTTCTCTCCCTCCCCTGAGCTCCTGTCAACCACTGATTTTTCAGAGTTTTGCCTTTTGTAAAAAGTCATATGGTTGGAATCATACAGTATGTTGTCTTTTCAGATTGGCTTCTTTTACCTAACAAAATGTATTTGAGGTTTCTTCCATGTCTTTTCATGGCTTGATAGCTCATTCTTTTATGCCACTGAATTTTTAATACACCATGAAGCATATAATATTTCATTATAGTCACAATATTAGCAAATCCTTCCTGATTAAGGATAAAGCCCTTTCTCAGAATGGTTAGCAAGTATTATACCCCTACAGTTTAGAAATATCTGTAGTCTGTCATATCTATACATTTTCTTTCCAGTCCAGGCAACCTCTAGTAAGGCCTAAACCATTTGGCCACAAATCCTGTTTCTCGGGTATCTAGTCCCTCTTAAGATGGTGAGACCATATTGGCTAAGCCCTGTAAGTGTTACGGCCACTTTCTCCTTGTATTTTATGCACCTCAGTGAACAGTGCCCCTAGAGAATGGGACTTTAAAATATTCAGATTCTAGGTGCATAAAGATTCTGAAGATTCTGTGGGTGAATCATCAGTGATTTGTGGCAATACAAAAGCAGGAATAAGATAAAAATAACTTGAAAAACAAACCCCAGGAGACGATTCCAAGCTGCTCATTTTCCAGGCAGGTCACCAAGGGATGCCCACTGATAGCTTTTCTTCAGATTCCTCAAATAGTATTATTGGGTCAACTTTATAGTTTGGCCTCAGGTCACTTTTCTATCTCAGCGGAAAACAAAATGAGCATGGATCATGGCCTACCATCATACCTGAGAGAATTAAGAGTATCAGGATTTTCCTTCTAAGGTGCCCTCAGGAACAGAATGACTGTATTCTTTCCCCACATAATTTGTCCTTCATGGGCTGCCTTTCCATCTTCCACAGTTTCTACCTATCCATTTTTTTTTTTTTTTTTAAACCTGTCTTAATGAAGACTTGGCCTCTTAGGTGAGAGTTTCAGATTCAGCCATACCATCGCCTCACAGGCGAGTAGCAGAGATAGCCTTCCTAGACTGTTCCCATTTGTCTATTTCCCAGAAAATGTACCATTAGAAAGGTAAAATCATGGGACTGTCGCTACCACAGGCAGTGAGCTAGAACTTCCAATTAGTCCCAAAGAGCCCATAATGTGGAATCAGTTCTATTGTCGCTGTAGGGATATTTATACTTCCCAGAGCACCTGGATGGCTCAGTCAGTTAAGCATCAGCCTTCAGCTTGGGTCATGATCCTGGGGTCCTGGGATCGAGTCCCACATAGGGTTCCGTGCTTGCCAGGTAGTCTGCTTCTCCCTCTCACTCTGCCCCTCCCCACCACTTGTTCTCTCTCTCAAATAAATAAATAAATAAATAATTTAAAAAAGGAATATTCCCACTTTCAGGATAATTGGCATTGTGGTGTTGATTGTTTGCACGGTGGCTTTTCCTTCCTCCAGAGCATACAGGTACACTCCTTGACCTGGTACAAACAGATCAAGTCAAATAAAGAAAATATTCTTGAGGTGAGAAAGTTGGATAGTACATGTTTGCATCATTCTCCAATGTTTATTCTCATTCCCATATTCTTGAAAAAGAATCCTTTTCAGAGGTGTTCCTCCTCCACTGTCTCTCATATTCAGATACAGTGTGCATTTACCCATGAGTCAGATCAGCTTTTCCTATGTCTATCACACTCTCCCCATTTATTTATTTATAAACATATCATGTATTATTAGCCCCAGTGCTACAAGACTGTGAATTGCCAGGTTTACACATTTCACAGCACTCACCATAGCACATACCCTCCCCAATGTCCATAACCCCACCACCCTCTCCCTACCCCCAAACCCCTGCAACCCTCAGTTTGTTTTGTGAGATTAAGAGTTGCTTATGGCTTCCCTCCCAATCCCATCTTGTTTCATTTATTCTTCTCCTACCCCCTTAACCCCCCATGTTGCAGCTCCACTTCCTCATATCAGGGAGATCATATGATTGTTGTCTTTCTCTGCTTGACTTATTTCGCTAAGCGTGATACCCTCTGGTTCCACCCATGTCATCGCAAATGGCAAGATTTCATTTCTTTTGATGGCTGCATAGTATTCCATTGTGTATATATACCCCATCTTCTTTATCCATTCATCTGTTGATGGACATCTAGGTTTTATCCATAGTTTGGCTATTGTAGACATTGCTGCTATAAACATTCAGGTGCACGTGCCCCTTCGGATCACTACGTTGGTATATTTAGGGTAAATACCCAGTAGTGCGATTGCTGGGTCATAGGGTAGTTCTATTTTCAACTTTTTGAGGAACCTCCATGCTGTTTTCCAGAGTGGTTGCACCAGCTTGCATTCCCATCAACAGTGTAGGAGAGTTCCCCTTTCTCCGTATCCTCACCAGCATCTGTCATTTCCTGACTTGTTAATTTTAGCCATTCTGACTGGTGTGAGGTGGTATCTCACTGTGGTTTGGATTTGTATTTCCCTGATGCCAAGTGATATGGAGCACTTTTTCATGTGTCTGTTGGCCATCTGGATGTCTTCTTTGCAGAAATGTCTGTCCATGTCTTCTGCCCATTTCTTGATTGGATTATTTGTTCTTTTGGTGTTGAGGTTGGTAAGCTCTTTATAGATTTTGGATACTAACCCTTTATCTGATATGTCATTGGCAAATATCTTCTGTCAGTTGTCTTTTGGTTTTGTTGAATGTTTCCCTTGCTGTGAAAAAGCTTTTGATCTTGATGAAGTCCCAATAGTTCATTTTTGCCCTTGCTTCCCTTGCCTTTGGTGATGTTCCTAGGAAGAAGTTGCTGTGGCTGAGGTCGAAGACATTGCTGCCTGTGTTCTCCTCAAAGATTTTGATGGAGTCCTGTCTCACATTGAGGCCCTTCATCCATTTTGAGTCTATTTTTGTGTGTGGTGTAAGGAAATGATCCAGTTTCATTTTTATACATGTGTCTGTCCAATTTTCCCAACATCATTTGTTGAAGAAGTTGTCTTTTTTCCATTGGACATTCTTTCCTGCTTCTTCAAAGATTAGTTGACCATAGAGTTGAGGGTCTGTTTCTGGGCTCTCTATTCTGTTCCACTGATCTATATGTCTGTTTTTGTGCCAGTACCATATTGTCTTGATGATGACAGCTTTGTAATAGAGCTTGAAGTCTGGAATTGTGATGCCACCAACTTTGGCTTTCTTTTTCAATATTTCTCTGGCTATTCGAGGTCTTTGCTTGTTCCATACAAATTTTAGGATTATTTGTTCCATTTTGGGGGGTTTGGAAAAAACTAGATGGGATTTTGATAAGGATTGCATTAAATTTGTAGATTGCTTTAGGTAGTATAGACATTTACACAATATTTGTCCTTCCAATCCATGAGCATGAAACATTTTTCCATTTCTTTCTGTCTTCTTCAATTTCTTTCATGAGTACTTTATAGTTTTCTGAGTAGACTATTTGCTTCTTTGGTTAGGTTTATTCCTAGGTACCTTATGGTTTTGGGTGCAATTGTAAATGGGATTGACCCTTTAATTTCTCTTTCTTCTGTCTTGTTGGTGGTGTAAAGAAATGCAGCTTATTTCTGTGCATTGATTTTATATCTTGACATTTTACTGAATTTCTGTATAAGTTCTAGCAGATTTGGAGTGAAGTCCTTTGGGTTTTCCACATATAGTTATCATATCATCTTTAAAGAGTGATAGTTTGACTTCTTCTTTGCCAATTTGGATACCTTTAATTTCTTGTTGTTGTCTGATTGCTGAGGCTAGGACTTCTAGTACTATGCTGAATAGCAGTGGTGATAATGGACATCCCTGCTGTGTTCCTAATATTAGCGGAAAAGCTTTTCTCCATTGAGAATGATATTTGCAGTGGGTTTTTCATAGATGGCTTTGATAATATTGAGGTATGTGCCCTCTATCCCTCTCTATCCCTACACTTTGAAGAGTTTTGATCAGGAAGGGATGCTGTACTTTGTCAAATGCTTTTTCAGCATCTATTGAGAGTATCATATGGTTCTTGTTCTTTCTTTTATTAATGTATCACATTGATGGATTTGTGGATGTTGAACCAACCGTGCAGCACTGGAATAAATCCCACTTGGTCGTGATGAATAATCCTTTTAATGTACTGTTGGATCCTATTGGCTAGTATTTTGGTGAGGATTTTTGCATCTGTGTTCATCAAGGATATTGGTCTGTAATTTTCTTTTTTTTTAATTTTTTATTTTTTATAAACATATATTTTTATCCCCAGGGGTACAGGTCTGTGAATCACCAGGTTTACACACTTCACAGCACTCACCAAAGCACATACCCTCCCCAATGTCCATAATCCCACCCCCTTCTCCCCACCCCCCTCCTCCCAGCAACCCTCAGTTTGTTTTGTGAGATTAAGAGTCACTTATGGTTTGTCTCCCTCCCAATCCCATCTTATTTCATTGATTCTTCTCCTACCCACTTAAGCCCCTATGTTGCATCACCACTTCCTCATATCAGGGAGATCATATGATAGTTGTCTTTCTCTGCGTGACTTATTTCGCTAAGCATGATACGCTCTAGTTCCATCCATGTTGTCGCAAATGGCAAGATTTCATTTCTTTTGATGGCTGCATAGTATTCCATTGTGTATATATACCCCATCTTCTTTATCCATTCATCTGTTGATGGACATCTAGGTTCTTTCCATAGTTTGGCTATTGTGGACATTGCTGTTATAAACATTCGGGTGCACGTGCCCCTTTGGATCACTACGTTTGTATCTTTAGGGTAAATACCCAATAGTGCAATTGCTGGGTCATAGGGCAGTTCTATTTTCAACATTTTGAAGAACCTCCATTGTAATTTTCTTTTTTGATGGGATCTTTGTCTAGTTTTGGGATCAAGGTGATGCTGGCCTCATAAAATGAGTGTGGAAGTTTTCCTTCCATTTCTATTCTTTGGAACAGTTTCAGGAGAGTAGAAATTAATTCTTCTTTAAATGTTTGGTAAACTTCCCCCAGAAAGCCCTGGGATTTTGTTTGTTTGGAGATTTTTGATGACTCTTTCAATCTCCTTACTGGTTATGGGTCTGTTCAGGTTTTCTATCTCTTCCTGGTTCAGTTGTGGTAGTTTATATGTCTCTAGGAGTGCATCCATTTCTTCCAGATTGTCAAATTTGTTGGCATAGAATTGCTCATAGTATGTTCTTATAATTGTTTGTATTTCTTTGGTGTTGGTTGTGATCTCTCCTCTTTCATTCATGATTTTATTTATTTGGGTCCTTTCTCTTTTCTTTTGGATAGGTCTGGCCAGGGGTTTATCAATCTTATTAATTCTTTCAAAGAACCAGCTCCTAGTTTTGTTGATTTGTTCCTCTGTTCTTTAGGTTTCTATCTCATTGATTTCTGCTCTGATCTTTATTATTTCTCTTCACCTACAGGGTTTAGGCTTTCTTTGTTATTCTTTCTCCAGCTCCTTCAGATGTAGGTTTAGGTTGTGTGTTTGAGACCTTTCATGTTTCTTGAGAAAGTCTTGTATCACTATCTATTTTCCTCTCAGGACTGCCTTTGCTGTGTCCCACAGACTTTGAACTATTGTGTTTTCATTATCATTTGTTTCCATGAATTTTTTCAATTCTTCTTTAATTTCCTGGTTGACCCATTCATTATTTAGAAGGATGCTGTTTAGTCTCCATGTATTTGGGTTCTTTCCAAATTTCCTCTTATGATTGAGTTCTAGCTTCAGAGCATTGTGGTCTGAAAATATGCAGGGTATCATCCCAATCTTTTGATACTGGTTGAGACCTGATTTATGACCTAGGATGTAATCTATTCTGGAGGATGTTCCATGTGCACTAGAGAAGAATGTGTATTCTGTTGCTTTGGGATGGAATAATCTGAATATATCTGTGATGTCCATCTGGTCCAGTGTGTCATTTAAGGCCTTTATTTCCTTGTTGATCTTTTGGCTAGCTGATCTGTCCATTTCAGTGAGGGGAGTGTTAAAGTCCCCTACTATTATTGTATTATTTTCAATGTGTTTCTTTGATTTTGTTATTAATTGGCTTATATAGTTGTCTGATCCCATGTTAGGGGCATAGATATTTAAAATTGTTAGATCTTCTTGTTGGGCAGATCCTTTGAGTATGATATAGTGTCCTTCCTCATATCTTATTAAGTCTTTGGCTTAAAATTGAATTGATCTGATATAAGGATTGCCACCCTAGCTTTCTCTTGATGTCCATTAGCATGGTAAATTGTTTTCTACCCCCTCACTTTAAATCTGGAGGTGTCTTTGTGTCTGAAATGACTTTTTCATAGGCAGCATATTGATGGGTTTTGTTTTTTTATAAATTCTGATACCCTGTGTCTTTTGATTGGGCATTTAACCCATTTACATTCAGGCTAACTATTGAGAGATGTGAACTTAATGCCATTGTATTGCCTGTAAGGTGACTGTTACTGTATATTGTCTCTGTTCCTTTCTGATCTACTACTTTTAGGGTCCCTCTTTGCTTAGAGGACCCCTTTCAATATTTCCTGTAGAGCTGGTTTGGTGTTTGCAAATTCTTTCAGTTTTTGTTTGTCCTGGAAGCTTTCTATCTCTCCTATTTTCAATGATAGCCTAGCTGGATATAGTATTCTTGGCTGCATGTTTTTCTCATTTAGGGCTCTGAATATATCATGCCTGTTCTTTCTGGCCTGCCAGGTCTCTGTGGATAAGTCAATATAATATGCCAATATAATATTTTTACCATTGTATGTTACAGACTTCTTTTCCCAGGCTGTTTTCAGGATTTTCTCTTTGTCACTAAGACTTGTAAATCTTACTATTAGATGACGGAGTATGGACCTATTCTTATTGATTTGAGGGGGGTTCTCTGCACCTCCTGGATTTTGATGCTCGTTACCTTTGCCATATTAGGGAAATTCTCTACAATAATTCTCTCCAATATATATTCTGCTCTCCTCTCTCTTTCTTCTTTTTCTGGAATCCCAATTATTCTAATATTGTTTGGTCTTATGGTATCATTTATCTCTCAAATTCTCCCCTTGTGGTCCAGTAGTTGTTTGTCTCTCTTTTGCTCAGCTTCTTTATTCTCTGTCATTTCGTCTTATCACTAAATCTTTCTTCTGCCTCATTTATCCGAGCAGTAAGAGGCTCCATTTTTATTGCACCGCATTAATAGCTTTATTAATTTCAGCTTGGTTAGATTTTAGTTCTTTTATTTCTCCAAAAAAGAGCTTTTACTTCTTGGGACAGGGTTTCTCTGATATCTTCAATGCGTTTTTCAAGCCCAGCTAGAACCTTGAGAATCATCATTCTGAACTCTAGATCTGACATATTACCAATGTCTGTATTGATTAGGTCCCTAGCTTTTGGTATTGCCTCTTGTTCTTTTTTTTTTTTTTTGTGGTGAGTTTTTCTGCCTTGTAATTTTGTCCAGATAACAATATATGGTGGAGAAAAAAAAAATACTAAAAAGGTGGCAAAGACCCCAGGAAAATGTGCTTTAAACAAATCAGAAGAGACCCCAAATCATTGGGGGAGAAAGGGGGGAAAAAGCAGTTCAGAAAAAAAAAATTAAAAAAGAAAACAAATCTGTGATCACCAAGACAGCATGGTACTGGCATAAAAACAGACACATAGACCAGTGGAACAGAGTAGAGAGCCCAGATATGGACCCTCAACTCTATGGGCAAATAAGCATCAACAAATCAGGAAAAAATATACAGTGGAAAAAAGACAGTCTCTTCAATAAATGGTGCTGGGAAAACTGGACAGCTATATATAGAAGAATGTAACTCGACCATTCTCTTACACCATACACAAGGATAAACTCAAAATGGATAAAAGACTTCAACGTGAGACAGGAATCCATCAGAATCCTCGAGGAGAACATAGGCAGTAACCTCTTCAATATCAGCCACAGCAACTTCTTTCAAGATATGTCTACAAAGGCAAAGGAAACAAAAGCAAAGATGAACTTTTGGGACTTCATCAAGATCAAAAGCTTCTGCACAGCAAAGGAAACAGTCAACAAAACAAAGAGGCAACCCACGGAATGGGAGAAGATATTTGCAAATGACAGTACAGACAAAAGGTTGATATCCAGGATCTATAAAGAACTCCTGAAACTCAACACACACAAAACAGACAATCATATAAAAAAAATGGGCAGAAGATATGAACAGACACTTCTCCAATGAAGACATACAAATGGCTATCAGACACATGAAAAAATGTTCATCATCATTAGCCATCAGGGAGATTCAATTTAAAACCACACTGAGATACCACCTTACACCAGTTAGAATGGCCAAAATTAGCAAGACAGGAAACAACATGTGTTGGAGAGGATGTGGAGAAAGGGAAACCCTCTTACAGTGTTGGTGGGAATGCAAGTTGGTGCAGCCACTTTGGAAAACAGTGTGGAGATTCCTCAAGAAATTAAAAATAGAGCTTCCCTATGACCCTGCAATTGCACTACTGGGTATTGACCACAAAGATACAGATGTATTGAAAAGAAGGGCCATCTGTACCCCAATGTTTTTAGCAGCAATGGCCATGGTCACCAAACTGTGGAAAGAACCAAGATGCCCTTCAACGGACGAATGGATAAGGAAGATGTGGTCCATATACACTATGGAGTATTATGCCTCCATCAGAAAGGATGAATACCCAACTTTTGTATCAACATGGATGGGACTGGAAGAGATTATGCTGCGTGAAATAAGTCAAGCAGAGAGAGTCAATTATCATATGGTTTCACTTATTTGTGGAGCATAACAAATAGCATGGAGGACAAGTGGAGATGGAGAGGAGAAGGGAGTTGAGGGAAATTGGAAGGGGAGGTGAACCATGAGAGACTATGGATTCTGAAAAACAATCTGAGTGTTTTGAAGGGGGGGGTGGGAGTTTAGGGGAACCAGGTGGTGGGTATTAGAGAGGGCACAGATTGCATGGAGCACTGGGTATGGTGCAAAAACAATGAATACTGTTACACTGAAAAGAAAAAAAAAGAGTTAAAAAAAAGAAAACAAATAAAGACAAAATATTAAACAGAATATATATGTATATATATATATATATATATATATATATATATATATTAGACTGGTGACTAGAACTGGGTCACTTACTTAATTTTAGGAGTATTTCGGTCTCTTAGAAGAAACTACCTCCCAAAATTCTAAAGAATGAAAAACATATGTAAGGGTAACCACAATGAAGGGATGGAATATGACTATAAAGATGAAAAAAAAATAAATTTCTAAAAAAGGAGTTGATAAGATAAGTTGGTTGGAAGAATAAAGAAAAAGAAAGTGGAGAGAATTTGCTCAGGCTGGAGACTACAATAAGCCTGGTGCTTGATTTAGGGTGTATTTTGATCTATTAGAAGAAGTTGTACCCCCAATTTTTTAGATGAAAAAACCCTATGTGTATGCAAAAAATAAAGATAGATACAATGAAAGGTAAAATATGAGTATAATAATGAAGGTTCAAAAATATTATTTTTTAATGAAAGGTATTGTTAAGATAAACGAGTTAAAAACATTAAAAGAGAAAAAAGTAAAAGTTTAAAAAATTAGCAGAAGAAAAAAATAAAATTAAAAAAATTTAATTAAGTTTGCAAGACTAAAGAATCATGGGAAGAAAGCAATGGATTCCATGCTTTGCTTTCTCCTTCTCTGGAATTCCACTGTTCTCCTTGGTAAGTGAACTTAGTCTTGGCTGGATTTCTTGTTTATCTTCTGGGGGAGGGGACTGTTGTAGTGATTCTCAGCTGTCTTTGCCCAAGGCGGAATTGCACTGCTCTTACCAGGGGAGGAGCTAAGTAAACCTCTCGAGTTCGCTTTCAGGAGCTTTTGTTCCCTGAATGCTTTCCGTAGAGTTCTGGAGGATGGGAATGAAAATGGCGGCCTCCCAATCTCACTCCGGGAGGAGCCGAGAGCTCGGGGCCCCACTCCTCAGTGCGGCTTCAGAGTAAAATGCTCAATCATTCCCGTCTCCCTGGCCTCTGGCTGTGCTCCCAGTTCACCCAGCCTGTGACCAAGCCTCTCTGTCTTTGGCACACAGCTCTGTCTGGAGTCTCCGAACCCCGCAGATCCCTGAACTCTTCCAGGAGGCTTTCCCTAGATCTTGTGGGGACCCCACTCACAGAGCAGTGGCCTGTGCCACGGATTATGTTTCAAGGTAACCCTGAGTTGAGAGCTCACTTCTCAGCATTATATCTGTAGCTGACTTCCCCCTTCTAATACCTGTGAGCTCTGTGACACTCAGACACCCCTGATCCTTCTGTGACCCCACGGGACCTGAGGCCACCCTGTCCCCGCATGGGCTTCACCCCGGTTTGGCCTCTAGAGCGATGCCCTCAGTGGAGCAGACTTTTAAAAGTCTTGATTTTGTGCTTCTTTGCTCTGCCGCTTGCTAGGAGAAGGCCCCTCCCCCCGCAGTCAATCTTCCCATCGCTTTGGATTCACTTCTCCTCCAGTCCTACCTTCCAGAAAGTGGTCGATTTTCTGTTACTAGAATTGTTGCTCTTCTTCTCTTCAGTCTCCTGTTGGATTTGTAGGTGTTTGGAATGGTTTGATAAGCTATCTAGCTGATCTCCTGCTACCTGATGTTGTCTCAGCCTTCTACTTCTCTGCCATCTTGACTCCTCCCCCGCCCCATTTTTAATAAAGGTGTCTTGATTTCAGTTTGAGGGTGGCAGGAGATTACTGAGTGCATATGGTGTTACATTTCTCACCTCGTTTCAGTACAATAATAACAGTGATGTATCACCTTGATTTATTTGGTAGAATCAAAAAGAAACACAGTCTCTTATTCCAAATGCTTGAGGTGATTGGCTTCAGTCAAAGGGTAATAAAGCCCAAACTAGTGGACTAGGCCCATGTCCTTGAGAATTGTCCTTGAGAATCTTTTTTTTTTTTTTTTTAAATTCTATTTATTTATTTGAGAGAGAGAGAGAATGAAAGAGAGAGCATGGGGGGGGGCGGTCAGAGGGAGAAGCGGACTCCCTGTTAAGCAGGGAGCCTGATGTGGGACTGGCAGTTGCTTAACCAACTGAGCCACACAAGCATCCTGTTCTTAAGAATCTTACCCAGAGCCTTATAAGTCAGTTTCTTTCCCCTTGGCATTTTGGGAAGTGTTTTGCCACAGGAGAAATGAATAGATCTACTTTTCTACCCATCATCGCATAGTTTGAACACTTCTGTGTTCTTATATTTCATACACCAAGTCGCTAACTCCAAGGGCAAGAATAAGCCTCAGTCTTTGCCTTCCAGACTCCATTTGAGTCAAGTGCTAGGCTTTCCA
The DNA here is from genome assembly GCF_009829155.1 of Mustela erminea. Taxonomy (NCBI): domain Eukaryota; kingdom Metazoa; phylum Chordata; class Mammalia; order Carnivora; family Mustelidae; genus Mustela; species Mustela erminea. The sequence goes on along the minus strand of NC_045615.1, from coordinate 40,460,583 downwards.
GATGGATATCTACATAGCCCATTTAGACTTTTATTCAAAACTTTTACAGATATTTCTTAAATTGCATTCTCTGCAGAGTGGTATTCCTAATTGTCTAGTTACCAAGGGCTTATTTGGTTGGCCAGATAGCAAGGCTATTGATTAATCTATTAGTCTATAAATATCCAAATGTTATTCTGGGGGTGGGTGTCCCAAGCTTCATTATTCCCAAATGTAATTTGGGAATTCTACTATATCCATTGTGTGTACTTACCCTGCCTCCTTCAACCAAAGATTTATCATTCAGAGGGTGAATGGGGGTTGATTTCCAAACTGACTTATGTGTGTCAGTGGAGAATTTTCCGTCAGCACATTGGGCAGCTTGCTTTGCTGAAACAGAAGGGAAATAATGATGTCTGTGCCATTCAGCAATAGGAGCTTACCATTTGGGGGATGTTGGCCCTAACTGCACAGCTACAACCTGTTCTTGGATGCAATATACTCCCACTCTTCCCTTACTTAAGAGTAGTCATCAAATATACTTCTGTAAGTATCCTTTCCATCTTATCATTGAGTCCTTCTGAGTTGTTCTGTCATTGTTGGAAGGTCTCTCTGACATCACAACTGTATTGGGGTTTAGAATTATTTGATGTCTCAGTGGCAGGATCTGTCTCTACCAAAGCCAGGTAACAGATCAATAAGTGAGTCCTCTCAGTACTATCTTTAGTTTCTGCATTTAGTGACTTGCAGGCCTAAATCTCCACCACTCTACGCTAAGATGCAATACTAGACTTCTGTCAGGGAATGATAATCTTCAAATATCCGTTTGACAATACTTCCAAAGACATCTGTGTGTTGTTTAAAGTTAAAATAGTAACTGTGGATGAAAATTGGGTAATCCTAAAGTTCCCATTTAGCATGACAAATTAAAATTGCCCAAGAGGTGAAATTAATTTGCTTAAGCTGGAAGCCAGTAATGGCAAAGCGCTCTATTTTATCTAATAAGTGCATTCCATGATGGGTTTGGGTATAGGTAAGGCCACAACAAGATGGTTTTTTTTGGTTTTTGTTTTTGTTTTTTTCTTTTTTGCTCCCCGATCTTCAGTTTCTTAGTAACACTAACGTCATCCCTGTAGCATCAGTGCACCTTCCAAGTTGCTTTTTCAGCTTTTGGTTGCTGCCCTTCACAGCTTCAGTTGAGTTCCTACATGATCTTGTCCCCTTTTAATAGGAGGCCTATGTAGGGGACCCAACCTTTATTGACATTTACTGTTATTTGCCTTAGTGTTATGTCACTGGAGGATGAGTCTTTGTTGGTTCTCATGTCACAAGTTTAAGGTTGTTTGTACCCACAATATTTCAAGTGCTTCAGAGCTATTCCATTTCTCTGTAGGTGACAGTGGTGTAACTTTGACTTTCAAAGCCCAGACTCTCTGTATTCCCATCTTCCTCAATTTCCAAAGAGGTAACACTTGTATATTTAAAATTCTGGGAAGTTGTTTGGATGCCGAACATGGCAACCAACCAAAGATTAATACTTATCCTGAATAGTCTCCTCCATTTCATTGTGTTTGCTATTCAATTATTTACCTCCTTGATCATTTAAGAAAAAAAAAAAAAGAAGAAGAAGATAGCAAAGATTCAGTTGGCAATTGATGGTACTTCTCTGCCTCGTGGTCCAGCTCTCCTCTGGCCTGTTACCGTTTAGTCTTGGCACGGTGCGCTTGGAACATAGTCATAAAGAAGTAGCCTCACAAGGGAGCACTCTGTCTTTCCAAGTTCCAGTAGAACTTTGGACAAAAAATGAGGCCCATCTTGCTTGTTTGTTTGTTTTTTTGTTCCTTATGCCAGTCTCAATTTTGTGTTTTGTGTTTTGTGTTTCGTTTTCTTTCCCTTTCCTCATCAGTAAGTTCACTTTTACAAAGGCGATTAACAGAAACAGCAGTCTTCTATTTTCCCTCATTTCCCCTTTCATTCAGCTTCTTTATTTCAATTAATTTTGCCAACCTTGCAGGGGTCAAAACTATATCATGCAAAGTAAGTGGATAAGACTGGTCTCTGGTAATCTGTTTTAAAGTTTTCGCAACTTTAAACCAAGGTTACGGTGACAACCATTGGGCATCAGAATCTCATGAAATCCATAATACCTATTGTTTCCCCAAAGTAATTCTGATCTATTGATTCAGGGATCCAAAAGCTACTCCTTATATTGCTCTGCATTGTCCAATTCTCTTGACCGGCATTATTGTTCCAGGGTCTAGAATCTGGACTGTAGGATCTTGGGTCTAAATTAAGAGAAGTGAAGCTTACATTCTAAGAATCTCCATTTTTAATCAGTTGCTGTTTTCATTAAAGCAATCCTTATTTGTTTTAAACAATATATATTTGTAATTTTTAAAAAAAGATTTTATGTATGTATTTATTTGTTTATTTGTGAGCGAGCGAGAGTGGGAGAGAGCATAAGCAGGGAGAGGAGCAGCTCAGGGAGAAACAGGCTCCCTGCTGAGCACCGAGCCCCACGCCATGCTCTATCCCAGGATCCCAGGATCATGACCTGAGCTGAAGGCTGATACTTAGCGGCCTGAGCTACCCAGGTGCCCCTATATTTGTAATTTTTAAGAATATCAGAAGATAACTTAGTGAAATTCATGTGAAATATTTAGGATTTCTTATAATTCAGGATTCATCAAGTCCAAAAAATAGGAGTCATCCCAATTATATTCTGCTACTTTCTCATTTTATGTTAGGCATACAGTATTTGACGAGTCGTTCGTCTATGAATCACTCACATTACAAATTGTTTAAATTTTTTTTTTCAGTGTGTTAAAAATGATTAAGAATAGTACCTCCTTGGTTTAGCTTCACAGATTTGGATAAGAAGAGGGGAAAAGAATTGTAATATAAGAAGGGAGAAGCTGCCTTGTACTAAGCTTGAGACTCAGTCATACTATTAGCATAACAAATGATTTTTCACAACTGTCAAAACAAAACAGAACAAAACAAAAACAAACAAACAAAAAAATTATGGCTTTTCAGCCAAATATTTTATTCTATTTTTTGGTCCACAGGACAAAGAAATGAGTTGATTTTCACATTGCACTGTCATCATTCTTATATTTCCTGTTTATTTGTTCACCTTGTTTATTTCCTTTTGTTCTGTTTTCCCACTTCTCATTCCCTTTTTCATTACAGGCCATCTTTCTAATGTGTTTTTTATGTAAATATTTAACACTATATTTTTGTTTACTTTTTAAAGACATGTTCTCTAAAGACATACATACTTGTTCTGTGTACATGTGTATTCAATTTATGCAAACTCTCACATGATAGCTTTTGGGAGGGTTTTATGTTTTTAATAAAGCTTTTTTCTTTTTTTTTTTTAAGGGATTTTATTCTTTCTTTTTGTAAGAGTTTTTATTTATACATTTGAGAGAGAGAGAGAGCACATGGAAGTGAGAGCATGGGCCTGGGGGAGGCGTAGTGTGAGAGGGAGGGGCAGACTCAGTGCTGAGCAGGGAGCCCAACAGAGACTCCATCAGGACCCCAGGATCATGACCTGAGCTGAAAGCAGACATTTAACTGTCTGAGCCACTCAGGAGTCCTTTAAGCTTTTTCTCTATCTAGCGCTTTATTTTTTTAAAGATTTATCAATATATCAATATTTGGAGGTGATCGCATTTAATCCACAGTGTGTCTCTGCTGCTTTGTCTTTGAGAGCATGTCCCCACACCACTAACATAGGTCTCCTCACTGACAGCTATGTAGGTGAGGAAACTCCTAGCCTGTCACGTTTCTGTTGGAGAATTTCCCTGAAGTATTTATCATGATTGGGATTTCCAGGTCACGGGATAGACATATTTCTTATTTACTTGAGTCCTGTCTGACTGCACTAGCTTCATTTCCAGGGCACTTAAATAAGTACATGGAGATACTTGGAAAAGCTGACAAAACACTATGCACTCTCAGTATACCATAAATTTAACTTTATTTATAAATAAATTTATTTTAGGTATTTGCCTGGATAGGCTATAGAGATTCCTGATCCTCCAAACGTCATACATACAGTAGAACTCTCCAGACAAAATAAAATTATGTTGTGTTTTAGTGAAAGTAAAAATTCTCTGAATTTTGTAAAGCACAAATTACACATATTATTTTCTCAATAAAAAAGTATCTTCTCTCCTCATATACAGTTCATTTACCAGGTCCAATTTCCATATCCAATCATAAAGAATGTCTTTGCATTACATACTCATTGATTAAAAATATGTTTATGAAATACCTACCACACAATCTCTACTGTTATAGGTGCTGGGAATTCAATGGTGAAAAAAATTAAATGGCACTGGGTTTTTTTATATTTATAAATTAATATTTATACATAAATATGCTCAGAGATAAGATATGCATAAAGAGATAGATACCTACAATGACTTTTATTGAATCCCTAAACTATAAGATCAAGTAAGTTACATAACAATGAATTAGCTGTGAATACATTTGAATGTATTATGAAGAGAAGAGCAAAAGCTTTTGTCCTACATGAACATTAGCATTCTTCTACGTGATTTCTCTTCCCCAGACTATCCTGAGGTGGAAGAGTCCCCGGCGTGATGTCAGCTATCTTCAGCAAGAACAAAATGCATATCCAATAGAAATTGGTGAATATATATTCAATAATTTCTATAATTGTAATCATACTGGCTCCACAAAATAGGCCCAGTTGACCGCCAACATCTGCTGTAATAAAGCCAGTAACGAAAATGAATAAATCATGTTTTTTTATAACAAGCAAATTAAGTATTACTGAAATTTAAAATATTTGAAACAAATAAGTTAATCATAGCTGATATTATACGAAGATGAATTAATTATATCATTTTAAGTTCGGTGTCATCTCAAAAAGGAGGGAGTTATAAAGAAAGAAAAAACTGATGCCTTGAGTGAGAGAAAGGAGAGAGAGAGAAAGCAATAATAAAATCTGTTTCCAAGAGTGTAACTCAAAGATTTAAGAAGATATTAAATCTAGGGAAATTAATAAAACACCATAGACAATTACAAATTCATTTCCCTGTGTTGAATGAAGAACAGAAATGTAATATTTAGATGGTTATATTGAGGGACGATGTTTTCCAGAAACAAATTTCTTTTTTTTTTTTTTAAAGATTTTATTTATTTATTTGACAGAGAGAGAAATCACAAGTAGGCGGAGAGTCAGGCAGAGAGAGAGAGAGAAGCAGGCTCCCGCTGAGCAAAGAGCCCGATGCGGGGCTCGATCCCAGGACACTGAGATCATGACCTGAGCCGAAGGCAGCGGCTTAATCCACTGAGCCACCCAGGCGCCCCCAGAAACAAATTTCTAAGCAATTTGGAAAACTATCTTTTTAAGCATTTGTAATATTTTATCCAATAAAGGCACGTTACACGATATATTGCCCTGTGTGTAAGAAAGTTTTAAAACCTGTATTTGTCTTTGTTGTTTATGATTCCTTTGTAGTAAAATGTGACATAAAATTTACCATTTTTAAGCTGTGGTTCTGTGGCATTAAGTACCTTCACACTGTGTGCAACCATCACCACCCATCTTCAGAACTTCCTCAACTGAAATCCTATACCCGTTAAAAAAAAGTCCCCCAGTCCCCCATGCTTCTACCCCTGGCAACCACCATCCCACTTTTTGTCTCTATGAATTTGACTACTGAAGAACTAACTTCTTAAATAGAGTACATTATTCATCTTTTTCTCAGTGCACGGGGCCATTCTTAGGATCCTGCTATTTTTGTAAAGAGGGGTAATGCAGTGTAGGTTGCCCCTACGAATACAGGTTGCCCCTTTAAATACAGGTTTTAAAACTTTCTTACACACAGGGCAATATCGTGTAATGTGCCTTTATTGGATAAAATATTACAAATGCATAAATCTGTACATTTCCTCCCTATTCCGGGACTCAGCTGCCAGTGTGTGACTGCTGTCATTTGGCCTAAATCTGATACTCCTTACTGACTCCAACATGACTTCCTCTAAATATTCAATGAGATCTAGGAAATCAGCAATTCGATTTGTTAAGGATGTAAACAGAGAAGGGTTGTAAATGGAAGGTTGAATTTTGCTTGGTGGGTCTCTTCTTTTCAGTCCATTCTGGGAGGAGTTCTGCATGGAGGTCTGAGATGCCTGATCGGTCAGTCAGAGGGAGGATTGCTTCAACACCCTACAAATAACTACTAGACAGTGGTCATTTGCTGGGGGCGGGGTGGCGTGGGAAGGGAAAGTCAGATACTGTGTGTAAATAGGAATGTCAGCCTTTTCTTTGTGAAAGCTGGTGTGAGGTTTGCTGGAGGAGTGTCTAGAAACTGGGAAAGTGCCAGATTTAAATGAGAGACGAAAGACAGCCACTATCTCTTCTCCTCCATTGATAAGCTAAAACTTTAAGTACAAAAGAAAAAAAAAAAAAAAAGACCCTGATAGAAAACATCTTAGAAAGTGAGGAACAACTAAAGAACACTTACCAAGTAATTCAGACACACTCACTGCTTTTTGCTGCTGAGTTATCTTATAGTTTAAGTCACTATAGTTTATTTCAATGTTCACAAGATTCTCCCTGGGGATAAAAGTAAAGTTAATCTAGCGCAGGATAGTCAGCACTACTTTTAATTCCTCTTTGATGAAAGCAATATTCATTTTAAATTCAGATGTCATTTCATGTGGAATGAAACAGAGCACTGGGATCACAACAGCTTCATTTGGAAGGTACTCTTATACCTCAGTTGGTATTTAGGAAGAAGAATTTCCCCCCAGATCCATTACTTCTATGCCTTATTCTTAAGAAAATTGGAAAAAGACATTACATGTAAATATCTATTAAGTAGACTGGCATATTTACAAGCATGTAAATGGGTGTCTACTTTGAATTAAATCTGTCCTGGTGTAATCTGGAGAAACTACATGGTTTCCCTGAGTCTTGGTTTCTTCATCTATACTAAGAATTTCAGAGTCAAGATTTTAGAGTTGTATGAGGAGAAATTAAATAATGTGTGTAAAGAATGGCACAGAATCTGGTATATCCTGGGTATTCAATAAATGCAGTCATTTACTTTATAACATTGATATATTAAGGCAGAGACTCTGCTTTCTTAGTGCCTTCTAGAAATCTTTTTACGGGACCAGAGTGAATAAAAACTATTTAAAAATAACTCTTCAGGGGTGCCTGGGTGGCTCAGTGGGTCTGCTTTCGGCTCGGGTCATGATCTCAGGGTCCTGGGATCGAGTCCCACATCGGGCTTTCTGCTCAGCAGGGAGACTGCTTCCTCCTCTCTCTCTGCCTGCTTCTCTGATTACTTGTAATCTCTCTCTCTGTTAAATAAATAAAATCTTTAAAAAAATAAAATAAAATAAAATAACTCTTCATACAGTCTTGGATGCACTCACATGCTCTGTCTCCAGCTCAGAATTTACTTTAAACTGCAATAAAAATCCAACTGTGTCATGGTATTTTTTTATTTGAATCTACAATAGTTATTTCAAATGGAACATATTCCAAACCAAGCTCTTGCTATTTCATCATTTATAATGTAATGACACTGAGAGCCAAATCCATGCATAAATATTTGTCTTACCTTCAAAATACATACAGATTCCAACCACCTCCCACCCCATTCTTTGCTACCATCATTGCCTAAGCTTTCAACATCTCACCTGGATTTTCCAAATAGCTTTCTGATTGGTCTTTCCACTTTCAGTTTTAATGTAAAAACTTCCCAGATACGTCCTAGTAGACTCTAAGTTAAACTCCATGACCCTATCTCTACCACCTACCTTCTCGCTTTGAACTTTCTCAACTCATGCCCTACCATCCCTAGCCATTACTTACACTGCTTCTTACCACACTAGTCTCCATTCTGTTCTTTCCATACATGAGGCATGCTACTGACTTAGAATCTCCCTCTACATTTGATTTCCCTCCTTCTGGAATGTTCTTCCACCATTTATTATTGAGGCTAGTTCTTACATCTCCTTGAGATCAGCAGTTTTCAAAGTGTAATCACAGATGTTTAGGGATCCCCAGTATCTTTTTGGGGGTTCATAAAGCCAAAATTATTTTCATAATATATGAACGTATTATTTGACATTTTCACTGTGATTGTTATTTCAAACATTTAGCCACATTTAGGTGAAACATCATTTGTACTTGAAAGGATGACTGGCAAACTACGGTTATCCAGACTATGATATTTGGTAGACATTGTCACAAAAATGGAGGAAATGCCTTGTCTCTTCAAGAGAAATAACTGATAATATTTGCAGTTAGTAATACATTTCAAGCTTAGCTTTTATGCTATTTTTATAATTTTGGAAAATTTGTGTCTGTTACAATGAGCTTGACAACTCCCCAACTTTTAAAGCCTTCTCTGATAAATAATGATATTAAAATAAAAGGTACATTATATAATTAATGGATCAATATTGAAAGACCTGCACAACTCGGAGAATTTTTCTAATTACAAATGCTGTTCAAAATCATTTATGGATGAAAGATCCATTGAAAGTACAAGATCAGTAGATATGAATATATTTAATAGATGTTATATATATTTTAAATATGAAAACTTCATTGGTATGTTTTGATATTTCACTACTTTCAAACGGCAGCCTTCAAATGACACCCTTCCCTCTTTTTGTCCTATAAGAGAGAAGCTGATAAGAAAGTCCATGTACTTTTTCCTTTGACACCTGGAAAAGCTCAAATGCTTGAGATATCTCATCCGAGTCCTACTTCATGACCACAGTGAAAGGCAAAGTCAATTGTCTCTCCTGGTACTTCTAAGCTAAGAGAGGCTCTGCTTGGGAGACCCCAGAGACTTCCAGAAATTCTCATTACAGGACCACTGAAATTTTTTCATGCCCCCTTGATGCATCTGTGGCATCATAGGTCCCAATACACAAATCAAATTTTGAATGGAGAGACAATCCCATTCCCCACGGGGCAGCCCTATGGTAAAACTTACAATTAACATTTAAGAAACTACACATGTAACATTTTGATGAGCTATCAAAGAAAAGTGACACATATCTACAAAAGCTATTAAAATCTGTCTCTATTTCCCAGTCATATATCTGTTTGACCCTAGATTTTCTTTACATTCTTCAAGCAAAATAACATAAATCAACAGATTAAGTGCAAAAGTGAGAATCCAGCTGGCGTCTATTAAGCCAGACACTCAAGAAATTTACAATATTCCAAGATAATACCATTCCTCTTCTTGAATTATTTTTTGTTTCCAAAAACAGTTTGTAAAAAGCTTTTATCTATATTGCCACATAGTACATTTATTATTGTGATTGTAAATGAATTAATATATAGCATTTTCATGGTTTAAATTTCTAGTGTGACAAATATCGACACAACTCACACAAAGAAAAGCTCATTGGACTCTTCAGTAACTTTAAAGAATGTAAAGGGACCTTGAAATCAGAAAGTTTGAGAACCACCACTTTAGGTCTCTACTCAATTGTCAGCTTCTCAGGTAGATCTTACCTGATCACAGTCCTCAACACTGAGAACAACCCTCCCTGACTTTGGCTTCCTCAGGTCCTTTTTCTGCTTCCTTTCTCTCCATACCACTTCGCATTCCCCGACATGACGATATATACATAGAGTTCATCTTCACCCCAGTGAAAATAAGTGCAAGAAGTCAGAGTTTTTGCCTTTTGTTCACTGAGGAATCCTTAATGTCTCGATCACCCAACACATAATAGGTGCTCATTACATATTTGTAAAATGAACAAATAGGGGAACAAACTGAAGATGAAATGAATGAACAAAGGAGTAAATACTAACCTGTCTGTTTTATGAACTGAGGTGGAAACCAACCACCTGATGATTTTCAGAGAGCAACAATAATTGTCATGAAGAATGATTCCTATTCACAGTGTTTCCTAGAATTATGTGGTGTCCTCCAATATATCTTAGAAACATGGCTGTAAATCACTCTTCTAATTATTCAGAGTTTTAGAAATCAATATTCTTAAGTACACTTAATTCAAAATATATCATTAATATGTTTACTTAATTTCCATTGGTTTAACCCAGGGTAACAAGAGAATGTGCTAGGTTTAAGTAGATAATCAGGGGGTACTGTCATATTTACAAATAATAAAACAGTTGTCAAACTGAAGGAAATAATAAAGTTGTCTTAGAAGTCAAATAATTTTAGTAATATTGCAATCTTTTTGTCCCCCATCATGCTCCTAATTTGCATGTACATTGATAATACTGTTTAATTTCCTAAGCACAAACCTCATAAACATTTCTAAACATTAACCATCTGTATTTTTGAGAGATGATAGATTTATACCTTACAAAAATAGTGTGATATTTACTCAGTTTCTCTCAAGCAAGTGACTTCCCCAGTAATTGGGTCTCATTGAATATATACCATGTGAGGCTATTGCTGACTCCCCATTATAAAGGTGATAGGAAGCTTAGCCTGAGTAAGGCAGTAGTATGGAACTGAATATGAGGATAAACGTTGGCTCATTCTTGGCCAGTTTCATTAGTAAAACAAATGAACTTTTTAAATTTTTCCATTTGAATTGAACATATTTTCAAGCAAAAGTCATATGAAATTATTTGTTTTATGCAAAATGGATTCATTCCCTTTAATATAGCATTCATACTCAAGTACCTAGAAGTATTTAGTGTTTTGTAAATGCAATAAACACTCCATTTTTCCTTGATCTCCTTATCATTATTAAAATCCAGATATTTTATAATTTCTTCTCTCCTGACACAAACAGATATTCTTGGACTTAAGTCCTGAGCAATTTCAATCCATCATGATGTAATTCAGGAGATCTTGATCTGCCAAAAGGCACACAGACTGCACCTCTCAGTCATACTTAAGTCTAACAGAAATAATACCATAAGTAAATCACATTCCCATATTAAAATGGAATACAAAGAGACATCTGTTCTGGACACAAGAACATTAACAAAGAGGTAATCTCAAATTTTCATGCCCTTCATCTTTGTAACTGCTAAGTGTTTGAAATCATACCTATCAACCCTGTCTTGAAGAAAGTACTTTTTCTTGCTGACTTGTAAAGATCACTTCATTGTCTGGGCATTTCCATGGGGAAAGTATTTTATTTATCTTGTGAAAAGGAAGACCAGGCTAAAGGTGGAATCAAAATGTGCTTTCAACGTTAGATACCTGGCTTTTAATGAGTTAATACATATTCATTTTACTAAAGTACAAACTCCCATGGACTGCTGTTTCAGGCACTCTGCTTAAAAATATTAACAAAAAAGCAAAGAGAAACGTTAAGTTTGCTCCCTCCTTTTAGAACAAAGAGTTTTCTATGAAGTTTGATTTGTGATTTTGAAGCTGCGGCGTGGTGTAGTAGAAAGAGACCTAAGTTAATCTTTGGCTAATCAAACTTGGAAGGATATATCTTTGTGGAAAACTATAGGGAGACTGGAATTCTAGGTCTCGGGCCCAAGTTCTTCCTGTGTCTCTGACTACCTTCCTAGGACAGTTACTTGAGATGTTGTGTGTGTCAGTTTACTAGCCTGTAAAATGAGAATATTAATTTGTGCTCCATCAACCTTACAGTCATTAAAACATTCAAACCATGTGATACTCACGTGAGGAATTTTCCTATTTTAAAGCATCAGCTGATACTTGTCAGCCGTGTTATTTTCCACAAATGTGAGATCATGAACAAATTCCTCAAGCAGGCTTCATTTTACTTTTCACACAATGAAACTGAAGGACTGAAAGACATGACCTTATCCACTTTTAAAATTCTAGATTTTCATGGTTAATTTCGTGAGATAAGCCACTGCCTCCTTTGATTGCTCAGAATTTTGTTTCCTTGGCCTTTAGAAGTTTTTGAGTAAATAAAATGTTCCTGTTAGTTACAAATAATTTATAAGACTGAAAAGATTACCTGATATATTCCTGACTTTGATTTAATTTCTTCGAAAGATATTTCAAAGCTTTTTGACTTGGGAAAGTAGAATAAGAAATAGTAGCAGGATATTCTGTTTCTTCACAAGGAACAGGACAGCTAGAATTATGTGTTCCCATTGTGCATAATCCCTTATCTTCAATGAGGTCTGGAATGAAAATCAGGGTATTCAGAGAAGAGGACAACTCCATAGTTAGGAGGACAGAGCTGTTACAAATTTCATCATTTTACTTTCAATGCTAAAAACGTGGCTAACAAGTTCTATCATTACTTTCTTGGCAAACGGTGTTTATATTTTATTTAGATTTCAGTGTAAATATAGCAAAGGAGACGGAAAATGAAACATGTAGGTGTTGTTATCTTTTAAATTCATTGAGTCATTGGATTCTGATCTTTGTTAGAAATCAGAAATTCTTTCTCGAAAAGTCTCTGGGCTTATTTCCATAAAATAGTATCCATTTAAACAGGAAAATGTTGGAAAGTTGTTTATGTGACATTGTGTCCCTCTGAGAAGAAATTTCAAACACTATCACGAAAGCCAATGACGCAGGTTTAAAGTAAACTTACCCTTGGGTTTATCCCAAGTTCTAACTGAGATATGTGGCTGGGTGTTGAGGTTCTCTCGTACCTGTCGACCCAGTGACTTCTAAATCAGCCAGAAGTTCTCCGTCCTCTGTCTTCTCTAGACTTCCGTAGAACAATCAGACTATCTATGCAAATGTATACTGAAAAAAATCCCCTGCAGGAGGTGATATATGTCTCCAGCATTCCGCTGGACCACATCCCAGTGTCCAGTCCACTGCTCCCCACTCTTGGTAGATATTCCGGTTCTTGTTTTCCCCGTGGCTTTGTTACTGAAACTCTTTGTTCTTGTGAACCCTTTGTTCACCAAGACCCCCTGATTAATGATAAACTTGGGACTTTTTTTTTTCCCCCAGAATCTAACCTTGATACTCCTTTAGGGCATGACTTTCGCACACACCCTCTAGTTGTTTACACTGGTTAAAACCACCATTCTTTCCCTGTACTCACACAGAGGCGGTTCACTCACACACACACACTCTCACAAACACACACTTGTCTATGTATCCGCTTATCCTACAACACTCTCTGAAGAACCACATGCATGGTTTGTTTCCCCAACTCTCTCCAGCCCCCATTGGGAATAGGAAATTATAAGAAATTTGATAATGTACCTCTTAACTCCACTGGTCACTAATCTGACTTCTGCATAGTCAGCTTGGAAGCTATTAAAAAAATATATGTGATCCCTTCTACCCATGTCTATTCCATGAGATACTTCACAACAACGGAAAAGAAACTGTGAATTTTTTTTCTTTTATTATTTTTACATTTTTAAAAAATTTTAATTTTTTCTTTAGAAACTGTGAATTTCTATTCCTGGTTTACTGGAGGTATTTCCACAATTGGATAGAATAGCAAGTTTTATAGTAGAGTATATAATATTCCATTTTAATTAAAAAAAAAACAGTGATTTAGCATCATAAATATGGAGCTACATATGTAGAAAAAAATAAAGGTAGACTATACTAGAGTGTTAATATTGGTTAGGGGTTAAGATAAACAATATGAAAGCAAAAAAAAAAAAAGTTGCTTAAGAAGAAACTGTCCCCAGTAAAGGTGGCATGTATAATTTTGATTTCATTTGCATAAAATTTTGTGTATGCCTCTCTCTCTCTATATAACATATGTATTTATATATGATATATGTATAATTAAACGGATAAATGAAAGAATGGTCACATAAATAACGACAGTAATTTTGAGAGTGATGCAACTTCTACTGATTCCCACAAGATTCTTCTCTGTTCTGCATGTTTGAACTAGTCACAATATGCATGCTTTGTGTAATAAAAAAATACAACAAAGTTATTTTGATTATACAAAAGTATCAAATTAAAAAACATAAAAGTTAGAAATAAAAATCAAAACTGTCTTGCTGTTACTTTGGCACTGAAAATATTCAATTCAGATTTATCTTGAAATCAGAGGGTTTTGTTTTCTCTGTTTTGTTTTACTGTGTCTATAAAAGCTACTTAATTTTAAGAATACTGAAAAAACTCCCTCTTTACAATATCTATTCTGGTTCATTTCTGGACTAGCTGTACTATAATTTAATGGCTTGTATAGGGGCACCTGGGTGGCTCAGTTTTTAAGCGTCTGCCTTTGGTTAACGTCATGATCTCAGGATCTTGGGATCAAGCCCCACATCGGGGTCCCTGCTCAGTGGAGGGCCTGTTTCTCCCTCTTCCCCTGCCACTCCCCCTGCCTGTGCTCTCCTGCTTTATCTCTGTCAAATAAATAAATAAAATCTTAAAAAAATAAAATAATGTTTTGTATAACATTGAACATCTTTCATAGAAGTCCTGAGAATAAAGAAGTAAAGTAAAACACTTACCAAGTGTAGGAGAAACACAGTTGTAAAACTTTTGTAGGTCACATTCAATCCCATTTCCTTAAAAATAAGTGTAAACATAGAGACTTTATATTTTATGAAATAAGTGGTATAATGACAAAAATACCTTCCATCCATCAATCCGTCTGTCCGTCCATCCATCCATCCATCTATCTATCCATCCATCCATCCATCTGTCCATTCTTTTGCAAAACAAAACAAAACAAGACAAAACAAAAACTATGCAAACATGCTAATATCTAAATAAAATATACATTGGGAGGAAAAATAACAATGTTTTTATTTCCATGTTTCTTTTTTTCTCTGCCTCTATACTAATTTTAAAAATGTAGCTTGGAAATTTATAATTGTTTTCACATTTATCATCTCATCTGTTCAAGTAGCTGTAGAGGAGTAGGGTTTGGTTCACCTTCTGTCCTTCTCTCTCTATCCATTGACTGATTGATTTTTATTTTTTACGGTATTAGTTGAAGGATGCACAACATCTTTTTGTGTGCTTTCTGTTTCTTGTTTTATTTCTATTTAAATTCCAGTTAGTTTCCATACAGTGTAATATTAACATCAGGTGCACAATTTAGTGATTCAACACTTAACATCCATTGATCTAAATATATATACACAAACTCGTACACCTGGTGGGCTGCTTTTCTAGTGGTCAGATAAGTACCAATATTATTAATCACTGGCTGTGGACCTTGAGAGGAAATTGTAAAATCAATATGGAGCAGAGCTGAGTTTGATCCTAGGCTGATTCTAAAACTTTAGTCATTGCACCTTAACACAGATACTTGTCTATTGCTATAACCCTTGTGGTCCCTAGGGTTAGTCACAGTGTTTACTCAATGCTCTTGCAAATAACCAAGAGGGATTGTCTATTTACAAGTTGTAGATAAACTTGGCTTACTATGAGGATGTTTCTTGGTAAGGGAAATGAAAGAAGCAAAAAGAAAAAAAATCTACTTCCAGCATTAAACTTATTTTAAAAAGTTCTCTTTTCCAAAGTATGCTTTGCTTCTTCCAATGATATTTGTCCTGTTACAAAGAACAATGATATTTTGGAAACAATCCATATCCAAAAAGCAGATTTTGGGGATTGCCTTTGCAAATTGTTAGTGGAGGTACTTTAGTTACTTCAATTAATGCCTATAGATCTCAATTTCATCATCTATAAGTAGATTCAGAAGGATATGTGAGGAACAAACTAAATAAAATATCATTTTGAAGGCACTTGGTATATGCTAAAGTTCATAAAAATGCCATGCTTTGTATTTTATAGTTCATCTTGTCTAGTTTCTGGTCCATATTTGTTATCCAGTTCTATTTGCAAGGAATAATACATTTTAAAATTGTAAACATTATAATCCATTCACCAATTCAGATGTTTCCCCCCAGAAACTTTGGAAAGATAATTGGCCATGACAAATCAGATCCAGCATGAGCGTTTTACAGAACGAAAGTTTCGAATAACCAGAATTCTAGAAAAAAGGAAGTGGTGATTCTCCAAATTCTAAGAAGCAATTTGTTAAGTAGGCATGGCATTGGTCTGTGTGTGAGAGATAGTGTGTGTATGTGTATGTGCGCACCTGTATGTGTGAGATGGGCCACAACAGCCAATTAAAAAAAAATTAAACTGGTATTGCCTTTAACCCACTCTGTCTTTCTTTATGTTTTTGCTGGCCAGGGGGTATGAGACAAATCTGAATAAAAATAACCAGGCTTATATAGAATGTATTCTGTATCAGGCCACTTACATGTTTCAAACCACTTACATGCTTCTTTCATCTGTATGACAATCCTCTAAGGTAGGACACTGTTAGGATTCTCCCCCATTTTATAAGAAGTACAGAGAGGTTTAGTCTAAGGAGAGGAAAACTTGCGTAGCTGAGATGAGCAGCCTGGTTCAGTGTCCAGCTCTGACCCACCCACTCTGCTCTATGGCCTTCTTCAGTGTTTGCTGCTGATGTCCCTGGCTCTGGAAATGTTCCAGATTGTTCACAAAGGGAGCCTGGAGTTTGTTTGTTTGTTTTCTGACGATAAAGAAAAGAATTTCCCAATAATGACATATTCAGGGTTGATTCACATTTTTATAGATGATCTAATTTTTCTTTCAAATTGAGAAAATGGGGACAATCAATCTTAGATACTTAAGAGTACCCAATTTTACATCCTGGAAATAAGAACTGGAGACTAGCTTGACTTTCTTTTCTTTCCTGGAAATCTCTGGCCTGTTTCCACGATTTAAGATCTGTTGGTGGGGGTTATACGTGTCAAGGAGATGACTTTCTGACATAGATTTCATAAGAATGGAAAACAATTTTATGGTATGTTATTTTCCATGATTCGAGTTAAGCTTGCATAAGAGGAAATTTGTCATTCTTTATTTACCAGGAAGCAGAAAAGGTAAACATCCACATTGTTCTTGTATATGTTGAGCTTTACATTCCTTCAAGCAACCAGAAGTGCTATAGCTACTAAAATTCTGTAGCTTGATGTTAGGATTGCATTCTCCCCAGGGGTATTCTTGATGAACTGTCTAAGAGAAAATAAACACGTGGCTCAGGAGGTATATCTGAGACAATCCACACATTTCCATTCCAATAAGAGAAGCTAATATATATTTTTTTACTTTTCTCTTGGAGCTCTTTGATACTTTCTTTTTTTTAATTGACTACATTTGCCTGCATTGCTTACTCTTTTAGCCTGAAAATCCCCAAAGGTAAATATAACAGTGGTCCTTTAACACATATCCCAAATGCTCTGTACCTAAAATGAATCAATAAAATCAGACAGACTGACTGCTCTAAATATTAAATCACGTAATAAAAAATAGTATCATTTATGGAAATAACATGTTACCATATTCATAGGTCCACCCACAAAACACCAATCAAAATGACAGGCAAAAAATCTTTTACTGAGCACTTACTATGTGCCAGGCAATATGGTAAATGGTTTTTTAAAAAAAATATTTAAGATTTTATTTATCTGTTTGAGAGAAAGAGAGCACAGGAGAAGGGGCAGAGGGAGTGGGGAGAGAGAACCTCAAGCAGATTCCCCCCTGAGTGCAGAGCCCAGCATGGGGCTCCATCTCAAGACCCAGAGATCATGAGCTGAAATCAAGAGCTAGATGCATAGCCTACTGAGCCACCTAGGCGTCCTGGTAAGTGCTTTCTTGTTGTTGTTTCACTTAAACGTTGTAGTTGCTATAATAACTACGAAAAAAATGTCTTTTTCTCAGAGAGAGGAGATAGAATTTCAGGACAGTAATTAAGGAAATTGTAGAGCAAGCGGCTGGCAAATGGGAATCCACGACATGCCTGACTCCAATATTCCTTGCTCTTCCCACTTATTTTTCTTCTTCCCAGAACATCCCATTGAGATAAAGCACAATTCAACAACTTGGGGTTCTCTTCATATTTACTGATCCTTTCCATTTCTAATGAAATTTGAAGTTACCTTGAATTTTCCAGGCTTCCCAGCTTTTATTTATATTGTACATGTGAATTCACTGATATTACTACATAGGTACCTCCTAGTAATGGAAAAGAATCTGAAATGAAGCGAAATGTAAAACTTCCAGAGGTCTTCTAATGGCATGGCAGAAAGAGGTTTCTAGTGGAAGTATTATTTGGGTGTATATCCATTTATTACCCTACTTGACTCCGTCAAATTCTAGACCTTGTGTATCTATTTACCTTGACTTGGCGGATTGTTACTCGGGCATGCATTCCTACAGGTGACGACAAGCCTAAGCCATCAATCTGCGGCACCTTCTTTGGTGAATGGATAACAAAGATGATTCCAGCATCAACAAAACCAAGGGCTGGGTCATCAGTGAATTCCTCCTGAAAGAAATGACCCCAAATTTTCCCCAGTGACAAACATATCAATTCTACACAAGTTCAAGATTTCATTTTATTATCTCGTGATAGCATTTGACCTACTTAAAATTAAATATTTCCGAACAATATCAAATTTCTTTTTATATGCAAACTGAAAAATAAGCCCCTAAGATGTACTTTTCATGGTTGAATCACATGTCAAGGAGTTAACAGTTTCCATAGATTACCTTCGCCTTACATGAATACCATAGAACATATCATGACTGCTAATTGTCTGATTTCCCAGGGTACTCTCTTCCCCTTGTGGTCTTTTAGTTGCTTCTTTCTTGCCTATTCGCTTCACTTTGTTTGTTTTAGAAAATCATTTGGCTCCTTTCTTCTTCTTGCAGTTAAAATCTCTGGCCTTATTTAAAATTGAAATTCATATCCCCCAAGAGTGAAGACATACACTATGTTTTTAACACCAGTGCTCGTCAATAAATCCTAGACCAGATGAAAAAAAAGAACCCTAAACTTGTGGTATCTTGTTATTAAAGATCTTTCTTGACTTACAGTGAGGTTACATACTGATAAGCCCACTGTAAAGAAGAAATATCATAAACCAAAAATGCATTTAAGACACCTAATTTACAGAATATCATAGCTTAGCCTAATCTATCTTAAACATGTTTAGAGCACTCACTTTATCCCAGAGCTGGGCAAAATTATCTAACACAAAACCTCTTTATTAGTAGAATGTTGAACATCTCGTGTAATTTATTGCATATGAAACCAAAAGTGAGAACCAGAATGGTTCTATGGGTGTAGTATGATTGCAAGTGTATCAGTTACTTACCTGGTGATAGCGTGGCTAGCTGAGAGCTACCTCAGCCCAACATCATAAGAGATTGTCCCACATATCATTAGACCAAGAAAAGATCCAAATTCAAAATTTGAAGTATGACTTCGACTGCATGCATATCCCTTTTGCACCATTTGTAAGGTTGAAAAATTATAAGTGGAGACATTGTTAAGTCAGGGACTGTCTGTAGATATAATTTCAGATTATAAGACGAAAGAAAGGGTTTGGGAATATGATGATATTTTTCCATGAATGGATCAACTGCATATGTAATTACACTTAATAAACATGCTTAATATTCTGTTTGTAGCTCAGGACCCTGTTTCTCCTCAGTCTGTTATGACTCTTTAAGAAACCCTCAACTGGGCGTGGCGTCATGGCGCACCTGCTCCGTGCGCTCTGGGGTTTGCCCTTTCGAGGGGCGCCCCTGCGGGCCGTGAGGGGCCGAGCCGTCAGCGGTGGCTCGGGGGTCGATCCCGAGGACCCAGGTTCTCTTACGAAGCATGAGCCGTCCCTCAGCAAGGGCGAATGGCGAAGGAAGCTGACTCCAGAGCAGTTCTATGTCACTCAAGAAAAAGGGACCGAACCACCTTTCAGTGGAGCCTATCTGAATAACAAGGAGTCAGGAATGTATCACTGTGTATGCTGTGACAGCCCACTCTTCAGTTCCGACCACAAGTACTGCTCCGGCTCCGGGTGGCCTGCGTTTTCCGAGGCACACGGGGCGTCTGGCTCTGATGAAAGGGACGCGAGCATCCTGAGGCGTGTGGACACCTCATTAGGATTAACTCGCACCGAGGTTGTGTGCAAACAGTGTGAAGCCCACCTTGGCCATGTGTTTCCTGACGGACCTGGGCCTAGTGGTCAGAGGTTTTGCATCAACAGTGTGGCCCTGAAGTTCAAACCAAGGAGACACTGACCATCTCCAAGAATCCCTTTCTGTCACCACTGCTTCATTTACACCCTCAATTTTCAGTGTATGTTGAATGACTTGTTTTATTTACTACCAAAGTAAGCTAAGTTTGTGCTGGCACCAAGCAAGTCCCCACTTCTGTATCGGATTTGCCTGGAATCAACCCAACCCCAATTCCAACGTGGAGGGTGGAATTTCACAGAATGGCAAAGGGGCAGCCATTTCCATCCAGTTGACTTCTGTAGGCTTTGCCTGTGACCAGAGGGCATGACTCTTTGGGGACAGTAAGAAACTAATGGACTACAAGCCAGAAATTCCTACAAAACTACCCAGAACTTTCCATTGCTCTAAGTCCTTTGTGGACATATGTAGGTGATGGATCAAGAGAAAAGAGGAAGGAAATATGGGATTAGAGTAATCTACAATCCCAGCATTGAAAGAAGTACCGAGGACTTGGACTGTGGCAGAGCCGCATTTGGGGGGCATACATGGTGATCAATGGGATGCGTGATTCTTCTTCAAAATTTTAGAATGTCTTGAACATTCTGATTCATCCTTTCTACCGGCAAATAAGTTCCAAGGAGAGTTTGTTAGATTTCAGTGATAACGAGTAAAAGTGGCTACAAAGTTAAGTTTAAACATGTTCAAATAAAATATTTAGTAAAAAAAAAAAAAAAAAAAAAAAAAAGAAACCCTCAACTGGCTAGTGTGGGCAAGTATTTAAGAGCTATTTACTTATGGAATATTACTTTGCGTTTGCAGATTTTAATTGCATTCTAAAAATATTTGGGAAATTCTAGCTTGTAAAATTCATAATATAATATCTAAACAGACTATATGGCTAGTATTTAAGTGTCCTGAAAATATAAATAAAATATAAGTACAAGTAAATATTTTAGATAAGACTATATATATGTGTGTGTATATATATATATGCACACACACACATACACACACATGCACTATACTGTTGCAGTACTGTGTTAGGACAAAAGTATCTTGAGTGGGATACAGAGGAAGTTATGAAACATGCCTTAAAGAAAAACTCTTTGAAATTAGCCCATGGCCTTATTCATTTGAATTGAGAGGTAAGATACTTTAATGGGATTTTGGGAAACCAGGTTTACTTCTTAACCTCACATTAATCATATAACTTTGGATGCCGAATTTATTAGCATTTAAGAATCTTCATACATAAAACCGTAATAATGAAGCAGAATATCCCTGAATGTATAATACTAAAAACAGTTGTGTAAGATACAACATAAGAATTACTCTTGGAGGGGAGAGCTACACCAAGTACCCTTGAAAGCTGACAACCACTGTATTCCTTAGGTTTCTGGACATCTGCCTCTCAGGCCTAAACACTTAAAGACTTCTTGGACCAATTACAAGTCTGTAGAAACTAGGCTAGGCAGTCAATTTATACAGCATTCTTTATACAATGAGTATTTTTTTAGTCATCCTTTAGTCATCCTTTAGATTCCATGGTTTGTCAAATGTGCATGCATGACTTCTTTCTAAAACATGTTACCTTTTTTACATAAAAGTCTTTCTAAAAATATTATTAAAATACATAAAGTCATTTTAAATTAACTATATACATTGTGGTTGAGAAACTTCTGGCTTCCTTATTTTGTGGTGTGAACATTTCTGGAGCCATGAAAATGATGGTCAGTAGTATAGTTAAAAATGTCCCGATTATGCCTCTAAATTTTAATTTTTTAATCTCTATGTCAATATTTGCATCCATGGGACTTCAGGCTAGGTTAACAAAAACTGAAATAATACCAACTGTGGGACCAATATGACAGGGCAAAATATTTTGATCAAATCTTTTGAAACCTCTGCACATTCTTATTTGTTTGATGCCTGGCAAGGTTTAAGAAAGTTCAGTACCTGATTGACGTTGAAGAGCAAGCTTAAGCCTCTTCCAGAGACACTCACTTTTTCCTTTGCTTGAATATTTTCACCATGATTAAAAGTAAAACAATTTCCATATTCAGTGAAGACATGTGCAAAGTCCTCAATATGAAAATGAACCAAATGAAATGTAATTAGTTAGGTATTTTGGCGACTTTTGAAGTTGAAGTTGTTCTAACTTTAAAAAAAATCAGATGTCTAAATGAGAATGCAGAAATATCAGAAAGAAGAGGTAATGTGGTGATTCTGGAATCACATAAAGGATAAAAATAGGATAGGATAGGAAAAAGCCTATTCTGAAGCCAGTCCTACTCTCAAGAGTTCCCTGTTAATTAACTGTTACCTCATTAACAGTTTTTTTTTTAATATCCTTGTGTCAATCTATATGTGATTATCTGAGATTTTTTATGTAAATAAACATGTTTTTAAAAATTATTTGTTGTGATTTAGTAAGGATTCATGGAAGCATGTATTCTTACCTAGGGAGAAGGCTCTTTGAGGGTTCCCTCCGCCACCACCATTGGTATCCTCCAAATGCCAATACCACATAGGCACCCATATGATAAAAACTGGGCCAATCTGAATACCCTATTCCCTCACTTCAGTAACTGGTTTAGGAACTGACATGTGTCCTATACAAAGCTAATCAGTCTTGCATGGAATTATTAAGAGGATACTGGAGTGTTAACATATGATAATGAGAAGTGAGGGTTGTCAGCAATCATCATGGCTCTGTGAGGAGAATTCACACAGAGGAAAAACTAATGTGAGTCACAAGATATAAAGAGAGAGAGAATGTTAGTGATATTGTCAAAGTGTCTTGGTTGAGCCTATTCTGAAGCCAGTCCTACTCTCAAGAGTTCCCTGTTAATTAACCCGATGCATTCTTTCTACTCTTTTGTTTTCAGAGGTAGGTTTCTGTAAGTTGCACCTGAAAAATTCCTGTCTAATACATGTCTAATACAAACTTTCTTGGTGACAAGTTTGAGCATTTGTTTATTAAATAACAAGCAGCATAGAAGAAATTCTTATCTACATTAAGAGTTTGAAAAGGGCTTCATCTCAGTCAGGTGTCTGTCAAGAATTTTTTTTTTTTTTTTTGGTCTATGCGCTAAGGAAGCCTACCAGAAGAATAAGGAATTGTGTCTCAGAATCATGAATTTGTGACATTTACTTGGAATCATCTAGCAACACCTGTTACAGAACTGCTCCTACTAGAAACATGGTGTCAGAGTCCCTACATATCCCTTTGCTAATAGTTTCCAGGGATATCCAACACTTTCTCTGAAATGTAGACTAATCACATAAAGGATAAAAATAGGATGTTATGAGTGATTAGGGAAATATATGTACTTTGCACAGTCAAATGCTGTGAAATGCTTTCTATAGCCTTCAAGCAAAAAAAAAAAAATCTCAATGTTGGTTCCTTAATGATAATAAAAATGCTATCTTGGAATATGTTATTGAAGAATGGTAAATATTAAAATATTCCTTTACATTGGGGCACCTGGGTGCCTCAGTGGGTTAAAGCCTCTGCCTTCGGCTCAGGTCATGATCCCAGGGTCCTGGGATCGAGCCCCACATCGGGTTCCTTGCTCAGCAGGAAGCCTGCTTCTCCCTCTGCCTCTGTTTGCCACTCTGTCTGCCTGTGCTCACTCTTTCTGACAAAAAATAAATAAATAAATAAAAATTTAAAAAAATAAAATAAAATAAAATCTTTAAAAAAATATTCCCTTGCATTAATTTTTTTGGAGATTATCCTGCAACAAAGTTAATCAAAGATTTCTGTTCTCTAGCTTCTCTTACCTAATCACTTGGAAAAAGAAGTATGTTTCATGTGTATTCTATACCCCATGATGTAATAAGGCTGAACTAATGAAATAGCCTCTTTCAGCAAATTTTGTTTGATTCTCTGTGGAAGTAAACTTCATCTCCGTGTGAAACAGTACAGTGCAGTAGTTTATTATGTTGATGATATTTGAAGAAATATCAAATTGTTACCTGTGGGCCACATGGCTTTCCAAAAAAGTCACATTCTAACAGTGTGCTACTGTTGAGATAAAAACCATTTTTTTTTACAAACTCTGTAATGCTGAAGTTTTGATGACTTGTGAGAAAATCAATAGCATCTTTAAAGCCAGTGTAATTGGATCTGATTTCCTGAAGATGGAGAACTTTGTAGACAATATTCCATAAGAAAAAAATAATACCAAATTTGGCTGCAGCTTCTGTTTGGAACCTATTAGGGGAAAAAAAGGCAATATTTAGCATAGCAAAGACTGTCTATTAACTAGAGGACAGACACCAAAAATCTGGGCCCTATCAGCTTCTCCAGCTTATCTAAAGTTAACTTCTCCTTCATTCATACATTTAGGGAAAACTGAATTCCTAAGAGGTCTTTGCCACATCTGAAATCTGCTTTGCATTTGTACTTGTCATTTCAATTACCTAGAAGACTTTACAGACCTAGATCTGGATACATCCTAATGGATCTTCAAGACCCAACATGAAGAGAGAAGTGGGAGTGTAAAGTTGCTAAGAATATAGACTCAGGAGCCAGATTTCCCAGGTTCGAATCCTAGCTCTGTCATTGTGGCTTTGTACTCTGCCAAAGCAGTTATGTTGGAATTATTTTCCAACATCTTCCTTGTGTATATCTGGTTACGATAGTAGAATAAGAACTTCAGTCTCAGACGTACTTTCTGGTACATCTCCTGACTCAACTTGTTGATATGGGGTAACAGCCAGGACTGGAGCTCTTCCTGCTTCCTTCTGCTGCTTCAACGCTCAGATCAAATCAAAGTGCGACCTGGAGAAGGTGCCAGTTCATCCTGCATGTGGCTTACCCTACCGAGATCAGGGGTGGCAGAGAGACACACCTTTCTAGTTCCTATTTCTTCCTTCCCTTCAGATCTGTTTTCCTTTCTGACTGCTGATCTTGATGATTTCAAGCCCAACACCAGAAACGGAGGCAAGAGACTTACAAAAACTGCTTAATCAACCCCAACGTATAGTGGACTTAATCCTTATACTAAATTCATTCTGTGTCACTCATAGGGCTCTTGTTCTCCAAGGAAGCCCTGATTGTTACAGCCAATGAGTGACTTCATCTCACTGTGACTCAGTTTTCTCACTTGTAAAATCAGGGTATGTTAAAAGCCTACCTCAAACTGTTATTTTGATGGTCAAGTTATTTTTCTTAAAGCATTTAGAAATGTGTCTGGAATATAGTGAAAGTTATGTAAACATTCATGAAATTAATGCCCCCCATCACTGTCCAAGTATTTTCCTGGCAATTAAAGGAGAAGGAATCTATTCACCCTAACTACAGTAAGTAATCTGTGATTCCCTTCTTTCACTGAGCAATTTCCACATTGCCTTGTGTATAGTTGTTTATTTGCATACACCATATACTTTCCAAAATATGATTAATATTTTCATATTTTGAGTATTATAAACCTTGAAACTTAACAAATACTCTTCATTCAAATTTGTTGTTAGAAAGCATAGAACGAGGAGTGTATTCTTGCTTGCTAAGTACACAGAGCCATGTGGTGCTGGGTTTGTGTAAATGTGACCTCACTCCTGGACTTCCTTTCTGTCCCAGATTTTATATTTTATCTTCACTTTCTCTTATCTTTCATGTAATTTTGCTTTCTCCTATAAGCCACATTAAACCCTTTCTCAGTCAAGGTAGAGTATACATACAAAACATGGAAAATAAAAAACACACCCAAACCAGCATCATACATCTTTTTAGAGGTGAGAAACCATTTTCACGGTCAGGTCCGAGTAGAATCTCTTATTTAACCAGCTATAAGCCTTGAAGGCCTGTCTAAATCCACCAGCCTATGTTCTACATTCTTATGCATATCCTCCTCTGACTTCCCCTTTCCTTACAGACACTATTAACCCATGGTGGTATTCTACCTGATAAGAGTATACCCAAAAACCTTGCTTTTCTTGGTCAGCAGTGTTCCTAGTAATCTTTGAGGAGTTAACAGTCTACATTTGCAAGCGATTTGGGAGGGGGATCACAGTGGCAGCCCTAATTGAGGGATGGACCTTGAACTTCTTTCAGCTTTCCATCTCTCTGAATGATGACACTATGCCAGGGATCTGCTCCAAAACCCTGCAACTTTGGGGTTTCTACCCAGGCTGAGAGTCAATACTACTTCCCATGATGTTCATTGGATTCTTTTCAAAACAATTATGCAGAGAAATGAAGTAATTTTCACATGTGTAGGAGGTATAAATACAATAGATAAATAGGGTTAAAGGGAGGACGTTTTAAAATACTTTTTTAATTGTGTTATGTTAGTCACTATACAGTACATCATTAGTTTTTGATGTAATGTTCCATGATTCATTGTTTTCGTATAACACTGGGTGCTCTCTGTAATCCATGCCCTCCTTAATACCCATTACCAGGCTCACCCATCCTCCTACACCTCCCTTCTAAAACCTTTTGTTTGTTTCCCAGAGTTCATAGTCTCTCATGGTTCGTCTCCCACTCTGATTTCTCCCCCTTCATTTTCCCCTTCTCTTAACGTCCTCCATGCTATTCCTTATGTTCCACAAATAAGTGAAACCATATGCTAATTGACTTTCTCTGCTTGATTTATTTCACTTAACATAATCTCCTTCAGTATCATCCCTGTTAATACAAAAGTTGGGTATTCATCCTTTCTGATGATTGAGAAATAATCCATTGTGTATATAGACCACATCTTTTTTATCCAATCTCTGTTGAAGGACATCTTGGCTCTTTCTATATATTGGATATTGTGGCCATTGATGTTATGAACATTGGGGTTCATATGGCCCTTCTTTTCACTACATCTGTATCTTTGGGGGTAAATACCCAGTAGTGCAATTGCAGGGTCATAGGATAGCTCTATTTTTAATTTTTTGAGGAACCTTCACACAGTTTTCCAAAATGACTGCGCCAATTTGCATTCCCACCAACAGTGTAGGAGAGTTCCTTTTCCTCCTCAGCCTCTCCAACATTTGTTGGTTCTTGCCTTGTTGATTTTTGCTATTCTAATTGGTGTAAGGTGGTATCTCAGTGTGGTTTTGATTTGAATCTCCCTGATGGCTAATGATAATGAACATTTTTTCATGTGTCTGTTAGCCATTTGTATGTCTTCTTTGGAGAAGTGTCTACTCATGTCTTCTGCCCATTTTTTGACTTGATTATCTGTTTTTTGGATGATGAGTTTGAGAAGTTTTTTATAGATCTTGGATATCAGCCCTTTGTCTGCAGTGTCATTTGCAAATATCTTCTCCCATTCCGTGGGTTGCCTCTTTGTTTTTTTGACTGTTTCCTTTGCCGTGAAGAAGCTTTCGATCTTGATGAAGTCCCAAAAGTTCATTTTCACTTTTGTTTCCCTTGACTTTGGAGATGTGTCTTGAAAGAATTTGCTGTAGCCAATGTCTAAGTGGTTACTGCTTATGTTCTCCTCTAGGATTTTGATGGATTCCTGTCTCACATTCAGGTCTTTCTTCCATTTAGAGTTTATCTTTGTGTATGGTGTGAGAGAATGGCCCAGTGTCATTCTGCATGTGGCTGTCCAGTTTTCCCAGCACCATTTATTGAAGAGATTGTCTTTCTTCTATTGGATATTTTTTCCTGCTTTGTCAAAGATTATTGACAATAGAATTGAGAGTTGATATCTGGGCTCTCTATTCTGTTCTGTTGGTTTATATGTCTGTTTTTGTGCCAGCACCATGCTGTCTTGGTGATCACAGCTTTGTAATATAACTTGAAATCAGGCAGTGTGATGGCCCCAGGTTTGTTTTGCTTTTTCAAGATTTCCTTGGAGATTTAGGGTCTTATCTAGTTCCATTTAAATTTTAGGATTGTTTGTTCCAGCTTTTTGAAAAACACCATTGGTATTTTGATTGGGATGGTGTTGAAAGTATACATTGCTCTGGGCAGCACAGACATTTTAACAATGTTTATTCTTCTGATCCATGAGCATGGAATGTTTTCTTTAAAAAAAAACTTTATTACACCATAATAGTTGAGACCATGAGGGTGATCTAGGCGATGAACTAGACTTAATGGATAAAGCTACCAATATTTGGAACAAAGGAAGTAAAAAAAGTTATGAGACATATCGTTCAGTGTAACACCAAAGTGTCTTGCTCTGAGTGTATTTTTGACTTAAATCCGAATTTCTAAACCTGCCCAAGTCTATTCTTTTAGAAATCTTGCTTAGAGTTTGCCATACTCTTTTATTTAACATATGCTGGTAAGAGGCAAAGAAAATAGTAATAAGAATGTGTTGTTTTGTTTCAATAAGTTAATAATTGATAGCCAGTTAATGAATGCATGTGCTAACGCCTCTAACTACACATCCCCAGATTTTGTGACCCAAATGCATACATTTCGTCTGATGTCCAAATTGATGCTTGACTCAGACCTTCATTGGATCCCATCAAAACTGATGTAAGTCTAGCATGTGTTAGCAAGAAATATATATTTTACAGATCATTTTATGGAGAGGAAAAATAGAGAAGAATGTCTGCTGTTTGGATTCTCCTACAAGAAAATGTAAGTATCTTATAGTACTCTATGAAAATAAAATCTTTGACATGTGCCCATTTCATTTTTGTATAAGAGTCATGATTTTATCTTTTATTTAAAATCCCTGGGGCCCCTGTGTGGCTCAGTCAGTTAAGCAGTAGCCTTCAGCTCAGCTCATGTTCCCGCCTGGAATTGAGCCCCACATTGGAGTCCCTGCTCAGCAGGGAGCCTGCTTCTCCCTCTCCCACTGCCTGCCACTCTCCTACTTGTGCTCTCTTTATCTCTTTGTCAGATAAATAAATAAAACCTTTAAAATCCCTTACCTCATATTTAAGCAGTAGGTTTGGAATAAACAAAGAAGCACAGTGACTACTGTGAAGATAAACAGAACTCAAGTTATTCATTCTAGTACAATAGCTCAAATAACATCCGAATTCACTCTATCCCATCATTATTTCTGGTTTTATTTTTTATTTATTTTATTTCTGTCTTTAGTAGAAGAAAACAAATTTCAGAGGTGTGTTTTTTTCCCCAAAATATAATATAATGGAAATTCGTGATTAATTTTATGCTGAAGATAGTTTAGTGAACATGTTTGACACAGGAACATCTGAGAATCACTAGAATAGGTCCCACAGGAACAAAACCAAAAGCAATCTTGAAATTCCTGGAATGTATTGTGAGGTGTGATTTTTATAAATCTCTGGCAAATGTATCCTGATGAGTTCAAGTCATTGTTTTGTGGTAAAGAAATTTTCAGGCTTAAAATTTGTAAGTATTTTTCAGTCAAATGTGAATGAAATAATACCAACAAGTCCAGCTGTGTTGAATATTGAACAAGAATATATAAAGAAGGCAATTTTGATGAAACCATTGACAAATTTGCAAAAGGCTGAAAAATGGAAGCTACAGTGCTAAAATTATTCATCACACTAACAGATCCAAAATAAAGGTCTTCCTTTTTATTTCAAAAATACATTAATGTTAAAAATTATCAGTGTATTATTTCTTTCCTATTTTTGTACTATATTTACTTAATTAAAAATTTAGAACAAATACATATAGGCCATTATTGCTGTATGTTTAATTTCATATTGTAACTGAAAATAATTTTGTTATATAAAGGAGGGGAATGTTACAAAAATTATTTACTCTAGGCTGTCATATACATTGCACTGGCCCCTGGTACCCATGGTAAAAAGTAAACCCTTCCTGGGCACCTGGGTGGCTCAGTTGTTGGGCGTCTGCCTTTGGCTCAGGTCATGATCCCAGGGTCCTATGACTGAGGCCTTCACTAGGCTCCCTGCTCAGTGGGAATCCTGCTTCTCCCTCTCCCACTCCCCCTGCTTGTGTTCCCTCTCTCTCTGTGTCTCTCTCTGTCAAATGAATAAATAAAATTAAAAAGAATTAAATTCTTCCTAATAATCTGAGATCTCTTGGCAAAATTTCCTCAACTCAGGTATTGATTCCTGCTAATAAGTTAGTTTAGCAAGAGTACAGACATTAGGAGCGAACAGCAGACATCTTTTTCAGTCCCTAACTAGTAACTTTAAGGAAACTGCAACGGTACACCTTACTTTCTCTCATGTGAATTGGAGGCAATGCAGTTTAGAATAATGGTCTTCAAATTGGGATGTGTAGACCTGAGGATACCCGTGTACAGACAATTTTAAGGGAATAAATTTCCAGATCTTCAACTTTCACATGAGGTTCAAAAAGAGACTGCCTTCACAATTGTGTTTTTCCCATTTATGAAAGACTTTTTACCTGTCACCCATCAAATCCTAGCTTATAATAATGCATTCTGGTATCTGTTAAACTCAGGGCTTCTAATAGACCCATACACAATTAAATTGTACCTTACTTCAGAAAAGACTCTAAGAATTAATCAAGGCTCCTTAAATTTTTCTTGCTTTGTCATGCACATATTTCTGATTAGGGTGAAGCTTGGCATTAGACACAAGGTGTTTGAGCCCTTGCTAGGACTTTCTGAATTGAGAAAAGCTATAGTAGGGCATCTTGGCTCTTTCCACTGTTTGGTGACTGTGGCCATTGCTGCTGTGAACATTGGGGTACAGGTTGCCCTTCTTTTCACCACATCTGTATCTTTGCTGTAAGTACCCAGTCATGTAATTGCAGGGTCATAGGGTAGCTCTGTTTTTAATTTCTTAAGGAATCTCAACACTGTTTTCCAAAGCGGCTGCACCAACTTGCATTCCCACCAACAGCATAAGAGGGTTCCCTTTTCTCTAAATCATCTCCAACACACGTTGTTTACTGTCTTGTTAATTTTTGCCATTCTAACTGGTGTAAGGTGGTTATCTCAATGTGTTTTGATGAATGAACATTTTTTTCATGTGTCTAGTAGCCATTTGTATGTCTTCTGTGGAGAAGTGTCCATTCATGTCTTCTGCCCATTTTTTAAAGTGATTGTCTGGTTTTTGAGTGTTGAGTTTGAGGAGTTCTTTTTAGATCTTGGGTATCAGTCCTTTGTCTGTAGTGTCATCTGTGAATATCTTCTCCCATTCTGTGGGTTGCCTCTTTGTTTTGTTGACTGTTTCCTTTGCTGTGCAGAAGCTTTTTATGTAATTAAAAAGAACAACAACAACAACAACTTTCTTCCTTCTGGAACACTCAACATGAAATCTACTCTCTTAACAATTTAAGTGTAAAAAACAGTATTGTTGATTATAGGTACAATGTTGCCCAGCAGGTCTCTAAAGCTTCTTCATCTTGTACAGTCATATAAACTTAATGCATAATGATTTCTAACTCCCCATTTCTGTTCCCTTTCCCTCAGTCCTTGGCAACCACCATTCTACTCTTTGGTTTTATGAATTTGATTATTTCAGATACATCACAAAAGTGGAATCATGTAGTATTTGCCCTTCTGCGACTGGCTGATTTTATTTAGCATAATGTCCTCAAGGTGTATCCATGCTGTTTCTCATTGCAGAACTTCCTTCTTCTTTAAGGCTAAATAATGTATCAGTGTATGCACATAACACATTTTTGTTTATCTGCTTATCTATCAATGGGCATTTAGTTTGTTTCCACATTTTAGGTATTATGGATACTATTGCAATCAGTACAGGAATGTTAGTATCTCTGTGATATCTTGTTTTAAATTCTTTTGGATGTATACTTAGACATGAAATTGTTGGATTATACAGTAAATCTATTTTCAATTCTTTGAGAAGCCTCTGCACTGTTTTCCATAGTGGGTGCTCCCTTGTGCATTACCACCAACAGTGTATGAATATTACAGTTTCTTCACATCCTCACCCACACTTGCTGTCTTTGTTTTTTGTTGTTGATTTTGGTTTTTGGTTGTTTGTTTTTTATTTGTTTTGTCCATCCTGACAGGTGGTATCTAATTGTGGTGTTTGCTTGCATTTCTCTAATGTTTAGTGACATTGAGAATTTTTTTTCATATACCTGCTGGCCATTTCTGTATCTTTTCTGAAGAAATGTCTATTTTAATCCTTAGTACATTTTTAAATTGGGTCATTAAGTTTTATGGGGATTTTTGTTTGTTTGCTTTGAGGTATAAGAGTTCTTGATAATTTTGAAGTTTTACCCCTTAATGATTGCTTTTTCAAACAAATAAAAAAAAATTTACCAATGATGATTGTTTCTCTAAAGAGAAGATCTGTGAAATTTTTCATACTACCATTCTCAAAATAGTATCTATGTTTTATTTTATAACAGATCTCTTCCACTAATCTTTGCTTGTATTAGAACACAGACCACTTAACATAGGCAATAGTACTGAAAATCTCTGGGGGAGGGGGTTGATTTGCTTTTACTCTTTGGGACCTTGATACACATCTTGATACCTATCTAGCAGTCACACAAATGTGCTATAATATCCAATACATATGGAACACCTGTCTGAGGAAGATCCCAGGAATGAGACAAAATGGTGTATATATTATCTCATCTAATGTAACAGCAAACATGTGTAGATAATATTATATAGTTATAATTTATACATACAAAAGTTGAAGCTCAGAAGATTGATCAGGGGTGGTTCTAGGAAATCACCACCACCACCCCCCAAAAAAATCCTACATGTGACCTTTCAGGCTCATCCATAGGAGGCAAGTATAGGGTTATCTCTGGAAGGCCTCAAGGGGAACGGCTACGCTCCTACAGGAGATGTAGTGTAGTTGTTGAATTGCTATTTTCTGGAGGGAGTTGTAGTTAAGGATTCAAGAATAGCAGAGCATTACCCCAAGTGACCTGAGCTCAGGGCCCTGTGTGACTGCACAGGTCCCAGGTTTGTGAAGCTGGTCTGCCTCTGTTATATTAAGGATCTAATCACAAATGCACTGGAACATGCCCTGTCTCTAAATTACTTTTGTACCGTTCTTCCTCATCTCCACCTAGAAACTGTTATTAAGCACATGTGTAGGGCATCCTTGATACTCGGACTTCCATGACACCCTGGACACAGCCTGTCCCTTGTGCTTTCAGAGCAACGATCATACATGTTGCATTGGGACTGTATATGCTTCTCTCCTTTTTTGCGAATTAACAAACTCTTTAAGTGCAAAGATCCAGACTTTTACATTGATCTAGCCACAGGGTTTGGTATGATGTCTAGTAAATAATTACAGAAAGAAAGACAGAATAAAAGAAAGAAGAAACCAAATAAGCTTCTTTCCCCTTCTATATTTGGGTTTTTAGGTATAATTTAAGAAGTTGATGGGTTTAGGTACATTAACTATCACATGATAAAACTCTATTGTCAGTGACACAAGAAAGGTTATATGAGCAATGTTGTAGAGACTTATTACTACTTAAAGAAGAATTTTTACCTGTTTAAATTGCAAAACGTCACAGCTGGGAAGTCAATCTTTTCGACATACTGAACCTCTATCGACGTCGTGGTGGGCCATGTGAAGTAGTTGACCAAGCGGCTGTAGATCTGCCATACAACGAGTGAGACTGAGCCCAAGACTACCACCAACCAGATCAGCTTGCGAATTTTGCTCTGGTTATGAACGATGTTGTGCACCCCGTGAAAGGAAGTGGAGATGGCAAAGTCATGGTCAAACTTCTTTCGATCAGTGGGAGAGGGCAGCGGTTTCTTTGAAAGGCATAGCTTTATCTTTTCCATGAGTCCTTAAGTTTACCAAAATATTGAACCAAACAAAAGTAATGAGTCAGAAATCCTTAATGCTATCTGTGAGAAACACAACTCTAAGAAGTTCAAACAGGTTACCCTTTTTAGGTTGGAATACATCAATATTCAAAATCCACCCTGGGTTACATGGTTTCTTTAGGCATCAGGAAGTAGAAGAATTGATAGCATGGGTCTGATCGAATGGGTGGCTTGCAACTCATAATCTTCAAAAAATTAGTTCTCATTTTTGAAATACAATTTCTCGGGGCACCTGAGAAACAGACCCGAAGTCTGCCATCAGCTCAGGTCAAGATCCCAGAGTCCTGGAATCTAGTTGGGGGGTGGGGGGAGGTCCCTGCTCAGCAGGGAGTCTGCTTCTCCCTCTCTCTCTGCCTCTCCCCTGCCACTTGAGTGACCCGTGAGTGTGCGCTTTCTCTCAAATAAACAAATAAAATGTTAAAAATAAATAAATGAATAAATAAAATACAGTTTCTTGTTGAAGAATCACAAGGTCCCTTAGATGTCACGAACACAACGAAGCTAATAAGTGGGGTTAAAGGGTAATAAGTGGGGTTAAAAGGCAACCTGACCTTCAGTTAATTTGGGTCCTACAGTAATGTATTGTGAGGCTGATCTTCTGTAGCTCCATAGGCTTCAAAACATGTCTATTTTGCTTCAGCTGGCTAATTTAGTCCAGAATATTTAAAGTTGTGTCATCAGTGAAGCAGTCTATCTTCAGACTCTTGAGAAAGTGAATTTTTTCCAAACTATCAATAATCAATGAACTCATGTTTATTTATATTGATTGATAAGGACTGATAAAGGTAGACCATATTTTTACCTGGCAATATATAACATATTCTGAATTTGTTGGTTTCACTTGTTTTTATTTTCTCTAGAAGACATGGAGAAGTTTTTTACTGAAAGAAGGCTGCAAACAGCTCAGAGAATGAGATGGTTTTTGAAACAGAAATACCAGGTTCCTGGTCTACACTGTGCCAAGTTCCTTAATCTTTCTAATACATGGCTCCTCTTCCATCGGATGGGAGAACAGTCTTTGCTTCATGAGTTTGGGAGTATTAAATAAGATAATATTTGGCGCTGGCTTTGCACATCATCTGAACCATGCTAAGCACCCAATTTTTCTTAGCTATTTTTGTTATTCTGCTAATTTACTAGTGACTCAGCAAGTGGCAAAATAGTAAGGGATTTTAAACATTGAGTTTTTAAAGGCCTCACAAATGCCATAATTAAGTGAATTGACTTTTATATATTTTTTGCTTCAAGAAACATTATTTCTGTCATTTGATCAGCATCAATTTATTTCTAAAAGGTTTCAAGTGTGGCTTATCATTAAATCATGATTTAATTCTTCATAGGTTGCATCAATTGGCTGAGCTTATGTCATGATATGTAAAAGATACCTATAATTGTTTTCTAAGGGACTCCATTTCATTTGCAGAGTGTTAGGACAGAAATACAAATTATATTATGATTATTTTACAGACTATACACTTAGCAGGAAATTTTGTATTCATCTGATTAGCTCAAGTTTAGAAGAGAATTTTGTAATATTCCCACATTCTGTTGTTTTTAATATTGAATTAGGTAATGTATGTAAGAAGTAACAGACACTGTCCCTGGGCAAAACCGGAAATATAAGAAAAGCTGTAGTTATTATTATTACCTAGCAAAATAAATTTAACGATGTTATTTTGTGTATTACTTAGTCACTAGTTACAAACATGAAGGATTGACCTACAGAAGGACAAAGTCTCTGGGCATCTGGTACCCTTCCTAGTATAGAGCCCAAAGCTATTAGAAGGGAAAGAGTAATCTAGTGACCAGTAACTGGCCAACTAAAGTATTGCTGTTTGCAAGAATTACCTTGAAAAATATGTTTCAGGCTTATCTATTGAAAATCAGCTTGTTTAATATAGATCTACTCCTTTACAATTTCTTTGATTTTACTGGCATATTCTTAATCATTTGCTAAGTTTTTAAAAGAGTTTTGTAAATAATTATTATTGTACATGAATGATACAAGGTGAAATATTACCATGAGGAAGGTTAAAATTGTTTAATAAACGGCTTTGCAGGCAGGCAAAGCAAAGAAACGTCTTACTTTCCTGACTGAAGTAAATGCTACGTAATTATGCCAAGTGGCATAATTGCTTTGAACACTGATCTTTAGAGAAGCATTTTGAGGAATATCAAACACGTTTTGCTGTATTTTAAAAATAAAACTTATAGGCACATGAGAAATAGAACCTCCTCCAAAAACCCCAAAAGCACACACACAAAAAACCTGAACAAAATAAAACCAAAAAATAGATTCTAGCACATAGCAATATTTTAAAACTATTTTTGCTTGACTCCCTCATACAAATTGCTTCTTTCCTATGTAACAAAAACTGTGTTACTCATATCCAAGTAATATTGGAAATCAGGCTTTCCAAATGAAAAAATAAATAAATAAATAAATCCCCCTTTCCCTTGGCTAATGTCCAGCCTATAGGAATGAACATGTTAACTGCTCTGCGGAGTTGCCTCCTTACCCACCTTTCTCAGCAGATGCTTTTGGTTTCCCAATCTGCTCCATTCTCAAGTTCAGCATGCAGAGTCCTTGGGGTATATCCAATTTTCACCAATAACCATATTCATTTTGTGGCCTTTATATAAAATACAGCACTTGAGGTTGTAAAACATGGGGGCAATTTAAATGTTTGTGTTGCTATGTTTTGTCTCATTAAACGCATAATCTGCAAACCAAAAATGCTGGCAGAACCGGCTATGGGTATTTATGGACTGTTGAGAAGCCATCTCAGAGTGAAACCAAAAAATATAATTTGGAAATCGTTTTCTCAGAGTGGAAGAGAGAATCCTGACAGAAATCTGCGGTTTTAGAACCGCCCCTGAACTGCCTAGTGATGCACCTGGATGAGAATTGCCTTTGCTTTTATCTCTCTCTCTCTCTCTTTTTATACCACTCTTACTCAAAATGCAGTTGGAATGAAATTTGGGGGGTAAAGATGCCTTTTTCCGGTTGAAGTTACTTTGTATACAAATGAAGCTGTTTTAAACAGAAATAGTAATCAGTGAAAATGACAAAATAAGATATTAGAAAATCTCTCCTCCAGAAGTAATGATTTTCCAGAAGCATAAAAATTCAATAAAACACAAAGGCAAATTATTTGTTCATATTAACATTTTTGAGAAATTACTAGAATTTGTTATTTTAAAAAATAAACTGGAAAATACACGATTGTGTATAATGAATGACACTACCTGTTGACACAATGGAGGAACTGCATGTGTCTCTGGGAGCCTTTCAGAGTTGCCATAGTGTTTTACAACACTGACCATTAACATGATTAGATATATTTCATACACATTGGAAACTCAGTACTATAAGTTAAACCTAGTGTTATATGGAAGCAAACTAAAAAATTTCAAGAGATGTAAGTGAAAGTCCTGGAGTGACTTCCCCAACAAATTAAAGATTTCAGGAAGAGGGTCAGTCTCGTGAGGCATAGATTTTTCTGTGAAAGAGCTCTTCTTTGGGATTACATTACAACTTCAGCTAGAGTGTTTTAAAATTTGGCTATTCCTGAGAAGAATAACAGCTGACTTACCTAATCACCTTCCCTTTCCCATTCTGACTTGTTTCTTCCTCTTAACCATCTTTCCAGAGCTGCTGGGGAGCTCTCAGATGAACCAGATAAAGATTAGAGTGCTAAGTAGGCCTAATTTTCAGTTATCCACTGTTTCAGATTTTTAAAAAATTTAATTTAATTTAGGGTTTTTTTTTTTTTTTTTCAGTCTTTCAGAATTAATTGTTTATGCACCACACTGGGCAGAGTCATTAGCTGATTCAAGAAGTGAATAGACTGGTAGGACTAAGTCAAGAAGAGAAAGACAATTATTATATGGTTTCACTTACACATGGAACATAAGGAATAACATGGAGGACATTAGGAGAAGGAAGGGAATAAAGAAGAGTGGGGGAATCAGAAGGGGAGGTGAACCATGAGAGACTCTGGATACTGAAAAATGAGCATTTCAGAAGGGTGGGAGGTGGGGTGATGTGTTAGCCCAGTGGTGGGTATTAAGCAGGGCAGGGATTGCATGAAGCACTGGGTGTTGTGCGCAAACAATGAAGCATGGAACATTACATCAAAAACTAATGAAGCACTATATGGTGACTAACATAACACAATGAAAATAATTAATTAATTTTAAAAAAAGATGAAAGTATTTGCTCCTGCTTGCACTCATCGTCAGGCGCTGATCTTCATCTCTTCTCCAGTTTAAGATGAACTCTTCACTGCTGCTTTCTTTTTTCCTTCTCTCTTCAGCTTGCAATTATGTCACCATCTCCCCCACTCTATTAGCAATTCTGGTAAACAAATTCCATCTTCTCTGTTTAGTGAGAAAATCACCCACTCATCTGCCCTGTTCTTCCTTGTTTGATTGAAATCGAAGCCAAGGATCCTTTCCACAGTTATCCCTTATTTCTTCTGCCTCACCTGAATTTGCTTAACTCTCTGAGGGATCTCATTAAAAATACAGCTGCTCCCACTTTCTTTCCTTCTACTTTCTTGGCTTCTTGCACTTGATTTGCCTAATGAGTACATTTGGTAAAAGATAGATTTTCAGATCCCTTCTGACACCACCCCACAGCATGTACACACACAAAGGTGAGACATTAAATGGCAGACCAAATGCAGTGAGGATCTAGAGAGTTCTGAACTGTAATAGCACAAGTAGGGTCAATGGCAGAAAAGTCACTCGTGATTATTGATAAATGCAAAAGGTGCGATTAAAGAGAATGGAGAGGAGGGGGAAAAAAAAAAGCACAAAACATCTCATCTGACCCTGAATTTGAATCCATAACGTAAACCACAATAAGAATTTTATCCAATGTCTAGAGAAGTATATTCTGGCCCAGTATCAATTATATAAACACACAAATGTGCCCTTTTCAAATATTTCCTATAAATTCTACTTTTAAAAAAATTCACGTGTTTTTCATAAAAATGTCGATCCTATTGAACTGGCATATATCTAAAGTTATTTTAAAATCATATTTGGCTACTGCTTTTAAATTTAGCTTTGAATTAAAACTCTGTATTTTATATACAGTGGAAAAAAGACAGTCCCTTTAATAAATGGTGTTGGGGAAATTGGACAGCTATATGTAGAAGACCATTCTCTTACACCATACACAAAGATAAACCCAAAATAGATAAAAGACCTCAATGTGAGGCAGGAATCCATCAGGATCATAGAGGAGAACATAGGCAGTAACCTCTTCGATATCTGCCACAGCAACTTCTTTCAAGATATGTCTCCAAAGGCAAAGGAAACAAAAGCGAAAATGAATTTTTGGGTCTTCGCTTCTGCACAGCAAAGGAAACAGTCAACAAAACAAAAAGGCAACTCACAGAATGGGAGAAGATATTCACAAATGACAGTACAGACAAAAGGCTCATATCCAGGATCTATAAAGAACTTCTCAAACTCAACACGCACAAAACAGATAATCATGTCAAAAAATGGGCAGAAGACATGAACGGACACTTCTCCAATGAAGACAGACAAATGGCTATCAGACACATGAAAAAATGTTCATCATCAGTAGCCATCAGGGAGATTCAAATCAAAACCACATTGAGATACCACTTTACACCAGCTAGAATGGCCAAAATTAACAAGACAGTAAACAACGTGTGTTAGAGAGGCTGTGGAGAAAGTGGAACCCTCTTACACTGTTGGTGGGAATGAAAGTTGGTATAGCCACTTTGGAAAACAATGTGGAGATTTTTTAAGAAATTAAAAATAGAACTTCCCTATGACCCTGCAATTGCACTACTGGGTATTTACCCCAAAGATACAGATGTCGTGAAAAGAAGGGCCATCTGTACCCCAATGTTCATAGCAGCAATGGCCATGGTCACCAAACCGTGGAAAGAACCAAGATGCCCTTCAACGGACGAATGGATAAGGAAGATGTGGTCCATATACACTATGGAGTATTATGCCTCCATCAAAAGGATGAATACCTAACTTTTGTATCAATATGGATGGGACTGGAAGAGATTATGCTGAGTGAAATAAGTCAAGCAGAGAGAGTCAATTATCATATGATTTCACTTATTTGTGGAGCATAAGAAATAACACAGAGGACATGGGGAGATGGAGAGAAGTGAGTTGGGGAAAATTGGAGAGGGAGATGAACCATGAGAGACTATGGACTCTGAAAAACAATCTGATGGTTTTGAAAGAGTGGGAGGTGGGAGGTTGGGTGAGCCTGGTGCTGGGTATTACAGAGGGCACGTGTTGCATGGAGCACTGGGTGTGGTGCATAAACAATGAATTCTGGTACACTGAAAAGAAATTTTAAAAATTAAAAATTAAAAAAAAACTGTATTTTACATTTTGTTTAGGACTGTGCATAACCATTAATAGTGATGCATTTTTTTTCTTTTTATATTTAGACAGATTTGAAAAAGAATACAGGATCTGCAAAGGAAGAGAAGGTGAAGAATACTTTTTCTTTTATTAGAAATAGATATTTTTTCTTAATA
This sequence comes from Mustela erminea, assembly GCF_009829155.1. Lineage (NCBI taxonomy): Eukaryota > Metazoa > Chordata > Mammalia > Carnivora > Mustelidae > Mustela > Mustela erminea. The sequence continues at coordinate 40,420,425 of NC_045615.1, read as the reverse complement.
ACTTTGGGAAGAAAAACCAAAGCGTACTTACAAATTAGCATATTTTCAATAAATAATCTGATGGCGTCTTGCTTTGGTTGATAATAATACAAAAAGCAGAAGTTATATGGCTATTTTTCTGTTACAACTTGTGTGTAAGTGTTGTGAGTTAGTGTTTGTGTATTCGATGCACTATAATCTTTTCTAAAACACTAAGTGGAAAAAAAATTAGCCACCATATCACATCTATTCAACACAAATAAATCCATGCATCTTAAAAGACAGCATTTAGTGTAGAAAGGGACCTCACGATAGACATCACCAAGTCTAACCCTATTGCCACCCCCGCCCTCACCCATGTAACAGAGAAGGCAGCTCAGACATGAGGCAAGAGAACAGAAGTTCCAGAAAAGCAGGGCTCCTTGTCTATTTGGTTTGCTGATCTGTCTGACTTTGGAAACATGCCTGGCAGGTAGGAGGCAGTCAATAAATATTGTGAAGGTATAGAAAATTTTCCCAGCCTCGTATTTTCCTCATGACACACATTAACATTAGAAAATTAGTGTAATTTTTTCCAACCTTTTATTTTTAAAAGTGCAAACTGGGATCCTGGTGGTTAAGCATCCTACTCTTAGTATCTGCTGAGGTCATGATCTCAGGCTTGAGAGATGGAGCCCCATGTCAAGACACCGTCGGGCTTCTCGATCAGTGTGGAGTCCACTTGGATTCTTTGTCATTCTCTCTCTGTCCCCCCGCCTCCTCTCTTTCTCTCTCTCAAATAAATTTAAAAAAAATTTTTTTAAAGAATAAAAAATAAAAGTGCAAACTTATACTAACGTTGCAAGAACTGTACGATGGATACCTAAATATTCTTTACTAGAATTCAATAATTGTTAACATTTTCCAACATTTGCTTTATCTTCACTTCTAAATGCATCATCCTCTTTATCTCTTAGGGGGAAAAAGAACAATCCTTCTTCAGCAATACGATATAGAAATCTCATTTAGGAAGATTTACGCTGATACAACACCATTACTCATTATGCACTCCATTCTCAGAATTTCCAAGTGCTTCTCCAAACAGAAGATATTTAATTTATAACGTTTTACTTTCCCAATCCAGAATCCTATCAAGGATCATGGGTTGCATTCAGTTGTCATGTCTATTTAGTTGCCTGTAATCCAGAACAGTTTCCTAGACATCAGTTTTTTTAAATTTCTTTTTTTTTTTAAGACTTTATTTATTTATTTGACACAGAGAGAGTTAACAAGTAGGCAGAGAAGCAGGCAGAGAGAGAGGGAAGAAGTCTCCCTGCTGAGCAAAGAGCCGGATACAGGGCTCTGAGATACTGACCCGAGCTGAAGGCAGAGGCTTAACCCACTGAGCCACTCAGTCACCTCCATAGGCATCAGTTTATTTTGTCTTCTTCTTACATTGCTATTTTTGAAGAGTCGGTGTCAGGTATTTTGTGGAACTCCTCTCACTTCTTGCTTGTATAGTTTTTTCTTCTTGATCAGATTCAGGTCAAATAATGAACGGCCACTGGAGAGCCACAAACGTGATGTGTGTTCTTCACAAAGTAGCACATCAAGAAGCACGTGATCTCAGTTTCTCCTTTACTGGTGGCAGCACAGTTGATCTCTTGGTTAAGCTTCTGTCTGTCAGATTTGTCCTTTGTAAATGTACTTGTTCCCTTTTATAATTAATGAGTAATCCTGGGAGCGATTCTCTAAGGTTAGGATGTCTTGTTCCCAACTTGTCATGGAATGAATTTTAAAATAAATCAACAACTCTTGTCTGAATTAATTATTGCTCTGGTGTTTCTAAAATGATGATATCCTCCTCCTGGCATTATTTTTGTATTTTTGTTGGCATTCTTCTGCAAAAAAGAGTATTAGTTTCTGATTTCCCTGCTTCTTTTTTAACCAATGGATTGTTTTATTGTTCTATACATGAAATCATAGTCCTGTGGTTACTCATTGAAGGGATTCTTTAAATCGGCACCTTTTTCTGGAAGGACTTACTAAACTTTATACTCTTCAATTAAAAGCTAGTAACTCAAATATGTTTTAGAAGAAAAACACTGTCAAATTGAGAAGACAAACTTGTGATGTTCCAGGCTCAGATTAATCAATTAAAGGCAATAAAATCAATAGTTGTAGAAGAAGAGGTAGGATTCATGGTCATCTCAGCTCTCAGTTATTTGGGTTGTTAGGAAAAGTATAAGTAAGCCAACATATAGATATGCTAACTTATGGATTTCCTTTTAAATAATTCAACGATTATTCAACGATTTGCTTATGCCTTATTTATTTTATAGTTTTCTAGAAGATGTACTAGAAACCAAACTTCTTGGATCAAAACAACTGTGAAGAGCGTATTATGTATTTCTTTAATCTTTCTGGTTACCTGGGTGCTGTCTAATAAGATGTTGAAATTGTTCTCCAAACAGAATTCTTCTGATGTATGTTTTCATATATTGATTGAATGAAATGTTCACCCTAGATCTTCAAATATAGGAAGGAACCACTTTATAATTTATGCAGAAGTAATATACACAATAAAATGTTACATATCTATGATATTATCATTAACAGACATATATTAAATGTACCATGGATCTATTCTAATTATCCATGTATTTAAAAAGCCCATCCCTGGGGTGCCTGGGTGGCTCAGTTCATGATCCCAGGGTCCTGGGATAAAGCCCTGCATCAGGCTCTGTACTCAGCAGGGAGCCTGTCTCTCCCTCTCTTTCTGCCTGCCTCTCTGCCTACTTGTGATCTCTGTCTGTCAAATAAATAAATAAAATCTTAAAAAAACAAACAAACAAACAAACAAAAAAAAACAGCCCATCCCTAGCTGGCAGCTTTTCTGAAAATGAAAGGCTTTTGAGAAATCTGCTTGTGGGTTTCTTACTCAATTCCTCTGCTGTGGTCTACTATTGGCTCAGTCTGTGGGAGGTTTCTGTTGGTCACTCCACTGCAGCAGACCATCAGTGAAACAGCCTCTGTTTATACACCTCTGTGGTTTTCTTCACAGTATTGAAAATTTTCCTGTTATTGGTTGAGGTAAGGGGAAGGACTCCACTAATGCTTAACTGGTAGGGCCAGGAAGTTGCAAAATTCTGTGTCCATACAGCACATGGGTCAAGGTAATCTGGACAGGGTCCAATTATACAAACATTCTAGCAGCAATTTTATGGGTTTGTCTTTCTTTCTTTCTTTCTTTCTTTCTTTCTTTCTTTCTTTCTTTCTTTTCCTTGTTTTTTTTTTTTTACTCTATTTGCTTATCTTTTTGTGCAACAGAACATTTGAGAGAAATGAATTTGCTTCCAACTACTTAGAACAAAAATATTTATTTGTCATTGTTTCTATACCTTTGAGGACTATTCTAAAAAAAAAAAGTTATAAGTTGTGTGCAGAGTGTATCTTACAAAAAAGAAAGCAAAAGAAAACAAAAACACAACTCAAAGATGGCAAAATTTAAAAGTTGAACATTCAAGAGGCACAAATCATGATGAATAATAAAATATAAATGATTACAAAAATTTTAACCATCTGGATTTATACACTACAGTGGGGTAGTTTCCTTTCAAATTCTTGTTCACTTGGAACCTCAATAAACCTTAATTTGGAAATAGAGTCTTTGTAGATGTTATTTGATAAAGATCTCAACATGAAATCATTCTGTATTTAAGGGGGACTCTAAATCCAATATTTAGTGTCCTTTAAAATTTTTTTAAAAATTTTTTAATTTTTTAAAAAGATTTTATTTATTTATTTGACAGAGATGGAGAGAGCACAAGTAGGCAGAGAGGCAGGCAGACAGAGAGGGGGAAGCAGGCTCCCCGCTGAGCAGAGAGCCCGATGCGGGACTCCACCCCAGGACCCTGAGACCATGACCTGAGCTGAAGGCAGAGGCTTAACTTACTGAGCCACCCAGGTGCCCTGAATATTCTGTGTCTTTATAGAGAGAAGAGAAGAAGAGGTAGACACAGAGACATACACAGAAGAAGCCATGTGAATACAGAGGCAGAGATTGCAATGACATGCTCACAAGCCAAGGGACTCCAGGAGCCACCAGAAGCTAGAGGAGGCAAGGAAGAATTCTCCCCTGGAAGCTTCAATGGGAATATGTTCCTCACAATGCTTTGATTTAAAACTTCTAGAGAACTGTGAGATAATAAATTTCTGTTGTTTTAAGTGACCACATTTGTGGTGATTTGTAATAGCTCTCTTAGCACATAGGCTGAAGAGAAATCAGATGAATTTTAAGTGAGAATTTATAAAAAGCTGTGTGGTTCCTTGGCAAATACAAGAATTTTAAGCCTGATGATATAGCCTAGTTCAGCTATGTCTTTCAAAGGTGACCGCTGAGGTGGTATGTGGGATGAAACCTTTGTGCAGCTTTATGACAAAGACCCAAAAAAAAAAAAAAAAAAAAAAAAAGTGTGACAACCAAGTTGAATGCTAGAATAGATAGAAAAGAGTTTTTCAAAATAAATGTTATTGCAATGGCAAGAAAATTCATGAACATCTGTGTCATAGTCTAAGGCCAAATTCTTTGTAACATTTTCTGTAAATCAAGAATAATGAAAAATATTTTTACATTGTACTTGGGGTTAGCATTGAACTCCCAGGGATATTTATCTTCATTCAACAAAGATAAAATAACTAGTATGGCCCAATATTGCTTCCAGCTGTGGAGGATTCACCAATGAGCAAAACAAATATCCCTGTTTTTGTGGAGCCTCTAGTTTAGTAGAGATGACAATAAACCTAATTACCAGTAAGTTACCTAACAAGATGGAATAGGAAATGTGCTATGGAAAAAAAAAAAGAAATAAAACATGACAAGAGAGATCAAGAGTTGTCAGTTTGAAGAGGGGGTGTCAATTATTGTTAAAAGTGGGGTAGGCAGGGTAGACATACTTGGAAAGGTCAAATCTGAACAGTCTTGAGGACTACTAAGGAATTACTAGAGAGGAGAAGAACATTCTAGGCATTCTGCCTAGCTAGAGCCAAGGGCCTGGGTAGAAGCTACTTGCTTTTGATGGGGAGCAAAGTAGCCAGAGTAGGTGGACTGTAGTAAGAGAAAGAGAGGAGAGAGGGTCGGAAGGGTAATGAGAGGACATATAATGCTGGGCTTGTAGACCACTGTGAAGGTTTTATCTTTTATTTTCATAAAATGGAGAATTTCTGTAGGTTTGTCTGAAGAATGACATGATCCAATTTATATTTATTCTTGCTTCAGGTATTGGGAATAATGCGTGCATGGTGGTTGGGTGGGATGAGGGAGTGGGTGCTGGACCAGGTTGCAAGAAACTGTTGGATTCTTTTTAAAGGTAGAACCAAGAGGATTTTGTTTTGGCTTACATGTGGGTTGTGAGAAAGAGATAGGAGTCAAGGATGACTCTAGGAGTTTTGATCTGAGCAATCAGAAGAATGGAATTACTATCAAAGGAGATACAGAAGACTCTTTGTAGAGTTGATTTTGTAGACGGGGTAAGATTAGCTCAGTTTTGGACCTTTTGAGTTTGCAATGTCTATTAGCTATCCAAGTAGAGATGTTCAATAGGCATTTGGAGATAGGAGTCTGGAGTTCAGAAAGGAGGTCTGGTCTGGAGATAGGCATTTGAGAATCAGTGACAACTGGGTCGTATTTAAAGTTAGATTAGAATCTAGAATCATTAGAATGTGTGAGTCACCAAGCTGGGGAGCATAACTAGAGAAGAGGAGATGACCAAGGACTGACCCCTGATCTCCAATTTTAAAAGCTATGGGAAAAGGGAAGATAATATGGAATGGCCAGTGAATATGAGACAGGAGGAAAACCAAGAGAGTGAGATATTCTTGTCTCCAAATGAAGAAGGTGAATCATAGGGAAAGAGTAATCAGTGGTGTTAAAGGCTGCTGATGGTTCAAGCAAGATGAGGCCTGAAATTTGACGTGGGGTGCTAGGCACTGTGGCTGTGTTAGAGAAGTGATGGGTGGGATTTCCGGTGGCTGAAAGGAGAGTTCAAGAACAGAAGTTTGGGACAGTGCATAGAAACAACTCTCTGGAGGAGTTTTACTATTAAAGGGGAAAATAAAATAGTGCTGACGTGCAAAATGCAGTCAATAAAAAATTTCACAAGTTTCAAATATAACAGCAAGTTCGCGTGCTTACAGATACGATGCACTTAAGAGTGAAAGTGCAAATATATGGGAGAGAGAGGGCATAATTGAAGCAAAGCTCTTGTGGCAGGGTGGACCATGATGTAATACACAAGTAGAGAGTTTGGTATGGATAGTTCATTTATGGTAAAAGAGCTGGAACACAGAGTATTTGGTGGTCCATGCTAGGAGGTGATGACACAGTTAAAATGGAAATTACTCTGATTGTTCCAAATGTTTCAGTGAAAATGAAATCAGAATCATCAATGGACAATAGATATAGCAGTTGGGGAAGAGGGGAAGCTGTGGAAATTAATAGAATGAATGTCCTGGGATAGTATCATACGACTTCTGGCAATGTAAAGAGCCCAGTTGAGGTTCATGGTTAGAATTTAAAATGGTTCCAATAATGTAGTACTAGCACGAGGCAAGTACAAATTTTCCTGGGCTGTAACAGGTGAAATGGATTTCAATAATAAATCTTATGTGACAAAATTGGGTATTATTTTGACTCATAATCAACTTAAAAAATATGAAGGAGACATTTTCCATTCTTCTTTTAGTGCTTGGTCTTTGCAATCTGCTGTATGCTTTCCACTCCCATCTCTGTTTGGACCAGCCGCATTTCAAGGGTATGGTAGCCACAGGTGGCTAATGGCTCCTGCTCTGGCAATGTGGGGCTGAGTGAGTAGTACAGGAGTGACTGGCTGAGAGACACTGGAGTTCAAGGTCCTCAGGGGAGGAGGAGAGTTCAGGGAACTAAATGGATAATCTTTACATATATTGAAAATTCCAAGAACAAGAACTTTTGAAGAGAATGACAGACAGTAATCAGGTAGGTAAAATCAGAGAGAAACAAGGAGGAGTCAGCAGATAGTAAAGACAGTGATGAGTAATGGAATTTCTAGGGAGAAAAGGTGAAAAGTCTGAAAACAAGTGAGAGAATTTCTATCCCTCCTCATGGTACAAGGGCTTGAGGGAGAAGAAACAGCTATCACTGGAGAAATCTTCTTTGGGAATCAGGGTCTTCAGAGGTTTTCAGTATGGGGAGAATAATCCGTTAAGCAAGAAATACCTGTTTGCTTAGGATATGAATGTGTCTTGGCTGAGGTTCAAGAATTGTGTAATAGACATTTTTGTAAATATACTTTTATTTTTCAACAGAAGTAAAGAAAGCTTGGCCTAAAATTATAATATTAAGAACAATTGGGATTCAGTCTGGGCGGCTCAGTCAGTTAAGCCTCTGTCTTCTGCTCAGATCCTGGGATCGAGCCTTGTATGGGTTCCTTGCTCAGTGAGGAGTCTGCTTCTCCCTCTCACTCTGCTCCTCCCCCCAACTCATGCTCACTCTGTCTCACTCAGTCTCCCTCTCAAAAAAAAATAAATCAAATCTTTAAAAAAAAAAATAAATAAAAACCATTGTTTTTCTGAATGGGAAAATTCAGGGAGCATATGATTCAAGTTAATGATTGGTTATTTCTGGGAAGTAGACCTCCAGTGAATTTTTCGTTTTTGACTTGGTGCATTTTTGTATTAATGTGTTGTTACGATATGTATATTTCTGTTTGATTAAAAAAATTCAAAGACCTATTCTCTCCGTGAGGTCTTTTAATTTGATATATCCTCTCTCCTGAAGAGAGAATGGGGTTTTCAAAAGAATTGCTAAGTGAATAAGATTGGGATGTGTGTGTGTGCATTAAATACCTAGTTAGATAAAAATACAAATAACAGGGGCGCCTGGGTGGCTCAGTGGGTTAAGTATCTACCTTTGGCCCAGTCATGATCTCAGGGTCCTGGGATTGAGCCATGCATTGGGCTCTCTGCTTAGCCAGAAGCCTGCTTCCTCCTCTCTCTGCCTGTTTCTCTGCCTACTTGTGATCTCTCTGTCAAATGAATAAATAAAATCTTTAAAAAGAATACAAAGAACAACCAAAGTGAACAAGCAGTCATTACTGAAGGAAACCAGAATATGTCACCTCAAAATACACTTCTTTGTCTTAAATGTTATTTTAAGCTGAAGGCAATTAAGTGCAGTAAATGCAGAAAAGGTTTCCTCTTTTCTGCTTAAAGACAAGAAATAAATTCTCATTTTACTGGAAATAGACTCTTATCAGCCTTGAGAAGGCACCAGAATAATCTGCCAACGAATTGTTCAACTATCTACTAGTTATTTTACCATATATAGCCTTTGGTCCAAACCCCTTTGTCTTGTCATTTCATTCTTCCTTCCTTTCCTCCCTTTCTCCCTTCCTTCCTTCCTTCCTTCCTTCCTTCCTTCCTTCCTTCCTTCCTTCCTTCCTTCCTTCTTTTCTTCCTCAGTCTCTCCCTCTCTTTCTTTCTTTCTGAGGTATAAAAGCCTCCCATACTGGTCAGTTTCGGTCTTCATTCTCTAATGAAGGCTCCCATTTACATGTACAAATTCAATAACATTTGTGCCCTTTTCTCTCATTAATTTGCCTGTCATTTTAATTTTCAGACACAGCCAGAAACCCTAAGAGAGTGGAGGAAAACGTTTTCCTCAATTAGGATGACAATCCGAAGTATTCAGTGTATACAAAGCAAATGCCAACCTTCCCCAGGACAATGTGTTTCTCAGACTAAACACCAAGGCAGACAGCTAAAAGAAAGCTTGTAATCAATTGGCACAAGTGTCTTTACAGAGCTGCTGAGAAATTGCTATTGATGTGTGAAATGGATTTAACAATCAATGAAATAGCCTGCAGCTGCCCCCCACCCCAAACAATCAGTAAGAGAGCAATGGTTCTTCTTCTTCTGTAAAATAACATCTTCCCCAGGGGCTCCTGGATGGCTCAGGTGGTTAAGCATCTGACTTTCGTTTTGCCTCAGGTCATGGTCTCAGGATGGAGAGAGAGAGCCTGGCATTGAGCCCCACATCGGTTCGTGCTCGGCATGGAGTCTGCTTGAGATACTTTCTCTCCCCAATCTCTCCATGCCCTCACTTTCTCTAATAAATAAATAAATATTTTAAAAAAATTACACCTATCTTTGTTGGTGGCAACAGCTGTGGTTTTTAGAGCCCATGGCTCTTCTACAAAACCTTTTTAGACAGATGACAGGAAACTTTTGCTTGAAACAAGCCACAATTCTTTCAAGTCAAAATGATAATTTGACAAAAAAAAAGTTTAGAGCTGCCATTATTTTTGTTTGTTTTTTAAGAATTCCTTCCTCTTAACATTTTGTGATTTTCCTACTTGGTATTATTTTTTTATTAAATTATTTTTATTAACATACAAAGTATTATTTGTCCCAGGGGTACAGGTCTGTATAGGCTTACACATTTCACAGTACTCACCATAGCACATACCCTCCCCAGTGTTCATAACCCACCCACCTTATTCTTTTTTTTTTTTTTTTAAGATTTTATTTATTTATCAGAGAGAGAGTGGGGGAGAGAGCGAGCACAGGCAGACAGAGTGGCAGGCAGAGGCAGAGGGAGAAGCAGGCTCCCTGCCAAGCAAGGAACCCGATGTGGGACTCGATCCCAGGACGCTGGGATCATGACCTGAGCCGAAGGCAGCTGCTTAACCAACTGAGCCACCCAGGCGTCCCCCACCCACCTTATTCTTAACCCATCACCCCCAGCAACCCATAATTTGATTTGTGAGATTAAGAATCCCTTATGGTTTGTCTCCCTCCCGATCCCATCTTGTTTCATTTTTTCCTTCCCTACCACCCACAACCCCCTGCCCTACCTCTCAAATTTCTCATATCAGAGAGATAATTATCTCTGATTATCTCTGATAATTATCAGAAAGATAATTATCTTTCTCTAATTGACTTATTTAGCTCAGCATAATACCCTCTAGTTCCATCCATGTCATCGCAAATGGCAAGATTTCATTTCCTTTGATGGCTCCATAGTATTGCATTCTGTATATATACCACATCTTCTTTATCCATTCATCTGTTGATGGACATCTAGGTTCTTTCCATAGTTTGGCTATTGTGGACATTGCTGCTATAAACATTTGGGTGCACATGCCCATTTGGATCACTGCATTTGTATCTTTAGGGTAAATACCCAGTAGTGCAATTGCTGGATCATAGGGTAGCTCTATTTTCAACTTTTTGAGAAACTTCCATGCTGTTTTCCAGAGTGGTTGCACCAGCTTGCATTCCCACCAACAGTGTAGGAGGGTTCCCCTTTCTCCACATCCTTGCCAACATCTGTCATTTCCTGACTTGTTAGTTTTAGCCATTCGGACTGGTGCGAGGTGGTATCTCATTGTGGTTTTGATTTGTATTTCCCTGATGCAAAATAATGTGGAGCAATTTTTCATGTGTCTGTTGGCCATCTGGATGTCTTCTTTGCAGAAATGTTTGTTCATGTCCTCTGCCCATTTCTTGATTGGATTATTTGTTCTTTGGGTGTTGAGTTTGATAAGTTCTTTATAGATTTAGGATACTAGCCCTTCATCTAATATGTCATTTGTGAATAACTTCTCCCCATTCTGTCAGTTGTCTTTTGGTTTTGTTGACTGTTTCCCTTGCTGTGCAAAAGCTTTTGATCTTTATGAAGTCCCAATCGTTCATTTTTGCCCTTGCTTCCCTTGCCTTTGACAATGTTTCTAGGAAGAAGTTGCTGTAGCTGAGGTTGAAAAGGGTGCTGCCTGTGTTCTACTTAAGGATTTTGATGGATTCCTGTCTCACATTAAGGTCTTTCATCCATTTTGAGTCTATTTTTGTGGGTGGTGTAAGGAAATGGTTCAGTTTCATTCTTATGCATGTGGCTGTCCAGTTTTCCCACCACCATTTGTTGAAGAGCCTGTCTCTTTTCCATTGTATATTCTTTCCTGCTTTGTCGAAGATTAGTTGACCATTAGTTGTCCATTTCTGGGGTCTCTATTCCTCTCCATTGATCTATGGGGATGGAAATGATGGCTTCCCAGTCTCTGGTCTGGAGGAGCTGAGAGCTCAGGGCCCCACACCTCAGTGTTTCCTCAGAGAAAAGCAGTCAGTCTCTCCCATCTCCCTGGTCTCCGGCACACTCCATGCTCAACTGGCCTGTGACCAAGCATTTTTATCTCTCGTGCATGACACTGTTTGGAGTCTCCAAACCCAGCAGATTCTTGCCATGTGCTCCCATGCTGCTCGTCCTGGAGGAGGAAGGAGTGGGTCTCTCTGGATCTGCCATTTGTGGGGGCCCTGCTTGAAGAGCAGTGGTCCAACTGTGCCTTGGATCATGGTTTAAGGTAACCCCAAGCTGAGAGCTCACTCCTCAGCTCAGTCCCTGCAGTTGGCTTCTCCTCTCTGATACCTGGCAGCTCTGCCACACTGAGACACCCCCGGTCTTTCTGTGACCCTGTGGGTCCTGAGACCACACTGTCCCTGTGAGGGCTCCACCACTGCTTAGCCTCTGGAGTGACATCCCTCAGTGGAGCAGACTTCTAAATGTTCTGATTTTGTGCTCCGCTGCTCCACCACTTGCAGGAAGCCGGCCCCTTCCTCCCGCAGTCTATTTTCCTGTCACTTCAGATTCACTTCTTCGCATGTCCTACCTTCCAGAAAGTGGTCGATTTTCTGTTCCTAGAACTGCTGCTCTTCTTCTCTTCAACCTTCTGTTGAGTTTGTAGGTGTTCAGAATGGTTTGATAACTATCTATCTGAACTCCTGCAACCTGATGTCATCTCAGCCTGCTCCTCCACCATCTTGCTTCTTCCGACTTGCTATTATTATAGTTCATTGGAATAGCTATACTTTTCAAGCAGTTTGGATAAATATCAAGATAGATTGATTTAGGTCACAAAGGTACTTCATTATTGACAGCATAACAGAATAGAAAGGGCATAGTGTCTGGAATCGATTCTGTCTCCCCCAAATTCATATGTTGAAATCCTAACCTCCGAAGTGATGATATTGGGACTTGTGCATTTAGGAGGTGATTAGGTCAAAAGTCAGAGCCTCCTGAATGGGATGAGTGCTCTATTAAGGAGATCCAACAAAGCTCCCTATACCCTTCTGCCATGTGTGGATCAATGAGGAAGCAGGCTCTCATCAGACACTGAAACTGCGAACTCAATGATCTTAGAATTTTTAGCTTCTAGAATTATAAGAAGTAAATGTTTATTGTTTATAAGCTACCCAGTTTATAGTGTTTTTGCTGCAGTAGCCTGAGTGGACTGAGACAGTATTTGAAATCAACTTTGAGATTTGAACACAGACTCTACCATTTGCTGACTCTGTAACCATGAGTGGTCACTCAAATTTTCTAAGGTATCTTTTCAGTGTCTGTATAATCAACACAGTGATATCTCACAAAGTTTTCACAAGAATTAAATGAACTAATGTGTCTGCTACATGGTAAACTAAACACATGTTAGTTTAGTGATGATTGTTAAGGATTAGCCCATATTGTCAATTAAAAATACTGGTACCAGTTTTTTTTGTTGTTGTTGTTTGTTTGTTAAAAGATTGACAATAATTATAATTATAAGCATATTCCTAATTTTTACATAGAAAACTATCATACCTACTTCAGTCCTCAAAGTCATTTGCAGTCTCTAGTTTTTTCTTTGTCTTTTAATATCATTTAAAAAAGCCCTTCTATATAATCAAATCAATCATGTAATATCATTAAATCAAATGCACAAAACTTCATAGTGCTTGTCACAAATAAGAAAAGTTATTGTGCTCTCTGGAGGATATAAAGTCTGCTTTTTTTTTTTAATTTATTTATCAGAGAGAGAGAGAGAGAGAGGAAGAGAGAATGCATGAGCAGGGGGAGTGAGCGTTGGAGAGGAGACAAGCAGAGGGGCAAGAAGACTCCCTGATGAACATGGAGGAGTGGGGATGGGCCAGCTCTCCATCCCAGGATCCTGAGATCCCCATCTGAGCCAAAGTCAGACACTCAACTGACTGAGCCACCTAGGCGTCCCATAACTCCTGTTCTTAAGATGCAGAGACAGAGCAAACGTTTGTCAGATGAGTTTTATAAATAAAGACTTTCTAAAAATCATAGGAATTCCATTTCACTATAAGAAGACATCATGATAAGGGAAGGGTTTCAACCAAACCTTCAAGAAATACAGAAAGCCTTGAGAGATTATCCATTTTATTTTGCACCCAAAACGTCTGGCAAAGTTGTGTTTATTACATGCTGCAGCTCTTGGGACCACACACAATGAACTCAATTTCCCTCTCTGACTAACATAAGAGACTGCTACTTCACCAGTGAAAACTCCAGCCTCACTTTTTACTCTTGCCTCCTGGATAAAACTTACCACACCCAATCACCAATCACTTGTAAAGTCACAGTGCTTCTGGTATTTCATTTATTTTACCACGTTTGACACAAGATAAAGTAAATTCACTAGCTGAGATGTCAAGATTTTGAGAAGAGGGATTAAATATTGAGGATTTTCAGTACAGAATTTTCCAAATTTTGTTCTGTAGGATACTAGGCCTTTGATAAATTTCTGGAGATTTTTAAAGCAGAATCACCTAAATTTGTGATTTACCGTGCACTTTGGCAATTTTAAATGTTTTAAGAAGACTTGCCATGCATACACCTGCTTATGCACAGCCAGCATTTGACAACGGAAAACTTTATTTTTATTATTTCTGTGAAATCAATGAGAGAAGTTGATGAGTTAAACTAACAATGTACTAGTAAACCTTCTTGGGCAATTCAGTCACAACATAATCCTCAATAGAATACTATTTTTTTTAAGATTTTATTTATTTATTTGACAGACAGAGATCACAAGTAGGCAGAGAAGCAGGCAGAGAGAGAGGAAGGGAAGCAGGATCCCTGCTGAGCAGAGAGCCCGATGCGGGGCTCGATCCCAGGACCCTGAGATCATGACCTGAGCTGAAGGCAGAGGCTTTAACCCACTGAGCCACCCAGGCGCCCCTCAGTAGAATACTATTGATTGAGATTAGTAACATCCATCCAAAACTTTCATTCATACTGTAGGTAATTTCCTTATAATAGAATAACAGAAATTTCTCTTTGTCTCATTACTAGGACTCTTTATGAATTTCCTTAATAACTAATTTATCTTTATTGCAATAGGACTGTAAGTCAAGGACTTATATAAGTTCCTTCTTTTTATTGGCTGCTAGAAAACTTAGAGCCAGATTTTGGCTTTATAATAGTCTCATTTCTGGCTTAATGGTATCTTCTTACCTTCATTTTCCTTTCGACTTGTTCTCTTTATTTGCCTAGTTTAAGCTGCATTTCTTTCCCATTCTCATTGAATGAATATTATAAATTGACTTGAAGTTTTTTTTTTTTTTTTCCTTTTGGAATAAGAGGGCTATAAACAAATACATAACCTTATTTTACCAACTACCAACATTTGTTTTCATTTGTTTTTCATTATTTTGGTAGGAGCAGGGAAGAACACACTTCGATTTAATCAATTGTTTTTAAAAACAGAGTCACATGATAATTTACCTCAAATATCTGAAGGAGAATGAGTCATTTGAACAAAACTCCAATAAATGACATCTTTGCTCTTCTTTTACCTTTTAAATTCTTCTGAAAATAGAGTATCAAAATGTTGAGGATTTAGATATTGAAAATAAGTTATTTACTCCCATTAAACAGAATAGTTTTGCATTATTTACTTTCAGAATTTTAGTTGACACTCTTGCTTTTGCTCATGGCAAGAATGTTCAAGAGCAATAGGTCAGGGCTAATGAGAAGTCTGTCTTCACCCTCCCAGCCTTGAGGATGCTTTCTGTGTAGGCAGGAGGAAACTCTGGTTTTATTTCACCTATGAGAAGAAGAGCTAAGCTTTTTTTTTTTTTTTTTTGTATTCAAGTCATCACCCATTACCCAGTATGTTTATAACTGCCTGAGGCAAATAAGAATACTGGTGAGCTTAATAGCTATCTGACTTATCTGACTTTTTCACGCTAAGTGAAACCTGGATGTGATCACTGTGTTCTGTTGGAACAGGTATTTCACAATTATAGGAATAGACAAGAGTGCTGGCAGAATTAAGTGTCACATGTCCCTATCATTATAGGCAAGCAGAACTCAGAAATACCTGCATCAAAACAAGTATAAACAGTCGCCCTGTGGCCAACTTTCAGTTTTGGCTCCGGTCATGATCTCAGGGCCCTGGGATCAAGTCCTGTGTCAGGCTCCATGCTAAGTAAGGAGTCTGCTTGAAGATTCTCTCACTTTCCCTCTATTCCTCCCCAAGCTCACTCTCCCTCTCTTTAAAATAAATAAATAAATCTTTAAAAAAAATAAAATACCTATGACACTATGAAATAAAAAATGCTATGTAGAAAATACTAAGCCCTTGTTTCTACATCAGAGATATGAGTCTTTGGGTATTCTACTGATATTTTATTTTATTAATTTTGGGTATGTTTTTTCCAATTTGGCTGTTTAAATAAACCCGGCCTGGAAGCCACTTTGGAACTAGTGAGACTTATTCTTTCACAGATGCCTTATTTCCTGGAGAAGCTAGTAAACTTTTCACATAGGTTGGATTCTGGATATTGCAATTTTGTTATGTCATTAAACAAAAGTTTAAATCAAAGTCAAATTAACAAATCACTACCATAAAAAAATGATTTCCTTATTGCACAAGATAATTAAAGGTATTCCTAGACTTCATAGCAATGCAAAACTCAGGACTTGATCCCTGATAAAGAGGAGAATCAGTAAAGTATACAAAAAAGAAAAACTCAGTTTTCTAGGAGTTGTGTGTCCTTTTAAACAGAACACTTTACTTTTGGTCACCAAATGTGTGGAGGTTTTCTCCCTTCCCAGCAATTCTCTCTTTCTCTCTCTTTGCCCCTAGTTATTACAACCAGTGAAGATTTTAAAATCCCACTTGGAGGGGCGCCTGGGTGGCTCAGTGGGTTAAGGCCTTTGCCTTCCGCTCAGGTCATGATCCCAAGGTCCTGGGATCGAGCCCCTCACTGGGCTCTTTGCTCAGTGGGAAGCCTGCTTCTCCCCACTAAACCCCTCTCCCGCCACTGCTCTCTGCCTGCTTCTCGGTCTACTTGTGGTCTCGGTCAAATAAATAAATAAAATCTTTTAAGAAAAATCCCACTTGGAGGGACGCTTGGGTGGTTCCTGTTGCTTAAGCTACTTCCTTCGGCTCAGGTCATGATCCCAAGGTCCTGGGATCCAGTCTTGGACCAGGCTCCTCGCTCGGCAGGAAGCCTGCTTCTCCTTCTGTCTGTCCTTCCCCCTGCTTGTGCTCTCTCTCATTCATTCTCTCTCTCTCTGACAAATAAATTAATAAAAGTCTTTAAAAAAATCCCACTTGTACATGAGGTGAGAGGAGGACAAAAGGTGGACAGCAAATTAAACTGCAGACTGAGTAGTCAGGAGGATGTGGCCACTTATATTTGCACCAGACAATGGCTACAGGAAAGAGAAGTGGCCCTCACAGGCAGGATCTCCGTCAGAGTAACAGTGTACAGAGTCCATCATGAGCTCCCAGTTAAACACATGGGACAAGAACAAAAAACATTTAAAAGGAAGGAAAAATAAAGCTGCATGCCAGCCGGATTTCCTACAGTATGACTCAATTCAACACTATCTACCTGAAGATAGTGTCAGATCCAATAGGTTAAAGGCTCAGTCTCACAAAACCCCCAGTTGCAAGTGGGTCTCCAGGTTACCCCACAACTTCTGTCCAATGTGGCTCCCATAGGAGGTTCCCATGATGTCCTCCTCAAGTTCAATTCATTTACTAGGGTGGCTCAAAGAAGTCAGTGTATTATTTGCTAAGGCTGACTAGTTTATTAAAGGACATGATAAAGAATACAGGTGAGCAGGCAGATAAAAAGGTACATAGGGCAAAATATTTGGGGAAGAGTGCAGAGCATCTATGCCTTCTCTGAGTGTGTCACTATTCCCACACCACCACCAGTTCACCAACCTGGAACCTCTCTTAACCTCTTACTACTAGAATTTTTATAGAGACTTTATCACATAGGCATAATTGATCATTAACTACATTTTCAGCCCTTTTACTTTCTTAAGAGAATGAGGGGTGGGGTAAAAAATTCCGGGCTTCTAATCATAGCTTGTTCTTTCTGGGGACCATCTCTCGTTCAGGAACCACCAAGAAGTTTACCCGGAGGAGCCCCGATAGAACAAAAGACTCTCCTCTCACTCTGAAAATGACAAAAGTTTTAGGACTTGTATCAGAAACTAGGGTCAATGACCAAATATTAGAACCAAAAATGTTCCTAGTGCTCTTACCACTTAAGAAATTAAAAAAAATATATATATATGAAGTCTAACAGTTCAGAATTACAAGGCAGCAGATGTGGGAGTGGGAGAAAGGGAAAATACTTTAGAATGAGAGTCATCTGCTTATATTCTGGCTCTGTCCATTACCAGCATCTGTGGTCTCAGTTCTCAGAGGACAGAATCCATGAACCTTGGAACAACTCTAGTATAATGCCTGGCATATAGCAGATGTCACAAAAACACAGTTCTTTTCTCTTTTCTCCAACCATTTGTGATAATCATTTCACAAATATTGGCCAATTACTTGGAAGGATCAATTTAGTCTCAAAGAGAATTCAAAATGCACAGAAGATCATTAACCGCACCTGAACTTTTACTGAGAAGGTACTTAGGAAGTTACTGACTCACTCACCTGGCTTTGTGCACAGATTAACTATTACTATACAACACATGGTACCTGAAGCTTCATGGTTTTGTTTTGTTTTCAAAATTATTTATTTGAGAGAGAGAGAGACAACAGAGAGAAACAAAGCAGTGGAGAGGAGCAGAAGGAGAGAGAGAAGCAGACTCCATGTTGAGTGCAGAGCCCAAGGTGGGACTCGATTGAAGCTTCACAATTTTTAAACAAACCTCATTCACTGGTTACCTTCTTCTCTCCATGTTTTACCTTTTCATGTGTCTCAGTATTCTCAATAAGCTACTTCTCTGCTTGATACATGAACTTTTAAATGCATCTTGGACTCTGTGGAACAAAGGGTGATGGAAAGATGAGATTCTGTTCGTTGGGAAATAGTTGTGTCTTTATTTACCTGGCTTGAAGCAAAAGTCAAGAGGAAGAACACACAGTACTACTTGTCTTGAGGAAATACGACCTAATGAGTAAGACAGGCAGAAAACCCAAAGATAACAATGACATGGGATTAAGTCTAAGAATTTAAATACAAAGTGTTGTTGCGTCACTGAAGAGGTGGTAATTATGTTACCTAGGGTACATCATTTTTTAAAAACACATTGTTTTTTTTTTTTTTTTTTTTTTTTATTTGACAGAGATCACGAGTAGGCAGAGAGGCAGGCAGAGAGAGAGGATGAAGCAGGCTCCCCTCTGAGCAGAAAGCCCAACTCAGGGCTTGATCCCAGGACCCTGAGATCAAGCCCGGAGCTGAAGGCAGAGGCTTTAACCCACTGAACCACCCAGGTGCCCCTACCTAGGGTATATTCGAAAGAGGAACTGATACTTAAAATGTCTTTTAAAGAATGGGTAAGAGTTCAGTAGGTGGAGGGGCAGAGAGATTACTCTAAGCAAGGAGAATTTAGAAGATTCCAGAAATTAGTATCTATGCTTTGGATTTATTTCAAGACATTTGGGTGGGAAGTGATAGAGAATGAAAACTGAAAATTATACAGTCTAAGATTGTGAAGTCTTGGGTTCTCTGTTAATAAATTAAGGCATTATGTATATTTTGTTGAATATTTAAAGATATAAGTTTATTGCAGTAGCATTAGAATTTGCTTCCTCTTCTTTTTCAAAGAACAGACTTGTCTATTTGAGCATTTTGCAAATTTTCCAGAATCAAAACCCCCTTTAATACTATTTTTATGCATAGTATTAAATATTACTTTAATGATAATAAGATGAACCATATGAAATTGCTGATATCAACCATTTGGACTTAAAAAAGCAGTAATTTCTAATGATTCAAACTATATTATGGCCACTGTACTTAAGCTTTTTCATCATTTCATTGATTTTATTTGGTCAATTGATTATAAAGTATGTTCTAATGCTTTCAAAACTGATGATTATGATGATTTTATCATAGTTTGCTTCTATACAAGTCATACTAAACAGATAATATTAAAATCATTTCTCATTTATAAATATCACATTCATCTAAAAATTATATTAAATTTGATACTGAAAAACATTACTTTATGACAAATTTAAAATGATAACGTATCTACTTTGACCTGGAGTCAAGAATAAATGTTAAAGTGTCGATTGGAGTTTTACAACACTTAACATCATCAAAGTGGACAAAAAACAGTTTTTATAACCTTGAATTTGAAGCTACTACAATTTACTGGGATGCCTGGGTGGCTCAGTTGGTTAAGCAACTGTCTTCGGCTCAGGTCATGCATGATCTTGGAATCCTGGGATGGAGTCTCCCATGGGCCTGACTGCTCAGTGGGGAATCTGCTTCCCCCTCTGGCCTCCCCCTGCTCCTACCCTTTCTCTCTCTCTCATTCTTTCTCTCTTAAATAAATAAATAAAATCTTAAAGAAACTATTACAATTCACATTTGAAATATCAATGGAATTATTTTTTTAATGTCCACGGTTTTTAAGAAATAAGGAAAATAAGGAAATAAAATATGAGTTTATCTGTAAACATTTTCCACAAATATCACATTCTATAGTCCAGGATAATAAAAAGGTCACCTGGTGCACAGCTCTTTTCTGATACTTTTGCTTTGTGAGATACACAGTTTTCTCACGCACACAAGGCTTAAGGCCACCCTTACATAAACACATGTCCTAATGTATTCTTTTTTCCCCTTGGAAATTAGTTACCTTAAATCCACGTGAGTAAAGAAATAATCTCCTAATTGATCCATAACTAACATTATGAGTACCCCTTCCATCGAAATTAGTGTCCTAATAGTTTCTTGTTTGTCTTTTCTTGGATCTGTCCTAATAATAACAAGCAAATATCACTTATGCATGGCCATACTCAAGTTTATAGGATTGACTTTGAAAAAAACTTCTATTGTATAACTAAATCCCAGTAAAGGGATTTAATTCTCTTCCGGCTGCCATCTTTGAGAATCAAACGAAACAGCATCAACAACAAATGGCTACTTTATACAACAAATGGTAACTCACTATCTCAAACAAATGAATGGCTTCTTGAATGGCTGCTATGTTCACAGAAACTTCTTAGCTGAGAAATTAAGAAGTATTTTGAAAAATAAAAAATAACTATTCAGTTCCTAAATGTATTAGATCTCACAGTGAATAAGAGCTGTATGTATTAGTTTGGCTTCTCCAAAGCAACGCCTGAGACAAGGACCTGGGAGACATTCCCGGAAATAATAGCGAGAGAGCAGGGAGCGTGAGACAGGAAGGGAAAGAAGAAAAGCCAAAGGATTCCTTAGTGAGGTCAGTGCTGTGAATAACTGGGATTCCTCCAGGATATTTGGGAAAGAGTGCAGAGTGCCTTCACAACTATCTTCTGAAAAATAAGATGCTGGAGCATTTATCCATGAGAACTCCTTTCTTGGCTTACGTTTCTGTGTCCGCCACAACACTTAACTGTTGACTAAGAAAAATTGTTAACAGTTGGGTTATAGGGCAGGGGTGGAAGTTGCAGGAGTTCTAAGCTTTGAGGGTTATGGAATAGAAGAACATGTAACATTTTATAACTGGTTACATAGAGCCTTTATTTTTTTTTTTTTTGAAACCAATACTGTGATGGTTGAAGGAATAAAGAAAATTCCTATTCACTTTGCAAATTTAGCCCAACACCTGATCCAGCTAATTCTTGTCTTTGTTTCATCTTCCAGACTCACTTCTCTATATCCTAATCTTAAAAAAACACAAGGAAGAACCAGAGATGTCTGTTTTGGTTTTAGTAGTCTTAATTTATTGTTTATATTCTTTTATGAGATAAATTTAAAAAAAAGTTTCTTTCTTTCTTTTTCTTTTTTTGGAGAGGGAGAGAGAGGTGTCATGGAGGGAAGGAGTGGGAAACAAAGAATCTTAAGCAGGCTATAAAGAGCCCAGTGTAGAGCTCAATCCCACAACCCTGAGATTATGACCTGAACCAAAATCAAGGGTTGGACACTTAACTGACTGAGCCACTCAGGGTGTCTCTCAGGCTTTTACTACTTTTACTTCTAAAACAGATTATGTTGTTCCTGGGCTAAGAATTGGTCATGCTGTGTGTCTTCCAAATAGGCTTTAACACGGTCCTTCTGTAATCAATGTGTACACAGAACTCAATGCATATACAGTGAGTGTAGATCTTACCACAAATGGTTGCCTTTTACCCATACATTCTCCTCTATTTAACTGCTATAAAGCCTGCGGCTCTCATCCTTATATTTGATTCTTTGAGTGAGAGTGTGTTTCTAGGAGGTTTGTGTAAAATATGTGTATGCAAAATATCTTGGGGGCAGCAAATACTGTATTGGTTAGATGTTTTTCATCTGATCATTAAGGAACAATTTTCTAATCTGAGGTAAAGATCAGATTGAGAAATTGGTTTCCGGGGCCCCTGAGTGGCTCAGTGGGTTAAGCCTCTGCCTTCGGCTCAGGTCATGATCTCAGGGTCCTGGGATCAAGCCCCACATCTGACTCTCTGCTCAGTGGGGAGCCTGCTTCCGCCTCTCTCTGCCTACCTCTCTGCCTACTTGTGATCTCTCTTTCTCACTCAAATAGATAAATAAAATTGTTTAAAAAAAGAAAAGAGAGAGAGAGAGAAACTGGTTTCCAAGTGGCAAGATTTAAGTGTTGGCGAGATGCTGACCATATATTTATATATTTATAACCAGTCATAAATCTTATAACACTTTCAAATGCAAAAATTAATGGGAATATATGTATTTGAGGGCACTCCCACTATAGTTACTGTCCCGGCTAAAGGCAACAACACTTTCTTTGATTAATTTATAATTGCTCTAATGCATTAAATTTAAGCCTTTGAATAATTGGTTTCCATGTTGCTAACATGAACCGCTGAATGGACACTATTTTGAAAATCCAAGTGGAATCCTATTTCAAAAGAAGGAGAAGACGAAGAAGAACGAGAAGGAGAAGGAGGAGAAAAAGGGAGAAGGAATGTAAACTGCAGCAAACACGGTCATTTATTAAGAATCTCATACAATCAGGATGTTGGGGTGCGTCAGGATCTTTGAAATTATGATCAGTTTAGAACACTTTCATTTCTTTGGGTGAGGTAGTTGATACTTGGAGAAGCTAAACCACTTTTCCCCAAAGCATATGATTCATCCGTGGCAGAGTGAGGTCTAGAAATAAAGTTTAGAATTTCGGTTTAGAACTGAGACCAATCAATAATGTGTTCGAGGAAAATATACTTTATCACTGACATTGTTCAGAACTGTGGGCCCTTTATTATTGTTCTTAACTTACCTCCAAAGTACCCCAGTGTGGATGACCCCCAGGGTCCTATAATTGCTGTGCTACAGGTAAACAGTAAATGAATGATGTCCATGTAAGTTCCAATACAATATAGCAGCCCACAGGGTGCCTGGGTAGCTCAGCAGATTAAGTATCTGCCTTCTGCTCAGGTCATGACCTGGGGTCCTGGAATTGAGCCCCCTGTCGGGCTCCCAGCTCAGTGGGGAGTCTGCTTCTCCCTCTTCCTCTGCTCCTCCTCCTGCTTGTGCTTACTCTGTCTCCGTATCTCTCTCAAATGAAAAGATTTAAAAAAAAATCTTTTTTTAAATACAGCAGCCCAACTGCTGCTAATTAGATGAGATTTAGGCCAGACGAACAGTAAAAATGAGATAGAAATGGGATTTGTGCATGAACCCTGCCTCTGTCACGTTCCAGGTCAGCTGTTGGCTTAGCAGTTACAAGAATATCCCAATCTGAAACCGAGAGACTAAATATTTGTTTTTTTACAAGCTCACGATATTATATATGCTAACACTATGCCAAGTGTGTCCTTGGAATAGAGTACATCAATGCCATTTTAAAAATTTGGCCTCCGTTGATATATTTAATGTTTGTTATTTTGGATATAAAAGCAGAACTTAGCTAGTCAAATGATTTGGTCTGGCAGAATGCTCACTTCTTTTAGCAAACATACTGTCCCCAACACGGATCCTCTCCAAAGTTTACAGAGTTCAGCTTCTGTCCCAATTGAAACGAGAGCCTACCTAAGAGCACACAGGGAGGGCTGATTGGCTGGTTCAGAGAGAGCAGGAGAGATAAAAGGCAGCTGGAGAACATCTGGGAAGGTCAATGATATCATCGTTCCAGAGTCAAACTTCAGTGCTTCACAGACGGTGCATTTTCACCATGAGTGGGTGCCCATTTTTAGGAAACAACTTTGGGTGAGTATTTACCTCTATTTGAAGGATGGTCAGGATCTTAGAAATGCCAAGTAAGAACACTGCAATTTCTGAATTTCCAAAACTTTCAAAATTGCCATCCTTCTTCTCTTGTTAAAAATCTCCTCCAAAATCAATTAGCGAGAGAATTTTCTTCTCTCATATTATTAGTTATTATGCTTTCTCAAGATCTCCTGTTTTTCTTCTCCCTTATTAAATCTGCAGAGGGGCTTTTAAAAAATTATCCATAGAAGGCAATGAAGAAGACAAATCACAAACCGGTGTGAATAAAGCCAGCAAAGGAGGACTTATTTATGGAAACTACCTGCACGTAAGTGGTAGAGCTTAGCTTTCACGGTTAGGTGCTAAATTCTGCAAAGTGACATTTTCATGTTTTGGATGTTTTCTTTTGTTTTTCTCAATCACCAAAAAGTTTTCTGGATGTAAAGACACAGATGTATGCTTTTCGACTTTTGTTAGCACAATTCAGGTGACTCCTATATGAAAACTCACCTCTCTGACAGAGGTCCAGTCCAAGCAGAGTGCAGAATCTTAAGCAGAAGAGCGTAAATGATAAGATAAAGTGGAGATAACTGGCAGACATTGCACAGCTTGCATAGATAGGACATGGTCTGTATATCCCAGCCTGGATAATTACAAATGTATCCAAAAAGATGATGTTTTTTAAATCCCTTATTGGAAAGTAGAAATGTTGAAGACACATGTTTTTTTGAAATCATTAGTAAATGCAAGAAGAATATTACAAATGCAGTATTTGGAGATCATAAATGTGGCCTGTTTGTCTTCTATATTTTTTAAAAAGTGAAATGTTTGGAGCCTTTGGTGCTTTCATTGATGGGTTTCTAAGGATGAGCTGATAAAGAATGTTAAAATCTTCTTAGAATAGGTTCTTTGGGGTATAAAACAGTAGAAGATTAAACAGTGAGTTAAGTAAGTTACCAAGCTTTTATCATATTCATTTCAAGAGATAAAAGGGTT
Source organism: Mustela erminea (assembly GCF_009829155.1). Classification (NCBI taxonomy): domain Eukaryota; kingdom Metazoa; phylum Chordata; class Mammalia; order Carnivora; family Mustelidae; genus Mustela; species Mustela erminea. Next base: position 40,396,017 of record NC_045615.1, on the reverse strand, counting down.
ATGATTTCTCGTTGAGTACAGTTGTATTTGTTACATAGAATCCTACCCAATACAAGTTGTTCTGAAAAGAATAAAAATCATAAATTTAACTCATTCTTTATCATTAAGACTCATGAATTGTTTAAAAGATAGCTTCTAGAGAATTTGGGAATTTGGAGATTTTTTTTTCGATATTGTATTCTACTTCTTATTGAAATTGATTAAAAATAAGATTTACAATTTCAAAATTATTCTTTTTTAAAAAATTTTTCAGCTTTATTGAGATATAATGGATGTATAACATTGTGTAAACTTAAGGTATATAACATGTTCATTTGACACACTTATATATGGCAAAATGATTATCACCATAACATTAGCTAACATCTGCATTGTATCACATAATTACCATTTCTTTTTTGTGGTGAAGACATTTAAGACCTACTCTCTTAGCAAGTTTCAAGAATATAATAAAGTTTATTAACTATAATCACTGTGCTGTACATTAGATCCCTATAACTTGTCCATCCTATAACTGGAAGTTTATACAAAATTAGTCTGTCTTTTTTTGTTGTTTGTCTGTTTTGTTTAAAGTTGGAAAAGGTTTTGAATGCACAGGAACTTCAAAGTGAAGTAAAAGGAAATAAAATCCATGATGAACATCTTTTTATCATAACTCATCAAGGTAAGTTGCACAAAAGATTAGATGGTAACTATTCCACAGGCATTTCCCCACGATAATGAGGAAAGCATGCTGAAAGATCAAGGAATCACTTCCCTTAGAAATGCTTCAGAATATTTTGCTGCCGGGTAAATTCTCATAAGGCATCCCTCTAGAATTTGTAACAGTCTTCTTTATGTTACTTTGCTGCTAATTGGATCAGGTAGAACTTTAGCTCTTAAATCCAAGGGAACTTTCTATCTCTTGGAATTCACAAGGAATTTGCAAGATAAGGTACTGTTTTTAAGCTTGGAACTTTAAATCAAAGAGTGTGTGGGTGGCTCAGCTGGTTGAGTGACCAACTCTCAGACTCCTGATTTCAGCTTAGATCATGATCTCAGGGTTGTGGGAGGGAGCCCCACATCAGGCTACTTGCTGGGTGGAGAGTCTGCTGGAGATTCTCTCTCTACTCCTTTCTCTGCCCCACCCCCTCCCCCAAAATAAATAAACTATTTTTAAGAATTAGACATTCAAATTTATTGTGACTTTACATAATTATATATAGATCTAGTACTAAACAAAAATATAAAATTTGTCTAAAGTGTGCATTTATTCTCTCCAGTCTTCTTACCTCTGGGCAGTGGTTTTTAATGTTGCAATCCATGATTTCAGGAGTTTGGAAAGTACCTGACTCATTGAAATTGTGTGCAGGATTTCATGAATATGTGTCTTAAAGAGGTCTGTGACCCCAGCATATTAAGATTTACTCTAAGATTGTTGGAGGCAGGGACACCTGGGTGGCTCAGTGGGTTAAAGCCTCTGCCTTCGGCTCAGGTCATGATCCCAGGGTCCTGAGATCAAGCCCCACATCGGGCTCTCTGCTCAGCAGGGAGCCTGCTTCCTCCTTTCTCCCTGCCTGCCTCTCTGCCTACTTGTGATCTCTGTCTGTCAAATAAATAAATAAAATCTTTAAAAAAAAAAAAAAAAGATTGTTGGAGGCATAATAGTGTCCTCTGTCTGACCAGGTCCAACGATTCATACTAGTCAGTGCTCCATTTCGAGATGTGTTTTCTTTCCCTACCTGTTCTTTGTGTCTTTTCCTCAAATGGTTGCTTGCTTCACTGACTGGTTAAAATGATCAGGTCCTTGGAGTAAAAAGATGAAGGTGGAAAATAATTGAGTTGATGTATCACCTCTCCTGTTTTCATGTTAACATTTTTATTGGTGATTTAGACTAAGACAAAAATCAATGGAAGAGTAATCATGGCAGGGTAGCACATATTTGGAATCAGAAAATTGTTTAGACTCCTCTCTCTACCACTGTAAATTTATGTGGCCTTGGTCAGGTTTCTTGAGCAATAATTCTCTTTCTCCATCTGTAAAATGGAGACAATTATTTTATCTTCTTATTCATAGAGTTTTGTGAAGATAAAATGAGCTCATGTGCATTGAGCACTTAGCCCAAGGAGTCTTGCACAAGATAAGCATACAACAAATGGGAACTACCATGATTTGATAAGGAGACTGTCCTCTCACCCTTCAGTTATGGCTCATGGTCAGTGGGTCATGGAACTAGGCACACAAAGTTAAACCTGAATAAAAAGATACAGAAACCGATGAATAAATATTTGATTTTCTCTTGGTCCAAATATGAAAATTAGATTCCTGGAAGTCTTCTTAAATATAATTTAAAATTATGATCTGATTCCTCCACTTAGCCATAGCCTTTACCCGTACAATAGCACCAAATAGAACGCACCAGATATCTCTAACATTTTTGATATTCTATGCTCATCTAATGACTACACTGGCTATTTAGTTCATTTATTCATAAAATGATCACCCAATGTTTATCTTATGCAAGCACTGTGCTAGGTTACTCAGGGAGTTAAATAAATACAATGAAGTTTTAGACTATTCACAAGCTTGTCCTCTCCATAATATTCTAAGCATCCAGAAAACAAAGTTTTGTCATATTCTTCAGGTTAGTGATTATTAATATCTCAGTATGGAATGGAGATGAGTGTCACTTCTGCTTTCCCATAAACCTCCAGCTTCCACACAGGAAATTGGAAGTAGATTATGTGCTATATCTTAAAAGACCTAGACAATTTATTTGTTGAAAGAAGTCAAAATAATAATAATGAATATGAAGCATATAGAAAACATGGTTGGCATAGTAAAACATTCAATGAAAGAAGACTATCATAACATTAACAGTAGTATTTGTTTGTAGTATAAATATAATATTATATTAGCATTTATTGTTTTAAAATTACATTTATTTCTTTTTTGATGTGTTGACTTTGTCTTTTATATAATTATGGTAAAAAATGCTACCATAACTTTCAACTTGACCATGGTTTTTCTCATTGCAGCTTATGAACTCTGGTTTAAGCAAATCCTCTGGGAATTAGATTCTGTTCGAGAGATCTTTCAGAATGGCCATGTGAGTTCTCATGTCACAATGTTGGATTTATACTTTTTTTGGGGGGAATGTAGAATACTGTTAATTAGTAAAACTTATGACTAAATGATGGAATTATTACTTAATGGAAACATTTAAAAAACCTTTCTGAGTGGACAAGTGTGTAGTCATACTTTTTCAGTGCCTGTTACCCTAGAGCTACACATTGCTTTAAGATTCAAATTTCAGTTTCAGTCCTCTTGTTTAGAACTCGATTTTTTTTTTTTTTTTGCCCTTAAAGAAAGTTGTTATATATGATGGTAGATTGCCAAAATAGCTAATATAGATCCTTTAAATAATAGGTACCAGAATTATATTTCGTGTGTGTGTGTGTGTGTGTGTGACTGTGTGTGTGTGTGTGTGTGTGTGCGTGTTTTCTTTCAAGATGTTATTTCTAACGAATACTTGCTATGGGGAGATAGGAACAATGATGAGGAATGTGAAACAAAAAGAAGAAGAGAGTGGTAGAAGAAAGAAAAAGAGGACACCTGAGTGGCACAGTCAGATAAGGGTCTCCTCTCTGCTCAGGTCATGATCCCAGAGTCTTGGGATGGAGCGCTCTCCCCACTTATGTTCATGGCCACTTTGAGGCTCTTGGTAAAAGCAGGTTTATCCAGGTGTTGTTGGGTCCGTTATCAAAGGAGCGAGACTGACATGAAGTTAAGGTTTAACAAGAGTTTTATTTTATGCCAGGCATCAGGAACCAGACTGACCAGCCAGGGCTGCCTCTGAAGAGAGTGACGACCCCTTGGTCTTACAGGCTAGTTTTATAGGGTACATCCGCAGACCTTTACATATGTGGCTTTGGCTGATTGGATGTTTCCACCTGTCTGGCCTTGTTTTAGGTGTTGTGTTTTAGTAACAGTTACAAAGAGCAGTAACTGCCGAGGCTTTATTAAACAACAAAATGTCTACCCAGGCAACATGGAGTCACTACAGCTAAGTAGGCCTAGGCAGGCCCTAGGGGTTTAACAGGTTTTAACGTGGAATCGGCCCCAACAGTGTTGCTTAATCTTCACCCAGAAGTTGCCATGTTTCCTCCACCTTTATTCCTCAAAGCCAACTAAGAGAGAGATTTACTTTGACATCAGTGGCTATTGTGTTCCGAAATTGGCCTCTCATTTGCTTCCATATAATTTTCTCTTTTTAAAGAAATAGAAATGACTCCTCTTTTGCAGACAGTCTTCACACACAACTCAAAGTGGCTATTAATTCCATATATATTTATGGAAAATTTTTTTCTATTTTTTTTAATTAAATTTATTTATTTTCAGCATAACAGTATTCATTTTTTTTTCACCACACCCAGTGCTCCATGCAATCCGTGCCCTCTATAATACTCACCACCTGGTACCCCGACCTCCTACCCCCCTGCCACTTCAAACCCCTCAGATTGTTTTTCAGAGTCCATAGTCTCTCATGATTCACCTCCCCTTCCAATTTTTCCCAACTCCCTTCTCCTCTCTAACTCAATTTTTAATTCCCATGTTTCTCTTTAAAATAGAGAACTTTAAAAGTTTGGGGTGTCTGGGTGGTTCAGTGGGTTAAGCCTCTGCCTTTTGCTTGGTCGTGATCTCAGGATCCTGGAATCTAGCCTCACATCAGGCTCTCTACTCAGCAGGGAGCCTGATTCCTCCTCTCTGTCTCTGTCTTCCTCTCTGCATACTTGTGATCTCTGTCAAATAAATAAATTAAATTAAGTTAAAATAGAGAAAGTTCATAGAGGTACACTGTTGTTGATAGTCTATTGTATCTCCCAGAAAACAGGATTGATTACTTGATGTTTCATTTCTTAACCATCAGGTCAGGGACGAAAGGAACATGCTGAAGGTTGTTACTCGGATGCACCGGGTGGCAGTGATCCTGAAACTACTAGTACAGCAGTTTTCCGTCCTGGAAACCATGACACCCTTGGACTTCAATGACTTCAGGTGTGGACTGGTGGCTTTGTAAGAAGGGTGATGGACATTAAGGAGGGCACATGTTGTGATGTGCACTGGGTGTTACATTGAACACTACATCAAAAACTAATGACATTCTAGGGGTGCCTGGGTGGCTCAGTGAGTTAAGCCTCTGCCTTCGGCTCAGATCATGATCTCAGGGTCCTGGGATGGAGCCCTACATGGGGCTCTCTGCTCAGCAGGGAGCCTGCTTCCCCCCGTCTGTCTGCCTGCCTCTCTGCCTACTTATGATTTCTCTGTCAAATAAATAAATAAAATCTTTAAAAAAAGAACAGAAACTAATGACATTCTATATAGAGACTAACTGAACATAATAAAAAAAAGGCAGCAGTGGCGTTTACCCTTTCATTCCTATGGGGTAAAAGAGGAACATGTGTTCTGTGTAAAAAGCCTGTCCCACTGCAAACATGAAGGAGACTTAATCACAAAACATTTGAGTTAATAAAAGTTAATAAAAATATTCCTTCACTCACTTTTACATATGAACATAATATGATCGATTAATTTCAATTGATTGTTGTGTGCCCTGTTTTTATCTAAAAAGGATTTTACGCTTGATCTTACCCAAAGGTTGAAAAGCCATTAAAAAGAATTTTAGATAACTTATCAAAATGGCAACATCACTGACACAAAACATCTAACTAAATTTTTAAAAATTTCAAACTAAAAATAAAAGAGAAACAAGAGTTGATAGGAAACCTGTCAGCAAAAGTGTCAATTTAAGTTATGGATTGAACTATAAATGTTAGCACTGCATTTCCAGGTAGCCAAAGCCACATATATATATATATATATATATTTTTTTTTTTTTTAAGTTTTTTTGTACCAAAATCATAGAAGAGCTTTTCTTAAGAACATTGGGTCCATTTAATCATGTAATAGGCAGTGTTTCAAACATGTGTGATAGTCAAGTAGAAATGTAGTAAAATTCCTTCATAGTGGTTTTAAAAAATTGAAGTCTTAAAACCAATTAGATGAAGGAACCTTAGAAGGATATAAGAGTCTGGGTGACTGTGGAGTGAAAGTAATAACATTTTTTGAGTGCTTATTTTGCGTCAGGCAATATCTCATTTGTTTTACTGATAATATCTCATTGTGTTCATAATGACGCTAGATAGTGAAATCAATGATGATATCCAAGAATATAACTTTTAGGAGGGATTGAATCTGTAAAGAATCTTTTAGTACTATAGAATAGGAAATATTGCACAATGTCCACATGTCTTTATCTCAGGAAAAAATTAGTACACAAACACTTAAACATATATGTGTATATATGTATGTGTATGTTTATGTATACACATATGCACATGCATATATGACATTTCTCACACTGTGTACACACTCCATCTTTAAATTGATTAATTGACAGCAATAATGATGTTTTGGAGGCTCAATTTTCTTTCTTCAGTAAGATCAAATCGCAGGTCCAACTCTAGACAGTGGTGTCCCTGTTCTTGGTGATACCTAAGAGAATAGAACTGATGACCTCTCAATAGAAGAAAGCATAACAGTGATTTACAATGTCAACCCTCCTCTTTCTCTTCTCTTGCCTTCCTCCATTTATCCAGAGAGTACTTATCTCCAGCATCAGGCTTCCAGAGTTTGCAATTCCGACTCTTAGAAAACAAGATAGGTGTCCTTCAGAGTTTGAGGGTCCCTTACAACAGAAGACATTATCGTGATAACTTCAAAGGAGAAGATAATGAACTGCTACTTAAGTCGGAGCAAGAGAAAACACTACTGCAGCTAGTGGAGGTACATACTCAAATATTATCTTTGAAGTCTTACTCCCCGTCTTGTTAATTTAGTTTCTGTTAGATCAAAATTTTAAAACTGAAGTGTTTTGTCACATTCATTGTAAATTAAAGCAGAAGAACTTATAAAAATACTTAAACTCAACTAATTAAAATATTTAAAATATAAAGAACTCTCCTGAGAGTTTCAGAAATATTTATATAATCAGCTGTGTTAATATTTAATAACTTCATCTTATAAAAAATAATTCTTTTAAGCAAGCCTACTAAACCACATTTAATTAGCTGATTTTTAAGCTGAGTGTAGTTAATTATTAAATGAGGTTTACTTCTTTAAAATATTCCATTATTGAACAGTTCTACACATTGTGTATTTTTCTCAATTAACTTAAATTACGAAGAGTATAGTCTTCAGAATTTGTTCTCTTCATAACTTAATTCCCTATGGGTCTATAAAAGGTCTTAAAGGATTACTGTTTCTTCATAAGTAAATTATTAAATAAAGATTATATGGTCCTAATTTCCTTCACAAGAGGTTTTTCTTGGTTTTGTTTTGTTTTTTGTTTTTTTGTTTTTTACATTTGCAAATTAACATTTTCTTTTAGGGACTTCTACTCTGCACACTAATCCCCTCAGTATTGTAAATGTGGATTTAGGTCAATACATTGTATCTAATGCCAGAACAGCTCATAAAGATAGAGGAAGAAAGAATCACAAAGCTGATTTCAAAATGAAAAATAGGTTAAATAAGAATCCACAGAGATGCATGAATTTGGTTTCATTTTTACATTAAAAAAATCTTGTATATGTTCACTCTCCTGAAATTAAAGTACGTTTTTTAAAAAAGTCTTATGGACTCTTAAAATAATCAAGTTATTAATTGATTTCAAATTTGCTAAGTATACCATGTTCCTACATCCTTCAGCTCCTAAGCCATAAGGTATTTTGAGAATAAAGCAGAAGACTTCATTCAAACAACATTTAGATATGTTCATAGATTTATAGAACAATGTTAGGATTTCTGTAATAATCTATTTCTTAACAAATAAAGAGAAAATACTTATCGATATGATTGCTTTAAAGATTAAAAAGTGAAATATAATAAATTGCTATTCTTTAAATGAAATAGAAGGGAAACATAATATTTACATACAAAAAACATGTGACAAATGTTTCTGAAAATTAAGAAAATTTCCTGTTTCAAGTTTGTAGATGTTAGGCTCAATGTATTTTACATATTTTAAATTTTATAATTTATTTACTTAAAAAATACTTCAGGCATGGCTGGAAAGAACACCAGGTTTAGAGCCACATGGATTTAACTTCTGGGGAAAATTTGAAAACAACATTGTGAAGGGCCTGGAGGAAGAATTCACAAGAATTCAGGTATTTATGATGCCATAACTAAATATAAGTTTATAACAGATGAAATATCGAGAATTTAACAAATCTCCAATTTTCTCTTAAACTTCCATTTTCCTTATATTCTTTTCCTTTCATAAATGTATCTGTAAGAAATAAATTACATAATAAATTTTATTTTATTTACATATCATAAAAACTAAATTAAGAAGTTCATTATAGATAAGATTTTGTTTTTGATAAATATATCAGATTAATAGACCTTTTAACTTGTATGGAAAATTTCGTATTGTGACCAATTCTAGACAGAAGTAGGCTCACAAAAGACCAGTCAACCAGATATATTTAACCATATAGTTTTCCCAGGACCCATACATATTTGCAGGGCCCTTCCTACTGGCTCTCAGTTCAAATTTCTTTCATCTTAAGAATGTTATTGTTGATTCTTCATTTCTCATCTTCTCTTCATGACTACATTTCTTGAAAGAATTGTTCCAATTCTATATCTGGAGAGGCTGCATCAGGTAGTACTTAAAGCTGGAACTTTTAAGTCAGTCACCCTGCATAGGTTCAAGTTCCAGCTTTACACCTTAACGACTGACATGGAACTTCTGTTACTTAAACTCTCTTCGCTTCACTTTCACCAATAGGAAAATAGGAAGTAAGAGTATCTTCCTTGTAGAACTATTATGAGCATTAAGTTAGGTGAATATCTGTTGGGTATTTAGAACATGGTTAGTGTAGGTATTTCTTTATCATCTAATCCTCAGCCCAATCCAGTCTGTCTTCTTGTCCCCTCATTGACAGATGGCCTCCAGGTATATAAATCCGATGGCCATTTTCATTTTACCTCATCTCCTAGTGGCATTCAATAATGACTACTTATTCTTTCTTGGATATTTTCTTTCCCCTTGGTTTGGCATGACATTGTTTTCCTTTAATTCTCTGGCCCTTATTGTCTTGATTTGTCCCCTTTACTGGCTCAATTTTCTTCTCCGACTGATACATGGTGGGATTTCCCAATGCATTGGCTTAGACGCTTTTTCTTCTCTCTCTGTACTCTCACCACATGAACACATTCATACCCACTGTTTTAATATCTGCTTCTAAACCATAACTCTCAAACATTCATCTCCAGCATAGATAGCTCTTTAAATTTCAAATTACATATTTCACACCCTACTTTATAATCTCCTCCTGGTCCTCTCAAAAACATAACCATAAAACCACACTTAAAAAATTCTCTTCTCCTTCCATGCTCCTATCAACTTAGTCTTCTACAAATTGAAGAAATTTTTCCCTTACAAACCACCTAACTTGTCAAGTCTGCAATGTATAATTGATCACTGGCACCTCCCTCTTCCTCAATCACTTCTTCAACTTATCACCAAATCCTACAAATTTCACCTTCTGAATAGCTCTCAGGTACCTCCATTTTATCTATCACTCTTAATCAAATCCAAACTGCTCTTGTTTTTCACCTGGTCTCGTAATTTCTCTAAACTATCCTTACTTCTCCCCAGTAGGACTCCATTCCAATTTATTTCACATACCACAGTTTAAGCAGTCTTCTCAAAATGCAGAACTGATCACGTTCTGCTTTTGCATGAAACGTGTTTGTTCCTCCTTATTGTTTTTTTAACAGTAGGTATTTTATTTCTTAATTTTTAAAAATTTTAAAAATTCTTATTAACATATAATGTATTATTTGTCCCAGGGGTACAGGTGTGCGAATCATCATGCTTACACATTTCACAGCATTTCCTTCTTATTGTTTTTAAAATAAAGATAAAAACCTTTAACATAGCCTTTCTTTTTTTTTTTAATTTTTTATTTTTTATAAACATATATTTTTATCCCCAGGGGTACAGGTCTGTGAATCACCAGGTTTACACACTTCACAGCACTCACCAAAGCACACACACTCCCCAATGTCCATAATCCCACCCCCTTCTCCCAAACCCCCTCCCCCCAGCAACCCTCAGTTTGTTTTGTGAGATTAAGAGTCACTTATGGTTTGTCTCCCTCCCAATCCCATCTTGTTTCATTGATTCTTCTCCTACCCACTTAAGCCCCCATGTTGCATCACCACTTCCTCATATCAGGGAGATCATATGATAGTTGTCTTTCTCTGCTTGACTTATTTCGCTAAGCATGATACACTCTAGTTCCATCCATGTTGTCGCAAATGGCAAGATTTCATTTCTTTTGATGGCTGCATAGTATTCCATTGTGTATATATACCACATCTTCTTGATCCATTCATCTGTTGATGGACATCTAGGTTCTTTCCATAGTTTGGCTATTGTGGACATTGCTGTTATAAACATTCGGGTGCACGTGCCCCTTTGGATCACTACGTTTGTATCTTTAGGGTAAATACCCAATAGTGCAATTGCTGGGTCATAGGGCAGTTCTATTTTCAACATTTTGAGGAACCTCCATGCTGTTTTCCAGAGTGGCTGCACCAGCTTGCATTCCCACCAACAGTGTAAGAGGGTTCCCCTTTCTCCGCATCCTCGCCAGCATCTGTCATTTCCTGACTTGTTGATTTTAGCCATTCTGACTGGTGTGAGGTGATATCTCATTGTGGTTTTGATTTGTATTTCCCTGATGCCGAGTGATATGGAGCACTTTTTCATGTGTCTGTTGGCCATCTGGATGTCTTCTTTGCAGAAATGTCTGTTCATGTCCTCTGCCCATTTCTTGATTGGATTATTTGTTCTTTGGGTGTTGAGTTTGCTAAGTTCTTTATAGATTCTGGACACTAGTCCTTTATCTGATATGTCATTTGCAAATATCTTCTCCCATTCTGTCAGTTGTCTTTTGATTTTGTTAACTGTTTCCTTTGCGGAGCAAAAGCTTTTGATCTTGATGAAATCCCAATAGTTCATTTTTGCCCTTGCTTCCCTTGCCTTTGGCGTTGTTCCTAGGAAGATGTTGCTGCGGCTGAGGTCGAAGAGGTTGCTGCCTGTGTTCTCCTCAAGGATTTTGATGGATTCCTTTCTCACATTGAGGTCCTTCATCCATTTTGAGTCTATTTTTGTGTGTGGTGTAAGGAAATGGTCCAATTTCATTTTTCTGCATGTGGCTGTCCAATTTTCCCAGAACCATTTATTGAAGAGGCTGTCTTTTTTCCATTGGACATTCTTTCCTGCTTTGTCGAAGGTTAGTTGACCGTAGAGTTGAGGGTCTATTTCTGGGTTCTCTATTCTGTTCCATTAATCTATGTGTCTGTTTTTGTGCCAGTACCATGCTGTCTTGATGATGACAGCTTTGTAATAGAGCTTGAAGTCCGGAATTGTGATGCCACCAACGTTGGCTTTCTTTTTCAATATCCCTTTGGCTATTCAAGGTCTTTTCTGGTTCCATATGAATTTTAGAATTATTTGTTCCATTTCTTTGAAAAAGATGGATGGTACTTTGATAGGAATTGCATTAAATGTGTAGATTGCTTTAGGTAGCATAGACATTTTCACAATATTTATTCTTCCAATCCAGGAGCATGGAACATTTTTCCATTTCTTTGTGTCTTCCTCAATTTCTTTCATGAGTACTTTATAGTTTTCTGAGTATAGATTATGTGCCTCTTTGGTTAGGTTTATTCCTAGGTATCTTATGGTTTTGGGTGCAATTGTAAATGGGATTGACTCCTTAATTTCTC